>NC_138555.1:45715867-47203938 GCF_964273705.1 Natrix helvetica
CAAAAATCTCAGAAGAATCCTGGATCTTCAATAACGTGGCCAGAGCATCAGCACAAACTTTTCTTAAGTCCTCTCTAGGGTTTTCTCTGATACCCCTCAGTCTAACAGCGTACTCCATAGATCTGAATTGCATCATGATAATCTCCTTATCCATCCTCTGCATATTCCCCTCCATTTCAACAAATTTCAAATCTGTTTCCTTCGTTTTAGTTTCCAAATCCAAAGCCAGATGATCAACTTTGCTGTCCACCTTAAGAACAACTTCTGACAGACCTGTGGCTAAAGTGTGTAGTTTTTTATCAAGTTGATCATGTTTTTTAATGGTATCCTGAACCATTTCTTTAACCTCCTTAATTTCTTTGCGTAAAAAAGCATTTTCTTCCCTTATAAAGTCCTTGAAATCCTGATAATTTATTGTGGCACCCGGTGAGGCTTTTTTTTCCGTTGCCATAATTAATAATTCTTACAGCCGCCTCTAGCTGTCACCATTCAATTAACTTTCGTTTTCCTTAGGTATTCAGCTGTAAATTAATACTTGCAAATGTTTCTTTCTAAGTTGCTCGAAATTAAAACTTTGACATTTAAGTAGTTCAGGTTATGTAAACTGGCTTAAAATTGTTAATAGTTAGGGTTGTTTCAGCCGTTCCGCCTTTACTGCCCCAGCTATCAGCAGGTAATTAGCTTTCGTTTTCTGTAGGTTTTCAGCTATAAATCAACGCCATTTTGAGTCCTTTGTTCTAAGCCCCCGCCTCTCGAACTCAGCAGTAGCGTTCTTTTTAAAGAGATTTTTTTTTTCTTCCCCCAATTAAAACTTAAAATACTTGCAAAAGTCTTGCTTCCTTCTTGGGATGTTAAGATGTTAAGATGTTAAGGCTGCTCCCGGCGACTGGCTCTGCTTTTTATAGCAGAGGTTATCAAAAAGGCAGGAGAATACAACAACTGCGAAGGGGGGCAAACCTCATCTGACTCTGGACTCCGGAGGGTACACGAGGGCTCAACCCAGCAGCTGAATCTCTCCCTCATAAATTCCAAGAATTTACGAGTGTCCGAGGTGTTAAAGATCGTAAAAAAACACCTCTAACTGTCTCTTGATCTGACAGGCTCAAAGAAAAGCCTGCCATCGGCACCAGGAACAACCGGAAGTGTCCATTTGAACCTTCCTGAGGCTGGTAATTGGAGCTATTGGATACAAGGGGGGAGTCAGAGAGGCAAAAAGGACTGAGGTAGGGGACCTTTAACTCCATTTCATTTGAACCTTCCTGAGGCTGGTGATTGGAGCTGTTCAATGCAAGGAGAGAGTCAGAGAGGCGAAAAGGACTGAGGTAGGGACCCTTTAACTCCATTTCATTTGAACTTTCCTGAGGCTGGGGATTGGAGCTGCTGGATACAAGGGGAGAGTCAGAGAGGCAAAAATGACTGACGTAGGGGCCCTTTAACTCCATTTCATTTTAACCTTCCTGAGGCTGGGAATTGGAGCTATTGGATACAAGGGGGTAGTCAGAGAGACAAAATGGACTGAGGTAGGGGCCCTTTAACTCCATTTCATTTGAACCTTCGTGAGGCTGGGAATTGGAGCTATTGGATACAAGGGGGGAGTCAGAGAGACAAAATGCACTGAGGTAGGGGCCCTTTAACTCCATTTCATTTGAACCTTCCTGAGGCTGGGGATTGGAGCTGCAGGATACAAGGGGGGAGTCAGAGAGGCAAAAATGACTGACGTAGGGGCCCTTTAACTCCATTTCATTTGAACCTTCCTGTGGCTGGGGATTGGACCTACTGGATACAAGGGTGGGGTGGGGTAAGAGACACAAAAATCACTGAGGTAGGGTCCCTTTAACTCCATTTCATTTGAACCTTCCTGAGGCTGGGGATTGGATCTGCTGGATACAAGGGGGAGACAGAGAGAAATAGAAGGACTGATGTAGGGGCCCTTTAACTCGATTTCATTTGAACATTCCTGAGGCTGGGAATTGGAGCTGTTGGATACAAGGAGGGAGTCAGAGAGACAAAAAGGACTGAGGTTTCGGCCCTTTAACTCCGTTTCATTTGAACCTTCCTGAGGCTGGGAATTGGAGCTATTGGATACAAGGTGGGAGTCAGAGAGGCAAAAAGGGCTGAGGTAGGGGCCCTTTAACTCCATTTCATTTTAACCTTCCTGAGGCTGGGGATTGGAGCTGCTGGATACAAGGAGGGGGGGTAAGATAGAGAAAATGACTGAGGTAGGGGCCCTTAAACTCCATTTCATTTGAACCTTCCTGAGGCTGGGGATTGGAGCTGCTGGATACAAGGGGGGGGGGTAAAATGGAGAAAATGACTGAGGTAGGGGCCCTTTAACTCCATTTCATTTGAACCTTCCTGAGGCTGGGGATTGGAGCTGCTGGATACAAGGGGGGAGTCAGAGAGACAAAAGGGACTGAGGTAGGGGCCCTTTAACTCCTTTTCATTTGAACCTTCCTGAGGCTGGGGATTGGAGCTGTTGCATACTAGGAGGGAGTCAGAGAGACAAAAAGGACTGATGTAGGGGCCTTTTAACTCCGTTTCATTTGAACCTTCGTGAGGCTGGGAATTGGAGCCATTGGATACAAGGGGGGAGTCAGAGAGGCAAAAAGGACTGAGGTAGGGGACCTTTAACTCCATTTCATTTGAACCTTCCTGAGGCTGTGGATTGGAGCTGCTGGATACAAGGGGGGAGACAAAGAGCCAAAAAAGGACTGAGGTATGGGTCCTTTAACTCCATTTCATTTGAACCTTCCTGAGGCTGGGAATTGGAGCTATTGGATACAAGGGGGTAGTCAGAGAGACAAAATGGACTGAGGTAGGGGCCCTTTAACTCCATTTCATTTTAACCTTCCTGAGGCTGGGGATTGGAGCTGCTGGATACAAAGAGGGGGGGTAAGATAGAGAAAATGACTGACGTAGGGGCCCTTTAACTCCATTTCATTTGAACCTTCCTGAGGCTGGGGATTGGAGCTGCTGGATACAAGGGGGGGGGGGTAAAATGGAGAAAATGACTGAGGTAGGGGCCCTTTAACTCCATTTCATTTGAACCTTCCTGAGGCTGGGGATTGGAGCTGCTGGATACAAGGGGGGAGTCAGAGAGACAAAAGGGACTGAGGTAGGGGCCCTTTAACTCCTTTTCATTTGAACCTTCGTGAGGCTGGGAATTGGAGCTATTGGATACAAGGTGGGAGTCAGAGAGGCAAAAAGGGCTGAGGTAGGGGCCCTTTAACTCCATTTCATTTTAACCTTCCTGAGGCTGGGGATTGGAGCTGCTGGATACAAGGAGGGGGGGTAAGATAGAGAAAATGACTGAGGTAGGGGCCCTTTAACTCCATTTCATTTGAACCTTCCTGAGGCTGGGGATTGGAGCTGCTTGATACAAGGGGGGGGGGGTAAAATGGAGAAAATGACTGAGGTAGGGGCCCTTTAACTCCATTTCATTTGAACCTTCCTGAGGCTGGGGATTGGAGCTGCTGGATACAAGGGGGGAGTCAGAGAGACAAAAGGGACTGAGGTAGGGGCCCTTTAACTCCTTTTCATTTGAACCTTCCTGAGGCTGGGGATTGGAGCTGTTGCATACTAGGAGGGAGTCAGAGAGACAAAAAGGACTGATGTAGGGGCCTTTTAACTCCGTTTCATTTGAACCTTCGTGAGGCTGGGAATTGGAGCCATTGGATACAAGGGGGGAGTCAGAGAGGCAAAAAGGACTGAGGTAGGGGACCTTTAACTCCATTTCATTTGAACCTTCCTGAGGCTGGGGATTGGAGCTGCTGGATACAAGGGGGGAGACAAAGAGCCAAAAAAGGACTGAGGTATGGGTCCTTTAACTCCATTTCATTTGAACCTTCCTGAGGCTGGGAATTGGAGCTATTGGATACAAGGGGGTAGTCAGAGAGACAAAATGGACTGAGGTAGGGGCCCTTTAACTCCATTTCATTTTAACCTTCCTGAGGCTGGGGATTGGAGCTGCTGGATACAAAGAGGGGGGGTAAGATAGAGAAAATGACTGACGTAGGGGCCCTTTAACTCCATTTCATTTGAACCTTCCTGAGGCTGGGGATTGGAGCTGCTGGATACAAGGGGGGGGGGGGGTAAAATGGAGAAAATGACTGAGGTAGGGGCCCTTTAACTCCATTTCATTTGAACCTTCCTGAGGCTGGGGATTGGAGCTGCTGGATACAAGGGGGGAGTCAGAGAGACAAAAGGGACTGAGGTAGGGGCCCTTTAACTCCTTTTCATTTGAACCTTCGTGAGGCTGGGAATTGGAGCTATTGGATACAAGGGGGGAGTCAGAGAGACAAAATGGACTGAGGTAGGGGCCCTTTAACTCCATTTCATTTGAACCTTCCTGAGGCTGGGGATTGGAGCTGCTGGATAAAAGGGGGGAGTCAGAGAAGCAAAAATGACTGACGTAGGGGCCCTTTAACTCCATTTCATTTGAACCTTCCTGAGGCTGGGGATTGGAGCTGCTGGATACAAGGGGGGAGTCAGAGAGGCAAAAATGACTGACGTAGGGGCCCTTTAACTCCATTTCATTTGAACCTTCCTGAGGCTGGGGATTGGACCTACTGGATACAAGGGTGGGGTGGGGTAAGAGAGACAAAAATCACTGAGGTAGGGGCCCTTTAACTCCATTTCATTTGAACCTTCCTGAGGCTGGGGATTGGAGCTGCTGGATACAAGGGGGGAGTCAGAGAGGCAAAAATGACTGACGTAGTGGCCCTTTAACTCCATTTCATTTGAACGTTCGTGAGGCTGGGAATTGGAGCTATTGGATACAAGGGAGGGGTAAGAGAGACAAAAAGGACTGATGTGGGGGCCCTTTAACTCCATTTCATTTGAACCTTCCTGAGGCTGGGGATTGGAGCTGCTGGATACAAGGGGGGAGACAAAGAGCCAAAAAAGGACTGAGGTATGGGTCCTTTAACTCCATTTCATTTGAACCTTCCTGAGGCTGGGAATTGGAGCTATTGGATACAAGGGGGTAGTCAGAGAGACAAAATGGACTGAGGTAGGGGCCCTTTAACTCCATTTCATTTTAACCTTCCTGAGGCTGGGGATTGGAGCTGCTGGATACAAAGAGGGGGGGTAAGATAGAGAAAATGACTGACGTAGGGGCCCTTTAACTCCATTTCATTTGAACCTTCCTGAGGCTGGGGATTGGAGCTGCTGGATACAAGGGGGGGGGTAAAATGGAGAAAATGACTGAGGTAGGGGCCCTTTAACTCCATTTCATTTGAACCTTCCTGAGGCTGGGGATTGGAGCTGCTGGATACAAGGGGGGAGTCAGAGAGACAAAAGGGACTGAGGTAGGGGCCCTTTAACTCCTTTTCATTTGAACCTTCGTGAGGCTGGGAATTGGAGCTATTGGATACAAGGGGGGAGTCAGAGAGACAAAATGGACTGAGGTAGGGGCCCTTTAACTCCATTTCATTTGAACCTTCCTGAGGCTGGGGATTGGAGCTGCTGGATAAAAGGGGGGAGTCAGAGAAGCAAAAATGACTGACGTAGGGGCCCTTTAACTCCATTTCATTTGAACCTTCCTGAGGCTGGGGATTGGAGCTGCTGGATACAAGGGGGGAGTCAGAGAGGCAAAAATGACTGACGTAGGGGCCCTTTAACTCCATTTCATTTGAACCTTCCTGAGGCTGGGGATTGGACCTACTGGATACAAGGGTGGGGTGGGGTAAGAGAGACAAAAATCACTGAGGTAGGGGCCCTTTAACTCCATTTCATTTGAACCTTCCTGAGGCTGGGGATTGGAGCTGCTGGATACAAGGGGGGAGTCAGAGAGGCAAAAATGACTGACGTAGTGGCCCTTTAACTCCATTTCAATTGAACGTTCGTGAGGCTGGGAATTGGAGCTATTGGATACAAGGGAGGGGTAAGAGAGACAAAAAGGACTGATGTGGGGGCCCTTTAACTCCATTTCATTTGAACCTTCCTGAGGCTGGGGATTGGAGCTGCTGGATACAAGGAGGGGGGGTAAGATAGAGAAAATGACTGAGATAGGGGCCCTTTAACTCCATTTCATTTGAACCTTCCTGAGGCTGGTAATTGGAGCTGCAGGATACAAGGGGGGAGTCAGAGAGGCAAAAAGGACTGAGGTAGGGGACCTTTAACTCCGTTTCATTTGAACCTTCCTGAGGCTGGTGATTGGAGCTGTTCAATGCAAGGAGAGAGTCAGAGAGGCGAAAAGGACTGAGGTAGGGACCCTTTAACTCCATTTCATTTGAACTTTCCTGAGGCTGGGGATTGGAGCTGCTGGATACAAGGGGAGAGTCAGAGAGGCAAAAATGACTGACGTAGGGGCCCTTTAACTGCATTTCATTTGAACCTTCCTGAGGCTGGGAATTGGAGCTATTGGATACAAGGGGGTAGTCAGAGAGACAAAATGGACTGAGGTAGGGGCCCTTTAACTCCATTTCATTTGAACCTTCGTGAGGCTGGGAATTGGAGCTATTGGATACAAGGGGGGAGTCAGAGAGACAAAAAGGACTGATGTAGGGGCCCTTTAACTCCATTTCATTTGAACCTTCCTGAGGCTGGGGATTGGAGCTGCAGGATACAAGGGGGAGTCAGAGAGGCAAAAATGACTGACGTAGGGGCCCTTTAACTCCATTTCATTTGAACCTTCCTGTGGCTGGGGATTGGAGCTATTGGATACAAGGGGGTAGTCAGAGAGACAAAATGGACTGAGGTAGGGGCCCTTTAACTCCATTTCATTTGAACCTTCGTGAGGCTGGGAATTGGAGCTATTGGATACAAGGGGGGAGTCAGAGAGGCAAAAATGACTGACGAAGGGGCCCTTTAACTCCATTTCATTTGAACCTTCGTGAGGCTGGGAATTGGACCTATTGGATACAAGTGGGGGGGTAAGAGAGACAAAAATGACTGAGGTAGGGGCCCTTTAACTCCATTTCATTTGAACCTTCCTGAGGCTGGGGATTGGAGCTGCTGGATACAAGGGGGGGGGGTAAAATGGAGAAAATGACTGAGGTAGGGGCCCTTTAACTCCATTTCATTTGAACCTTCCTGAGGCTGGGGATTGGAGCTGCTGGATACAAGGGGGGAGTCAGAGAGACAAAATGGACTGAGGTAGGGGCCCTTTAACTCCTTTTCATTTGAACCTTCCTGAGGCTGGGGATTGGAGCTGTTGCATACTAGGAGGGAGTCAGAGAGACAAAAAGGACTGATGTAGGGGCCTTTTAACTCCATTTCATTTGAACCTTCCTGTGGCTGGGGATTGGACCTACTGGATACAAGGGTGGGGTGGGGTAAGAGACACAAAAATCACTGAGGTAGGGTCCCTTTTACTCCATTTCATTTGAACCTTCCTGAGGCTGGGGATTGGAGCTGTTCAATACATGGAGAGAGTCAGAGAGGCGAAAAGGAATGAGGTAGGGACCCTTTAACTCCATTTCATTTGAACCTTCCTGAGGCTGGGAATTGGAGCTATTGGATACAAGGGGGTAGTCAGAGAGACAAAATGGACTGAGGTAGGGGCCCTTTAACTCCATTTCATTTGAACCTTCGTGAGGCTGGGAATTGGACCTATTGGATACAAGGGGGGGGGGGTAAGAGAGACAAAAATGACTGAGGTAGGGGCCCTTTAACTCCATTTCATTTGAACCTTCCTGAGGCTGGGGATTGGAGCTGCTGGATACAAGGGGGGGGGGTAAAATGGAGAAAATGACTGAGGTAGGGGCCCTTTAACTCCATTTCATTTGAACCTTCCTGAGGCTGGGGATTGGAGCTGCTGGATACAAGGGGGGAGTCAGAGAGACAAAAGGGACTGAGGTAGGGGCCCTTTAACTCCTTTTCATTTGAACCTTCCTGAGGCTGGGGATTGGAGCTGTTGCATACTAGGAGGGAGTCAGAGAGACAAAAAGGACTGATGTAGGGGCCTTTTAACTCCATTTCATTTGAACCTTCCTGTGGCTGGGGATTGGACCTACTGGATACAAGATTGGGGTGGGGTAAGAGACACAAAAATCACTGAGGTAGGGTCCCTTTAACTCCATTTCATTTGAACCTTCCTGAGGCTGGGGATTGGATCTGCTGGATACAAGGGGGAGACAGAGAGAAATAGAAGGACTGATGTAGGGGCCCTTTAACTCGATTTCATTTGAACATTCCTGAGGCTGGGAATTGGAGCTGTTGGATACAAGGAGGGAGTCAGAGAGACAAAAAGGACTGAGGTTTCGGCCCTTTAACTCCGTTTCATTTGAACCTTCCTGAAGCTGGGAATTGGAGCTATTGGATACAAGGTGGGAGTCAGAGAGGCAAAAAGGGCTGAGGTAGGGGCCCTTTAACTCCATTTCATTTTAACCTTCCTGAGGCTGGGGATTGGAGCTGCTGGATACAAGGAGGGGGGGTAAGATAGAGAAAATGACTGAGGTAGGGGCCCTTTAACTCCATTTCATTTGAACCTTCCTGAGGCTGGGGATTGGAGCTGCTGGATACAAGGGGGGGGGGGTAAAATGGAGAAAATGACTGAGGTAGGGGCCCTTTAACTCCATTTCATTTGAACCATCCTGAGGCTGGGGATTGGAGCTGCTGGATACAAGGGGGGAGTCAGAGAGACAAAAGGGACTGAGGTAGGGGCCCTTTAACTCCTTTTCATTTGAACCTTCCTGAGGCTGGGTATTGGAGCTGTTGCATACTAGGAGGGAGTCAGAGAGACAAAAAGGACTGATGTAGGGGCCTTTTAACTCCGTTTCATTTGAACCTTCGTGAGGCTGGGAATTGGAGCCATTGGATACAAGGGGGGAGTCAGAGAGGCAAAAAGGACTGAGGTAGGGGACCTTTAACTCCATTTCATTTGTACCTTCCTGAGGCTGGGGATTGGAGCTGTTCAATACATGGAGAGAGTCAGAGAGGCGAAAAGGAATGAGGTAGGGACCCTTTAACTCCATTTCATTTGAACCTTCCTGAGGCTGGGAATTGGAGCTATTGGATACAAGGGGGTAGTCAGAGAGACAAAATGGACTGAGGTAGGGGCCCTTTAACTCCATTTCATTTGAACCTTCGTGAGGCTGGGAATTGGAGCTATTGGATACAAGGGGGGAGTCAGAGAGGCAAAAATGACTGACGAAGGGGCCCTTTAACTCCATTTCATTTGAACCTTCGTGAGGCTGGGAATTGGACCTATTGGATACAAGGGGGGGGGGGGTAAGAGAGACAAAAATGACTGACGTAGGGGCCCTTTAACTCCATTTCATTTGAACCTTCCTGAGGCTGGGGATTGGAGCTGCTGGATACAAGGGGGAGACAGAGAGAAATAGAAGGACTGATGTAGGGGCCCTTTAACTCGATTTCATTTGAACATTCCTGAGGCTGGGAATTGGAGCTGTTGGATACAAGGAGGGAGTCAGAGAGACAAAAAGGACTGAGGTTTCGGCCCTTTAACTCCGTTTCATTTGAACCTTCCTGAAGCTGGGAATTGGAGCTATTGGATACAAGGTGGGAGTCAGAGAGGCAAAAAGGGCTGAGGTAGGGGCCCTTTAACTCCATTTCATTTGAACTTTCCTGAGGCTGGGGATTGGAGCTGCTGGATACAAAGGGGGAGACAGAGAGCCAAAAAAGGACCGAGGTATGGGTCCTTTAACTCCATTTCATTTGAACCTTCCTGAGGCTGGGAATTGGAGCTATTGGATACAAGGGGGTAGTCAGAGAGACAAAATGGACTGAGGTAGGGGCCCTTTAACTCCATTTCATTTGAACCTTCGTGAGGCTGGGAATTGGAGCTATTGGATACAAGGGGGGAGTCAGAGAGGCAAAAATGACTGACGAAGGGGCCCTTTAACTCCATTTCATTTGAACCTTCGTGAGGCTGGGAATTGGACCTATTGGATACAAGGGGGGGGGGGGTAAGAGAGACAAAAATGACTGAGGTAGGGGCCCTTTAACTCCATTTCATTTGAACCTTCCTGAGGCTGGGGATTGGAGCTGCTGGATACAAAGGGGGGGGGTAAAATGGAGAAAATGACTGAGGTAGGGGCCCTTTAACTCCATTTCATTTGAACCTTCCTGAGGCTGGGGATTGGAGCTGTTGCATACTAGGAGGGAGTCAGAGAGACAAAAAGGACTGATGTAGGGGCCTTTTAACTCCATTTCATTTGAACCTTCCTGTGGCTGGGGATTGGACCTACTGGATACAAGGGTGGGGTGGGGTAAGAGACACAAAAATCACTGAGGTAGGGTCCCTTTAACTCCATTTCATTTGAACCTTCCTGAGGCTGGGGATTGGATCTGCTGGATACAAGGGGGAGACAGAGAGAAATAGAAGGACTGATGTAGGGGCCCTTTAACTCGATTTCATTTGAACATTCCTGAGGCTGGGAATTGGAGCTGTTGGATACAAGGAAGGAGTCAGAGAGACAAAAAGGACTGAGGTTTCGGCCCTTTAACTCCGTTTCATTTGAACCTTCCTGAAGCTGGGAATTGGAGCTATTGGATACAAGGTGGGAGTCAGAGAGGCAAAAAGGGCTGAGGTAGGGGCCCTTTAACTCCATTTCATTTTAACCTTCCTGAGGCTGGGGATTGGAGCTGCTGGATACAAGGAGGGGGGGTAAGATAGAGAAAATGACTGAGGTAGGGGCCCTTTAACTCCATTTCATTTGAACCTTCCTGAGGCTGGGGATTGGAGCTGCTGGATACAAGGGGGGGGGGGTAAAATGGAGAAAATGACTGAGGTAGGGGCCCTTTAACTCCATTTCATTTGAACCTTCCTGAGGCTGGGGATTGGAGCTGCTGGATACAAGGGGGGAGTCAGAGAGACAAAAGGGACTGAGGTAGGGGCCCTTTAACTCCATTTCATTTCAACCTTCCTGAGGCTGGGGATTGGAGCTGCTGGATACAAGGGGGGAGTCAGAGAGACAAAAGGGACTGAGGTAGGGGCCCTTTAACTCCATTTCATTTGAACCTTCCTGAGGCTGGGGATTGGAGCTGTTGCATACTAGGAGGGAGTCAAAGAGACAAAAAGGACTGATGTGGGGGCCCTTTAACTCCATTTCATTTGAACCTTCCTGAGGCTGGGGATTGGAGCTGTTGCATACTAGGAGGGAGTCAGAGAGACAAAAAGGACTGATGTAGGGGCCTTTTAACTCCGTTTCATTTGAACCTTCGTGAGGCTGGGAATTGGAGCCATTGGATACAAGGGGGGAGTCAGAGAGGCAAAAAGGACTGAGGTAGGGGACCTTTAACTCCATTTCATTTGAACCTTCCTGAGGCTGGGGATTGGAGCTGTTCAATACATGGAGAGAGTCAGAGAGGCGAAAAGGAATGAGGTAGGGACCCTTTAACTCCATTTCATTTGAACCTTCCTGAGGCTGGGAATTGGAGCTATTGGATACAAGGGGGTAGTCAGAGAGACAAAATGGACTGAGGTAGGGGCCCTTTAACTCCATTTCATTTGAACCTTCGTGAGGCTGGGAATTGGAGCTATTGGATACAAGGGGGGAGTCAGAGAGGCAAAAATGACTGACGAAGGGGCCCTTTAACTCCATTTCATTTGAACCTTCGTGAGGCTGGGAATTGGACCTATTGGATACAAGGGGGGGGGGGGTAAGAGAGACAAAAATGACTGAGGTAGGGGACCTTTAACTCCATTTCATTTGAACCTTCCTGAGGCTGGGGATTGGAGCTGCTGGATACAAGGGGGGGGGGTAAAATGGAGAAAATGACTGAGGTAGGGGCCCTTTAACTCCATTTCATTTGAACCTTCCTGAGGCTGGGGATTGGAGCTGCTGGATACAAGGGGGGAGTCAGAGAGACAAAAGGGACTGAGGTAGGGGCCCTTTAACTCCTTTTCATTTGAACCTTCCTGAGGCTGGGGATTGGAACTGCTGGATACAACGGGGGAGTAAGAGAGACAAAAAGGACTGAGGTAGGGGGCCTTTAACTCCATTTCATTTGAAACTTCCTGAGGCTGGGAATTGGAGCCATTGGATACAAGGGGGGAGTCAGAGAGGCAAAAAGGACTGAGGTAGGGGACCTTTAACTCCATTTCATTTGAACCTTCCTGAGGCTGGGGATTGGAGCTGTTCAATACAAGGAGAGAGTCAGAGAGGCGAAAAGGACTGAGGTAGGGACCCTTTAACTCCATTTCATTTGACCTTTCCTGAGGCTGGGGATTGGAGCTGCTGGATACAAGGGGAGAGTCAGAGAGGCAAAAAGGACTGAGGTAGGGACCCTTTAACTCCATTTCATTTGAACTTTCCTGAAGCTGGGGATTGGAGCTGCTGGATAGAAGGGGAGAGTAAGAGAGACAAAACGGACTGAGGTAGGGGCCCTTTAACTGCATTTCATTTGAACCTTCCTGAGGCTGGGAATTGGAGCTATTGGATACAAGGGGGGAGTCAGAGAGGCAAAAATAGCTGAGGTAGGGGCCCTTTAACTCCATTTCATTTTAACCTTGCTGAGGCTGGGGATTGGAGCTATTGGATACAAGGGGGGGGGGTAAGAGAGACAAAAATGACTGAGGTAGGGGCCCTTTAAGTCCATTTCATTTGAACCTTCCTGAGGCTGCGGATTGGAGCTGCTGGATACAAGGGAGGAGTCAGAGAGACAAAAAGGACTGATGTAGGGGCCCTTTAACTCCATTTCATTTGAACCTCCCTGAGGCTGGGGATTGGAGCGGCTGGATACAAGGAGGGAGTCAGAGAGACAAAAAGGACTGATGTAGGGGCCCTTTAACTCCATTTCATATGAACCTTCCTGAGGCTGGGGATTGGATCTGCTGGATACAAGGGGGAGACAGAGAGAAATAGAAGGACTGATGCAGGGGCCCTTTAACTGCATTTCATTTTAACCTACCTGAGGCTGGGGATTGGAACTGCTGGATACAACGGGGGAGTAAGAGAGACAAAAAGGACTGAGGTAGGGGGCCTTTAACTCCATTTCATTTGAAACTTCCTGAGGCTGGGAATTGGACCTATTGGATACAAGGGGGGGGGGGGTGTAAGAGAGACAAAAATGACTGAGGTAGGGGACCTTTAACTCCATTTCATTTGAACCTTCCTGAGGCTGGGGATTGGAGCTGTTCAATACAAGGAGAGAGTCAGAGAGGCGAAAAGGACTGAGGTAGGGACCCTTTAACTCCATTTCATTTGACCTTTCCTGAGGCTGGGGATTGGAGCTGCTGGATACAAGGGGAGAGTCAGAGAGGCAAAAAGGACTGAGGTAGGGACCCTTTAACTCCATTTCATTTGAACTTTCCTGAGGCTGGGGATTGGAGCTGCTGGATACAAGGGGGAAGACAGAGAGCCAAAAAAGGACTGAGGTAGGGGCCCTTTAACTCCATTTCATTTTAACCTTCCTGAGGCTGGGGATTGGAGCTGCTGGATACAAGGAGGGGGGTAAGATAGAGAAAATGACTGAGGTAGGGGCCCTTTAACTCCATTTCATTTGAACCTTCGTGAGGCTGGGAATTGGAGCTATTGGATACAAGGGGGGAGTCAGAGAGACAAAATGCACTGAGGTAGGGGCCCTTTAACTCCATTTCATTTGAACCTTCCTGAGGCTGGGGATTGGAGCTGCTGGATACAAGGGGGGGGGGGGTAAAATGGAGAAAATGACTGAGGTAGGGGCCCTTTAACTCCATTTCATTTGAACCTTCGTGAGGCTGGGAATTGGAGCTGCTGGATACAAGGGGAGAGTCAGAGAGGCAAAAAGGACTGAGGTAGGGACCCTTTAACTCCATTTCATTTGAACTTTCCTGAGGCTGGGGATTGGAGCTGCTGGATACAAGGGGGAAGACAGAGAGCCAAAAAAGGACTGAGGTAGGGGCCCTTTAACTCCATTTCATTTTAACCTTCCTGAGGCTGGGGATTGGAGCTGCTGGATACAAGGAGGGGGGTAAGATAGAGAAAATGACTGAGGTAGGGGCCCTTTAACTCCGTTTCATTTGAACCTTCCTGAAGCTGGGAATTGGAGCTATTGGATACAAGGTGGGAGTCAGAGAGGCAAAAAGGGCTGAGGTAGGGGCCCTTTAACTCCATTTCATTTGAACCTTCCTGAGGCTGGGGATTGGAGCTGCTGGATACAAGGGGGGGGGGGGTAAAATGGAGAAAATGACTGAGGTAGGGGCCCTTTAACTCCATTTCATTTGAACCTTCCTGAGGCTGGGGATTGGAGCTGCTGGATACAAGGGGGGAGTCAGAGAGACAAAAGGGACTGAGGTAGGGGCCCTTTAACTCCTTTTCATTTGAACCTTCCTGAGGCTGGGGATTGGAGCTGTTGCATACTAGGAGGGAGTCAGAGAGACAAAAAGGACTGATGTAGGGGCCTTTTAACTCCGTTTCATTTGAACCTTCGTGAGGCTGGGAATTGGAGCCATTGGATACAAGGGGGTAGTCAGAGAGACAAAATGGACTGAGGTAGGGGCCCTTTAACTCCATTTCATTTGAACCTTCGTGAGGCTGGGAATTGGAGCTATTGGATACAAGGGGGGAGTCAGAGAGGCAAAAATGACTGACGTAGAGGCCCTTTAACTCCATTTCATTTGAACCTTCCTGTGGCTGGGGATTGGACCTACTGGATACAAGGGTGGGGTGGGGTAAGAGACACAAAAATCACTGAGGTAGGGTCCCTTTAACTCCATTTCATTTGAACCTTCCTGAGGCTGGGGATTGAATCTGCTGGATACAAGGGGGAGACAGAGAGAAATAGAAGGACTGATGTAGGGGCCCTTTAACTCGATTTCATTTGAACATTCCTGAGGCTGGGAATTGGAGCTGTTGGATACAAGGAGGGAGTCAGAGAGACAAAAAGGACTGAGGTTTCGGCCCTTTAACTCCGTTTCATTTGAACCTTCCTGAAGCTGGGAATTGGAGCTATTGGATACAAGGTGGGAGTCAGAGAGGCAAAAAGGGCTGAGGTAGGGGCCCTTTAACTCCATTTCATTTGAACCTTCCTGAGGCTGGGGATTGGAGCTGCTGGATACAAGGGGGGGGGTAAAATGGAGAAAATGACTGAGGTAGGGGCCCTTTAACTCCATTTCATTTGAACCTTCCTGAGGCTGGGGATTGGAGCTGCTGGATACAAGGGGGGAGTCAGAGAGACAAAAGGGACTGAGGTAGGGGCCCTTTAACTCCTTTTCATTTGAACCTTCCTGAGGCTGGGAATTGGAGCTATTGGATACAAGGGGGGAGTCAGAGAGGCAAAAATGACTGATGAAGGGGCCCTTTAACTCCATTTCATTTGAACCTTCGTGAGGCTGGGAATTAGACCTATTGGATACAAGGGGGGGGGGGGTAAGAGAGACAAAAATGACTGAGGTAGGGGACCTTTAACTCCATTTCATTTGAACCTTCCTGAGGCTGGGGATTGGAGCTGTTCAATACAAGGAGAGAGTCAGAGAGGCAAAAAGGACTGAGGTAGGGGCCCTTTAACTCCATTTCATTTTAACCATCCTGAGGCTGGGGATTCGAGCCAATGTTCCTTCTAATTTTTTTTCAATGTGAGCAGAAATGTATAGTGTTTGAGCGGCACATTTTCATGCCTGAGCACCTGAA
Source organism: Natrix helvetica (assembly GCF_964273705.1). Lineage (NCBI taxonomy): Eukaryota > Metazoa > Chordata > Lepidosauria > Squamata > Natricidae > Natrix > Natrix helvetica. Next base: position 45,731,386 of record NC_138555.1, read on the forward strand.
TTTTTTTCACAGACATCACCTAAGACAACAACGAAATAAGTAATATTTGAAACTCAAAGTTATGTTTCTTCAAGGTACCCGCTTAATTCAAATATCATTATTCTTTGAACGGTCCTGCTTAGCAACCAAAATGTTGGCTCAGAAACACTGGCATTTGAAGCACGCAAGTCTTAAAGCTGTCAAGTTACAAGATCCTTGCACCCCTAATCCTTTAGGGGAAAAAACCCCAGGGGTCTTCAAACCTGACAGCTTTAAGACTTGTGGACTTCAACTCCCAGAATTCCTCCTCCAGTCATGTTGGCTCAGAAACTCTGGCATTTGAAGTGTGCAAGTCTCAAAGCTGTCAAGTTACAAGACCTTTGCACCCCTAACCCTTTAGAAAAAAAGACCCCAGGGGTCTTCAAACCTGACAGCTTTAAGACTTGTGGACTTTAACTCCCAGAATTCCTCCTCCAGTCCTGTTGGCTCAGGAACTCTAGCATTTGAAGCGTGCAAGTCTTAAAGCTGTTAAGTTACAAGATCCTTGCACCCCTAATCCTTTAGGGGGAAAAAACCCAGGGGTCTTCAAATCTGACAGCTTTAAGACTTGTGGACTTCAACTCCCAGAATTCCTCCTCCAGTCATGTTGGCTCAGAAACTCTGGCATTTGAAGTGTGCAAGTCTCAAAGCTGTCAAGTTACAAGACCTTTGCACCCCTAACCCTTTAGAAAAAAAGACCCCAGGGGTCTTCAAACCTGACAGCTTTAAGACATGTGGACTTTAACTCCCAGAATTCCTCCTCCAGTCCTGTTGGCTCAGGAACTCTAGCATTTGAAGCATGCAAGTCTTAAAGCTGTTAAGTTACAAGATCCTTGCACCCCTAATCCTTTAGGGGGAAAAAACCCAGGGGTCTTCAAATCTGACAGCTTTAAGACTTGTGGACTTCAACTCCCAGAATTCCTCTTCCAGTCCTGTTGGCTCAGGAACTCTGGCATTTGAAGAATGCAAGTCTTAAAGCTGTCAAGTAACAAGACCCTTCCACCCCTAGAAAAAAAACGCAGAGGTCTTCAAACCTGACAGCTTTAAGACTTGTGGACTTCAACTCCCAGAATTCCTCCAGTCATGTTTCAGCGACGTCATCTGCGTGGATCTGCTCCATCTTTGGCTTTTTTCACTGGAAGCAGGGCTGCTGCTGAAGATGCCGACGAGCTGCTACCTTCTCCTCCTCCAACAGCACCACCAGATTTGCACCTGAGCTCAGCGCCGCGTTACCGCTGCCCCCTCCTCCTCCTCCGCCGTGCTTTTGAGGAGCCATGAGGCTTTTTTTTCCCTGCTCCCCGCCCCCGCTGCCTTCCTACTGGCTCCCGCAGCCTCATGGCTCCTCAAAAGCACGGCAGAGGAGGAGGGAGCAGGGGTAACGCGACGCTGAGTTCAGGTGCTCCGAGCGGAGGTGAGGCGGCGCTGCCACGCGCTGGGATGCCGGCTGGAGCTTTGCCGGCTTTAAGTCAGTCGCAGCACCGGGCGCCAAATCCGGCAGTGCTGTTAGAGGAGGAGGAGGAGGTGGCAGCAGTTATTCCGGTGGCGGCAGGGGCTTTGCGGTTTCACAACTACCCTCAGTCGCCCCGTAATCCTCAAAGCAAGTCCGGGGAAGTCCTTTGCAGGCAGTAGGGGCCCTTTAACTCCATTTAATTTGAACCTTCCTGAGGCTGGGGATTGGAGCTGCTGGATACAAGAGAGAGTCAGAGAGACAAAAATGACTGACGTAGGGGCCCTTTAACTCCATTTCATTTCAAACTTCCTGAGGCTGGGGATTGGAGCTGCTGGATACAAGAGAGAGTAAGAGAGACAAAAAGGACTGATGTAGGGGCCCTTTAACTGCATTTCATTTCAACCTTCCTGAGGCTGGGGATTGGAGCGGCTGGATACAAGGGGGGAGACAGAGAGAAAAAGAAGGACTGATGTAGGGGCCCTTTAACTCCATTTCATTTGAACCTTCCTAAGGCTGGGGATTGGAGCTGTTCGATACAATGAGAGTGTCAGAGAGGCAAAAAGGACTGAGGTAGGGACCCTTTAACTCCATTTCATTTGAACTTTCCTGAAGCTGGGGATTGGAGCTGCTGGATAGAAGGGGAGAGTAAGAGAGACAAAACGGACTGAGGTAGGGGCCCTTTAACCCCATTTCATTTGAACCTTCCTGAGGCTGGGAATTGGAGCTATTGGATACAAGGGGGGAGTCAGAGAGGCAAAAATAGCTGAGGTAGGGGCCCTTTAACTCCATTTCATTTTAACCTTCCTGAGGCTGGGGATTGGAGCTGCTGGATACAAGGGTGGGGTGGGGTAAGAGAGACAAAAATGACTGAGGTAGGGGCCCTTTAACTCCATTTCATTTGAACCTTCCTGAGGCTGCGGATTGGAGCTGCTGGATACAAGGGAGGAGTCAGAGAGACAAAAAGGACTGATGTAGGGGCCCTTTAACTCCATTTCATTTGAACCTCCCTGAGGCTGGGGATTGGAGCGGCTGGATACAAGGGGGAGACAGAGAGAAATAGAAGGACTGATGCAGGGGCCCTTTAACTGCATTTCATTTTAACCTACCTGAGGCTGGGGATTGGAACTGCTGGATACAACGGGGGAGTAAGAGAGACAAAAAGAACTGAGGTAGGGGGCCTTTAACTCCATTTCATTTGAAACTTCCTGAGGCTGGGAATTGGAGCTGTTGGATACAAGGAAGGAGTCAGAGAGAGAAAAAGGACTGAGGTTTGCGCCCTTTAACTCCATTTCATTTTAACCTTCCTGATGCTAGTGGTTGGAGCTGCTGGATATAAGGGGGGAGTCAGAGAGGCAAAAAGGACTGAGGTAGAGGCCCTTTACCTCCATTTCATTTGAATCTTCCTGAGGCTGGGGATTAGAGGTGCTGGATACAAGGGGGGAGTAAGAGAGACAAAAAGGACTGAGGTAGGGGCCCTTTACCTCCTCTTCATTTGAACCTTCCTGAGGCTGGTGATTGGAGTTGCTGGATACAAAGGGGGAGTAAGAAAAACAGAAAGGACTGAGGTAGGGGACCTTAAACTCCATTTCATTTTAACGATAGAAAGGCTGGGGATTGGAGCTGCTGGATACAAGGGAGGAGTCGGAGAGGCAAAAAGGACTGAGGTAGGGGGCCTTTAACTCCATTTCATTTGAAACTTCCTGAGGCTGGGAATTGGAGCTGTTCGATACAATGAGAGTGTCAGAGAGGCAAAAAGGACTGAGGTAGGGACCCTTTAACTCCATTTCATTTGAACTTTCCTGAAGCTGGGGATTGGAGCTGCTGGATAGAAGGGGAGAGTAAGAGAGACAAAACGGACTGAGGTAGGGGCCCTTTAACTGCATTTCATTTGAACCTTCCTGAGGCTGGGAATTGGAGCTATTGGATACAAGGGGGGAGTCAGAGAGGCAAAAATAGCTGAGGTAGGGGCCCTTTAACTCCATTTCATTTTAACCTTCCTGAGGCTGGGGATTGGAGCTATTGGATACAAGAGGGGGGGTAAAAGAGACAAAAATGACTGAGGTAGGGGCCCTTTAAGTCCATTTCATTTGAACTTTCCTGAGGCTGGGGATTGGAGCTGCTGGATACAAGGGGAGAGTAAGAGAGACAAAAAGGACTGAGGTAGGGGCCCTTTAACTCCATTTCATTTTAACCTTCCTGAGGCTGGGGTTTAGAGCTGCTGGATACATGGGGGGAGACAGAGAGCCAAAAAAGGACTGAGGTAGGGGGCCTTTAAGTCCATTTCATTTTAACCTTCCTGAGACTGGGGATTGGAGCTGCTGGATACAAGGGTGGGGTGGGGTAAGAGAGACAAAAATGACTGAGGTAGGGGCCCTTTAACTCCATTTCATTTGAACCTTCCTGAGGCTGCGGATTGGAGCTGCTGGATACAAGGGAGGAGTCAGAGAGACAAAAAGGACTGATGTAGGGGCCCTTTAACTCCATTTCATTTGAACCTCCCTGAGGCTGGGGATTGGAGCGGCTGGATACAAGGAGGGAGTCAGAGAGACAAAAAGGACTGATGTAGGGGCCCTTTAACTCCATTTCATTTGAACCTTCCTGAGGCTGGGGATTGGATCTGCTGGATACAAGGGGGAGACAGAGAGAAATAGAAGGACTGATGCAGGGGCCCTTTAACTGCATTTCATTTTAACCTACCTGAGGCTGGGGATTGGAACTGCTGGATACAACGGGGGAGTAAGAGAGACAAAAAGGACTGAGGTAGGGGGCCTTTAACTCCATTTCATTTGAAACTTCCTGAGGCTGGGAATTGGAGCTGTTCGATACAATGAGAGTGTCAGAGAGGCAAAAAGGACTGAGGTAGGGACCCTTTAACTCCATTTCATTTGAACTTTCCTGAAGCTGGGGATTGGAGCTGCTGGATAGAAGGGGAGAGTAAGAGAGACAAAACGGATTGAGGTAGGGGCCCTTTAACTGCATTTCATTTGAACCTTCCTGAGGCTGGGAATTGGAGCTATTGGATACAAGGGGGGAGTCAGAGAGGCAAAAATAGCTGAGGTACGGGCCCTTTAACTCCATTTCATTTTAACCTTCCTGAGGCTGGGGATTGGAGCTATTGGATACAAGGGGGGGGGGGTAAGAGAGACAAAAATGACTGAGGTAGGGGCCCTTTAAGTCCATTTCATTTGAACTTTCCTGAGGCTGGGGATTGGAGCTGCTGGATACAAGGGTGGGGTGGGGTAAGAGAGACAAAAATGACTGAGGTAGGGGCCCTTTAACTCCATTTCATTTGAACCTTCCTGAGGCTGCGGATTGGAGCTGCTGGATACAAGGGAGGAGTCAGAGAGACAAAAAGGACTGATGTAGGGGCCCTTTAACTCCATTTCATTTGAACCTTCCTGAGGCTGGGGATTGGATCTGCTGGATACAAGGGGGAGACAGAGAGAAATAGAAGGACTGATGCAGGGGCCCTTTAACTGCATTTCATTTTAACCTACCTGAGGCTGGGGATTGGAACTGCTGGATACAACGGGGGAGTAAGAGAGACAAAAAGGACTGAGGTAGGGGGCCTTTAACTCCATTTCATTTGAAACTTCCTGAGGCTGGGAATTGGAGCTGTTCGATACAATGAGAGTGTCAGAGAGGCAAAAAGGACTGAGGTAGGGACCCTTTAACTCCATTTCATTTGAACTTTCCTGAAGCTGGGGATTGGAGCTGCTGGATAGAAGGGGAGAGTAAGAGAGACAAAACGGACTGAGGTAGGGGCCCTTTAACTGCATTTCATTTGAACCTTCCTGAGGCTGGGAATTGGAGCTATTGGATACAAGGGGGGAGTCAGAGAGGCAAAAATAGCTGAGGTAGGGGCCCTTTAACTCCATTTCATTTTAACCTTCCTGAGGCTGGGGATTGGAGCTATTGGATACAAGGGGGGGGGGGGTAAGAGAGACAAAAATGACTGAGGTAGGGGCCCTTTAAGTCCATTTCATTTGAACTTTCCTGAGGCTGGGGATTGGAGCTGCTGGATACAAGGGGAGAGTAAGAGAGACAAAAAGGACTGAGGTAGGGGCCCTTTAACTCCATTTCATTTTAACATTCCTGAGGCTGGGGTTTAGAGCTGCTGGATACATGGGGGGAGACAGAGAGCCAAAAAAGGACTGAGGTAGGGGGCCTTTAAGTCCATTTCATTTTAAACTTCCTGAGACTGGGGATTGGAGCTGCTGGATACAAGGGTGGGGTGGGGTAAGAGAGACAAAAATGACTGAGGTAGGGGCCCTTTAACTCCATTTCATTTGAACCTTCCTGAGGCTGCGGATTGGAGCTGCTGGATACAAGGGAGGAGTCAGAGAGACAAAAAGGACTGATGTAGGGGCCCTTTAACTCCATTTCATTTGAACCTCCCTGAGGCTGGGGATTGGAGCGGCTGGATACAAGGAGGGAGTCAGAGAGACAAAAAGGACTGATGTAGGGGCCCTTTAACTCCATTTCATTTGAACCTTCCTGAGGCTGGGGATTGGATCTGCTGGATACAAGGGGGAGACAGAGAGAAATAGAAGGACTGATGCAGGGGCCCTTTAACTGCATTTCATTTTAACCTACCTGAGGCTGGGGATTGGAACTGCTGGATACAACGGGGGAGTAAGAGAGACAAAAAGGACTGAGGTAGGGGGCCTTTAACTCCATTTCATTTGAAACTTCCTGAGGCTGGGAATTGGAGCTGTTCGATACAATGAGAGTGTCAGAGAGGCAAAAAGGACTGAGGTAGGGACCCTTTAACTCCATTTCATTTGAACTTTCCTGAAGCTGGGGATTGGAGCTGCTGGATAGAAGGGGAGAGTAAGAGAGACAAAACGGACTGAGGTAGGGGCCCTTTAACTGCATTTCATTTGAACCTTCCTGAGGCTGGGAACTGGAGCTATTGGATACATGGGGGGAGTCAGAGAGGCAAAAATAGCTGAGGTAGGGGCCCTTTAACTCCATTTCATTTTAACCTTCCTGAGGCTGGGGATTGGAGTTATTGGATACAAGGGGGGGGGGGGTAAGAGAGACAAAAATGACTGAGGTAGGGGCCCTTTAAGTCCATTTCATTTGAACTTTCCTGAGGCTGGGGATTGGAGCTGCTGGATACAAGGGGAGAGTAAGAGAGACAAAAAGGACTGAGGTAGGGGCCCTTTAACTCCATTTCATTTTAACCTTCCTGAGGCTGGGGTTTAGAGCTGCTGGATACATGGGGGGAGACAGAGAGCCAAAAAAGGACTGAGGTAGGGGGCCTTTAAGTCCATTTCATTTTAACCTTCCTGAGACTGGGGATTGGAGCTGCTGGATACAAGGGTGGGGTGGGGTAAGAGAGACAAAAATGACTGAGGTAGGGGCCCTTTAACTCCATTTCATTTGAACCTTCCTGAGGCTGCGGATTGGAGCTGCTGGATACAAGGGAGGAGTCAGAGAGACAAAAAGGACTGATGTAGGGGCCCTTTAACTCCATTTCATTTGAACCTCCCTGAGGCTGGGGATTGGAGCGGCTGGATACAAGGAGGGAGTCAGAGAGACAAAAAGGACTGATGTAGGGGCCCTTTAACTCCATTTCATTTGAACCTTCCTGAGGCTGGGGATTGGATCTGCTGGATACAAGGGGGAGACAGAGAGAAATAGAAGGACTGATGCAGGGGCCCTTTAACTGCATTTCATTTTAACCTACCTGAGGCTGGGGATTGGAACTGCTGGATACAACGGGGGAGTAAGAGAGACAAAAAGGACTGAGGTAGGGGGCCTTTAACTCCATTTCATTTGAAACTTCCTGAGGCTGGGAATTGGACCTATTGGATACAAGGGGGGGGGGGGTAAGAGAGACAAAAATGACTGAGGTAGGGGACCTTTAACTCCATTTCATTTGAACCTTCCTGAGGCTGGGGATTGGAGCTGTTCAATACAAGGAGAGAGTCAGAGAGGCGAAAAGGACTGAGGTAGGGACCCTTTAACTCCATTTCATTTGACCTTTCCTGAGGCTGGGGATTGGAGCTGCTGGATACAAGGGGAGAGTCAGAGAGGCAAAAAGGACTGAGGTAGGGACCCTTTAACTCCATTTCATTTGAACTTTCCTGAGGCTGGGGATTGGAGCTGCTGGATACAAGGGGGAAGACAGAGAGCCAAAAAAGGACTGAGGTAGGGGCCCTTTAACTCCATTTCATTTTAACCTTCCTGAGGCTGGGGATTGGAGCTGCTGGATACAAGGAGGGGGGTAAGATAGAGAAAATGACTGAGGTAGGGGCCCTTTAACTCCATTTCATTTGAACCTTCGTGAGGCTGGGAATTGGAGCTATTGGATACAAGGGGGGAGTCAGAGAGACAAAATGCACTGAGGTAGGGGCCCTTTAACTCCATTTCATTTGAACCTTCCTGAGGCTGGGGATTGGAGCTGCAGGATACAAGGGGGGATTCAGAGAGGCAAAAATGACTGACGTAGGGGCCCTTTAACTCCATTTCATTTGAACCTTCCTGTGGCTGGGGATTGGACCTACTGGATACAAGGGTGGTGTGGGGTAAGAGACACAAAAATCACTGAGGTAGGGTCCCTTTAACTCCATTTCATTTTAACCTTCCTGAGGCTGGGGATTGGAGCTGCTGGATACAAGGGGAGAGTCAGAGAGACAAAAAGGACTGAGGTTTCGGCCCTTTAACTCCGTTTCATTTGAACCTTCCTGAAGCTGGGAATTGGAGCTATTGGATACAAGGTGGGAGTCAGAGTGGCAAAAAGGGCTGAGGTAGGGGCCCTTTAACTCCATTTCATTTTAACCTTCCTGAGGCTGGGGATTGGAGCTGCTGGATACAAGGAGGGGGGGTAAGATAGAGAAAATGACTGAGGTAGGGGCCCTTTAACTCCATTTCATTTGAACCTTCCTGAGGCTGGGGATTGGAGCTGCTGGATACAAGGGGGGGGGGTAAAATGGAGAAAATGACTGAGGTAGGGGCCTTTAACTCCATTTCATTTGAACCTTCCTGAGGCTGGGGATTGGAGCTGCTGGATACAAGGTGGGAGTCAGAGAGACAAAAGGGACTGAGGTAGGGGCCCTTTAACTCCTTTTCATTTGAACCTTCGTGAGGCTGGGAATTGGAGCTATTGGATACAAGGGGGGAGTCAGAGAGACAAAATGGACTGAGGTAGGGGCCCTTTAACTCCATTTCATTTGAACCTTCCTGAGGCTGGGGATTGGAGCTGCTGGATAAAAGGGGGGAGTCAGAGAGGCAAAAATGACTGACGTAGGGGCCCTTTAACTCCATTTCATTTGAACCTTCCTGAGGCTGGGGATTGGAGCTGCTGGATACAAGGGGGGAGTCAGAGAGGCAAAAATGACTGACGTAGGGGCCCTTTAACTCCATTTCATTTGAACCTTCCTGAGGCTGGGGATTGGACCTACTGGATACAAGGGTGGGGTGGGGTAAGAGAGACAAAAATCACTGAGGTAGGGGCCCTTTAACTCCATTTCATTTGAACCTTCCTGAGGCTGGGGATTGGAGCTGCTGGATACAAGGGGGGAGTCAGAGAGGCAAAAATGACTGACGTAGTGGCCCTTTAACTCCATTTCATTTGAACGTTCGTGAGGCTGGGAATTGGAGCTATTGGATACAAGGGGGGGGGTAAGAGAGACAAAAAGGACTGATGTGGGGGCCCTTTAACTCCATTTCATTTGAACCTTCCTGAGGCTGGGGATTGGAGCTGCTGGATACAAGGAGGGGGGGTAAGATAGAGAAAATGACTGAGATAGGGGCCCTTTAACTCCATTTCATTTGAACGTTCGTGAGGCTGGTAATTGGAGCTATTGGATACAAGGGGGGAGTCAGAGAGGCAAAAAGGACTGAGGTAGGGGACCTTTAACTCCGTTTCATTTGAACCTTCCTGAGGCTGGTGATTGGAGCTGTTCAATGCAAGGAGAGAGTCAGAGAGGCGAAAAGGACTGAGGTAGGGACCCTTTAACTCCATTTCATTTGAACTTTCCTGAGGCTGGGGATTGGAGCTGCTGGATACAAGGGGAGAGTCAGAGAGGCAAAAATGACTGACGTAGGGGCCCTTTAACTCCATTTCATTTGAACCTTCCTGAGGCTGGGAATTGGAGCTATTGGATACAAGGGGGTAGTCAGAGAGACAAAATGGACTGAGGTAGGGGCCCTTTAACTCCATTTCATTTGAACCTTCGTGAGGCTGGGAATTGGAGCTATTGGATACAAGGGGGGAGTCAGAGAGACAAAATGCACTGAGGTAGGGGCCCTTTAACTCCATTTCATTTGAACCTTCGTGAGGCTGGGAATTGGACCTACTGGATACAAGGGTGGGGTGGGGTAAGAGACACAAAAATCACTGAGGTAGGGTCCCTTTAACTCCATTTCATTTTAACCTTCCTGAGGCTGGGGATTGGAGCTGCTGGATACAAGGAGGGGGGGTAAGATAGAGAAAATGACTGAGGTAGGGGCCCTTTAACTCCATTTCATTTGAACCTTCCTGAGGCTGGGGATGGGATCTGCTGGATACAAGGGGGAGACAGAGAGAAATAGAAGGACTGATGTAGGGGCCCTTTAACTCAATTTCATTTGAACATTCCTGAGGCTGGGAATTGGAGCTGTTGGATACAAGGAGGGAGTCAGAGAGACAAAAAGGACTGAGGTAGGGGCCCTTTAACTCCATTTCATTTTAACCTTCCTGAGGCTGGGGATTGGAGCTGCTGGATACAAGGAGGGGGGGTAAAATGGAGAAAATGACTGAGGTAGGGGCCCTTTAACTCCATTTCATTTGAACCTTCCTGAGGCTGGGGATTGGAGCTGCTGGATACAAGGGGGGAGTCAGAGAGACAAAAGGGACTGAGGTAGGGGCCCTTTAACTCCTTTTCATTTGAACCTTCCTGAGGCTGGGGATTGGAGCTGTTGCATACTAGGAGGGAGTCAGAGAGACAAAAAGGACTGATGTAGGGGCCTTTTAACTCCGTTTCATTTGAACCTTCGTGAGGCTGGGAATTGGAGCCATTGGATACAAGGGGGGAGTCAGAGAGGCAAAAAGGACTGAGGTAGGGGACCTTTAACTCCATTTCATTTGAACCTTCCTGAGGCTGGGGATTGGAGCTGTTCAATACATGGAGAGAGTCAGAGAGGCGAAAAGGACTGAGGTAGGGACCCTTTAACTCCATTTCATTTGAACTTTCCTGAGGCTGGGGATTGGAGCTGCTGGATACAAGGGGGGAGACAGAGAGCCAAAAAAGGACTGAGGTATGGGTCCTTTAACTCCATTTCATTTGAACCTTCCTGAGGCTGGGAATTGGAGCTATTGGATACAAGGGGGTAGTCAGAGAGACAAAATGGACTGAGGTAGGGGCCCTTTAACTCCATTTCATTTGAACCTTCGTGAGGCTGGGAATTGGAGCTATTGGATACAAGGGGGGAGTCAGAGAGACAAAATGGACTGAGGTAGGGGCCCTTTAACTCCATTTCATTTGAACCTTCCTGTGGCTGGGAATTGGAGCTATTGGATACAAGGGGGGAGTCAGAGAGGCAAAAATGACTGACGAAGGGGCCCTTTAACTCCATTTCATTTGAACCTTCGTGAGGCTGGGAATTGGACCTATTGGATACAAGGGGGGGGGGTAAGAGAGACAAAAATGACTGAGGTAGGGGACCTTTAACTCCATTTCATTTGAACCTTCCTGAGGCTGGGGATTGGAGCTGTTAAATACAAGGAGAGAGTCAGAGAGGCAAAAAGGACTGAGGTAGGGGCCCTTTAACTCCATTTCATTTGAACCTTCCTGAGGCTGGGGATTCGAGCCAATGTTCCTTCTAATTTTTTTTCAATGTGAGCAGAAATGTATAGTGTTTGAGCGGCACATTTTCATGCCTGAGCACCTGAATTTTTTTCACAGACATCACCTAAGACAACAACGAAATCAGTAATATTTGAAACTCAAAGTTATGTTTCTTCAAGGTACCCGCTTAATTCAAATATCATTATTCTTTGAACGCTCCTGCTTAGCAACCAAAATGTTGGCTCAGAAACACTGGCATTTGAAGCACGCAAGTCTTAAAGCTGTCAAGTTACAAGATCCTTGCACCCCTAATCCTTTAGGGGAAAAAACCCCAGGGGTCTTCAAACCTGACAGCTTTAAGACTTGTGGACTTCAACTCCCAGAATTCCTCCTCCAGTCATGTTGGCTCAGAAACTCTGGCATTTGAAGTGTGCAAGTCTCAAAGCTGTCAAGTTACAAGACCTTTGCACCCCTAACCCTTTAGAAAAAAAGACCCCAGGGGTCTTCAAACCTGACAGCTTTAAGACTTGTGGACTTTAACTCCCAGAATTCCTCCTCCAGTCCTGTTGGCTCAGGAACTCTGGCATTTGAAGAATGCAAGTCTTAAAGCTGTCAAGTAACAAGACCCTTCCACCCCTAGAAAAAAAACGCAGAGGTCTTCAAACCTGACAGCTTTAAGACTTGTGGACTTCAACTCCCAGAATTCCTCCAGTCATGTTTCAGCGACGTCATCTGCGTGGATCTGCTCCATCTTTGGCTTTTTTCACTGGAAGCAGGGCTGCTGCTGAAGATGCCGACGAGCTGCTACCTTCTCCTCCTCCAACAGCACCACCAGATTTGCACCTGAGCTCAGCGGCGCGTTACCGCTGCCCCCTCCTCCTCCTCCGCCGTGCTTTTGAGGAGCCATGAGGCTTTTTTTTCCCTGCTCCCCGCCCCCCCCTGCCTTCCTACTGGCTCCCGCAGCCTCATGGCTCCTCAAAAGCACGGCAGAGGAGGAGGGAGCAGGGGTAACGCGACGCTGAGTTCAGGTGCTCCGAGCGGAGGTGAGGCGGCGCTGCCACGCGCGGGGATGCCGGCTGGAGCTTTGCCGGCTTTAAGTCAGTCGCAGCACCGGGCGCCAAATCCGGCAGTGCTGTTAGAGGAGGAGGAGGAGGTGGCAGCAGTTATTCCGGTGGCGGCGGGGGCTTTGGGGTTTCACAACTACCCTCAGTCGCCCCGTAATCCTCAAAGCAAGTCCGGGGAAGTCCTTTGCAGGCAGTAGGGGCCCTTTAACTCCATTTAATTTGAACCTTCCTGAGGCTGGGGATTGGAGCTGCTGGATACAAGAGAGAGTCAGAGAGACAAAAATGACTGACGTAGGGGCCCTTTAACTCCATTTCATTTCAAACTTCCTGAGGCTGGGGATTGGAGCTGCTGGATACAAGAGAGAGTAAGAGAGACAAAAAGGACTGATGTAGGGGCCCTTTAACTGCATTTCATTTGAACCTCCCTGAGGCTGGGGATTGGAGCGGCTGGATACAAGGAGGGAGTCAGAGAGACAAAAAGGACTGATGTAGGGGCCCTTTAACTCCATTTCATTTGAACCTTCCTGAGGCTGGGGATTGGATCTGCTGGATACAAGGGGGAGACAGAGAGAAATAGAAGGACTGATGCAGGGGCCCTTTAACTGCATTTCATTTTAACCTACCTGAGGCTGGGGATTGGAACTGCTGGATACAACGGGGGAGTAAGAGAGACAAAAAGGACTGAGGTAGGGGGCCTTTAACTCCATTTCATTTGAAACTTCCTGAGGCTGGGAATTGGACCTATTGGATACAAGGGGGGGGGGGGGGGTAAGAGAGACAAAAATGACTGAGGTAGGGGACCTTTAACTCCATTTCATTTGAACCTTCCTGAGGCTGGGGATTGGAGCTGTTCAATACAAGGAGAGAGTCAGAGAGGCGAAAAGGACTGAGGTAGGGACCCTTTAACTCCATTTCATTTGACCTTTCCTGAGGCTGGGGATTGGAGCTGCTGGATACAAGGGGAGAGTCAGAGAGGCAAAAAGGACTGAGGTAGGGACCCTTTAACTCCATTTCATTTGAAATTTCCTGAGGCTGGGGATTGGAGCTGCTGGATACAAGGGGGGAGACAGAGAGCCAAAAAAGGACTGAGGTAGGGGCCCTTTAACTCCATTTCATTTTAACCTTCCTGAGGCTGGGGATTGGAGCTGCTGGATTCAAGGAGGGGGGGGGGGTAAAATAGAGAAAATGACTGAGGTAGGGGCCCTTTAACTCCATTTCATTTGAACCTTCCTGAGGCTGGGAATTGGAGCTTCTGGATACAAGGAGGGGGGGGGGGGAATAGAGAAAATGACTGAGGTAGAGGCCCTTTAACTCCATTTCATTTGAACCTTCCTGAGGCTGGGGATTGGAGCTGTTGCATACAAGGAGGGAGTCAGAGAGACAAAAAGGACTGATGTGGGGGCCCTTTAACTCCATTTCATTTGAACCTTCCTGAGGCTGGGGATTTGAGCTGCTGGATACAAGGGGGGAGTCAGAGAGACAAAAGGGACTGAGGTAGGGGCCATTTAACTCCATTTCCTTTGAACCTTCCTGAGGCTGGGGATTGGAGCTGTTGCATACTAGGAGGGAGTCAGAGAGACAAAAAGGACTGATGTGGGGGCCCTTTAACTCCATTTCATTTGAACCTTCCTGAGGCTGGGGATTGGAGCTGCTGGATACAAGGGGGGAGTCAGAGAGACAAAAGGGACTGAGGTAGGTGCCGTTTAACTCCATTTCATTTGAACCTTACTGAGGCTGGGGATTGGAGCTGCTGGATACAAGGGGGGAGTCAGAGAGACAAAAAGGACTGATGTAGGTGCCCTTTAACTCCATTTCATTTCAAACTTCCTGAGGCTGGGGATTGGAGCTGTTGGATACAAGGAGGGAGTCAGAGAGACAAAAAGGACTGATGCAGGGGCCCTTTAACTCCATTTCATTTTAACCTACCTAAGGCTGGGGATTGGAACTGCTGGATACAACGGGGGGAGTTAGAGACACCAAAAGGACTGAGGTAGGAGCCCTTTAACTCCATTTCATTTTAACCTTCCTGAGGCTGGGGATTGGAGCTGCTGGATACAAGGGTGGGGTGGGGTAAGAGACACAAAAAGGACTGATGTAGGGGCCCTTTAACTCCATTTCATTTGAACCTTCCTGAGGCTGGCGATTGGATCTGCTGGATACAAGGGGGAGACAGAGAGACAAAAAGGACTGATGTAGGGGCCCTTTAACTCCATTTCATTTGAACCTTCCTGAGGCTGGGGATTGGATCTGCTGGATACAAGGGGGAGACAGAGAGAAATAGAAGGACTGATGCAGGGGCCCTTTAACTCCATTTCATTTTAACCTACCTGAGGTTGGGGATTGGAACTGCTGGATACAACGGGGGAGTAAGAGAGACAAAAAGGACTGAGGTAGGGGCCCTTTAACTCCATTTCATTTGAACCTTCCTGAGGCTGGGGATTGGAGCGGCTGGATACAAGGGGGGAGTCAGAGAGACAAAAAGGACTGATGTGGGGGCCCTTTAACTCCATTTCATTTGAACCTTCCTGAGGCTGGGGATTTGAGCTGCTGGATACAAGGGGGGAGTCAGAGAGACAAAAGGGACTGAGGTAGGGGCCATTTAACTCCATTTCCTTTGAACCTTCCTGAGGCTGGGGATTGGAGCTGTTGCATACTAGGAGGGAGTCAGAGAGACAAAAAGGACTGATGTGGGGGCCCTTTAACTCCATTTCATTTGAACCTTCCTGAGGCTGGGGATTGGAGCTGCTGGATACAAGGGGGGAGTCAGAGAGACAAAAGGGACTGAGGTAGGTGCCGTTTAACTCCATTTCATTTGAACCTTACTGAGGCTGGGGATTGGAGCTGCTGGATACAAGGGGGGAGTCAGAGAGACAAAAAGGACTGATGTAGGTGCCCTTTAACTCCATTTCATTTCAAACTTCCTGAGGCTGGGGATTGGAGCTGTTGGATACAAGGAGGGAGTCAGAGAGACAAAAAGGACTGATGCAGGGGCCCTTTAACTCCATTTCATTTTAACCTACCTAAGGCTGGGGATTGGAACTGCTGGATACAACGGGGGGAGTTAGAGACACCAAAAGGACTGAGGTAGGAGCCCTTTAACTCCATTTCATTTTAACCTTCCTGAGGCTGGGGATTGGAGCTGCTGGATACAAGGGTGGGGTGGGGTAAGAGACACAAAAAGGACTGATGTAGGGGCCCTTTAACTCCATTTCATTTGAACCTTCCTGAGGCTGGCGATTGGATCTGCTGGATACAAGGGGGAGACAGAGAGACAAAAAGGACTGATGTAGGGGCCCTTTAACTCCATTTCATTTGAACCTTCCTGAGGCTGGGGATTGGATCTGCTGGATACAAGGGGGAGACAGAGAGAAATAGAAGGACTGATGCAGGGGCCCTTTAACTCCATTTCATTTTAACCTACCTGAGGTTGGGGATTGGAACTGCTGGATACAACGGGGGAGTAAGAGAGACAAAAAGGACTGAGGTAGGGGCCCTTTAACTCCATTTCATTTGAACCTTCCTGAGGCTGGGGATTGGAGCGGCTGGATACAAGGGGGGAGTCAGAGAGACAAAAAGGACTGAGGTTTCGGCCCTTTAACTCCGTTTCATTTGAACCTTCCTGAGGCTGGGAATTGGAGCTATTGGAAACAAGGTGGGAGTCAGAGAGGCAAAAAGGGCTGAGGTTTCGGCCCTTTAACTCCATTTCATTTGAACTTTCCTGAGGCTGGGGATTGGAGCTGCTGGATACAAGGGGGGAGTCAGAGAGACAAAAGGGACTGAGGTAGGGGCCCTTTAACTCCTTTTCATTTGAACCTTCCTGAGGCGTGGGATTGGAGCTGTTCGATACAAGGGGGGAGTCAAAGAGGCAAAAAGGACTGAGGTAGGGGCCCTTTAACTCCATTTCATTTTAACCTTCCTGAGGCTGGGGATTGGAGCCAATGTTCCTTCTAATTTTTTTTCAATGTGAGCAGAAATGTATAGTGTTTGAGCGGCACATTTTCATGCCTGAGCACCTGAATTTTTTTCACAGACATCACCTAAGACAACAACGAAATCAGTAATATTTGAACTCAAAGTTATGTTTCTTCAAGGTACCCGCTTAATTCAAATATCATTATTCTTTGAACGGTCCTGCTTAGCAACCAAAATGTTGGCTCAGAAACACTGGCATTTGAAGCACGCAAGTCTTAAAGCTGTCAAGTTACAAGATCCTTGCACCCCTAATCCTTTAGGGGAAAAAACCCCAGGGGTCTTCAAACCTGACAGCTTTAAGACTTGTGGACTTCAACTCCCAGAATTCCTCCTCCAGTCATGTTGGCTCAGAAACTCTGGCATTTGAAGTGTGCAAGTCTCAAAGCTGTCAAGTTACAAGACCTTTGCACCCCTAACCCTTTAGAAAAAAAGACCCCAGGGGTCTTCAAACCTGACAGCTTTAAGACTTGTGGACTTTAACTCCCAGAATTCCTCCTCCAGTCCTGTTGGCTCAGGAACTCTAGCATTTGAAGCATGCAAGTCTTAAAGCTGTTAAGTTACAAGATCCTTGCACCCCTAATCCTTTAGGGGGAAAAAACCCAGGGGTCTTCAAATCTGACAGCTTTAAGACTTGTGGACTTCAACTCTCAGAATTCCTCTTCCAGTCCTGTTGGCTCAGGAACTCTGGCATTTGAAGAATGCAAGTCTTAAAGCTGTCAAGTAACAAGACCCTTCCACCCCTAGAAAAAAAACGCAGAGGTCTTCAAACCTGACAGCTTTAAGACTTGTGGACTTCAACTCCCAGAATTCCTCCAGTCATGTTTCAGCGACGTCATCTGCGTGGATCTGCTCCATCTTTGGCTTTTTTCACTGGAAGCAGGGCTGCTGCTGAAGATGCCGACGAGCTGCTACCTTCTCCTCCTCCAACAGCACCACCAGATTTGCACCTGAGCTCAGCGCCGCGTTACCGCTGCCCCCTCCTCCTCCTCCGCCGTGCTTTTGAGGAGCCATGAGGCTTTTTTTTCCCTGCTCCCCGCCCCCCCCTGCCTTCCTACTGGCTCCCGCAGCCTCATGGCTCCTCAAAAGCACGGCAGAGGAGGAGGGAGCAGGGGTAACGCGACGCTGAGTTCAGGTGCTCCGAGCGGAGGTGAGGCGGCGCTGCCACGCGCGGGGATGCCGGCTGGAGCTTTGCCGGCTTTAAGTCAGTCGCAGCACCGGGCGCCAAATCCGGCAGTGCTGTTAGAGGAGGAGGAGGAGGTGGCAAGCAGTTATTCCGGTGGCGGCGGGGGCTTTGGGGTTTCACAACTACCCTCAGTCGCCCCGTAATCCTCAAAGCAAGTCCGGGGAAGTCCTTTGCAGGCAGTAGGGGCCCTTTAACTCCATTTAATTTGAACCTTCCTGAGGCTGGGGATTGGAGCTGCTGGATACAAGAGAGAGTCAGAGAGACAAAAATGACTGACATAGGGGCCCTTTAACTCCATTTCATTTCAAACTTCCTGAGGCTGGGGATTGGAGCTGCTGGATACAAGAGAGAGTAAGAGAGACAAAAAGGACTGATGTAGGGGCCCTTTAACTGCATTTCATTTGAACCTCCCTGAGGCTGGGGATTGGAGCGGCTGGATACAAGGAGGGAGTCAGAGAGACAAAAAGGACTGATGTAGGGGCCCTTTAACTCCATTTCATTTGAACCTTCCTGAGGCTGGGGATTGGATCTGCTGGATACAAGGGGGAGACAGAGAGAAATAGAAGGACTGATGCAGGGGCCCTTTAACTGCATTTCATTTTAACCTACCTGAGGCTGGGGATTGGAACTGCTGGATACAACGGGGGAGTAAGAGAGACAAAAAGGACTGAGGTAGGGGGCCTTTAACTCCATTTCATTTGAAACTTCCTGAGGCTGGGAATTGGACCTATTGGATACAAGGGGGGGGGGGGTAAGAGAGACAAAAATGACTGAGGTAGGGGACCTTTAACTCCATTTCATTTGAACCTTCCTGAGGCTGGGGATTGGAGCTGTTCAATACAAGGAGAGAGTCAGAGAGGCGAAAAGGACTGAGGTAGGGACCCTTTAACTCCATTTCATTTGACCTTTCCTGAGGCTGGGGATTGGAGCTGCTGGATACAAGGGGAGAGTCAGAGAGGCAAAAAGGACTGAGGTAGGGACCCTTTAACTCCATTTCATTTGAAATTTCCTGAGGCTGGGGATTGGAGCTGCTGGATACAAGGGGGGAGACAGAGAGCCAAAAAAGGACTGAGGTAGGGGCCCTTTAACTCCATTTCATTTTAACCTTCCTGAGGCTGGGGATTGGAGCTGCTGGATTCAAGGAGGGGGGGGGGGGTAAAATAGAGAAAATGACTGAGGTAGGGGCCCTTTGACTCCATTTCATTTGAACCTTCCTGAGGCTGGGAATTGGAGCTTCTGGATACAAGGGGGGGGGGGGGAAATGGAGAAAATGACTGAGGTAGAGGCCCTTTAACTCCATTTCATTTGAACCTTCCTGAGGCTGGGGATTGGAGCTGTTGCATACAAGGAGGGAGTCAGAGAGACAAAAAGGACTGATGTGGGGGCCCTTTAACTCCATTTCATTTGAACCTTCCTGAGGCTGGGGATTTGAGCTGCTGGATACAAGGGGGGAGTCAGAGAGACAAAAGGGACTGAGGTAGGGGCCATTTAACTCCATTTCCTTTGAACCTTCCTGAGGCTGGGGATTGGAGCTGTTGCATACTAGGAGGGAGTCAGAGAGACAAAAAGGACTGATGTGGGGGCCCTTTAACTCCATTTCATTTGAACCTTCCTGAGGCTGGGGATTGGAGCTGCTGGATACAAGGGGGGAGTCAGAGAGACAAAAGGGACTGAGGTAGGTGCCGTTTAACTCCATTTCATTTGAACCTTACTGAGGCTGGGGATTGGAGCTGCTGGATACAAGGGGGGAGTCAGAGAGACAAAAAGGACTGATGTAGGTGCCCTTTAACTCCATTTCATTTCAAACTTCCTGAGGCTGGGGATTGGAGCTGTTGGATACAACGGGGGGAGTTAGAGACACAAAAAGGACTGATGTAGGGGCCCTTTAACTCCATTTCATTTGAACCTTCCTGAGGCTGGGGATTGGATCTGCTGGATACAAGGGGGAGACAGAGAGAAATAGAAGGACTGATGCAGGGGCCCTTTAACTCCATTTCATTTTAACCTACCTGAGGTTGGGGATTGGAACTGCTGGATACAACGGGGGAGTAAGAGAGACAAAAAGGACTGAGGTAGGGGCCCTTTAACTCCATTTCATTTGAACCTTCCTGAGGCTGGGGATTGGAGCGGCTGGATACAAGGGGGGAGTCAGAGAGACAAAAAGGACTGAGGTTTCGGCCCTTTAACTCCGTTTCATTTGAACCTTCCTGAGGCTGGGAATTGGAGCTATTGGAAACAAGGTGGGAGTCAGAGAGGCAAAAAGGGCTGAGGTTTCGGCCCTTTAACTCCATTTCATTTGAACTTTCCTGAGGCTGGGGATTGGAGCTGCTGGATACAAGGGGGGAGTCAGAGAGACAAAAGGGACTGAGGTAGGGGCCCTTTAACTCCTTTTTATTTGAACCTTCCTGAGGCGTGGGATTGGAGCTGTTCGATACAAGGGGGGAGTCAAAGAGGCAAAAAGGACTGAGGTAGGGGCCCTTTAACTCCATTTCATTTTAACCTTCCTGAGGCTGGGGATTGGAGCCAATGTTCCTTCTAATTTTTTTTCAATGTGAGCAGAAATGTATAGTGTTTGAGCGGCACATTTTCATGCCTGAGCACCTGAATTTTTTTCACAGACATCACCTAAGACAACAACGAAATCAGTAATATTTGAACTCAAAGTTATGTTTCTTCAAGGTACCCGCTTAATTCAAATATCATTATTCTTTGAACGGTCCTGCTTAGCAACCAAAATGTTGGCTCAGAAACACTGGCATTTGAAGCACGCAAGTCTTAAAGCTGTCAAGTTACAAGATCCTTGCACCCCTAATCCTTTAGGGGAAAAAACCCCAGGGGTCTTCAAACCTGACAGCTTTAAGACTTGTGGACTTCAACTCCCAGAATTCCTCCTCCAGTCATGTTGGCTCAGAAACTCTGGCATTTGAAGTGTGCAAGTCTCAAAGCTGTCAAGTTACAAGACCTTTGCACCCCTAACCCTTTAGAAAAAAAGACCCCAGGGGTCTTCAAACCTGACAGCTTTAAGACTTGTGGACTTTAACTCCCAGAATTCCTCCTCCAGTCCTGTTGGCTCAGGAACTCTAGCATTTGAAGCGTGCAAGTCTTAAAGCTGTTAAGTTACAAGATCCTTGCACCCCTAATCCTTTAGGGGGAAAAAACCCAGGGGTCTTCAAATCTGACAGCTTTAAGACTTGTGGACTTCAACTCCCAGAATTCCTCCTCCAGTCATGTTGGCTCAGAAACTCTGGCATTTGAAGTGTGCAAGTCTCAAAGCTGTCAAGTTACAAGACCTTTGCACCCCTAACCCTTTAGAAAAAAAGACCCCAGGGGTCTTCAAACCTGACAGCTTTAAGACATGTGGACTTTAACTCCCAGAATTCCTCCTCCAGTCCTGTTGGCTCAGGAACTCTAGCATTTGAAGCATGCAAGTCTTAAAGCTGTTAAGTTACAAGATCCTTGCACCCCTAATCCTTTAGGGGGAAAAAACCCAGGGGTCTTCAAATCTGACAGCTTTAAGACTTGTGGACTTCAACTCCCAGAATTCCTCCTCCAGTCCTGTTGGCTCAGGAACTCTGGCATTTGAAGAATGCAAGTCTTAAAGCTGTCAAGTAACAAGACCCTTCCACCCCTAGAAAAAAAACGCAGAGGTCTTCAAACCTGACAGCTTTAAGACTTGTGGACTTCAACTCCCAGAATTCCTCCAGTCATGTTTCAGCGACGTCATCTGCGTGGATCTGCTCCATCTTTGGCTTTTTTCACTGGAAGCAGGGCTGCTGCTGAAGATGCCGACGAGCTGCAACCTTCTCCTCCTCCAACAGCACCACCAGATTTGCACCTGAGCTCAGCGCCGCGTTACCGCTGCCCCCTCCTCCTCCTCCGCCATGCTTTTGAGGAGCCATGAGGCTTTTTTTTCCCTGCTCCCCGCCCCCCCCCCTGCCTTCCTACTGGCTCCCGCAGCCTCATGGCTCCTCAAAAGCACGGCAGAGGAGGAGGGAGCAGGGGTAACGCGACGCTGAGTTCAGGTGCTCCGAGCGGAGGTGAGGCGGCGCTGCCACGCGCGGGGATGCCGGCTGGAGCTTTGCCGGCTTTAAGTCAGTCGCAGCACCGGGCGCCAAATCCGGCAGTGCTGTTAGAGGAGGAGGAGGAGGAGGTGGCAGCAGTTATTCCGGTGGCGGCGGGGGCTTTGGGGTTTCACAACTACCCTCAGTCGCCCCGTAATCCTCAAAGCAAGTCCGGGGAAGTCCTTTGCAGGCAGTAGGGGCCCTTTAACTCCATTTAATTTGAACCTTCCTGAGGCTGGGGATTGGAGCTGCTGGATACAAGAGAGAGTCAGAGAGACAAAAATGACTGACGTAGGGGCCCTTTAACTCCATTTCATTTCAAACTTCCTGAGGCTGGGGATTGGAGCTGCTGGATACAAGAGAGAGTAAGAGAGACAAAAAGGACTGATGTAGGGGCCCTTTAACTGCATTTCATTTCAACCTTCCTGAGGCTTGGGATTGGAGTGGCTGGATACAAGGGGGGAGACAGAGAGAAAAAGAAGGACTGATGTAGGGGCCCTTTAACTCCATTTCATTTGAACCTTCCTAAGGCTGGGGATTGGAGCTGTTCAATACAATGAGAGTGTCAGAGAGGCAAAAAGGACTGAGGTAGGGACCCTTTAACTCCATTTCATTTGAACTTTCCTGAGGCTGGGGATTGGAGCTGCTGGATAGAAGGGGAGAGTAAGAGAGACAAAACGGACTGAGGTAGGGGCCCTTTAACTCCATTTCATTTGAACCTTCCTGAGGCTGGGAATTGGAGCTATTGGATACAAGGGGGGAGTCAGAGAGGCAAAAAGGGCTGAGGTAGGGGCCCTTTAACTCCATTTCATTTTAACCTTCCTGAGGCTGGGGATTGGAGCTATTGGATACAGGGGGGGGGGGGGTAAGAGAGACAAAAATGACTGAGGTAGGGGCCCTTTAAGTCCATTTCATTTGAACTTTCCTGAGGCTGGGGATTGGAGCTGCTGGATACAAGGGGAGAGTAAGAGAGACAAAAAGGACTGAGGTAGGGGCCCTTTAACTCCATTTCATTTTAACCTCCCTGAGGCTGGGGATTGGAGCGGCTGGATACAAGGAGGGAGTCAGAGAGACAAAAAGGACTGATGTAGGGGCCCTTTAACTCCATTTCATTTGAACCTTCCTGAGGCTGGGGATTGGAGCGGCTGGATACAAGGGGGGAGTCAGAGAGACAAAAAGGACTGAGGTTTCGGCCCTTTAACTCCGTTTCATTTGAACCTTCCTGAGGCTGGGAATTGGAGCTATTGGAAACAAGGTGGGAGTCAGAGAGGCAAAAAGGGCTGAGGTTTCGGCCCTTTAACTCCATTTCATTTGAACTTTCCTGAGGCTGGGGATTGGAGCTGCTGGATACAAGGGGGGAGTCAGAGAGACAAAAGGGACTGAGGTAGGGGCCCTTTAACTCCTTTTCATTTGAACCTTCCTGAGGCGTGGGATTGGAGCTGTTCGATACAAGGGGGGAGTCAAAGAGGCAAAAAGGACTGAGGTAGGGGCCCTTTAACTCCATTTCATTTTAACCTTCCTGAGGCTGGGGATTGGAGCCAATGTTCCTTCTAATTTTTTTTCAATGTGAGCAGAAATGTATAGTGTTTGAGCGGCACATTTTCATGCCTGAGCACCTGAATTTTTTTCACAGACATCACCTAAGACAACAACGAAATCAGTAATATTTGAACTCAAAGTTATGTTTCTTCAAGGTACCCGCTTAATTCAAATATCATTATTCTTTGAACGGTCCTGCTTAGCAACCAAAATGTTGGCTCAGAAACACTGGCATTTGAAGCACGCAAGTCTTAAAGCTGTCAAGTTACAAGATCCTTGCACCCCTAATCCTTTAGGGGAAAAAACCCCAGGGGTCTTCAAACCTGACAGCTTTAAGACTTGTGGACTTCAACTCCCAGAATTCCTCCTCCAGTCATGTTGGCTCAGAAACTCTGGCATTTGAAGTGTGCAAGTCTCAAAGCTGTCAAGTTACAAGACCTTTGCACCCCTAACCCTTTAGAAAAAAAGACCCCAGGGGTCTTCAAATCTGACAGCTTTAAGACTTGTGGACTTTAACTCCCAGAATTCCTCCTCCAGTCCTGTTGGCTCAGGAACTCTAGCATTTGAAGCGTGCAAGTCTTAAAGCTGTTAAGTTACAAGATCCTTGCACCCCTAATCCTTTAGGGGGAAAAAACCCAGGGGTCTTCAAATCTGACAGCTTTAAGACTTGTGGACTTCAACTCCCAGAATTCCTCCTCCAGTCATGTTGGCTCAGAAACTCTGGCATTTGAAGTGTGCAAGTCTCAAAGCTGTCAAGTTACAAGACCTTTGCACCCCTAACCCTTTAGAAAAAAAGACCCCAGGGGTCTTCAAACCTGACAGCTTTAAGACATGTGGACTTTAACTCCCAGAATTCCTCCTCCAGTCCTGTTGGCTCAGGAACTCTAGCATTTGAAGCATGCAAGTCTTAAAGCTGTTAAGTTACAAGATCCTTGCACCCCTAATCCTTTAGGGGGAAAAAACCCAGGGGTCTTCAAATCTGACAGCTTTAAGACTTGTGGACTTCAACTCCCAGAATTCCTCCTCCAGTCCTGTTGGCTCAGGAACTCTGGCATTTGAAGAATGCAAGTCTTAAAGCTGTCAAGTAACAAGACCCTTCCACCCCTAGAAAAAAAACGCAGAGGTCTTCAAACCTGACAGCTTTAAGACTTGTGGACTTCAACTCCCAGAATTCCTCCAGTCATGTTTCAGCGACGTCATCTGCGTGGATCTGCTCCATCTTTGGCTTTTTTCACTGGAAGCAGGGCTGCTGCTGAAGATGCCGACGAGCTGCAACCTTCTCCTCCTCCAACAGCACCACCAGATTTGCACCTGAGCTCAGCGCCGCGTTACCGCTGCCCCCTCCTCCTCCTCCGCGCTTTTGAGGAGCCATGAGGCTTTTTTTTCCCTGCTCCCCGCCCCCCCCCTGCCTTCCTACTGGCTCCCGCAGCCTCATGGCTCCTCAAAAGCACGGCAGAGGAGGAGGGAGCAGGGGTAACGCGACGCTGAGTTCAGGTGCTCCGAGCGGAGGTGAGGCGGCGCTGCCACGCGCGGGGATGCCGGCTGGAGCTTTGCCGGCTTTAAGTCAGTCGCAGCACCGGGCGCCAAATCCGGCAGTGCTGTTAGAGGAGGAGGAGGAGGAGGTGGCAGCAGTTATTCCGGTGGCGGCGGGGGCTTTGGGGTTTCACAACTACCCTCAGTCGCCCCGTAATCCTCAAAGCAAGTCCGGGGAAGTCCTTTGCAGGCAGTAGGGGCCCTTTAACTCCATTTAATTTGAACCTTCCTGAGGCTGGGGATTGGAGCTGCTGGATACAAGAGAGAGTCAGAGAGACAAAAATGACTGACGTAGGGGCCCTTTAACTCCATTTCATTTCAAACTTCCTGAGGCTGGGGATTGGAGCTGCTGGATACAAGAGAGAGTAAGAGAGACAAAAAGGACTGATGTAGGGGCCCTTTAACTGCATTTCATTTCAACCTTCCTGAGGCTTGGGATTGGAGTGGCTGGATACAAGGGGGGAGACAGAGAGACAAAAAGGACTGAGGTAGGGACCCTTTAACTCCATTTCATTTGAACTTTCCTGAGGCTGGGGATTGGAGCTGCTGGATAGAAGGGGAGAGTAAGAGAGACAAAACGGACTGAGGTAGGGGCCCTTTAACTCCATTTCATTTGAACCTTCCTGAGGCTGGGAATTGGAGCTATTGGATACAAGGGGGGAGTCAGAGAGGCAAAAAGGGCTGAGGTAGGGGCCCTTTAACTCCATTTCATTTTAACCTTCCTGAGGCTGGGGATTGGAGCTATTGGATACAGGGGGGGGGGGGTAAGAGAGACAAAAATGACTGAGGTAGGGGCCCTTTAAGTCCATTTCATTTGAACTTTCCTGAGGCTGGGGATTGGAGCTGCTGGATACAAGGGGAGAGTAAGAGAGACAAAAAGGACTGAGGTAGGGGCCCTTTAACTCCATTTCATTTTAACCTCCCTGAGGCTGGGGATTGGAGCGGCTGGATACAAGGAGGGAGTCAGAGAGACAAAAAGGACTGATGTAGGGGCCCTTTAACTCCATTTCATTTGAACCTTCCTGAGGCTGGGGATTGGATCTGCTGGATACAAGGGGGAGACAGAGAGAAATAGAAGGACTGATGCAGGGGCCCTTTAACTGCATTTCATTTTAACCTACCTGAGGCTGGGGATTGGAACTGCTGGATACAACGGGGGAGTAAGAGAGACAAAAAGAACTGAGGTAGGGGGCCTTTAACTCCATTTCATTTGAAACTTCCTGAGGCTGGGAATTGGAGCTGTTGGATACAAGGAAGGAGTCAGAGAGAGAAAAAGGACTGAGGTTTGCGCCCTTTAACTCCATTTCATTTTAACCTTCCTGATGCTAGTGGTTGGAGCTGCTGGATATAAGGGGGGAGTCAGAGAGGCAAAAAGGACTGAGGTAGAGGCCCTTTACCTCCATTTCATTTGAATCTTCCTGAGGCTGGGGATTAGAGGTGCTGGATACAAGGGGGGAGTAAGAGAGACAAAAAGGACTGAGGTAGGGGCCCTTTACCTCCTCTTCATTTGAACCTTCCTGAGGCTGGTGATTGGAGTTGCTGGATACAAAGGGGGAGTAAGAAAAACAGAAAGGACTGAGGTAGGGGACCTTAAACTCCATTTCATTTTAACGATAGAAAGGCTGGGGATTGGAGCTGCTGGATACAAGGGAGGAGTCGGAGAGGCAAAAAGGACTGAGGTAGGGGACCTTTACCTCCATTTCATTTAAACCTTCGAAACCCTGGGGATTGGAGCTGCTGGACACAAGGGGGGTTTAAGAGAGACAAAACGGACTGAGGTAAAGGCCCTTTAACTCCATTTCATTTGAACCTTCCTGAGGCTGGGGATTGGAGCGGCTGGATACAAGGAGGGAGTCAGAGAGACAAAAATGACTGATGTGGGGGCCCTTTAACTCCATTTCATTTGAAACTTCCTGAGGCTGGGAATTGGAGCTGTTGGATACAAGGAAGGAGTCAGAGAGAGAAAAAGGACTGAGGTTTGCGCCCTTTAACTCCATTTCATTTTAACCTTCCTGAGTCTGGGGATTGGAGCTGCTGGATACAAGAGGGGGGGGGGGGGTAAGAGAGACAAAAATGACTGAGGTAGGGGCCCTTTAAGTCCATTTCATTTGAACTTTCCTGAGGCTGGGGATTGGAGCTGCTGGATACAAAGGGAGAGTAAGAGAGACAAAAACGACTGAGGTAGGGGCCCTTTAACTCCATTTCATTTTAACCTTCCTGAGGCTGGGCTTTGGAGCTGCTGGATACGTGGGGGGAGACAGAGAGAAATAGAAGGACTGATGCAGGGGCCCTTTAACTCCATTTCATTTGAAACTTCCTGAGGCTGGGAATTGGAGCTGTTGGATACAAGGAAGGAGTCAGAGAGAGAAAAAGGACTGAGGTTTGCGCCCTTTAACTCCATTTCATTTTAACCTTCCTGAGTCTGGGGATTGGAGCTGCTGGATACAAAGGGAGAGTAAGAGAGACAAAAACGACTGAGGTAGGGGCCCTTTAACTCCATTTCATTTTAACCTTCCTGAGGCTGGGGTTTGGAGCTGCTGGATACGTGGGGGGAGACAGAGAGCCAAAAAAGGACTGAGGTAGGGGCCCTTTAACTCCATTTCATTTGAACCTCCCTGAGGCTGGGGATTGGAGCGGCTGGATACAAGGGGGAGACAGAGAGAAATAGAAGGACTGATGCAGGGGCCCTTTAACTCCATTTCATTTTAACCTACCTGAGGCTGCGGATTGGAACTGCTGGATACAACGGGGGAGTAAGAGAGACAAAAAGGACTGAGGTAGGGGGCCTTTAACTCCATTTCATTTGAAACTTCCTGAGGCTGGGAATTGGAGCTGTTGGATACAAGGAAGGAGTCAGAGAGTGAAAAAGGACTGAGGTTTGCGCCCTTTAACTCCATTTCATTTTAACCTTCCTGAGTCTGGGGATTGGAGCTGCTGGATACAAGAGGGGGAGGGGGTAAGAGAGACAAAAATGACTGAGGTAGGGGCCCTTTAACTCCATTTCATTTGAACCTTCCTGAGGCTGGGGTTTGGAGCTGCTGGATACAAGGGGGGGAGGGGTAAGAGAGACAAAAATTACTGAGGTAGGGGCCCTTTAACTCCATTTCATTTGAACCTTCCTGAGGCTGGGGATTGGAACTGCTGGATACAAGGGGGGAGTCAGAGAGACAAAAATGACTGACGTAGGGGCCCTTTAACTCCATTTCATTTGAACCTTCCTGAGGCTGGGGATTGGAGCTACTGGATACAAGGGGGGAGTCAGAGAGGCAAAAAGGACTGAGGTAGGGGCCCTTTAAGTCCATTTCATTTTAACCTTCCTGAGGCTGGGGATTGGAGCTGCTGGATACAAGGGCGGAGTCAGAGAGGCAAAAAGGACTGAGGTAGGGGCCCTTTAAGTCCATTTCATTTGAACCTTCCTCAGGCTGGGGATTGGAGCTACTGGATACAAGGGGGGATTAAGAGAGACAAAAAGGACTGGGGTAGGGGCCCTTTACCTCCATTTCATTTGAAACTTCCTGAGCCTGGTGGTTGGAGCTGCTGGATACAAGGTGAGAGTCAGAGAGGCAAAAAGGACTAAGGTAGGGGCCCTTTAACTCCATTTCATTTGAACCTTCCTGAGGCTGGTGGTTGGAGCTGCTGGATACAAGGGGGGAGTCAGAGAGGCAAAAAGGACTGAGGTAGAGGCCCTTTACCTCCATTTCATTTGAATCTTCCTGAGGCTGGGGATTAGAGCTGCTGGATACAAGGGGGGAGTAAGAGAGACAAAAAGGACTGAGGTAGGGGCCCTTTACCTCCTCTTCATTTGAACCTTCCTGAGGCTGGTGATTGGAGTTGCTGGATACAAAGGGGGAGTAAGAAAAACAGAAAGGACTGAGGTAGGGGACCTTTAACTCCATTTCATTTGAACCTTCCTGAGGCTGGGGATTGGAGCGGCTGGATACAAGGAGGGAGTCAGAGAGACAAAAATGACTGATGTGGGGGCCCTTTAACTCCATTTCATTTGAACCTTCCTGAGGCTGGGGATTGGATCTGCTGGATACAAGGGGGAGACAGAGAGAAATAGAATGACTGACATAGGGGCCCTTTAACTCCATTTCATTTTAACCTACCTGAGGCTGGGGATTGGAACTGCTGGATACAACGGGGGAGTAAGAGAGACAAAAAGGACTGAGGTAGGGGTCCTTTAACTCCATTTCATTTGAACCTTCCTGAGGCTGGGAATTGGAGCTATTGGATACAAGGAGGGAGTCAGAGAGAGAAAAAGGATTGAGGTTTCGGCCCTTTAACTCCATTTCATTTTAACCTTCCTGAGTCTGGGGATTGGAGCTGCTGGATACAAGAGGGGGGGGGGGGTAAGAGAGACAAAAAATGACTGAGGTAGGGGCCCTTTAAGTCCATTTCATTTTAACCTTCCTGAGGCTGGGGTTTGGAGCTGCTGGATACATGGGGGGAGACAGAGAGCCAAAAAACGACTGAGGTAGGGGCCCTTTAAGTCCATTTCATTTTAACCTTCCTGAGACTGGGGATTGGAGCTGCTGGATACAAGGGTGGGGTGGGGTAAGAGAGACAAAAATGACTGAGGTAGGGGCCCATTAACTCCATTTCATTTGAACCTTCCTGAGGCTGCGGATTGGAGCTGCTGGATACAAGGGAGGAGTCAGAGAGACAAAAAGGACTGAGGTAGGGGCCCTTTAACTCCATTTCATTTGAACCTCCCTGAGGCTGGGGATTGGAGCGGCTGGATACAAGGAGGGAGTCAGAGAGACAAAAAGGACTGATGTAGGGGCCCTTTAACTCCATTTCATTTGAACCTTCCTGAGGCTGGGGTTTGGAGCTGCTGGATACATGGGGGGAGACAGAGAGCCAAAAAAGGACTGAGGTAGGGGCCCTTTAACTCCATTTCATTTGAACCTCCCTGAGGCTGGGGATTGGAGCGGCTTGATACAAGGAGGGAGTCAGAGAGACAAAAAGGACTGATGTAGGGGCCCTTTAACTCCATTTCATTTTAACCTTCCTGAGGCTGGGGATTGGATCTGCTGGATACAAGGGGGAGACAGAGAGAAATAGAAGGACTGATGCAGGGGCCCTTTAACTCCATTTCATTTTAACCTACCTGAGGCTACGGATTGGAACTGCTGGATACAACGGGGGAGTAAGAGAGACAAAAAGGACTGAGGTAGGGGGCCTTTAACTCCATTTCATTTGAACCTTCCTGAGGCTGGGAATTGGAGCTATTGGATACAAGGTGGGAGTCAGAGAGAGAAAAAGGACTGAGGTTTGGGCCCTTTAACTCCATTTCATTTTAACCTTCCTGAGTCTGGGGATTGGAGCTGCTGGATACAAGAGGGGGGGGGGGTAAGAGAGACAAAAATGACTGAGGTAGGGGCCCTTTAAGTCCATTTCATTTTAACCTTCCTGAGGCTGGGGTTTGGAGCTGCTGGATACATGGGGGGAGACAGAGAGCCAAAAAAGGACTGAGGTAGGGGCCCTTTAAGTCCATTTCATTTTAACCTTCCTGAGACTGGGGATTGGAGCTGCTGGATACAAGGGTGGGGTGGGGTAAGACAGACAAAAATGACTGAGGTAGGGGCCCTTTAACTCCATTTCATTTGAACCTTCCTGAGGCTGGGGATTGGAGCTGCTGGATACAAGAGGGGGGGGGGGGTAAGAGAGACAAAAAATGACTGAGGTAGGGGCCCTTTAAGTCCATTTCATTTTAACCTTCCTGAGGCTGGGGTTTGGAGCTGCTGGATACATGGGGGGAGACAGAGAGCCAAAAAAGGACTGAGGTAGGGGCCCTTTAAGTCCATTTCATTTTAACCTTCCTGAGACTGGGGATTGGAGCTGCTGGATACAAGGGTGGGGTGGGGTAAGAGAGACAAAAATGACTGAGGTAGGGGCCCTTTAACTCCATTTCATTTGAACCTTCCTGAGGCTGCGGATTGGAGCTGCTGGATACAAGGGAGGAGTCAGAGAGACAAAAAGGACTGAGGTAGGGGCCCTTTAACTCCATTTCATTTGAACCTCCCTGAGGCTGGGGATTGGAGCGGCTGGATACAAGGAGGGAGTCAGAGAGACAAAAAGGACTGATGTAGGGGCCCTTTAACTCCATTTCATTTGAACCTTCCTGAGGCTGGGGTTTGGAGCTGCTGGATACATGGGGGGAGACAGAGAGCCAAAAAAGGACTGAGGTAGGGGCCCTTTAACTCCATTTCATTTGAACCTCCCTGAGGCTGGGGATTGGAGCGGCTGGATACAAGGAGGGAGTCAGAGAGACAAAAAGGACTGATGTAGGGGCCCTTTAACTCCATTTCATTTGAACCTTCCTGAGGCTGGGGATTGGATCTGCTGGATACAAGGAAGGAGTCAGAGAGAGAAAAAGGACTGAGGTTTGCGCCCTTTAACTCCATTTCATTTTAACCTTCCTGAGTCTGGGGATTGGAGCTGCTGGATACAAGAGGGGGAGGGGGTAAGAGAGACAAAAATGACTGAGGTAGGGGCCCTTTAACTCCATTTCATTTGAACCTTCCTGAGGCTGGGGTTTGGAGCTGCTGGATACAAGGGGGGGGGGGGGGGTAAGAGAGACAAAAATTACTGAGGTAGGGGCCCTTTAACTCCATTTCATTTGAACCTTCCTGAGGCTGGGGATTGGAACTGCTGGATACAAGGGGGGAGTCGGAGAGGCAAAAAGGACTGACGTAGGGGCCCTTTAAGTCCATTTCATTTGAACCTTCCTCAGGCTGGGGATTGGAGCTACTGGATACAAGGGGGGATTAAGAGAGACAAAAAGGACTGAGGTTTCGGCCCTTTAACTCCGTTTCATTTGAACCTTCCTGAGGCTGGGAATTGGAGCTGCTGGATACAAGGGGGGAGTCAGAGAGGCAAAAAGGACTGAGGTAGAGGCCCTTTACCTCCATTTCATTTGAATCTTCCTGAGGCTGGGGATTAGAGCTGCTGCATACAAGGGGGGAGTAAGAGAGACAAAAAGGACTGAGGTAGGGGCCCTTTACCTCCTCTTCATTTGAACCTTCCTGAGGCTGGTGATTGGAGTTGCTGGATACAAAGGGGGAGTAAGAAAAACAGAAAGGACTGAGGTAGGGGACCTTAAACTGCATTTCATTTTAACGTTAGAAAGGCTGGGGATTGGAGCTGCTGGATACAAGGGAGGAGTCGGAGAGGCAAAAAGGACTGAGGTAGGGGACCTTTAACTCCATTTCATTTGAACCTTCCTGAGTCTGGGGATTGGAGCGGCTGGATACAAGGAGGGAGTCAGAGAGACAAAAATGACTGATGTGGGGGCCCTTTAACTCCATTTCATTTGAACCTTCCTGAGGCTGGGGATTGGATCTGCTGGATACAAGGGGGAGACAGAGAGAAATAGAATGACTGACGTAGGGGCCCTTTAACTCCATTTCATTTTAACCTACCTGAGGCTGGGGATTGGAACTGCTGGATACGACGGGGGAGTAAGAGAGACAAAAATGACTGAGGTAGGGGCCCTTTAACTCCATTTCATTTGAACCTTCCTGAGGCTGGGAATTGGAGCTATTGGATACAAGGTGGGAGTCAGAGAGACAAAAAGGACTGATGTGGGGGCCCTTTAACTCCATTTCATTTGAACCTTCCTGAGGCTGGGGATTGGAGCTGCTGGATACAAGGAGGGGGGGTAAGATAGAGAAAATGACTGAGGTAGGGGCCCTTTAACTCCATTTCATTTCAACCTTCCTGAGGCTGGGAATTGGAGCTATTGGATACAAGGAGGGAGTCAGAGAGACAAAAAGGATTGAGGTTTCGGCCCTTTAACTCCGTTTCATTTGAACCTTCCTGAGGCTGGGGATTGGAGCTGCTGGATACAAGGGGGGAGTCAGAGAGACAAAAGGGACTGAGGTAGGGGCCCTTTAACTCCATTTCATTTGAACCTTCCTGAGGCTGGGGATTGGAGCTGTTGCATACTAGGAGGGAGTCAAAGAGACAAAAAGGACTGATGTGGGGGCCCTTTAACTCCATTTCATTTGAACCTTCCTGAGGCTGGGGATTGGAGCTGCTGGATACAAGGGGGGGGGGGTAAAATGGAGAAAATGACTGAGGTAGGGGCCCTTTAACTCCATTTCATTTGAACCTACCTGAGGCTGGGGTTTGGATCTGCTGGATACAAGGGGGAGACAGAGAGAAATAGAAGGACTGATGCAGGGGCCCTTTAACTCCATTTCATTTGAACCTTCCTGAGGCTGGGGATTGGAACTGCTGGATACAACGGGGGAGTCAGAGAGACAAAAAGGGCTGAGGTAGGGGCCCTTTAACTCCATTTCATTTTAACCTTCCTGAGGCTGGGGATTGGAGCTGCTGGATACAAGGAGGGGGGGTAAGATAGAGAAAATGACTGAGGTAGGGGCCCTTTAACTCCATTTCATTTGAACCTTCCTGAGGCTGGGGATTGGAGCTGCTGGATACAAGGAGGGGGGGGGGGTAAAATGGAGAAAATGACTGAGGTAGGGGCCCTTTAACTCCATTTCATTTGAACCTTCCTGAGGCTGGGGATTGGAGCTGCTGGATACAAGGGGGGAGTCAGAGCGACAAAAGGGACTGAGGTAGGGGCCCTTTAAGTCCATTTCATTTTAACCTTCCTGAGGCTGGGGTTTGGAGCTGCTGGATACATGGGGGGAGACAGAGAGCCAAAAAAGGACTGAGGTAGGGGCCCTTTAAGTCCATTTCATTTTAACCTTCCTGAGACTGGGGATTGGAGCTGCTGGATACAAGGGTGGGGTGGGGTAAGAGAGACAAAAATGACTGAGGTAGGGGCCCTTTAACTCCATTTCATTTGAACCTTCCTGAGGCTGCGGATTGGAGCTGCTGGATACAAGGGAGGAGTCAGAGAGACAAAAAGGACTGAGGTAGGGGCCCTTTAACTCCATTTCATTTGAACCTCCCTGAGGCTGGGGATTGGAGCTGCTGGATACAAGGGGGGAGTCAGAGCGACAAAAGGGACTGAGGTAGGGGCCCTTTAACTCCATTTCATTTTAACCTTCCTGAGGCTCGGGATTGGAGCTGCTGGATACATGGGGGGAGACAGAGAGCCAAAAAAGGACTGAGGTAGGGGCCCTTTAACTCCATTTCATTTGAACCTCCCTGAGGCTGGGGATTGGAGCGGCTGGATACAAGGAGGGAGTCAGAGAGACAAAAAGGACTGATGTAGGGGCCCTTTAACTCCATTTCATTTGAACCTTCCTGAGGCTGGGGATTGGATCTGCTGGATACAAGGGGGAGACAGAGAGAAATAGAAGGACTGATGCAGGGGCCCTTTAACTCCATTTCATTTGAACCTTCCTGAGGCTGCGGATTGGAGCTGCTGGATACAAGGAAGGAGTCAGAGAGAGAAAAAGGACTGAGGTTTGCGCCCTTTAACTCCATTTCATTTTAACCTTCCTGAGTCTGGGGATTGGAGCTGCTGGATACAAGAGGGGGAGGGGGTAAGAGAGACAAAAATGACTGAGGTAGGGGCCCTTTAACTCCATTTCATTTGAACCTTCCTGAGGCTGGGGTTTGGAGCTGCTGGATACAAGGGGGGGGGGGGTAAGAGAGACAAAAATTACTGAGGTAGGGGCCCTTTAACTCCATTTCATTTGAACCTTCCTGAGGCTGGGGATTGGAACTGCTGGATACAAGGGGGGAGTCGGAGAGGCAAAAAGGACTGAGGTAGGGGCCCTTTAAGTCCATTTCATTTGAACCTTCCTCAGGCTGGGGATTGGAGCTACTGGATACAAGGGGGGATTAAGAGAGACAAAAAGGACTGAGGTAGGGGCCCTTTACCTCCATTTCATTTGAAACTTCCTGAGCCTGGTGGTTGGAGCTGCTGGATACAAGGGGGGAGTCAGAGAGGCAAAAAGGACTGAGGTAGAGGCCCTTTACCTCCATTTCATTTGAATCTTCCTGAGGCTGGGGATTAGAGCTGCTGGATACAAGGGGGGAGTAAGAGAGACAAAAAGGACTGAGGTAGGGGCCCTTTACCTCCTCTTCATTTGAACCTTCCTGAGGCTGGTGATTGGAGTTGCTGGATACAAAGGGGGAGTAAGAAAAACAGAAAGGACTGAGGTAGGGGACCTTAAACTGCATTTCATTTTAACGTTAGAAAGGCTGGGGATTGGAGCTGCTGGATACAAGGGAGGAGTCGGAGAGGCAAAAAGGACTGAGGTAGGGGACCTTTAACTCCATTTCATTTGAACCTTCCTGAGTCTGGGGATTGGAGCGGCTGGATACAAGGAGGGAGTCAGAGAGACAAAAATGACTGATGTGGGGGCCCTTTAACTCCATTTCATTTGAACCTTCCTGAGGCTGGGGATTGGATCTGCTGGATACAAGGGGGAGACAGAGAGAAATAGAATGACTGACGTAGGGGCCCTTTAACTCCATTTCATTTTAACCTACCTGAGGCTGGGGATTGGAACTGCTGGATACGACGGGGGAGTAAGAGAGACAAAAATGACTGAGGTAGGGGCCCTTTAACTCCATTTCATTTGAACCTTCCTGAGGCTGGGAATTGGAGCTATTGGATACAAGGTGGGAGTCAGAGAGAGAAAAAGGACTGAGGTTTGGGCCCTTTAACTCCATTTCATTTGAACCTTCCTGAGGCTGGGAATTGGAGCTATTGGATACAAGGAGGGAGTCAGAGAGACAAAAAGGATTGAGGTTTCGGCCCTTTAACTCCGTTTCATTTGAACCTTCCTGAGGCTGGGAATTGGAGCTATTGGATACAAGGTGGGAGTCAGAGAGACAAAAGGGACTGAGGTAGGGGCCCTTTAACTCCATTTCATTTTAACCTTCCTGAGGCTGGGGATTGGAGCTGTTGCATACTAGGAGGGAGTCAAAGAGACAAAAAGGACTGATGTGGGGGCCCTTTAACTCCATTTCATTTGAACCTTCCTGAGGCTGGGGATTGGAGCTGCTGGATACAAGGGGGGGGGGGGTAAAATGGAGAAAATGACTGAGGTAGGGGCCCTTTAACTCCATTTCATTTGAACCTTCCTGAGGCTGGGGATTGGAGCTGCTGGATACAAGGGGGGAGGCAGAGCGACAAAAGGGACTGAGGTAGGGGCCCTTTAACACCATTTCATTTTAACCTTCCTGAGGCTCGGGATTGGAGCTGCTGGATACAAGGAGGGGGGGGGGGTAAAATAGAGAAAATGACTGAGGTAGGGGCCCTTTAACTCCATTTCATTTGAACCTTCCTGAGGGTGGGAATTGGAGCTGTTGGATACAAGGAGGGAGTCAGAGAGACAAAAAGGACTGAGGTTTTGGCCCTTTGACTCAGTTTCATTTGAACCTTCCTGAGGCTGGGGATTGGAGCTGCTGGATACAAGGTGAGAGTCAGAGAGGCAAAAAGGGCTGAGGTAGGGGCCTTTTAACTCCATTTCATTTTAACCTTCCTGAGGCTGGGGATTGGAGCTGTTGCATACTAGGAGGGAGTCAGAGAGACAAAAAGGACTGATTTAGGGGCCCTTTAACTCCGTTTCATTTGAATCTTCCTGAGGCTGGGGATTAGAGCTGCTGGATACAAGGGGGGAGTAAGAGAGACAAAAAGGACTGAGGTAGGGGCCCTTTACCTCCTCTTCATTTGAACCTTCCTGAGGCGGGTGATTGGAGTTGCTGGATACAAAGGGGGAGTAAGAAAAACAGAAAGGACTGAGGTAGGGGACCGTAAACTGCATTTCATTTTAACGTTAGAAAGGCTGGGGATTGGATCTGCTGGATACAAGGGAGGAGTCGGAGAGGCAAAAAGGACTGAGGTAGGGGACCTTTAACTCCATTTCATTTGAACCTTCCTGAGGCTGGGGATTGGAGCGGCTGGATACAAGGAGGGAGTCAGAGAGACAAAAATGACTGATGTGGGGGCCCTTTAACTCCATTTCATTTGAACCTTCCTGAGGCTGGGGATTGGATCTGCTGGATACAAGGGGGAGACCGAGAGAAATAGAATGACTGACGTAGGGGCCCTTTAACTCCATTTCATTTTAACCTACCTGAGGCTGGGGATTGGAACTGCTGGATACAACGGGGGAGTAAGAGAGACAAAAAGGACTGAGGTAGGGGCCCTTTAACTCCATTTTATTTGAACCTTCCTGAGGCTGGGAATTGGAGCTATTGGATACAAGGAGGGAGTCAGAGAGACAAAAAGGATTGAGGTTTCGGCCCTTTAACTCCGTTTAATTTGAACCTTCCTGAGGCTGGGAATTGGAGCTATTGGATACAAGGTGGGAGTCAGAGAGACAAAAAGGACTGATGTGGGGGCCCTTTAACTCCATTTCATTTGAACCTTCCTGAGGCTGGGGATTGGAGCTGCTGGATACAAGGAGGGGGGGTAAGATAGAGAAAATGACTGAGGTAGGGTCCCTTTAACTCCATTTCATTTCAACCTTCCTGAGGCTGGGGATTGGAGCTGCTGGATACAAGGGGGGAGTCAGAGAGACAAAAGGGACTGAGGTAGGGGCCCTTTAACTCCATTTCATTTGAACCTTCCTGAGGCTGGGGATTGGAGTTGTTGCATACTAGGAGGGAGTCAAAGAGACAAAAAGGACTGATGTGGGGGCCCTTTAACTCCATTTCATTTGAACCTTCCTGAGGCTGGGGATTGGAGCTGCTGGATACAAGGGGGGAGTCAGAGAGACAAAAGGGACTGAGGTAGGGGCCCTTTAACTCCATTTCATTTGAACCTTCCTGAGGCTGGGGATTGGAGCTGTTGCATACTAGGAGGGAGTCAAAGAGACAAAAAGGACTGATGTGGGGGCCCTTTAACTCCATTTCATTTGAACCTTCCTGAGGCTGCGGATTGGAGCTGCTGGATACAAGGGAGGAGTCAGAGAGACAAAAGGGACTGAGGTAGGGGCCCTTTAACTCCATTTCATTTGAACCTTCCTGAGGCTGGGGATTGGAGCTGTTGCATACTAGGAGGGAGTCAAAGAGACAAAAAGGACTGATGTGGGGGCCCTTTAACTCCATTTCATTTGAACCTTCCTGAGGCTGGGGATTGGAGCTGCTGGATACAAGGGGGGGGGGGTAAAATGGAGAAAATGACTGAGGTAGGGGCCCTTTCACTCCATTTCATTTGAACCTACCTGAGGCTGGGGTTTGGATCTGCTGGATACAAGGGGGAGACAGAGAGAAATAGAAGGACTGATGCAGGGGCCCTTTAACTCCATTTCATTTGAACCTTCCTGAGGCTGGGGATTGGAGCTGCTGGATACAAGGAGGGGGGGGGGGTAAAATGGAGAAAATGACTGAGGTAGGGGCCCTTTAACTCCATTTCATTTGAACCTTCCTGAGGCTGGGGATTGGAGCTGCTGGATACAAGGGGGGAGTCAGAGCGACAAAAGGGACTGAGGTAGGGGCCCTTTAACTCAATTTCATTTTAACCTTCCTGAGGCTCGGGATTGGAGCTGCTGGATACAAGGAGGGGGGGGGGGTAAAATAGAGAAAATGACTGAGGTAGGGGCCCTTTAACTACATTTCATTTGAACCTTCCTGAGGCTGGGAATTAGAGCTGTTGGATACAAGGAGGGAGTCAGAGAGACAAAAAGGACTGAGGTTTTGGCCCTTTAACTCAGTTTCATTTGAACCTTCCTGAGGCTGGGGATTTGAGCTGCTGGATACAAGGTGAGAGTCAGAGAGGCAAAAAGGGCTGAGGTAGGGGCCCTTTAACTCCATTTCATTTTAACCTTCCTGACGCTGGGGATTGGAGCTGCTGGATACAAGGAGGAGGGATAAGATAGAGAAAATGACTGAGGTAGGGGCCCTTTAACTCCTTTTCATTTGAACCTTCCTGAGGCTGGGGATTGGAGCTGTTGCATACTAGGAGGGAGTCAGAGAGACAAAAAGGACTGATTTAGGGGCCCTTTAACTCCGTTTCATTTGAATCTTCCTGAGGCTGGGGATTAGAGCTGCTGGATACAAGGGGGGAGTAAGAGAGACAAAAAGGACTGAGGTAGGGGCCCTTTACCTCCTCTTCATTTGAACCTTCCTGAGGCGGGTGATTGGAGTTGCTGGATACAAAGGGGGAGTAAGAAAAACAGAAAGGACTGAGGTAGGGGACCGTAAACTGCATTTCATTTTAACGTTAGAAAGGCTGGGGATTGGAGCTGCTGGATACAAGGGAGGAGTAGGAGAGGCAAAAAGGACTGAGGTAGGGGACCTTTAACTCCATTTCATTTGAACCTTCCTGAGGCTGGGGATTGGAGCGGCTGGATACAAGGAGGGAGTCAGAGAGACAAAAATGACTGATGTGGGGGCCCTTTAACTCCATTTCATTTGAACCTTCCTGAGGCTGGGGATTGGATCTGCTGGATACAAGGGGGAGACAGAGAGAAATAGAATGACTGACGTAGGGGCCCTTTAACTCCATTTCATTTTAACCTACCTGAGGCTGGGGATTGGAACTGCTGGATACAACGGGGGAGTAAGAGAGACAAAAAGGACTGAGGTAGGGGCCCTTTAACTCCATTTCATTTGAACCTTCCTGAGGCTGGGAATTGGAGCTATTGGATACAAGGAGGGAGTCAGAGAGACAAAAAGGATTGAGGTTTCGGCCCTTTAACTCCGTTTCATTTGAACCTTCCTGAGGCTGGGAATTGGAGCTATTGGATACAAGGTGGGAGTCAGAGAGACAAAAAGGACTGATGTGGGGGCCCTTTAACTCCATTTCATTTGAACCTTCCTGAGGCTGGGGATTGGAGCTGCTGGATACAAGGAGGGGGGGTAAGATAGAGAAAATGACTGAGGTAGGGTCCCTTTAACTCCATTTCATTTCAACCTTCCTGAGGCTGGGGATTGGAGCTGCTGGATACAAGGGGGGAGTCAGAGAGACAAAAGGGACTGAGGTAGGGGCCCTTTAACTCCATTTCATTTGAACCTTCCTGAGGCTGGGGATTGGAGCTGTTGCATACTAGGAGGGAGTCAAAGAGACAAAAAGGACTGATGCGGGGGCCCTTTAACTCCATTTCATTTGAACCTTCCTGAGGCTGGGGATTGGAGCTGCTGGATACAAGGAGGGGGGGGGGTAAAATGGAGAAAATGACTGAGGTAGGGGCCCTTTAACTCCATTTCATTTGAACCTTCCTGAGGCTGGGGATTGGAGCTGCTGGATACAAGGGGGGACTCAGAGCGACAAAAGGGACTGAGGTAGGGGCCCTTTAACTCCATTTCATTTTAACCTACCTGAGGCTGGGGTTTGGATCTGCTGGATACAAGGGGGAGACAGAGAGAAATAGAAGGACTGATGCAGGGGCCCTTTAACTCCATTTCATTTGAACCTCCCTGAGGCTGGGGATTGGAGCGGCTGGATACAAGGTGGGAGTTAGAGACACCAAAAGGACTGAGGTAGGAGCCCTTTAACTCCATTTCATTTGAACCTTCCTGAGGCTGGGGATTGGAGCGGCTGGATACAAGGGGGGAGACAGAGAGAAAAAGAAGGACTGATGTAGGGGCCCTTTAACTCCGTTTCATTTGAACCTTCCTGAGGCTGGGAATTGGAGCTATTGGATACAAGGTGGGAGTCAGAGAGAGAAAAAGGACTGAGGTTTGGGCCCTTTAACTCCATTTCATTTTAACCTTCCTGAGTCTGGGGATTGGAGCTGCTGGATACAAGAGGGGGGGGGGGTAAGAGAGACAAAAATGACTGAGGTAGGGGCCCTTTAAGTCCATTTCATTTTAACCTTCCTGAGGCTGGGGTTTGGAGCTGCTGGATACATGGGGGGAGACATAGAGCCAAAAAAGGACTGAGGTAGGGGCCCTTTAAGTCCATTTCATTTTAACCTTCCTGAGACTGGGGATTGGAGCTGCTGGATACAAGGGTGGGGTGGAGTAAGAGAGACAAAAATGACTGAGGTAGGGGCCCTTTAACTCCATTTCATTTGAACCTTCCTGTGGCTGCGGATTAGAGCTGCTGGATACAAGGGAGGAGTCATTGAGACAAAAAGGACTGAGGTAGGGGCCCTTTAACTCCATTTCATTTGAACCTCCCTGAGGCTGGGGATTGGAGCGGCTGGATACAAGGAGGGAGTCAGAGAGACAAAAAGGACTGATGTAGGGGCCCTTTAACTCCATTTCATTTGAACCTTCCTGAGGCTGGGGATTGGATCTGCTGGATACAAGGGGGAGACAGAGAGAAATAGAAGGACTGATGCAGGGGCCCTTTAACTCCATTTCATTTGAAACTTCCTGAGGCTGGGAATTGGAGCTGTTGGATACAAGGAAGGAGTCAGAGAGAGAAAAAGGACTGAGGTTTGCGCCCTTTAACTCCATTTCATTTTAACCTTCCTGAGTCTGGGGATTGGAGCTGCTGGATACAAGGGGAGAGTAAGAGAGACAAAAAGGACTGAGGTAGGGGCCCTTTAACTCCATTTCATTTTAACCTTCCTGAGGCTGGGGTTTGGAGCTGCTGGATACATGGGGGGAGACAGAGAGCCAAAAAAGGATTGAGGTAGGGGCCCTTTAACTCCATTTCATTTGAACCTCCCTGAGGCTGGGGATTGGAGCGGCTGGATACAAGGAGGGAGTCAGAGAGACAAAAAGGACTGATGTAGGGGCCCTTTAACTCCATTTCATTTGAATCTTCCTGAGGCTGGGGATTGGATCTGCTGGATACAAGGGGGAGACAGAGAGAAATAGAAGGACTGATGCAGGGGCCCTTTAACTCCATTTCATTTTAACCTACCTGAGGCTGCGGATTGGAACTGCTGGATACAACGGGGGAGTAAGAGAGACAAAAAGGACTGAGGTAGGGGGCCTTTAACTCCATTTCATTTGAAACTTCCTGAGGCTGGGAATTGGAGCTGTTGGATACAAGGAAGGAGTCAGAGAGAGAAAAAGGACTGAGGTTTGCGCCCTTTAACTCCATTTCATTTTAACCTTCCTGAGTCTGGGGATTGGAGCTGCTGGATACAAGAGGGGGAGGGGGTAAGAGAGACAAAAATGACTGAGGTAGGGGCCCTTTAACTCCATTTCATTTGAACCTTCCTGAGGCTGGGGTTTGGAGCTGCTGGATACAAGGGGGGGGGGTAAGAGAGAAAAAAATTACTGAGGTAGGGGCCCTTTAACTCCATTTCATTTGAACCTTCCTGAGGCTGGGGATTGGAACTGCTGGATACAAGGGGGGAGTCAGAGAGACAAAAATGACTGATGTAGGGGCCCTTTAACTCCATTTCATTTGAACCTTCCTGAGGCTGGGGATTGGAGCTACTGGATACAAGGGGGGAGTCAGAGAGGCAAAAAGGACTGAGGTAGGGGCCCTTTAAGTCCATTTCATTTTAACCTTCCTGAGGCTGGGGATTGGAGCTGCTGGATACAAGGGGGGAGTCAGAGAGGCAAAAAGGACTGAGGTAGGGGCCCTTTAAGTCCATTTCATTTGAACCTTCCTCAGGCTGGGGATTGGAGCTACTGGATACAAGGGGGGATTAAGAGAGACAAAAAGGACTGAGGTAGGGGCCCTTTACCTCCATTTCATTTGAAACTTCCTGAGCCTGGTGGTTGGAGCTGCTGGATACAAGGTGAGAGTCAGAGAGGCAAAAAGGGCTAAGGTAGGGGCCCTTTAACTCCATTTCATTTGAACCTTCCTGAGGCTGGTGGTTGGAGCTGCTGGATACAAGGGGGGAGTCAGAGAGGCAAAAAGGACTGAGGTAGAGGCCCTTTACCTCCATTTCATTTGAATCTTCCTGAGGCTGGGGATTAGAGCTGCTGGATACAAAGGGGGAGTAAGAAAAACAGAAAGGACTGAGGTAGGGGACCTTAAACTGCATTTCATTTTAACGTTAGAAAGGCTGGGGATTGGAGCTGCTGGATACAAGGGAGGAGTCGGAGAGGCAAAAAGGACTGAGGTAGGGGACCTTTAACTCCATTTCATTTGAACCTTCCTGAGGCTGGGGATTGGATCTGCTGGATACAAGGGGGAGACAGAGAGAAATAGAATGACTGACGTAGGGGCCCTTTAACTCAATTTCATTTTAACCTACCTGAGGCTGGGGATTGGAACTGCTGGATACAACGGGGGAGTAAGAGAGACAAAAAGGACTGAGGTAGGGGCCCTTTAACTCCATTTCATTTGAACCTTCCTGAGGCTGGGAATTGGAGCTATTGGATACAAGTAGGGAGTCAGAGAGACAAAAAGGATTGAGGTTTCGGCCCTTTAACTCCGTTTCATTTGAACCTTCCTGAGGCTGGGAATTGCAGCTATTGGATACAAGGTGGGAGTCAGAGAGACAAAAAGGACTGATGTGGGGGCCCTTTAACTCCATTTCATTTGAACCTTCCTGAGGCTGGGGATTGGAGCTGCTGGATACAAGGAGGGGGGGTAAGATAGAGAAAATGACTGAGGTAGGGGCCCTTTAACTCCATTTCATTTCAACCTTCCTGAGGCTGGGGATTGGAGCTGCTGGATACAAGGGGGGAGTCAGAGAGACAAAAGGGACTGAGGTAGGGGCCCTTTAACTCCATTTCATTTGAACCTTCCTGAGGCTGGGGATTGGAGCTGTTGCATACTAGGAGGGAGTCAAAGAGACAAAAAGGACTGATGTGGGGGCCCTTTAACTCCATTTCATTTGAACCTTCCTGAGGCTGGGGATTGGAGCTGCTGGATACAAGGGGGGGGGTAAAATGGAGAAAATGACTGAGGTAGGGGCCCTTTAACTCCATTTCATTTGAACGTACCTGAGGCTGGGGTTTGGATCTTCTGGATACAAGGGGGAGACAGAGAGAAATAGAAGGACTGATGCAGGGGCCCTTTAACTCCATTTCATTTTAACCTACCTGAGGCTGGGGATTGGAACTGCTGGATACAACGGGGGAGTCAGAGAGACAAAAAGGGCTGAGGTAGGGGCCCTTTAACTCCATTTCATTTTAACCTTCCTGAGGCTGGGGATTGGAGCTGCTGGATACAAGGAGGGGGGG
Organism: Natrix helvetica; assembly: GCF_964273705.1. NCBI lineage: Eukaryota > Metazoa > Chordata > Lepidosauria > Squamata > Natricidae > Natrix > Natrix helvetica. The sequence continues at coordinate 45,774,912 of NC_138555.1, forward strand.
TAATATAGAGAAAATGACTGAGGTAGGGGCCCTTTAACTCCATTTCATTTGAACCTTCCTGAGGCTGGGGATTGGAGCTGCTGGATACAAGGAGGGGGGGGGGTAAAATGGAGAAAATGACTGAGGTAGGGGCCCTTTAACTCCATTTCATTTGAACCTTCCTGAGGCTGGGGATTGGAGCTGCTGGATACAAGGGGGGAGTCAGAGCGACAAAAGGGACTGAGGTAGGGGACCTTTAACTCCATTTCATTTGAACCTTCCTGAGGCTGGGGAATGGAGCTGCTGGATACAAGGAGGGGGGGGGGTAAAATGGAGAAAATGACTGAGGTAGGGGCCCTTTAACTCCATTTCATTTGAACCTTCCTGAGGCTGGGGATTGGAGCTGCTGGATACAAGGGGGGAGTCAGAGCGACAAAAGGGACTGAGGTAGGGGCCCTTTAACTCCATTTCATTTTAACCTTCCTGAGGCTCGGGATTGGAGCTGCTGGATACAAGGAGGGGGGGGGGTAAAATAGAGAAAATGACTGAGGTAGGGGCCCTTTAACTCCATTTCATTTGAAACTTCCTGAGGGTGGGAATTGGAGCTGTTGGATACAAGGAGGGAGTCAGAGAGACAAAAAGGACTGAGGTTTTGGCCCTTTGACTCAGTTTCATTTGAACCTTCCTGAGGCTGGGGATTGGAGCTGCTGGATACAAGGTGAGAGTCAGAGAGGCAAAAAGGGCTGAGGTAGGGGCCCTTTAACTCCATTTCATTTTAACCTTCCTGACGCTGGGGATTGGAGCTGCTGGATACAAGGAGGAGGGATAAGATAGAGAAAATGACTGAGGTAGGGGCCCTTTAACTCCTTTTCATTTGAACCTTCCTGAGGCTGGGGATTGGAGCTGTTGCATACTAGGAGGGAGTCAGAGAGACAAAAAGGACTGATTTAGGGGCCCTTTAACTCCGTTTCATTTGAATCTTCTTGAGGCTGGGGATTAGAGCTGCTGGATACAAGGGGGGAGTAAGAGAGACAAAAAGGACTGAGGTAGGGGCCCTTTACCTCCTCTTCATTTAAACCTTCCTGAGGCGGGTGATTGGAGTTGCTGGATACAAAGGGGGAGTAAGAAAAACAGAAAGGACTGAGGTAGGGGACCTTAAACTGCATTTCATTTTAACGTTAGAAAGGCTGGGGATTGGAGCTGCTGGATACAAGGGAGGAGTCGGAGAGGCAAAAAGGACTGAGGTAGGGGACCTTTAACTCCATTTCATTTGAACCTTCCTGAGGCTGGGGATTGGAGCGGCTGGATACAAGGAGGGAGTCAGAGAGACAAAAATGACTGATGTGGGGGCCCTTTAACTCCATTTCATTTGAACCTTCCTGAGGCTGGGGATTGGATCTGCTGGATACAAGGGGGAGACAGAGAGAAATAGAATGACTGACGTAGGGGCCCTTTAACTCCATTTCATTTTAACCTACCTGAGGCTGGGGATTGGAACTGCTGGATACAACGGGGGAGTAAGAGAGACAAAAAGGACTGAGGTAGGGGCCCTTTAACTCCATTTCATTTGAACCTTCCTGAGGCTGGGAATTGGAGCTATTGGATACAAGGAGGGAGTCAGAGAGACAAAAAGGATTGAGGTTTCGGCCCTTTAACTCCGTTTCATTTGAACCTTCCTGAGGCTGGGAATTGGAGCTATTGGATACAAGGTGGGAGTCAGAGAGACAAAAAGGACTGATGTGGGGGCCCTTTAACTCCATTTCATTTGAACCTTCCTGAGGCTGAGGATTGGAGCTGCTGGATACAAGGAGGGGGGGTAAGATAGAGAAAATGACTGAGGTAGGGTCCCTTTAACTCCATTTCATTTCAACCTTCCTGAGGCTGGGGATTGGAGCTGCTGGATACAAGGGGGGAGTCAGAGAGACAAAAGGGACTGAGGTAGGGGCCCTTTAACTCCATTTCATTTGAACCTTCCTGAGGCTGGGGATTGGAGCTGTTGCATACTAGGAGGGAGTCAAAGAGACAAAAAGGACTGATGTGGGGGCCCTTTAACTCCATTTCATTTGAACCTTCCTGAGGCTGGGGATTGGAGCTGCTGGATACAAGGAGGGGGGGGGGGGTAAAATGGAGAAAATGACTGAGGTAGGGGCCCTTTAACTCCATTTCATTTTAACCTACCTGAGGCTGGGGTTTGGATCTGCTGGATACAAGGGGGAGACAGAGAGAAATAGAAGGACTGATGCAGGGGCCCTTTAACTCTATTTCATTTTAACCTACCTGAGGCTGGGGATTGGAACTGCTGGATACAACGGGGGAGTCAGAGAGACAAAAAGGGCTGAGGTAGGGGCCCTTTAACTCCATTTCATTTTAACCTTCCTGAGGCTGGGGATTGGAGCTGCTGGATACAAGGAGGGGGGGTAAGATAGAGAAAATGACTGAGGTAGGGGCCCTTTAACTCCATTTCATTTGAACCTTCCTGAGGCTGGGGATTGGAGCTGCTGGATACAAGGAGGGGGGGGGGGGGTAAAATGGAGAAAATGACTGAGGTAGGGGCCCTTTAACTCCATTTCATTTGAACCTTCCTGAGGCTGGGGATTGGAGCTGCTGGATACAAGGGGGGAGTCAGAGCGACAAAAGGGACTGAGGTAGGGGCCCTTTAACTCCATTTCATTTTAACCTTCCTGAGGCTCGGGATTGGAGCTGCTGGATACAAGGAGGGGGGGGGGGTAAAATAGATTAAATGACTGAGGTAGGGGCCCTTTAACTCCATTTCATTTGAACCTTCCTGAGGCTGGGAATTAGAGCTGTTGGATACAAGGAGGGAGTCAGAGAGACAAAAAGGACTGAGGTTTTGGCCCTTTAACTCCATTTCATTTGAACCTTCCTGAGGCTGGGGATTGGAGCTGCTGGATACAAGGAGGGGGGGGGGTAAAATGGAGAAAATGACTGAGGTAGGGGCCCTTTAACTCCATTTCATTTGAACCTTCCTGAGGCTGGGGATTGGAGCTGCTGGATACAAGGAGGGAGTCAGAGAGACAAAAAGGACTGAGGTAGGGGCCCTTTAACTCCATTTCATTTGAACCTTCCTGAGGGTGGGAATTGGAGCTGTTGGATACAAGGAGGGAGTCAGAGAGACAAAAAGGACTGAGGTTTTGGCCCTTTGACTCAGTTTCATTTGAACCTTCCTGAGGCTGGGAATTGGAGCTATTGGATACAAGGTGGGAGTCAGAGAGGCAAAAAGGGCTGAGGTAGGGGCCCTTTAACTCCATTTCATTTTAACCTTCCTGACGCTGGGGATTGGAGCTGCTGGATACAAGGAGGAGGGATAAGATAGAGAAAATGACTGAGGTAGGGGCCCTTTAACTCCTTTTCATTTGAACCTTCCTGAGTCTGGGGATTGGAGCTGTTGCATACTAGGAGGGAGTCAGAGAGACAAAAAGGACTGATGTAGGGGCCCTTTAACTCCGTTTCATTTGAACTTTCCTGAGGCTGGTAATTGGAGCTATTGTATACAAGGAGAGAGTCAGAGAGGCAAAAAGGACTGAGGTAGGGACCCTTTAACTCCATTTCATTTGAACCTCCCTGAGGCTGGGGATTGGAGCGGCTGGATACAAGGAGGGAGTCAGAGAGACAAAATGGACTGATGTAGGGGCCCTTTAACTCCATTTCATTTGAACCTTCCTGAGGCTGGGGATTGGAGCTGCTGGATACAAGGGGGAGACAGAGAGAAGTAGAAGGACTGATGCAGGGGCCCTTTAACTCCATTTCATTTTAACCTATCTCATCCTGGGGATTGGAACTGCTGGATACAACGGGGGAGTAAGAGAGACAAAAAGGACTGAGGTAGGGGCCCTTTAACTCCATTTCATTTGAACCTTCCTGAGGCTGGGGATTGGAGCTGCTGGATACAAGGGGGGAGTCAGAGAGACAAAAGGGACTGAGGTAGGGGCCCTTTAACTCCATTTCATTTGAACCTTCCTGAGGCTGGGAATTGGAGCTGCTGGATACAAGGAGGGGGGGGTGTAAAATAGAGAAAATGACTGAGGTAGGGGCCCTTTAACTCCATTTCATTTGAACCTTCCTGAGGCTGGGAATTGGAGCTGCTGGATACAAGGAGGGGGGGGGGGGTAAAATAGAGAAAATGACTGAAGTAGGGGCCCTTTAACTCCATTACATTTGAACCTTCCTGAGGCTGGGAATTGGAGCTGCTGGATACAAGGAGGGGGGGGGGTAAAATAGAGAAAATGACTGTGGTAGGGGCCCTTTAACTCCATTTCATTTGAACCTTCCTGAGGCTGGGGATTGGAGCTACTGGATACAAGGGGGGAGTCAGAGAGACAAAAGGGACTGAGGTAGGGGCCATTTAACTCCATTTCATTTGAACTGTCCTGAGGCTGGGGATTGGAGCTGTTGCATACTAGGAGGGAGTCAGAGAGACAAAAAGGACTGATGTAGGTGCCCTTTAACTCCATTTCATTTCAAACTTCCTGAGGCTGGGGATTGGAGCTGTTGGATACAAGGGGGAGACAGAGAGAAATAGAAGGACTGATGCAGGGGCCCTTTAACTCTATTTCATTTTAACCTACCTGAGGCTGGGGATTGGAACTGCTGGATACAACGGGGGAGTCAGAGAGACAAAAAGGGCTGAGGTAGGGGCCCTTTAACTCCATTTCATTTTAACCTTCCTGAGGCTGGGGATTGGAGCTGCTGGATACAAGGAGGGGGGGTAAGATAGAGAAAATGACTGAGGTAGGGGCCCTTTAACTCCATTTCATTTGAACCTTCCTGAGGCTGGGGATTGGAGCTGCTGGATACAAGGAGGGGGGGGGGGGTAAAATGGAGAAAATGACTGAGGTAGGGGCCCTTTAACTCCATTTCATTTGAACCTTCCTGAGGCTGGGGATTGGAGCTGCTGGATACAAGGGGGGAGTCAGAGCGACAAAAGGGACTGAGGTAGGGGCCCTTTAACTCCATTTCATTTTAACCTTCCTGAGGCTCGGGATTGGAGCTGCTGGATACAAGGAGGGGGGGGGGTAAAATAGATTAAATGACTGAGGTAGGGGCCCTTTAACTCCATTTCATTTGAACCTTCCTGAGGCTGGGAATTAGAGCTGTTGGATACAAGGAGGGAGTCAGAGAGACAAAAAGGACTGAGGTTTTGGCCCTTTAACTCCATTTCATTTGAACCTTCCTGAGGCTGGGGATTGGAGCTGCTGGATACAAGGAGGGGGGGGGGGTAAAATGGAGAAAATGACTGAGGTAGGGGCCCTTTAACTCCATTTCATTTGAACCTTCCTGAGGCTGGGGATTGGAGCTGCTGGATACAAGGAGGGAGTCAGAGAGACAAAAAGGACTGAGGTAGGGGCCCTTTAACTCCATTTCATTTGAACCTTCCTGAGGGTGGGAATTGGAGCTGTTGGATACAAGGAGGGAGTCAGAGAGACAAAAAGGACTGAGGTTTTGGCCCTTTGACTCAGTTTCATTTGAACCTTCCTGAGGCTGGGAATTGGAGCTATTGGATACAAGGTGGGAGTCAGAGAGGCAAAAAGGGCTGAGGTAGGGGCCCTTTAACTCCATTTCATTTTAACCTTCCTGACGCTGGGGATTGGAGCTGCTGGATACAAGGAGGAGGGATAAGATAGAGAAAATGACTGAGGTAGGGGCCCTTTAACTCCTTTTCATTTGAACCTTCCTGAGTCTGGGGATTGGAGCTGTTGCATACTAGGAGGGAGTCAGAGAGACAAAAAGGACTGATGTAGGGGCCCTTTAACTCCGTTTCATTTGAACTTTCCTGAGGCTGGTAATTGGAGCTATTGTATACAAGGAGAGAGTCAGAGAGGCAAAAAGGACTGAGGTAGGGACCCTTTAACTCCATTTCATTTGAACCTCCCTGAGGCTGGGGATTGGAGCGGCTGGATACAAGGAGGGAGTCAGAGAGACAAAATGGACTGATGTAGGGGCCCTTTAACTCCATTTCATTTGAACCTTCCTGAGGCTGGGGATTGGAGCTGCTGGATACAAGGGGGAGACAGAGAGAAGTAGAAGGACTGATGCAGGGGCCCTTTAACTCCATTTCATTTTAACCTATCTCATCCTGGGGATTGGAACTGCTGGATACAACGGGGGAGTAAGAGAGACAAAAAGGACTGAGGTAGGGGCCCTTTAACTCCATTTCATTTGAACCTTCCTGAGGCTGGGGATTGGAGCTGCTGGATACAAGGGGGGAGTCAGAGAGACAAAAGGGACTGAGGTAGGGGCCCTTTAACTCCATTTCATTTGAACCTTCCTGAGGCTGGGAATTGGAGCTGCTGGATACAAGGAGGGGGGGGGGTGTAAAATAGAGAAAATGACTGAGGTAGGGGCCCTTTAACTCCATTTCATTTGAACCTTCCTGAGGCTGGGAATTGGAGCTGCTGGATACAAGGAGGGGGGGGGGGTAAAATAGAGAAAATGACTGAAGTAGGGGCCCTTTAACTCCATTACATTTGAACCTTCCTGAGGCTGGGAATTGGAGCTGCTGGATACAAGGAGGGGGGGGGGTAAAATAGAGAAAATGACTGTGGTAGGGGCCCTTTAACTCCATTTCATTTGAACCTTCCTGAGGCTGGGGATTGGAGCTGCTGGATACAAGGGGGGAGTCAGAGAGACAAAAGGGACTGAGGTAGGGGCCATTTAACTCCATTTCATTTGAACTGTCCTGAGGCTGGGGATTGGAGCTGTTGCATACTAGGAGGGAGTCAGAGAGACAAAAAGGACTGATGTAGGTGCCCTTTAACTCCATTTCATTTCAAACTTCCTGAGGCTGGGGATTGGAGCTGTTGGATACAAGGAGGGAGTCAGAGAGACAAAAAGGACTGATGTAGGGGAACTTTAACTCCATTTCATTTGAACCTTCCTGAGGCTGGGGATTGGAGCTCTTCGATACAAGGGGGGAGTCAGAGAGGCAAAAAGGACTGAGGTAGGGGCCCTTTAACTGCATTTCATTTTAACCTTCCTGAGGCTGGGGATTGGAGCTGCTGGACACAAGGGGGGTGTAAGAGAGACAAAACGGACTGAGGTTTTGGCCCTTTAACTCCATTTCATTTGAACCTTCCTGAGGCTGGGGATTGGAGCTGCTGGATACAAGGGGGGAGTCAGAGCGACAAAAGGGACTGAGGTAGGGGCCCTTTAACTCCATTTCATTTTAACCTTCCTGAGGCTCGGGATTGGAGCTGCTGGATACAAGGAGGGGGGGGGGGTAAAATAGAGAAAATGACTGAGGTAGGGGCCCTTTAACTCCATTTCATTTGAACCTTCCTGAGGGTGGGAATTGGAGCTGTTGGATACAAGGAGGGAGTCAGAGAGACAAAAAGGACTGAGGTTTTGGCCCTTTGACTCAGTTTCATTTGAACCTTCCTGAGGCTGGGGATTGGAGCTGCTGGATACAAGGTGAGAGTCAGAGAGGCAAAAAGGGCTGAGGTAGGGGCCCTTTAACTCCATTTCATTTTAACCTTCCTGACGCTGGGGATTGGAGCTGCTGTGTACAAGGAGGAGGGATAAGATAGAGAAAATGACTGAGGTAGGGGCCCTTTAACTCCTTTTCATTTGAACCTTCCTGAGGCTGGGGATTGGAGCTGTTGCATACTAGGAGGGAGTCAGAGAGACAAAAAGGACTGATTTAGGGGCCCTTTAACTCCGTTTCATTTGAATCTTCCTGAGGCTGGGGATTAGAGCTGCTGGATACAAGGGGGGAGTAAGAAAAACAGAAAGGACTGAGGTAGGGGCCCTTTACCTCCTCTTCATTTAAACCTTCCTGAGGCGGGTGATTGGAGTTGCTGGATACAAAGGGGGAGTAAGAAAAACAGAAAGGACTGAGGTAGGGGACCTTAAACTGCATTTCATTTTAACGTTAGAAAGGCTGGGGATTGGAGCTGCTGGATACAAGGGAGGAGTCGGAGAGGCAAAAAGGACTGAGGTAGGGGACCTTTAACTCCATTTCATTTGAACCTTCCTGAGGCTGGGGATTGGAGCGGCTGGATACAAGGAGGGAGTCAGAGAGACAAAAATGACTGATGTGGGGGCCCTTTAACTCCATTTCATTTGAACCTTCCTGAGGCTGGGGATTGGATCTGCTGGATACAAGGGGGAGACAGAGAGAAATAGAATGACTGACGTAGGGGCCCTTTAACTCCATTTCATTTTAACCTACCTGAGGCTGGGGATTGGAACTGCTGGATACAACGGGGGAGTAAGAGAGACAAAAAGGACTGAGGTAGGGGCCCTTTAACTCCATTTCATTTGAACCTTCCTGAGGCTGGGAATTGGAGCTATTGGATACAAGGAGGGAGTCAGAGAGACAAAAAGGATTGAGGTTTCGGCCCTTTAACTCCGTTTCATTTGAACCTTCCTGAGGCTGGGAATTGGAGCTATTGGATACAAGGTGGGAGTCAGAGAGACTAAAAGGACTGATGTGGGGGCCCTTTAACTCCATTTCATTTGAACCTTCCTGAGGCTGAGGATTGGAGCTGCTGGATACAAGGGGGGAGTCAGAGAGACAAAAGGGACTGAGGTAGGGGCCCTTTAACTCCGTTTCATTTGAACCTTCCTGAGGCTGGGAATTGGAGCTATTGGATACAAGGTGGGAGTCAGAGAGAGAAAAAGGACTGAGGTTTGGGCCCTTTAACTCCATTTCATTTCAACCTTCCTGAGGCTGGGGATTGGAGCTGCTGGATACAAGGGGGGAGTCAGAGAGACAAAAGGGACTGAGGTAGGGGCCCTTTAACTCCATTTCATTTGAACCTTCCTGAGGCTGGGGATTGGAGCTGTTGCATACTAGGAGGGAGTCAAAGAGACAAAAAGGACTGATGTGGGGGCCCTTTAACTCCATTTCATTTGAACCTTCCTGAGGCTGGGGATTGGAGCTGCTGGATACAAGGAGGGGGGGGGCTAAAATGGAGAAAATGACTGAGGTAGGGGCCCTTTAACTCCATTTCATTTGAACCTTCCTGAGGCTGGGGATTGGAGCTGCTGGATACAAGGGGGGAGTCAGAGCGACAAAAGGGACTGAGGTAGGGGCCCTTTAACTCCATTTCATTTTAACCTACCTGAGGCTGGGGTTTGGATCTGCTGGATACAAGGGGGAGACAGAGAGAAATAGAAGGACTGATGCAGGGGCCCTTTAACTCTATTTCATTTTAACCTACCTGAGGCTGGGGATTGGAACTGCTGGATACAACGGGGGAGTCAGAGAGACAAAAAGGGCTGAGGTAGGGGCCCTTTAACTCCATTTCATTTTAACCTTCCTGAGGCTGGGGATTGGAGCTGCTGGATACAAGGAGGGGGGGTAAGATAGAGAAAATGACTGAGGTAGGGGCCCTTTAACTCCATTTCATTTGAACCTTCCTGAGGCTGGGGATTGGAGCTGCTGGATACAAGGAGGGGGGGGGTAAAATGGAGAAAATGACTGAGGTAGGGGCCCTTTAACTCCATTTCATTTGAACCTTCCTGAGGCTGGGGATTGGAGCTGCTGGATACAAGGGGGGAGTCAGAGCGACAAAAGGGACTGAGGTAGGGGCCCTTTAACTCCATTTCATTTTAACCTTCCTGAGGCTGGGAATTAGAGCTGTTGGATACAAGGAGGGAGTCAGAGAGACAAAAAGGACTGAGGTTTTGGCCCTTTAACTCCATTTCATTTGAACCTTCCTGAGGCTGGGGATTGGAGCTGCTGGATACAAGGAGGGGGGGGGGGAAATGGAGAAAATGACTGAGGTAGGGGCCCTTTAACTCCATTTCATTTGAACCTTCCTGAGGCTGGGGATTGGAGCTGCTGGATACAAGGAGGGAGTCAGAGAGACAAAAAGGACTGAGGTAGGGGCCCTTTAACTCCATTTCATTTGAACCTTCCTGAGGGTGGGAATTGGAGCTGTTGGATACAAGGAGGGAGTCAGAGAGACAAAAAGGACTGAGGTTTTGGCCCTTTGACTCAGTTTCATTTGAACCTTCCTGAGGCTGGGGATTGGAGCTGCTGGATACAAGGAGGAGGGATAAGATAGAGAAAATGACTGAGGTAGGGGCCCTTTAACTCCTTTTCATTTGAACCTTCCTGAGGCTGGGGATTGGAGCTGTTGCATACTAGGAGGGAGTCAGAGAGACAAAAAGGACTGATTTAGGGGCCCTTTAACTCCGTTTCATTTGAACTTTCCTGAGGCTGGTAATTGGAGCTATTGTATACAAGGGGGGAGTCAGAGAGGCAAAAAGGGCTGAGGTAGGGGCCCTTTAACTCCATTAAATTTGAACCTTCCTGAGGCTGGGGATTGGAGCTGTTGGATACTAGGAGGGAGTCAGAGAGACAAAAAGGACTGATGTAGGGGCCCTTTAACTCCGTTTCATTTGAACTTTCCTGAGGCTGGTAATTGGAGCTATTGTATACAAGGAGAGAGTCAGAGAGGCAAAAAGGACTGAGGTAGGGACCCTTTAACTCCATTTCATTTGAACCTCCCTGAGGCTGGGGATTGGAGCGGCTGGATACAAGGAGGGAGTCAGAGAGACAAAAAGGACTGATGTAGGGGCCCTTTAACTCCATTTCATTTGTACCTTCCTGAGGCTGGGGTTTGGAGCTGCTGGATACATGGGGGGAGACAGAGAGCCAAAAAAGGACTGAGGTAGGGGCCCTTTAACTCCATTTCATTTGAACCTATCTCATCCTGGGGATTGGAACTGCTGGATACAACGGGGGAGTAAGAGAGACAAAAAGGACTGAGGTAGGGGCCCTTTAACTCCATTTCATTTGAACCTTCCTGAGGCTGGGGATTGGAGCGGCTGGATACAAGGAGGGAGTCAGAGAGACAAAAAGGACTGATGTAGGGGCCCTTTAACTCCATTTCATTTGTACCTTCCTGAGGCTGGGGTTTGGAGCTGCTGGATACATGGGGGGAGTCAGAGAGACAAAAGGGACTGAGGTAGGGGCCCTTTAACTCCGTTTCATTTGAACCTTCCTGAGGCTGGGAATTGGAGCTGTTGGATACAAGGGGGAGACAGAGAGACAAAAAGGACTGATTTAGGGGCCCTTTAACTCCATTTCATTTGAACCTTCCTGAGGCTGGGGATTGGATCTGCTGGATACAAGGGGGAGACAGAGAGAAATAGAAGGACTGATGCAGCGGCCCTTTAACTCCATTTCATTTTAACCTACCTGAGGTTGGGGATTGGAACTGCTGGATGCAACGGGGGAGTAAGAGAGACAAAAAGGACTGAGGTAGGGGCCCTTTAACTCCATTTCATTTGAACCTTCCTGAAGCTGAGCATTGGAGCTGCTGGATACAAGGGGGGTGTAAGAGAGACAAAAAGGACTGAGGTAGGGGCCCTTTAAATCCATTTCATTTTAACCTTCCTGAGGCTGGGGATTGGAGCTGCTGGACACAAGGGGGGTGTAAGAGAGACAAAACGGACTGAGGTAAAGGCCCTTTAACTCCATTTCATTTGAACCTTCCTGAGGCTGGGAATTGGAGCTGTTGGATATAAGGAGGGAGTCAGAGAGACAAAAAGGACTGAGGTTTCGGCCCTTTAACTCCGTTTCATTTGAACCTTCCTGAGGCTGGGAATTGGAGCTATTGGAAACAAGGTGGGAGTCAGAGAGGCAAAAAGGGCTGAGGTAGGGGCCTTTTAACTCCATTTCATTTGAACCTTCCTGAGGCTGGGGATTGGAGCTCTTCGATACAAGGGGGGAGTCAGAGAGGCAAAAAGGACTGAGGTAGGGGCCCTTTAACTGCATTTCATTTTAACCTTCCTGAGGCTGGGGATTGGAGCTGCTGGATACAAGGGTGGGGTGGGGTAAGAGAGACAAAAAGGACTGAGGTAGGGGCCCTTTAACTCCATTTCATTTGAACCTTCCTGAGGCTGGGAATTGGAGCTGCTGGATACAAGGAGGGGGGGGGGGTAAAATAGAGAAAATGACTGAAGTAGGGGCCCTTTAACTCCATTTCATTTGAACCTTCCTGAGGCTGGGAATTGGAGCTGCTGGATACAAGGAGGGGGGGGGGGTAAAATAGAGAAAATGACTGTGGTAGGGGCCCTTTAACTCCATTTCATTTGAACCTTCCTGAGGCTGGGGATTGGAGCTGCTGGATACAAGGGGGGAGTCAGAGAGACAAAAGGGACTGAGGTAGGGGCCATTTAACTCCATTTCATTTGAACCGTCCTGAGGCTGGGGATTGGAGCTGTTGGATACAAGGAGGGAGTCAGAGAGACAAAAAGGAATGATGTAGGGGAACTTTAACTCCATTTCATTTGAACCTTCCTGAGGCTGGGGATTGGAGCTCTTCGATACAAGGGGGGAGTCAGAGAGGCAAAAAGGACTGAGGTAGGGGCCCTTTAACTGCATTTCATTTTAACCTTCCTGAGGCTGGGGATTGGAGCTGCTGGATACAAGGGTGGGGTGGGGTAAGAGAGACAAAAAGGACTGAGGTAGGGGCCCTTTAACTCCATTTCATTTGAACCTTCCTGAGGCTGGCGATTGGATCTGCTGGATACAAGGGGGAGACAGAGAGACAAAAAGGACTGATTTAGGGGCCCTTTAACTCCATTTCATTTGAACCTTCCTGAGGCTGGGGATTGGATCTGCTGGATACAAGGGGGAGACAGAGAGAAATAGAAGGACTGATGCAGCGGCCCTTTAACTCCATTTCATTTTAACCTACCTGAGGTTGGGGATTGGAACTGCTGGATGCAACGGGGGAGTAAGAGAGACAAAAAGGACTGAGGTAGGGGCCCTTTAACTCCATTTCATTTGAACCTTCCTGAAGCTGAGCATTGGAGCTGCTGGATACAAGGGGGGTGTAAGAGAGACAAAAAGGACTGAGGTAGGGGCCCTTTAAATCCATTTCATTTTAACCTTCCTGAGGCTGGGAATTGGAGCTGTTGGATACAAGGAGGGAGTCAGAGAGACAAAAAGGACTGAGGTTTCGGCCCTTTAACTCCGTTTCATTTGAACCTTCCTGAGGCTGGGAATTGGAGCTATTGGAAACAAGGTGGGAGTCAGAGAGGCAAAAAGGGCTGAGGTAGGGGCCTTTTAACTCCATTTCATTTGAACTTTCCTGAGGCTGGGAATTGGAGCTGCTGGATACAAGGGGGGAGTCAGAGAGACAAAAGGGACTGAGGTAGGGGCCCTTTAACTCCTTTTCATTTGAACCTTCCTGAGGCGTGGGATTGGAGCTGTTCGATACAAGGGGGGAGTCAAAGAGGCAAAAAGGACTGAGGTAGGGGCCCTTTAACTCCATTTCATTTAAACCTTCCTGAGGCTGGGGATTGGAGCCAATGTTCCTTCTAATTTTTTTTCAATGTGAGCAGAAATGTATAGTGTTTGAGCGGCACATTTTCATGCCTGAGCACCTGAATTTTTTTCACAGATATCACCTAAGACAACAACGAAATCAGTAATATTTGAAACTCAAAGTTATGTTTCTTCAAGGTACCCGCTTAATTCAAATATCATTATTATTTGAACGCTCCTGCTTAGCAACCAAAATTTTGGCTCAGGAACTCTAGCATTTGAAGCGTGCAAGTCTTAAAGCTGTTAAGTTACAAGATCCTTGCACCCCTAATCCTTTAGGGGGAAAAAACCCAGGGGTCTTCAAATCTGACAGCTTTAAGACTTGTGGACTTCAACTCCCAGAATTCCTCCTCCAGTCATGTTGGCTCAGAAACTCTGGCATTTGAAGTGTGCAAGTCTCAAAGCTGTCAAGTTACAAGACCTTTGCACCCCTAACCCTTTAGAAAAAAAGACCCCAGGGGTCTTCAAACCTGACAGCTTTAAGACATGTGGACTTTAACTCCCAGAATTCCTCCTCCAGTCCTGTTGGCTCAGGAACTCTAGCATTTGAAGCATGCAAGTCTTAAAGCTGTTAAGTTACAAGATCCTTGCACCCCTAATCCTTTAGGGGGAAAAAACCCAGGGGTCTTCAAATCTGACAGCTTTAAGACTTGTGGACTTCAACTCCCAGAATTCCTCCTCCAGTCCTGTTGGCTCAGGAACTCTGGCATTTGAAGAATGCAAGTCTTAAAGCTGTCAAGTAACAAGACCCTTCCACCCCTGGAAAAAAAACGCAGAGGTCTTCAAACCTGACAGCTTTAAGACTTTTGGACTTCAACTCCCAGAATTCCTCCAGTCATGTTTCAGCGACGTCATCTGCGTGGATCTGCTCCATCTTTGGCTTTTTTCACTGGGGGCAGGGCTGCTGCTGAAGATGCCGACGAGCTGCTACCTTCTCCTCCTCCAACAGCACCACCAGATTTGCACCTGAGCTCAGCGCCGCGTCACCGCTGCCCCCTCCTCCTCCTCCGCCGTGCTTTCGAGGAACCATGAGGCTTTTTTTTCCCTGCTCCCCGCCCCCCCCTGCCTTCCTACTGGCTCCCGCAGCCTCATGGCTCCTCAAAAGCACGGCAGAGGAGGAGGGAGCAGGGGTAACGCGACGCTGAGTTCAGGTGCTCCGAGCGGAGGTGAGGCGGCGCTGCCACGCGCGGGGATGCCGGCTGGAGCTTTGCCGGCTTTAAGTCAGTCGCAGCACCGGGCGCCAAATCCGGCAGTGCTGTTAGAGGAGGAGGAGGAGGTGGCAGCAGTTATTCCGGTGGCGGCGGGGGCTTTGCGGTTTCACAACTACCCTCAGTCGCCCCGTAATCCTCAAAGCAAGTCCGGGGAAGTCCTTTGCAGGCAGTAGGGGCCCTTTAACTCCATTTAATTTGAACCTTCCTGAGGCTGGGGATTGGAGCGGCTGGATACAAGGGGGGAGACAGAGAGAAAAAGAAGGACTGATGTAGGGGCCCTTTAACTCCATTTCATTTGAACCTTCCTAAGGCTGGGGATTGGAGGTGTTCGATACAATGAGAGTGTCAGAGAGGCAAAAAGGACTGAGGTAGGGACGCTTTAACTCCATTTCATTTGAACTTTCCTGAGGCTGGGGATTGGAGCTGCTGGATACAAGGGGAGAGTAAGAGAGACAAAACGGACTGAGGTAGGGGCCCTTTAACTCCATTTCATTTGAACTTTCCTGAGGCTGGGGATTGGAGCGGCTGGATACAAGGAGGGAGTCAGAGAGACAAAAAGGACTGATGTAGGGGCTCTTTAACTCCATTTCATTTGAACCTTCCTGAGGCTGGGGATTGGATCTGCTGGATACAAGGGGGAGACAGAGAGAAATAGAAGGACTAATGCAGGGGCCCTTTAACTGCATTTCATTTTAACCTACCTGAGGCTGGCGATTGGAGCTGCTGGATACAAGAGAGAGTAAGAGAGACAAAAAGGACTGATGTAGGGGCCCTTTAACTGCATTTCATTTCAAGCTTCCTGAGGCTGGGGATTGGAGCGGCTGGATACAAGGGGGGAGACAGAGAGAAAAAGAAGGACTGATGTAGGGGCCCTTTAACTCCATTTCATTTGAACCTTCCTAAGGCTGGGGATTGGAGCTCTTCGATACAATGAGAGTGTCAGAGAGGCAAAAAGGACTGAGGTAGGGACCCTTTAACTCCATTTCATTTGAACTTTCCTGAGGCTGGGGATTCGAGCTGCTGGATACAAGGGGAGAGTAAGAGAGACAAAACGGACGGAGGTAGGGGCCCTTTAACTCCATTTCATTTGAACCTTCCTGAGGCTGGGAATTGGAGCTATTGGATACAAGGGGGGAGTCAGAGAGGCAAAAAGGGCTGAGGTAGGGGACCTTTAACTCCATTTCATTTTAACCTTCCTGAGGCTGGGGATTGGAGCTATTGGATACAAGGGGGGGGGGGGGGGTAAGAGAGACAAAAATGACTGAGGTAGGGGCCCTTTAAGTCCATTTCATTTGAACTTTCCTGAGGCTGGGGATTGGAGCTGCTGGATACAAGGGGAGAGTAAGAGAGACAAAAAGGACTGAGGTAGGGACCCTTTAACTCCATTTCATTTTAAGCTTCCTGAGGCTGGGGTTTGGAGCTGCTGGATACATGGGGGGAGACAGAGAGCCAAAAAAGGACTGAGGTAGGGGCCCTTTAAGTCCATTTCATTTGAACCTTCCTGAGACTGGGGATTGGAGCTGCTGGATACAAGGGTGGGGTGGGGTAAGAGAGACAAAAATGACTGAGGTAGGGGCCCTTTAACTCCATTTCATTTGAACCTTCCTGAGGCTGCGGATTGGAGCTGCTGGATACAAGGGAGGAGTCAGAGAGACAAAAAGGACTGATGTAGGGGCCCTTTAACTCCATTTCATTTGAACCTCCCTGAGGCTGGGGATTGGAGCGGCTGGATACAAGGAGGGAGTCAGAGAGACAAAAAGGACTGATGTAGGGGCCCTTTAACTCCATTTCATTTGAACCTTCCTGACGCTGGGGATTGGATCTCCTGGATACAAGGGGGAGACAGAGAGAAATAGAAGGACTGATGCAGGGGCCCTTTAACTGCATTTCATTTTAACCTACCTGAGGCTGGGGATTGGAACTGCTGGATACAACGGGGGAGTAAGAGAGACAAAATGGACTGAGGTAGGGGGCCTTTAACTCCATTTCATTTGAAACTTCCTGAGGCTCGGAATTGGAGCTGTTGGATACAAGGAAGGAGTCAGAGAGAGAAAAAGGACTGAGGTTTGCACCCTTTAACTCCATTTCATTTTAACCTTCCTGAGTCTGGGGATTGGAGCTGCTGGATACAAGAGGGGGGGGGGGGGTAAGAGAGACAAAAATTACTGAGGTAGGGGCCCTTTAACTCCATTTCATTTGAACCTTCCTGAGGCTGGGGTTTGGAGCTGCTGGATACAAGGGGGGGGGGGGGTAAGAGAGACAAAAATTACTGAGGTAGGGGCCCTTTAAATCCATTTCATTTTAACCTTCCTGAGGCTGGGGATTGGAGCTGCTGGACACAAGGGGGGTGTAAGAGAGACAAAAGGGACTGAGGTAAAGGCCCTTTAACTCCGTTTCATTTGAACCTTCCTGAGGCTGGGGATTGGAGCTGCTCGATACAAAGCGGTGTAAGAGAGACAAAAAGAAATGAGGTAGGGGCCCTTTAACTCCATTTCATTTGAACCTTCCTGAAGCTGAGGATTGGAGCTGCTGGATACAAGGGGGGTGTAAGAGAGACAAAAAGGACTGAGGTAGGGGCCCTTTAAATTCATTTCATTTTAACCTTCCTGAGGCTGGGGATTGGAGCTGCTGGACACAAGGGGGGTGTAAGAGAGACAAAACGGACTGAGGTAAAGGCCCTTTAACTCCATTTCATTTGAACCTTCCTGAGGCTGGGGATTGGAGCTGCTCGATACAAAGGGGTGTAAGAGAGACAAAAAGAAATGAGGTAGGGGCCCTTTAACTCCATTTCATTTGAACCTTCCTGAAGCTGAGGATTGGAGCTGTTGGATACAAGGGGGGAGTAAGAGAGACAAAAATGACTGACGTAGGGGCCCTTTAACTCCATTTCATTTGAACCTTCCTGAGGCTGGGGATTGGAGCTGCTGGATACAAGGGGGGAGTCAGAGAGGCAAAAAGGACTGAGGTAGGGGCCCTTTAAGTCCATTTCATTTTAACCTTCCTGAGGCTGGGGATTGGAGCTGCTGGATACAAGGGAGGAGTCAGAGAGAGAAAAGGGACTGATGTAGGGGCCCTTTAACTCCATTTCATTTGAACCTCCCTGAGGCTGGGGATTGGAGCGGCTGGATACAAGGGGGAGACACAGAGAAATAGAAGGACTGATGCAGGGGCCCTTTACCTCCATTTCATTTGAACCTTCCTGAGCCTGGTGGTTGGAGCTGCTGGATACAAGGTGAGAGTCAGAGAGGCAAAAAAGACTAAGGTAGGGGCCCTTTAACTCCATTTCATTTGAACCTTCCTGAGGCTGGTGGTTGGTGCTGCTGGATACAAGGGGGGAGTCAGAGAGGCAAAAAGGACTGAGGTAGGGGCCCTTTACCTCCATTTCATTTGAATCTTCCTGAGGCTGGGGATTAGAGCTGCTGGATACAAGGGGGGAGTAAGAGAGACAAAAAGGACTGAGGTAGGGGCCCTTTAACTCCATTTCATTTGAACCTTCCTGAGGCTGCGGATTGGAGCTGCTGGATACATGGGAGGAGACAGAGAGAAAAAGAAGGACTGATGTAGGGGCCCTTTAACTCCATTTCATTTGAACCTTCCTAAGGCTGGGGATTGGAGCTGTTCGATACAATGAGAGTGTCAGAGAGGGAAAAAGGACTGAGGTAGGGACCCTTTAACTCCATTTCATTTGAACTTTCCTGAGGCTGGGGATTGGAGCTGCTGGATACAAGGGGAGAGTAAGAGAGACAAAAATGACTGAGGTAGGGGCCCTTTAAGTCCATTTCATTTGAACTTTCCTGAGGCTGGGGATTGGAGCTGCTGGATACAAGGGGAGAGTAAGAGAGACAAAAAGGACTGAGGTAGGGGCCCTTTAAGTCCATTTCATTTTAACCTTCCTGAGACTGGGGATTGGAGCTGCTGGATACAAGGGTGGGGTGGGGTAAGAGAGACAAAAATGACTGAGGTAGGGGCCCTTTAACTCCATTTCATTTGAACCTTCCTGAGGCTGCGGATTGGAGCTGCTGGATACAAGGGAGGAGTCAGAGAGACAAAAAGGACTGATGTAGGGGCCCTTTAACTCCATTTCATTTGAACCTCCCTGAGGCTGGGGATTGGAGCAGCTGGATACAAGGAGGGAGTCAGAGAGACAAAAAGGACTGATGTAGGGGCCCTTTAACTCCATTTCATTTGAACCTTCCTGAGGCTGGGGATTGGATCTGCTGGATACAAGGGGGAGACAGAGAGAAATAGAAGGACTGATGCAGGGGCCCTTTAACTGCATTTCATTTTAACCTACCTGAGGCTGGGGATTGGAACTGCTGGATACAACGGGGGAGTAAGAGAGACAAAACGGACTGAGGTAGGGGGCCTTTAACTCCATTTAATTTGAAACTTCCTGAGGCTGGGAATTGGAGCTGTTGGATACAAGGAAGGAGTCAGAGAGAGAAAAAGGACTGAGGTTTGCACCCTTTAACTCCATTTCATTTTAACCTTCCTGAGTCTGGGGATTGGAGCTGCTGGATACAAGAGGGGGGGGGGGGGGTAAGAGAGACAAAAATTACTGAGGTAGGGGCCCTTTAACTCCATTTCATTTGAACCTTCCTGAGGCTGGGGATTGGAGCTGCTGGATACAAGGGGAGAGTAAGAGAGACAAAAAGGACTGAGGTAGGGGCCCTTTAACTCCATTTCATTTTAAGCTTCCTGAGGCTGGGGATTGGAGCTGCTGGACACAAGGGGGGTGTAAGAGAGACAAAACGGACTGAGGTAAACGCCCTTTAACTCCATTTCATTTGAACCTTCCTGAGGCTGGGGATTGGAGCTGCTCGATACAAAGGGGTGTAAGAGAGACAAAAAGAAATGAGGTAGGGGCCCTTTAACTCCATTTCATTTGAACCTTCCTGAAGCTGAGGATTGGAGCTGCTGGATACAAGGGGGGTGTAAGAGAGACAAAAAGGACTGAGGTAGGGGCCCTTTAAATCCATTTCATTTTAACCTTCCTGAGGCTGGGGATTGGAGCTGCTGGACACAAGGGGGGTGTAAGAGAGACAAAACGGACTGAGGTAAAGGCCCTTTAACTCCATTTCATTTGAACCTTCCTGAGGCTGGGGATTGGAGCTGCTGGATACAAGGGAGGAGTCAGAGAGACAAAAAGGACTGATGTAGGGGCCCTTTAACTCCATTTCATTTGAACCTCCCTGAAGCTGGGGATTGGAGCGGCTGGATACAAGGAGGGAGTCAGAGAGACAAAAAGGACTGATGTAGGGGCCCTTTAACTCCATTTCATTTGAACCTTCCTGACGCTGGGGATTGGATCTGCTGGATACAAGGGGGAGACAGAGAGAAATAGAAGGACTGATGCAGGGGCCCTTTAACTGCATTTCATTTTAACCTACCTGAGGCTGGGGATTGAAACTGCTGGATACAACGGGGGAGTAAGAGAGACAAAATGGACTGAGGTAAGGGGCCTTTAACTCCATTTCATTTGAAACTTCCTGAGGCTGGGAATTGGAGCTGTTGGATACAAGGAAGGAGTCAGAGAGAGAAAAAGGACTGAGGTTTGCACCCTTTAACTCCATTTCATTTTAACCTTCCTGAGTCTGGGGATTGGAGCTGCTGGATACAAGAGGGGGGGGGGGTAAGAGAGACAAAAATTACTGAGGTAGGGGCCCTTTAACTCCATTTCATTTGAACCTTACTGAGGCTGGGGTTTGGAGCTGCTGGATACAAGGGGGGGGGGGGGTAAGAGAGACAAAAATTACTGAGGTAGGGGCCCTTTAAATCCATTTCATTTTAACCTTCCTGAGGCTGGGGATTGGAGCTGCTGGACACAAGGGGGGTGTAAGAGAGACAAAAGGGACTGAGGTAAAGGCCCTTTAACTCCGTATCATTTGAACCTTCCTGAGGCTGGGGATTGGAGCTGCTCGATACAAAGCGGTGTAAGAGAGACAAAAAGAAATGAGGTAGGGGCCCTTTAACTCCATTTCATTTGAACCTTCCTGAAGCTGAGGATTGGAGCTGCTGGATACAAGGGGGGTGTAAGAGAGACAAAAAGGACTGAGGTAGGGGCCCTTTAAATCCATTTCATTTTAACCTTCCTGAGGCTGGGGATTGGAGCTGCTGGACACAAGGGGGGTGTAAGAGAGACAAAACGGACTGAGGTAAACGCCCTTTAACTCCATTTCATTTGAACCTTCCTGAGGCTGGGGATTGGAGCTGCTCGATACAAAGGGGTGTAAGAGAGACAAAAAGAAATGAGGTAGGGGCCCTTTAACTCCATTTCATTTGAACCTTCCTGAAGCTGAGGATTGGAGCTGTTGGATACAAGGGGGGAGTAAGAGAGACAAAAATGACTGACGTAGGGGCCCTTTAACTCCATTTCATTTGAACCTTCCTGAGGCTGGGGATTGGAGCTGCTGGATACAAGGGGGGAGTCAGAGAGGCAAAAAGGACTGAGGTAGGGGCCCTTTAAGTCCATTTCATTTTAACCTTCCTGAGGCTGGGGATTGGAGCTGCTGGATACAAGGGAGGAGTCAGAGAGAGAAAAGGGACTGATGTAGGGGCCCTTTAACTCCATTTCATTTGAACCTCCCTG
This sequence comes from Natrix helvetica, assembly GCF_964273705.1. Taxonomy (NCBI): domain Eukaryota; kingdom Metazoa; phylum Chordata; class Lepidosauria; order Squamata; family Natricidae; genus Natrix; species Natrix helvetica. Next base: position 45,795,997 of record NC_138555.1, read on the forward strand.
AGGCTGGGGATTGGAGCGGCTGGATACAAGGGGGAGACACAGAGAAATAGAAGGACTGATGCAGGGGCCCTTTAACTCCATTTCATTTTAACCTACCTGAGGCTGGGGATTGGAGCTGCTGGATACAAGGGGGGAGTAAGAGAGACAAAAAGGACTGAGGTAGGGGCCTTTTACCTCCATTTCATTTGAACCTTCCTGAGGCTGAGGATTGGAGCTACTGGATACAAGGGGGGAGTAAGAGAGACAAAAAGGACTGAGGTTTCGGCCCTTTACCTCCATTTCATTTGAACCTTCCTGAGCCTGGTGGTTGGAGCTGCTGGATACAAGGTGAGAGTCAGAGAGGCAAAAAGGACTAAGGTAGGGGCCCTTTAACTCCATTTCATTTGAACCTTCCTGAGGCTGGTGGTTGGTGCTGCTGGATACAAGGGGGGAGTCAGAGAGGCAAAAAGGACTGAGGTAGGGGCCCTTTACCTCCATTTCATTTGAATCTTCCTGAGGCTGGGGATTAGAGCTGCTGGATACAAGGGGGGAGTAAGAGAGACAAAAAGGACTGAGGTAGGGGCCCTTTAACTCCATTTCATTTTAACCTTCCTGAGGCTGGGGATTGGAGCTGCTCGATACAAAGGGGTGTAAGAGAGACAAAAAGAAATGAGGTAGGGGCCCTTTAACTCCATTTCATTTGAACCTCCCTGAGGCTGGGGATTGGAGCGGCTGGATACAAGGAGGGAGTCAGAGAGACAAAAAGGACTGATGTAGGGGCCCTTTAACTCCATTTCATTTGAACCTTCCTGAGGCTGGGGATTGGATCTGCTGGATACAAGGGGGAGACAGAGAGAAATAGAAGGACTGATGCAGGGGCCCTTTAACTGCATTTCATTTTAACCTACCTGAGGCTGGGGATTGGAGCTGCTGGATACAAGAGAGAGTAAGAGAGACAAAGAGGACTGATGTAGGGGCCCTTTAACTGCATTTCATTTCAAGCTTCCTGAGGCTGGGGATTGGAGCGGCTGGATACAAGGGGTTAGACAGAGAGAAAAAGAAGGACTGATGTAGGGGCCCTTTAACTCCATTTCATTTGAACGTTCCTAAGGCTGGGGATTGGAGCTGTTCGATACAATGAGAGTGTCAGAGAGGCAAAAAGGACTGAGGTAGGGACCCTTTAACTCCATTTCATTTGAACTTTCCTGAGGCTGGGGATTGGAGCTGCTGGATACAAGGGGAGAGTAAGAGAGACAAAACGGACTGAGGTAGGGGCCCTTTAACTCCATTTCATTTGAACCTTCCTGAGGCTGGGAATTGGAGCTATTGGATATAAGGGGGGAGTCAGAGAGGCAAAAAGGGCTGAGGTAGGGGCCCTTTAACTCCATTTCATTTTAACCTTCCTGAGGCTGGGGATTGGAGCTATTGGATACAAGGGGGGGGGGGGGGGTAAGAGAGACAAAAATGACTGAGGTAGGGGCCCTTTAAGTCCATTTCATTTGAACTTTCCTGAGGCTGGGGATTGGAGCTGCTGGATACAAGGGGAGAGTAAGAGAGACAAAAAGGACTGAGGTAGGGGCCCTTTAACTCCATTTCATTTTAAGCTTCCTGAGGCTGGGGTTTGGAGCTGCTGGATACATGGGGGGAGACAGAGAGCCAAAAAAGGACGGAGGTAGGGGCCCTTTAAGTCCATTTCATTTTAACCTTCCTGAGACTGGGGATTGGAGCTGCTGGATACAAGGGGAGAGTAAGAGAGACAAAAAGGACTGATGTAGGGGCCCTTTAACTGCATTTCATTTCAAGCTTCCTGAGGCTGGGGATTGGAGCGGCTGGATACAAGGGGGGAGACAGAGAGAAAAAGAAGGACTGATGTAGGGGCCCTTTAACTCCATTTCATTTGAACCTTCCTAAGGCTGGGGATTGGAGCTGTTCGATACAATGAGAGTGTTAGAGAGGCAAAAAGGACTGAGGTAGGGACCCTTTAACTCCATTTCATTTGAACTTTCCTGAGGCTGGGGATTGGAGCTGCTGTATACAAGGGGAGAGTAAGAGAGACAAAAATGACTGAGGTAGGGGCCCTTTAAGTCCATTTCATTTGAACTTTCCTGAGGCTGGGGATTGGAGCTGCTGGATACAAGGGGAGAGTAAGAGAGACAAAAAGGACTGAGGTAGGGGCCCTTTAAGTCCATTTCATTTTAACCTTCCTGAGACTGGGGATTGGAGCTGCTGGATACAAGGGTGGGGTGGGGTAAGAGAGACAAAAATGACTGAGGTAGGGGCCCTTTAACTCCATTTCATTTGAACCTTCCTGAGGCTGCGGATTGGAGCTGCTGGATACAAGGGAGGAGTCAGAGAGACAAAAAGGACTGATGTAGGGGCCCTTTAACTCCATTTCATTTGAACCTTCCTGAGGCTGGGAATTGGATCTGCTGGTTCCTAGGGGGAGACAGAGAGAAATAGAAGGACTGATGCAGGGGCCCTTTAACTGCATTTCATTTTAACCTACCTGAGGCTGGGGATTGGAACTGCTGGATACAACGGGGGAGTAAGAGAGACAAAACGGACTGAGGTAGGGGGCCTTTAACTCCATTTAATTTGAAACTTCCTGAGGCTGGGAATTGGAGCTGTTGGATACAAGGAAGGAGTCAGAGAGAGAAAAAGGACTGAGGTTTGCACCCTTTAACTCCATTTCATTTTAACCTTCCTGAGTCTGGGGATTGGAGCTGCTGGATACAAGAGGGGGGGGGGTAAGAGAGACAAAAATTACTGAGGTAGGGGCCCTTTAACTCCATTTCATTTGAACCTTCCTGAGGCTGGGGTTTGGAGCTGCTGGATACAAGGGGGGGGGGGGTAAGAGAGACAAAAATTACTGAGGTAGGGGCCCTTTAAATCCATTTCATTTTAACCTTCCTGAGGCTGGGGATTGGAGCTGCTGGACACAAGGGGGGTGTAAGAGAGACAAAACGGACTGAGGTAAAGGCCCTTTAACTCCATTTCATTTGAACCTTCCTGAGGCTGGGGATTGGAGCTGCTCGATACAAAGGGGTGTAAGAGAGACAAAAAGAAATGAGGTAGGGGCCCTTTAACTCCATTTCATTTGAACCTTCCTGAAGCTGGGGATTGGAGCTGCTGGATACAAGGGGGGTGTAAGAGAGACAAAAAGGACTGAGGTAGGGGCCCTTTAAATCCATTTCATTTTAACCTTCCTGAGGCTGGGGATTGGAGCTGCTGGACACAAGGGGGGTGTAAGAGAGACAAAACGGACTGAGGTAAACGCCCTTTAACTCCATTTCATTTGAACCTTCCTGAGGCTGGGGATTGGAGCTGCTCGATACAAAGGGGTGTAAGAGAGACAAAAAGAAATGAGGTAGGGGCCCTTTAACTCCATTTCATTTGAACCTTCCTGAAGCTGAGGATTGGAGCTGCTGGATACAAGGGGGGTGTAAGAGAGACAAAAAGGACTGAGGTAGGGGCCCTTTAACTCCATTTCATTTGAACCTTCCTGAAGCTGAGGATTGGAGCTGCTGGATACAAGGGGGGAGTCAGAGAGGCAAAAAGGACTGAGGTAGGGGCTCTTTAAGTCCATTTCATTTTAACCTTCCTGAGGCTGGGGATTGGAGCTGCTGGATACAAGGGAGGAGTCAGAGAGAGAAAAGGGACTGATGTAGGGGCCCTTTAACTCCATTTCATTTGAACCTCCCTGAGGCTGGGGATTGGAGCGGCTGGATACAAGGGGGAGACAGAGAGAAATAGAAGGACTGATGCAGGGGCCCTTTAACTCCATTTCATTTTAACCTACCTGAGGCTGGGGATTGGAGCTGCTGGATACAAGGGGGGAGTAAGAGAGACAAAAAGGACTGAGGTAGGGGCCTTTTACCTCCATTTCATTTGAACCTTCCTGAGGCTGAGGATTGGAGCTACTGGATACAAGGTGAGAGTCAGAGAGGCAAAAAGGACTAAGGTAGGGGCCCTTTACCTCCATTTCATTTTATCGTTCGAAATGCTGGGGATTGGAGCTGCTGGATACAATGGGGGAGTAAGAAAAACAAAAAGGACTGAGGTAGGGGAGCTTAAACTCCATTTCATTTTAACATTAGAAAGGCTGGGGATTGGAGCTGCTGGATACAAGGAAGGAGTCAGAGAGGCAAAAAGGACTGAGGTAGGGGACCTTTACCTCCTCTTCATTTGAACCTTCCTGAGGCTGGGGATTGGATCTGCTGGATGCAAGGGGGGAGTCAGAGAGACAAAAAGAAATGAGGTAGGGGCCCTTTAACTCCATTTCATTTGAACCTTCCTGACGCCGGTGGTTGGAGTTGCTGGATACAAGGGGGAAGTCAGAGAGACCAAAATCACTGAGGTAGGGGCCCTTTAACTCCATTTCATTTGAACCTTCCTGAGGCTGGGGATTGGAGCTGCTGAATAAAGGGGGGATATAGAGAGACAAAAAGGAGTGATGTAGGGTCCCTTTAACTCCATTTCATTTGAACCTTCCTGAGGCTGGGGATTGGAGCTGCTGGATACAAGGGGGGAGTCAGAGAGACAAAACGGACTGATGTAGGGGCCCTTTAACTCAATTTCATTTGAACCTTCCTGAGGCTGGTGATTGGAGCTGCTGGATACAATGGGGGAGTAGAGAGGCAAAAAGTACTGAGGTAGGGGCCATTTAAGTCCATTTCATTTGAACCTTCGAAAGGCTGGGGATTGGAGCTACTGGATACAAGGGGGGAGTACGAGAGACAAAAAGGACTGAGATAGGGGTCCTTTACCTCCATTTCATTTGAACCTTCCTGAGCCTGGTGGTTGGAGCTGCTGGATACAAGGGGGGAGTCAGAGAGACAAAAAGGACTGAGGTAGGGGCCTTTTACCTCCATTTCATTTGAACCTTCCTGAGGCTGGGGATTGGAGCTGCTGGATACAAGGGGGGAGTCAGAGAGGCAAGAAAGACTGAGGTTGGGGCCCTTTAACTCCATTTCATTTGAACCTTCCTGAGGCTGGGGATTGGAGCTACTGGATACAAGGCGGGAGTAAGAGAGACAAAAAGGACTGAGGTAGGGGCCCGTTACCTCCATTTCATTTGAACCTTCCTGAGCCTGGTGATTGGAGCTGCTGGATACAAAGGGGGAGTAAGAGAGACAAAAAGGACTGAGGTAGGGGCCCTTTACCTCCATTTCATTTGAACCTTCCTGAGCCTGGTGATTGGAGCTGCTGGATACAAAGGGGGAGTAAGAAAGACAAAAAGGACTGAGGTAGGGGCCCTTTACCTCCATTTCATTTGAACCTTCCTGAGCCTTTTGATTGGAGCTGCTGGATACAAAGGGGGAGTAAGGGAGACAAAAAGGACTGAGGTAGGGGCCCTTTACCTCCATTTCACTTTATCGTTCGAAAGGCTGGGGATTGGAGCTGCTGGATACAAGGGGGGAGTAAGAAAAACAAAAAGGACTGAGGTAGGGGACCTTAAACTCCATTTCATTTTAACGTTAGAAAGGCTGGGGATTGGAGCTGCTGGATACAAGGGAGGAGTCAGAGAGGCAAAAAGGACTGAGGTAGGGGACCTTTACCTCCATTTCATTTCAACCTTCGAAAGGCTGGGGATTGGAGCTACTGGATACAAGGGGGGTATAAGAGAGACAACAAGGACTGATGTAGGGGCCCTTTAAATCCATTTCATTTTAACCTTCCTGAGGCTGGGGATTGGAGCTGCTGGATACAAGGGGGGAGTAAGAGAGACAAAAAGGACTGAGGTAGGGGCCCTTTACCTCCATTTCATTTGAACCTTCCTGAGCCTGGTGGTTGGAGCTGCTGGATACAAGGGGGGAGTCAGAGAGACAAAAAGGACTGAGGTAGCGGCCCTTTAACTCCATTTAATTTGAACCTTCCTGAGGCTGGTGGTTTGAACTGCTGGATACAAGGTGAGAGTCAGAGAGGCAAAAAGGACTAAGGTAGGGGCCCTTTAACTCCATTTCATTTTAACCTTCCTGAGGCTGGGGATTGGAGCTGCTGGATACAAGGGGGGAGTAAGAGAGACAAAAAGGACTGAGGTAGGGGCCCTGTAAGGCCTGTAGTTATGTTCTTTTTAGGATCTTTGGCCTGCCACACTTTTTATTAATTTACTATGTTGTTTCATTAGTGTAGTCGTTGGGAGGGGGGAATAGAATGGAGTAGGATTGTGGAATGTATTGTTATCATTCTTTTACAGAAGCCAAGGTCATCTTTTGTCTCCGCACCTCGACACCTGACCGGAAGCAGAGGGGTGTAGATGCCAATGTGGAAGATGATGATTGGAACATGTGATGGATTTGTGGGTGTGGGGATAGATCATGAACTTTCAACTGGATGGAATTTCAAGAAGAAAATCAGAGTTGGAATTCCATAGACGTGCTAACTTGCCTGCATGAATAAATTGGACCTTTAAGGATAACTTTGCCTTGGACAATGATTTAATTCTGCATGGTATTTAGAATGCCTGACATTATTCCAACTCTCACCTTTAAAATAATTCACTAGCACCCTCCCCCTCGCAAGGGGGGAGGGGCTGGTGATGGCGGGTGCTGAATTCCCAACGCTGACCGGGACAGCGTAAAATATCAGCTAAGAAATAATGAGAAAGCTTTTGGTGATAAGAAGCTGAGAGCCGAACTTCAAAGGCAATGGAATGCTTCTTCCAGTTTTATTGCACCTGGCAAGAGGACGGAGGGGGCTGGAAAAGACTTTTCTACACCCAGTTAGAAGATGAAAGGAATGGAGATTCAAGCCATCCCCACGCAATCATCTCTGATGGGGCTTCCCGGATCTTTCGAACAACTAACCGTGAGTGTATGCTCCCCCTCCTTCCCCCCAGCTTGGAAGCAAGGCTTGGAAAAAAACCTGTAATGGAGGTTTTGATTCCTTCCAGACAGCAATAAATGAAATGGCTTATTACCCTGCAACTGAGTGGGAGACAGATTCCCTATCAAAATGGGAATTTCAACCCAGACAGCAAGAAGGGATTTGGCCAGCATCTTTCACTTGTCAGCCACCACAAATGGGGCTGCAACCTGTAAATGAAGTAAAACCAGATTGGGTTTTCTTCCCAGAGTCTGGATGGATGAGATGCCACTGGCCACCTCCTTTGCCATCAGCATGGGAAAATCCTCCAAGCCAGCAGAGGGCACCTACTTGGCCCATAACTCCTCCAAGCCAGCAGGAGGGTCCTTGGCACATAACCCCCCCCCCCCTAGCCAGCCATCATTGGTTGAGCTGCAACCTGTGAAGCAGGCAAACCCTGGATGGGTCTTAACCCCAGGTCATGTATGGGAGGAATGCCAGTGGACACCTGCCCTCCCTCAAAAGATGGCACCATGGGGGGAGGGGCCACGCGTCGTAGCGTTACCGCAGCTTTTCTGGTTACTCCAGATGAGCCGCTGAATCCCAATCGTTTGGACGGTCCGATTGGACCCAAGCTGTCCCGTAGAGACAGTGGGAGGTAAGGGGAAATTCCGGGGGATCCAGAGACACCCGCAAAGTCTCTGGAAACCCTGGGGAAACCCCTTTTTGCTGGCGATCAAGAGCCAGCCCCCAGGGTGCCGAAGCTGCTGAAGGCTCCGCAAAGCAAGAGCAGGAGAGAAAGAAGCATGCCGCGCTTTGGTGAGACTATTTGAAAAAGTCTTTTTTTTGTTGTTTGTTTAAATTATACAGAGGACACCCTTAAATCGGAGACTTAAGGAAATAGAAAATAACCAGAGAATTAGCGGCGGGCTTGAATAGAGTTAATTGAAACCATTTGGGTTTTTTTTTTTCCTTTTTAGACTGGACTTTTGTTACAGCTGTTACAATTGTTGTTGAAGCCCTCTCTTTACTTTTAACTTCCTTCTTTTTTAAAGTGACTTCATTAGAGAGGGAGGATATCGTTCCAATACAGGGCTCTTTGATTCCAACGGTCGTGGGGAGGGGCAGGCGCGAGGACAGATTAAGAACCCGTAGTCGGTTGGGAGACCGTGGTTGTTGGTCACACCCAGTCGCTTGTACCAACCCCCGCATACTAGGTGGTCAGGATCTGCAGACCCAGGGCCTGAGGCTGTTGTTATGCAACACGAGGTCCATTGTTAATAAGGCCCCCCTCATCTACGATCTAATTCTTGAGGGGAGCCGGACCTCGCAGGAATAACGGAGACCTGGTTGGGCCACGAGGGAGGTTTACCCCTCGTGGAAATGTGCCCACCAGGTTATTGAGCATTTCACCAGCCTCGGGCCCAGGGAAGGGGTGGTGGGGTAGCAGTGATCATTCGGGAAGACTTAGAGCCGAGGGAGTCCACTGTGCCGCAGACATCCGGGTGTGAGTCCCTTGTCGTGAGGTGGGGCCCAGGGAGACAGTTGGGCCTGCTGATAGTATACCTGGCTCCTCGCTATACATCAGCGGCCCTGCCTGAACTCCTCGAGCTGATCGCATCGGTGGCGGTTGAGACCCCCAAACTTTTAGTGATGGGGGATTTCAACCTGCCATCGGTGGGAGAAGCGTCCGAGGGGGTTCGGGAGTTCATGGCTTCCATGACAGCCATGGACCTGACTCAATTGATTCAGGGCCCGACACACGAGGGAGGCCACACGTTGGACCTTGTTTTTGTCTCTGGCCAGTGGATGAGTGATCTGGGAGTAGGGGATTTAACCATCACTCCCCTGTCATGGTCAGATCACTCACTTCTCCGACTTGACTTCCCTGGAGCTACCCCCCGCTGCGGGGAGGCGGAACCGGAAGATATTAGATGGTTCCGCCCCAAGCGCCTGATGGAACCAGATAAGTTCCAGATGGAGCTTGGGCCACCTCCTGTAGACCTGACCCGCCACCGGGTAGAGGACCTGGTGATCGCATGGGATAATGCGACTACCGGGGCCTTAGACCGAGTGGCGCCTTTGCGGCCTCTCCTACGGCAACGAACCACCCTGGCCCCTTGGTTCACCGAGGAGCTAAGGGTGATGAAACGCCGCAAGAGACGCCTAGAGAGTCGTTGGAGATCCTCCCGTTCCGAATTTGACCGAGCACAGGTACGAACCCATTTAAGGACGTACCTTGTGGCATTGAGAGCGGCCAAACGTCAATATTGTGCCGCTCTCATTGCATCCGCAGAGAACCGCCCTGCCGCCCTGTTTCGGGTGACCCGCTCCCTTCTGTTTCAGAGGCCGCGGGAAGCCCCTTTACAGGGCAGGGCAGAGGAATTTGGGAAATATCTGCAGGATAAAATCGCTCAAATCCGGAAGGAATGGGTCCCTTTCAGTGGTCTAGTGGAGACGTCCGAGGCAAGTCTTGAGAGACCACTCTGGGAGGAGTTTGACTTGGTTGCCATCGAGGATTTGGACAGATTGCGTGGACGGCTGCAACCTACCACATGTTTGCTGGACCCATGCCCCTCCTGGCTTGTACTGGCATCCTGGGAGGTTACACGTGACTGGCTCCTGGGCCTAGTGAACGCTTCGTTGGGCGAGGGGTCTCTTCCGGCCGCCTTGAAAGAGGCGGTGGTGAGACCCTTACTCAAGAAGCCTTCCCTGGACCCAATGGAGCAGGGGTGGCGAACAAGTTCGACAAAAAGAGCCAAAATTTTAAACTGTGAGAGTCAGAGAGCCACACCACGCAGTGACCTGCCAAAACAGACAAACACTCACACAAAAGCATATAATTTTAACAATAATATATTAAACACATAATATAACATGCTCAGTCAGGTGTTTTTTGTTATAAATTTTTATAAACCCATTAGAGCTGCAACGGAAGGCAACGGAAATATTTTTAGACACAAAGCTTTTGACAAGTTAAAATTCACAGTAAATGGAATAATCTCTACAATCTTTTAATATGGAAAGTCAAAGGCAAGGATGGGCATTTTCTCTTTTATTATTTATAATTGGTTAGGACAGGGGTGTCCAAACTTGGCTGGGGAATTCTGGGAGTTGAAGTCCACAAGTCTTAAAGTTCCCAAGTTTGGACACCCCTGGGTTAGGAGGTCCTGGCGGGCCAGAACTGAAAAGCTAAACAAATATTTCAGCTAAAGATTCAGGTAGAAAGAGATACAAGATGAAATGCTATGCAAATGATATAGTAGTAACGATTATGCAAACACAAAGCTCCATAAGATACTAATGGCAGAATCCAAAGATTTTTGGCTACCTTTTAGAGATAAAAAATTAAATGAAAAGTAAGATAATAAGGTATTCAATTTCCAATGAAAAAAAAAACATGAAAAGGGGGATTGGGATATGAGAAAAATATAGTGAAATATCTAGAACTCTTATTTAATAGGATATAATAATAATACATTTGAAAACAATTATAACAAATTATTGAATGAAATGAACAATTCCTTGAAACTTAGATATTATCTAAGATAAATGTTTTATTCCAAATGGCACCAACTGGAAGCTGGGTGGTGGGGTGGGGGAGCAAGATTCAAAATCATACAAGACTCAAAAGAAAGATATAGAGGAGCAGCATTTCTTAATCTTAGACTGGATTACAAAGCAAATTGTCTTAATCTTATTTAAAGATAAAATTGAACAATCACCTCTGTGGTCCCTTCCAACCCTGTGATTCTATGGGTTTGGTATATCTACAAATGATTGGCAGATCACCAATCTTTTCCAACTTCCAGTATTTTAAGTTAAATGAAATGTTAAAAATTTAGAAAGATCTCTGCCATAGCCACCATTCTGATAATTGCTTGTCTTTTAACTTCAGTATAATGATTAATTCATTGCATTTGAATTAATCTATTTCCTTGGACACTTTGATCTCTAGTAACTAAGATATAAGTTTGTATTTTTTAAAATATAGAATACTTGATTCATGATGAGGTGCAATAGGTGACTGACAGTACTGCTACAACCTTCCTCTGACTACTTAGTCTTAGCATTTTATTCTGATTAGCAAAGTTCAAGTTCTAAGGGCTGGTTTTTTTGTATTTTTTTTAAAAAGTGGACTCCACAACCCAAAGTCTCCATTCCCCTAATTATTACCTATCTTCCACTTCATCTTAACTTAAGACTTCATCTTAACTTAACACGCGGCTCGCGGCCAAAATAAATGAGGCTCTTTGCCTCTTACCATTATTTAGTATGCTGCGGCTCAGATCGCGCGCTAAACCCGGAAGTACGGTCGACGCGACGACGCTTGCCTGGAGCGTCGTCGCGTCGATCGTACTTCCGGGTTTAGCGCGCGATCTGAGCCACAGCATACTAAATAATGGTAAGAGGCAAAGAGCCTCATTTATTTTGGCCGCGAGCCGCGTGTTCGCCACCCCTGCAATGGAGCTAGCCAATTATCGTCCTGTCTCCAACCTTCCCTTTTTAGCGAAGGTTGTAGAGAGTGTGGTAGCTTATCAGTTTCCACGACACCTGGAGGAAAATGATTATCTAGACCCGCGCCAGTCCGGCTTCCGACCCGGGCACAGCACGGAGACGGCCTTGGTCGCGTTGGTTGATGATCTCTGGAGGGCCAGAGATAGGGGTTGTTCCTCTATCCTGGTCCTATTAGACCTCTCGGCGGCTTTTGATACCATCGACCATGGTATCCTGTTGCACCGACTGGAGGGGTTGGGGGTTCGGGGCACCGTTTTGCGGTGGTTCAGCTCCTACCTCTCCGGCCGGACGCAACGTGTGTTGGCAGGGGAGCAGAGGTCGACCCTAAGCCCCCTCACTTGTGGGGTGCCACAGGGGTCGGTCCTTTCGCCACTCCTGTTCAACACATACATGAAGCCGCTGGGCGAGATCATTCGTGGTTTTGGGGTGGGATAGCATCTGTATGCTGATGATACCCAGCTGTACATTTCCACCCCGAACCACCCCAACGAGGCTGTCGAAGTGATGTCCCGGTGCTTGGAAGCCGTACGGGTTTGGATGGATGGCAACCGACTCAAACTCAACCCCTCCAAGACGGAGTGGCTGTGGGTTCCGGCCCCCCGGTTCAACCAGTTGTTTCCATCTCTGGCCATTGGGGGCGTACAGCTGGCCCCCGTGGAGCGGGCGCGCAATTTGGGCGTCCTCCTGGATGATTGAATCCAAGAGCCCAGAACCTGTAGCACCTGCAGAGAGAGGGACTTCTCCAGGTGCCGTCCACCAAACAGTGTCGGGGGGCGGCGCCTAGGAGCAGAGCCTTCTCTGTGGCGGGCCCAGCCCTGTGGAATGACCTCCCCCCTGATATCAGGATTACCTCTGATCTCCGCTCCTTCCGTGTAAAGCTCAAGACCCACCTCTTCCAATTAGCTGGCCTGGCTCAACCATAGTTTTATCCTATTGCTCCTGACGGGTTTTTTAAATTTTGTAATTTTAACTGAGGGTGTTTTAAATAGTTATTTTAATTCTATTTTATATATATTTTATGAGTGTTACCTCCTCCATGTACATGTACGTGTATGTGTTTATTTGTATTTGTATATGTATTGTATATATATATGTATATTGTATGTGTTTTATTGTATGCCGCCCCGAGTCCTTTTGGAGAGGGTGCGGCTAACAAATTAAATTACATTCATTTCATTCATTCATTCATTCAATTGAAATGGGCCTGTAGCAATCTACCAGATGGGCCCAAATTTGTTGGGCTGTTGCATTAGGCGAAAAAATAACCTGCAGTTCAGTTTCCATGGACATTAATAATGTTGTGCAAGCCTTAGTGTCTAAGTCTCTTATTGCAGGAGTCCATGGCTGGGCAGGAGGATTAAACACCATACAATGGGTACCTTCTCTGCGAAGCAAATTTGAAATCTCACTGACCCAGGCTTTATAATTTTGCCCTGATATCTTTAATTTTGACTCACCAGTCAATGGAGAAGCAAAATATGCTTGTTGAGGAATGTGCATTTGAAAAGCTTGCTGTGCAGGTAAAAATGCTTGTGTCAGCGTTCTGAATAACATGCATGAAATAAATCAGAGACCAAGGTAGAATCATCCTTAAAGTTCCAATTTAATCATACAAGCATGTTAGCACGTCTGTGGAATTCCAACTCTGATTTTCTTCCTGGAATTCCACCCAGTTGAAAGTTCATGATCTATCCCCACACCCATAATCCCATCACATGGTCCAATCCTTTTCTTCCACGCTGGCATCTACACCCCTCTGCTTCCGGTCAGGTGTTGAGGTGCGGAGACAAAAGATGACCTTCGCTTCTAGAAAAGAATGACAACAATACATTCCACAAATCTACTCCTTTCTATTCCCCCCTCCCAACTACTACACTAATGAAACAGCATAGGAAAATAATAGAAGTGTGGCAGGCCAAAGATCCTAAAAGAAACATAACTACAGGCCTGACAGGCAGGCTCTCCGCAGAAGAAAAACGTTTCCTGTAAAGAGAATAACATAAAAGTTAACATAACACAATTAACCACCTCTTCTCCCCCCAGGGGGACCCTTTGACTTATCGGGAAACTTCTCATGGAATTGATTTACTAACTTCTCCACTTTTAGGTTCCCACTGTTCACCCAAGTAGCTTCAGACCAAGGGTAACCCTTCCAATACACTAAGTACTGCAAGCGACCCCTATTCAGCCTGGAGTCTACAATTTTTTCCACCTCAGATTGTGTTTCCCCTTCTATCACTACAGGAGGAGAGAAAGTTTGGGTGGATGCTCTTATACTAGACCCAATTACTGGTTTCAACAAGCTACAATGAAATTCTGGGTCAATTTTCCCTAGACTTCTGGGTAGACTGAGTTGAAATGTAACTGGGTTAACTATCCTCACTAATGGGAATGGAGCTAGAAATTTTTGACCCAATTCCTTACTAGGCATTCCTAATCTTATGTATTTGGTAGACACAAAAACTTTGTCCCCCAAAAGGAAGGGATTTTGGAGCGAGCAATGTTGATCAGCTTGCTTCGTGTAGGATTCTGCCGCAACAGCTAGAGCCTTCTTTGTATTCTCCCATCCTTTCTTTAGCGTGTCCATCCATTCAATAAAAGACATGGAGGAAGGAGGTTCTCTAGGTAACTCAGGCATGGCAACAAATTCCATGCTGCTGTTAATCCGGAAAGTAGTAAATCCAGTGCTGCTGTGGACCGCATCGTTGTACGCCACTTCGGCGAAGGGTAGCAAGTCTGACCAGTTGTCTTGCTGATAGTCCACAAGTATTGTTCCACCACCGCATTAGCTCTCTCTACTGCACATTTCATGCTGGGATGAACTTATAAGCTCAGTTCTTGTGTGGACCCGTTGGATCTCAGGACCTCTCTCCAGAACTTGGCTGTGAACTGGACTCCGTGGTCTGAAATGATCCTCTTGGGTACTCCGTGCAGGCGATAAATGTGTTTCACAAACATTTTCGCTAATTTGTTTGTGGATGGCAATCCTGAGCAAGCAATGAAGTGCGCCTGCTTGGAAACCAAATCAATAACTGTCCAGATTACTCTATTCCCACTGCTGTCTGGGAGTTCCACGATGAAGTCCATTGTGACCTCTTCCCATGACCGGTTAAGGCTCTCTGCTGCAGGTGCTACAGGTTCTGGGCTCTTGGATTCAATCATCCACGGCTGGCCCTTTTCCTCCTCCGAGGCCTCCCCCTTGGTAGGACTTTTTGTCACCATAAGTTGGGGATCCTCTTCCAGAGGTCGTTTGGGCTTTTCCCCCAACGAGGATTCCCCCTTGGTAGGACTCTTTGTCACCTTAAGTTGGGGATCCTCCTCCAGAGATTTTTTGCCCCTTTCCTCCTCCGAGGCCTCCCCCTTGGTAGGACTCATTGTCACCTTAAGTTGGGGATCCTCTTCCAGAGGTTGTTGGCCCAGATGACTCTTCTGTGGTGGCATCTGGGGCCCTCTCTTTACCGCCGTGGCGATTGGTAGACACGTTTGTCCTTCGGCATATCCTTCCTCCGAGGCCTCCCCCTTGGTAGGACGCTTTGTCACCTTACATTGGGGATCCTCTTCCAGAGGTTGTTTGCCGTTTACCTCCTCCAAGGCCTCCCCCTTGGTAGGACTCTTTATCACCGAAAGTTGGTAATCCTCTTCCAGAGGTTGGTGGCCCAGATGACACTTTTGTGGTGGCATCTGGGGCCCCTACCTCAGTCCGCTATGTCTCTCTGACTCCCCCCTTGTATCCAGCAGCTCCAACCAACAGCCTCAGGAAGGTTCAAATGAAATGAAGGTAAAAGGCCCCTACATCAGTCCTTTTTGCCTCTCTGACTCCCACCTTGTATCCAGCAGCTCCAATCCCCAGCCTCAGGAAGGTTCAAATGAAATGGAGTTAAAGGGCCTATACATCAGTCCTTTTTGCCTCTCTGACTCTCACCTTGTATCCAGCAGCTCCAATCCCCAGCCTTTCAAAGGTTAAAATGAAATGGAGTTAAAGGGCCCCTACATCAGTCCTTTTTGTCGTTCTGACTCCCCCCTTGTATCCAGCAGCTCCAATCCCCAGCCTCAGGAAGGTTCAAATGAAATGGAGATAAAGGGCCCCTACCTCAGTCCTTTTTGTCTCTCTTACACCCCCCTTGTATCCAGCAGCTCCAATCCCCAGCCTCAGGAAGGTTAAAATGAAATGGATTTAAAGGGCCCCTACCTCAGTCCTTTTTGTCTCTCTGACTCCCCCCTTGTATCCAGCAGCTCCAACCATCAGCCTCAGGAAGGTTCAAATGAAATGGAGGTAAAGGGCCCCTACATCAGTCCTTTTTGCCTCTCTGACTCCCCCCTTGTATCCAGCAGCGCCAAGCCCCAGCCTCAGCAAGGTTCAAATGAAATGGAGTTAAAGGGCCCCTACCTCAGTCCATTTTGTCTCTCTGTCTCCCCTCTTGTATCCAGCAGCTCCAATCCCCAGCCTCAGGATGGTTCAAATGAAATGGAGTTAAAGGGCCCCTACCTCAGTCCTTTTTGTCTCTCTGTCTCCCCCCTTTGTATCCAGCAGCTCCAATCCCCAGCCTCAGGAAGGTTCAAATGAAATGGAGTTAAAGGGCCCCTACATCAGTCCTTTTTGTCTCTCTGACTCCCCCCTTGTATCCAGCAGCTCCAACCACCAGCCTCAGGAAGTTTCAAATGAAATGGAGGTAAAGGGCCTGTCAGGCGTTCTAAATACCATGCAGAATTAAATCATTTTCCAAGGCAAAGTTATTGTCAGGCCTGTAGTTCTGTTCCTTTTAGGATCTTTGGCCTGCCACACTTTTTATTAATTTCTTACGCTGTTTCATTAGTGTAGTAGTTGGGAGGGGGGAATAGAAAGGAGTAGGATTGTGGAATGTATTGTTATGGATTTTCTTAGAAGCTCAAGGTCGTCTTTTGTCTCCGCACCTCGACACCTGGCCGGAAGCAGAGAGGTGTACATGGCAGCGTGGAAGATGAAGATTGGACCATGTGATGAATTATGGGGTGTGGGGATAGATGATGAACTTTCAACTGGGTGAACCCACAGGATGTACATTAGAGTTGAAATTTCACAGCATAATGCCAACATGTCTGTCTTATTAAATTGGAGTTTTAAGGATAACTTTCCTTTGGACAATGATTTAATTCTACATGATATTTGGAATGCTGACATTATTTCATCTGTCACATAAAAAAATTTTTTTACTTTCATACCGGTACTGAATCCCAGTTCTGACCCAATCCTGGGCAGGATGAAATTTCAGTGAAGATGGAGGAAGGAAAGAATGCAGCAGAGAAGGCTAAGGATTACGGATCGCTTATTTTTGTCGAAACTATCTATACACCTTCTAAAGAAATAGTTCAACTTGCAGATGTGAG
This sequence comes from Natrix helvetica, assembly GCF_964273705.1. Classification (NCBI taxonomy): domain Eukaryota; kingdom Metazoa; phylum Chordata; class Lepidosauria; order Squamata; family Natricidae; genus Natrix; species Natrix helvetica. The sequence goes on from NC_138555.1 coordinate 45,812,662, forward strand.
GGAAAGGGAACTTCAGCTGGGCGCCCGGCGAAAGAAACCAAAGCCAAGATTTTCCTCACAGACGGAATTAGACCTGCGAGATGAAGCTTCGGGATTTATAGCTTCTCAGGAATGCCTGCTAGAAGGAGAGGGCCCCCCCAAGGGAGCTCCGACAGACGACTGGAGGATGGGGAGAAGAGCAAATGAATGGAGGTCTCAGCCGCTCTCACGCAGCCATTCTTTGATGGGCCTTCAAGACCAATTCCGACGCCTAAATGTGAGTGAAAAAAAAACCCCTGGGGCCCCCAGAACCACCCGGGTGGAGCCTAGCAAAGCCCACATTATCCTTTCCCAGCAGAGAAACTGCTGCGCATTGGAGTGGAGACCTTGGTTCTTTCCACAAAGCCACCAGCGAATCAGCACCCCACCCTCCTGGAGTGCAACAAAGTTGGGAAGTAAAAACTAACTAGCCGAAAGGGGCCTGGAGCACTTTCACCTCCCCCCCTCTGCAAAGTGGTGGCTCTGAACCCATGAATCAAGCCAATCCAGGTTGGGCTTTCTTCCCGGGTCATGGATGGGCTCAATGCCAGTGGACGCCTGCCCCTTCCCAACTAATGGCGCCACCCGAAATAGCTGCCCAGAGGCAGAGCCAGGGACTGGGACCACCACAGGGTCCAGCCCCCCCACCAATGCCTCAGCAGGCTTTTGCCAACCGATGGGTGTGGCCCAACAAAGGGGCTTACCACCCCAAGCAGCAGGCCAACAGGGTGCTCCGGTTCAACCACCAGCACCCCCTCCTCCTCCAACACCCCCAAGGTTCCGTGCAACCTACGATGGAAGCCGAGACAAGCTAGCTTACTTTATGAATCGAGTATTGCCGTACGTTGACCAAGTAGGCCCATAATACCTGACGGATCGAGAACTGATCCAAGAAATAGCAGAGGGGATGAATGAAGGAGAGGCTGCACAATGGATAGCGGAACTCCATGAAGAAGCAGCTCCTGAGTTAGATGATGTAACGGGGTTCATCCAACTGATGTGTGCCCGATTTTACGATGTGGCCCAACAGGTAGATGCTGAAGACCAGATCCAGGAATTACGATAGGGTGGTTGTCCGGTCAAAGAATTAGTTTTGGAATTCCAGAGAATAGCTGGGAGACTACGACACTGGCCAGAAAGACTATTGGTCTATACGTTCAAAAAGGCCTTAGATCCCAAACTGAAAGAAGCTTGTGCCGTAAGGGGGACCCTAGATCGTCTCCAAGAATGGTACACCACTGCAATCATACTGGACCACGAGATTAACACCTATCCAAAGCCGGGTACCAGAACCCCTGCCAAAAAACCTTCGGGCCACGGAACACAGAGGCAGCAAACTGAAAAGCCCCCACCAACCCCTCGTTCCTGGGCCCCCAAAATAAAGTGCTACTGTTGTTGTCAGCTTGGGCACCGGGCATCTACATGCTGGGCTCCAGCCCCAGTTCCACAACCACGCCAACCACCTGCCAGCACAATCAAGAAACCCCCCAGAAAACCACCAGAAAAAAGTCGTCTGGCACAACAGCCAGCAGAGGCGGAGAGCGAAGCCACTGAAAACACCCCGGCCACCTCAGAGGAGGAAGAGGAAGGAAACCCAGAAGACGACCCAATGGTGAGTGCACCTATCCGCCCCTTCCAGATAAAAGCCAAACTCCAAATACCAAAAACGGGGGTAGAAGGGGAAGTTGGGGTGATTATAGATACCGGCTGCACCCGATGCTTAATCAGCATGTCAATAGTGGAGCAACTAGGTATACGCACCAGACCCCTAAAACATCCCATTCCGTTTGAGCAAGTGGATGGAACCCTAATTGGGGGAGCTCTGGCTACAAAGATCGCTGAGTTAGTAAAGCTAGTGATAGGCCACCACTATGAGTTCCTCAGATTCATTGTGGCCCCTGGAATGCAAGAGTCAATTATCCTAGGACTTGCATGGTTGGATAAGTGGGAACCTACTATAAAGTGGGAGGATGGCGTTAGAAAGGTGACTATTGGACTTGGGCCGTTACCACCGGTGGAACCAAAAGGCGACCCAGGAACGTTGGAACCTAACAGCCCAACCCATCCAGAACCTGCAGCAACCGCAGCAGACACTAAACCTCCGGGAAGCCAACGAGTCCCAAAGATCTATTGGGATCTGGCGGAGGTGTTCAGTGAGGAAGACGGAAACTGCCTTCCACCTCACCGCACCACAGATTGTGCAATAGAGTTCAAACCTGGGGTAAACTTACCAAAGCCCAAAATGTACTCTATGACGCCTAAAGAGATGATAGAATTGAGGAAGTACATCGACACCAATTTGAAAAGAGGGTTTATTGAACCAGCAAAATCGAAAGTAGCGGCCCCAGTGCTCTTCAGGGAAAAGAAAGATGGGGGGGTTCGCCTTTGTTTGGACTTACGAGCTTTGAATGCGGTATGCGAAAAGAATACCTTTCCCCTCCCTCTCATGAAAGATATGTTGAACCACTTGGCTAAGGGCAAGATCTTCACCAAGCTGGACTTGAGAGAGGCGTATTACCGTATACGAATCCGGAAAGGGGATGAGTGGAAGACCGCTTTTAACACTCCCTTAGGCAGCTTCCAATATAAAGTCATGCCTTTTGGACTACAAGGAGCATGGAAGAACATGTGAAACTGGTATGGCAAGTCCTGAAAAAACTTCTAGCTGCCAAACTATATGCAAAATTGTCAAAGTGTGAATTCCACAAGACCTCGCTAGATTACCTGGGGTATCGTATCTCCAATGAAGGAGTAGAAATGGATCCAGGAAAAGTAAAAGCGGTGTTAGATTGGAAACCTCCAAGCACTCGCAAACAATTACAAAGCTTCCTTGGATTTGCAAACTTTTATAGGCAGTTTATTCCAACATTTGCTGAGATTGCCCTACCATTGACTGAACTATTAAAAACGGGGCCTTCCCCTACTAAACCAAAAGCAAACCAACCATTAAAATGGACAATCGGCTGTCAAAAGGCTTTTGAGAATTTAAAACGGCTATTTGCCCAAGAACCCATATTGCAACACCCCGATCCAGAGCGACCTTTCATAATCCAAACGGATGCCAGTGACGTCGCGATAGCCGTGGTGCTACTGCAAAAGAATAAAGAAGGCCACCTCTTACCATGCGCTTACATCTCCAAGAAACTCACCGCTACGGAAAGAAGGTGGCCCATTTGGGAGAAGGAGGCATTCACGATCAGGTGGAGCATGCTCACCTGGAGACATCTCCTGGAAGGGGGGGATATACTGTTCGAGGTATGGACTGATCATAAAAAGCTTGAAACTCTCCTTGCCCATCGGAAGTTATCCCCCAAACAAGTTCGTTGGGCCCAATATTTCCAAAGGTTCAAATTTGAAATTAAACACATCCCCGCAGGGAAGAACTTGTTAGCAGATGCACTGTTGAGAAAACCCCAGTTTGACAGTAAGAAGGAAGAAATTTTCCACCCCATCATATGTCCTTATCACCAAAAGGCAGCTCAAGTCACCAGTCGAAGCCAAGATAAGCTGAAAACCGAACTGAAAGCAGCCCTCCAGACAGACCCATGGTTCAACAACAACAAGGACATCCTAACGATTAATGATGGCGTAGCCTGGAAGGGATCCAAACTGTACATTCCTGCAGAGATGAGATTGCAAGTGCTACAGCGGAGTAATGATGCGAAACTAGGAGGTCATTTCGGATTCCTGAAAACTCTCCACCTCGCTAGACGTCAATTTTGGTGGCCAAAGATGAGGTCGGAGGTGGAAGATTATGTAAAAAGCTGTGCTACTTGTGCCACAATGAAAACCCGGCCAGGAAAGCCCCCTGGACTACTACTACAAGTGGCCAACCCTAGCTGACCATGGGAAGAGATAGCAATGGACTTCATCGTCGCGCTTCCAGATAGCAGTGGTAATAAAGTAATCTGGACAGTTATTGATTTGTTTTCCAAACAAGCACACTTTATCGCTTGTTCAGGCCTACCATCGGCAAAGAAATTAGCGAAAATGTTTGTGAAACACATTTATCACCTACATGGGGTACCAAAAAGGATCATTTCAGATCGTGGAGTTCAATTCACTGCCAAGTTCTGGAGAGAATTCCTAAAATCGATCGGGTCCACGCAGGGACTCAGCTCAGCATTTCATCCCAGCACAAATGGGGCAGCAGAGAGGGCCAATGCGATGGTGGAACAGTACATCCGGTGTTATGTGGACTATCAGCAAGACAATTGGTCGGACCTGCTACCCTTCGCCGAAGTAGAATATAATAATGCGGTCCACAGCAGTACAGGATTAACTCCTTTCCAGATTACCAGTGGCATGGAATTCGTTCCCATGCCTGAACTACCTAAGGAACCTCCCTCCTCCATGTCCCTGAATGAATGGCTGGAGGCACTAAAGAAGGGATGGGAGAATACGAAAAAGGCGCTAACAGATGCGGCAGAAGCCTACAAGAAGCAAGCTGATAAACATCGTTCCCTACAGCCCCCCTTCCGAGTGGGGGACAAAGTTTTTGTGTCTTCTAAATACATAAGATTAAAGATGCCTAGTAAGAAATTAGGTCCAAAATTTCTAGGTCCTTTCCCAGTTACAGTTTGACTCAGCCTACCCAGACTCTTAGGGAAAATTTACCCGGTATTCCATTGTAGCTTATTGAAGCCGGTAAGGGGGTCTAGCATAAGACCATCCACCCGAACTCCACCTCCTCCCGTAGTGGTAGAAGGGGAAACACAATATGAGGTGAAAAAAATATTAGATTCCAGGCTGTATAGAGGTCGCTTACAATATTTAGTGCATTGGAAGGGATACCCTTTGTCAGAAGCTACGTGGGTGAAAAGTTGGGATCTGAAAGCAGATAAATTAGTGAAACAATTCCATGAGAAGTTCCCTGATAAGCCAAAGGGTCCCCCTGGGAGAGGAAGAGGTGGTTAAATTTTAATATGTTAACTTTTATGTTATTCTCTTTTCAGGAAACATTTTTCTCCTGAGGAGAGGCCGCCTGTCAGGCCTGTAGTTCTGTTCCTTTTAGGGTCTTTGGCCTGCCACACTTTTTATTAATTTCTTATGCTGTTTCCTTAGTGTAGTAGTTGGGAGGGGGGAATAGAAAGGAGTAGGATTGTGGAATGTATTGTTATGGATTTTCTTAGAAGCTCAAGGTCGTCTTTTGTCTCCGCACCTCAACACTTGCCCGGAAGCAGAGAGGTGTACATGGCAGCGTGGAAGATGAAGATTGGACCATGTGATGAATTATGGGGTGTGGGGATAGATGATGAACTTTCAACTGAGTGAACCCACAGGATGTACATTAGAGTTGAAATCTCACAGCATAATGCCAAAATGTCTGTCTTATTAAATTGGAGTTTTAAGGATAACTTTGCTTTGGACAATGATTTAATTCTGCATGATATTTGGAATGCTGACAGTTATCCTTAAAGGTCCAATTTATTCATGCAGGCAAGTTAGCACGTCTATGGAATTCCAACTCTGATTTTCTTCTTGAAATTCCACCCAATTGAAAGTTCATGATCTATCCCCACACCCACAAATCCATCACATGTTCCAATCATCATCTTCCACACTGGCATCTACACCCCTCTGCTTCCGGTCAGGTGTCGAGGTGCGGAGACAAAAGATGACCTTGGCTTCTATAAAAGAATGATAACAATACATTCCACATTCCTACTCCTTTCTATTCCCCCCTCCCAACTACTACACTAATGAAACAGCATAGTAAATTAATAAAAAGTGTGGCAGGCCAAAGATCCTAAAAAGAACATAACTACAGGTCTGAAAGGCGGCCTCTCCTCAGAAGAAAAACGTTTCCTGAAAAGAGAATAACATAAAAGTTAACATAACAAAATTAACCACCTCTTCTCCACCCAGGGGAACCCTTTGACTTATCGGGAAACTTCTCATTGAATTGCTTTACTAACTTCTCCACTTTTAGGTTCCCACATTTCACCCAAGTAACTTCAGACCAAGGGTAACCCTTCCAGTGCACTAAGTACTGTAAGCGACCCCTATTCAGCCTGGAGTCTACAATTTTTTCCACCTCAGATTGTGTTTCCCCTTCTATCAATACAGGAGGAGATTGATCTTGGGTGGATGCTCTTCTGTTAGACCCAATTACTGGTTTCAACAAGCTACATTGAAATTCTGGGTCAAATTTCCCTAGACTTCTGGGTAGACTGAGTTGAACTGTAACTGGGTTAACTATCTTCACTATTTGGAATGAACCTAGAAATTTTGGACCCAATTCCTTTCTAGGCATTCCTAATCTTATGTATTTGGTAGACACAAAAACTTTGTCCCCCAAAAGGAAGGGGTTTTGGTGCGAGCGATGTTTCTCAGCTTGCTTCTGGTAGGCTTCTGCCGCAACTGCTAGAGCCTTCTTCGTATTCTCCCATCCTTTCTTTAGCGTGTCCATCCATTCACTCAAAGACATGAAGGGGGGAGTTTCTCTAGGCAACTCAGGCATGGCAACAAATTCCATGCCACTGGTAATCTGGAACCCCGCTAATCCTGTGCTGCTGTGGACCGCATCGTTGTATGCCACTTCGGCGAAGGGTAGCAAGTCCGACCAGTTGTCTTGTTGATAGTCCACAAAACACCGGATGTATTGTTCCACTACCGCATTGGCTCCCTCTGCTGTGCCGTTCATGCTGGGATGAACCTCTGAGCTCAGTTCTTGTGTGGACCCAATGGATCTCAGGACCTCTCTCCAGAACTTGGCTGTGAACTGGACTCCGCGGTCTGAAAAGATCCTCTTGGGTACTCCGTGCAGGCGATAAATGTGTTTCACAAACATTTTCGCTAATTCGTTTGCAGATGGCAATCCTGAGCAAGCAATGAAGAGTGCCTGCTTAGAAACCACATCAATAACTGTCCAGATTACTTTGTTCCCACTGCTGTCTGGGAGTTCCACGAAGAAGTCCATACTGACCTCTTCCCATGGCCGTTTAGAGCTCTCTGCTGCAGGTGCTGTAGGTTCTGGGCTCTTGGATTCAATCATCCACGGCTGGCCTTTTTCCTCCTCCGAGGCCTCCCCCTTGGTAGGACTCTTCGTCACCTTAAGTTGGGGATCCTCTTCCAGAGGTCGTTTTGGCTTTTCCCCCTCCGAGGCCTCCTGGTTGGTTGGACTCTTTGTCACCTTAAGTTGGGGATCCTCCTCCAGAGATTGTTTGCCCTTTTCCTCTTCCGAGGCCTCCCCCTTGGTAGGACACTTCATCACCTTAAGTTGGGGATCTTCTTCTAGAGGTTGTTGGCCCAGATGACTCTTTTGTGGTGTCATCTCGGGCCCTCTCTTTACCACCGTGGCGATTGGTACACACACTTGTTCTTCGCCAACTCCCTCCTCCGAGGCCTCCCCCTTGGTAGGACTCTTCGTCACCTTAAGTTGGGGATCCTCTTCCAGAGGTCGGTTGGGCTTTTCCCCCTCCGAGGCCTCCCTCTTGGTTGGACTCTTTGTCACCTTAAGTTGGGGATCCTCCTCCGGAGATTGTTTGCCCTTTTCCTCTTCTGAGCCCCCCCCCTTGGTAGGACACTTCGTCACCTTAAGTTGGGGATCCTCTTCCAGAGGTTGTTGGCCCAGATGACTCTTCTGTGGTGGCATCTGGGGCCCTCTCTGTCACTACGTTAAATTGTTTGCTAGCCATGAACTGACTGAATTGACACTAAATAGTTAAACTGAAAAAGAGTTATTGCGCAGGTCATAAAAGTCTTATCTGACAGTGATATACTGCGCATGACTTCACACATTCCAGAGAGAGAGCTACTTCTGATCTTTTGTCCGGCTGCCAGGAAACTGGTAGACGGAACTGTTTTTATCAAAATGTAACAATTAGTTAATTTCTGTTTTATTTCCATTTATTATTTTTGTATTAAAGTTTGTTTATTAATTAGAATATGCTTCCCAGAATCTTTATTTTTTTTTCTTCGCATCTTAAAGCATATGCTGTTGGAAATCAGCCCGATCCTAGACCTCATTTTCTTCAGGGTGAAATCTTCCCCTGACAATTAATGGAAGCAGAGATGGTTATAATTTATGGCTGTTTTTCCTTCGAGCTATCTTAAGATAACCGGCTAGGCTAATTAGCCATGTCGAAGAAAAAGAAGAAGAAGAAAAATGGAAAGAGCTCAGATGGGTCCACTTCTTCTGATACAGAGGCTCCCTCAGACACAGAGAAGTAAGATCCTTCAAAATTACTTCAAAAGCAACAGATTTCTCCAAACGCCGAGTCTGCTGTGGGGGAAGGAGCTACAGAAGGCGAGATCTACGAACAAAGGTCAGCAGTTCCCCCTTCTAAAATACCTCCAGGAGATTATGATTTATTGGGGGCCAAGCCAAAACTTTCCACATTACCAGAGCCACTTCACTCCCAGACTCTTGGAGATTATAAACCAATTGATGAATGGCCAAAGCCTCAGCGGCAACTGCCGGCAGAGGAAAAATACCCCTACGCAGAAAGCGAAATTTATGAATCCTTCTCAGGCACTGGGGAAGAAATGCAAAACTATCGTGATCAGTTAGAGCTGTTCGAAAAATACGCCAGGGAAGCCAGAGAATGTTCTGAGGAAATGAAAAGAAGTAGGAGGTGTTCCCCTACTACCAAAATGTCTGAGGACGCCATCTTGTCTTCAAATCAACAGCCTAAGACACACCCCACAGAGGACATTTTTAGGTGAATCAGAACAAAGAGATATGTACACGTCACCGAGGTCACGTGATCCCTTTTGTTCCACTGAATTTCCGGCCACGTATAGAGGGCTGATGCAGCCAAGAAGTGAAGCTGCACTGCCATCTGCTGGCGGAGAAAAATTATTAGAGCAAAAGCTGAAGCAGCTACGCCAGAGCTTTAAAGATTTATCTATGAGTCCTCTAGAAGCCAAAGTTTTGCCTCCAAAGGTTAAGTCTTCAACGCCCCCTGGTGGTGTTGAATCCTCCCTAGATGGAAAAAGGCAAAGCCAAAGGCGAATGCAAGGAAGTCAATTTGATGTTGCCACCCAAAGGACAATGGTGCAATTGCAGCACCCCATGGTTCAACAACCAGCTTTGCAACCTGCTCAACAAGTTGTTCCAATGCATATTCCTCAGCAGGTATTTCCAGTCACTCCTTTGACTGGTGAGTCAAAATTAAAGGAGTCAGGAGAGAATTATAAAGCCTGGGTCAGTGAAATTGCGCTCTTGCTTCGCAGAGAAGGCACATACTGCATGGTTTTTAATCCTCCTGCCCAACCATGGACACCTGCAATGAGAGACCTGGAAAACAGAGCAATCACGACTTTGCTCATGTCAATGGAAATTGAGCTCCAGGGTACCTTTCCACCTGATGCAACAGCCCAACAAATTTGGGCTATTTTGGAAGATTGCTACAGGCCCGTTTCAATTGAATCTTCATGTTTGCTCATGTCTGAGTTCCATGGTTCGAAGTTGAAACCTGGTGAACGAATTGGTGGACATTTGACGAAACTGAAAAGAATGAGAAGTGAATTGAGACAAAATGGCCATGTAATCGATGATATCCAAATGATTAGCATCATCATTAACTCATTGAATTATGAATGGAAAGATGCTGTTGCAAAGATTAACTACGTGCCTATTGCTCAACGCACAGTTAACCACGTTTGCAGACTTTTAGTGGAGGAGGAAGCTATCAAGTTAGCTACACCACATCTGCAACGACCCCCAGCATCAAAGGCTCCAGCTAGACGTCCCTTCTGAGGAAGAGGCTACGCTCCAAGGATGCCAAAATGCTACACCTGCAACCGTGTGGGACATGACACCCGGGATTGTCCCCAACGAGTTCCAGCTCCCGTCACGTACCAGCCCAGAGGAACAGACTCCAGAGGCAGAGGTAGAGGCGGAAGACAAGGTCGTCGTGGTCCAAGGCGTGATCCACAAGCTCCACTCGCAACATTGGCCATAACCAACGTTCCACAACCTGATCCAAAGTACGACAGACGTCTTTTGTGGACTTTAGATAGTGGAGCAGCTGTGCACGTTACCCACAGAAGGGAACTTTTCACAGAGATGGGCGAGCCAGAGCCAGAGTATCGAGAACTGTATTCCTTCACCAACCACACTTGCAAGGTCATGGGAAAAGGAACTGTTTACATTGAAGAACTCGATACATACATCCCTGATGTTTATTACATACCTTCAGCAACCAGTAATTTGCTTAGTCAAAGTCACTTGTCTAGAGATTTAAAGTTCCAGGTTCACCACCTCGAAAAAGCAAGTTACTTAGTTAAAGATGGCGATATTGTTGCTGAAACCATGCTGATTGGTGGTGTTTATTACTTAAAGCCAAAGCCTAAAGGGCAAGCACAGGTAAGTATGCAAACCCCAAAAAGGCACAACACGGGCCCAGAGAGAGTTGGTTCAGAGAGAGAACCCGTTACTGTGCCAAAGGCTCCTAAAGCCAACAAACACAGAAGACAGAAACAGGTTGCTCAGAGCAAACCTGAGGTTCCTCATGAAACTGTTAATGTTGAGAATTCACTAACAGGTAAACCTTTGCATTCCAGGTGTATCCACAAATGGCACAGAAGATTGGGGCATGCCAGTTTCCGTGTTCTTAGAAAGATGCCGGAGTTCGCAAAAGGTTTGGATCTAAAGGGGTGTAAGGTGTTTTTGGATTGTGCAGTTTGCAAAAAGGCTAAATCCAAGGCAACTGCTATTCCCAAACACGCTACACGCCGGTCAACACGCATTTTTGATTTGGTACACACTGACATAGTAGGTCCTTTCCCACCAACAATTGGTGGCAGAAAGTATTTTCTAACAATAGTAGATAATCATTCTAGATATGGATTTGTATATCCTATGAGAGAGAAATCTGAGACCTTTCAGATCTTTAAAGACTTTGCAGCTTTTGTTTCTGCACAATACCAAGTTCGCATTGCCAGAATCCAGAGTGACCGTGGTGCAGAATTCATGTCTCAGCGTTTCCAGGACTGGATGCGTAAGAATGGAATTCTTCATCAGACATCCGCTCCATATACACCGGCTCATAATGGAGTCGTAGAAAGAAGACAAGGGGTTCTACAAACCATGATGCGTTGTCTTCTAGAAGATGCCAACCTCGGTAGCATATACTGGGGTGAAGCAATCAAATATGCAAATTACATTGTCAACCGTACTTGGATCAGTGTAATCAATCAAACTCCTTTCTACATGCTGTATGGCTACAAGCCTGATCTCAAGAACCTCCACATTTTTGGTTCATATGCTATGGTGAACACTCCTTTAACTCAAGGACCAAAGAGACTGAGATTTATGGGTATTGATGATGACTCAAAATGGTCCAAATTCATTGATACTAAACATGTGATTGTCATTTAACAATCTGCTAATTTTGAGGAAGACATTGACTGGTCCAGGATCCATTCCAATGATCCTGGAGTTTATTTTCCTAGAGATGGTGTTCCAGATGCCACGCAGCCTGATGACAATTCGCAGGCAGATGTTCCTTCTACCAATTCTTCATAACCTGATGTTCCGTCTTCGCAAGCCGCGGATGCTGATGCTAGCGACGAACGTGAGGACGAGGATGAAGAAGAAGAAGAAGACTGGTCTGTTGTTCCAAGACGTTCCAAGAGGGTCACAAAAGGAATCCCTCCACAACGTTATTCATGGCAACTGACAAAAACACCATTACCTTTGATTTGCAACGTTACTCTTCCTCCTGAGACATTCACACAAATCAAACAGCTTCCTGATTCAGAGCAAGACAAATGGTATGATGCAATGCAGGATGAAATGGACAGTTTAAAGAAACTTAATGTATTCACACCTGCAAAACCTCCAGCAAACAAGAAAGTCATTGGCACTCGATGGGTCTACAGAATCAAGAAGAAACCGAATGGTGAGTCTTTGTACAAAGCCAGACTTGTAGCTCAGGGTTTCGCTCAACGTTATCCTGAGGACTACACAAACACTTACTCACCAACAGTCAGAACTGAAAGTGTAAAAATTGCTTTAACCACTGCAACTATTCTTGGTTTAGAAGTTTTCCAATTTGATGTGGACACAGCTTATCTACATGCAGACCTAGATGAAGAGATCTACGTGAGAAGCCCTCCAGGATTCCGAAAGCAAGAAGGGGATACCTGGTTCTTGAACAAAAGTCTTTATGGTCTGAAACAGTCAGGTTTAATGTGGTACTTATGTCTTACTGACAAACTAAATTCAATGGGCTTTATTAAGTCCGAAACTGATGAATGCGTGTTCACAAAAAGATCTAACAATGCATATGAGATAATTCTTGTTTATGTTGATGATATTGTTTATATTGGTCCAAATAAGAAAATGAGTGAGATTTTTGCCAAACGTTTGCAGAGATACTTCACACTGAAATCTTTAGGACACATTAGCACTTATTTAGGTGTTCAGATTGAAAAGACACAGAAGGGGTTTAGTCTTTCACAAGAGAAAATTGACCACATTTTGCATCATTGCAACATGAAAGATGCTAGCGCAACAAAGACACCCATGCAAACAGATTTTCACAACTTAACACATGAACCAAGTCCTGAGTTCGAGGATCAAACACTTTATCGTTCAGTCATTGGTTCACTATTATACATTAGTAGTTGGACCAGACCTGACATTGCACTTAGTGTTAATCTTTTATCACGACACGTAGGTAAGGCAACACAATTTCATTGGGCATGCATTAAGAAGCTGTTGAAATACCTGAAACACACTAAACACATGAAGTTATTGCTAGAACCAACACACACTGATCATCCACAGTTAATTTGTTATGCTGACGCCGACTGGGCGAGCGATAAGAAGTCACGCAAAAGCACTTCTGGTTACATGATGTTCCTAAATGGATGTCCTGTTTACTGGCAAGTGAGAAAACAGAGTTTTGTTTCATGTTCATCTACTGAAGCTGAATATGCTTGTGTTTCAGATGCTTGTAATTCTCTAACGTGGTTTGATGCTTTGATCACAGATATCTGGACATGTCCGATTCGACCAATCACCGTGATGGAAGATAATGTATCTGTGGTTTATATTTCTGAGTCACATTTCACAGGTTCTAGGTCCAGACACATTGACATTCGTTATCAAAACACAAAGCAATTAGTTAAGCAAGGTTATGTTAAATTGCAATATGTTTCTACACATGATCAGATTGCAGATATGCTCAACAAACCACTTCCTGTAAATCAACACGAGTATCTGCGAAAGAAGATGTGCCTTAATTGATGATTTGATGACGTCAGCCCAAACTAGCAAAAGAAGGGGTGTCACTACGTTAAATTTTTTGCTAGCCATGAACTGACTGAATTGACACTAAATAGTTAAACTGAAAAAGAGTTATTGCGCAGGTCATAAAAGTCTTATCTGACAGTGATATACTGCGCATGACTTCACACATTCCAGAGAGAGAGCTACTTCTGATCTTTTGTCCGGCTGCCAGGAAACTGGTAGACGGAACTGTTTTTATCAAAATGTAACAATTAGTTAGTTTCTGTTTTATTTCCATTTATTATTTTTGTATTAAAGTTTGTTTATTAATTAGAATATGCTTCCCAGAATCTTTATTTTTTTTTTCTTCGCATCTTAAAGCATATGCTGTTGGAAATCAGCCCGATCCTAGACCTCATTTTCTTCAGGGTGAAATCTTCCCCTGACACTCGCTTTACCGCCATGGTGGTTGGTGCACACGTTTGTGGCATGGGGGCTGGAGCCAAGCACTCTCACGCTCTGTGGCCACGTTGACAGCAATGGTGGCATTTTATTGACCCCCACGAGGAATGGAACCTAGTTACATCTCTAAACTTCGTAACCGTTTCATCACATTGGCTTGCTCTCCAACTTGCAGCTTCCCCCTTGGTAAACCCTTCTTCCATAGTGAAGATTGCTTCTCTGTAGGAAGGTGGGGTAAGAACCTTTTGGGGCATTGCAGATGCACCTTGTCCCATTTTCCATCCTGCAGGCCTCTCTTTGGTAATCCCTTCTTCCATGGTGGAGATTGCTTCTCTGTAGGAAGGTGGTGTAAGATCCAGTTGGGGCATTGCAGGTGCACATTTTCCTGCCATACATCCTGCAGGCCTCTCTTTGATAATCCCTTCTTCCCCTTTGGAGATTGCTTCTCTGTAGGAAGGTGGGGTAAGAACCTTTTGGGGCCTTGCAGGGGAGACTGGAACCGGTGGGGAGGTCAATCCCTCCGTTGGCCACTGCCCAGTTTTCTGCCATGGTGCCATCTTTTTTTTTTTTTTAATATAAAATTTTATTTTTTTTCTTTAAGAAAGACAAAACAACACATACAGGACAAGAGCAAGGAGGAAAAAGAAAGAACACAATTTCATCAAGCATGTCGTTTGGTTACAAGTTTTTGTGCAACGGTTTTTACAATTAAGAATAAAGTCACTGATTATCCATTAAACATAATTAAATATTTCATTGAGCATTGTGTGTTCAAGTTACCATTAATATTCTTTCATTTGTGACAACCCTTGTTTCCTTACATCCATAATCATCTACTAGGTAATACTAATGTTAGGGTTCTAAATACCATGCAGAAATAAATCATTGTCCAAGGCAAAACATCCTTTAAGGTGCAATTTATTCCGCAGGCATGTTAGTACGGCTATGGAAAATTTGAACTCTAAATTACATCCTCTAAGTTCAACCAGTTGAAAGTTCATGATCTCTCCCCACACCCACAAATCCATCACATGTTCCAATCATATTCTTCCACGCTGGCATGTACACCCATCTTCTTCCGGCCAGGTGTCGAGATGCGAAGACAAAAGATGACCTTGGCTTCTACAAAAGAATGTCAACAATCCATTCTACAATCCTACTCTTTTCTATTCCCCCCTCCCAACTACTACACTAATGAAACAGCATAGAGAATTATTAAAAAGTGTGGCAGGCCAAAGATCCTAAAAAGAATATAATTACAGGCCTGACAGGCGGCCTCTCCTCAAAAGAAAAACGTTTCCTGCAAAGAGAATAACATAAAAGTTAACATAACAAAATTAACCACCTCTTCTCCACCCAGGGGAACCCCTTGACTTCTCGGGAAACTTCCCATTGACTTGCTTTCCTAACTTCTCCACTTTTAGGTTCCCACTGTTCACCCAATTAGCTTCAGACCAAGGGTAACCCTTCCAATGCACTAAGTACTGTAAGCAACCCCTATTCAGCCTGAAATCTACAATTTTTTCCACCTCAGATTGTGTTTCCCCTTCCATCACTACAGGAGGAGATTGAGCTTGGGTGGATGCTCTTCTGTTAGACCCAATTACTGGTTTCAACAAGCTACAATGAAATTCTGGGTCAATTTCCCCTAGACTTCTGGGTAGACTGAGTTGAACTGTCACTGGGTTAACTATCTTCACTATTGGGAATGGACCTAGAAATTTTGGACCCAATTCCTTGCTAAGCATTTCTAATCTTATGTATTTGGTAGATACAAAAACATTGTCCCCCACACGGTAGGGGTTTAGGAGTGAGCGACGTTGATCATCTTGCTTCTGGTAGGCTTCTGCCGCAACTGCTAGAGCCTTCTTCGTATTCTCCCATCCTTTCTTTAGCATGTCCATCCATTCACTCAAAGACATGAAAGAAGGAGGTTCTCTAGGCAACTCAGGCATGGCAACAACTTCCATGCCACAGGTAATCTGGAAACCCGCTAATCCTCTGCTGCTGTGGACCGCATCGTTGTACGCCACTTCGGCGAAGGGTAGCAAGTCCGACCAGTTGTCTCTCTGATAGTCCACAAAACACCTGATGTATTGTTCCACCACCGCATTGGCTCCCTCTGCTGCGCCGTTCATGCTGGGATGAACCTCTGAGCTCAGTTCTTGTGTGGACCCAATAGATCTCAGGACCTCTCTCCAGAACTTGGCTGTGAACTGGACTCCGCGGTCTGAAATGATCCTCTTGGGTACTCCATGCAGGCGATAAATGTGTTTCACAAACATTTTCGCTAATTCGTTTGCGGATGGCAATCCTGAGCAAGCAATGAAGTGTGCCTGCTTAGAAAACAAATCAATAACAGTCCAAATTACTTTATGCCCACTGCTGTCTGGGAGTTCCATGATGAAGTCCATTGCGACCTCTTCCCATGGCCGTTTCGGGCTCTCTGCTGCAGGTGCTGTAGGTTCTGGGCTCTTGGATCCAATCATCCACGGCTGGCCTTGTTCCTCCTCCGAGGCCTCCCCTTTGGTAGGACTCTTCGTCACCTGAAGTTGGGGGTCCTCTTCCAGAGGTCGGTTGGGCATTTCCCCCTCCGAGGCCTCCCCCTTAGTTGGACTCTTTGTCACTTTCAGTTGGGGATCCTCCTCCGGAGATTGTTTGCCCTTTTCCTCTTCCGAGGCCTCCCCTTTGGTAGGACACTTCGTCACCTTAAGTTGGAGATCCTCTTCCAGAGGCTGTTGGCCCAGATGACTTTTCTGTGCGGGCATCTGGGGCCCTCTCTTAACCACCGTGGCAATTGGTACACATGTTTGTTCTTCGGCAATTCCCTCCTCCGAGGCCTCCCCCTTGGTAGGACTCTTTGTCACCTTAAGCTGGGGATCCTCTTCCAGAGGTCGTTTGCCCAGATGACTTTTCTGTGCTGGCATCTGGGGCCCTCTCTTTACCACCATGGCGACTGGTACACACATTTGTTCTTCGGCAATTCCCTCCTCTGAGGCCTCCCCCTTGGTAGGACTCTTCGTCACCATAAGTTGGGGATCCTCTTCCAGAGGTCGTTTAGGCTTTTTCCCCTCCGAGGCCTCCCCCTTAGTTGGACTCTTTGTCACCTTAAGTTGGGGATCCTCCTCCGGAGAATGTCTGCCCTTTTCCTCTTCCGAGGCCTCCCCCTTGGTAGGACACTTCCTCACCTTAAGTTGGGGATCCTCTTCCAGAGGTTGTTGGCCCAGATGACTCTTCTGTGGTGGCATCTGTAACCCTCTCTTTACCGCCGTGGTGGTTGGTGCGCACGTTTGTGGCATTGGGGCTGGAGCCAAGCACTCTGACGCTCTGTGGCCAAGTTGACAACAATGGTGGCATTTAATTGGGCCCCACGAGGAATGGAACCTAGTTACATCTCTAAACTCAGGAACCGTTTCATCACACTGCCTTGCTCTCCAACTTGCAGCTGCCCCCTTGGTAAACCCTTCTTCCATGGTGGAGATTGCTTCTCTGTAGGAAGGTGGAGTAAGAACCTTTTGGGGCATTGCAGATGCACCTTGTTCCGCTTCCCATCTTGCAGGCCTGGCTTTGGTAATCCCTTCTTCCATGTTGGTGATTGCTACTCTGTAGGAAGGTGGTGTAAGAACCACTTGGGGCCTTGCAGGTGCACATTTTCCCGCCATCCACAATGCAGGCCTCTGTTTGGTAATCCCTTCTTCCATGGAGATTTCTTCTCTGTAAGAAGGTCTGGTAAGAACCCCTTTGGGCCTTACAGGGGAGACTGGAACCGGTGGGGAGGTCAATCCCTCGGTTGGCCACTGCCCAGCTTTCTGCCATGGTGCCATCTGCTGAGGGAGGGCAGGTGCCCACTGGCATCCCTCCCATCCATGACCTGGGGTTAAGACCCATCCCGGGGTTGCCTGCTTCACAGGTTGCAGCTCAACCAATGATGGCTGGCTAGGGGGTTTTACGTGCCAAGGACCCTCCTGCTGGCTTGGAGGAGTTATGGGCCAAGTAGGTGCCCTTTGCTGGCTTGGATGAGTTATGGGCCAAGTAGGTGCCCTCTGCTGGCTTGGAGCATTTCCCCATGCTGATGGCAAAGGAGTTGGTAAGTAGCATCTCTTCCATCCAAGTCCTGGGAGGAAAGCCCAATTTACTGCCCAATTTGCTTCATTTACTGGTTGCAGCCCCATTTGTGGTGGCTTGCAAGTGACAGATGCTGGAAAAATCCCTTCTTCCTGCCTCCTTTGAAATTCCCATTTTGAAAGGGAATCTTTCTCCCAACTAGTTGCAGGGTGACAAGCCATTTCATTTATTGCCGTCTGGAAGGAGCCCAAACCTCTGTTCTAGGTTTTTTTTTCCCAAGCCTTGTTTCCAAGCTGGGGGGAAGGAGGGGGAGCATGCACTCACAATTTGCTGAAGAAATATTTCTGCGACCTTCCTTCGTCTTGTCGTGTCTCCTCCTGCATTCCTCCTGATGCAATTAAACTGGAAGCAGCATTCCATTGCCTTTGAAGTTCCGCACTCAGCTTCTTATCACCAAAAGCTTCTCATTTATTCTTCGCTGATATTTACGCTGTCCCGGTCAGCATTGGGAATGCCGAGACCCCATCACCAGATCTTCCATCACCAGCCCTTCCCCTTTGATAGGGGGAGGGAGCTAGTGAAATATTTTTAAAGTAGAGAGTTGAAATAATGTTAGGGTTCTAAATACCATGCAGAAATAAATCATTGTCCAAGGCAAAACATCCTTTAAGGTGCAATTTATTCCGCAGGCATGTTAGTACGGGTATGGAAAATTTCAACTCTAAATTACATCCTCTAAGTTCAACCAGTTGAAAGTTCATGATCTCTCCCCACACCCACAAATCCATCACATGTTCCAATCATATTCTTCCACGCTGGCATGTACACCCAACTTCTTCCGGCCAGGTGTCGAGATGCGAAGACAAAAGATGACCTTGGCTTCTACAAAAGAATGTCAACAATCCATTCTACAATCCTACTCCTTTCTATTCCCCCCTCCCAACTACTACACTATTGAAACAGCATAGAAAATTATCAAAAAGTGTGGCAGGCCAAAGATCCTAAAAAGAATATAATTACAGGCCTGACAACTAAGTCTTTATAAAATTGTATCACCAATCTCTAAGAGATAAGAATAAGGATTAAATCAAAGAATTCCCATTAATTCATATTACACATTTCTACTTTCCGTTAACCATAGAATTTCCGGTCATCCACAACTCCAAATATAATTTTCCATTATTAATTGTCAATCCATGTGGTATTTCAATCTATATTTATATCCATTATTCATTATATCATCGTTATTTCATTTTATATTATAAAATAGTCACCAGCTACAATCATACCTAACAATTTAAATCATCTCACTCTTATACATTAAATACATTATTATTCTTATATCGTATAAGTAAATAGTCTGTTTCATAGTAAAAGCTTAACATGTATAGAAAGAGAAAAAAGAAAAAGAGATTTTTTCAAAACATTAAGTATAGCTTTCTATTATTATTACATATAAGATAGGATAAAGGAAAAAAAAAGATTCATTTCCAGGTTTTTTTATCCAGTCATTGATAAAACAAGTCCCATACTTTATAGAATTGCTCATCCTCTAATTCTCTAATTTCAAAAGTAAGTTTACTCATTTCAGCACAGTCCATTATTTTCCGAACAATTTCTTCCTCTGTTGGTAATTTCTCATTTTTCCAGTTTTTAGCAAATACAATTCTAGCAGCTGTTAACACATTTATGATCAAATATTTCAAGTCCTTATTGTATATTTCTGGTATTATTCCCAATAAGAAAAGTTCTGGTTTCAAGTCTATATGTTTATGTATCATTTTCTCCAACCACATGTGTATTTTAGTCCAGTATCTTTTAGCTTCAGAACAAGTCCACCACATGTGGTAGAATGTGCCCGGCGTATGTTGACATTTCCAGCATTTTTCAGACTTATTCTTGGACATTCTTGCTATTCTCGATGGGGATAGGTGCCACCTATAAAACATCTTATACAAGTTCTCTTTATATGCAGTTGACATTGTCATTTTATAATTTTGAGTCCACAGTTTTTGCCATTTTTCTAAGTCAATCCCATGTCCAAAGTTTTTTCCCCAAGCTAACATAGTTCCTTTCACTTGTTCTTCATATAATTTCACCTCTAATAGATAGGCATAAAATTTTTGAATTACTTTTTCATCATTACCTGTTAAGATTTTATCTAATTCAGTCATTTTATCATAAAAGCCCTCATTTTTTCGATCTTCATTATATCTAGAATGTATTTGCACATATGAATACCAATTGAGTTCAATACTTTCCTGTTTCAATTCTTGTATGGATTTGAGTTCACCCTCTGTATTCAATAATTCAGCATATCTAACTGTTTCTTCCCTTTTATATACTATTGGATATGAAAAAGCTTCAATAGTTGATATCCAGACTGGAATTTTCAAGTAGTGCAACCTCTTAACCTTCTCCCAATTTGATAACAGAGCCTCTCTTATAAAATGCCTTCTGAAATAGCCATGTGTTTTAGTTCCCTTATACCATAAATATGCATGCCATCCCAACAACAGGTCATGACCCTCTAGATTCAAAAGCCTAGCATTTCTTAGCATTATCCATTCCTTAATCCACATCAGACTAGCTGCCTGGTAATATAACTCCCAATCGGGTAGGCCCCACCCTCCCCTTGATTTGGCATCTTGTAACAATTTACGTTTTATTCTTGCTTTTTTCCCTTGCCATATAAATTTCTACACCATTTTATTTAATTCTTCAAAATAGCCTTTCCCCAGCTTAATTGGAATAGTCTGGAACAAATATAGCAGTCTAGGTAGGATATTCATTTTGATTGTTGCTATTCTACCAATCATTGATAATTGAAGATTTTCCCATTTTGCCAAATCTGTTGCAAATTGTTGCTTCAATCTAAGATAATTATCTTCTTTAAGAGTGCTGCATCTGGCTGTTAGGTGAATCCCCAAATATTTAACTTTATTTGTAATTTGCATTTCCAAAATTTCCGCCAATTCTTCTTTTTGTTTTAGGGGTATATTTTTTGTCAAGATCTTTGTTTTGTCTTTATTTATTTTCAAACCTGCAACTTCTCCATACGCCTCAATTTCTCCTATCAATTTAGGTGCAGATTGAAATGGCTCCTCAAGAATGAAGACTAGATCGTCAGCAAATGCTTGCAACTTGTATTCTTCCTTTTTAATAGTCATTCCCTTTATTTCTTCCTCTTCTCTAATCTTTCTATTTAGTACTTCTAATGTTAAAACAAAAAGCAGTGGTGATAGTGGACAGCCTTGTCTCGTGCCTCTTTTAATTTCGATTCGATCCGTCAGTTCTCCATTTATCATTATCTTGGCTGTTTGCTTGTGGTATATCGTTTGTATGGCTTGAATAAAGTTCTTACCAAAGTTCATTTGTTCCATTTGTTGTATCATAAACATCCAATTCACATTATCGAAGGCTTTCTGCGTATCCAGAAACATCAAAGCCATTTGCTTCCCAGAGTGGACCTGATAATATTCCAAGGTATCCAAAATTGTCCTTATGTTGTCTCTAATTTGCCTCTTTGGTAAAAAGCCATTTTGGTCCGGGTGAATGAACCCATTTAAGTATTTTTTCAGTCTCTCCGCCAGTATAGAAGCGAATAGCTTGTAGTCTGAATTCAACAAAGAGATAGGTCTGTAATTCTTAATTTGCGTATGGTCTGCCTCCTCTTTGGGTAGCAATGTAATATATGCCTCCAGCCATGAGTTAGGTATTTTGCTTTCAATCATTACTTCATTCATAACTTCTAGTAATAGAATGGCCAAGGATTTCTCTAGTGTTCTATAGAATTCCATAGGAAGGCCATCCGGTCCCGGGGCCTTCCCATTATTTTGATGAAATTGATGAAATGATGAAATTTAATTTGTTAGCCGCACCCTCTCCAAGCGGACTCGGGGCGGCGTACAATAAAACACATACAATATACATATAAAATACATATACAAATACCAATAAACACATACACAGAGGAGGTAACACTCATAAAATATATATTAAAAAATACAATTAAAATAGCTATTTAAAACACCCTCAGTTAAATTACAGAATTTAAAAAACCCGTCAGGAGCAATAGGATAAAACTATGGTTGAGCCAGGCCAGCTAATTGGAAGAGGTGGGTCTTGAGCTTTACACGGAAGGAGCGGAGATCAGAGGTAATCCTGATATCAGGGGGGAGGTCATTCCACAGGGCTGGGCCCGCCACAGAGAAGGCTCTGCTCCTAGGCGCCGCCCCCCGACACTGTTTGGTGGACGGCACCTGGAGAAGTCCCTCTCTGTGCGAGAGAATTGGTCGTAGGGATGTATGGGGCAGGACGCGATCCCGCAGGTAACTAGGTCCTGTGCCATGGAGCGCTTTAAAGATCGTTATCAAAACCTTGAAACGCACCCGATAGACCACAGGAAGCCAGTGCAGCTCGCGCAGGAGAGGTGTTACATGGGAGTACCTAGTACTCCCCATAATCACCCGCGTGGCCGCATTCTGGACCAACTGCAGTCTCCGAGTGCATCTCAAGGGAAGCCCCATGTAGAGAGCATTGCAGTAGTCCAGGCGAGACGTCACCAGCGCATGAGTGACTGTGCGTAAGGCATCCCGGTCCAATAGGGGGCGCAATTGGTGCACCAGGCGAACCTGGTGGAATGCCCCCCTTGCCACAGCTGTCACATGGTCATCCATGGACAGCTGGGCATCCAGGAGGACGCCCAAATTGCGCGCCCGCTCCACGGGGGCCAGCTGTACGCCCCCAATGGCCAGAGATGGAAACAACTGGTTGAACCGGGGGGCCGGAACCCACAGCCACTCCGTCTTGGAGGGGTTGAGTTTGAGTCGGTTGCCATCCATCCAAACCCGTACGGCTTCCAAGCACCGGGACATCACTTCGACGGCCTCGATGGGGTGGTTCGGGGTGGAAATGTACAGCTGGGTATCATCAGCGTACAGATGATATCCCACCCCGAAACCACGAATGATCTCGCCCAGCAGCTTCATGTATGTGTTGAACAGGAGTGGCGACAGGACCGACCCCTGTGGCACCCCACAAGTGAGGGGCCTTAGGGTCGACCTCTGCTCCCCTGCCAACACACGTTGCGTCCGGCCGGAGAGGTAGGAGCTGAACCACCGCAAAACGGTGCCCCGAACCCCCAACCCCTCCAGTCGGTGCAACAGGATACCATGGTCGATGGCATCAAAAGCCGCCGAGAGGTCTAATAGGACCAGGATAGAGGAACAACCCCTATCTCTGGCCCTCCAGAGATCATCAACCAACGCGACCAAGGCCGTCTCCGTGCTGTTCCCGGGTCGGAAGCCGGACTGGCGCGGGTCTAGATAATCATTTTCCTCCAGATGTCGTGGAAACTGAGAAGCTACCACACTCTCAACAACCTTCGCTAAAAAGGGAAGGTTGGAGACAGGACAATAATTGGCTAGCTCCGTTGGGTCCAGGGAAGGCTTCTTGAGTAAGGGTCTCACCACCGCCTCTTTCAAGGCGGCCGGAAGAGACCCCTCGCCCAACGAAGCGTTCACTAGGCCCAGGAGCCAGTCACGTGTAACCTCCCAGGATGCCAGTACAAGCCAGGAGGGGCATGGGTCCAGCAAACATGTGGTAGGTTGCAGCCGTCCACGCAATCTGTCCAAATCCTCGATGGCAACCAAGTCAAACTCCTCCCAGAGTGGTCTCTCAAGACTTGCCTCGGACGTCTCCACTAGACCACTGAAAGGGACCCATTCCTTCCGGATTTGAGCGATTTTATCCTGCAGATATTTCCCAAATTCCTCTGCCCTGCCCTGTAAAGGGGCTTCCCGCGGCCTCTGAAACAGAAGGGAGCGGGTCACCCGAAACAGGGCGGCAGGGCGGTTCTCTGCGGATGCAATGAGAGCGGCACAATATTGACGTTTGGCCGCTCTCAATGCCACAAGGTACGTCCTTAAATGGGTTCGTACCTGTGCTCGGTCAAATTCGGAACGGGAGGATCTCCAACGACTCTCTAGGCGTCTCTTGCGGCGTTTCATCACCCTTAGCTCCTCGGTGAACCAAGGGGCCAGGGTGGTTCGTTGCCGTAGGAGAGGCCGCAAAGGCGCCACTCGGTCTAAGGCCCCGGTAGTCGCATTATCCCATGCGATCACCAGGTCCTCTACCCGGTGGCGGGTCAGGTCTACAGGAGGTGGCCCAAGCTCCATCTGGAACTTATCTGGTTCCATCAGGCGCTTGGGGCGGAACCATCTAATATCTTCCGGTTCCGCCTCCCCGCAGCGGGGGGTAGCTCCAGGGAAGTCAAGTCGGAGAAGTGAGTGATCTGACCATGACAGGGGAGTGATGGTTAAATCCCCTACTCCCAGATCACTCATCCACTGGCCAGAGACAAAAACAAGGTCCAACGTGTGGCCTCCCTCGTGTGTCGGGCCCTGAATCAATTGAGTCAGGTCCATGGCTGTCATGGAAGCCATGAACTCCCGAACCCCCTCGGACGCTTCTCCCACCGATGGCAGGTTGAAATCCCCCATCACTAAAAGTTTGGGGGTCTCAACCGCCACCGATGCGATCAGCTCGAGGAGTTCAGGCAGGGCCGCTGATGTATAGCGAGGAGCCAGGTATACTATCAGCAGGCCCAACTGTCTCCCTGGGCCCCACCTCACGACAAGGGACTCACACCCGGATGTCTGCGGCACAGTGGACTCCCTCGGCTCTAAGTCTTCCCGAATAATCACTGCTACCCCACCGCCCCTTCCCTGGGCCTGAGGCTGGTGAAATGCTCGATAACCTGGTGGGCACATTTCCACGAGGGGTAAACCTCCCTCGTGGCCCAACCAGGTCTCCATTATTCCTGCGAGGTCCGGCTCCCCCTCAAGAATTAGATCGTAGATGAGGGGGGCCTTATTAACAACGGACCTCGCGTTGCATAACAACAGCCTCAGGCCCTGGGTCTGCAGATCCTGACCACCTAGTATGCGGGGGTTGGTACAAGCAACCGGGTGTGACCAACAACCACGGTCTCCCAACCGACTACGGGTTCTTAATCTGTCCTTGCACCTGCCCCTCCCTACGACCGTTGGAATCAAAGAGCCCTGTATTGGAACGATATCCTCCCTCTCCTCCTCCTTTCCACTCCCTCCCCTCAAGACCACACCTGGTGACCTGGCTCTATCATCACTCCTGACCTGATCCACCCACCCCCCAACCCTGGAACCCCTACAAATTCTTAAAAAACGCTTTACTAAAAAAACCCTTAATTTACGCTTCCTCCACCTCTCTGGGTTAATAAACCCGTCCTCAAGGTGGGCCCTCGAGAGGGCTGGAGGCCAAACCTGCGAGAGAGGGGACTCCCGCAGCCGCAGTAAATCCGACTTCGTGTGCATAAGAATCATATAGTAAAATCATAGGGGCAAGGTTAGTTAGTTACAGGTGCTGAAGATGTATCATAGTTTGTCGTAGATATTTTCCTTACCCTAGGTGGAAAGGGTAAGTTAGTGGGCTAGTCGACTATCCGGATTTCTCTAGGGAGGATCTCGGGATGGTATAGGAGCCGGTAAAGCAAGATGTTAAAAGGCAAAGCCCAAGACACGATGGTAAAATAAATTGATGAGGTTTGAAGCTGTGGCAAGAGAGTCAGTACTTGATAAAGGCAGGAGGGAAAAAGTCACACCTTCAGCAAATGTCCACCTATCCCCCTGGTGTCTCTCCTCCATGACCAGGCCCAGGAAAAGATGGACACTTGCCTCCTCGGGACCCCTGCAGCTCATCTTCGCGGGGGCTATTGATCTTACCACCGAGCCCGCCATAGTTTCCTGGGGCTTTCCAAGCCTCCTGCAATGGCAGCACCCTCCAGCCCCCCCGGGCCTCGTTCTTCATCTTACGGCTCCCCTGGAGAACCAGGGGGGGGGGTCATGGCGACTAGAGGGTGTGGCGTTCGGCATCTCCAGCAGCCTCCCAATCTTCATGTTTGCTCATGTCTGAGTTCCATGGTTCGAAGTTGAAACCTGGTGAACAAATTGGTGGACAGTTGACCAAACTGAAAGGAATGAGAAAAGAATTGGGAGAAAGAGGCCGTTCATCTAGGTGGAGAGGGACCTCTGCAGCCTGGAGGGCCTTCTGGGATGCGTGGGTGGCCCGTTTGTGGCCCTGTTCCAGTCGTGCCCTGGGTAGCGGCTTTGGCCTTTTCATCTGGGTTGGGGTCGTGCATGCAGATGCCATGTGGCCTACCTCCTTGCATCTGTAGAATTTCAGTGGACTTTGAGGGGGGGCTGGTTTTGGGGCCCGCTGTGTTGCTGTGGGTCCTCGTTGGCCAGGCGTTTTCAGGTTGAGTTGACCTCTCTCTTTCATGTCTGGTGGCTTTCTCATGTCATTAGCACGCAATCCGCCGCCAACTTTTTTTTTTCTCTAATTAAAGTTTTTTTTTATTGTTTTAATAAAACACACACACGTTATTATTATTGTAGTTATCTAACATCTTTATAATAAATCTAGACAAAAATTTATTACTAGAATTTATAAGTACCCAGGAAAGATTACATCTTTATAACAAAATCTAAACAAATATAATTAATGAATCTTTTCCCCAGGTCCCATATCGGTGATGGCGAACCTATGGCATGCGTGCCAGAAGTGGCACGCAGAGCCATTTCTCCTGGCACGCGGAGCCATCACCAGTTCCTCTTCCGTGTTCGGGCACAGCAGCCAGCTGGTCTTGACACGTATTGGCATGCCAGAAAGCAGAAGTGGAGCCGCCCGGTGCGCATGTGATCTTTTTGTTTCCAGGGTGCACATGCATGTCGGTCGTTTGGTGATCTGGTTCCTGGCACGCATGCACACCAAAAACCAGCAACAGAAAGAGCAATGGCCGCGCGTGCCAAAAGACAGAGAGCGGTTCCTGGCCATCGCTTCTTAGTAGAGCTGTGGTCGGGGCTTCCCTCCCTCCCCCGTCTGAGTGGGCTTCTTGCATAGAAGCAACCGGGCAGCCACCGGCTGGAAGCAGCAGCGCAACAGTCGCCGTTACCAGGGGCGAAGGGGTGGCGGTGGCGAGAACGGGCGACTGCCGCCCCTTTGTCTCTTCCCCAACAGCGGCTGTTGCGCTTCCGCTTCCAGCCGGGATGCTGGCAGAGGAGCTGCTGGCAGGGAGGCGAGCTACCCGCATCAAGACGCCGCAGAGGGTCTGGCAGAATATATCCCGGCTGGAAGCGGCAGCGCTCCGGACCGTGGATCCTCATCAGAGCTGCAGCCTGGAGCTCTGACGAAGTCTGCTCAAGCGGGGGGGGGGAGGGAGGGACACCTGGGACCGCCCGTCCTTGCCATCACTACTCCTTTGCTGTTGCGCTGCTTCTTCCAGCCGGGATATATTCTGCCAGACCCTCAGTAGTGTCTTTATGTGGGTAGCTCACCTCTCCACCAGCAGCTCCTCCGCCAGCATCCCGGCTGGAAGCAGAAGCACAACAGCCACTGTTGGGAAGAGGATGATGGGGCGGTGGTTGCCTGTTCTCTCCACCGCCACCCCTTCGCCCCTGGTAACAGCAACTGTTGCGCTGCTGCTTCCAGCCGGGACGCTGGATGAGCTGCTGGCTGGGAGGCAAGCTACCCGCATAAAGACGCCGCCAAGGGTCTGGCAGAATATATCCCGGCTGGAAGTAGCAGCGCTTCGAACTGCAGATCTTCATTAGAGCCGCGGGCTAGAGCCGTGCAAGCAGTCTGCTCGTGTGGGGAGGGAGGGAAACACCTGCCCATGCTTGCCACCGCCGCCCCCTCACCCCCAGCGGCTGTCACAGGGCTGCTTCTGGCTGGATGCTGGAGCAGCCAGAAGAAGGAGAAGCTGCCGTGGGGGAGGTGGGGGGGGAAGACACCGATTGCAAATGCTTCTCCCCCAGTGCACTCCGAGAGACAGCAAAGAGCCTCGGGAGGGTAAGAGAGGCTGTTTTCACCCTCCTCAAGCTCCTTGCAAGCTTCGCGAGCCTGGGGAGGGTGAAAAACGGGTCTATCACGGGCCAAAAGGGAGGGGTCACACGCATGTGCAGGGCGTGTTTGCGCGCATGTGCAACGGGGGGGTCGCACGCATAGCATTATGGGTATGGCACGCCTGCGTACGACCCCCTTGCGCTCCCCCCGCTTTTGGCACGGGAGCCCAAAAAGGTTCGCCATCGCTGTCCCATATTATAGTTTATATCTAAATTGTAGTAAAATTTATAGGTACCCAGAAAGAATTACATCTTCATAACAAAATCCTAACTAAAAAGTATTAATAAAATTGATAAGTCTTTTTCCCAGGTCCCAATTTACAGTTGATATCCAAATTGTTTTCACTAATCAGAGTTGTTATTTCACTATTATTATCATAATGAATTATCTGTTAATGAGTAAACGTTTTAAAAAGAACAAGAACTTTCTATAAGCATCTACAAAATCCTACTTATTAATCACCAAAGATTAACTAAGTTTTTAATTATCAGCATTCATTGTCAACCTGTGTCTATCCAGTAACAAAACACTCTTATCTCTTTAGCCAGTCGTTGCGTCAATTCTCTTATTAATTTCTTTATAGAGTTCTTAAAGACTTCTCTCCACACTTTTTTGCTCAAAAAATCTCTCAAGTAGTCTCGTTGCCCTTCAACTGGAATTGACATTAACATATCTTTGATTATCAGACGTCTTTCCAAAGCTGCTTCTCCTCCTAGTTCCATCATCAAATCCATATATTGAGAAGAGGGATAGAGCTCCAAATAATCAAATTCACTTTTCCATATCTTTCCATTTTCACTCATAGGTGCTTCATTAGTAAGTTCATCTATTATCTTGCCTTTATCTTCTATATCTTCTATATCTTTATTCTCTTCTTTAGTTTTGGGAGCTCCAATCTCTTCCACTTTTTCTGCGCATAGCAATAATTTATCCAGCTTCTTTCCAAATCTCTCGAATCCTTCCAATATATTTTGAAGTCCATCCCAAACATCTTGTAAGCTTGGGGTTTTCTCATCTGTATATGGATACATATTTCCAAAAGGAGAAAAAAAGATCTAAACTCCACTGCCACTCTCGCCTTCAATATCTCTTTAATGTATAAAAATGCATTTATTTTGGATTTACTTAAGCACAAGTTTCTTCTAGTTTTTTCAGAAGAGGGGGGTTCTATCTTTTCTTTGCCTTTCCTTGCCCAAAATATTTCTCACAGACACTGTAGAGAGACAGTCCATGTCCTTGAGTTGTTATCAGTTTCCATAAATAAGCTGCAAACCCTCCAACTTCAGTAAAATCAAAAAAAGTAAGACAAGGTATACATTGTTTCAGAAGAAGAAAAAAAACCAAGTTCTGGCTTCCGAGTGGCAGATTCAACTTTTTCTTATTTGTTTCAGGCTTAAAGAACAAAACAAAAATCTCTAAGTGTCTTTAATAGAATTTAATAAACAGTAGGAGGAAGAGTTGTTAAGATAAAAAAAGGGTTTTAGTTCAGCCAAAAAATAAAGTAACAAGAAGTAGAAAAAAAAATCAATTCATTCACTTGAGAGGAGAAACAGGAAGCAAACAATCACTTCAATCCACAAAACGTTGTTACATAGAAAAAGAAGAAGAAAAACTTTCTAAGGCAGTCCAATTAAGATAAATTTCGCCGCTTTGTTCTTAGCTTAAAGGACTAATTTATCTTTAAAAAAGTTTTTTCCCTTGGGCAGTCATTCTCAAAGAAAAAAAAATCTCACCCGATCGACTCACTTTCATTTTCACTGCCTTTCCTCCAGAGCCGTCTCCGACTTTGTCAGCCCGGGGGCTGTCTATTTACCGCCGATTTGGAGAGCTTCCCTTGGGTCAAACAGGGACTTTGCGATATCCCTGTGACCACCAAGGATTTGTCTCCTTTTCACCATCTCTTCGGGACGGCTTAGGTCCATACGGACCGTTACAGCGGCAAAAGAATCGACAGCGGTCTCGGACATTGTGTCGTCGCGACGCCTGGCTCACGAATCTCCAATCCGCAGTCAACTTTTATTGCTACTTGGAACGACTCAGACTCGGTTTGGGATGTTGCGGTAGGCAGTTACTTGGGCAATCCGCTGGTCCAAACTCGTTCTGAAAAAATACACTAACAGACGCTCTGGTAAAGGGGGTAGCCTTCCAATGACTCTCCTGAATTCACGGATGTGCTCTTTGATGGGGCGGCGCCTCTGCTTTAGGTTGCTGAGCTCATCTTCCTCATTCAGGTCCTCCTCCACCTCCTCAATTCTGGGGTCTAGCAGTCGTGAGAAGTCATCTACACCTTGCAGTTGGGGGGCTCTCCTCTTGTGGAGGGCTGCTAGACATTCCCTTGCTTCTCCCTCTAGTTCCTCTGTGATAGTATTCACTATGGCTCTGGCGGATGAGTAGAGGTGTCCATAACATTCTAGGTGAATCTCAGCTGAGTCAAGGAATAGGGCTACTGGTCTGAGTTTGATGTCCCCATCAAACTTTCCTCTGAACCGGGGCGGTTCAATCAGCACTGCCCTTCCCTCCTCCTGTCGGCCTCTGTATGCTTGCGTTTTATATTTCTGATGCTACTCCTCAGTTCTAGTTCGGAGGGAGAGTGGAGATTGTCTGCCTTGGGCAGCCTGCCTGCTATGTGGGAGCGGCACTGGTTTCATCTTTCTTCTAATGGGTGGAGAAGGGTGGCTGCGTTCCCGTGTGCTTCTCGTCACCTCAAGAGGATCCACTGCTCTTCCCCTCTCTTTTGGCATGCATAATGGCCTTTCTTCACAGAGGGTGACCCAGTCAAATTCCTCCCTCCATTGCTCTATAGAACTTCCCTGGGGCTCCATTTGTGGCTTTGGGGGCCTGGCTTGTTTCCAGTCCAGCATCCCCTCCACTCTTCCCAGCTCACTTAGGGCCTTTCCCTTTTTCTGGGCATAGGGGTGGGGTGGGGGCTCAGCTTTAGCTGTTGATGTTAGCCTCTGTTTTGCTTGCTATGCTTGCTTGCTATCGGCTGCCATAGGAATGGGGGTGGTGCATAGTATTGGGGAAGGGAATTATATTGTACTGGAGGAGTCTTGTTCTCACCATCTTCTGTGCATGCTGGTGGTTGATGTTTGGACTTGGTCAAGGCCAACCGTTTCACATACCAACTTGATGAGGCTGTTTGAAGATGCACCCCACATGGCACCTTAGGGAGTTGCAGATTGGACAATAGGTTGGGGAATTGGGGGGAGGGTGCTGGGTAAGTGTTTGATATGTATATGTTCCCGCCTTTCTGGCTCAGATCTTGCTTTCCTTTTGCTGTTTTCGCTTCATATCCAGTAAAAGTACTTTATCTCTATTAAAATGGAGTTGAGGTTTTCCTTTCTTGGATATTGAAGGAGGCATGCCTGACATTAAGCAAGATCCCTCTTCGCACCCTTCCCGGAGTTAAAAGTTTCCGTGGGGGGAGCACCCAAATGTCTAACCCCTGCAACAAGCAGGAGAAGATGATGGCAAGGGTCACAACTAGCCGAAAACCAGAAGATGATTGCAGGCAGCTGAAAGAGAGGATCTCATGATGACCCATGCTTTACACCTTCTTCAGTTGGCTTGGGAACAACGGCGCGTCCGTGTAAATCTCACTGAAAGGGAGAGTGGATTAGCCGAGCAGGCGGAGGTGGGAGCAGAAGACCTGGTTAGCCCTGAAATGTCCCTGGGAACAGCTGCAGGAGCTGAGCAAGAGGGAGGGGCCCCAGCCGCAGCAGCAGCAGTTCGAGCTCCCCCAAGGAGGGGGGGAAACCCCCGAAGGCACCAAATGCCTCAGATTCCTCCACTTGGAGTGAACTACGGAGGAGATCTCAAGGAACTGGGGGGATTTTTACTGCAAGTTTGGGATTACATGCAACAGTATGGGGAAGTTTTCTCATCGGAAGTTGCCAAAGTGAAAAGTGTTGCTATGGCTTTGGGAGGCAAAGCAGCTGCCTGGATGATAGCCTTGCGTAATGATGATTCCCCCCTGCTAAGGGATTACAAGGGGTTTATGACTGCCCTGAGGAAACATTTTGATGACCCCCTCCTAAATCAAAAGGCGAAAAGCAGGATGAAACCCTTAACTCAGGAGGAGAGGCCTGAGGTTGGGTACACACAGGAGTTCCGTGAGCTGTTTGTGCATATGAGGGGCAGGTCCAAGTAGGCACCAAAAACAGAAAAGGAGGGGCATTGGGAGCCCAGTTGCTACGCTTGGCACGGCCCACAACTGACCCCAGCTGGTGGGGAGGAACCTGGCTGGCAGCTAGGGAGACGCTGTGAAACTGCCCTGGAAGGCGTGGGAGGTGCTGATGTCCTTCCTCCAGGCCAGGAGGAGAAGGAACCCTCCTCTTCCATGGGAGAAAGTGAACATGATTTAGATGACAACCACTCGGTGAGTCCCCAATCGGACCCCATGACCATCCCAGTAGAATTTAAAGTACCATCAACTGGAGCCCAGGGGAAAATGCTGGCCCTTTTAGACTCTGGATGCACCCGATGTGTAATCAGCCCAGAGGTGGTGGAGAAAATGGGTTTAAGACTGAGAACTTTGAAAGTACCCATTGCCTTTTGCCAGTTGGATGGGTCAATCGCTGGGGGTGCCCCTGCCCATTTTGTAACTGAACCAATAGAAATGTGGATAGGGGATCACCAAGAAACCTTGAGTTTCATCGTGGCACCTGGGATGGATCGGCCACTCATACTGGGATTACCGTGGCTACGGAAATGGAACCCTTACGTGAACTGGAGAAAAGTGTGGTTGTGCATTTATTCCGCTAAACCCCCTGAGGGGAAGGGGAGGATGTCCCACATAGCCAATGCCAAAACGAACCTAGCTGCCACAGTGCAGGAAAAGATTAAAGGAGAAGAAAAAATCCCCAAAGAATATTGGGACCTCAAGGAGGTTTTCAGTGAAAGGGCTTCCGACAAATTGCCCCACCACCACCACCACACTACTGATTGCAGCATCGAGATCATCCCTGGGGAAAAGCTCCCTAAACCCCAAATTTACTCGATGACCCCACGTGAAATGGAGGAATTGCGAAAGTTTATTGACAAAAATTTAAAAAGGGGTTTCATACAACCAGCTAGGCCACACTTGTATTGTTCAGAGAAAAGAAAGATGGCTCCTTTCATTTATGTGTGAATTACAAAAACCTTAATGGAATTTGAGTGGAAAATGTATACCCCCTGCCACTCATGAAGGATATGTTGGCCCACTTGGGGAAGGGGAAGACTTTCACAAAGTTGGACCTAAGAGAAGGGTCAAAATCAAGGAGGGAGATGAGTGGAAAATGTATACCCCCTGCCACTCATGAAGGATATGTTGGCCCATTTGGGGAAGGGGAAGATTTTCACAAAGTTGGACCTAAGAGAAGGGTCAAAATCAAGGAGGGAGATGAGTGGAAAACTGCTTTCAACTGCCCTTTGGGATGCTTCCAGTTCAGAGTACTCGCGTTTGGACTGCAGGCAGCGCCAGCAGTTTTCATGCAATTAATAAATGAAATTTTGCATGAGCACCTGTACAAAGGCATGTTAGTCTACCTCAATGACATCCTTATCTACACGGAAACACGTGAGGAACACGTGACATTGGTGCGCTCAGTCCTCAAGAAACTCCGGGCCGCTCCGGCGGGAGGTCCCCTGCGCGCTCAAGGCACCGGGGAGCAGATCGGAGGGCGCGTGGGCACGTCTTCGCTGACAGGCTGTTCGGAGTGAAAAAAGAAAGCTGAAGGATGCGGCGGCGGAGCGGTGAGGTGTAGACTCCCTTCATTCCTATTACCAACTATAAAATATGTCAGCTGTGCAAACTTGAACTTTTGGCTTGATTTGGAGAGGTGCGGCTGGAGGGGAGGGGGATTCCCCCCCCTTGGACAAGTGGCTGGAAACAAGTGAGCTCGCAGCCCCAAGGGAAGGAGGAGGGGGAGAGCCAAACTAAAGATGTCACACCCCTACTAATGGATTTTCAGATTTAAACTTTTAATGTTTAAGACAATGAGATCTGGAAGCCCTGGAAACTTTGAACTTTGAAAACTTTATTTGTTGCCGCAATACCCGAAGCTGGCAGGGCAAGATGGCACACTTCCGTTGTCTTCATGAAATGTGAAACCTGACTCCACCTTTTAGCTTCAGTCTTCCGGTCTTTGTCTCCGTGCTACCTGGATAATTCTCTTGTGGATTGTTTGCTTCTGAACCCCCTGGAGTGAAAAACGACTGCTCTTTTGCCAGGGTGATTAGAAAACTCCCCTGTGCCTGGACTCTCTGCCCCCTGGACTCTCTTGACTGTTCTATCTCTCTGACTGATCCTTCTCTATACTGACTGGACTCTTTACTTTATAAACAATGGCATCTAAAAGACCACCTCCTGGAAAGTCAGGCTTTGCTGCCTCAGCCCCAACATCTGCAACCTCCAGTCCAAGCACACAATCAACGTTAACAGCCTTCAAGCAACCTAATCTACAGACCTGGAGCTTCATCAAATGTTACAACAACTTCTACAGGGACAAGAGGAAATAAAGAGACAATTGAAGGAGATGAAAGAAGAAATTAAAGAGAACCAGGATAAAATTAATAAGAACTCACAGAGATTGGATCTTTTGGAAGATGGGGCGGCTGAGATGAAGGGAGGGATAGAGGGTGTGCAAAGGGGAAACAAAGAACTTCACACCCAACAAATGAAAATAGAGTTTGAGAGAATGTCTTTTTATCTTAGATTCCAGAACGTGATGGAGACAGATGATGAAAATATAAGGGACATCATGACAACCATGTTGGCTGAGTATATTCAGAAGGAAAAACAACAGATGGGGTGGGAAATAGACCTGGCCTATAGAGTGAATTCAGCGTATGCTAGAACACACAATGTCCCCAGGGAGGTACACATTAAATTTCTTAGGAAAAGCACAAGAGATGAAATCCTGAATGCACAAAGGGGGCAAGCCCTGACATATAAAGATAAGGAGATAACCATTCTGAAACAGATCCCCAAGAAAGTGAGGGAGAAAAGAAAATCTTATTCGCAATTGGCGAGTAAACTATACCAGAAGGGGGTGTGGTTTCGATGGTTACTGCCTGAAGGTATGCTAATATTCTGGGAGGAGACAAGAGTTAGAATTAATACATCCATAGAGGCGCAGGCCTTTATGGAAAAAAATAAACTACTTCTAGAAAAACCAGAAGACACCTCAGTAGAGGTACAAGACACGGGAGGGGCCGGAGCACTGCCAGCTGGGGGAGATGGGGCGACATCAAGAAAGCTCAGATCACACAAATAAGCAAGAAAATCCACGTGATATAAACTGACTGAAATTACCAATTGAATTTACCACACTGACTATATGCTATTATGTAATATTTGAATTTTATGCAAATGTATATTATGAGTTTGGAGGGGGGGGTGCACCTACCGCATTTCGCAGCTGCCAAAATTTGTAACCTTTCCCTTACCTTTTCCCTATGTAAAACATTAAAAAACCAATAAAAATCTTTGTTTAAAAAAAAAAAAAAGAAACTCCGGGCCGCTGAACTTTATGCCAAATTATCTAAATGTGAATTTCATCAGGAGAAGATTGATTACCTAGGATACTGTATCTCCCACAAAGGCATCGAGATGGACCCGGCAAAAGTCTAGGCCGTTACTGATTGGGCACCTCCTCGCACCCACAAGCAATTGCAAAGTTTTCTGGGATTTGCAAATTTTTATCGTCAATTTATTTCCTCATTCGCTAGTATCGCTCTGCCCATTACAAATCTTCTAAAATCTGAAGGAGAAACCAAACTGAAGCCGGGGAAGCCTCTGAACTGGATTATGGAGTGTCAAGCCGCTTTCGAGAAATTAAAGTGACTCTTTGCAGCAGAACCTGTTTTGAAACACTCTGCTATGGATGCACCATTCATGGTACAGGCTGATGCCAGTGATGTGGTGGTGGGAGCAGTATTACTTCAAGCAAACGCTGAGGGTAGATTGCAACTGTGCACTTACACCTCACATAAGCTTACAGAGACAGAGAGGAGATGGGCCATATGGAAAAAGGAAGCTTTTGCTGTCAGATGGGCTTTAATGACCTGGCGACACTTCCTGGATGGGGCGAAACACCCATTTGAAGTATGGACTGATCATAAAAATGTAGAAGTGTTGAAAACCCCACGTAAACTGTCACCTAAACAAGTGCGTTGGGCACAACACTTCAACCGTTTCAACTTTACCCTGAAATACATCCGGGGGGGGGGGGAGAGAACTTTATGGCTGATGCCTTGTCCAGGCTTCTGCAGTACAACAGCTCCAAACTGAGCTTGATTCATCCAGTCATCCCAGCTAAGAATCTGGCTGCCCCAATGGTTACTAGAAGCCAGAAGCCAGCTGACGTGGATGTGAATACGGACCTAATGAACAAACTCAAGGAGGGTCTTGAATCCGATGACTGGTTCAAGAAACATTCTGATGAATGCACTATGAATGATGGACTGGTACTATATGTTCCTGCTAACCTGAAACCTGTCGTTCTTCAATGGGCCCACGATTCGAGAATGGCGGGCCATTTTGGATTTGTAAAGACTTTGCATTTGATTAAGAGGCAGTTTTGGTGGCCTTCATTGAAAAGAGACATTGAGTTCTACATAGCCAGTTGTCCCGTCTGTGCGGCCATGAAAAGACCACCAGGAAAGCCCCAGGGTCTCCTCCAAAGTGTTGCCCGTCCTGGAGCCCCATGGAAGGAGATATCAATGGACTTTATTGTTGAACTACCGGAAAGTCTGGGATATACCGTTATTTGGGTTATCACCGATTTGTTTTCCAAACAGGTTCATTTTGTGCCTTGCTCCAAGACCCCGTCAGCGAAGTCTTTGGCTAGATTGTTTATTTTACATGTACATAGGTTACATGGTGTACCTGAATGCGTAACTTTAGACAGGGGGGTTCAATTCACCTCCCTCTTTTGGAAAGAGTTCCTGAAATTGATTGGCTCCGCCCAGGGGCTAAGCTCCGCCCACCATCCTCAGACTAACGGAGCTTGTGAACGGACTAACTCGGTTTTGGAGCAGTACAACCGATGTTTCATCAATTATCAACAGGATAATTGGGTGGAACTGTTACCACATGCAGAGGTGGCGTACAATAATTCTGTTCACAGCAGTACCGGCATGACCCCTTTTAAAGTAGTGTTTGGTCAGGACTTTGTACCGATTCCTGAATTGCCTCAAGAGAAACCGCAAATTTTATCCTTATCTGAATGGAGTGATCAACTTTGGCACTTTTGGCCCATGACCCGCAGAGCATTAGATGCGACTCACGAAGCTCACAAAAAACAAGTGGATAAGAAAAGGACAAAGCCAAAAGAGTACAGAGTTGGGGATAGGGTGTTTTTGTCCACCAAGTTCCTGCAAACCACCCAAAAATCGAAGAAGCTGGGCCCAAAGTATGTAGGTCCGTTTCCCATTGTGAAAATCATAAATCCTGTATCGGTGAAATTGGAGTTGCCAAAGAACCTTAGCAGAATTTATCCTGTATTTCATGTGAACCTGTTAAAACCGGAGCATACCTCTTTGTTTCGTCCGCCTCAACCTTCACCTCAGGTCCCTCTTCTTATTGAGGGAGAGCAACATTTTGAAGTTAAAGAAATCTTGGACTCCAGAAAACA
This sequence comes from Natrix helvetica, assembly GCF_964273705.1. Classification (NCBI taxonomy): domain Eukaryota; kingdom Metazoa; phylum Chordata; class Lepidosauria; order Squamata; family Natricidae; genus Natrix; species Natrix helvetica. The sequence goes on from NC_138555.1 coordinate 45,849,955, forward strand.
TAGGGGTCGCATTCAGTATTTGGTCTCCTGGAAACATTTCCCCCCCTCCCAGGCTGAATGGGTTGACAAATCTCATGTTAGGGCTCCTAGACTTTTGCAGAAGTTCTACACCAGCTATCCTGATAAACCTTGATTTTATGATAGATGTATATGCTATGTTGTTATTTTGTATTGTTCTACCTCTCTCTTTTCCTGCACGGGTGATATCTCTTTCTGAAGGAGGGCCGGATGTCAGCCTCTGTTTTGCTTGCTACGCTTGCTTGCTATCGGCTGCCATAGGAATGGGGGTGGTGCATAGTATTGGGGAAGGGAATTATATTGTACTGGAGGAGTCTTGTTCTCACCATCTTCTGTGCATGCTGGTGGCTGATGTTTGGACTTGGTCAAGGCCAACCGTTTCACATACCAACTTGATGAGGCTGTTTGAAGATGCACCCCACATGGCACCTTAGGGAGTTGCAGATTGGACAATGGGTTGGGGAATTGGGGGGAGGGTGCTGGGTAAGTGTTTGATATGTATATGTTCCCGCCTTTCTGGCTCAGATCTTGCTTTCCTTTTGCTGTTTTCGCTTCATATCCAGTAAAAGTATTTTATCTCTATTAAAATGGAGTTGAGGTTTTCCTTTCTTGGATATTGAAGGAGGCATGCCTGACATTTTTAGGTGTTGAATACTCATCTCCTCTTGCTTCGCCCATCTCGGCTTTGATGTCTGGGGTCAGGCTGCACTCCAGCTGCAATCAGGCTTTCTTTGGATAGCTGGCCTTTTGCGATGGTCTTCTGAGTTCTCTCTAGCCACCCCCGATATATAAAAGCAAGAAATGGCTGTCTGTAAAGTTTCCTAACGATGCCATTCCTGATTCATAATAAGCGAGCCAATGTCTTGATACAAAAAACAGTGATTTATTAACATGGGCCTGCAACATGTTGGCCAACGATCCAAAAGGAATATGGCTGCAGGCCTGACATTCCCAAGATCTGGGTAAGGACACCCAAGGCGAAAGTGTCTCTTTCATAACAGTAAAGAGTAAAGGGTTTGGAGTAATCAGAGAGACCAAGTGCAGGAGAAGTGAATAGAGCCTGCTTTAAGGCTTAAAAAGAGAATTCAGCGGCCAGGGACCATTGGAATGGCACAGGGGCATCATGCAGGGTTAGGTCATACAAAGGGCATGTTAAGGGGGCATAAGCAGGGATCCATTGTCGGCAAAAGCCAGCCACTCCCAAAAAGGAGCACATAGCCTTTGGGGGAGTTGGCCTTGGGTGCTGTAAAATGGTTTGGACTCGAAAGGAAAGCACAGAGCGAGACCCATAGGAAATACACACACTCAGGTAGACAACCTCGGGAAGGCAAAGTTGGAGTTTAGTTTTAGAAGCTTTATGATCTTTTGCAGCAAGTTTCTGAAGCAAAGAAATAGAATGAGCTAAACAGGCCTCAAAAGAGGGGGAGGCTAACAAGAGATCATCCACATATTGAATTAAAGTAGAATGCATAGAAGGACTTCCGGTTCCGGCGGCTGACCGCGATGGGCAGGTTCTGCTCGCCCCGCGCTTTCCCGGTGGGCCCCTCACTCCTTGGGGGGCACAAGACGCCCCGTAGAGGCTCCTGCCGAAGGGGCGGCACCGTGGGGGATCCCTCGAGTCAGCGGCGGCCGGGGGGGCCTCCCGCATCGCCCTAGGCATCGGGGAACATGATGGGGAGGCGCTCCGGCGTCTTTGCAGCGAGGCAGCTGGAAGAATGAGCGATCAGAAGGAAGCGGCTGCAGTGTGGTGAGGTGGAAACTTCTCTCCATTCCTTTTGTTTGCTTGAAAGAAATTGCCAGCTACTTAAAACTTCCTTTCGACTTGGTCTTGAGAAGCGCGGCTGGAGGGAGGGGGATTCCCCCCCCCTCGGACAGGCGGCTGTTAACAATTTCTGCTCTCAGCCCTAGGGGGAGGAGGCAGGGAGAGAGCCAACTAATGATGCCACGCTCATAGCAAAGGCGAATTTTGGATTTAACTTTACAATGGAATGATGATCTGGAAACTTTGGAAACTTTGAAACTTTTGTTATGCCTCCTTAACCCGAAGCTGGCAGGGCAAGATGGCACACTTCCGTTGTCTTTATAAACAGTGAAAATTGACTCCACCTATAAAACTTCAGGCTTCCGGTCTTTGTCTCCGTGCTACTCAGATAATTCTCTTGTTGATTGTGACTTTTTCGACTCCCTGGAGTGAAAAACTTTACTCTACTGCCAGTGTGACTAGAAAAATCTCCTTTTGCCTGGACCTTTAGTCTCCTGAACTCTCTTGGCTGTTCTACTTCTCTGACTGATCACTCTCTGCATTCACTGAACTCTCTATTGTATATACAATGTCACGTAAAAAACCACCTCCTGGGAAGCCTGGCTTTGCTGCCTCTGCCCCGACATCTACAACATCCAGTCCTAGTACACAATCAACGATAACATCTTTGATGCAACCCAAAACTACTGAGACTGAATTCCAACAAATGTTTCAACAAATTCTACTGGGACAAGAGGAAATAAAGACAATTAAAAGAGATGAAAGAAGAAATTAAAGAGAACCAGGACCAGATCAGTAAAAATTCACAGAGACTGGATCTTTTGGAGGGGGGGACGGCTGAGATGAGGGGGGAGATGGAAGGTGTGCAGAAAGGGAACAAAGAACTTGAGACCCAACAGATGAAAACAGAATTTGAGAGAATGTCCTTTTATCTTAGATTCCAAAATGTGGTAGAGACAGATGAGGAAGACATAAGGGACATCATGACAAGCATTTTGGCTGAATACATTCAGAAAGAGAAACAACAGATGGGGTGGGAACTAGATTGGGTTTATAGAGTGAATTCAGCATATGCTAGAACACATAATGTACCCAGGGAGGTACATATTAAATTTCTCAGAAAAACCACAAGAGATGAAATTCTGAGTGCACAAAGGGGGCAAGCTTTGATATACCAAGATAGGGAAATAACCATTCTGAAACAGATCCCCAAGAAAGTGAGGGAAAAAAGGAAAAATTATTCACAGTTAGCGAAGAAATTATACCAGAAGGGGGTGTGGTTCAGATGGCTGATTCCTGAAGGTATGTTAATATTCTGGGAGGACACAAGAGTTAGAATTAGTACACCCATAGAGGCACAGGCCTTTATGGAAAAAAATAAAGCACTCCTAGATAAACCAGACGATCCCACAACAGACACACAGGACATGGGAGGGGCCGGAGCTCTGCTGGCGGGGGGAGAAGGGGCAATACCGAGAAAACTCAGATCACAAAAATGAGTAAGAAAATCTGCTTGATATAATTTGATTGAAATTATTAACTGAATTTATATGCTGACTATATATTGGTATTTAGTATTGAACTTTCTGTAAATGTATACTATGAGTATGGAGGGAGGGGACACCTGCCACACACTGCAACTGCCAAAATTTGTAACCTTTCCACTACACTTTTCCTTTTTTTAATTTTTAAAAAAACCAATAAAACTTTGTTTAAAAAAAATGCATAGAAAAGGTAATGTCAGCCAGATCTTGACCCAGTAGCTGGGAGAAAATAGAGGGGGATTCGCTATAGCCTTGGGGTAAACACCGCAAGGTGAGCTGCAGGCCATCATATTGAAAGGCAAATAAGAACTGGAAATCAGGATGCACCCGACATCATCAGAATGGGTGGATCAAAGAGTGTCCGGTACTTGGGAAAGGAGTTCTTGTTGCTATTTGGCAAGTGCAGTATCTTCAAGAGAGGAGAGAGGAAGTAAAAGGGAATTGTCAGAGGAAGAGAGTAGGCAAGCAAGAACTGAGCATTCTTCAGCAGAAGGAAAGTCTAAATAAAAGCCATCTGGTTGGCAATAAATTGTGCAGCCTAATTTACAAAGAAGGTCTCATCCTAGGAGATTGATTGGGGAGCAAGGAGTAAGTAAAAAGGCATGATCCGTAGAAGGGTTTAGGACTGTTCGCCTTGTACCCTTCCCCGCCCCTTGTTCACTGCCCCTTGTTCGCCCCCAGGGTTCCGCCCCCAGCCATTAACCTCTACCATTTGTCCTCCGCTGAAACGACCCTGGCAGCGAGGCCGAGGGGTGGGTTGAAGGGGGATTTGAGAGAATGAAGATGTCAAAAGGAAGGGGGAAATTAGGGAGTGATAAGTGGAAGGGATCCAGAGACCTGTGATTGCCTGTGTGTATTCCCCCCCCCCCCTTCCTTCTGGGTCATTCTGTGGAGGGAAGCAGGCAAGGGGGGGAGTGTGGGTGTCTGCTCATTTTAACCATGTGTGTGTGTGAGAGAGAGACAACCAATCGGAATACATTTCTTACACAGGAACAGGAAACAGAGAGGTGGGGCTGAACAGAGTGTATAAAGCCAGGAACTTTCAGCCCTTCTTTCTCTTTCTTCTTCTTCACCCGACCTTGAAGCATGTGATCACCTTTTCTGTTCAGGACTCAAGCCATGTGGTCCTGTCCACCATTAAACCATCTTTCCAAGCAGCCTCCATGTCTCCAGTGTCTTTTTCCCCACTTGGAGCTGAACCCAGAAGGACATTTCTTCCAACAAGAGAAAAGGTACTTTTACTGGATATGAAATGATAGCAACGAAAGTAAAGCAAGGTCTGAGGCTAAAGGTGCGAAAAATTACACATCAAAAGTTTTCCCAGAAACCCCCCCCCCCCACGCACCCAGGCTGAATGTCCAATCCCTATCCCACATAGTGTCATGTGGGGCACATCTTCAGGTGTTGTCCATCTGGTATGCAGAGACAGTTGACTTTGACTGGGCATAAACAAGTCCATTCAGCTGCGCAATAGATGATGGGAGCAATCCTCCCTCTTCATTCTGAGACAACTCCACCAGCACGTCTCCCCTACCAAATACCTAAACCTCCTCCCCCCATTACTATGGCAGCCAATAGCAAGCAAGCAAGATAGAGGCTGACATTTGGCCCTCCTGCAGTAGAGCGTTAGCCCTGGAGGAAAACATAAAACAACATAGAAAAAATAGAAACAACATACCATCAATGCTTATCATGGTATTTGGAATAAACAGCTGTAAAAGTTTTGGGGCCCTGACATCCTGCTTGTTCACCCATTCAGAATGGGAGGAAGGGAAATGTTTCCAAGCAACTAAATAATGTATTTTCCCGCTATATTTTCTGGAATCGAGGATCTCTTTGACTTTAAAATGCTGTTCTCCCTCAATAAGGAGGGGGACAGGAGGAGGGGTTTGGGCCAGTTGAAGCGAGGAGGTATGTTCTGGTTTCAGTAAGCTAACATGAAATATGGGGTGGATCCTCCTGAGGGTTTTGGGTAATTCTAACTGTACTGTGACCGGGTTCGCAATTCTCACAATGGGGAAAGGCCCCACATATTTTGGTCCTAGTTTCTTCAACTTCTGGGTAGTCTGTAAGTACTTAGTAGATAAGAAAACCCTATCTCAAATTTGGTATTCTCTTGGCATAGCTCTTTCTTTATCAGCTTGTCTCTTATGTGCTTGGTGAGCTTCATCTAACGCTTTACGAGTAACGGGCCAGATGAACTGGAGTTGTTCAATCCACTCTGCCAGTGAAGGGTTTTGCGGCTTTTCCTGGGGCAGTTCCGGGATAGTGAAGGAAATTAATAAATAATAAGTTACTCTTTCATATAAAAGTGTAAAATGTAACACGAAGGTGTGAGACTCTTGCCACTGTTTTTCTTGATTGTAAATTAAACACAAATATAAGCAGTAAAGTCAATACAGGATGACTTGCTAACATTCCTTTGATATTGAAATACAGTAAAGTAAGTCTGAAGACAAGGACACCAGTTGGTGAGATGGGAACAGCCACCGCCTAAAATGAAATAACAAAGTGGCACAGATAAGATAAAGGGGTCTGCAGGAAAAGTCATGCTGACCTCTTGAAATGCGAATTAACTTCAATGAATGATTTTGGAGATGGGGAGGGCTTCTTCTTAGGCGTCACATGTAATGATTAGAAAAGTATAAATTGTATTGCTTGAAATCTGTCTTTGTGCTCCTTGTACTCAAGCCATTGGGAAGAGTCTGGGAGGCCGTGCTTGCAACCGCTATTTCATTTTATTTCAATAAACCTTTGACTTTTGAACCAGACTTGTCTTTTGAATTGTGAGTATAAGAATTGGGTTTTAATATCTCACAAAGTCCTGACCAGAGACCACTTTAAATGGGGTGAAACCCGTGCTGCTATGTATAGAATTATTATATGCGAACTCTGCAAATGGCTGTAAGTCGGCCCAGTTGTTTTGCTGAAAGTTTACATAGCACCTGAGGTACTGCTCTAGAACCGAGTTAGCCCGTTCACATGCCCCATGTCAGCGTTCCAAATATCATCCAAAATTAAATCAGAGTCCAAGGCAGAACTTTCCTCAAACTTCCAATTTATTAAGAGACACATGTTGGCACATCTGTGGGAAACCCGAATCTGAAAGCTTCCTGGGTTTCCCACCCAGTTGAAAGTTCATCCTCTAACCCCACACCCACAAGTCCATCACATGGTCCAATCTTCCACTGCCACGCTGGCATTTCCACCCATCTAGTTCCGGTCAGGTGCAGAGGTGTGAAGACAAAGAATGACCTTGGGCTTGTAGAAAGGAATGTTTTATTTTGACAGCAACACATTCTCCAATTCTACTCCTTACTATTCCCCTTCCCAATTACCCCACTAATGAAACAGCATAGTAAAGAAAGAGAGAGAGTGTGGCAGGCCAAAGATCCTACAAGGAATATGACTGCAGGCCTGACACCCCATTTGTCTGCGGGTGGTGGGCAGAGCTTAGACCTTGGGCAGAGCCTAACAACTTCAGGAACTCCCTCCAAAAGTGGGAGGTGAAGTGGACCCCCTGGTCTAAAATAATGCGTTCAGGAACACCATGTAACCTATACACATGATGGATAAATAATTTAGCTAAGGTTTTTGCTGAAGGGATCTTGGAGCAGGGTAAGAAATGCACCTGCTTAGAGAACAAATCCGTAATCCACCCAAATGACGGTGTTTCCACTGCTCTCAGGCAATTCAACGATGAAGTCCATGGATACCTCTTTCCAGGGAGCCCCAGGTCTAGCAATGTTCTGGAGTAATCCAGATGGCTTCCCAGAAGCACAAACAGGACAACTAGCGACGTAGGTTTCTGTTCTGACCCCCCTCTCCATGCCTGTGAATAAACCAGAACACAGGCTTGGCTGTTTGCCACTGTTTAATTACTGAGATAACAAATCCTTTGGCTGAGGGCCCAGATAACTCACGTTCAATAAAACAACCCAGATAATTCAAATGAAGCCACGCAGATAGTCCAAACAAGCAGACACGGCTAGAATACATAGATTTTCTTAACTACTAATTCGAACGGTTGTTTCCTCCAAATGTCCCCTTCCAACCCAACGTTTCACCTATAATCTCTCTTGGGAGGGGCCAATCCACAACCACCTGTGCTTAATCATCTTCTGTGAGTCTGCCTACGGAGTTGCTGCTTCCATTTCTCAGCCCTTCTCAATCTAGCATCAGGGACAAACTGCCTTTGATCCTCCCCACTGCTCCATGCCTCAGGCGCCTCCTGGTGGCCAGCCAGCCTCTCTGGTCCCTGCTCTGAGTCTGAACCTTGCACAGGGTCCTCCACATCATCCAGGGCAGACTCATATGGTTCCTCGCTATCCGAGTCCATCAGCAGCTCAACCGGATCCTGCTGGGCCACAACAGGTTTCTATGTCCTTTTTCAAGGAAGGCCACCAAAACTGTCATTTAACTAAATGTAAAGTCTTCACGAACCCAAAGTGTCCAGCAGCTTTTGAATCATGGGTTTGTTGTAATACAACTCCTCTAAGCTTGGCGGGAACATACAACTTAGCCCCCACCCTTGTGAGGCCATCACGAATCATACATTCGTTTGAGTGGGATATTAATCAGTCATCAGTTGCTAGCTCTTCCCTTAGCCGTATGGTTAGATCGGTGGTATCCTTTGATCCGGTGGTCAACCTTTCCCTGGGCTCTAGTTACCACAGGAGCAGCCTTGGAGGGGATGACCGGGTGGATCACCTCTGGCCGGGTGCTATTATATTGGGGCAGTCTAGATAGGGTGTCTGCCATAAAGTTTTCCCCCCCAGGAAGCTACCGTAGAGAGAAATTGACGGATTAAAGTGTTGTGCCCAGCGAACTTGCTTGGGTGACAGCTTCTGAGGTGTTTTCAAGGCCTCAAGGTTCTTATGATCCATTCACACCTCAAAAGGGTGCTTTGCCCCTTCAAGGAAATGCCTCCATGTTAACAGGGCCCACCGCACCGCAAATGCTTCCTTCTCCCAAATTGCCCACCTCCTTTCGGTTTCAGTCAGTTTCCGGGAGGTGTAGGCGCAAAGTTGTAAGGTTCCAGCAGCATTAGCTTGAAGTAGTACCACCCCCACAGCAACGTCACTGGCATCAGCTTGGACCCCGAAAGGGACATCCATGTCGGGTTGTTTTAGGATGGGCTCAGCTGCAAACAGTCGTTTCAGTTTCTCAAATGCAGCCTGGCACTCCATGATCCACTCCAGGGGGCGTCTAGGTTTTGGCTTTGCTTTTACATTTGTCTTTAGATTTGTAATGAGCAATGCAATCCTAGAGAATGCGGGGATGAATTGTCGGTAAAAGTTGGCAAAACCTAGGATGCTTTGTAGCTGCTTGCGGGTGCAGGGGGGGTGCCCACTCCATGACTGCCCGGACCTTCTCTGGGTCCATTTCAATACCCTCATGTGATATGCGGTAACCCAAATAGTCAATTTTTTCCTGGTGAAATTCACACTTAGACAATTTGGCATACAGTTCAGCAGCTCTGAGTTTTTTCAGGACGGAGTGCATGAGTTTCACATGTTCCTCTAAGCGGTTCTCAACCTTCCCAATGCCACGGCCCTTTAATACAGTTCCTCATGTTGCGGTGACCCCCAACCACAGGAACCAGTGTCTCGGTTCCTAAGACCATCAAAAATATGTGTTTTCTGATGGTCTTAGGCCAGGGGTATGCAATCTTAAACACTCAAAGAGCCACTTGGGCCCGTTTCCCAGAGAAAACAAAACACCAGGAGCCACAAAACCTGAGTGGGCATGGCCAACTCGATGTTACTCACTCCCACCGAGTCACTTGACTCCCCCCTAGTGACGGCTTCCCAGGTTTTGTGGCTGTTTTCTTTTCTATGGGAAATACACAAACACACATTTCTCCCTCTCCCCTTCTCTCTTTCTCCCTCTCCCATCTCTCTCTTTCTCCCTCTCTATCTCCCTCTCCCTCCCTCCCTAATCTCTTTATCTGTCTCTCCCTCTCCTCCATCTCTCTCATTCTCCCTCTCCCATCTCTTTTTCTCTCTCCCTCTCCCATCTCTCTCTCTCCCTCCCTCCATTTCTCTCTTTTTCCCTATCTCCCTTCCTCCCCCTCTCTCATTTCTCTCCCTCCCTCTCCCCATCTCTTTCCCCCTCTCTCTCCCTCCCTCTCCCCATCTCTCTCTCTCTCTCTCCCTCTCTCCCCCTTCTCTCTCTCTCTCTGCTGAGGAACAATCACCAGCCATGGTGGAGGCCTCCCTTCAGATGACCCTCCACCCCCTCTCACAATCCCCTGGCCTTGCTGTGTCATCCCTCCCCCTCACGAGAGGAGAAGGAGAGGGAGAAGGAGGAGGCTCACCAGAGCCTTAGTGCATGAGCGAAGCAGCCCTGTACCTCCCTTTGCACCACATTTGCCCATTAGGCAGCCTTCGCTTCCTGCCACTTCAGGTTTGAGCTTGTGCCCTCCACACTCAGCCAAAGACATGGAGGACACAGCAAGGTCATGGTCGGAGCCTTAGTGGAGGAGAGAAGCCACATCCTTTTGTTCCCTGTTAAGACCCTCAAGCGAGCAGCCAGCCGCCCCACGGACACCTTTTCTGTGCTTTGGTGCTCACTTGTGGGTGGTCTCCCCATGTGTGCGCACCCTCCCGGCCCCACCATAGCTGGCCAGGGGGTTGCGAGAGGAGAAGGAGGAGGAAGGGGTTGCCCAAAAGGAAGTCTTGGCCAGGCAACGGGGGACGGACGGGGAGCAGGAGCACCGCTTCCCACTGCCGCTGCCTCAGACCGGGCGAGGAGGAGGCGGAGGGTCAGCGGGGCACCTGGGAAAGCGCACGGGGGGGAAAGGACAGGCACCCGAGTGAGCTGGCGGGTTGCGTGGGAGCCCAAGACGCGGAGCAGTGGGGCGAGGTTCCGATGCTCCGGCCCCGACGGAAAGCAGAGTGCCGCAGCCAGGCGATCCAGCACGATGGGCAGGGGCTGCTGGGCAGCTCTCCCCCCACCCGTTCCCCATGGCGGCCGCTTCCCGAGCTCCACTGAGCCACATCATCTGTACCACTCCAGGCCCCGCTCATAGTGCCGGTCGAAGAAGTGGGGCTCGGTGCCGAGGGCGTACACGCCCGGGTGGCCGCGGATGAACTCCAGCACAGTGCAGGTGCCATCCTTCTTGACACCCACAATCAGCATGTGCGGGAGCCGCTTGGCCACCGCCGCCTTGGCCTGGTTGCTCCTGCCACAGGGGGAGGGGGCATGCCGGTGGTGGCCAGAGGGAAACGGGGCAGGTGCACCACTTCTGCAGAAGTTTGTTGCAGGTGGTGGGCAGCAGGCAGGGGTGGCATCGAGGGGTGGTTGGGGGGCGCAGCAGGGGAGCAGCAGGCTGTAGCAGAGGCAGGTGCCCGAGAGCGAGAGCAGCGTGCCCAGCAGAAGCACCTAGCAGCACCGCAGCCTCTGCCTCTGCCGTTCGAGCGCCACGGCTCCATTGCCGGCGGCAGCCACGGCTCCCCAGCCGGCACCAGCACGGGGTCGGGGCGCGCAGGTTGTGGAAGAGCCACACTCAAGACTCTTAGGCGACCCCTGTGAAAGGGTCGTTCGGCCCCCAAAGGGGTCGCGACCCACAGGTTGAGAACCGCTGCTCTAAGGTTTCCGTGTAGATGAGAGTGTCATCAAGGTAAACTAACACCCCCTTGTACAGATATTCATGCAGCACCTCATTTATCAACTGCATAAATACCACTGGTGCCACCTGCAGTCCGAATGGGAGCACCCTAAACTGGAAACAGTCCAAAGGGCAATTGAAGGAGGCCTTCCACTCATCCCCTTCCTTATTTCAAACTCTATAGTAAGCTTCCCTTAAGTCCAACTTAGTGAAGATTTCCCCTTTGGCCAGATGAGCTAACATGTCCTTCATGAGGGGTATGGGTAAACATTTTCTATGCAAACGGTGTTCAAATTTTTGTAGTCCACACACAAACGAAGAGAGCCATCTTTTTTCCCTCAAAACAACACCAGGGCAGCTACCCGTGGTCTAGCTGGTTGAATGAACCCCCGTTTTAAGTGTTTATCAATAAAGTTTCACAATTCCTTCAGCTCACGTGGTGTCATCGAGTAAATCTTTGGCTTAGGGAGTCTCACCACGGGGAGGATTTATGTACTGCAGGCCGTGGGGCGATGGAGTGGGAGCACATCTGAAGCCCTTTCACTGAATGCCTCCCTGAGGTCCCAATATTCCTTTGGGATTTTCTCCTCCCCCTCACTGCTTTCGCATATTGCAGCTGCCAATTCCTTCGTGGGTTTGGCTATGCAGAGGGTTTTCCCAATCCCTTTTCCCGGCTGGGTGGAACAGATGCACAGCAAACCCTTCCTCCAATTCACATGAGGGTTCCATTTCTGTAGCCAGGGTAATCCAAGTATGAGGGGCCGTTCCATCCCGGGGGCTATGATAAAGCTCAAAGTCTCTCGGTGATCCCCCATCCACATTTCAACCGGTTTGGTTACAAAATGGGCTGCCCCCCCCCCCCAACTACTGACCCATCCAGCTGGCAAAACATTATGGGCACTTGCATTGTCCTCAATCGTAGTCCCATTTTCTCCACTACCTCTGGGCTAATTACACACCTGGTGCAACCAGAGTCTAAAAGGGCTAGCATCTTCCCTTGGGTGCCGGTTGAAGGCACCCTTAACTCCACTGGAATGATCATGGGACCCACATGCTGACTTACCAGGGGGTCGTCATTGGAGTTGGTTTCACTTTCCCTTGGGGTGGTTGCAGTTCCCAGCTCCTCCAGGCGTGGAGGAGTGAACCAATTCCACACCTTTCAGAGCCGTTTCACAATGTTTTGCTGGCTGCTTCTCGGCCCTCTTTCCTCCAGCCGAGGTCGGTTTTGGGCCAGGTTTGGTGAAGCAATCGGCAGGTCGGTGCCCCTCCTTTCCACATCTGAAACATGCCGTTGACCTGGGCTTGGCCGCTGGCCCCCCTTTAGCAGCTCTAGGGACCTCTTTCCAAGGCAGAGGAGGAAGGTTTACTCCAGCTGCTGCCCCCCCCCGGGTGCTGGCTTCTGGCCAGGTCAATTTCCACATCCGCGGCCATCACATACAAGTGCTGAAGGGCTCGGGGGAGGGGGGGCTCGGGAAACACAGTGTTGGTAGACATCCCCGTTAAGGCCATCTTTGTAACATTCCACCAGAGCCTCCTAGGACCATCCCTGCATGTGGAAAGCCAGCTCGCGAAACTCCTGGGTGTATTCTGCCACCAATCTCCACCCATGGCTTAAGGATTTCATCCTGGTCCTAGCCTTACGCTCAGCTAGGGGGTCTTCGAAACATGCTCTTAGGACTGTCATAAACACACCGTACTCTCTCAGCTGTGGGGAATCTTTGTTATGAAGGGCCACCATCCACTCAGCTGCTGCCCCTTCCAGCGCCATGGTGACACATCTCACTTTGCTGCTTTTGAAGCAAAGTCCTCCCCATACTCCTGCATGTAATTCCAGACTTGTGCTAGGAAGAATTCCAGAGCTTTGGGATCCCCTCCATATTTTACTCCTCGTGGAGGGACCTTTGGAATTCGGCTCCTTTGCAGGGCTACCCCCACCAGGGGGCCTAGGCTGCAGCCATCACTTGAGCTCCAGCAGCCTGCACTGGGCCTGGTTGAGCTCCAGGAACCAATTCTGGGTTAGCAGGGGCTTCTGCTCCCATTTCTGCCTGCTCAGCTCCCCCACATGCCGGCAAGGTATACCTTTCATGTACTCTCCAACTCTCAAGAAATTCCTGCAGGAGATGTAAGGCCTGGGTCAGCAGGTGGTCTTCTTTGTCAGCTTCCTGCCAAACAGCCTCTCCACGCCAGCATCTGGTGGCTGTTACTCCTGGGGGGATCTCCTCCGGAGCCTCCATCCGTCCTACTACCAACGACCATCTGGCACAGACCGGCTTCTCCTGAAGTTTCAGTTCAGCCATCCACTCATTTTCTTCCCAGCTCCAGCGAGACAGGGGAGAAGTGGACCCAGCAGCCCCTAGGTCCTCCTGGTTGCTGCCTTGGTTAGACATTCTTTGCTCAGCCCCTACAGTAGTGTTAACTCCGGGATGGCCGATAAAGCAGACCTTGCTTAATGTCAGACGTGCCTCCTTCAAAATCCAAGAAAGGAAACCCCCAACTCCATTGTTTTAGAGAAAAGGTACTTTTACTGGATATGAAATGATAGCAACGAAAGTAAAGTAAGGTCTGAGCCTAAAGGCGCGAAAAATTACATATCAAAAGTTTTCCCAGATCCCTTCCCCCTATGGACCCAGGCTGAATGTCTAATTCCTATCCCACATGGTGTCATGTGGGGCACATCTTCAGGTGTTGTCATCCATCTGGTATTCTGGGACGGTTGGCCTTGACTGGGTATAAACAACTCTATTCAGCTGCACAGTAATTCATGACAGCATACCTCCCTTTTTATTCACATGGGCTGTGTTCACACCAGCTCACTTCCCCACCCCAAATGCCAGTCTCCCCACTCCCCATTACTATGGCAGCTAATAGCAAGCAAGCATCAAAGAAGATGACTGTCAACGCCTAAGGCGTTTCCATGACTACTATCAACTTGAGAAGGGGGGGGGGTGCCATGCATACTTTTGGCCAGAGTAAAAGTCTCATATTTATGTACTGAGATGTGAATGCGCATGTCCAGAACCCTGCCATAACATCCTGTTGGAGAATGTGATTGATGACCTCAGCCAGAGGGGAGGGGGCACAGGGGTAAAGTTCAGATGCTATTAAGTGTGGTTTAGTTTCAGCTACACAGAAGTCTGTGCCAAGATGTTAGTCCTAATAAATGAATGGGGTTTTTTTGAACTTTGTCTCAGGGCTCGTAAATTAATTAGGCCAACTCTTGGAAACTTCACAGATAGCTGAAACTCACTTTTAAACATCTATCAAGATTTCCGGGCTTCCTGAGTCCCGGGCTCTCCAGTCACTCCCCAATATTTGAAGTGCTTGGAGGGAAAATCAGGCAACCATGGCAGAAGGTGGATTATCGGAAGAAAGCCCGATTTCAGCTGGAGGAGTTCAACCAGTCCTCGACATCAGGGCTCCAGACTTTCAAACTGCGATGTCTTTTCCAGTGGCAGAAGCAAGGAAAGATGAGTACTGGTGGAAATTAGCCCCTAAAGCAGCTGAACTTGAGTTTCCTTACCCCCAATTCCCAAATAAAGGGAAGGTTCTCAAGCGAACTGGCAAGGGCTGACTGGATGTCAATGCTGAAAGCAACCTGGGAAAATGTCAAAAAGGCACTGGCTAAAGCGGCACAAACCTATAAGAAACAGGCAGACAAACACCGGTCTCCGCAATGGCCATTCCTTGTCGGAGAGAAGGTTTACCTCTCCACAAAATATTTGAGATTAAAACTGCCTAGCAAGAAACTGGGGCCAAAGTTTAAGGGACCATTCCCCATAGTAAAGATGGAGCCTCTTAAGAGCAGCCTCTTTTTTTTAATTAAAATTTTAATGAGTTTTACAATTGTTTTCTCCCTCCCCTCCCTCTCCCCCCAACCCTACCCCGTCTCCATCCCTCCCTCCCCCTGACCTCCCAGAGCAAATTACAGGGTGAAATCATTTGACAAACATATGCTAACATAAGCTAACTAATTTTAACATTCTACCATTCTTGTGCTTTAACTCCCGCTTTCTCCTGCTAACTTTGAATAATTTGCAATATTTCTTATGCCTTCATTCATAAGCTAATTGAAGTTTTTTAGTCTAGTATTTCTTTTGAATATAATCAATCCATTTTTTCCAGTCCAGCTTATATTTTTCATCTGAGTGGTCCTTCAAATACGCTGATATTTTGGCCATCTCGGCTAGGTTTACTACTTTTAATGTCCATTCTTGTATAGTAGGCAACTCTTCCTTCTTCCAATATTGCGCCACCAACAATCTTGCTGCCGTCGTTAGATTCAAAATCAAGTTAGTTTCTATAACAGTAGAATCTGGAACTATACCTAACAAAAACAACTGGGGCAGGAATTTTATCCTCTTTTTCAAGATGTTTTGAATGATCCACCATATTTTAATCCAGAATGCTTTAACTTTTTTACAGGTCCACCAAATGTGGTAATACGTGGCATCAGCACTATCACATCTCCAACATTTGGATTGTAAGTTTGGGTACATACACGCTAGTTTTTTTGGATCAAGGTGCCATCTATAAAACATTTTATAAAAATTTTCTCTCAAATTCTGAGCTTGTGTGAATTTTACATTTTTTACCCAGATCTTTTCCCATGTTTCCATCATTATTGGTTCCTCAAAGTTTTGTGCCCACTTTATCATGCAATCTTTGACTAACTCTGTTTCGGAGTCTATTTCTATTAATACATTGTACAACCTGTTTATGTGCATTGGACCCTGGTCTCTAATTTGCTTTACCAAGTTATCCTCATTTTGAATAATACCAATTTTCTGATCTTTTTGCCATCTAGCCTGCAGCTGTCCATACTGGAACCACGTTTGAATTATCCTTTCGTCTCGTAATACATCCAAAGATTTCAACTGCAGTACACCTCTATCCATACTGAGAAGTTCTCTATATGTAGTCACATCTTGTTTTTGTTTTATACTTATATTCTCTATTGCGTGTCTTGGCACCCCCCATATAGGTATCTTGTCATTTAGTTTATATTGATATTTTTTCCAAACACGCAGCAAAGCATTCCTTAGGATATGGCTTTTAAAGATGTTGTCTGCTTTTTTATTATATATTAAGTAAGCATGCCAGCCATATAGCAAATCATAAACCTCAACATTCAGTATTCTATCCTCTGTTAGATTAATCCAGTCACTAATTGTTGTTAAAACTACTGCTTCGTAATATAATTTTAAGTTAGGCATTTTCAAACCTCCTCTTTCATGTATATCTTGCATTATTTTAAGTTTTATTCTCGGTTTCTTCCCTGCCCAAACAAATTTATTAATACCTTTCTGCCATTCTTCCAGGTTTGCGTCTTTTTAAAGTATTGGCACCGTTTGAAAAAGGAATAAAAACTTAGGCAAGACGTTCATTTTAACTGCTGCTATCCTTCCCAACCAAGACAGTTGTAATTTTTCCCACTTGTTCATTTCTATCTGTATTTTTTGCCATAGTGGTTCATAGTTATATTTATATAGTTTCCCATTTGAGGTTGTAATGTAGATTCCTAAGTATTTGACCCTTTTTACTATCTCGCATCCTGTTGCTCTTTGTAGTTCTTCTTTTTGATTTATAGATATGTTTTTAACTATCATCTTTGTCTTTCCTAAATTTATTTTAAACCCAGATACTTGGCCATATTGATTAATTACATTCATTAAGCCTATAGCAGATTCCCCCGGCTGGGTTAAAGTTACAACCAGGTCGTCCGCAAATGCTCTTACTCTGTATTCATACTGTCTGATCCTAATTCCTCGAAGCTCATCGGACCCACGTATTCTATTCAACAACAACTCCAAGGTTAAGATAAATAATAAGGGAGACAGGGGACATCCCTGTCTTGTTCCTTTCTCGATTTGGAAAGATTCTGTTAGACCTCCATTAACTATAATTTGAGCTGTCTGTTTCTGGTATATTGCTGTAATAGATTGTATAAAATGCTCTCCAAACTGCATCTTTTGTAAGATTTTTATTAAAAATTGCCAATTAACTTGATCAAATGTTTTCTCCGCGTCTAAAAATAAGAGCACTGCCGGGCCCTGGTTGTTCTTTTCCAGATATTCCATTATATTAATGATTTGTCTTACATTGCTTTTCATTTGTCTGCCTTGTATAAAACCAGATTGATCATTATGAATCAATTGTTGCATGATTGGCATCAACCTGTTTACCAATATTTTAGCAAAAATTTTATAGTCTATGTTGAGTAGTGAGATGGGTCTATAGTTTTTTGGCTGGGTAGGATCCTGTTCCTCTTTAGGGATCAGAGAAATAAAAGCAGTTCTCCAGGATGGTGGAACTCTACCTTCCACTTGTATTTTGTTAAATAATTCTTTGAGAGGTTCCACCATCTCTAGTTGTAGCTTTTTATAATAGACTGCAGGCAAGCCATCTGTGCCTGGAACCTTACCCATTTTTAACTGTTTGATTGCCAGAAGAATCTCTTCTATGGTTACAGGTTGATTCAGTCCTGCTCTTTGCTGGTCTGTAAGTGTAGAGATTTTCTCTTTCTCCAAATATCTATCAATATCTAAACCTTGTATTTTGTCACCAGCGTACAATCTTGTATAAAATTCTAAAAAAGCCTTTTTAATCATATCCTGTTGAAAAACTTCTTTACCTTTATACTGTACCCTTTCTGTTATATGAGAACTTTGTTTTTTCCTTAGCATATATGATAACCATCTCGCTGGTTTGTTGGCATTACAAAAGGTATTATGCTTAGCATAAGTAGCTACCTGGTCTGATATCAACATGTTAAACTGCCCTCGCAGCAAACTAATTATCTCTTTTATCTTTTTATCATGTGGCTTGGATATTAACTCCTGTTCCTTCTTTTTAATCTCTGCTTCTAGTTCCCTACGTTTCTTTTCTTGTTCGTATCTATGGATGTTATTCAAATTCATTAAAACACCCCTCATGTATGCCTTACTTGCATCCCAAACCATATCCATAGGTGTCCCTTTACACATATTAAAAACAAAATATTCGTTCAATAATTTTTTACATTCCATAACATTTTTCTCATATCTAAATAAATTTTCATTCAGTCTCCATGACCTCCTTGGTCGCTCTTCGTTCTTAACTTCTATCCAAAGCGGGCTGTGATCTGTTAAAGTTCTCGAGCATATCTTAATCTTCTTCACCCTAGAAAAAAGTTCATTTGTAATTAATATAAAGTCAATTCTAGAAAAGGATTGATGCCTATCTGAAAAAAAGGTAAAGTCCCGTTCTGTAGCATTTCGCTCTCTCCAGATATCTCTCAACTCAAAGTCATCTGCCATATCAAAAAAGGATTTAGGTAGTCTTGATTGTGTTCAGGTACTTTGTATGAGCCTCTTTTTGTCTTGAACTGGGTCCAGTACTCCATTCCAGTCGCCCAACAGAACACATGATCTATAACCCCATTGTATTAATTTAGTATGAAGCAACTTATAAAATTTTTCTTGTTGTTGATTGGGAGCATATACTCCTATTAAAAGTATTTTCTTGCCTTCTGTTAGTAATTCAATTGCAATGTATCTTCCTTGTGGATCAGCTTCAATTAATTCAGCCTTTAAATCCCTTCTTAAATATATAACTATACCATTTTTCTTCTCCGGAGCAGATGCAGCGAAATATAGTCCCAATCTTGGATTCATCAAATATTTCTGATCTTGTGTTCTAATGTGTGTTTCTTGTAGGCAAATTACGTCATTTTTAAATTGTTTCAGGTAATGAAATATTTTTTCCTTTTTTGTGGTGAGTTTAAACCATTAACGTTCCAAGTTAGAAATTTAGTTGTCATCTTCAGCACGTTGAAGCCTTTTAAGAGCTGCCTGAAAATCTTCATGGGATTTTACCTTCGGTCTCGCTCCCCCCACAGCTTCTGGTATCTGAATTTGTTGAAACTTTAGTTCTTGCTCTTTACGTTTAGTAACTGCCCGGGTTTGTCTTTGTTCCATAATTCCTTCTGTCTCCTCCAGTAAGCTCACAGCCCCAGCTTGTGTCTGCGAGCCTTGCTGCCTGGGGTCTTCTGTATCTTTCCTTTCTTTGGGTCCTGGGGACGGAGGGCATCCTGCCTTTAATACTCTGCTGTAGAAATCTCTTGCTTTCCAAACTGTGTTAAGTCGATGTCTTTCTCCCAGATGGTTCACCACCAGTCCTACTGGAGCCTCCCATCTAAATTGAATCTGATGGCTTTTAAGTTCATCCACTAGAAACGCATAGTCCTTTCTGGATCTCAGCATTTTGGGGGGAATTTCTTTAAGTACTATCACTTCTTGATTTACCACTTGTAATTTATTTTTATAGGTTGCTTGTAGTATTGCGTTCCTAATTTTCCTGGAAACAAAGTAGATTACAATATCTCTTGGCAATTGTCTTTGTCTGGCAGTCCATGAGTTGACACGATAAATTTTGTCCAATTGCCAGGCGCATTCGACTTTTGATTCCCCGATTAATTGGGCAAAAGCATCAGCAAAAATTTCTCTTAAATTCTCGAGAGTGTTCTTTCAAACCCCTTATCCTCAGGGCAAATTCCATGGACCTGTATTGTATCATTGTAAGTTCCGCCTCAGAGTTGTCAATATTACTTTGTACCTCCGTGAGCTTATTCTCCAGCTTTATATTAGACTCACTAATTTTTTCCACCTTCTCATCAAGGGATGCTGCGTACCCAAATAATCCTTTAAGTGCATCAACAATGTCCTCTCTTATCTCTTGGTTACGTGTTTGAACTAAGTCTTTGATTCCAGATATTTCCTCCGAAACATCTTTAAAAGCGTTTGAGATTTTCCCCACCAGAGCAACTGCTTGATCTTTTAGTGCTTTCTGCAAAGCCTCCATTGTCAGAGTTTGTGGTTATGTTTCCCCCGGGGGCAATAAAACCTGTAATTTTTGCCCCTGTGCGGCCGAATTACCTGCACTTTTGGAAGCGTTTACTTTAGCTTTTCTAGAAGCCATCTCAAAGTGTTCAAAATGGGCTTTTTTGCAACTGATATTCAGCCTGAAAAGTCCAGTTATTCTCTCAAGTCTTTCCACTGCGTTAACAGGCACTTAGTGTTATTCTACTTCCTGCTTCACTTTCGTTTCGCAACACACCCGTTATCTCGGCGCCATGTTCTTTAACTTCGCTTAATTTATAGAAGGAAGTATAAACTACGGAGTTAAGATTTTATACTTGCTGTTAAGTAGAACTCCTGGTTTGCGCTGCTTGTGTTTTGTTCAAATGTAGATTAACAGGTAGAGCAACAAGTGTGGACGTAGCCTTTTGTTCTGCAAACTGCAGTCGAGTCCCGAGGCGAGGAGAATGCCCGACTCCCTGGAGAGATCAAAACTTTCACACCACAGAGTTATTTCTGCGGTTGCTAGGAATCTCTATCCTGAGTCAGCAAGCTCGTCTCCCCCTCTTTTCTCGGGGGGGGGGGGATTTTCAAACTGTTAGACAGCTGATTAACGCTGTCCCAGCAGTTTGCTACTCAATCTCGGGCTGGCGCTCATGAAGGAGCGTCTTCCAAGAACCACGAAGCCACCGGAAGCCAAGACCCAGCATTCCATAGCAGCCTCTTAAAACCCATGATTGGATCCACTCTGAGACCGCTACCCCGGGAGTCCCCGGGCCCTATGGTCATAGGGGGCCAAACCCATTATGATTCTCTATGTGGTTCAGGTCAGGCGAGTTTGCTGGCCAATCAAGCACAGTAATCCCACGGTCATTGAACCAGGTTTTGGTGCTTTTGGCAGTGTGGGCAGGTGCCAGGTCCTGCTGGAAAATGAAGTCAGCATCCCCATAAAGCTCGTCTGTGGAAGGAAGCATGAAGTGCTCCAAAATCTCCTGGTAGACGGCTGCGTTGACCCTGGTCTTAATGAAACACAGTGGTCGAAATCCTGTTGCTCAGTGGTCCAAAGTCCTCTTTTCTGATGAGAGCAACTTTTGCATCTCATTTGGAAACCAAGGACCCAGAGTATGGAGGAAGAATGGAGAGGTCAATCAAACACAGTAATCCCACGGTCATTGAACCAGGTTTTAGTGCTTTTGGCAAAAGTTGCTCTCATCAGAAAAGAGGACTTTGGACCACTGAGCAACAGGACTTTGGACCACTGTGCTTCATTAAGACCAGGGTCAATGCAGCCATCTACCAGATTTTGGAGCACTTCATGCTTCCTTCCGGAGACGAGCTTTATGGGGATGCTGACTTCATTTTCCAGCTGCCCATACTGCCAAAAGCACCAAAACCTGGTTCAATGACTGTGGGATTACTGTGCTTGATTGGCCAGCAAACTCGCCTGACCTGAACCACATAGAGAATCTATGGGGCATTGCCAAGAGAAAGATGAGAGACATGAGACTGAACAATGCAGAAGAGCTAAAGGCCACTATTGAAGCATCCTGGTCTTCCATAACACCTCAGCAGTGCCACAGGCTGATAGCTTCCATGCCACGCCGCATTGAGGCAGTAATTGCTGTGTAGGAAGTTATCACCTAGCCCTCTCCCAGAAAAATGAAATATCCTAGGAAATATTGAAAAGGCAGAATATTATATTTTCCTGGATGTGAAAAAGGGAGAAACACATTTTACACAAAGTAAATTCCTACAGCTTCCTGCCCATCCCCACTTTATCAATGGGCCATTAAGAAGGCCAAGCTAGTCCACTTTACATAATAAAGAGTTCTCCCCTTCAGCTCCAGGGGGGATGGCAATGAAGGCAGGATAATATTGCCTTTTACTCAACTGACCACATGGCATCTAAACTCAATCAAACCTGGATTCAAAACTCAGCAGCCTAGAGGGTTGCCCTTGCATGGGCCCATGTGAGTCTGGCAACCAATCAGAATACATTTCTTACACAGGAACAGGAAACAGATAGGTGGGGCAGAACAGATTATAAAAATCCCTGCAAGCCCTTCTTCAGCCCTTCTCTTCCCTTCTCTTCTTCTCCACCAACATTGAAGCATGTGATCACCTTTTCTGTTCAGGACTCAGGCCATGTGGTCCTGTCCACCATTAAACCATCTTTCCAAGCAGCCTCCATGTCTCCAGTGTCTTTTTTCCCCACTTGGAGCCGAACCCAGAAGGACATTTCTCCCAACAGCTGCAAAAGGGGCCCAAACCAAGTACTGAGTACATATGCATGCTTATACTTTTCAGAGGTCCGATATTGTTCTATGTACAATCCTTGTTTTATTGATTGCCATGTAATATTCTAATTTTCTGAGATGGTGGATTTGGGGTTTTCATGAGCTGTACGCCATAATCATCACAATTATGACAAATCACGGCTTGAACTATCTTGCTTTGCATGTAATGAGTCTTATCTCATATATTAGTTTCACCTTTTAAGTTGCATTACTGAAATAAATGAACTTTTGCACGATATTCTAATTTTTCAAGTTTCACCTGTATGTGTATGTTTGAGCATATGGAGAATGCTATATATTTTACAATTGCCTGTTAATGAGAAATATGCCTGTGTATGAACTGAAAAATAGTATGCACTTTTGTATACAGAATGCTGGGGTGGAAAAATGTGAAAACTACCAGTATATTAAAAGGTATAGTGGATAAGCATAAGAACTCAGTTTGAATTGATGTGGAAAATTATATGTGTTCTTTACTAATTACTGTAGAATTTCTTAATAAATCTTAGTATTAGTAGTTTATGATACTCCTGGAGAAATAATTATAAAAACAGTGCAATTTCTCACAGATGAAGAATGCTTCCTCCAATTTATAGATTAGTGCAGCAGTAAGAACAAATCTATAGGAATGGTAGTATTTTTGTCAGTAAGAGTAATGTGCAATTGGCATCTTACTACTAAAATTGTGCAAAAGCTACATACAGGTAGTCCTTGACTGATTTATTTATTTATTAAATTTATTTGCCACCTATCTCACTGTAGGGCTACTCTAGGCAGCTTACATTACAACAATAAAAAGAGAATAATGAGAAGAGTGTAAACAGAACAGAAGATAAAAGAACAAAATAAACAATGAAAAAGAACACAAGATTTCATTGATATAACCAAAAAAGAGTGATGGGTGGAGAGTAAAAAGCAAGGGTGCGAGTGTGTGGAGGTGGAATCTGCCATCAATCCAGCAACTACCTCCAGCATGGAGCTCCCCCATTTGGACCCCAGGCCAACCGGCTGAGTCAGGTCTTTAGGCTCTTGCAGAAGGATAGGAGGATGGGGACAGAACTTACCCTAGAGTTACCCTTGAGGGGTCCTTAAACTTTTTGAACAGGGGGCCACTTCACGGTTCCTCAGACTGTTGGGAGGCTGGACTGGGTGTGTGTGGGGGGGGGGGGCTAGGTGGTCATGTGACGGGGTGGTAGCTTGGTGGTCATGTGACTGGATGGAGGTGGCTGGGTGGGTGTAGCCAATTTAGCAGTCCATTAAATAATAAACACAAATTAAACTTTAATTTGTTTTCCTCCTGGGGGTATTTTATTTGCTTTTGTTTGACTTTTCTTTTTACTAGACCATTGTTTAAGTTGTTTATGAGTCTAGTGGTCCACTTCAGAAAGCTCAGTTTTGCAGCAATTCTTCTCAGCCCCAAGGAGGTTACAATCAAGATCTCAAAGTGTGCTAGAAGAGCAAATGGGGGTGGGGAAGAGAAACCTTGCTGAATTCCATTCCATTCGCATCACGGCGGTCTCAATCTGTTTTTGGAATCTCGCTGGCTGCCCCGGAGCGTCCTCCGCACGTGCCAAACGCGCACAACAGGCTCGGGCAAGGGCTCCGCACATCTGGCAGGCAGAATCAGACCGGGCAGGCATCGCTTGGAGTGGATGTGGCGAGGAAGCCCCAAGACGGGGACTTAGCAGCGCTGATCCGCTGGACAGCCAGCCCTTCCCGCCTCCCTCTCCAGTGGCGGAGACAGCTGTCCTCCTTCAGGAGCAAGCAGCTGAGCCGGAGAAGGACAGGCAGCCAAGGAGCGGTGGGAGGGTGGGGAAGGCGGCAGCTGATGCGGCGCCCACTCCTTATCTAGGTCACGTCTCACCAGCCCCGCTTTGCCAACAGGCGCACGAGCCGCGCCTTCCTGGAATTTGACTGCAACCCTCAGGCAGCGCCCCGAAATCATTGTGGAGCTGCTGCTTCGCAGGACAGGGCGTGGCTCTGCTCCCCCTGCTGAACAACCCCGGCGAAGGAGGCACATCGGGGGTCTCTACCCCTGGCAGCTCCTGGGTGGCAACTCCGCTGCCGCTCGGCAGACCTGTGCAGCCCGAAGGAGGCAAAGCAGCCAGTTAGAAAGGCGTGTTCCCCTCGCGCACCGCCGAGGCTGCAAGCAGCTTGCGCAGGTCCGTTAGCCTGTTGCTATCGCCGCCTGGAACACCAGGCCTGCCCAGCTCAAAGGAGGCAAAGCGGCCAGCCAGAAAGGCCGAGTAGAGTTGGTAAATCACGCCCAGGCCCAGCAGGCAAAAAACGGCGAGTGGGGAAAGCCCTGGCTGCCCAGGCCCAGCAGAGATTTTGGGGGGGGGGGGGGGGACGGGGACGCAATCCCTACTGGGCTTGGGCGATCATAGCGCCGATGGGCATCGAGCTTTCCCCGCTCGCGGTGCCCGTTTTTTGCCTGCTGGGAATGGGCGTGCTTTTACCACTTCTACTCGGCTCTTCTAGCTGGCCGCTTTGCCTCGGCGATGGCACTGACCTAATAGATCTGCATGAGCGCCACGGAGCTTTCGGGGCGCTGCCTGAGTGACGCAGCTGCTTCAGACGGAGCCCCGAGGCTGCAATCCCTTCCCTGGACGGAAGGAAGCCTTCTGCCTTGCAGCCTCCCCCCAACCCCCCCGCCGCATCCGTTCCGAGTTTAGGGTTGCAGCCAAATTCTGGGAAGGCGCGGCTCGTGCGCTTGTAGCCATTGACATTGAGTCTTTATTGATTAGCCCTTGGGCCATATCAAAGTGGAAAGTTCCAGAAACAAATAATTACTAACATTTAATAAAAGCAATTTAAAATGAAATTTGATAAAATACAATTTAAAATGGAATTGGAATAGAATACAATAATTTAAGATAGAATATGATAAAATAATATTTTGGTGTCACCCCTGCAATCTACCCCAATCAGACTCACATATGCAGATCTCAACTGAACCATTTTTGTTGTGTACTGAGCCGATCCACCAGTAGGTGGCGCGCATAGACCTTCCTTTTATTGGCCCATACATCCGGCGGGAGAATCCTGATTACCCTATTGGTTCCCCGACTGTCAGCGTTTGTATAAATTGCTGTCAGCCGGGGATTGTGTATCTTGGCTTAGTCAGTTACTGTTGTTTTTTTAAATAAAGATTAACGTCTAGCAGCCGTCTTTTACTCCTTGCCTTGGAACACAAAACTGGCGACGAAGGTGAGCAAACCTGAACCTCACACCATAAGAACTATGGCTAATACAGCTTTCTTCGCTTCATTCCGCATTGAGGCCGAATCCTGGGAGGCGTTTATGGAACGGTTTGAATGTTTTTTTCAAGCCCATGACCTGCTGAATCTCTCGCTTGAACGTAAGAGGGGTATTTTCTTGAATTACTGTTGCCCAGAAATGTTTGCCACGGCAAGGGCACTATCTGCCCCCACCCCTGTTCATACCATGCCATGGGAGCTTCTCATGGCAAAACTTAAAACGCACTATGAGCCAGCGCCCTCACGTTTTGCCAGGCGCCAAGATTTCCGCCACTGCGTTCAACAACATGGACAATCTATAAGTCAGTACGTAGCCGCGCTTAGAGCTGCCGCTATTACTTGTGAATTCGCCGACCTAGACGAAGCGCTCCTCGAGCAATTCATCTATGGTTTAAAGGATGTTAATCTCCACTGGCGCATTCTCTCCCGC
The DNA here is from genome assembly GCF_964273705.1 of Natrix helvetica. NCBI lineage: Eukaryota > Metazoa > Chordata > Lepidosauria > Squamata > Natricidae > Natrix > Natrix helvetica. The sequence continues at coordinate 45,875,712 of NC_138555.1, forward strand.
TCGGACCTCACGTTGAAGAATGCTGTCGATGAGGCTTGCGCTTACGAAATGGCAGGTCAATCCACTCCTGACCAGAGGCGTTTTCCTCCAGCTATTTCTTCAGCCACCAACCAGCTTGTCGCCTCTAACTCTTTTCAAACTGACTTAGATTTGGCGATTGACCGCCTGCAATCTTTGAGCCATAAAGATACACGGAATTGCCTCAGCTGCGGCGGCCACCATTTGCGCTCAGCCTGCCGTTTCCGCACTGCTGTGTACCGAAAGTGCGGTAAACGGGGCCATTTAGCAAATGTTTGCCGCTCTACTGTTCCTGGTTCCCGTCCTGCTACGGTGCCTTCTATCTACCGGCCAGCGCCGCCGCCTCTCCCTGCCAGGCGCCAAAATTTTCTCTCCCTAGGTGACATCGACGACTCTTGTCCGGAATGGGTCGTCGACGCTTCCTCCTCCTCCCAGGGAGAACGTGGTAAGATCCATCTCTTGCTTCAGATCGAAGGCAGCCCGTGCTCCATGGAACTGGACACCGGATCTGCCCGTTCTATCATGTCCTGGAGCACCTTCTCTTCTCTTCTGCCTAACTTCCGAACACGTGACCTAACTCCTGCCCGCTGCCGTCTTCGAGACTACCAGGGCAACCCAATTCCGCTGCTGGGTTGCGCGACGCCTACTGTTACCTATGGTTCTTTCAATGGGCGTCTGCCACTATTAATTGTAAAAAAAACCCTAGCTTCTTTACTAGGGATGGACTGGTTCCGTTCTCTCGGTCTATTTGTTTCGGGGATCCACTCCACCCGGTGTTCTTCTTCCCTTGGGGATGACCTTTCTTCCCTTCTTTCTGAATTTTCTGATGTCTTCTCTTCTTCTCTGGGCTGCTATACGGGCTCTCCTATTTCCCTCAACCTTGATCCTACTGTTGCTCCTATCCGTCTCAAAGCCCGACGTCTGCCTTTTGCCTTAAGGGCAAAGGTAGACGCTGAAATTGATAAGCTTCTTGCCCAGGGGGTGCTTCAACCTGTGGACTTTTCTTCGTGGGAGACTCCTATAGTAGTCCCCTTGAAGTCCGACGGATCCGTAAGCCCATCCCTATTCTGTTCCAGTTGAGCAACACGTCCTGCACACACTTGGCCAGGGCAAGATTTTTGCTAAATTGGACCTTGCGCAAGCGTATCAGCAGCTCCCTGTTGACGACGCCACGGCGCTTGCGCAAACAATCGTGACCCACTGCGGCGCTTTTAAATGCAAAAGGCTCCAGTTTGGCATTAGTGTTGCTCCTGGCATATTTCAAAGTCTCATGGAGCGATTGCTCCATGGGATCCCTGGCATCACTCCCTACTTCGACGATGTCCTGATCGCTGCTCAGGATCAATCAGGACTCGCCAAAGTTCTTCGCTCCGTCCTACAGCGTTTCCGTAAAGCTGGCCTCCACCTTAAACCCTCCAAATGCCAGCTTGGTGTTCCCTCTGTTGAATTTTTAGGTTTCCTCATTGACCGGCATGGCGTCCATCCCTCCCCTTCCAAAATAGACGCCATTCTCTCCGCCCCCACTCCCTCTCACAAAATTGAGTTGCAGGCCTTTCTTGGCCTCCTCAACTTCTATTCCTCTTTCATTCCTCATAAAGCTTCCCTCACAGAGCCTCTCCATAGGCTTTTAGATAGCTCTGCCGCCTGGACATGGACTAGCCGCGAAGCGCAGGCGCTCGCGGCTGTCAAGGAATCTCTCAAGCACCCACCTGTCCTGGTACAATACGATCAGTCCCTTCCTCTGCTCCTTGCTTGCGACGCCTCCCCCTTCGGCGTCGGGGCTGTTCTGAGCCACGCTTACCCTGATGGCTCGGAAGCCCCTATTGCCTTTTACTCCCACACTTTGTCCAAGCCTGAGCGAAATTACAGCCAGCTGGACAAAGAGGCGCTGGCCGCCGTTGCGGGGGTAAAACGTTTCCACCACTATCTCTACGGCCGTCCTTTCTCCCTCCTTACGGATCACAAGCCTCTTTTGGGCATCCTCGCAGGGGATCGCCCTACTCCTCCCATCCTCTCCCCTCGCATGTCGCGCTGGGCGGAATTCCTCTCTGCTTACAATTACTCCCTCATTCATAAGCCCGGCCGCCACATGGGCCATGCGGATGCTCTTAGCCGCTGCCAGCTTCCCCTGCTTCTTTCCGACCCAGCTCCCATCGAGCCCATCCACCTCCTGGACGAACTCCATCTGCCCATTACCGCCTCCGATATAGCCCTGTCCTCTCTCTCTGATTCCACCATTTCTGCTGTCCTTAACTATGTTCGCAGGGGATGGCCTCCCTCCTCTGTCGAGCCCCGTTTTCTCCCTTTTTACCGGCGCCGCACAGAGCTCTCCGCGCTTCAGGGTTGCCTCCTATGGGGCCATCGCGTGGTCATTCCTGACCGTTTGCGCCAGTCTGTGCTTGCAAGCCTCCATGAAGGGCACCCAGGCATAATCCGGATGAAATCCCTGGGCAGGGGGTATGTCTGGTGGCCCTCCATGGATGCAGACATTACGGCTTGGGTGCAGCGCTGCACCACATGCCAACAGGTCTGTCCCGCCCCTCCCTCCGCCCCTGCTCGCGAGTGGGAACATCCTAGGGCTCCGTGGAGTTGTCTTCATATAGATTTCATGGGCCCCCTCGCAGGCACTTCCTTTTTCCTTGTCATAGATGCCTGGTCTAAGTGGGTGGAACTTTTTCCTATGCCCTCTACCACCTCCGCGGCCACTATCCGCATCCTTAATTCACTGTTCAACACCAATGGGTTGCCGGACGTCATTGTCTCGGACAATGGCCCCCAGTTCACTTCCCAGGAATTCCAACAATTCCTTGCAGTTTTGGGTATTCGCCATGCCCCAGTCGCTCCCTTTCACCCTGCAGGGAATGGCCTGGCTGAACGTGCTGTGCGTTCCGCCAAGGAATCACTTGCCCGCATGGTTAATCTTCCTTTATCCTCCCGGATTACTACCTATCTGCGTTCCCAGCATTCCACCCCGTGCCCCAGGCAAAAGTCCTGCTGAACTCCTCTTGGGCAGGAAAATCCGGACCACCCTGGACCGTTTACACCCTCTGTATTCCTCTTCCCCTCTTCCTACCTCTCCCCCTCCTAGGGCTTTTCGGGTGGGTGAGAGGGTTTTTGCACGGAACTTCGCAGGTGATCCGAAGTGGGTACCCGGAAGTATTGCGGACATAATGGGGCCCTGCTCTTACAGGGTCCTACTCGGCGACGGACGAATGTGGCGGTGCCACATAGATCAGCTGCGGCGGCAAACTGACGATGGGTCTCCGGATAGAGCATCAACTCCGAGTAGACTAGGCCCTAGCGACGTCGCCTGCCGGCCCAACGACAACAACGCAGCTAGCTCCGAACCCGTGTCCCCCACCACGTTTAGATCTGCAGACTTATCTTGTAACTTTGGTGCACCTCCTGGGGTGGGGCCTCTGGAACCGCTCTGCCTGCCTTCTGGACCGAGCCATCCTCCTACGTCAACCACAGACACTCCTCCCCTGCGAAGATCTCTGCGCGTGCGCCAGCGTCCCGAGTATTTACGGGACTACGTCTGCGCGAACCAGGGGAAAGGGGTGTTGTGTACTGAGCCGATCCACCAGTAGGTGGCGCGCGTAGACCTTCCTTTTATTGGCCCATACATCCAGCGGGAGAATCCTGATTACCCTATTGGTTCCCCGACTGTCGGCGTTTGTATAAATTGCTGTCAGCCGGGGATTGTGTATCTTGGCTTAGTCAGTTACTGTTGTTTTTTTAAATAAAGATTAACGTCTAGCAGCCGTCTTTTACTCCTTGCCTTGGAACACAAAAGGCACGCAAAAGGCACACTGTTTAAGTACAGTGCTGTGTAAAATGTTATTTTCCGGTTCTGGCCGCATATAAGGTAAGTTGTTTTGATATGGGGATCCCAATGGGTCATTCGTTTGGTATCTAGACCTGGCAAGACGTGAGTGAGCTAGGGAGTGAGTGCCGGAACGTCCACTGCCCTCTCCCCCCCCCACCCTGCACTGCCGCCGACTCGCTGCCCATCCTTCTCCCACTCGACTGCCCGCTCCTGAAGGACAGCTGTGTCCGCCACTGAAGGGGGAGAGTTGCAGCCAAATTTCAGGAAGGTGCGGCTCGTGAGTAGGCAAGGCTTCCTTCCGTGCAAGCGGGCAAGTTGGCAGGGAGCTACCCAAACCAAAGGCCTTCTTCCTCCAGCCTTGGCTACCAGACCCAGCAGGCGGCGCTCTATCCCCCATTTCCTGCAGGGCCTGCTGGCAAAGTGCCCCTCGCGTGCACCCACAGCTGCAGTCAGGTGGGTGAGGGGAACATGCTTCCCGTGTAGGCCAAGAACAAGACCTGTGAGGGGGGCCAAGGAGATGACCAGTGGTGACCTGATGTCCAACCGCAAGCCAAAAGAGATGGGATGGAGTAGGCAGCAGCCGCCACACACCCATCTCACCTTGTCTTTGCCCACAGTGGGAGCAGTAGCCGAAGGCAGAGGCACAGGGGAGAGGAATGCGGTCCCGTGGGCTGGATGCATCAGGCAACCACGTACCATGTCCCAGCCACATGGAACGGAGCAGGCACGTCCGGTGGTCTGCATCACGTGCCTCACCCGCCCCCCCAGCCTGTTGCTGATGCAAGTGCTGCCGCTGCCATGCCTGTTTCTTGGAGGGCCAGCTGCGGAGTCCCTGCTGCCAGACATGGACCTTGCAGTCCCTGGCCGTCCACCACGCCCTCTGGCAGCCATGGCAGGCGAGGCACCTCTTCCCCAGGCCCCTGTCAGCTGGGAAAAGCCAGTCATGTGAGGAGTGGCTGGGAGGGGAGGGGTGGGTTGCTGAATCCCACCACTGCATGGGCCGGATACATTGTGTCAGTGGGCTGTATCCGGCCCGCGGGCCGTATCTGGTTGCCCTAGAGGGTAAGATGTTCCAAAGGGTGGGCACTGCAGCACAGGCGGCTCTTCTTCTGGCTCCTGATAGACTCAGTTTTTTCACTGGTGGGATCTGAAGTAGGCCCTCTCTGCCAGCGTGACTCAGATGGGCTTGTCCTAGTGCAGTGATGGTGAACCTTTTCAGCACCGAGTGCCCAAACCGGAACATGCATGCATGTGCATGTGCCTCACTGCTGGAAACCTGAAGACCAGCTGGCCAGCACATGTATGCCTGGTTTTCTGGGGGGTTTTGGACTGTTTTCAGGATGTTTTTTCAGGCCATTTTCAGGCTGTTTTTGACCTGGAAAACACCCCAAAAATTGCCTCAAAAACGACCTGAAAAATGGCCTGTTTTTTGGCTGGTTTGGGGGCCTTTCCTGGCCTTTTTCCAGCGCCCCAGGACCTGCAAAGACCAGCTGTGCATGTGCGCACCGGAAACCAGAAGAGCAGCTGGAGATGGCGCGCATGCCCACAGAGAGGGCTCTGCGTGCCACCACTGGCACGCATGCCATAGGTTCACCATCACAGTCCTAATGGGATGAGGCCTGAGACCAGGTAGTCTGGTGATACAGTATGTATACATTTCCATCTGATAGGAAAGCCCAGTGAATAACAAGAACCAGGAATGTTTCTAGTACCAAATGGCCTTCAGAATTGCACAGGAAGAATATGTTAAAAGATTATGTAAACTTCAGAATATGGCTCAGACCACCAAGATGTTTAGATCAAAAGCCAGAGCATCATGCTTCAATGGGAAAAATAGATCTAGGCAGGTTTTCCCCACTATTATCCTAGCCCACTTCTGTCCTCCTTTTTCCCATGGCCACCCCAGTCTCAACAAAATGAACAAAGCTGTGTTTCAGGCATTTGTTTTTGCAAAGAAAGGTGTTTTTCTCATTTTGTTGTGTACACAGTATACAATGTGAGTTTTACATATTGAAAGAAAAAAACATCTCAGACACTAATAATGAACAATAAAAATATATAGGAACATTCAGTAATACAGAACACAAATCCCACACCTTGAGGCGTGAACAAGATACACAGAAATACACATTGTAAAAAAGGGGGCCTTTCAAGATCCAAATACAAGGGTGGGTGGCAGAGGAGGAATGTCTCTTTTTGTCACAGGAAACTGGGTTGTGCATGTGTGTGTGTGTTGTGCTTGTCCTTGTTCAACTCAGAGCTGGGTCTGTCCAATTCTGGCTGCTCAAGTTTGGCTACACTGTCCCTCCAACCGGGAGCAATCGTTTAGCAAGGTTCTCCATGGGATTGGTGTTGCAAGTCTACAGGTGAAACTTGAAAAATTAGAATATCGTGCAAAAGTTCATTTATTTCAGTAATGCAACTTAAAAGGTGAAACTAATATATGAGATAAGACTCATTACATGCAAAGCAAGATAGTTCAAGCCGTGATTTGTCATAATTGTGATGATTATGGCGTACAGCTCATGAAAACCCCAAATCCACCATCTCAGAAAATTAGAATATTACATGCAATCAATAAAGCAAGGATTGTACATAGAACAATATCGGACCTCTGAAAAGTATAAGCATGCATATGTACTCAGTACTTGGTTTGGGCCCCTTTTGCAGCAATTACTGCCTCAATGCGGCGTGGCATGGAAGCTATCAGCCTGTGGCACTGCTGAGGTGTTATGGAAGACCAGGATGCTTCAATAGTGACCTTCAGCTCTTCTGCATTGTTCAGTCTCATGTCTCTCATCTTTCTCTTGGCAATGCCCCATAGATTCTCTTTTCTGATGAGAACAACTTTTGCCAAAAGCACCAAAAACTGGTTCAATCACCGTGGGATTACTGTGCTTGATTGGCCTCTCCATTCTTCCTCCATACTCTGGGTCCTTGGTTTCCAAATGAGATGCAAAAGTTGCTCTCATCAGAAAAGAGGACTTTGGACCACTGAGCAATAGGACTTTGGACCACTGTGTTTCATTAAGACCAGGGTCAACTCAGCCGTCTACCAGGAGATTTTGGAGCACTTCATGCTTCCTTCTGCAGACGAGATTTATGGGGATGCTGACTTTATTTTCCAGCTGCCCACACTGCCAAAAGCACCAAAACCTAGTTCAATGACTGTTGGATTACTGTGCTTGATTGGCCAGCAAACTCGCCTGAACCACATAGAGAATCTATGGGGCATTGCCAAGAGAAAGATGAGAGACATGAGACCGAACAATGCAGAAGAGCTGAAGGCCGCTATTGAAGCATCCTGGTCTTCCATAACACCTCAGCAGTGCCACAGGCTGATAGCTTCCATGCCACGCCGCATTGAGGCAGTAATTGCTGCAAAAGGGGCCCAAACCAAGTACTGAGTACATATGCATGCTTATACTTTTCAGAAGTCTGATATTGTTCTATGTACAATTCTTGTTTTATTGATAGCATGTAATATTCTAATTTTCTGAGATGGTGGATTTGGGGTTTCATGAGCTGTACATCATAATCATCACAATTATGACAAATCACGGCTTGAACTATCTTGCTTTGCATGTAATGAGTCTTATCTCATATATTAGTTTCACCTTTTAAGTTGCATTACTGAAATAAATGAACTTTTGCACGATATTCTAATTCTTCGAGTTTCACCTGTATTGTCCCAAGAAGTGCCAAGGCTTTAGATCCCTCTAAAATTAACCCTATACTATGAAAGATTCCCCTCAACTTATTCTTCTCATTTCCACAAACCCATGTTCAGCTAACCCCACTTCCACACACAGCTATTTGTTACAATCCATCACTTCTAAGGCCAAACAGCTATCAGTAACCCAGTTTATTATGGAAAGCTGTTTTTGAAAAAAGTCTAATTTGTAAGTTTTAAAATACTCAAAAGAAACTAGGCCACTCTTCCCTTTAAAACCATTCTCTTTGATTAGGGCTCATTCACCAAATCTCCCCCCCCCCCCCAATGCACACTCACATACACACTTGCCAACCTCTATTCATCCACAATAAATAAGAAGGGGAGAAAATGAGATTCACCAGTATCTGTGGTGAATCTAGGTATCTAGGGACACTAAGGTAAAGTTATAAGAAAATTCAAATGGAGGAATGGTTATGGTTAGTGAGGAAGGAAGAACAGGGTTCTACAGGAGATGGGCCAGGAATAAAGGATTACTTGACGGGGAAAGAAATCTAATTTATTTATTTATTCAATTTATATAGCCACCCATCTCAAACAAGTGACTCTGGGTGGTGAATGTGGAAAAGGGAGAAATAGCAATGGAGGAAGAATGAGGTAGACTTTGGCATGGAGTTGGGAATCTGACATAGGAAGATCTACATTCAAGTAAGGGACTGCTTTGGGAGGTCAGTAGAAGATCTGGGGTGAGGAATGATGATAGCTGGCCAAAGCATATGACTGATTTAAGGTTACCAGGAAAGGGGGGGGGGTTGCAGAACCACGCAAGATAATGAATAGCTGGATAAGGGGTGGAGAGCCCGCCTGAGAATAGAAGAGGACAAGATCTTCATCCTCTAGCTCAGTGATGGCGAACCTTTTTTGGCTCGTGTGCCACAAGTGGGGGGAGCGCAGGGGGGTCGAGTGCGGGCGTGCTGCACCCATAATGCAACGCGCGACCCCCCAGTGCGCATGCGCGCACAACGCATGACCCCCCCATTTTTACATTCTTTTTTTGCCCTCCCCAGGCTCCAGGGGCTTTATAGGAGCCTGGGGAGGGCGAAAGGAGCCTCCCCCGACCCCCCGGAGGCCCTCCAGAGGCTTCAGGGACCGTCCGAGGCTTCCCTGAAGCCTTCGGAGCACTTAAAACCACCCTCCGAGCAACCCGGAAGTGACTTCCGGGTTGCTCGGAGGGTGGTTTTAAGCGCTCCCTGAAGCCTTCGGAACGCTTCGGAGCGCTCCCTGAAGCCTTCGGAACGGAAAAATAGCTTTTAAAAAGGTGAACTCAGCTGGCCAGCGCGCACATGCACGCTGGCCAGCTTACAGGGCAGCGCCTCACGTGCCCTGACAAATGGCTCCACGTGCCACTTGTGGCACGCGTGCCATAGGTTCGCCATCACTGCTCTAGCTCATCAGAGTTTATCATTTCAGTTTAGGGTTGGATTGGGAGCTTTGTTTAGGAGGCAGGATGGGGTAGGAGTCACAAAGTCTCCCTTCTCACCTCAATAACAATGATAAAAAAATTAACCTAATAAAAATTTCAATCAAAACCAAAGAACGTCACAGCTACAGATGAAAGGAGAGAGAGGGAGAGCAACTCCTGCACATCATGAATTTCAAGTTAGTCAAATACAATATGGTACATAGACTTTTTATGCTATACAGTATATACAGCTTCAGGGAGGGGGCAGCAGAATCCTGCCTTGCCATAATATGTGGAGAATGGGGAAAATAAAAAATATTCCTCCCTCATAGAAGTGCAGATCTACCACTGGGGAAGGATTTTTGTCATATGTGTTTTTATGTTGTACGCCGCCCTGAGTCCTTGGGAGAAGGGCGGCATATAAGTCCAATAAAACCAAACCAAACCTTATCTAAAGCCTTCTATACATTCCTCCCATGATCCAAGGGTGGGGTGGGGTGAATTGTGAAATCTGGGGGAGGAGAGGGGAATTGGCAGATTGCTATAGATGTCACTAGGCTCTCCCCTGCCCATTTACTGCTATCTATTTAGAAAGTATAGGGAAATGTTCCACATATCCAAATGAGTTAGAATCACCCAAATCAATAGCAATAAAAGTGAATCCTCCAGCAGCAATTGCCTCATGAAAACACATGGGGAGGGAGGGAGAGAAAGGGAAGTTTATCTAGAAAGGGAGAAAATTGGTGCTATCAGATATGATTGGGAACAACAAGTTTGGCAATAAATATTCTTGTTGGAAGCAAAAATAGAAGTGATCGCCATTAGTGTATGGATGGATGGCTTCCCTTCACTCCAAACATTTATTTGGCAAAGATGGGATTAGAGATGTTGGAGAGCAGGGGTCATATTTCCTGATCAGACTGTGGATAAAAGGAGCTAGACACTGTATAAAGAGTGGCCAATGCACCATCACCCCTTGCTCAATTCTCAGCTCTCCCTAAGGAGAAGTAAAGGTTCTTGATGGAAGAGATGTAGGGTAGAACTTCAGAAGACCCTGGTCCTTCTCTTTTCACCAATCTCACTACTGTCAACTCACTCCACGGTGAGAAATCAAGAAGTCTTTTGGCTCTAAATCACACACCGTCATTTCTCTGACTTTCCAATAGGTTCCCCTGTTCTCAACCCCCACCCTGAGCAAGAGGCAAGACTGTTCAATTAGATATTTATACATTTATATATAAATAATATTTCTCTGTACAGCCAGGGCAAAGGGGAAAGGGGTGTTCCAACCATCCAATTATTTGATGAGAACCCTCCTCAAAAACCTCCACCCTCCACCAACAACACAGGCTTGTCCCATGTCCTGTTTAAGGAAAAAGAGAAACCCCCAAGGAGAAGGGGTGGTATTGGTGGTGGTGAGCTGAGTCTGGACTCGTTGCCTGTATTAGTACCTCTCAAATTTCCTCTTCCCACTTCTTGCTCTGGCTCTGCAGAGGGGCTGGCATTAGGCAGCCCCTCCTGGGGTGTGGCTCTGATGATGATGTCACACACATTTGCTTTGAGCCTGTGTCAGCAATTTGCTGAAGGAGTCAAACAGTTTCTCCAGCCATGGCTGGTTGCGCATGCACTGCTGCACCACCTCCTCCTGGCCCAAGTCTTCGTTTTGACCCTCAATTGCCATTGTCTGGAAAAAAAGGAAATGAAAAGGTTGAAATATTAGCCATGAAACCACACAGGTGGCTCTTTCAAGAAATCCACAAGTAGCCAAAACTGATTAGTCTGTACTTGGGGCCAAAGCTAAAAAAACATCACTAAAAGTCCTGAGACTTTTTAAACATGACACCATTCTGTATTTTTAATGAGCTTCAAAAACTACAGCTTATTTACAACTCTACTTGTACATATTTGTGATGTAGGTGTAGATGAAGACCTCTTAATTTAAGAAAACCCACATTGTTATGTTTTTAGTAATTTGTGTACTTATTTTAGTCTTTTTTTGTATTTTATTTCATTGCTGTGTGGTGGAATTTCCAGCTAGACTAGAGGCAGAGGTCAAGAGGGCGCCAGGTTTAGAGTCATTACACTGCAGTAAGCAGCACAGCCAGACCTCCCCCAGAAACTTTGAAGCCTTATGTTATTTCCAAGGGAATGCAGTCAGTCTTGAGATTATTATTATTATTATTTCTTTGGATTTCTAAACCGCCCCCTCTCCCAAAAAGGGACTTGAGAGATTCTTGTACCAGTGGTTCTGGTTGCTTTCGCCTGACAGTTGTAAGCCACCCAGAGTCAATTACAGGTGGCATCCAATAATAATAATAATAATTATAGTTAACTGTATAAAAAGTATAGTTAACTGGACACAAGCTGATTTGGACATTTTGGACCGAAAAACCAGGAAACTAATGACAATGCACTACAGTTTACATCCACGTGGTGATATTGATAGACTATACCTACCCCGAAAATCAGGTGGCAGAGGATTATTACAAGTGAAGCAAATAGTTGAAGAAGAAAAACATGCACTGGCTGATTATTTAAAAGAAAGTCAAGAACATCTATTAATCGAAGTAAAGAACAAAAATCTATTGAAGGCCCAACAGACGAAACAAGAATACAGAAAAGATGTGATAAAATTAAGAATGGAGAGTTGGCAGAACAAAGCATTGCATGGCCAATTTCTGGAAAACATAAAAGATAAAGTGGACAGTGAAAAAACTTGGTTATGGTTAACAGCAGGTACATTAAAGAAAGAAACAGAGTCACTAATCCTGGCTGCGCAAGAACAAGCTATCCGCACAAATGCCATTAAGGCCAAAATCGAAAAATCCTCTGATGATGCCAAATGTAGACTTTGCAAAGAGGCTGATGAAACTGTTGACCACATACTCAGCTGCTGTAAAAAAATCGCGCAGACTGACTATAAAATGCGGCACAATTCAGTGGCACGAATGATCCACTGGAATTTGTGCAAAAATTATAATATTAAAACAGCAACAAACTGGTGGGAACATAAGCCTGAAAAAGTCGTTGAGGGTCAGATGGTCAAGATCTTGTGGGATTTTCGCATACAAACGGATAAAATACTGGCGCATAATACACCAGACATCACACTGGTTGAGAAAAATAAGGTTACAATCATAGACATTGCAATACCAGGTGATAGCAGGGTCGCCGAGAAGGAATATGAAAAAATCGCGAAATACCAGGACTTAAAAATCGAAATTCAACGATTATGGCACAAACCAGCAGTGGTAATTCCAGTGGTAATCGGCACACTGGGTGCTATTCCAAAAGCACTGGAATTACATTTAAAACAGTTAAAAATTGACAAAATCACCATCAGTCAAATGCAAAAGGCCGCACTGCTTGGATCCGCACACATATTACGAAAATACGTTATGACGTCCTAGGCCCCTGGGTGGGGCCTGACTAGTAATTAATGCCAAATCCGGCGAAACAACTGGCCGCTGTGATACAATTCTGTTGATGCAATAATAATAATAATAATAATAAATAACAACAACAACAACAAATGCCAAACGAAGAAGAACACATTTAAATATGGTGTGGGTAGATTACAAGAAGGCATTTGACACATTACCCCACAGCTGGATTAATGCCTGTCTGAAAAATTTTGGAATCAGCAAAAATATCTACATTTTTGAAAGCAAATATGGAAAAGTGGAAAACAGTTCTAATAGCAAATGGAGAGAACATTGGTGAAGTCAACATCAGATGAGGAATCTTCCAAGGGGACTCACTTTCACCACTACTGTTCAACATCGCATTAATTCCCCTGACAATAATTCTATGAAGCACAAAACTGGGATACCAAATCTCAAGCCAACATGGCAAGATAAACCATCTACTATACATGGATGGCTTAAAACTGTATGTGAAAAGCTCCACTGAACTTGAATCAATACTCAACACAGTTCAACTGTTCAGCAGCAACATCAAAATTAATTTTGGACTTGAAAAATGTGCTATACTATCCATGCAGCGAGGAAAAATGGAAAAAATAGAAGGAATAGACCTGGGAAATGGAAGCACAGTGAAAGCATTATCAAAGCATGCCAGCTACAAATACCTAGGCATATTGGAAGCAGATAACATATTGAATGGAAGAGTCAATGCAAAAGGAGGGGCTGCAAAATATTAAAATCAAAACTGAATGAATAATCAAAGCCATTAATACATGTGCAGTGCCAGTGATGCGCTACCCAACTGGAATCATCAACTGGACTGTGACTGAACTGGAAAAGCTGGACTGAAAAACGCGTGAACTCTTGAATATGTACCATGTTTTACATCCACAAAGTGACACCGACAGGTTGTACCTGCCAAGAAGAATAGGGGGCAGAGGGCTATTGCAAATCCATCAAACTGTAGCAGAAGAAAAATGAAGTTTGAATGATTATGTGAACCAAAGAGTCAATAGTCGTAGGCTGATGGTGTGTAGTGGCCCGAATGGTGTGGAGGTGAGAGCCTGTAACGCGATGGACAATTCCCAGGTAGGGAAGCAATGCACTGCAGTTCTGAGGTTCGCTGCCCCCTTCAGGAAGGTACGCACCCGTGGGTGGTGAGCAAGAGTCTGGCCCTCTCTGCCTGAGAGAATCGTAGACAGGGCAGCCAATTGACAACACAGAGTGTTAGGAGTCAGGCCCCTGTCCAGCCCATCCTGCAAAAAACCCAATAACTGTGGTATGGAAGCAGACCTGGGATCTATGTGTCTAGAGCGGCACCATCTGCAAAATGCAGTCCAGGTGGCATTGTATATGCGCGTGGTGGAAGGTCTTCTGGCTGCCTGAATCGTGTGGATGACTCTCCTGGAGAAGTTTTCCCGTGCTAGGATATCCCCCCTTTTTTTTTGCCAAAAACTTTTTTATTTATTTTTAATTTTCAAAACAAACATAAAAATCCTCCTTCTTTACATCCTGTAGAAAGTGTATCAGTTGGTTACAAACGGTTTTTGTGCATCTCTTATACCGTCATCAAGTATAAGTCATATTAACTCTAGTATCTTAACTCAAATGTTTATACATATTACCATCATCATACCTCCACTTTTATTTGACTATAATTGTTTAAACGTCCTTCATCATGAAATATAGCAAAATTTAATACATAACCACATACTGGCATTTCATTTACTTATTTATAAAATCCTCCATTAACATTAAATCCTTATATCCTATTCTAGCTAAACATCCATAATATTTAATAACAGTTTTCTAATCCTCCTTTCCAAATCGTTGTTTACAATTTACATCCAATTTCCTTATATTATACCCATACATTATATAGATTATTATTATTATCCTTTCTTTATTTGGCTATATTCTATGTCACAACATTTTCCCCCTAATAATCAAAACTTAACTGTGTCTAATTTAGTTCTCTTTTTTATTGTTATTATTAACCTTTATATATAATCCCGGGTATCATTCAATATTCATATCCAATTATTGCTTATCATAACACTACACATTGTATACAGTATTATCATTATCAATTTTTTATTTGACTATACCTATTGTCACTAAGTTTCACTAGGTTTAGCTAGTAGTTTTAAATTATACTCTTCCATCTATCAACCTGTATCTTTCCAATAACAAAACAATCTTATGTCCTCTGCCATTTGTGGTATCAATCTTCTAAGCTTCTTCTTAATCAGCTTTGTATGGACTAGTCCTAGCAACTCCTTGCTTGTAAGATCTCTCATATAATCCTGATGCCCTCTTTCTGCTTCTTTATTCCACTTGTCTTTAGTTGTCAGCAGTGTTAGCAATATTTTCGTTAATAAAGTTTCATAGTCCATAAATTCTTTACTTTTTTCTTCTTCTTCTATGTCTTGCCCTTTGAAATAGGTTTCCTCTCCATTTATTTCCTCTTTCAGTATTCCATTCTTTGCATTTTCAAAAACAAACCAATTACCATAAATGTCAGCAAGTTTAATTGCTTTATATTCATTTTCCACTTCAATTCTTTGAATTTTAATCCCCTCATTTTGCATTTGGTGAACATCATCAAATTTTCGATCACGTCTTTCTGTTAACTGTTCCAAAAGTTCCAGTTTTTGTTCAATCCTCTCATATGTATTTGTTAATTTTAGTAATTCTGAAAATATTGTCTGCAGGCTTACAGTCTCTCCATTTTCCTGACACTCCGCTATCTTAAACAAAGAGCTCTCGCTTGGAAGGTTTTTTAAGTTAAAACATGGATTCACAAAAGCCGTTTTTCCCCTCTTCTCTGGTTGAAAACATGCTTCAAAGGGACATTTGGCTTACCCCTATCTCTCTGTAATGAGCTGTCAAAACAAACCGCGAAGAAAGGGAAAAGTTCCGCTTGAATACACAAGCTCCAAACAACAAAACCTCCCGGCACGTAGCACTTTTAAAATATTTCTTTTTTTATATCTGTTTTACATTTCAAATTAGAAAAAGAGGTCCAGTCTTTAAATGAATTAAAAAATAATAATACAGCGATGAAAGAGGAAAGCTTTGGTTTATAAATCACCGAGTCACAGAAAAAAAAGATAAAAACAGAAGACTTAATCCGTCCATTTTAAAAAGCTTGTAAAGGTTTCATCCATGAAGATAGCATATAAAAAAATGGGATAACCACTGTCCAGAACTGTTGCAAGATTAATTTCGCCGCTTGATTCTTCTATTCTTCAATTTAAATCAATTTTTAAGTTTTTATAGGCAGTCTCTCTTTTAAAACAATGAAGATTCCTCACCAGCTGGAAACACTTTCACTTTCCATTCCTTCCGTTTTGGGGCCGCCCCGACTTCATCAGCCTTGGCTGGATTTTTTGTCACCGGCTTGAAGAAATTTCTCTTGCTTCTTTCGGGGATTTTGCGATATCCCCGAGTTCAGCAAGACGTATTCTTCCTGTTCACTGTCTCTACGTGACAGTTTAGATCCGTTTGGACCCCCCCAGTGGCAAATGTGTCAACTGCGATCTCAGAGCATTGAGACCGCACATCGTGTCGTTGCGACTTCGACCCCGCCCCTCCAGGATATCCCTTTCAAGTGCCAAACGGCAAGTTGCAGCCACTAGCACTCTGGATGTAGAAGAGCCCCCTGGCTAAGGGATATCCTGTCTTCTGGAATTCTCCAGGGCCTGGTGATTGAGAGGTTGACTAGGTTGGCATACCAGGGGCATCTGGGCCAGTGGGGGGTTGACAAGCAGGACCTCTGCCCTCTCCGCAAGCACCTTCCAAATGACCCTCAGGATAAGAGGTAGAGGTGGAAATGCATAGAGCAGGCCCTGTGGCCAGGGACTGCAAAGAGCGTTGATGCCTTCTGCCCCCAGTACAGGAAACCTGGAGAAGAACCTCAGGAGGTGAGTGTTGCTGGGATGGGCAAACAGGTCCACAGTTGGCTGGCCGAACCTTTGGAACAGATCCGGATGAAGGCGCCATTGGAACAGATCCGGATGAAGGCGCCGGATGAAGGCGCCATTGGAACAGATCCGGATGAAGGCGCCATTCCATGTGGTCCACTGTGGCCCTGCTCAGCCAATCCGCTTGCATGTTCGTGCTCCCGGAGATGTGCTCTGCTCTGATCGATAGAATGTGTCTCTCTGCCCAGAGGTGCAGTACCTCCACCTCCCGCATGAGGGTCCTGGAGTGCGTGCCCCCCTGGTGGTTGATGTGCGCCTTGGTGGCCACGTTGTCGGTAAGGATCAGGACGTGGCACCCCCTCACTAGATTCTGAAAGTTCTGAAGAGCAATGCGGACGGCTCGGAGCTCTAGCTAGTTTATGTTGTTCAGGAGCTCCTCTGGGTCCCGTGTCCCTGGGCTACCAAAGATTGGGCATGGGCTCCCCATCTGAATAGACTGGCATCGTTTGTTACTGTGATGCGGTCTGGCTCCCTGAATAGGCACCCCTTCTGAAGCACGGGGGACTTCCACCAGACCAATGATCGGGGTGGTACTCAAACCCTGGTGTTGGACCTGCTGGTGCGGGCCCTCTGGAACGGGAGCAAG
Organism: Natrix helvetica; assembly: GCF_964273705.1. Classification (NCBI taxonomy): domain Eukaryota; kingdom Metazoa; phylum Chordata; class Lepidosauria; order Squamata; family Natricidae; genus Natrix; species Natrix helvetica. The sequence continues at coordinate 45,892,691 of NC_138555.1, forward strand.
AACCATTGAAGAGTCCGTACGTGTAGTCGCACCCAGGGAACAATATCTATACAGGAGATCATTTCCCCCAGGAGTTGGGAAAGGACCGTTAAGGGCACTGACCTCTGAAGCAGCAATTGACTCACCAGCTCTCGGATGCTGGCACATCTCTCCTGAGAAAGGTAGACCACGCAGGCCTCGGAATCAATCACAGCTCCCAGATGCAGTAGACTGGTGGATGGCTGGAGATGGCTCTTTTGCAGATTCACAGAGAACCCGTGTTGCTGGAGGACCTGTATTGTGGTGTGAAGGTCTCAACGTGCGTGCGCTGGGGACGACAACAGTATTAACATGTCATTGAGATAACACTGTATCCTGATCGGCAACTCCTGTAGATACGCCACGACTGCTGCCAGCAGCTTTGTGAAAGTCCTGGGGGCTGATGACAGGCCGAATGGCAGGGCCCTGTACTGGTAATGTCACTGTGCAAAGTGGAATCTCAGGAACTTTCTGTGCAACGGGCGGATAGGCACATGAAGATAAGCCTCCCAGATATCTATGGAAGTTAATCAATCTCCCTGCCGGATGCAGTCCAAGATGGATTGGAGGGACTGCATCTTGAAGCGCTTGTACGCCAAGTGTATATTGAGCTGTTTTAAATCTAAAATGGCTCTCCAACCTCCTGAGCCCTTTGGAACGAGGAATAGGATTGAGTAGAATCCCCTTCCCTCTTGCCCCGATGGAACCGGCTCGATAGCGAGAATGTCCAACAGGTGTTGGATCTCAGTGTCCATGAGACCCCTCTTGACCTGGCACTTGGGAACAGGGCATCTGATGAAACGTCTCGTAGGAGTGGTGAGAAATTCTACAGTAAGGCCCAGCCTTACCATCTGCAACACCCAGGCGTCCGTGGTGGTTGCATCCCATTGGCTCATGAAATGCGTGAGCCGACCGCCAATGGGATGAGATGAGCGGGAATCACTTGTATCTGCGAAAGGATTGGTTGCCTGACCCTCGAAATGGCCGCTTAGGCTGAGGCTGTTCCTGCTATTGTGGCCTACCTCTGTCACGAAACCCAAATGATCTGTCCTGAAACCTGTCCTGGAACCTGTTGGAGGAGGACTCATATGCAGGAGGACTCATGCAGAAGAGGAACTCAGCAACCTAAAGCAGAGAGGCTGCCCCATCAAAGAGCACATCCGTGAATTTAGGAGGGTAATAGGGAGGCTACCCCTTTTACCAGAGCGGCTGCTGGTGCATTTTTTCAGAACAAGCCTGGACAAGCAAATTGCCCAGGTAACTGCATACTGCGACATCCCAAATCAACTCTGAGTGGTTCCGAGTAGCAACAAAAGTCGACAGTGGGCTGTGCACCAACGACATGCCAAAGCAACCGGACACACAAGAGAGAGGTCAACCCGACCTGAAACCACCCAGCCAGCGGGGAACCACAGCACCACAGCAGGCTCTGAGACCAGCCTTCCCTTGAAGTCCGCTGAAATGCTACAGATGGGGGGGGATGGGCCACTTGGAAGCTGCATGCCCAACCCCAGCCCCCAAACCAAGGCCAGACCCACTGCCCCGGGCACGACCAGAACGAGGGTCCAAATGGACCACCAACACCTCCGGGAAAGCCCTCCAGGCTGCAAAGGCCCCTTTCCCCTCAGGCGAAAGTGATGGAACCCCAGGTAACGACAACCAGTCGCCTGAATCATATGACAGCGAGGACGAGGGAGAAAATGACCCAATGGTGAGTGAATCAATTCACCCTTTCCTTTTTCCAATACGCCTCACAGCCCCAAAAACAGGAAACCAGGGGGATTTTCAAGCCCTAATAGACTCAGGCTGCACAAGGTGCTTGATCAACCTAACCACAGTCCTGAAACTGGGGATCAGAACAAAAAGACTGGCCCACCCGATCCGGTTCGAGCAGGTCAACGGGTCCCTAATGGGAGGAGCCTATGCCACCCACCTAACTGAACCAGTGAGGATAGAACTAGCGGATCACTGGGAAATAATTCGATTCATAAACCCCCCAAAATGACAGACGCAGTCATACTGGGACTTTCCTGGCTAGACAAGTGGGGACCGACCATCTGGTGGCAAGGGTGTACCCGAAGACTTAGGATATCAAGGGGCCCCCAACCCCTCCCACACCAGCAAGCAGAAACACCATCCACACTGGAAACCCCCCAAAAGAGCCCAGGAGAACAACTTGCAACCGCATCCGACAAAACCCCAGAAGCCGAACTGATTCCGATGGAATATCAGGACCTCGCAGAGGTATTCAGCGAGGCCGAGTGCGATGTTCTGCCTCCTCACCATGAGACAGACTGTGCCATCGAAATCATCCCTGGGACAAAACTACCCAAGCCCAAACTGTACACCATGACGCCCCGGGAAATGCAAGAGATGCGCAAATACATACACAAAAACCTAGCAAGGGGGTTCATTGAGCCAGCCAAGCCACGGGTCGCGGCACCAGTCTTCTTCAAGGAGAAAAAAGATGGAACTATGAGGCTGTGTGTGGACTTTCGAGGGTGCGTACACAACCTATACCCCCTCCCCCTCATGAAGGATATGCTATCTCATCTGGCCAAGGGAAAAGTCTTCACCAAACTAGACCTCAGAGAAGCATACTACCGAGTACGAATCAGAGAGGGAGATGAGTGGAAAACAGCGTTCAACTGCCCCCTAGGGAGCTTTCAATTCAAAGTGATGCCTTTCGAACTGCAGGGGCCCCCAGCGGTATTCATGCAGTTAATAAACGAGGTGTTGCATGAGCACCTCTGCAAGGGGGTCCTCGTCTACCTAGATGACATCCTTATCTACATGGAGACCATGGACGACCACGTACCCCTGGTCCGCCAAGTACTGGAGAAACTTCTGGCAGCCAACCTGTACGTCAAGTGTTCTGACCCCCCTTCCTCCGTTGCCCACACAGAACATACACTCCGGTACAGTACAAGGGAACAAGGTTTATTGCACAAACAAACAAGAGGTTCCGTGGCAGCAAGCCACCAAGACAAAGCTCACAGGAACAGAACACAAAAGCAGCTATCCAGCTTGCTAGACTTCCAGACTGGAACTTCTGGCATAAGTCTTCTGTTGACTGCTGCAAAGGGCGTATGCGGAGTCAACCCTTTTATAACCTGGAAAGGGAGCCTCCCAAACAGCAGCTGAGAGCTCTTTACCGCCTATAATTACGCCCATGCTCCTTGTGTCTGTGGGCGCGCCGGTAACGGGCGTCCAGAAACGCCCTGCTGAGTTCTGACTCACTGTCTCGTGAGTCTTCCCCGCTGCTCCAAGGCATGGCATCGGGAGCCCCCCTCCTCTGGCTCTCACCGCTGCTGCATGCCTCAGGCGCCTCCTGGTGGCCGACCAGACTCTCGGATCCCTGCTCAGCGTCCGAACCCTGTCCAGGGTCGCCCATCTCCTCTGGGGCTGACTCGTAGGGACCCTCACTCTCGGAGTCTGGTGGCAACGGCAACGGCAACGGCTGGGCCACAACAGTCAAGGTATCAAAATGCGAATTCCACCGTGCACGGTTAGACTACCTGGGTTACCGAGTGTCAAATGTGGGAATAGAGATGGACCCAGCGAAAGTGCAAGCCATCCTAAGCTGGCATCCCCCTCGCACCCGCAGACAGCTACAAACCTTCCTAGGGTTCGCGAACGTCTACAGGCAATTCATCCCCTCCTTTGCAAAGATTGCCAAACCCCTGACAGACCTCCTGAAGACAGGGACCCCAGGAACGAAACCTCATCCGGGACAACCCCAACCATGGGATCTAACCTGCCAAGAGTCATTCGAGACACTAAAAGAAATGTTTGCAAAGGAGCCAGTGCTGAAGCATCCTGACCCCGAGCAACCTTTCGTGATCCAGGCAGATGCCAGCGATGTGGCAGTGGGAGCGGTGCTACTCCAAAGAAACAACCAAGGAAACTTACAACCCTGCGCCTACACCTCCCGCAAGCTCACACAGAGAGACGATGGGCTGCATGGGAAAAGGAGGCTTTCGCAGTGAGATGGCCACTGCTAACCTGGAGACACCTGCTGGAAGGGGGCCAGAAACCGTTCAAATTCTGGACTGACCACAAAAATCTAGAGGTGCTTCGGACCCCACGGAAGCTATCACCCAAACAAGTCCGAAGGGCTCAATACTTCAACCGTTTTGATTTTGTTTTAAAGCACATTCCAGGGGGGAGGAACTTTCTAGCTGATGCCCTCTCCCGCATGCCTCGGTACAAATGCGAACGGGAGCACGTAGTGGACGCCATCATTCCCTCTACCCAAACCGCTGCCCAAGTGACCACCAGACGGCAACGCCGTGACCGGCAAGACCAACTTGCAAGCAACCTAACCACGAGGCTCAAAACTGAACTGCTAGCAGACCCCTGGTTCCAAACCAAGCAACACATCGTACACGTACCCTAGTTCTCCAGAGGAGTCATGATGCCAAACCAGCAGGCCACTTTGGGTTCCTAAAGACTTTACACTTAGCCCGGAGGCAATTCTGGTGGCCTGGCATGAAGAAAGATGTAGATAGTTACGTGAACAGTTGTACCATTTGCACCACAATGAAGAGACGACCAGGAAACCCCCCCGGACTACTGCAAACAGTAGCAGAGCCAACGAGGCCGTGGCAGGAGATCGCAATGGACTTTATAGTAGAGTTGCCAAAAAGTGGGGGAAACACAGTGATTTGGACAGTAATACACCTGTTCTCCAAACAGGCACACTTCATACCCTATAGCGGACTACCCTCGGCTCACAAACTGGCTAAACTGTTTGTGAAGCATATCTACCGACTGCATGGAATACCTCGAAGAATTATCTCAGACAGAGGGGTCCATTTCACGGCTAAGTTCTGGAGGGAGTTCCTGCGGTCCATTGGATCATCATAGGGTCTTAGTTCAGCTTTCATCCGAGCACCAATGGGGCAGCAGAAAGACTGAACGCCATGGTAGAGCAGTACCTGAGGTGTTACGTGAACTATCAGCAGTCCAATTGGGCAGACCTTTTAACTTTTGCTGAGGTCGCATACAATAATGCTGTCCACAGTAGCACAGGACTCACGCCATTCAAAATAGTGAGCGGTATGGACTTCATCCCAATGCCTGAGTATCCAAGGGATCCCCCCTCCTCAGTCAGCTTGGCTGACTGGATGTCGATGCTGAAAGCAACCTGGGAAAATGTCAAAAAGGCACTGGCTAAAGCGGCACAAACCTATAAGAAACAGGCAGACAAACACTGGGCTCTGCAACGGCCATTCCGGGTGGGAGAGAAGGTTTACCTCTCCACAAAATATTTGAGATTAAAACTGCCTAGCAAGAAACTGGGGCCAAGGTTTATGGGACCATTCCCCATAGTAAAGATCATCAACCCAGTCACAGTGCAATTGAAACTGCCTCGATTGTTGGGGAAGATACACCCAGCATTCCATAGCAGCCTCTTAAAACCCGTGATTGGATCCACTCTGAGACCACTACCCCGGGAGCCCCTGGGCCCTATGGACATAGGGGGCCAAACCCATTATGAAGTTCAGCGTATCCTTGATTCAAGGCGGCACAGGAGACAACTCCAATACTTAATCAAATGGAACGGCTACCCCTTGTCAGAGGCATCTTGGGTGAAAAGTAGAAATATCCAGGCTGATCGCCTTATAGCAAAATTCCATGCAGAAAATCCAAGCAAGCCTGGGGGAGGGACACATTCCTAAGTTATACACCTGTACTCAAATTGCTTTGTTTTATACAGGTTGCTTTCAGGAAGTGAGGGGAGCCGGATGTCAATGCCTAAGGCGTTTCCATGACTATTATCAACTTGAGAAGGGGGGGGGAATGCCATGCATACTTTTGGCCAGAGTAAAAGTCTCATATTTCTGTCCTGGGATGTGAATGCGCACGTCCAGAAACCTGCCATAATGTCCTGTTGGAGAATGTGATTGATGACCTCAGCCAGAGAGGAGGGGGCACAGGGGTAAAGGTCAGATGCCATTAAGTGTGATTTAGTTTCAGCTACACAGAAGTCCGTGCCAAGATGTTAGTCCTAATAAATGAATGGGTTTTTTTTTAACCTTGTCTCGGGGCTCGTAAATTAATTAGGGCAACTCTTGGAAACTTCGCAATGAGATCACGAATCTCCCTAGGAAGACTCATGGGTTGTTCCTCTTCAGGGCGGAGCCCCGCCGCTGTGGGGGAGAAGGTAGCCACTGGTGCTGAGTGCCTGGTCATAAGATTGGGGGCCAGACCCACCCCTGAGAGACAAGCTGGGGAAGCGGGCCCCAATCCAACCTCCTCCACTAATAACCCCTGGGGAATGGTGACATCAGGGGACCATCCCTGAGTTGTGTCCAGAGCAGGGGGGGGGGGGAATCAGGCTGTGAGTGGGAGGAGAGAGTCTCCAATGCCAAAGGCAGAGGAGAGCTGCTGACCTGTGCTCTTTTGGAGGCCTTGGAGAATTGCTTCTCCCATGTCTTCTTCCCCCTCTTAGCAATCCCTATCAGGCGCAGTGGAAGTGGCCTGAACCACCGACCTGCTTGCCCGGGACCTGCTGGAAGTGCCCCTGGTGGTGGGTCTGCCCACCCTGGCACTGGATGTCCCTGGGGTGGGTTGCGTTCTTGGGGAAACCTCTGCCCCGGTACTGCTACCAGAGATGGAATGATCAACCATTCTAGGAGCTACCTGTAGGATGTAGTGCCTTAGCAATTGGAAGATTGGCAATTAATGGAAAGGCCCTGAGCAACAGAAAACTAGGCTCTCTGTATAACCGGGCCCTTCCAGGGAAGCGGTGGAAGCAAATTTTGCTGTCAGGCTGCCTACTCCAAACCACAGTAATAGTCCAGCCAAACTCCACTCATGCAAAACAGCGATAGAAAAAAACTCTGCCTGGAGGGACCAAGAACCTTTACGGCGAGAACGGCTGGGGAAATAGCAAGCTCTGATGAGGTATGTGAAAACCCAGGCGGCAAGGTGTCGCTGAGAGGTTCTTTGTGGACCAGAACTGTCCTGTAGGGATGGGGCACAAGGAGAGGTGTTTCGGACGTGTGCGGGGAGAAAGGCAAGCTCCCCAACAGGTCCGATTCCAAGCTCTCTGGAGATCAGCGGCAGCAGTGGTGGCCATCTTCGTATGACTGCTCTGGAGCCGGGGCATCTGGAACAAGATTTGTGCAGGTGCAGAGAAGCAGACAGACTGTTCTGTCAGAAAATTTCTCCTTAATTCTAAGTTGCTTCTCTCCTTGATTAGTTTCCACCCATTGCTTCTTGTCCTGCCCACAGGTGCTTTTCAGAATAGTTTGACTCCCTCTTCTTTGTGGCAGCCTCTGAGATATCATAACACTGCTATCACGTCACCCCTAGTCCTTCTTTCCATTAAACTAGACATACCCAGTTCCTGTAACCGTTCTTCATATGTTTTAACCTCCAGTCCCCTAATCATCTTTGTTGCTCTTCTCTGCACTCTTTCTAGAGTCTCAACATCTTTTTTACATCGTGGCGAACAAAACTGGATACAGCATTCCAAGTGTGGCCTTACCAAGGCATTATAAATTGGTATTAATACTTCACAAGGTCCTTTGTGGACCAGAACTGTCCTGTAAGGATGGGGCACAAGGAGAGGCATTTCAGACATCTGCGGGGAGCGCGGCAAGCTCCCCAACAAGTCCGATTCCAAGCTCTCTGGAGATCAGCGGCAGGGGTGTAGCCCTTCTTCGTATGACCGCTCTGGAATCGGGGCATCTGGAACAAGATTTGTGCAGGTGCGGAGAAGTGGACAGAGTGTTTGATCCAAAGGAAGATTGGCCGATGTAAGAGTAAGAGAAACAAACTTTGGAGTTTAAAAATTTTCCGGAACTAAACCTAGCGGCTAAATGTCACTTGGAATACGGAGGACAGAAAGAAAGGAGGGGAAAGCTATCGGTGAGAGAGTACTGAGACCAAGAAGAACTTTGTTAATAAATTTGGAATTGGAAAAACCTAAAGCTAAAGAAGAGAAAAAAAAGAGGGAAGATCAGGATAATTGGAATATGGATTTTGAATTTTTGGTTCGACTACTGATAAGATTTGACAAATTAGTGATCTGATTACATAAAGGAACATTAAAAGCCACCTAGTGGAGAGAGGAGACATAATACCATCTTGAAACAAAGGGATAGAAGAAGGGTGTGGTCCGTCTTTTTACTTGATTTTACTTTGTCTACACTGGAAGAAAATATAGAACTTTTGAAGTTTGGAAAAGGATTGGATTATCTTGTGTCACTGCGTTTATTTGGCTTGCCAGATGTGCTTACATTCCAGGTTATATGGTAGAATGAACTGACTCTTATCTCAGCTTCACTGCGCATGTACACATTCCTTCATCATTATTATTTCACCTTACTTTCTTTTGTCCATCTGCCAAGGCAGACAGGAACTCTGCCAAAATGTAATCATTAACTTAGTAAGTTTTGTTTTTACTATATTTACAATAAAATGTTTTTCTTAGAATATATCTCGGGTTTATTTTGCTTATTTAAGAAGTATGCTTCAAGGAAATGCCACGATTCATACCTCGTTAATTACAGGGCTCAATTTACCCCTGACAAATGGTAGCAAGAGGATGGTTGATTTATGGCTTTTTCCTTGCTTGTTACTTTGAAGAGAAGCGCCTAGGCCAATTTAGACAGATGATTTATCTCACAACTGAGGAACGCTGATTTTAAATCACTTCTAAGATGCCGAAACATTAAAAGAAATTTAGAACACATTCCGATGGCTCTAGTCTCTCTGATGAAGAAGTGAAAAGCATCTTACACAGATTTACAACTCTTGAAGCCCCGTTTGCTTCAGCAACCGGACTGGGTGGAGAAACATCCATGGGAGAAACGTTCTTACACAGGTCTCAAGAAGAAAGGGCTGCTTCTGAAGGCGACGTGCTCCGACCGAGCTCAGTAACGCCTCCTTATAATTATGCATGCTCCCAAACACTTCTTGGAGATTTTGAAACACTTGGTGCCAGGCCAAAGCTTTCACACCCGGAGCAATTTCACTCCAACACAGAGAGACAAATGTATAATTCTCCCTGAAGCTCTGAGCAAGCTATAAAAAGCTATCGTGATCACATAGAATTTTTTGAACATGAAATATTCCAGGCCAAGAAGATTTTTTCCATGCTCGAGTCAGATAAGAGGGATTCTCCTGCTTTTCAAATTTCTGAAAACGCCATCTTGGCTCCTTCTTCACAGCCTAAGGCACACCCCCTGGAGGATATTGTGTCAGGCAAATCAGAACAGAGAACTGTGTACACGCCACAATTGTCACGTGATGTCCTTTGTTCTCCAATTGCACATGCCACGCAGGCAGAAATATTACAGCCAAAAACTGTAACTGCAGCACCATCTCCTGTCAGAAATAATTTGCTACAGAGAGCCGACATGCATGTTAAAATCCAGGAGCAATTACAAACATTGCAACAGACTTTATCAAACATGTCATTAAATTACTCAGATATTCAGGCTGCAATGCAACAAGTGCCTCCACAGGCCCAATTTTCAGCACCCCCTGGTGGTGCTGGTGCCTTCTTTGATGGAGCACAACAGTACTTAATGCCTCCAGCAAGCCATGTTAATATTGCTGCTCAAGCCCCAGCCCCAGCTGTAGTACAACAACCACAGTTTCGATTACAGCGACCATAGGTGCAACAACAAGCATTTTTACCTGCACAACAAGCTTTTCAAATGCACATTCCTCAACAGGCGTTTTCTGTCACTCCATTGACTGGTGAGTCAAAATTAAAAATGTCAGGACAGAATTATAAGGCCTGGGTCAGTGAGGTTACAATCTTGCTTTGCAGAGAAAGTACCCATTGTATGGTGTTTAATCCTCCTGCCCAGCCATGGACTCCTGCAATAAGATACTTAGAGACTAAGGCTTGCACAACATTATTGATATCCATGGATACTGAACTGCAGGTTACTTTTCTGCCTGATGCAACAGCCCAACAAATTTGGGTCCAATTGGAAAATTGCTACAGGCCCGTTTCAATTGAATCTTCATGTTTGCTCATGTCTGAGTTCCATGGTTCGAGATTGAAACCTGGTGAACAAATTGGTGGACATTTGACCAAACTGAAAGGCATGAGAAAAGAATTGAGAGAAAGAGGCCATTTTATTGATGATGTTCAAATGATCAACATTATCATTAACTCATTGAATTATGAATGGAAAGATACCATTGCAAAGATTAACCATGTGCCTATTGCTCAACGCACAGTGGACAATGTTTGCAGGCTCTTAATTGAAGAGGGGGCCCTAATGTTAGCCATGTTGCATTTGCGAGGACTGCCCGCATCAAGAGCTCCAGCTAGACATCCCTTCCGAGGAAGAGCCTACGCTCCAAGGATGCCAAGATGCTACATCTGTAACCGTGTGGGACATGACACCCGGGATTGTCCCTAATGAGTTCCAGCTCCCGTCACATACCAGCCCAGAGGAACAGACTCCAGAGGCAGAGGTAGAGGTGGAACACAAGGTCGTCGTGGTCCAAGGCGTGATCCACAAGCTCCACTTGCCACATTGGCCTTAACCAACGATCCACAACCTGATCCAGAGTACAACAGACAGCTTTTGTGGACTTTGGACAGTGGTGCAGCGTTGCATGTTACCTACAGAAAGGAAATTTTCAGAGATGCACGAGCCTGAACCTGAACTACGTGAACTTCATTCTTTCTCCAATCATCCTTGTAAGGTCATGGGAAAAGGAACTGTTTATGTTGAAGAGCTCGATGCATTCATCCCTGATGTTCATTACATACCTACAGCAACTAGTAATTTGCTTAGTCAAAGTCACTTGTCTAGAGTGTTAAAGTTCCAGGTTCACCACCTCGAAAAAGCAAGTTACATAGTTAAAAATGGAGATATTGTTGCTGAAACCATGCTAATTGGTGGTGTTTATGACATAAAACCATTGCCTAAACCACAAACACAGGCAAGAATACAAACTCCAAAAGAGGAGAGCACAGGCACAGAGAGAGATGTTCCAGTGAGAGATCCTGTAGCTACTTCAAAGGCTCCAAAAGCCAACAAACAGAAAATAAGGAAACAGGTTGCTCAGAGCAAGCCTGAGGTTCCTCATGAAACTGTTAATGTTGAAAATTCACTAACTGGTAAACCTTTGCATTCCAGGTGTATCCACAAGTGGCATAGAAGATTGGGGCATGCCAGTTTCCGTGTTCTTAGGAAAATGCTGGAGTTCGCAAAAGGTTTGGATCTAAAGGGATGTAAGGTGTTTTTGGATTGTGCCGTCTGCAAGAAAGCCAAATCCAAAGCAGCAGCCATTCCCAAACACGCTACATGCCTGTCAACACGCATTTTTGATTTGGTACATACTGACATAGTGGGTCCTTTTCCACCAACACTTGGTGGTAAAAAATATTTTCTAACAATTGTTGATAATTACTCTAGATATGGATATGTATATCCTATGAAAGAGAAGTCTGAGACCTTTCAGATCTTTAAAGACTTTGCAGCTCTTGTTTCTACCCAACACCAAGTTCGCATCGCCAGAATCCAGAGTGACCGTGGTGCCGAATTCATGTCTCAGCGTTTCCAGGACTGGATGCGTAAGAATGGAATTCTTCATCAGACATCCGCTCCGTACACACTGGCTCATAACAGAGTCGCAGAATGAAGACAAGGGGTCCTACAAACCATGATGTGTTGTCTCCTAGAAGACGCCAATTTCAGTAACCCATACTGGGGTGAAGCTATCAAATATGCAAATTACATTGTCAACCGTACTTGGAGCAGTGTAATAAATCAGACTCCTTTCTTCATGATGTATGGCTACAAGCCCGATCTCAAGAACCTCCATATTTTTGGTTCATACGCTATGGTGAACATTCCCTTAGCTCAAAGAAGAAAAGGAGGTCCAGCAGCAAAGAGACTGAGATTTATGGGTATTGATGATAATTCAAAATGGAGCAAATTTATTGACTCTAAACATGTAATTGTGATTTCCCAATCTGCTAATTTTGAGGAAGATGTTGACTGGTCCAGGATTCATTCCAATGATCCTGGAGTTTATTTTCCTAGAGATGATATTGTAGATGCCATGCAGCCTGATGACCAAGATTCACAGGCAGATATTCCATCTACTAGTTTTTCTCAACCTGATGTTCCGTCTTCGCGAGCCGCGGATGCTGATGCTACCGACAAATGTGAGGACGAGGACGAAGCAGAAGAATGGACTGTTGTTCCGAGACGTTCCAAGAGGGTCACAAAGGAAATCCCTCCACAGCGATATTCATGGCAACTGACAAAAACACCTTTGCCTTTGATTTGCAATGTTACACTTCCTCCTGATACATTCACACAAATCAAGCATCTTCCTGATTTAGAGCAAGAGAAGTGGTATGAAGCAATGCAGGATGAAATGGACAGTTTAAAGAAACTTAATGTATTTACACCTGCAAAACCTCCAGCAAACAAAAAAGTCATTGGCACTCGATGGGTCTACAAAATAAAAAAATAGCCAAATGTTGAGTCATTGTACAAGGCCAGACTTGTAGCTCAGGGTTTTGCTCAACGTTATCCTGAGGACTACACAAACACCTACTCACCAACAGTCAGAACTGAGAGTGTAAAAATTGCTTTAGCCACTGCAACTATTCTTGGTTTAGAAGTTTTCCAGTTCGATGTTGACATGGCTTATCTACATGCTGACCCAGATGAAAAGATCTACGTGAGAGGCCCTCCAGGATTCCGACAGCAAGAAGGGGATACCTGGTTTCTAAACAAAAGTCTTTATGGTCTGAAACAGTCAGGTTTAATGTGGTACTTATGTCTTACTGACAAACTAAATTCAATGGGCTTTATTAAGTCCGAAACTGATGAATGCGTGTTCACAAAAAGATCTAACAATGCATATGAGATAATTTTTGTTTATGTTTATGATATTGTTTATTTTGGTCCAAATAAGAAAATGAGTGAGATTTTTGCTAAAGCTTTGCAGAGATACTTCACATTGAAATCTTTAGTTCATATTAGCACTTACTTAGGTGTTCAGATTGACAAAACACAGAAGGGGTTTAGTCTTTCACAAGAGGATAAAATTGACCACATTCTGCATCATTGCAATATGAAGGATGCTAACACAACAAAGACACCCATGCAAACAGATTTTCACAACTTGACACATGAATCAAGTCCTGAGTTCGAGGACCAAACACTTTATCGTTCAGTCATTGGGTCACTGTTGTACATTAGTAGTTGGACCAGACCCGACATTGCACTCAGTGTTAATCTCTTATCACGACACGTAGGTAAGGCAACACAATTTCATTGGACATGCGTTAAGAAGTTATTGAAATACCTGAAACACACTAAACACATGAAGTTATTGTTAGAACCAACACATACTGATTATGCAGAATTATGTTGTTATGCAGATTCTTATTGGGCAAGTGATAAGAAATCACGTAAAAGTACTTCAGGTTATATGATGGATGTCCTGTTTACTAGCAAGTGAGAAAACAGAATTTTGTTTCTTGTTCATCTACTGAAGCTGAATATGCTTGTGTTTCAGATGCATGTAATTCTCTAACATGGTTTGATGCTTTGGTCACAGATATCTGGACACGTCCGATTCGACCGATCACCGTGATGGAAGACAATGAATCGGTGGTTTATATTTCTGAGTCACATTTCACAGGTTCTAGGTCCAGACACATTGACATCCGTTATCAAAACATAAAGCAATTAGTTAAACAAGGTTTTGTTAAATTGCAATATGCATCTACACATGATCAAATTGCTGACATGCTCAACAAACCGCTTTCAGCAGCTCAACACAAGTATCTGCGTAAGAAGATGTGCCTTATTTGATGAGGTACCTGATGTCCGCTCAACTGGCAAAAGAAGGGGTGTCACTGCGTTTATTTGGTTTGCCAGCTGTGCTTACATTCCAGGTTATACGGTAGAATGAACTGACTCTTATCTCAGCTTCACTGCGCATGTACACATTCCTATATTTACAATAAAATGTTTTTCTTAGAATATATCTCGGGTTTATTTTGCTTATTTAAGAAGTATGCTTCAAGGAAATGCCACGATTCATACCTCATTAATTACAGGGCTCAATTTACCCCTGACATCTTGGGATATGATATCAAAGAAAAGAACTAAGGAGGACTAAATTAATTGTGGTAAAATATAAAAATATTAAAATTGTATTAAATTTGATCATGGAGGGTGGGATGTTTGAGGAGTTGGAAATGTTAAAAAGTGCACGAGCAACATTAAAAGGTAACAAAGAGGTAGAAAAGGAACCAGAAAAATTGTTGAAAGTGGAGACCGGAGGGGAACAGACAAGCAATGTAAATGAACAAGAAATTAACAAGATAGAAATGGAAAATGAAACTCAATGGGGTAAAGGCACAAAGAGAGCAGAGAGGAAAAAAGGGAAACGATATCCGAAAAAGAAATTAGCCAAAAATAAAGAGAAAAATAATGGGAGATGAGAAAGAGAAATTTGGGGGAGAGATACTCAAAAAATCTATCGAAAAGTGAGAGGGAAAATGCAGAAGAAAAGATATAAGACACATAAAAAGAAGAAAAAGCAAATAAAATTTAGAAGTAGGAGAATAGTTGAATGATATATTGTAGAAAGAAATATTGTAAACAAGGTAAAAATATGTTTTAATTAAAATATGTGGGAATTATATTAAGAACCTTAAAGCTGATAAATAATTATGTTATGTTGATTATATAAAACCTGAAATTTGAAACTTGAAGATTCATATTGTTAATGGAAAATAGATGGAAAAGAAATGATAAATTGTTCATTTTTGAAGAGAAAGAAAAATTATACTGTTTGTACATGTTAAAAACTAGAAATTGGAAAATATGAGAAGAAAACTAATATGGCTAAAATTGGAAATAATGGAAATATAATGTAAAATGAATTGTTTTTTGGTGGGAATGTTAAAGGGGGAATTCAGACAACACTGTTCACAAAAGAATTTTTACTATGTAACAAAAATGTCAGTTGGTCTTACCTGAACTGCATGTCTCGAAGATGGCGTGGGAGTAGTCACACATGGGTATTAACACAGCCCTTTTGCCCTGGAGGCTGAGGTAAATCTTGAGGCCACACCTCCGCACCTCCTCTGACCTCCCAGATTAACCGATGGTCGTAGCAAAGAACCTGAAAGAGGAAGGGACAGATAAAACACACACACATCCTTTCTGCCTGGTCCCTGACTGACCACTGAACTAACTCAGGCCCCTGGCGCGGGGTGCCCTAACGGGGGGGAAGTGACTACTCCCACGCCATCTTCGAGACATGCAGTTCAGGTAAGACCAACTGATAGTCTCCGAAGAGAGGCGTGGGATGAGTCACACATGGGACATACCAAAGCTAGATGTCCTTGGGAGGGATCACTGGGCCTGAGCCCCACGAGAGTCTAAGACTCCCTGAAGAACCCTCCTCCCTTGAAGGTGGCGTCGCTCGTCCCGGCTCTCTGGTGTGGAAGCAGAAACCATTGGAGCTCTCTGGCGTGAAGGCGAGCCCAGGGTACGATCCCTATGAAGAGATGAACTTTCCGAGAAGCCTGGAAAGAAGAACTACAGGAACAGAGCGTGACTCCTGCACCACCTGAACAATGCTGTCCCTACGCTCCTGGGAGAGGGAGACCTCTCCAGACACCGAATCTATGATGGCCCCTAGGTGTTGGAGCCTGGTAGATGGAGCTAGTTGGCTCTTCTCGAGATTGATCGAGAACCCCAGGGACCTTAGGGTGTCGATGGTGAGACCTAGGTCCTTCTCGGCACTGGCTGGGGACCTGGCTAGGACGAGGATATTGTCAAGGTAGCAATGAAGCCGGACCGGGAGGGAATGAAGGTGACCCGCAGCCGCGGCCAGTACCTTGGTAAAGGTCCTGGGGGCTGAGGCCCACCCAAAGGGAAGGGCCCTATACTGGAAGTGGTTGCCCTCATGGGAAAACCTCAGGAATCTACGATGCTCAGGAGCGATTCTAATGTGTAGGTAGTCCTCCGTGAGGTCGATGGAGGCCAGGAAGTCCCCTTGTCGGATACTCTCTAAAATGGATTTAAGAGAGGCCATCTTAAACCTACGGTAGACCACCCTGGAGTTGAGCAGGTTGAGGCTCTCCACCCCCCTGAACTCTTGGGAACCAGGAACAGGTTAGAATAAAAGCCCGAACACTTCTCCCCCCTCTGGGACCCACTCTACTGCCCTGATGTCCAGCAGATGCTTGATGGCCTTGCCCAGTAGGGCCCGTTTGGCCGGGTCTGAAGAAGAGGTGAAGGTTCGGAATCTATTCAGGGGCTGTGAGCGGAACTCCAGCTGGAGCCCGAGCCTAACGGTTTGGCGGAGCCACTCGTCCGAGGTAACGCAATTCCAGGCATCTGCAAATAGGGAGAGGCGACCACCGATGGGGTGATCCTGGGCCGGGTCACTTGAACCTGCAGAAAGGACGGCCGCCACCCCCTCGAAAGGGCCGCTTGCCCTGCTGCTGGCCCCTGAATCTGTCTCTGGGGAACTGCCTATCCCCCTGTCTGGGAAACCTGGAAGCCGTGTACCTCTGATTCTGGAAGTCCGAATCTGGTGGACGATAGGGTGCTCTCCTGGGATAGGGAGCCTGTCGATGCTCTGAACGCCTGGTCGTGGCTGGGAAGACCTTACGCTTATTCTTGTCTTCCACAAGAATGGGATCCAGCAAAGAGCCGAACAGCTTGTCCCCGGTATAGTCAGCTCCTGCCAGGTGCCACTTTGCGCAAGATTCTGCCTGCCAGTTGCGCAGCCACAGCAGGCACCGGGATGCTACAGAGAACGATAAAGCTCTAGAGGCATACTTAACCACGTCCAAGGTGGCGTCTGCCGAAACCTGGGTGGCTGCCAACACCTTGGAGATGCCCTGCAACAGGCGTACTTCTGAGGCCGGGGTCCTGTCTCTTAGTTGCTCCAACCATAGGACTGTGGACCTATTAAAAAAGGAAGCGGACGCAGCCGCCCTAATAGCCCAGGTTATCGCCTGAAATGACTTACGCATAACAATCTCCGCTCTCTTGTCCCCTGCTTTGAGACAGTTAGAGATGTCTCCAGTCACTACTGCGGAAGATGAAGCCAAACTAGCGACCGGAGTGTCCACTGGCGGTACCTGCAGAGCTTGGGCAAAGGTAGCGTTGAGATTATAAAATTTACGTTCATTGCCCCCTGGGTTAGGGAAAGATCCTGGCTTAACCCACTGGGATTTAAGCACCTCTAAAAACATGTCTGGAGTAGGGATCTCTTCCTTTTCCGCCTGGGGCCTGTGGAAGGGTCCCTTTTTGTTCCCCCCGCCTGTGCCGGGGGTGGCAGTCGCTGGAGTGGGCTCTGTAGGAGAGTCCAGGTCTGCCGTGGATCTGGCCTTACGCAGTAAAGAAATAAACAAAGAGGGAGGGAACAGCCCGGTAATATTTGGCGCCTCAGGGGTCTGGGCATCCTCATCCTCCGAAAACCCCATCTCTTTCAACTCTCCCTCCTCCAGCTCCGAGGTCTCGCTGGCAGTGGAGAGGGAGGGAGACCTGGATTCCATGGGGGCAGAAGACCTGGGGTGATCCTGATGACCTCTGGCAGGATGTCGGGAAGACCTTCTTCTGGAGCTCTGGGACTGGTGCTTCATCCCAGAGGCTATCCCCTGAGCTATAGCCCTGGCTAAAACCTCCTGGAAGCTTTCAGGAAGCTCAGGGAGGGCAGGGTGTAGATCTGGGGGTTGCAACCCCTCCCCTGGTACAGGGGATTGGGGGGCCAGTCAGTTCCTAGCGGGGCTGGATGCCCTGCGCCCAAAGGGGTCTCCCCGTGTCTCTGATGGGTGAGCAGGTGATGGGGGGGCGATAGGGAGCTAGGTCCTCTGCCTGAGCCCCTAGGGGAGGCTGGGGATCCAGACCTGGCCTCTTTCAGAGCAGGGAGTCTGCGAGGGGAGCGGGATCTGGAAGGAGAAGGATGATGGTGGCCCTGAAATTTCTCCTAGAGGCCCTGGTTACCCGTACCTCCTTAGAGGTGGTCTCTTTTCCTAGTGGCTCTGGGGTGGCCTTGCCTAGCGGAGGACCACCCTCTGGTGGCTGGGGGCCCTTTGGAGGTCCCCTCTCCCGGATCCGAGCCCCCTGGGGATCTAGGCCTGGTCCCCCTGCTCCTCGCCGCCTCTGCCATGGTACTCACAATTACGTTGTTCACCACCTCCTCCTTCTGCCGGCCTCTGCTGCTGTGTGCGTGCTTCTTACAAGCTCAGCGCTCTTCTTAGCAGTCCCTGCCGCCGATCCGCGGCCCGATCGCTGGCTCCCCACGCGTTTTGGCCCTCCCCGGATCACCGGCAGAGTTCAGGCCTTTTGAATCCTCTTCTGGCTTCGGTGGAGTCTTCTGAGCGCTCTCGGCGTCCGTAGGAGGATCGCCGGTCACGCGCTCTCCCACGTGCTCTTTTCAAGATGGCGGGGGTGCTAAGATGGCCCGATTCTCCGCCACTCAGAAGCGTTGGGAGCCGATCCTTCAGTTCCTGGCTCCAACGATGTCCAGCGAAGGTCTCCTGGAAGGCGCGCAGCCGCCTCAGCGGTCCTCGCGGCACGGGGCTTCCTCCCCTCTTACGCGGCCGCCCGGGGCTTGCGCTAGCAAGCGGAGAGGATTTGGAGCTAGCTGCGACGAGCACGGATGAGGAGGGGTGAAGAAGCAATCCGAAGGTAAGCAACCTAAAACCTGTGGAAAAAAACCTTGAAGTCTTCGAAGAGAGGGAGAGTCAGGAAAAACACTCCTTCTGGGCCGAAGGCTGAGGTTAATCTGGGAGGTCAGAGGAGGTACGGAGGTGTGGCCTCAAGATTTACCTCAGCCTCCAGGGCAAAAGGGCTGTGTTAATACCCATGTGTGACTCCTCCCACGCCTCTCTTCGGAGACTAAATAAAATCTTTTTCAAAAAAAAAGAAAAAAACTGCCTCAAGGCACTCTGGAACAATGAACCACACTGAAGGAATCGATCTGCGCAACAGCGCGAGAGCGGTGAACTGACCCTCCTGGCGCCAAAATCAACCGCCACGCAATTCAAAATCGCAGCACACCAAAATGGCACGAACAGCAAAAAACAAAATTGTGAGAAATTGTGGAATTCAAACCAACAGCCAAATGGAGTGGGAACGGCGTACCAGCTCCTCCACGCTCCGAACAACAATCGCCGCAGCTCCTGAAGCTATGAACAACAATGAAGCGGCACAAAAACCGCCATACCGGCTCTTCGAACGTCGCCAAAACCAATGCAGGGCTAAGGGAGGCTAGCCCAACTGATCAGGTAGTATCTTCGGCTGCTAAAACTCCTTGGCGCAAGGGGGGCAGCGATTAAAATTTCTGCCGTCCAGTCGCACTTGGGTAGTGGCGGTTCTAACCAGCGGACCGGGGAAACAAGCACACTCACCCGCAGCCAATGAATAAAACAAAAAATTCCAGCTTGAACAAAACAAAAGATTAACAAAAAACACGACAACTAAGCCGAAAAGGTCCAAAAGGTCAAAAAGGAAAATAAATAAAATTGAGAATTTGAGCTATGAGTAATCTTTGTCTAGATTGCATTAGAGAAAAATCATTTACATCTCTCCAAGGCTGGACTGAGTTAAAAAACTGAACATTGCCAGCCCGAGCAGGCATGGTCAAGACTTTTTCCTAACTCAGTCTCTAGGCAAATGGACAAAATTAAACCCATGCTTGGATTCTCCAAGCAGTGCACAGGAGAATGCAGGCTTGCATCCTGCGACGATATCTGTAACAACATCAAAAAAATAGTGAAAAATGAAGGAATCAAGATGCCCCAAAAAATAACATTAACAGTCTGTATGAAGACCATTAGAACAAATATCTGGGTAGCCTTCAAGCTGACAATATCAAGCACACTGAAGTCAAGAAAAAGATTAGAGGTGAATACAGCAAGAGAGTGAAGAAGATCTTAAAGTCCAAACTCAATGGAGGAAACACCATCAAGGCAATCAACACCTGGGCAATTCCAGACATTAGATACACAGCTGGAATAGTGGACTGGACTCAAGCAGAACTAAAAGCAATGGATAGGAAGACCAGAAAAAATGACAATGAATCATGCCCTTTATCCTCACAGTGACATTGACAGACTCTACCTACCAAGGCAAATAGGTGGGCATGGAATGTTGCAAGTACATCAGATGGTTGAAGAAGAAGAAATGGCTTTGGAAGAATATCTGAAGGGCAATGAAGAAGATGCCACTGACATTAGTATACCAGGAAGGCTTAACTGACTACTGGAGAGACCAAACTAGACTACAAAAAAGACCAAATGAAGAACAGAATGGAGGCATGGGAAGACAATGCACTACATGACCAGTACATTAAAAAAAACAGCAGGGAAAGCAGATAATAACAAGACCTGGCAATGGCTAAGAGCAGGAAAGTTGAAGAAAGAGACTGGGGGACTAATTCTGGCTGCACAAGACCAAGCCTTAAGGACAAATGCATACAAAGCCAGAATTGAGATGACAATAACAGACAGTAAGTGCCACCTATGCAAAGAAGCTGAAGAAACAGTGGACCACCTGGTAAACTGCTGCAGTAAGATTGCACAGACCAACTACAAGCAGTGACATGACAAAGTAGCAACAATGGTGCAATGGAAGATCTGCAAGAAATATCATTTGCCTGCAAGCAAAAACTGGTGGGACCATAAAATAGAGGAAGTCATAGAAAATGAAGAAGTTAAATTGGCCTGGGACTTTAGAGTTCAAACAGACAGGCACCTACCACATAATACCCCGGATGTAACAATTGTCGATAAGAAAGACAAAAAAGTCTGGATAGTGGATGTGGCAGTGCCTGGAGACAGCAGAATAGAAGAGAAAGAACTGGAGAAGATAACAAAATACAAAGACCTACAAATAGAAATAGAACGACTGTGGCAAAGGCAAGCAAGGGTAGTACCAATAGTAATAGGTGCCTTGGGTGTAATCCCAAAACAACTGGAACACCACTTGAACACCATTGGCATTGACAAACTCACCATCAGTCAATTGCGAAAGGTGGCTTTACTCAGAACAGCTTCCATCCTGCAACGATATCTGTAACACCATCAAACATCCACATCTGCCTATCCCAGATCCTTTGGAAAGGACTCGATAGGTAGACAAAATGCCAAATCCACTCTAAACATTAGGCTGACTGTGTGACGAAACAATAGAAGAACTGGAGAAAATCACAAAATACAGGTAGTCCTCCTTGTTAAGTGAATTTCCTTGTTAAGTGAATTTTGCCCCATTTTATGATCTTTCTTGCTAAAGTTGTTAAGTGAATCACTGCAGTTAAGTTAGTAACAAGGTTGTTAAGTGAATCTGGCTTCCCCATTGACTTTTCCTGCATCATATCTATCAACTACATAAGTTCCCACAAAGGAAAATATCTGATCGGGGGTGGGGTGGGTGGGTTTCAATTCACTTCAAAGTTTTGGAAGGCCTTTTTGGACCTTCTCAGAACCGGCCAAGGCCTAAGTTCTAGTCATCATCTTCAGAGTAACGGATTGACAGAGAGACTGAACTTGGTTCTGGAACAATATTTAAGATGGTTTGCCACGGTAGCTTCGACAGCCTGAGGTGAGACCAGCGACGCCCTGAGCGCCCTGAGCGGCTAGCGACGGGGATACGATGGCGTCCTCACTTGAGAGAAGGCGAAGGGAGGCGGGGGTGGCAGAGGCGGCCTGGAAGATCATCGGGGGCTCTAAACATCAGTCCCCGACCCGCTGGACCTGCTGGGAGCCCCGAGCCTACCAGAAGCCCAGTGGAGGTCGTGGGAGGTTTGAGCTGGGCGTGAAACATTGTAACATTGAAACATTGAAACATTGTAACATCTGAGTCGCCGGAGTTGCTGGAGGGCGCCGGAGGCCGGCAGAAGGTGTGGATTGAATAACTGAAGCCGCCTGAAATGTGGATTGAATAACAGAGGCCGCCTGAAATGTGGATTGAATAACAGAGGCCGCCTGAAATAGCGCTTAGGCGACGCTGGGGCTTGAAAGGTTCACGGGGAGCCGCCGACACCACCTCCCTCCCAGTATGGATGATCCGCTTGTCTTTGTACAAACTTTGAGGACGACTCAACCCCTTACCATCTGGGGCATGGAAGGACTATGGGGAGCTGTTGAGCCCCCCCCCCGCCTGCTATGGACTATCTGCTCACTCTCTTACGGTTTTTAAGATCTGCCTAACCCCCTACTATTAAGAACTGTAGATTATAGGCCCTACTTATTTTTTTAACCACTTCTACCTATTTCTCTACCCATCTCTCTCATCTCTTTCATCTTGTAATCTTGGTTGCCGTTCTGTCATGATTTTTAAGGGGTAGACTTATTTAACACCTCTAGCACCCAGTAACCATCTTTAGCCCGGTGTATTTATGTATCTATTATTTACCATTTATTATGTATACGAGGTCTGACCTTATTTTAATGCGGGAGTCCCCCCTCTCGCAGCTATGGCCTCCTGCCCTCTCAAGGGCCCACCTCGAGGACGGGTTCATTAACCCAGAGAGGTGGAGGAAGCGCACACTGAGGGGTTTTTTAATTAATTGTTTTTTAAAAGTTGTAAGGGGTTCCAGGGGTGGGGGGGGAAGTCAGGAGGGATGGGAGAGCCAGGCACCTAGGTGTGGTCGAGGGGGGAGGGAGCGGAGTGGGGGAGGAGAGGGAAGGTAGCATTCCTGTGCAGGGCTCCTTGATACCAACGGTCGTGGGGAGGGGCAGGTGCGAGGACAGATCAAGAGCGCGTAGTCGGTTGGGAGACGGGGGTTTTTGGTCATTCCCGGTCGTTCGTACCAACCCCTGCATACTAGGTGGTCAGGTTCTACAGACCCAAGGCCTGAGACTGATGTTATGCAACGCGAGGTCCGTTGTCAATAAGGCCCCCCTCATCCACGATCTAATTTTGGAGGGGGAGCCGGACCTCGCAGGAATAACCGAGACCTGGTTGGGCCACGAGGGTGGTTTACCCCTCGTGGAAATGTGCCCGCCAGGTTATCGAGCATTTCACCAGCCTCGGGCCCAGGGAAGGGGTGGTGGGGTAGCAGTGATTATCCGGGAAGACTTAGAGCCGAGAGAGTTCACT
Source organism: Natrix helvetica (assembly GCF_964273705.1). Lineage (NCBI taxonomy): Eukaryota > Metazoa > Chordata > Lepidosauria > Squamata > Natricidae > Natrix > Natrix helvetica. The sequence goes on from NC_138555.1 coordinate 45,915,793, forward strand.
GTGCCACAGACATCCGGGTGTGAGTCCCTTGTCGTGAGATGGGGCCCAGGGAGGCAGTTGGGCCTGCTGATAGTATACCTGGCTCCTCGCTATACGTCAGCGGCCCTGCCTGAACTCCTCGAGCTGATCTCATCGGTGGCGGTTGAGACCCCCAAACTGTTAGTGATGGGGGATTTTAATCTGCCGTCGATGGGAGAAGCGTCTGAGGGGGTTCGGGAGTTCATGGCTTCCATGACAGCCATGGACCTGACCCAGTTAATTCAGGGCCCTACTCACGAGGGAGGCCACACGCTGGACCTTGTCTTTGTCTCTGGCCAGTGGACGAGTGATCTGGGAATAGGGGATCTAGCCATTATTCCCGTCATGGTCGGATCACTCACTTCTCCGGCTTGACTTCCCTGGTGCTACCCCCCACCGCGAGGAGGCGGAACCGGAAGGCATTAGATGGTTCCGCCCCAAGCGCCTGATGGAACCAGATAGGTTCCAGACGGAGCTTGGGCCACCTCCTGTGGATCTGACCCGCCCTCGAGTAGAGGACCTGGTGGACGCATGGAATAGTGCGACTACCGGGGCCCTAGACCGGGTGGCGCCTTTGCGGCCTCTCCTGCGGCGACGAACCACCCTGGCCCCTTGGTTTACTGAGGAGCTAAGGGTGATGAAACGCCACAAGAGACGCCTAGAGAGTCGTTGGAGATCCTCCCGTTCCGAATTTGACCGAGCACAGGCACGAGCCTATTTGAGGACGTACCTTGTGGCACTAAGAGCGGCCAAACGTCAATATTGTGCCGCTCTTATTGCGTCCGCAGATAACCGCCCTGCCGCCCTGTTTCGGGTGACTCGCTCCCTCTTGTTTGAGAGACCGCGGGAAGCCCCTTTACAGGGCAGAGCAGAGGAGTTTGGGAAATATCTACAGGACAAAGTCGCTCAAATCCGGATGGGATGGGCCCCTTTCAGTGGTCCAGTAGAGACGCCCGTGGCGAGTCTTGAGGGACCGCTTTGGGAGGAGTTTGACTCGGTTGCCATCGAGGATTTGGACAGGTTGCGTGGACGTCTGCGACCCACCACATGTTTATTGGACCCGTGTCCCTCCTGGCTTGTACTGGCATCCTGGGAGGTTACGCGCGACTGGCTCCTGGGCCTAGTGAACGCCTCGTTGGGTGAGGGGTCTCTACCGGCCGCCTTGAAAGAGGCGGTGGTGAGGCCCCTGCTCAAGAAGCCTTCCCTGGACCCAACGGACCTAGCCAATTATCGTCCTGTCTCCAACCTTCCTTTTTTAGCGAAGGTTGTAGAGAATGTGGTGGTACAGCAGTTCCCACGTCACCTGGAGGAAAATGATTATCTAGACCCGCGCCAGTCCGGCTTCCGACCCGGGCACAGCACGGAGACGGCCTTGGTCGCATTGGTTGATGATCTCTGGAGGGCCAGAGATAGGGGTTGTTCCTCTATCCTGGTCCTATTAGATCTCTTGGCGGCATTCGATACCATCGACCATGGTATCCTGTTGCACCGGCTAGAGGGGTTGGGAGTCAGGGGCACCGTTTTACGGTGGTTTGGCTCCTACCTCTCTGACCGGACGCAACGTGTGTTGGCAGGGGAGCAGAGTTCGACCCGGAGGTCACTCACATGTGGAGTGCCACAGGGATCGGTGCTCTCGCCTCTCCTGTTCAACACATACATGAAACCGCTGGGCGAGATCATCCGTGGCTTTGGGGTGGGATATCATCTGTATGCTGATGATACTCAGCTATACATTTCCACCCCGAACCACCCCAATGAGGCCGTCGAAATGATGTCCCGGTGTTTGGAGGCCGTACGGGTCTGGATGGATGGCAACTGACTAAAACTCAACCCTTCCAAGACGGAGTGGCTGTGGCTTCCGGCCCCCCGGTTCAACCAGGTGCTTCCATCTCTGGCCATTGGGGGCGTGCAACTAGCCCCCATGGAACAGGTGCGCAATTTGGGCGTCCTCCTAGATGCCCGGCTGTCCATGGATGACCATGTAACAGCCGTGGCAAGGGGGGCGTTCCATCAGGTCCGCCTGATGCGCCAATTGCGCCCCTTATTGGACCGGGATGCCCTACGCACAGTCACCCATGCGCTAGTGACGTCTCGCCTGGACTACTGCAATGCTCTCTACATGGGGCTTCCCTTGAGATGCACTCGGAGACTACAGTTGGTCCAGAACGCGGCCGCGCGGGTGATTATGGGGAGGTCTAGATACTCCCCTGTAACACCTCTCCTGCGCGAGCTGCACTGGCTTCCTGTGGTCTACCGAGTGCGTTTCAAGGTTTTGATTATGATCTTTAAAGCGCTTCATGGCATAGGACCTAGTTACATGCAGGATCGCATCCTGCCCCACACATCCCTACGACCAATTCGCTCACACAGAGAGGGACTTCTCCGGGTGCCGTCCGCCAAACAGTGTCGGGGGGCGACATCCAGGAGCAGAGCCTTCTCTGTGATGGGCCCAGCCCTGTGGAATGACCTCCCCCGTGACATCAGGATTATTTCCGATCTCCGCTCCTTCTGTGTACAGTTGAAGACCCACCTCTTTCAATTATCCGGCCTGGCTCAACCGTAATTTTTTCATATCCCTCCTGACTGTCTTTTTTAAATTTTAAATTTTTATTGTATATTGGGTTTTTATTCAACGGGGCATGTTAATGGTTTTAATTTGTCTAAATGTTTTAATCTATTACCTCCTCCGTGCATGTATGTCTGTGTATATATGTATGTTTATATATGTCTTAGTGTACGCCGCCCCGAGTCCTGCCCGGAAAGGGAGCGGCTAATAAATCCAAATTTATTTATTTATTTATTTATGGTTTATTAGCTATCAACAAGATAACTGGACTGACCTCCTGCCTTTTGCAGACGTTGCCTATAATAACTATGTGCACTCTTGTTAGGGATTTAACCCTAGGCTTGGCTTGGCAATGTATATAAGCTATGATTACTTTACTGTTACTTTAAATGATTAAGAGATGTAATTGGTTTGTTACCTCAAGCAGCCATAAGAGGGAGCCAGAATTACTGTTAGCTCTCTGTTTTGTTAGACGCTGGTCGGTGTATTGTGAGGTGTTGTGGTCCAGCAGGAGCCGTTGGAGCTGCCACCAGACTCCGAGAGTGAGGGTCCCTATGAGTCGGCTCTGGAGAATGAGGAGGACCTTGGGCAGGGTTCTGACTCTGAGCAGGGATCGGAGAGTCTGGTCGGCCACCAGGAGGCGCCTGACGCATGGAGCAGCGGTGAGAGCAAAAGGAGGGGGGCTCCTGATGCCATGCCTTGGAGCAGTGGGGAGGAGTCACGGGACACTGAATCAGAGATCAGCAGGGAGTTCTTGGATGCTCGTTACCGCCGCACCCACAGACGCAGGGAGCAAGGGCACAGTTATCGGCGGTAAGGGCTCTCAGCTGCTGATAAGTAGACTCCCCTTCAGGCTATAAAAGGATTGACTGAGCATACGCCCTTTGCAGAAGTCAACAAAGGAATTATTCAAGAAGTTCGGTCTTGGAAACGTAGCATGTTGGATAGCTGCTATCGTGTCTCGCGTCTGTGAACCTTGTCGTGGTGGTTTACTGCCAAGGATCTGTCTGTCTGTCTGTGCAATAAATCCTGTTAAAGTAGTATTGTTCCGGAGCGTGTTCTGTGTGGGCGAGGGAAGAAGGGGGGTCAGAACAGTGAGGTATTGTGGTTTGCTACTGTTAGCTATTTTGTGTGTTAAACTGAGACTATTTGATAACTGAATTACTGAACTGTGTATGACTTGGACTGTTAACCGGACTTTGAATACCTCTATATTTCTACATAGTAAACTACTATATTTTTATACTATTCAGTGTCTCTGTATGCTGGTTTGTGCGTGTTATTCCATATCACTCTCATTACGCTTCTCTGCATACTCGCTCTTCTAACGGGGAGCTTAATTACTTAACATTGGTTATGGGCCCAGAGTGTACCAGACGTAGCTAAAAAGAGAGTTGGTGTTGATACGCAATACCGTATACAGATAGCTGTTTAGTTTATAAGGGTTTACTATTATGGAGAAGATGGCACACGCACCATCAGCAAATTTATCACTGATAACCTTGTTGGATGGAACAAACTATGTTTCCTGGTCAATGAAGTGCAGCTTACTCCTGCGAACTGAAGGGTTGTGGGATGCTGTACAGAATCCACCGGACGTGACTTCTTGGAATCCAGATGACGAGGATGATGCCAAGAAGATAGCAGAGTTTCAAAGATGTAACGAACGAGCATTGTGTATAATTGGTCTAACACTGACTGACCAACAATTAGTTCATATTCGTGGGGAGAATTCTGCAGCAAGATGTTGGGAGAATTTGAAGAAGATATATGTACGTGACACTGTAGGTGCACATATACATCTTACCCGCAAACTGTTTAGGGCACGTCTTCTGAAGGGTGGAGATATGTTAGCTCATTTAAACTTTATAAAAGGAGTTTTCCAAGAGCTACATGAAAAGAACTTATTTTCTCAGAGTTACATCAAATTTACATCATTCTGTCATCACTGGATGAGAGCTATGATGATTTTGTATCGTCCCTCGAGGTCCTAACCCGAATTGAACTAACATTGACTGACATAACTGCACGCCTGTTTGAAGAGTCCAGAAGAAGGTTGGAAAGAGAGCAACTGAGAGAGAAACCACCACAACATGAAGAGTCTTCAACTGCCTATACTGTTAGAAAATGTTTTTCTTGTGGGGCAAAGGGGCATATAGCTAGATTCTGTAAAAATGCAAAACAACAGAATACTAGAAAGGCTAAGAAACATGCTAATGTCAACTTAGGTATGTCTACTTTGACTACCTCTAGAAATGCACCAATAAGCCATGATTCATGGGTTGTTGATAGTGGAGCACCACAGTGCATACTAGAAATAAGAATTGTTTTATAAAAATGTCTGGCAGCAAGCAACATGTATTTTTGGCAAATGGATGAAGGGTGAAAGCACCTGGTGAAGGTATGGCAAGCTGTTCGTTTGTAAATGAGCATTTATCCATGTTGTATATACCTAAACTGAAATTTAATTTGTTATCAGTAAGAGCTCTAGTTAACATTGGCTACGTAGTAACCTTTAGGGGAGATAACTGTATCATAGAAAAGGAAGGTAATAGGATTACTGCAGAATTAACAAATGGTTTATATATTATAACCGACGACCATACTGCTAATTCATTGTATGATAATGTGAAGCCACATGATGAATGCATACATCTACTACATAGGTGTATGGGGCACATTAATTTTAAAACGCTGCAACAAACTGTAAAGTTGTCAGAAGGAGTGAAATTAAAACCTTGCCGTAAGTATTTAAATTGTAATGTATGTAGTAAGGAAAAGAGCAGGGTTACTCCAGCAAACAGACTTAATGGGTTTAAAACAAAGGAACTTTTAGAAGTTGTTTTTGCTGATCTAATTGGACCTATAAAACCCAGTTTGGGAGGTGCCTGTTATGTTTTGAGTATCATGGATCATTACTCAAGATATGGTTTCTGCTACTTAATGAAAGACAAGACAGAAACATTTCAATATTTTTTTAATTGGCTGAGATTTGCGGAAAGAAAGATAAAAGCCAAGGTTATTACCGTAGTTACTGATAATGGGATGGAGTTTACAAATTATAAGTTCCAAACTATGTTAAAAACAGCTGGTATTGAGCATAAATGTTCTGCTCCTTATAGACCTCAACATAATTCGTTTGTAGAACGGAGAGGGCAAACATTACAAGCTATTACTAGAACCATGTTAGCCGATTCAGGATTGCCTGAAACATTATGGGGTGAAGCCATGATGTGTGCTAATCATTTACTGAACAACGTTGTAAATGCTTCTACTGGAGAGGTACCATTTACTCGTTGGCATGGTAGGAAACCTGATTTGAGCTACTTGCACACATTTGGAGTTCCTGCATGGGTGCATATTCCAGCACAGATCAGATTAAAGGGAAAAACTCGTGCAAGGCAGTTAATATTTGTAGGTTATGACTCAAACCATAGATCTTATAGGTTTTGGGAACAAGGGACAATCAAGATCTACCACAGTTCTAATGCAAAGTTTCTGGAGCATGTTGGTTGGAACAAACTAGAAACTAATGATGAGGTAGTAATTGAAACCCAAGTAGATCAAAATAATGTATCAGGAATACCAGAAACGTGTGATGAAGGGAAGGAGTCTACTCAGGAGGATGAAGTGCAAAGTCAGGATGAAGTGAAAAGTCAGGAGGAGTTAGAAGAATGGGAACAGACGCAACAAGAGAGTCCAATAGTGAGCCCTGAGTTACTCAGAAGGTCAACCCATGTAACGTGGCCATCTGATAGGTATCAGGCATCTGTTGCATGTAAGGTGGATAAGGTACCTGCTGCATACCATGAGCTGACTACGTATCCAACAGAGGATAAAAAGGTAGGGCAAGCTGAAATGAACAGTGAGTTTAAGTCATTGCAGGATTTGGGAGTGCTTGACAAGACTGATTTACCTTCAAGTAAATATGCAAGGGGACGCAAACGGGTATATAAGCGTAAAACTGGAGTGAATGGGAATTATGTAAACCATTATGGATGGAAATTATGTAAACCCCGATGAGTTAGATGATGTTGATATAAAAGGTTCTATGTTTGATAAGGGATGCATTATGCAATGTATCTTGAACCTACATTATGTACTGTATTGTGTGTTAAAGAAAAACATAAACAATGTTGTGATGTTTATGGATTGAGAATGTGAAGTTGTGTGTAAATACATTGACAACCCAAGAGGGGAGAATGTTAGGGATGTAACCCTAGGCTTGGCTTGGCAATGTATATAAGCTATGATTACTTTACTGTTACTTTAAATGATTAAGAGATGTAATTGGTTTGTTACCTCAAGCAGCCATAAGAGGGAGCCAGAATGACTGTTAGCTCTCTGTTTTGTTAGACGCTGGTCGGTGTATTGTGAGGTATTGTGGTTTGCTACTGTTAGCTATATTTTGTGTGTTAGACTGACTATTTTGATAACTGAATTACTGAACCGTGTATGACTTGGACTGTTAATTGGACTCTGAATACTTCTATATTTCTACATAGTAAACTACTATATTTTTATACTATTCAGTGTCTCTGTATGCTGGTTTGTGCGTGTTATTCCATATCACTCTCATTACGCTTCTCTGCATACTCGCTCTTCTAACGGGGAGCTTAATTACTTAACAACTCTAGCACTGGGTTCACCCCATTTCGAGTTGCCACTGACCAGGACTTCATCCCAATGCCAGAATTACCAATAGAGGAACCAACCATACCCTCACTGAAGGAGTGGATACAACAACTACAAAACACCTGGCCAGTAGTGAGACTAGCCTTGAATGAGGCTAGAGCAGCTTTTAAAGCCCAAGCTGACAAAAGAAGGACAGAACCAAACCCATTTAAAATAGGTGATAAGATTTACCTGTCCACAAAATTCCTATAATCCTTACAACCCTCAAAGAATTTGGGACCCAAATTCATTGGGCCTTTCCCAATCACTAGAATCATCAACCCAGTAGCAGTAGAATTACTACTCCCCAAGACACTTAGACAGGTCCATCCAGTTTTTCGCTGCACCCTATTTTGAAACCCAAAATTACATCCCCTTTTAAGGCCCCAAGAAAAGGCTCCTCTGACCCCTATTATGGTTGAAGGGGAACAACACTTTGAAATCAAAGAGATCCTTGACTCCCGCACCCACCGGGGTTCAACTCAATACTTAGTCTCCTGGAGACTTTTACCTCCCTCACAAAATGAGTGGGTAGCTAATATGTTAGGGCCCCTGCATTGCTGAAAAAGTTTCACTTGAAGTATCCTAACAAACCGAACTAACCCTCTATGATGTTCATCTTTCTGTTCTCTCTTACAGGTAATCCCCTCATTTTTTTGAAGGGGGGCAGAATGTCAGATCCCTATTGCGACACTGCCATTCAAGTGGGGAGCGCCCCCCCCCCCCGGATTCTTTTACTCATTTATTGCTCTCATCCTGTTTTCCTATGTATCCTGTAATTCCCTAGTTTATAACTTTTACCCTGTCACCTATTCTGCCCTGTGCTTTGATTTACCTTGGGGGGTGTACAAGGGAGGGAGGGCCATCTGTTTTCTCTCTGTTTGGAAGCCTCACAGAAGAAGCACATGGGAATGACTCCTTATCTCTTTCTCAGGATGACTTTCTTAGGATGACCTGGAACAGCTTGCCTCCAGAGGTTGTGAATGCCTCAACACTGGAAGTCTTTAAGAAGATGTTGGATAGCCATTTGTCTGAAACGGTATAGGGTTTCCAGCCTAGGCAGGGGGTTGGACTAGAAGACCTCCAAGGTCCCTTCCAACTCTGCTAGAGTGCAGAGAAGAGCAACAAAGATGATTAGGGGACTGGAGACTAAAACATATGAAGAACGGTTGCAGGAACTGGGTATGTTTAGCTTAAGAGAAAGAAGGACTAGGGGAGAGATGATAGCAGCGTTCCAATATCTCAGGGGTTGCCACAAAGAAGAGGGAGTCAAACTATTCTCCAAGGCACCTGAGGGTAGAACAAGAAGCAATGGGTGGAAACTAATCAAGGAGAGAAGCAACTTAGAACTGAGGAGAAATTTCCTGACAGAACAATTAGTGGAACAGCTTGCCTCCAGAAGTTGTGAATGCCCCAACACTGGAAGTCTTTAAGAAGATGTTGGATAGCCATCTGTCTGAAATGGTATAGGATTTCCTGCCAAGGCAGGGGGTTGGACTAGAAGACCTCCAAGGTCCCTTCCAACTCTGCTATTGTATTGTATTATTGTATTTCCACAACATCTTTGCATCTGTGGATTGGCTCATTCAACATCAAACTGAGAAGAGGGGTTTCTAACCACTTTATCCTAACGAAATTGCCTGGGGGGAACTCAGACGCTGCTTTGCATTGTCTTGCATTCACTTCAATAAGTTTCTTTTTGAAATGCTAACGTTTCGAGAGTCCACAGTTTTTTGAAGAGGAGGGAGAGGCAGGACCTTACAGTCAGTAGTGATCACATGACCCCAGGACACTGCAACCATTATAAATATGAGTCACTTGCCAAGCATCTAAGTTTTGCTGTTACCATGGGGATGCTGCAACAGTTGTGTGAAAAATGGTCATAAATTAATTTTTTCAGTGCCGTTGTAACTTTGAAATGGTCACTAAACGAACTGTTCTAAGTTGAGGACTACCTGTATCAATCAATTGTAAAAGGCAGCTTCACTTGGAACAGCTTACATCCTGTGGCAATATCTTTTAACACACTTATCTCAGGTCCTTGGGAAGAACTCAACAGGTAGAGTGATGCACGTTCAAGTCCACCCTCAGCCACGGAAACTCACACAGGATAACTTTTGGTCATTCACTCACTCTCAGCAAAACCTACTTACCAAAGCTGTTGTGGGGAAAAAAAATTAAGAGGAAGCAATCCTATGCCTGCTGCCTTGAGCTCCTGAATGAAAGATAGGATATAAATCTAACGAACAACCCGGAAACTCAAATGGGGTTACTCAGGGCCTTTACTTACCTCATTTTTACAACGCAGAAAGGTGTGGTACTTGTAGTGGTGAAGGGAATGGTACAGAGTGTAGAAAAGGGAGTTCTCTGCTTCCACACTGAATTCCTGTCAGCAATAAGGACAAAGAGTGAAGTGAAACCCCACTGCATGTTATATTTCCATACAACTTTACAACAGCCATGAACTTCTAAAATCTTATATTCAATATTCCCTCTGAGTGATTAATTAAAAAAAAACCTAGGAAGTTTTCACCTGCCCTCATCTTCTCATTTAAGCCTTTGTTAAACTGATTAACAAAGTTAAAACTCTTTCCTTCCTGTTACATGCAGCCATCCCCACTAATTATGGCAATTAATGGGCCTGGTCATGCAGGAGAATGAGGTGCAGGGATGAAGCCACAGAATCAGGTGTTTGATGGACAATGCTGTTTCAGAATGCCGGAGGTGGGGATGAAAGATGCCATTGTAAAGTCCATTTTACAATTTACAAGAGCTATTTTTTTTCTCCAAGTTAAAAGAGAAAACATAAATGAGCGTCCACACAGTGGAATGGAGTATTCAAAAATATGATATGAAAATGTAGATTTTCTTACCCCTCACTTTCATGTCCATCACTAAGTTTCCACTCTTAACTTACCTTCTTTTACTCCCCTTTCCTGCCAAAATATACTATACGGCTTTCCAAAAGTGATTTCCTCCTGAAGGGATAGGCTTGAACTTCCATAACTGGCTACATCTGTTGGCTGAGAAATCTATTACTATCATTCTTCCTTTCATCTACATTGGTTTACTTCACAAGTCCTGCATTGGTTGAGCCTTTCATCTCCACAGCTGTTGATGGCAATAGAGACTTACAGTATCTCTTTTTTTCCTTTCTCTGCCCATTTTTCTTAGGACAAAGTGCATTTCAAGCCAGTGTAAAAAGCAGGGAGAAAAAAAAATTCCAGTCATATTGCTAATAAATAGAAATTTGTAAACCCTAATGGTTTCTTGGACTATCAAGATCTGAGTATTTTCTTCCCTTAAAGACATACAGGTCCTCACTTAACGACCCTTTGTTCAACAACCATTCAAAGTTACAATGGTGCCAAACCAATGGTAGTAATGGCCAGTCCTTGAGGCTACAGCTGTTGCAGTGCCCCTGTGGTCACATGTTAAAAAATTGGGTGGTTGGCAGCCTGCCTGCATTTGTAACCATAGTGTGTGCTTCAATTCCCCCCACCTGCCAATTCCCCCTCCCCATCTCTGATCTTGCACTCCACTGCCACCTATTCCTGCTGCCCCCCCCCACTGCTCTAAGCTGACCTTTGCCTTCTTCCTCCTGCTGCTGCTGAGGCATGCCCAGAGGCCTCATAGTCTTGTGGAGGGCCAGATACTGTCTTGACTGAGTGCACCTCATTAATAGTGGGAAGGAAGAAGACAGCAAAGGTCAGCTGGGGTTGGTGGGGGGCAGCAGGGGTAGGAAGTGGTGGTGGAGTGCAGGGCAGCCAAAAAGCCAGAGATGGGGGAAAGACAGGTGGGTGGGGGGAGTTGGACCAGAGGTGAGTGCGACAGGGCAAGAGAAGTGTGAGGTTCTCACCTAACATTGGCAATTGAGACTACAGGAACTGCCATCGCTAAGTGGTGCGGTCACATGTTTTGTCTAATGACCATTTTACTTAGTGATGGAAACTCTGGTCCCAATTAGGGTTGTTAAGTGAGGACTATCTGTATTAAATTTTCAAAACTGAAAATGTAAAATACTCGAAAGTTACAGTTCCCAATATCAAATGTTTGTATATTTTACGTATACACTCAGAATTCCCAAGGGAAAATATTAAAAATGGCATTTATTTAAGGTATTCCTAGTTGTAATACCTCAAATAGTTTAAAGAAGTGTTTTTCAAACTTGGCAACTTCAAGATTCTGGCTGGGGAATTATGGGAGTTGAAGTCAGTATGTTTTACAGTTGCCATGTTTGAACAACACTGGTTTAAACGTTTTTTTAAAATTCCAATTACCCTAGATATTTGGGCATACATGCACATATATACACACACACATTTTTCTCCTTCACATCCCCCTAACTGGTGTCTGCAGAGATTTAAAACCTCTTTATAAGTATTTTTATGGCTACTAAAAAGTTGCTTAACAACTTTTGAGCCTTAATTGTTAAGGAAATTTAACAAAGTGTGCGAACTATCATACAATATCCTTAATTTTACATGCTAGTAAAATAATGCTTAGGCTCATGTAACAGATTAGAGCCCTATATGGAAAAAGAGTTGTCAAATGTTCAAGCTGCCTTTAGAAAAGGCAAAGGAACACAAGACATTGCTGATGCACGCTGGACAATTGAGAAAGCCAAAGAATACCAAAAAGAAGTACCGTATTTTTCAAAGTATAAGATGCACCCTTTTCCCTCAAAAAAGAGGGTGAAAATCTGGGTGCATCTTATACACTGAATACAGCATTTTTGGCCTCCCCAAACCCTGCCCCCTTCACCAAAATGGCCATGCAGAGCCTTTAGGAGGCTTCCAGAGTGCTGCTGAGGGCTGGGGAGGGCAGAAATGAGCAAAAAATGGGGCATTTTTTTCTCAATTTTGACACCCCCCAAGCCCCCAGAAGCACTCTATAAGCCTCCTAAAGGCTATGCATGCCCTTTTTTTGCCAAAAAACGGCCCGTTTTTGGGAGGTCTGCAGAGTGCAAAAACTTTTTTTTTAATTTGCCTTTTTGAAATCTTGGTGCGGCTTATACTCTGAAAAATATGGTAAGTCTTTATTTTTATTTATTTATATCCCAACTTCATTATTTTTATAAATAATTAAATGTGGTGAACTTAATGCTAGTATGCTAATTCCCCACAACAACCACCATGTAAAGTGGGTTGGGCTAGTATGTGCTTCATCAATTATACTGTAGAAAAGCCTTTGACTAAATTGATCATGTCAAGCTGTGGAAAGTGCTCAAAAAAATGGGAATTCCAGAACATCTAACTGTCCTCCTGAAAAACCTATATATACGTCAGGAAGCTAAAGTGCAGAAAGAACTGGTTGAAATAGACTGGCTCCAGGTCAACAAAGGAACGTGACAAGTCTGCACATTCTCTCCTTATTTAACTTACAGTCATGTGAAAAAGAAAGTACACCCTCTTTGAGTTCTATGGTTTTACCTATCAGGATATAGTAAAAAAACATCTGGTCCTTAGCAGTTCTTCAAAGTAGGTAAATACAACCTCAGATGAACAACACATGACATATTACAGCATGTCATCATTTATTTTACAAAAAGAAAGCCAGTATATATTAAGGGAAGCTGGATTGGAAGTAGAAAAGCATACTTTTAAAATTGGAGTAAGAAATATCAATAACCTGCACTATACCAATGACACAACTCTGATAGCTAAAATTGCAAAGGATCTGCAAGCCCTAGTAAAAAATAGTCAAAAAGCACAGTGAAAAATGGGACTAAAATTAAATATAAAAAGACAAAACTATTGACAACAGGTAGAACCACCAGCCTCAGAATTGACAATGAAGGTATCAAAGCGGTGGATAGCTTTTGCCTTTTAGGATCAATTATTGACAGTAAAGGATAAAGCAATCAAGAAATACGATGCAGGACTTCCCCCAAGATAGCGTGCTGAGCTGTGGGCAATTCTTTTTCTCCTGCTGAGAAACAGCTGATTTCGCCGCCAAAACTTGTTATTTCGTGGCTTTGTTCCCAGTTTTTTGAAGGGAAGACTAGGAAAGACCCAAGACAACCTTCAGACGATCGTGTCCTGACAGAGAAGAGGGAATCCTGAAGACTGCAATTCTTGGTAAAGGGTCACTCCATGTCAAGTGGTCTGATTTCAGAAAAGTGCCCAGCTCAACCATCACGGATTTCAATGAAATTTGTCATGAACATGCACACACGTCCCCAATGAACATTGGTAAAGTTTTACGTGTGCCAATGCAATATTTGCAGAGATATAGTCATTTGTTTGACCCCACACCGCAGCCTTCTACAGTATGACCCTGAGGGTTCAGCAACTTTGAGACATAATATCTCTGGCAATATTTTGTTGAGAGAAACAAAGCTTGGCCATCTTGTACAACTTGTTGTGCTCTATTAAACAAAATAATAAAAACATTCTCATGAGCGATCTCCATCTAAATAAATTGGAGCAAAGCACAAGGTTTTTGAATATAAAATTTCATTCTCCTACTGCTTTCCAATAGTTCACAGATTGAATGTAAAGTTGACGGTTTTTGTAAAAACGCCAAAAATAGGGTATTTTCAGTCCACCTTTACCAAAAAAGACATTCTGGAAACTGTGAAATCATTCTCATTAGAAAGAGCATGTTTCAAACCTCCTAAAAAAGTAGGGTTGGTGTTTCATCGCTGACGTATAAAGCCCTAAAAATAGGGACAAAGTTGAGGATGGTGCTATGGCAATATCACATGCATTCTATTATTGTTTCATCTTGTTTGTTTTATATTGACATCATTACTACTATATTTGGTTGGTCCATGGTGACATTGTCACTACCAGTTCAGGCACTTGACCCAGCAACCTCATCGCCATAGGGGGCACACCCGATAGCCATGCAATACCAGTCACGGGTGGGTTTCTTGGATCAGGATCCCAAGCCTGTAGCTTGTTTTGTTCATCAAGGTTCCAAAACCTTGTGTGGGTATCTGTCTGGTTCCCAAGCTGACAATTGGACAGCTTATCCTAGGTTCCCAAGGCTAAAGTGCATATCTTATATGGTTCCCAAGCCGAAGTCCGTACTATTCGTATAAACTGCCAAATTCCAACGATCGCTTATTTATTATTGAATTTATGCACCTTGTTCTTTAGCGTAGCTTCTGGGAATTGATACTGTCGACCTGATGATGTAACTGAAGGCGCTGGAAGCACGGAAATAAGATGTGGTTCTGGAACCCAACAAACATCTTGTCTTTCAGGCAAATAAAATGAATGAGCAGGGCCTCACAGATGCATAAATGTTACCAACACATCATTTTGTTTGATCGAAATTTCCACAATGTTGCCTACCCACCATTTTTTGTCATAAATGCAGGCAACATAACAACTGGGAAATATGTCAGCCAATTTTAAATTTGGATTGACGGTATTGGACATTTTGGCCACAAAGTTAATTATGTCATTTGAAACTTTGCTGACAGAAATCGAATTTGAATCAACTGGCACAAACTGGTGATGATCTCTTGTGCCAGCTATTGTGCTACCTTTCCATCTTTCTTCTTGCAGCATCCTGCTTTCTTTGATTTCTTCCTTCGGAACGTATATATATTTAATTCTGTGAATGTTTCTGTCGCAAAAGTTCAACAGATCCGTTGGCGTCAGTATTTGGTTGGTTGATGGAAGCTGGAGGCTGGCTCGAGCAGCCAAATGTTTAGTCGTGCCACCAACTCCATTGCATGGTGATTTGGTGAAACAAAATCACATGGTGAAACATTAAAACAAGACAAAACAATAATAGAATTCATGTGACGTTGCTATAGCACCGTCCTCAACTTTGTCCTTATTTTTTAGGGCTTTATACCTCAGCAATGAAACACCAAACCTACTTTTTAGGGGGGTTGAAACATGCTCTTTCGAATGATTTCACGAAGTTTCCAGAAGGTCTTTTTTTTTGTAAAAGTGGACTGTCAGGGTTCCAAATAGCATCCAAAAGTAAATCAGAGTCCAAGGCAAAGTATTGCTCAAAGTTCCAATTTATTAAGAGAGCCATGCTGGCACATCTAGGAAAACCCAAATCTGAAAGCTTCCCAGTTTTCCCCACCCATTTGAAAGTTAAAGATCTTGCCCCCACACCCACAAGTCCGTCACATGGTCCAATCTTCCACTGCCATGCTGGCAGTTCCACCCATCTAGTTCCGGTCAGGTGTAGAGGTGCAAAGACAAAGGATGACCTTGGCTTTCTAGAAAGAATTTTGTTATGGCTACATAGCATCTAACTCCGTACAATCCCCTCTCCCATTTTCCCACAATAGAAAATGCATAGTAGAATAATAGAAAGTGTGGCATGCCAAAGATCCAAAAGAAAAGATGGCTACATGCCTGACAGGGTGCCGCCCCTCAGAAGAAAAGTGTATCCTGTAAATAGAATAATATAGGGGGTTAACATAAGCATAACTAACCTCCTCTCCCCCCCTCCCCCCAGGGGGGCCCTTTGGCTTATCGGGAAATTTAACATGGAATTTTTTACTAACTTGTCAGCATTTACATTCCAACTTTTCACCCATGTAGCTTCCGACAAAGGGTACCCCTTCCAATTCGCTAAATATTGCAAATGACCTCTATACAATCTAGAGTCTAAATTTTTTTTCACCTCATACTGAGTTTCTCCCTGTATTACCACTGGGGGAGGGAGTGGTTGGGTCAGCGGTCTTAGATTAGACCCAATCACAGGTTTCAGTAAGCTACAATGAAAGACTGGGTAAATTTTCCATAGAATTCTAGGCAGACTGAGGTGAACTGCAACTGGGTTAATTATTTTTACTATTGGGAAGGGACCTAAAATTTTTGGTCCTAATTTCTTGCTAGGCATTCTTAACTGTATATATGGTGGATAAGAAAACTTTATCCCCCACACAGAAGGGGGGTTGGAGCGACCAGTGCTTGTCAGCTTGTTACTTGTATTCATCTGCTGCTTCTGCCAGAGATTTTTTTGTATTCTCCCACCCCTTTTTAAGAGCGTCCATCCATTCAGTCAGAGACATGGAAGAGGGGGGCTCTCTGGGCAGTTCAGGCATGGCAACAAATTCCATGCTGCTGGTAACTTGAAAATGAGCTAATCCAGTGCTGCTGTGGACACCGTTGTTATAAACTACTTCGGCGAATGGTAGCAGGTCCGACCAATTGTCCTGCTGGTAACAACGGATGCAGTGTTCGACCATTGCATTCACACGTTCTGCTGCTCTGTTCGTGCTCAGATGGAAGGCCGAGCTGAGTCCTTGCGTGGACCCAATGGACCTCAGGAACTCCATCCAGAACATGGAGGTGAATTGAACTCCACGGTCAGAGATGATTCTCCTGGGTACACCATGTAGGTGGTAAATGTGTTTGACAAACATCTTCGCTAGCTTCTTAGCGGATGGTAATCCTGAGCAAGCGATGAAATGAGTTTGCTTGGAAACTAAGTCGATGACTGTCCAAATTTCTTTATTCCCACTGCTGTATGGGAGCTCTACGATGAAATCCATTGCTATCTATTCCCATGGTCAGCTGGGGCTGGCCACCTGTTGCAGTAATCCAGGGGGCTTGCCTGGACGTATTTTCATGGCTGCGCAAGTGGCACAACATTTCACCTAGTCTTCCACTTCTGCTTTCATCTTAGGCCACCAAAATTG
The DNA here is from genome assembly GCF_964273705.1 of Natrix helvetica. Taxonomy (NCBI): domain Eukaryota; kingdom Metazoa; phylum Chordata; class Lepidosauria; order Squamata; family Natricidae; genus Natrix; species Natrix helvetica. The sequence continues at coordinate 45,932,676 of NC_138555.1, forward strand.
ACGTCTGGTGAGGTGGAGCATTTTTAAGAATACAAAGTTACCTAACTTTGTGTCATAGCTTTGCTGTAGTACTTCCAGCCTCATGTTCGCAGGGACATATGGTTTGGATCCTTTCTAGGCTAAGCCATCTCTCATTGTCAGGATGTCTTTGTTGTCCTTGAGCCAGGGGTCATTTGGCAGCGGCAATTCCATTGCAGCGGTCAGCTTGTCCTGGCTGAGAGTAGGCAGCCATCTGGTCTGGCCTCGGGTGGTGACTTGAGCTGCCATTTGGTTGGGGGGGGATTTATGGCATGAATCACCTCCTCCCTTCAACTGTTGTACTGCGGTTTCCTAGATAAGGCATCCGCCAGCAAGTTCTTTCCAGCAGGGATTTGCTTCAGTTCGAATTTAAATCTCCTGAAGTATTGTGCCCAGCGGACTTGCTTTGGAGACAGCTTCCTGGGGCTTTTTAGGGCTTCAGGGTTTTTATGGTCAGTCCAGATCTCAAATGGCACTTTCCCCCCTCTAGGAAATGTCTCCAGGTGACAACGGACCGCATAGGCTTCCTTCTCTCAAATGGCCCACCTTCTTTCAGTGGCGGTGAGTTTTTTGGAGACATAAGCGCATGGCAAGAGGTGCCCTTCTTTCTTCTTTTGCAACAGCATTGCCGCTACAGCCACATCACTGGCATCTGCCTGGATTATGAATTGCTGTTCTGGGTCAGGGTGGTGCAGAATGGGCTCTTGGGCAAAAAACCATTTTAATTTCTCAAATGCTTTTTGACAGTCCATTGTCCACCCAATAGGCTGGTTTGGCTTAGGCTTTGTCAGTGATGGCCCTGTTTTTAACAGTTCAGTCAGGGGCAGAGTGACTTCTGCAAAAGCCAGGATGAATTGCTGATAGAAATGAGCAAATCCCAGGAAACTTTGTAGCTGTTTGCGGGTGAGTGGGGGTTGCCAGTCTAGCACCGCTTTCATTTTTCCTGGATCCATTTCTATCCCCTCACTGGAAATACGATACCCAAGATAATCCAGGGAGGTTTTGTGGAATTCAAACTTTGATAATTTTGCATATAGCTTGGCAGCCAGAAGTTTTTCCAGGACTTTCCGCACCAGCTTTACGTGCTCCTATAAGCTCTCCAAAAAGACGAGAAAGTCATCAAGGTAAATGAGCACCCTCCTGTACAGGTGCTCATGCAGCACCTCATTAATGAATTGCATGAAGACCACAGGGGCCCCTTGTAAGACAAATGGCATGACTTTGAATTGGAAGCTACCAAGGAGGCAGTTAAAGGCGGTCTTCCATTATCCCCCTCCCGGATTCGTATGTGCTATTACGCCTCTCTCAAGTCCAGTTAGGTGAACACCTTGCCTTTGGCTAAGTGATTCTACATGTCCTTCATGAGGGGGAGGGGGTGTTTTCTACACACATGGCATTAATCCCCTGGAAGTCATCGCAAAGTCTCACACCCCCCCCCCCCCCAAATCTTTCTTCTCTTTGAAGAGGAGCAACGGAGCTGCTACTTTTGACTTGGCTGGTTGGATAAAACCCCGCTCCAAATTGGCATCAATGTACTTCCTTAATTCCTCCATTTCTTTAGGGGTCATGGAGTACATCTTAGGCTTTGGTAGTTTCGCCCCAGGCACGAACTCTACTGCGCAGTCGGTGGGTCAGTGAGGGGGGAGACAATTACAAGCTTCTTTACTAAAAACCCCTTCCAAATCCCAGTATTCTTTTGGTATTTGCTGGATACCTGGAAGTTTAATGTATGCTGCAGGGGCTGCAGGCTCTGGATTGTCTGCTTTAAGGGGCTTGATGGTCCCCAGGTGGCCTTCTGGCTTCACGGGGTGGGGGGTAGCAGCCCAATGCCTAGGGTCGTTTGAACACCATCCTCCCACTTTATGGTAGGTGCCCATTTGTCCAACCATGTAAGCCCCAAGATGATTGATTCATTCATTTTTGGTGCTATGATGAATCTGCGGAGTTTATGGTGGTGCCCTATCTGCAACTTCACCAAGTTGGTGATTAGCTTGGCCGGGGGCCCTCCGATTAGCGTCCTGTCAACTTGCTCAAACCGGATGGGATGGGCTAAGGGTCTTGTGTGTATGTCCAGCTCAGTGGTGGGTTGCAAATCCCGTTCCAACCATACCGCAGTGCGCACATGCGTTCCAATTCTGGATACGTTCTGGCACCCCTCTAATGCTGCATGCCCTTCTCAGTTCGGGATCTAGGGCATCTTTGAACATGTGCACAAGGAGTCATTCTGGTCAGTCCTGTAGTTTTCCAGCCACCCTTCTAAACTCCCAAACTAATTCCTTCACAGGATGGATGGCCTACTGCAACACTTGGATTTGCTCTTCTGCTTCCACATGTTGGGCCACATTGTTAAATTGGAGCTGCATCAGTTGAACGAATCCGTCGGCATCTTCTAATCCAGGAGCCGCCTCATTGTGGAGCTCCACTACCCATTTGGACACTTCCCCCTAGTTCATTTCCTCAGTTATGGTCGAAACCAACTCTCGGGCTGAAGGGTATTGATCTCCAAATTGATCAATGTGCGCCCGACGGGGCTGGTGCCTGAACTTGCGTGGGCGGTTGGGGTTGCCCCTGTGGTGGCGGTTGGGCTGGAACCGCTTGAGGGATCACTACTTGGGGTTGAACCGGGCCAAGTATCTGAGTTGGTGCCATCTGCTGAGTGGGGGCCAGGCATCCACTGGTACTGTGCCCATCCGTGGCCCGGGAAGAAAGCCCACCCTGGTGGGGCTTGACTTGCTGGTTGCAACCCACATCGGTGTCTGGCTAGGGGTCGAAATCCCCCCAACACTTTGCTGCTGGCTGGGTTGGGGGCCCCAGCCCGGTTGCTGGGTCATCTGCACCCCAGGGTGAAGTGGCGCTACCGTTGGTCTTGTTCCAGCAGCTAGGTTGTGGGCTGACCCGCTTTTCGCTGTATGGAAGGAGCATAAATCTCCATTGGTCCCCTCCACTCCACACCCATCTGTGGCTCCAACAGCAACTCCTTAGGGCAGGTGAATCCCGAGGCTCTATCTTTCGAAGTCAGGTCCAGTTGCGAGGTGTGCCTAGTAGCCGGCTCTTTGCGCCTGGCTCCCAACCCTCTCCACGGCCTCCTCAGCGTCCACCATGGCTTGGGAAGGCACGTAGATGGTCTCAACATAGATAGGCGATCCGTCATCTGCTGCTTCCCCCATGGGTTTCTTCTCTTCCTCCATCTTCCCTGAGTCTTTACACCGCCCGGGTTTGGGTCAGTGCTAGGACTCAGGACCCAGGACAGCACCCCGAAGGTTGGGATAGCTGGTGAAGTATTTTAATGGAGATTCAGGTTAATGTCAGGGTTCCAAATAACATCCAAAAGTAAATCAGAGTCCAAGGCAAAGTATTGATCAAAGTTCCAATTTATTAAGAGAGCCATGTTGGCACATCTGGGAAAACCTGAATCTGAAAGCTTCCCAGTTTTCCTCACCCATTTGAAAGTTAAAGATCTTGCCCCCACACCCACAAGTCCATCACATGGTCCAATCTTCCACTACCATGCTGGCAGTTCCACCCATCCAGTTCTGGTCAGGTGCAGAGGTGCAAAGACAAAGGATAACCTTGACTTTCTAGAAAGAATTTCATTATGGCTACATAGCATCTAACACCGTACAATCCCCTCTCCCATTTTCCCACAATAGAAAATGCATAGTAGAATAATAGAAAGTGTGGCAGGTCAAAGATCCAAAAGAAAAGATGGCTGCAGGCCTGGCAAATACCCCATTTTTTGGTGTCTTTACAAAAACCGTCAACTTTACACTCAATTTCTGAACTATTGGAAAGCAGTAGAAGAATGACATTTTATATTTGAAAACCTTGTGTTGCTATGTTATTACGCACAAAGTTTCACATTTCTCATACCTTTCCTTCCAGAGATTTTTTCGTGCTGCAGTCATTTTCAGCCAACTTTGCTCCAATTTATCTAGATGGAGATCGCTCATGAGAATGTTTTGTTTAATAGAGCACAACAAGTTGTACAAGATGGCCAGGTTTTGTTTCTCTCAACAAAATATTGCCAGAGATATTATGTCTCAAAGTTGCTGAACCCTGAGAGTCACACTATAGAAGGCTGCGGTATGGAGTCACACAAATGACTATATCTCCGTAAGAGTTGCATCGGCACACGTAACACTTTACCAATGTTCATTGGGGATGCGTGTGCATGTTCACAGCAAATTTCATCGAAATCTGTGATGGTCGAGCAGGGAGCCCCTGACCACTTGACATGGAATGACCCTAAGGAGTTATCAGAAGTTTTGGTCTCCTACCACCTTTCCCTTCAGCTGTTCGTTTTTTTAAAGCATGCCTGGGTTTCAATTGCACCCTTTAACACTTTTCTACCTTCTGATTTACCACTAGTTGACTGCTGATCTATTTTATACCCCCTTGCTGGACTTTTGCAACTTTTTCCCCCTGTTCTTTCATTGTTTACTATTGAAGTCTAAACCAATTTCACTTTTGCCATAAGGAAATCCATGGTGAAAATACATTTTCTGGCAGTGAAAGTCATCAGATTGGATTTATACAGGATTATATTACACATTTTGTAATTTCTAGCGCTTAAAAAAAGAACTCTGGCCTTTATTTTTAAACTTTTGATGGGGAAATTACCCCCTTTTTTAATCATTTTATTTTGAGGGGGAAAAAACTGATCTCAACTTTTATCTGTGGACACTGGGTTACGATTTATCTGCTTCTCTTGTCCTTGGAAAGAATAGTGTTTTTCAAAATGTCTCTAAAAGGAGATAAATTTTCTGGGAAGCATTTTGAAAAAGAATGCTCTCCAATTTACAGGTTTTATTTGAAAATATAAATAAAAAAGCTGATGGGTCAACAACAGCTTTGAACCAAACACAGGACAATATCCAAAAGCAGGAAATAACAGTTCGACTTAATTTGCAACTTGATGAATTTGAATCTGACCTGCTGCTGCCAGATGTGAAGAAAGTTCTTGGTTTGAAAACTATAGATGTCCCAAAAAGATTGAAAGGAATATGAATACAAGAAATTCTGAGATAATGGTATTGATAAATGATGGACTAGACTTTCTTGGCAAGATGAATGCTCTGTTTTTAAAGAGAATTTTTCAACAATGGATGCTGCAGAGATATTTACAACAGAGACTTACAAACTTTGGAAATGAGGTGTAATTTCTGTTCCCAATTAAAATCCTTAGAAAAGGTTTTATTATTAACAGCCAAAAGTGGAAATTTAATCCTTCATGTGTCAAAGATGATTGGGATGATCTGTGGTAAATAAGAAACTGTTGTAGACTTTCTACAAGTAAATTACAGTAACAAATTGTTAACAGAGCACCCTGAACTTCAACTTTGCTATTAATTAACATGTTAACTATTTTTTCTGGATATACAGTATACAATGTATGACAGGTCCAATTAGGTTGCAAATAGATGTAGAAGTTTATAAATTTTGGACCTGTTTCGCAAGGGGGGAAGCTATTATTATTGCAATATATTTGTCAGTGTTCAACTAGGGCGGATATGCGTTTTTGTTCTTTGTCTTTTTAAGTCACATTAAAAAAAGTTGTCTAGTTTTGTCTAATTTTTTTTCTTTGTATTTTGTATTTTAATCTTTTGAATAAAACATTTTTATATAGATTGATAGAGATAGATACACACACACACACCGAGTTTCCCTGAAAATAAGACTTGAGTCTTATATTTTTGGGGCCACCAAAAAAGGCACCAGGTTTTATTTTCGGGGAGGTCTTATTTTTTCCCCCCAGTACCGGGAGGCAGTGGGGTGGGGGTGAGCTGCGCCTTGCGCCTCCTTGCCTAACGGTCTTACCAGCAGCTTGGTCTGTGAAACAGCTGATCTGCAGGTGAGCTCCTGCTGCCTGCTCTAAGAAGCATGGCCACTTTTGCAGACTCAATCTGCAGGCGCCTGGCATATAGCTACACTGACCCCGGTGCTCTTCAGGCGCTGTAGCTCTCTTGCTGGCTGTGCGAAGTAGGTGTGGAGCCACCCCTGGTCGCCTTCAGCGTCTGTCTCACCAGCAGCTGCTCTGCAGCCATCTCACCTTCCGCCTGGCCCACCGCCACTGGAGCTACCCCATGCAGAGCCAGCAAGAGAGCTGCAGCGCCCACCATGGCCCAAAGAGCATCAAGCTCAGCGTAGCTGTAAGTCAGGTGTCTGCAGCACCGTGTAGGTGTGCAGGCCAGCGCTCAGCAGCCCAAAGGCGGCAGCTGGTGAGGCACACAGGCAGCATGGCTCCACTGGTGGCTGCTCGCAAAGGGGCCCTGGCAGCCCGGCAGCCCAGTAGGGAGGCTGAGAGCACTACTGCCAGTAGGGTGAAGAGCCCCCGTGAGGCCAGCAGCAACAGGGGCAGCTGCTTGGCAGCCAGCACTGGGCCTGCTGCAGCCGAGAAGTGTCCCAGCAGTAGCCGGGCCAAGAGGCAGGGTGCTGGTTAGTGAAAGTAGGTTAGTGAAGGGTTGTGGCTGCCTTAGGGTGGGGTGGGGGGACGTGTGTGTGTGTATGAGAGAGAGAAAGAGAGAGAGAGGGGGAGGGAGGGAGGGAGGGAGGGAGGGAGGGAGGGAGGGAGAGAGAGAGAGAGAGAGAGAGAGAGAGAGAGAGAGAGAGAGAACATCGCACCAGTCCTGGATAACTCTCAGAGGTTGGATCGGATCTCTCTCTCTCTCTCTCTCTCTCTCTCTCTCTCTCTCTCTCTCTCTCTCACACACACACACACACACACACACACACACACACACGCTGATTGTCCCTCACCCCCCCACACCCCAGGGCAGCCACATCCCTTCACTAACCTGCTTTGCAGCTCCATTCTCCACCGCGATTGCAGGACAAGAAAAGTAGTCTTTGGGACTACAGTAAAAAAATAGTTTAGACCTTCCAACTTGTCATGAAAAGAAAAAAGATCTCACGAAGTTGGAAGGTCTGAACTATTTTTTTTACTGTAGTCCCACAGACTACCGGTACTTTTTTTGCCCTGCACGTGGTGGCGGCGAACAGAGCTGGAAAGCAGGTTAGTGAAGGGATGTGGCTGCCCTGGGGGGGGGGGGGGGAAACAATCGACCCCATGCACGCATGCCGCCTCTTGCACTGGCCACGCCCATCCCCCGGGCTTATTTTCATGGTAGGGCTTATATTTGGCCCACCCCAAAAAAAATCAGACCAGGGCTTATTTTCGGGAGATAGATAGATAGATAGATAGATAGATAGATAGATAGATAGATAGATAGATAGATAGATAGAAGATAGATAGATAGATAGATAGATAGATAGATAGAAGATAGATGATAGATAGATAGATAGATAGATAGATAGATAGATAGATAGATAGATAGATAGATAGATAGATAGATATCAAAGAAATATGATACAGACTAGCACTTGGTAGAGCAGCCAAGGCGGCTGTGGAAAATATATTCAAATGCAGAAGTCACCTAATAAAGATCAGAATTGTGAAAGCCCTGGTATTTTCTGTGACATTCTATGGAAGTGAAAGTTGAACTTTTAATGAAGCAGGATAAGAAGAATATTGATGCTTTTAAACTTTGATGTTGGAGAAGACTTCTGAAAATATTGTGGACAGCCATGAAAACAAACTGATGGTTCACTGACCAAATCAACCCAGAATTCTTACTTGAGGCACAAATAACCAGAGTCAAATTATCCTTCTTCAAACACATTATGTGAAGACCCAGCTCTCCGGAAAAGGCTCTAATGGTGGGAAAGGTGGAAGGAAAGAGACGAAAACAACTAGAAGCAAGATGGACAGACTCAGTTGCAGTGGTGATGAGTGTATCATTGACAGACTTGAAAGAACAAGTTAGGGATAGATTGTCATGGAGAAGATCTATGTAGTCACTAGGAGTTGAAAATGATTTGATGGCACATAATCAATCACTCAATCACTCAATCAAAAAGTTGTTAAAATATGTCTAACAGTAAAAAAAAAATGACTTAATTTTCTCATGTCTCTAGTCCCTAGTTTCAATTAGGTTTTTAGTTAGGAAATAGAACACAGACCCTTGTGGTCATCTAAGGGAATGATTTACCCCAGGAACTAGGAAGGAAGGGGAGTTACAGCAATTCCTTTTTGTTCTCTTGGTGGATTTTGATATAATGGACCATCTGATGTGGTTGAGCCTTGAGAAGATTCTTTTACAATAGTTCCAGTCTTTCTTCTTAAGTCAAGTGCAGAAAAGTGTTAGGATTAGTGATCAGCACTTGGACCACTACCATGTGACAGAGTTCCATTTTTTCACAAACTGCTAGAAGAGAGAATCCATTTTTGTAATGAAGAACTTTCAGCATGTTTTTCTCCTTTCTTGCTATTGAAGCACCAGAAAAATAGCTGATTGCCTACATTGAACATCAGTGTGAGTGAAGGTAAACAAGCTGATGTTAAATCCAGATATGGCAGTGTTGGTAATTAAAAATCCAAAGGTTAAGTCTACTCTGGAAGAGGGGCGGGGCTCACTTCACAGTGCTACAATGTGCCTCACGGAAGCTCCATGGGATCATCAAAATCCCAGCTGCCGGGGTGGTCCTGTTTGGACCCAAATCGCCTCGAAGGGAAGATAAACAAAGGAAGCACACTCTGCTGGTCTCAGGGAGCTCGCAAACTCCCTGATTGATCTGGAGAAAGCTTCCTAAACTGACAGCTGGGAAGGCGGCCAGTGTGAGTTGCTACAAAACTGGAGCAGTCACCGGAAGAGTGAGAAGAAAGAAGGTGTGATCGATCTGGGTGAGATACTATTACTAAAGGACTTTTAAGTTTCAAAAAACTTTTTTTTAAGAAGAGCCCCTGTGAGGCGTGCCTCATTCAGTATACAAGAAAGAAAACCCCCAATTCCATTTGAGTAGAGATAAAGGTACTTTTACTGGACATGAAATGAAAACAGCTAAAGTGAAGCAAGATCTGAAGCAAAAAAGCGTGAACGTGTACATATCAAACCTTTGCCCAAGACCCTCCCCCCAGTTACCCCAACCCATGGCCATTATGCAACTCCCAAAGGTGTCATGTGGGGTGCATCTTCAAGTGGCCTCATTCAGCTAGTATGCAGAGATGGTTGACCATGACCAAGTCCAAACATGAGCCATCAGCATGCGCAGAAGATGGTGAGAACAAAACTCCCTTCATGATAACTTCTCCAGTGCCTAGTACTTCCCCCACAAATACCACAAGCCCCCACCCTCCCTGTTACTATGGCAGCCAATAGCAAGCAAGCAAAATAGAGGCTGACAGCCCCCTGGGGATTGAAAAAGGAAACTGTGACTCAAAGTGGAGGTGGAATGGGGTTTTCTTTCCACCTCTGGAAGAAAAGCTGCGAGGAAAGCTTTTTTGGAGCCATTTTTTTTAAATAAGAGGAAATTGGTTTACAAGAGTCTGTTTGAAAAGAAAAGTCAGAAATCCGGACTGGGTATCTTTACTTTTAAAGTTGGAACTATTGGTTAAAATAAAAGAGACTATATGAACTTGGTTTTTCTTATAAATATAGCATTTTATAAATTGTTTGAGATATATTGTCTCGAGGCTCGTAAATTAATTAGGTCATCTTCTGGGAACTTCACAGAGAGCCAAAACTGACTTTTAAAAAGCTATCAAGATTTACGGGTTTCCTGAATCCTGGGCTCTCTGAGCACTCCACCCATATTTGGGGTGCTTGGAGGGAAAATCAGGCAACAGGAGGTATGCAGCAATGCCAAGCAGCGATGCCTTTCCCAGCAGCAGAAGCAAGAAAGGATGAGTACTGTTGGAAATTAGCCCCTAAGGCAGCTGAAGTAGAGTTCCCTAGTCCCCAAATACAGGGAAGGGTCTCAAGCAAGCTGGCAAGGGGGACTGGAGGTGGGACTGAGCACAAGCCAGGCTCCCAAAGCCCCAGATGGAATCCCTGGAGAGTGCAATAGAGCAACAGAGGGAGGATCTTGACCGGACCACCCTTGCTGATGAGGGGCCATCATGCCGCCCAAAAGTGAGGGGAGGGACATCTGATCCTGTTGAGGGGAAGAGACGCAGACTGGAGCGCAGCCCCCCTCCTCCACCCAATAGAAGGAGGAGCAGCCCGAAACTGCAACCAGTGCCTCTCCCACGCAGCAGGCAGGCTGCCCAGGTCAGACAAACCCCTCCCTCCCTCCGAACTAGAGGTGAGGAAGACAGGCAGCCATATCAGGCACAAGCATACAGAGATCGACAGGAGGTTGGAGGAGTAGGGGTGAATGACCCGCCCCAATTCAGGGGAAAGTTTGATGGTGACTCAGACCAGCTAGCTCTATTCCTTGATTCAGCTGATATCCACCTAGAATGCTATGGGCACCTCTACCCATCCCCCAGAGCCATGGTGAATGCCATCGCAGAGGGTCTAGAGGGAGAAGCAAGGGAAAGGTTAGCAGCCCTCCACAAGAGGAGGGCCCCCAACTGCAAGGCATAGATGACTTCCTGCAACTGCCAGAGGCCAGATTTGAGGAGGAGGACCCATATGCAGAAGAGGAACTCAGCAACCTAAAGCAGAGGGGCTGCCCCATCAAAGAGCACATCCGTGAATTCAGGAGGGTCATAGGAAGGCTACCCCCTTTACCAGAGCGGCTGCTGGTGCATTTTTTCAGGACAAGCCTGGACAAGCAAATTGCCCAGGTAACCGCATACTGCGACATCCCAAATCGACTCTCTGAGTGGTTCTGAGTAGCAACAAAAGTCGGCAGCGGGCTGTATGCCAACGACATGAGAAAGCAACCGGACACACAAGAGAGAGGTCAACCTGACCTGAAACCATCCAGCCGGTGGGGAACCACAGCACCACAGCAGGCCCTGAGACCAGCCCTCCCTCGAAGTCCGCTGAAATGCTACCGATGCGGAGGGATGGGCCACATGGCAGCTGCATGCCCAACCCCAGCCCCAAAACCAAAGCCAGACCCACCGCCCAGGGCACGACCAGAACGAGGCCCCAAACGGACCACCAACACGTCTGGGAAAGCTCTCCAGGCTGCAGAAGCCCCTTTCCCCTCAGGTGAAAGTGGTGGAACCCCAGGCAACAACAACCAGTCGCTTGAGACAAATGATATCATCATTGATATCTGTTATAGCATTGAAGTCACCAGTTAGACATATAGCCTCATATTCTATTTCTGTTATTTTTGGGTGGATCTTCTTGTAAAATTCTTTTTGGTTTTTATTTGGGGCGTATATTGCTGTGAGAAGAATTTTTCTTTTTTCTGTTTCTATTTCTATCATTAAAATCCTCCCTTCTTCATCTGCATATTTTTTTTTTTTGCATTTATCCATTCCTTAATGTATATTGCAATTCCTCTTTTTTTTGTTGTGCTAATGTTGTAAATAGTTTTCCTAACTTTGGATATTCTAGAACAGTGATGGCGAACCTTTTTTGGCTCACGTGCCATAAGTGGGGGGAGTGCAGGGGGGTCATATGCAGGCGTGCTGCACCCATAATGCAATGTGCGACCCTCCCAGTGCGCATGCGCACACTACAGGCGTGACCCCCCCCATTTTTGCATGCTTTTTTCGCCCTCCCCAGGCTCCAGAGGCTTTATAGGAGCATGGGGAGGGCAAAAACAGCCCCCTGCCCCCCTGGGAAGTCCTTTGGAGGCTTCAGGGACCTTCAGGAGGCTTCAGGGACCGTCAAGAGGCTTCCCTGAAGCCTTCAGAGTGCTCAAAACGACCCTCCGAACTTCCGGTTTGCCCGTAGGGCCGTTTTTTGTGCTCCAGAGGCTTCAGGGAAGCTCATGAAGCCTCCGGAGGGCCTCCGGGGGGGGGGAGCTCTTTTCGCCCTCCCCAGGCTCCTATAAAGCCTCTGGAGCCTGGGGAGGGCAAAAAATGGCTTTAAAAAAGGGTGAACTCAGCTGGTCAGCGAGCGCATGCGCGCTGGCCAGCTGACAGGGCAGCGCCTCTCGTGCCCTGACAAATGGCTCCACGTGCCACCTGTGGCACGCATGCCATAGATTCGCCATCACTGTTCTAGAAGTTTGTTATATTGGTTTTTAATATGTACCTCTTGAAGGCATACTATATCCATATTCATTTTTTGTAATCTAGTCAGTTTGCCTTCCCTTTTCCGGTGAGTTTAATCCATTTATATTTAGTGAGAGTAACTTAATTTCTTGTTCCATTGAGTTATTTGTGTGCCGCCCTTAGTTTCCTTGCGTTTCTTGTCTCTATTCCTAGTTTACTACCTTCTTGTTCTATTTGTTCTCTTTCCTGTCTTCTTCTTTGTTCTCTTTCTTCCTCCCTGTTTTCAACTGACTGTTCTTGACTTCTACTCTCTGGTTCCTCTTTACTTTCTTGTTCTTCCTCAGCGGTGAAATGATGTTCAAAGAACTCATGTGCTTTCTCGACTGTGTCTATTTTATATCTTTTATCCTGCCAGGTAATCATCACTCCCTCTGGTGAGAGCCATCTGAACATTACATTGTACCTTATTAGTTGTTGTGTAAGGAACTGATATTGCCTTCTCTGGTCTCTCACTATTTTTGGGATTTGTCTCAGGATTTGTATCTCTCTTCCTTTATATGTTATTTGTACTTCTCTCACTTTCTTATATACTTCATCTCTTACCGATTTTCTAGCATTTCTTTTGGAAGCCTGTGTCTCCTGGCGTAATTTGTGTGGATTCGACACACCTCGTCTATGTCCCTTCTCGTTTCTTGATTGTTCTTTTGTAATATGTTTGCAACAATCTCTGTGATTGTTTCCCCTAAATCCTCCTCCTTTTCTTCTACTATATTTTAAAAGCGCAGAAAGAAGCCAGCTTTTTCCAGTTCGAGAAACACTATTTTTCCCCCTAATTGTCTGTTTAGTGTAGTCAGCTTCTCATCTACCATCTCTATTCTCTTCTGCGTTTTTTCTACCTTTGTTTCTACTTTTTGAATTTTTTGTTCATTTTTTGTTATTTCACTTTGTATTTTCCCTAGTCTATCATCTAGTCTTCTAATCTCACTCTTCATTTCTCCCATTTCTAGTTTAATTTTTTCATGATTTCTCCTAGTTTCTTCGTGATTTTTTGTAATTGTTTGTGTTTTTGTAATTGTTTCTTGTGTTTTCAGCATTGTTTCTTGTATCATTGCTAATGCATATTGCATACACTGAAGGTTCGTTGTTGAGCTCGCTTTCTCTATACCCAGTGTGCTCTCAATTGTGCGCTGATTTGAGGGTGAAGATGTTGCTGAAGTTGGATTGGATACTGCCTTTCTATTCATTTTATTAATTGTTGTATAAATACCTGGGCGGATCATAACCAGATAGAAGCTATATGGAAGGGACAAAAGAAGAAAGTAAGGTGGACAATGAATCAAACAATTTTAAAAGACAAAGAATTTGTACAATACATGGAAAGAGAGTTGGACTTTTTCTTTAAAGAGAATAGAAAAGAAGAAACTTCATTACAGAATGTATAGGACATGGCAAAGGCATATATTAGAGGACTAACTATAATGTATGTGGGAAAGAGGAATAAAAAAAAGAGACAAACTCGAAAGAAACTAGAAGAGGAGTATAAGAAGTTAGAGATGGAATTACAAAAAGAGCCACAAAAAAGAATGTAAAAAATCAAATGGTGCAGGAATGGTGTTATATGGGAGTATCTTGTTCCTCCCATGATAACCCGCGCGGCCGCATTCTGAACTAGCTGTAGTCTTCGGGTGCATCTCAAGGGGAGCCCCATGTAGAGAGCATTGCAGTAGTCCAGGCGAGACGTCACCAGCGCATGAGTGACTGTGCGTAGGGCGTCCCGATCCAATAGGGGGCGCAATTGGCGCACCAGGCGAACCTGGTGGAACGCCCCCCTCGCCATGGCTGTCAGATGGTCATCCATCGACAGCCGGGCATCAAGGAGGATGCCCAGATTGCGCGCCCGTTCCACGGGGGGCAGTAATTCGCCCCCCTTGGCCAGCGATGGCGTCCACTGGTTAAATCGGGGCGCCGGTAGCCACAGCCACTCAGTCTTGGAGGGGTTGAGTTTAAGTCTGTTGTCCCCCATCCAGACCCGGACGGCTTCCAAACACCGGGACAACATTTCGACGGCCTCGTTGGGGTGGTTTGGGGTGGAAATGTACAGCTGTGTATCATCAGCGTACAGATGGTATCCAACCCCAAAACCACGGATGATCTCACCCAGCGGCTTCATGTATGTGTTGAACAGGAGGGGCGAGAGGACCGAACCCTGCGGCACCCCACAAGTGAGTGGCCTCAGGGTCAACCTCTGCTCCCCTGCCAACACACACTGCGTCCAGTCGGAGAGGTAGGAGCGGAACCACTGCAAAACGGTGCCCCCTACGCCCACCTCTTCCAGCCGGCGCAATAAGATACCATGGTCGATGGTATCGAAAGCCGCTGATAGATCTAATAGGACCAGGATAGAGGAACAACCCCTATCTCTGGCCCTCCATAGATCATCTACCAACGCGACCAAGGCCGTCTCCGTGCTGTGACCGGGTCGAAAGCCGGACTGGCGCGGGTCTAGATAGTCTGCTTCCTCCAGGTGACGTGGGAACTGTTGCGCCACCACACTCTCTACAACCTTCGCTAAAAAGGGAAGGTTGGAGACAGGACGGTAATTAGCTAGTTCCTCCGGATCCAGGGAAGGCCTCTTGAGCAGGGGCCTCACCACCGCCTCTTTCAAGGTGGCCGGCAAGGACCCCTCCTCCAGTGAAGCGTTCACCAGACCCAGGAGCCAGCCTCGTGTAACCTCCCAGGATGCCAGTACAAGCCAGGAGGGACACGGGTCCAGTAACCTGTCCAAGTCCTCGGGGGCAACAGAGTCAAACCCCTCCCAGCGTGGTGTCTCAAGACTTGCTTCCGACGTCTCCCCTGGTCCACTGAAGGGGCCCCATCCACTCCGGATCTGATCGATTTTGTCCTGCAGATATTCCCCAAACTCCTCTGCTCTACCCTGCAAAGGGGCTTCCCGCGACCTCTGTAATAAGAGAGAGCGGGTCACCCGAAACAGGGCGGCAGGGCGGTTATCCGCGGACGCAATAAGAGCGGCACAGTGTCTACGTTTGGCCGCTCTCAGAGCCACAAGGTTGGTCCGTAAATAGGCTCTTACCTGTGTTCGGTCAGATTCGGAGCGTGAGGACCTCCACCTGCTTTCTAGGCGTCTCTTGTGGCGTTTCATCACCCTCAGCTCCTCGGTAAACCAAGGAGCCAGGGTGGTTCGTTGCCGCAGGAGAGGCCGCAAAGGCGCTACCCGGTCCAAGGCCCCCGCAGCCGCCTTATTCCAAGCGGCCACTAGGTCCTCCGTCCGGGAGCGGGTCAGGGCTACAGGAAGTGGCCCATGCTCCGTCTGGAACCTATCCGGTTCCATCAGTCGCCTGGAGCGGAACCATCTGGGACAATCAGGTTCCGCCTCCCCGCGGTGGGGGGTAGCGCCGGGGAAGTCGAGCCGGAGAGAAGAGTGGTCTGACCATGACAGGGGTGTGATAACTAAATCCCCTATTCCCAGATCACTCGTCCACTGTCCAGATACAAAAACAAGGTCCAGTGTGTGCCCACCCTCGTGTGTGGGGCCCTGAATTAATTGGGACAGGTCCATGGCTGTCATGGAAGCCATGAACTCCCGAGCCACCTCGGATGCTTCGCCCATCGACGGCAGGTTGAAATCCCCCATAACCACAAGTTTGGGGGTATCAACTGCCGTCTCCGCGATCAGCTCGAGGAGCTCAGGCAGGGCCGCTGATGCATAGCGAGGAGCCAAGTATACAATCAGCAAGCCCAACTGTCTCCCTGGGCCCCATTTCACACCAAGGGACTCACACCTGGAGATCTGTGGCACAGTGAACTCCCTCGGTTCCAGACTCTCCCGTATAATTACCGCCACCCCGCCACCCTTACCCAGGGCCCGCGGCTGATGAAATGCACGGTAACCTGGCGGGCACATCTCCACGAGGGGCAAACCACCCTCGTGGCCCAGCCAGGTCTCCGTTATCCCTGTAAGGTCCGGCTCCCCCTCTGAGATCAACTCATTAATGAGGGGGGCCTTGTTAACAACGGACCTTGCATTGCAAAGCATCAGCCTCAGGCCCTGGCTCTGTAGGTCCTGGCCACCTAGGCTGTGGGGGGTTGGTACGAGCGACCGGGCGTGTCCAACAGCCACGGTCTCCCAACTGACTACGGGATTTTGTTCGGTCCTCGCATCCACCCCTCCCCACGACCGTTGGAATAAAACGACCCTCTGTAGGAATGTCATTTTCCCTCCCCCTCCCCCTCCCCACTCCGCTCACTTCCTCAACACAGTCTGCTGAAAATAATACTACACAAACATTAGATGTTGTCATGGTTCAATTGAACATAACATGTAAACATTCACAGTGCAGGGAGGAAAAAGTATGTGAGCCCCTAGCCTAATTACTTCTCCAAGAGCTAATTGGAGCCAGAAGTGAGCCAACCTTGACTCCAATCAGTGTGATGACATTGGATGTGTTGCTGACAGTTGTCCTGCCCTTTAAAAACACACACCTGTTTTGGGTTTACTGGTTTCAAGCAGCACTGTCTGATATGAACCATGCCTCGCAGAAAAGAGCTCTCAGAAGACCTACGATCAAGAATTGTTGACTTGCATGAAGCTGGAAAGGGTTACAAAAGTATCTCCAAAAGCCTTGATGTTCATGTGTCCACGGTAAGACAGACTGTCTACAAATGGAGAAAGTTTAGCACTGTTGCTACTCTCCCTAGGCGTGGTCGTCCTGTACAAATGACTGCAAGAGCACAGCGCAAAATGCTTCATGAGGTAAAGAAGAATCCTAGAGTGTCAGCTAAAGACCTACAGAAATCTCTGGCACATGCTAACATTTTTGTTGACACATCTACAATAAGGAAAACATTAAACAAGAATGGAGTACATGGGAGGAAGCCATTGCTGTCCAAAAAAAATATTGCAGCACGTTTGAAGTTTGCAAAAGAGCACCTGGATGTTCCACAGCACTACTGGCAAAATATACTGTGGACAGATGAAACCAAAATTGAGTTGTTTGGGAAAAACACACAACACTATGTTTGGAGAAAAAAAGGCACAGCACACCAATATCAAAACCTCATCCCCACTGTAAAACATGGCGGAGGGAGCATCATGGTTTGGGGCTGCTTTGCTGCCTCAGGGCCTGGACAGATTGTTGTCATTGATGGGAAAATGAATTCCAGAGTTTATCAAGACATTTTGCAGGAAAACGGACGACCATCTGTCCGCCAACTGAAGCTCCGCAGAGGATGGGTGATGCAACAGGACCAATGTTCCCTCTAATTTTTTTTCAGTGTGAGCAGAAAAGTATAGTGTTTGAGCGGCACATTTTTATGCCTGAGCACCTGAATTTTTTTCACAGATGTCACCTAAGACAACAACGAAATCAGTATTATTTGAAACTCAAAGTTATGTTTCTTCAAGGTACTCGCTTAATTAAAAGTGTTATATAATGTCAGTATCACTTAACAACGCTCCTGCTTAGCAACCAAAATGTTGGCTCAGGAACTCTGGCATTTGAAGCACGCAAGACTTAAAGCTGTCAAGTTACAAGACCCTTGCACCCCTAACCCTTTAGGGAAAAAACCCAGGGGTGTTCAAACTTGACAGCTTTAAGACTTCTGGACTTCAACTCTCAGAATTCCTCCTCCAGTCATGTTGGCTCAGGAACTCTGGCACTGAAGCATGCAAGTCTTAAAGCTGTCAAGTTGCAAGACCCTTGCACCCCTAACCCTTTAGAAAAAAAAAACAGGGTCTTCAAACCTGACAGCTTGAAGACTTGTGGACTTCAACTCCCAGGATTCCTCCTCCAGTCATGTTGCGGTGACGTCATCTGCGTGGATCTGCTCCATCTTCGGTTTTTTTCACAGGGGGCAGGGCTGCCGCTGAAGATGCCGACGACGAGCCCTTGCCGCCACCAGAATAACAGCTGCCTCCTCCTCCAACAGCACCACTACATTTGGAGTGAAGCCGCCAAAGCTCCCACTGGTGCCCCCTCCACTCGGAGCACCTGAGCTGGGCACCGCGTTACCCCTGCTGCCTTCTCCGCCGCCTTCCTACTGGCTCCCGCGGCCTCATGGCTCCTCAAAAGCACAGCAGAGGGGGAGGTGCCGCTGCCATGGGCGGGGGCGCCGGCGGGAGCTTTGGCGGCTTCACCTCTGCCGCAGCGTTGGGCAGCAAATGTGGTGGTGCTGTTAGAGGAGGAGGAGGCGGCAGCAGATATTCCGGTAGCGGCAGGGGCTTTACTTTAGCTGCAGCGCCGGGCACAAGCAGCTAGGATTGGCCTCCCACAAAGGACCTCCCCGGGCTTGCTTTCCTGAACTAGCATCAGTCGCCCCGCGCTCACCAAAACAAGTCCGGGGAGGTCTTTTGCGGGCGGCCAGTTCTAGCCGTCTGCAAAGGACCTCCCCAGCCTCCGGTGCCTGTGACAGTAGAAAACACCGCACGGCAGTTGGAAACTGCTGCGCAGTGTTTTCTTGCCACCTGCGCGGCCGCGCAGCCACGCACCTTAGAGGGAACAGTGAACAGGACAATGACCCAAAGCATACAAGTAATTCAACAACAAAATGGCTTCAACAGCACAGAATACGCCTTCTGGAGTGGCCCAGTCAGAGTCCTGACCTCAACCCGATTGAAATGCTGTGGCATGACCTTAAGAGAGCGATTCACACCAGACATCCCAAGAATATTGCTACACTGAAACAGTTTTGTGGAGAGGGGTGGTCCAAAATTACTCCAGATCGTTGTGCAGGTCTGATCTGCAACTACAGGAAACGTTTGGTTGAGGTTATTGCTGCCAAAGGAGGGTCAACCAGTTATTAAGTCCAACGGTTCACATACTTTTTCCTCCCTGCACTGTGAATGTTTACATGTTATGTTCAACTAAACCATGGCAACATCTAATGTTTGTGTAGTATTGTTTTCAGCAGGCTGTATTTTTCTATTGTTGTGACTTAGATGACGTTCAGAGCACATTTTATGACCAATTCATGCAAAACTCCACGTAATCCCAAGGGGTTCACATACTTTTTCTTGCAACAGTAGATGTCAGAGTTTCACCCCCGGGGCAGAAATATGTAATAACCATCAAACAAGTGCTTCTAAGTGTAACTTTGAGTAAAAGTGAGAAGTTCACTAAAACAATTAGGAAGAATCCTGAATTGTAAATAGACCCGACTAGTCCTTTAGGGAAAATATTTAAAGGTTGGGAAGGCCCTCCATACGTTGGGACAGACCAAAGACGTTATGGTTAGCTTATGCTGTTATGTCTGGTAGGACGACCTAGGAGTAGAAGGAAAGAAATAATGCAGTGTTATAAAGATCTTGAGAATTTACCATTCTCAAAAGAGCCAGAAAACTGTGAAAGAACTAAGAATAAAGAAGAAAAGGTTTATTGTCTTTTTTCCCCACCCGGGGTTTAGCAGGTAATAAAAAAAAAGGTAAAGCCTGTCTAAATGGGAAGACTCTGATAATTTGATTTGATCAATTTGATGTGATTTCTGTTAAAAAGTCTTAGATGTGAATCTAAAATAATAGTGTGTAGAATTAAATGGGATTGAATTGATTGTGATATGTTTGGCTGGCCAGCAAATTAAGTAAATAAATTTCTCAGCTTGGGCTTAGAGCTATGGGAAACAGGCAGTGGTTAGGGCCCAAAATCACATTTCTGATTAAAATCACACTTTCTGAGTTTTCCCACTGCTTGAAGAATGAACTGCAGATTGAACAAGGAAAGAGAAAGTGGAGATTTTGTCTCCACAGGCTGGAAATGTTTGGGGGTTTTTTGTATATGTGTATGTATGTGTTTGTGTGTAATCATTTCCAGACCTGAAAAAATTGTAATGATTGGTTTGCATGAAATGGGATTTTTACATGTGAAATTGGTTTACACAAGTAGTTTGATTGCAGTGCAAATGTTGAGAGTAAAAAGTTGGTGTGAACATATTGTGATTCCCTTTCGTTTAAAGAAATGGAGAAAATTATTTTGTTGAGAGAATGCAGAGTGAAAAAAAAGGAGTGAGATTCCTGTGTGGTCTATTAAATATTTTTCCTTGTCCTCGCTGGTTGTTAACTCAAGGACTTTTTTTCTTTGAAGAGCGAGTAGCAGGAAAGGGGGTGGGGAGTGCGGCTTTTCTGCTCCTTTTAACCATTTTTCTTCCTTTCCCCTTCTGCCGAGCCTGTCTGAGAAAGGAGGGGCAAATGGGTGAACTGCTCATGTAGCTTTGCCTTTCATTGTTTTGGTTTTCTTATATTTTCTATTCTGCTCTAAATATAATTTTAATTTTGTTTTTTTCTGGGAAATTTTTGATGTTTAAGACGCTAAATTAAACCTATATAAAAAATGATTTTGAAAGATTTTGTTTGCATTTGTACATGTTTTAACCTACTTAATGAGAATTTGCCTCCATCTGAATGGAATCTGAACCTAACTCACATTTTACTAAAAGCAGAGAACTGACACTAAAGTTTGATCCAAATATATTTCAGAGCATTGACCCAAAATACTTCATTTAGATTGTTTGTTTATTTTTGTAGCTGTTCTTCTTACCCCTATTTTCCCCCTTCTTTAAATGTCTTTATGTCTGCATGCATTTTGAATGCTTTGTTTGGGGATCACAAGTTGTTGCCCTTTTATGAAGAAAGTCTAAAAGATGGAAAATTGTGGAATGGAAATGTGGAATGGAAATTGTGGCAGAAGCTCAGAAAGTATACGTGAATAGAGATGTGCAAGATAGAAGAGAGGATAAGAAAGTGTTGCTGTCAGCTGTAGGAGTAATGATGGATAAAAAGTTAGGAGACCAGAAAAGACAGAGAAGGGACTTTGGAAATCGAGGACAATGGAGAGGAAGGTGGCAAGGCAGGGGAAGAGGAATGTGGGCAGGACAAAGTGGAAGAACTCAGTGTTTTAGATGTGGAAAGGATGGACATTTTTCTAGAAACTGTCCACAAAAGGAAGTAGAAAGAGAGAGGGAACAACAAGTATATTGACTGATGGATGAGGATGAAATATTTGTTGGTCATTGTGGATCATTTGACTCGACGGTTGGAAGCATTCCCTTATGTAACTGCAAATTTAAATACTAGTTAGAATTTTGTTGGAACATATTGTACCCAGAGAAAAGAAGTGGGAATATCACCATTTAAGATGTTATTTGGAATACCATATATAGGGAGGGAAGGTTTACCAAGAATTGAATTAAAAGACAAAATGGTTAGAAAATATGTACAGGAACTGTCCAGGTGTTTTTCTCTCTTAAGACAGAAAGGCATCCATGCGCAAATGCCACCCTTGGACTTTGCAGTACACCAGTTAAAAGCAGGACAGTGGGTGCTGATAAAGGCCTGGAGAGATGGAAAAGAAACTCCCAACTTGGGAAGTACCTTTCATTGTCCTGTTAACTACTGGGACTGCAATTCGGACTGCTGAAAAAGGGTCTCATTTCTTCTGAATGAGAGGGCCCGTGCCAGCCCCAAAGGAGTGGAAGGTGGAGTCTCAGGCGCCTACGTACAAGTTAGATAGGAAGCCATCTGCTCAGACGAAAGGCACCAGAAAAAAACCCAAATAAGAGATAGGGGCCTCTCAAGAAATTGTCAAGTTGACCCTTTACAGTATGGAATGATGAAAGAAATGACTTAAATGAATAAGCAGAAGGGGGAGAGTTTCTTAGGAGTAGAGTATAAAATGTATTGTTTGAATGCTAGTCTTTGCTCTCCTTGTACTCAATCCACTTGAGAAGTCTTGGAAGTCCCCTTTGCAAATGCTTTTTATTTTTCTGTAAATAAACCTTTTTGAATTGTGAACCAGACTTGTCTCTGTGTTGTGAGGATTTAATAATTGGGTTTTTATCTCACACTTTCAAGGCCCGAGGGACCCGGGACTGCCTTGTCCTGGTCCTTTGGTCGTTCCTCTGGGGCCAGTGAGGCCATGCTATCCTCCTCCATCGGCCCTGGCTCCATCTTGTCCTCCTCCTTGGACCCAGGTTCTGACGGGGCCATGACAGTTGATAGAATTGCTTGTGGAGTGCCAGGCTTCAATGAACTCACAAGCGTGGTGGGTGGTAACGTGGCTGATGATTTTTGTGTTGCTACAATCGAACTGGTGCTGTTTGGTGTCTGTGTGGATAGAGATTAAGTATTTGGGATCGTGGCATTTGTCTGCCAGCTGGTGTTCGTGGATCCTGTTTTTTAATTGATGTGATGTTTGTCCCACATAGAATTGGTTGCAATGGTTACAGTTGATTTTGTAGATTGCATTGTTTCTTTCATCCTTCTGTATTTTGTCTTTGGTTCTGAATAATTCCTGGTGGAGTGTGGCTGTGGGATTGTGGGCTATTGTTATTCCTAGGGGTTGGAGGATTCTGGCTGTCATTTCTGAAACCCCTTTTGTGTATGGTAGGGTTAGTTTTTGCATAGTGGTTGGCTGTGTGGTGTGTTGTGGTTTGGGTGCTGTATGAAGTTTTTGCATAGCCGTTATGGAGAAAGATGTTGAGTAGTCATTTCTCTTCCGCTTTTCTTAGTGTTGTGGTGCTGCAGTGTGTCCTAGCCCTTCTGAACAGGGTCTAACACAGCTTCTTTTGTGTGCAGTTGGGTGGTTGCTTGTGAAGCTGAGGATCTGGTCCATGTATGTGGGTTTGCGGTAGACACAGTTTTCTAGTTCTCCGTTGTCTAGTCTCCTTATTATCAACATCGAGGAATGGGAGTCTGTTGTCCGTTTCCTCTTCATGTGTGAATTTGATCCCAGGAAATATTTATTGAGTAGGTGGAATGTGTCTTCAATTTGACAGCATTTGATGACGAAGATGCCATCGATGTAGCGTGTCCAGAATTTTGGGTGGATGGTGGGTAGAGCTATGGATTCAACTCATTGCATGACTTCTTCTGCTATTAGGCTTGATATGGGTGATCCCATCGGGGTACCTTGTATTTGCTTATAGATTTTCCCATTGAACTTGAAGTATGTGTTGAGGCATGGATCCAGGAGTTTCATGATGGAAGAGCTTTCTGTAGAGCACATTTTGAACAAGATATAGGAGGTTCCATGGAGCTCCATTTGAAGAAAGACTGCATCCGTGATGCACCAGCTGTTGAAGACATTCCACTTCTCCTGTTTGATTGCAAACTGTATTCTGCAGAAAGGGCTGTTTAATTTAGATCCTTATTTAAAAACTAAAAAAATACTGGGATACCTTACGTCTTGCAGGGAAAAACATGCATATATATTGCTAGCAAGGGTGCAATTTTTATATCAAAGGCCATTTCAAAGAGAACAGACAACCTAGAACAGATTGGGGTTAACTGTATGAGTGATTTGTTATGAATATGTCCTACTGTTTTCTCTGTATTGTTTTTATATTGATATGGTCAGACGACTAATCAATAAAGTTTCTTGGGGTTTTCATTGTACTAATAAGAAAAGTCAATTTGGGTTTCATAATGGATAAAGATTTACTAGGTGAGGTTTAATTCAAGAATCTCTATTTGTTCTCTTTGGATGATCATTTTACATGAGTTCCATCACCTGCTGGCATTACACAAGATGGGCCAGTTCACATCCTGGTGGATCCAGGTTACTATCTTAGCTAAGCATGTCTATGTGCATTTTAATAATTACAAACTAATTTCAAGGGAATTTTCAAAGGGAAATCTACCACTAAACACCTGTGGCTCAAAACTGTATCAGCACATACAGTGGGGCAAAAAAGTATTTAGTCAGCCACCAATTGTGCAAGTTCTCCCACTTAAAAAGATGAGAGAGGCCTGTAATTGGCATCATAGGTAGACCTCAACTATGAGAGACGAAATGTTTAAAAAAACCCAATCAATCACATTGGCTGATTTGGAAAGAATTTATTTGCAAATTATGGTGGAAAATAAGTATTTGGTCACCTACAAAAAAGCAAGATTTCTGGCTCTCACAGACCTGTACCTTCTTCTTTAAGAGGCTCCTCTGTCCTGCACTCATTACCTGTATCAATGGCACCTGTTTGAACTTGTTATCAGTATAAAAGACACCTGTCCACATCCTCAAACCGTCACACTCCAAAGTCCACTATGGTGAAGACTAAAGAGCTGTCGAAGGACACCAGAAACCAAATTGTAGACCTGCACCAGGCTGGGAAGACTGAATCTGCAATAGGCAAGCAGCTTGGTTTGAGCAAATCAACTGTGGGAGCAATAATTAGAAAATGGAAGACATACAAGACCACTGATAATCTCCCTCGATCTGGGGCTCCACGCAAGATCTCAACCCATGGGGTCAAAATGATCACAAGAACGGTGAGCAAAAATCCCAGGACCACACGGGGGGACCTAGTGAATGACCTGCAGAGAGCTGGGACCAACGTAACAAAGGCTACCATCAGTAACACACTACGTCGCCAGGGACTCAAATCCTGCATTGCCAGACGTGTCCCCTTGCTTAAGCCAGTACATGTCCAGGCCTGTCTGAAGTTTGCTAGAGAGCATTTGGATGATCCAGAAGAGGATTGGGAGAATGTCATATGGTCAGATGAAACCAAAATAGAACTGTTAAGTAGAAACACAACTCGTCGTGTTTGGAGGAGAGAGAATGCTGAGTTGCATCCAAAGAACACCATGCCTACTGTGAAGCATGGGGGTGGCAACATCATACTTTGGGGCTGTTTCTCTGCAAAGGGACCAGGACGACTGATCCATGTACAGGACAGAATGAATGGGGCCATGTATCGTGAGATTTTGAGTGCAAACCTCCTTCCATCAACAAGAGCATTGGAGATGAAACGTGGCTGGGTCTTTCAACATGACAATGATCCCAAACATACTGCCTGGGCAACGAAGGAGTGGCTTTGTAAGAAGCATTTCAAGGTCCTGGAGTGGCCTAGCCAGTCTCCAGATCTCAACCCCATAGAAAACCTTTGGAGGGAGTTGAAAGTCCATATTGCCCAGCGACAGCCCCAAAACATCACTGCTCTAGAGGAGATCTGCATGGAAGAATGGGCCAACATACCAGCAACAGTGTGTGCCAACCTTGTGAAGACTTACAGGAAATGTTTGACCTCTGTCATTGCCAACAAAGGATATATAACAAAGTATTGAGATGAACTTTTGATATTGACCAAATACTTATTTTCCACCATAATTTGCAAATAAATTCTTTCCAAATCAGCCAATGTGATTGTTTGGTTTTTTTTTTACATTTCGTCTCTCATAGTTGAGGTCTACCTATGTTGCCAATTACAGGCCTCTCATCTTTTTAAGTGGGAGAACTTGCACAATTGGTGGCTGACTAAATACTTTTTTGCCCCACTGTATATATGTGGATAGTTGCATGATTTTTGTTTTCCACTACTAAATTGTCTCAACTGTCTCAAAAATACCTCCTCTGAGTGCTGTGCTTCATAACATCTCTATAACTTTCTTCCTATATACGTTATGGCAAGTCCCCAGAAATACGCCTTAGCTGTATCCCATAGATTTTGCAATGAAGTCTCTTCTCTTCTTTTCTATTCTCTTTAAAAAAGAAATCCATTTCTTTTTCCACTGTTTGTGTAAATTCTTTGTCCTTTGATATGGATTGGTTCAACAGCCATCTCAGTTTTTTCTTTTGTCCTTTCCACTTAACTTTTACTGGATTATGGTCCACCCATATGTTTGATTCTATTTCTATCTCTTGCACGTTTGCTCTTAACTCCGGTGACATCCATATCATATCTATTCTTGATCAAGATTGGTGTCTATTTGAATAAAATGTATATTGATTTTTCTTAGGGTTTATTTCTCTCCATATATCTTGAATACATACTTCTTCCGCCATTTTAAAGAAAGTTTTTGGAAGAGTTTTCCTTGCCTTTTTGTCTACTTTACTACTTCTATAGTCAGGTTTTGCATCTACAATTGCATTGAAGTCCCCTACCACGCAAATATTTTCATAGTCCATTCCTATAATTTTCTTATGGAGATTTTCGTAAAATTCTTATTATTTGGTGCATATATTGCTATCAAAAGTGTATGTTTGTGGTTTATTGTTACCTCCACTATCAAAATTCTCCTGTCTTTGTCGGTATAAATTTGTCTGGCATTTGTTGTCTCTTTAATATATAAAACCACCCCTCTTTTCTTTTGTTGTGCTAATGAAAAATAAAGTTTCCCAATTTTAGGGTGTTCCAGTAATTTGTTTTGTTGTTTTTTAATGTGAACCTCTTGTAGACAAATCAAATCTAGTTTTAGTTTTTGTAATTTAGTAAAAGTTCTTTTCCTTTTCATAGGTGAATTCAATCCATTTATGTTAATTGACAATAACTTTAGTTCTTCCATCGCTTCACTTATAAATCAGTCTTGTCGTTCTAGTTGATCTTATTTCTCTCTGTTCCACTGCTCTTGCTCCTTCTCATTCTGCTCGTTCTTTTTTTTCAGTTTCACTTTCTTCTTGCTGTGTGTTTCCCCCTCCTGTTAATTCTTCTTGTCCTTTACTTTCTATTTCCTCTCTTCTCTCTTGTTCCTCATATGGACTGAAGTGGTGGTCGTAAAAATCATATGCTTTATTTAAAGACTCTAATCTGTATCTTCTATCATTCCAAGTGACTAGCATTCCCTCTGGTGTCCACCATCTAAAGTTTATGCTATATCTAATCAACTGTCCTATCAGAAATTGATACTGCTTCTGTAGGTCTCTTACTCTTCTCGCTATCTGTTTCAGGACCATAATTTCTTTCCCTTTGTATTTCAATGGTTCATCTCTTGCTTATTTATTTATTTATTTATTTATTTATTTATTTATTCAATTTTTAGGTCGCTCCCTCTCCACCAAGGGACTCGGGGCGGCGTACAATTCAATATACAACAAATGACAAGGAGGAGGTATATACAGCTCTTACTGTCTTTTTAACAAACCTCACATGTACTTCTCTTGGGAGTTTATTCCTTCTCACATAGCTCGTATGTATTCTAAATGCTTCCTCCATCTTGGCCTGCATCTCCTGCTTATTTATCTCCAAGGCATCTGCCAGCAACTCTGCCATCATATCAGCGAGATCTTCCCCTTTTTCTTCTTCAATGTTCTGAATCTCAGGAAATAATCAGCCTTCTCCATCTCCAGAGTAATTACTGTACCCTCTTTGATTCATCCCATCCACTTTTTTCTCTGCTTGTTCTTATTTCTCTTCTATTATCTTAATATTTTGTTCATTTTTAACTATCATTTGCTGAAAGTTTCCTATTTTTTCATCCATATTTTTTATTTTCTCCTTCATCTCTCCCATCTCATTCTTCATCTTGTTATGGTTTTTTGTCAAAGCCTCTTGTAGCGATTGAAATATCATCTTCATTTATGTTTGGATTGTATTCATTTTCTTTTGCTGAAGCAGACTATCTATTGGTCTTTGGCTTGATGGACTGGATGCTGCTGCTGATGGTGCAGATGTGTTTTTCCTCCCTATTTTACTTGAATTTGAAGTACTTGTCATTTTAAACCGTATTAGTACATTTAAAAAGGATAAACAGCAATGATTCACAGTAATACCAAAATAATCCAAAATCACCAGCCAACTCCTCTTCCCACTTTTAGAATATTACCAAGATAGATTCACCAAAGGGTCCTTTTCCTCCCCTCAGGCACCAGCCAGCTTCACAGTTCTTTACTATTGTAATCCACAAAGTCAGTCTATAAGTTAGTCCAGGAAGCCTCTTGAAGAACAGCTGTTATTTTTTCTTTTAGCAAATAATAATTGTAATCCACAAGGGCCCACCAAATCCCTAATATTTTATAAACCACAGTGTCTTGCAGATCAAGAAACCTTCCACTTAGTCTCAGGATAAATCCATGCTGTTTCCCAACTTCAAACTGCTTCAAACTACTCAGTATATTTATAATCCACAAAGGTTCAGAGAGGTACAATGTTCACAGAGTTTCAATGTTTTCACTGTCTGCTTCCAACTGTCCAGTATAAACAATTTGCAGGTGTTACTTGTAACAAAAACAATCTTATCAGCAGTAGACAGTCAAGGTCTTTTCACTTTCCTGGTATCCTTCCCCACCAGTAGGTGTCACCCTTACTCTATTTCTCTTCTTTTGCTTCTGAGTCTCTGAAATGTCCAAATCCTTTCTTTTTTTAAAGTTCCAAAAGTCAAAGTTTCAAAGTTTTAAGTAAAAGATTTACCGATGATTAAGCAATATACTCCAAACAGACTGCAAAGGTGATTGTAAATGGTGACATGACAGAAAAATTCAATATAAAAAAAGGCACAAGGCAAGGATGCCCATTGTCCCCTGGACTATTTATATTGACATTGGAAGTGGTAAATAGCAACATCAGACAAAATATAGAAATAAAAGGTATAGAAAGAAAAAAAGAAAAATATAAATTACAGGTGTTTGCAGATGACCTGGTATTTATTCTAGAAGAACCACAAGAAACTGGACCCAAATTAATAAAAAAAATAGAAGATTATGGCGAAGTTGCAGGATTGAAAATAAATAAAGAGAAAACTAAAATGTTAGTTAAAAATCTTACAGATAAACAGAAAAAAGACTTAATGAAGAAGACAGATATCCAGACAGTCAAGAAAGTGAAATATCTAGGAATTCAATTAACAGCAAAATGTGCAAATATTAAAGAAGATAATTACATTAAATTACTGTAACAAATCAAATCAGACTTGGAGAAATGGAGAAACCTACAACTATCCTTGATAGGAAGAATAACTACTATAAAAATGAATATTTTGCCGAGATTAATATATTTGTTCCAAACAATACCGATAAAGCTGGAAAAAAATATTTTGAGGAATTAAATAAAATAATGTCAAAATATATTTGGCAAGGGAAAAAAGCTAGAATAAATCTGAAGAAGACTGTTGGTCCTACCTGAACGGTTGTTTTCTGTGCGCTGCAGGAGAATCCAAGCATGGGTTAACTTCTGTCTGGTTGCCTAGCGACTGAGAAGAAACTTTTGGCCACGCCTCCTCCACTCGTCTATCTCCAGTTCTTTCTACGAAGGCGTGGACTCCAAAGACGCTGACCATAAAGATGTCCATCTCACCCCAACACTGGACCAACGTCACTCAAGGTGGGTTGGATTCTCCCGCAGTGTACAGAGAACAACCATTCAGGTAGGACCAATGGTCTTTCTCATGTGCACTGATTGAAGAATCCAAGCATGGGATATACCCAAGCTTAGAGTCTCAAGGGCGGGAAGTTGACTGGTTCAGGGGCTGCTCCAAAGAATGAACCCTCTGAAGCACTCGCTGACCAAAGGAGGCTTCTGCTGAGGCAAATAAGTCCAACTTGTAATTCCTGATGAACGGCGACAGTGAAGCCCAGGTAGCCGCCCTGCAAATCTCTTCAACTGAGGCCTGAGTGGCCCAAGCTTCTGATGTAGCCACAATGCAAGTTGAATGGGCTGTAATATGTCTTGGAACGGGACGAGCTTGTTGTTCGTAAGCTAACGCTATGCAAGCCCTCAGCCAGCGCCCGATAGTAGATGGAGTCACCCTTTGTCCCATGGATGCTGGCTGGAACGAAATGAAGAGTGACTCCGTCCGCCTGAAAGATGCTGTCCTCTTGATATGACGACAGAGGGCCCTCCGAACATCTAAGGTATGCCACTGCCTTTCGAGGTGGCGGGTAGGTCTCAGGCAAAAGTCTGGCAAAACTATCTCTTGAGCCCGGTGAAAGCATGAGTTCACCTTTGGGACGAATGATGGGCCGAAATATAGAGTAACCATACTGAGTCTGATGATGCACAGATCCTCCCGAACAAACAGGGCTCCCAGCGCCGAAATCCTTCTGGACGAAGTCACGGCCACGAGGAAGGCCAGCTTAAGGGTAAGTAGTCAAAGACTGACAGAATGCAGGGCCTCAAATGGAGCCAAGGTGAGAGCCTGTAGGACAATGGAAAAATCCCATGTGGGATAACGATGAACCACGAGGGGTCGGGGGGGGGGCTCAAGTTTGCTGCACACTTCAGGAAGTTGCGTAGTCTCGGATGATGCAAAATGGGATGTTTTTCGTCGCTGGTCAAAATCATGCACAACGCTGATGCCTGCCACCCAACGTTGTTGGGAGCTAGACCCCTGTCTAGGCTGTCCTGAAGGAAGTCCAGGAGCTGCGGAATTGACACTGAAAGTGGGTCAATGTGACTCCTGGCGCATCACCTGCAGAAGGCTACCCAGGCTGCATTGTAAATCCGATTGTTTGATTGGCGTCCAGATGCCTGAATAGTCCGGATGACCCTCCCAGAGAACTCACCCCATCTCAAGATGTCCCTCTCAAGTGCCAAACAGTCAACTGGAGCCACTGAGGGTCTGGGTGGATTAGTGACCCCTGGCTGAGAGAGACCCTATCCTGGGGAATTCTCCTGGGGTGAGACATTGAGAGGCTGACCAGGTCCGCATACCAGGGGCGTCTGGGCCAGTGGGGCGTGACAACGAGAATACCAGCCCCCTCCATGAGCACCTTCCTTTTTTTTTATATACATTTTTTTTATTAAACACACACACACAAAATAATCATCTTACATTACATTTGTAGAAAGTGCGTCAATTGGTTTAAATTAGCTTTCATGCATCTCTTCCACAGACATTACTTACATTCATATCAAATGTCAAAGTTCTTAATTCTTACTTTCAACGTATCATAGTTCTCATTTGACTGAAATTGTTTTAGTGTCCTTTTGCCTAGAATAATCCATAGTTAAAAACACAACCACCTAATGGCATTTCATTAATTATTACAAAGTCATCCAAAAGCCTTAAACCTTTATAACATATTCTAAACAAAAATTAGTTGACAAGATTTCTAAACCCTTTCCCCCCAAAAAATCATTGTTTACAGTTTGTGTCCAGGTTCCTTTTGTTATGGTAGTACAGATAGATGATAGATAGATAGATAGATAGATAGATAGATAGATAGATAGATAGATAGACAGATAGACAGACAGACAGACAGACAGACAGACAGACAGACAGAATATATATCATTAACTGTATCCCTTATCCTTATCATTCCATTGTTAATTGTTATAATTACTATTGGTTAACAAAAAAATCCTTTACTGTTATATCTATTTTCTTCTCATCAAACATATATGTATACCTTATTGCCCTTATTGATTATTTATTTAACATAACGATCTATAAGTTACTAAATTACTACTTACTAATTATAAAACTTAGTTAATTTTTTGTTATCTACTTTCATATATCCAATAGCATTACACCTTTATAATATATTCAAAGTAAAAATTAATTAATTAAATTTCTAAACCTTTTTTCCTAAATCATTATTTGCAATTTATATCCAAATTCCTTATATTAAACCAGTACATATATATGTCATTAACTATATCTCTTATCATTTCATTATTATTATCATTAATATTTGTTAACAAAATTATTTATTACTTATATCCAGTTTCCTCACCTCCAGCCAACATAGAAATATACCTTTCTATTATCAACTATTTATTTAAGCAAGCAATCTAAAATTTACTAAATTCCTACTTGCTAATCATGAAACTTAGCTATTATTATTTTTTATTATCAATTTTCATATATCAACCTGTGTCCTTCCAGAAGGCATGTAGTCTTATTTCTTTTGCCATTTGTGGAATTAATTTTCTGTTTATTTCCTTGGTAAAGTTTTTATGGACATCTCTCCGCACCTTGTTGTCTGTTGGATCTCTCAGGTAATCTCGGCGCCCTTTCGCTGCTTTAATTGATTTATCTTTGATTGTCAATCCTGTTTCTGATACATTTTTTCTCTTTAAAACCTTCCTTTTTTTCTCTTTTTTCTTCTTTTGTGCCTTGAAATTTGGGGTAGAGCTCTGGACCATCAAATTCTCCCCTCCAAACTCCCGTTTTTTTGCTTTCAACTACTATCGTTTCAGAAATCAATTCATTAGTTTTCTTATCTTTGTGTTCATTTTTCTCCTGTTTTTGGAGCTTCATCTCCCTCATTTTTTTCTGATATAGACTCTATCTTCTTATCAATTCTCAAAGTTACCTCCAATAACTTTTGAATTGTATCCAAATCTTTTGAAAAATTAAAGATTCCTCTTCTGAAAATTGCTCCATGTTCCAAATTATAAATTACTACCACTGTAGCTTTAATCTTCACAAGAGAGAGGTTCCATTTTCCCCCCCTCTCCCAGTGCTGATAAGGCTCTCAAGAAACAGCTGTGGTAAACAGTTTGTGCCTTTGACTCTTATTACTTTTAGTTACCGAGCTTTGAAGCACGAAGACAGTGAGATCAAAGGAGAAACAGGAACAAATGTGTAGTTTCAAAAGAAAAAAAACAACCTCTAGCCTGTAGCCTTCGAGCAACAGACTTCAAGCATTTTTTCACTTTCTTGTGTTGTCTCAGATTTAGGAGGGACAAAGTTCTTAAATGGAGTTTAATAGCAAATAATGACGATTTTTGTTAGAGTAGAGAGGGAGGTTTTAGTCCTTGAGTTGAAAAATAAAGCAGGAAGGAGCCAAAGAAGAAAAACCAGTCCGTTCACTTTAAGAAGAGGGGAGGGAGAGAGAAAAAAAAATTGCGAAGAGCATTTCAATACAAGAAGACTAACCAAACCAAACCAAAGAAGATCAGATCCGCTGCTAACTTCTGCTTAAGGATTTAATTTAGCATGAAAAAAAGAAGTTTTTTTTTTTAGGGCAGTCTTTTTCAAAACAAAAAGGATTCCTCACCAGATGGGCACACTTTCTCTTTCCATTTCTTCCGTTCCTTAGCCGTCCCCACTTCATCAGCCTAGGCTGCCTTTAGTCGCCAGCTTGAAGTCCTTCTCTTGTATCAATCAGAGACTTGCGTTGTCCCTGATATCAGCAAGATGTGGTCTTCCTGTTCACCATCTCTTCGGGACGGTTTAGGTCCAATTGGACTCCCCAGTGACAAAAGTATCAGATGCAGTCTCAGAGCATCGAGACCGCACGTCTGTACCGTAGGGACATTGGCTCCTCCTCCCATGAGCACCTTCCTGATGACCTTCGGGATGAGGGGAAATGGAGGAAAGGTGTACCGGAGCCCTTGTGGCCAAGGGCTGTGGAGAGCATTGATGCCTTCTGCCCCTGGTGTCTGGAACCTTGAGAAGAATCTTGGAAGGTGAGAGTTCTGCGGAGTGGCAAAGAGGGCCACTATCGGCTGGCCGAACCTCTCCGACAGACTGGAACAAATCTGGATGAAGTTGCCATTCAGAATGATCTATGGTCAATCTGCTGAGCCAGTCCACCTGGGTATTGGCTGCGCCGGAGGTGTGTTCTGCCCTTATGGAGAGGAGGTTGTGCTCCGCCCAAAGTCCTAGCTTCTCCTCTTCGTGCATGAGAGCTTTGGATCGGGTGCCCCCTTGATGGTTCACATGTGCCTTTGCCGCCACATTGTCAATAAGAGCACATGCTGACCTTCAATCCTGGGCTGGAACCACCGGAGGACCAGATGGGCTGCCCTGAGGTCCAGCCAGTTGATATTGTTTTCTAGCTCCTCCTGGGACCACCTCCCCTGAGTCATGCGGAACTGGCTGTGGGCGCCCCAGCTGAAGAGGCTGGCGTCTGATGTTATAGACACATGGTGGCGCTCCTTGAAGAGGCATCCCTTCTCCAAGGCCGGAGACATCCACCAGAGAAGGGAGCGAAGGACCTTTTGAGGTACCCTGATGGGGGAGATGGAGCTGGCCCTGCCGGATCTCTGATGCGGTTAACAGAAACCATTGCAATGTCCTGGCGTACAATCGCGCCCAAGGGACGATTGCGATGCATGAGATCATTTTCCCTAAAAGCTGGGAAAGAAGAATCAATGGCGCTGACCTTAGTGACCGGATTTGGTTCACCATCGACCTTATGCTGGAGCGACGCTCGGGAGAAAGGAAGACCTGGTTATGGTGTCTATGATGGCTCCTAGGTGGAGCAGGCTGGTTGATGGAGTCAGAGTGCTCTTCTCCCAGTTCACAGAGAAGCCATGCTTCTGCAGGGACCGGAGCATGATGCATAGGTCTTGCTGTGCCTGCCAAGTGGATGATGACTGTATGAGGATGTCATCCAGATAGCACTGTATCCTCATGGGTCTGGACCTGCGATCTGCGGCGACAGCTGCTAGAAGCTTGGTGAAGGTCCTGGGAGCTGAGGAGAGGCCAAAGGGAAGAGCCTTGTACTGGAAATAGCGTCCCTCGTAGCAAAACCTCAGGAACCTCCTGTGCGAAGGACGGATGGGGATGTGGAGGTACGCCTCTTTGAGGTCAATCGATGTTAGTAAATCTCCCTCTTGGATGCAACCCAAGATGGATTGGAGGGATTGCATTTTGAAGGACTTGTATGCTATGTGAACGTTGAGCTTCTTCAGGTCCAGGATAGCTCTCCACCCCCACCCCCTGAACTCCTTGGGACTAGGAACAGGATGGAGTAGAACACTAGGCTCCCCTGCTCTGGTGTAACTGGCTTGAGCAATCTGATGGTTAAGAGATGTTGAATCTCGACCTCTAGAAGTTTCCCTTTGGAAGGAGAAGTGGGAGTAGGGCACTGAAGGAAATGCCTCGGGGGCCTGGAAACGAACTCTAGGGTGAGACCCAACCTCACTGTCTGCCTGACCCTTGGCGTCCATGGTCTTTGCCTCCCATTTGTCGGTAAAAAGATGTAACCGGCCACCAATGGGAGGACTGTGAAGGGAGTCACTTGCTCCTGCGATAGGGTCTATTACCGGACCCTTGAAATGGCCTTTGGAAGTAGGGTTGCTGTCTACCCCTGTCACGAAAGGACTGCCTATCCTGAGAGTGGTCACCCCCTGGGGATACTGGCGCAGGAACTGGGGAGAACGGAAGCCAGAGTCCATGGGCCAAAAGGACTGCCCACGAAAATAAGGCAAAGGCCTTCTGTCGGTTCTCCTGTAGGAGAGAGGCAAAACCTTCCATTTATCCTTATCCTCCACCAAAATGGGGTGAAGGGACTCCCCAAAGAGGCTGCCTCCCTTGAAGGGAGCGGAGGCAAGATGCCATTTGGATCTCATATCCACCTGCCAGTGACGGAAACACAAAAGGCGGCGGGAAGTTACGTTAGCTGCCAGGGTCCTGGACGCGAAGTTGACTGCGCTCAGCGTGGCGTCTGCCAAATATTCAGTGGCTGCAGCCAGTTTGTTGATATCCTGACGTAACCTGGTGTCCTCAGAACGAACCCTGGCCTGAAGCTGGCGAAGCCAGAGGAGAGAGGTCCTATTAAAGAAGGAGGCAGCTGTAGCTGCCTTGATAGGCCAGGAAGCTGCTACATGGGCCTTGCAGAAGGAGGCCTCTGCCTTCTTATCTTCCACCTTCAGGCTTTCCTACAATTCAGATGGAAGGACGGCTAAAGAGGCCAGGGAAGCTACCAGAGTGTCCACCTTAGGCCATTGCAGTAGTTCCTCTAGCTGAGGGGCAGCGGTATAAAGTCTTCTATCGCTGCCGCTGGGAGCTGAAACTGAACCTGGTTGGTTCCATTGGCGTTGAACAACGTCAATGAACAGCTGCAGAGCCGGGATGATGTCCTGCTCCGCCGTAGGGTCCTTGAACAGACGCTCACTGGGATCCTGCAGAGCCAAGGAACTGTCTGTAGCCTTGTCTGAAACCCCCACATGGGCCATTGACTTGGCCTTGAAGAGCAGTGACTTGAACAAGACTGGTCTAAATAGGCCAGTGAAAGTGGGCTTGTCCGGAGCCAGGCCCTCATCCTCAGACAACTCCTTATCCTCCTGGTTCCCCTCCCCCACCAAAGAGTCCTCACTATGCAGGGACAGAGGGGGAAAACAATGGTCTCTGAGCAAAAGCAGGTTCGCCTCTAACTGGGCCTGAAGGTTGGGTGGGTGGTTGGGGCTGTTCCAGCTGAGAAGGGCGTAAATGACTCCTGCCAGAAAGAGCAGACTCAATGCCCTGGGAAATGACCTGTGTGATATAAGAGCGCATTTCAGGGGTGAGGGCAGGACCATGACCTTCCTCTGGGCAGAGACCCACTGTGATGGAAGTAAAGGCTGCTTCAGGCACCGGTTCTCTAACTCTATCTGAGGTCCCTGCCCCTGGTAATGTCAGACAATCAAAGGGAGCAAATTCTTCCTCAAAGCATGCAGCCTGAATGGAAGGAAAATCAATGAAGTCCTCTAGGGACCAATCTTGTCTCACGTCCTCCCTCGATTGGGAAGGAGAAACTGAGTGAGTGGAGGCTGGCTGAGGAGTAAGGGAGGCCTCCCTAACTTCGGTGTCTACCATCGAAGCTTGCTGTGCCTTGGCAAACTGTTTCTCCAGGGCTTTCTGGCAATGCTGGGCCTCCCTATTTGAGGTGGTGGAGCCAGCCCTGGAAGTGGAACCCTTGGATTTGGCTGCCCTGGAGATAGCCCTCGCTGATCTGGCCTCCTTGGGGTGGGTGTTGGAAGGGCCAGCCTCAGGGAATTCCCTGGTAGTGCAGTCCGCCATCTTGGAATCTCTGCTGGGCCTAAGCGCCATGTAGCAGCCCTGCTCTAGAGTGATGCAGCCTAGATCAATTGAGGCCAAAATTCATGGCTGGGAGACTCTGTGGCAGGGGAAAAATCACTCGCCACCTGCCCAGCTGGAACAATGCTGTGCTTAAACCACCCACGCGGTTCCTCTGAACCTAGAAACCTGCTGAGGCACCCAGGGCATGACCGAGTTCTCGGACAGAGGCTCTGGGCGTTGAAGGTCCTCTGATCCCACATGTACCTTGGCAGGGCAAGGCATTGAGTGGCAAGATGCGATCAAATTCCAGGCACCCAGGTGGCTTCGGCTGTGGAGCGATGCTGCCAGTCTGCCTGCCTGCTTCGCTCCACGAAGTGTGCCTGAGTTACAGGACACACTTGGGAGTCGTCCGCCTCGAGGGAATGGCGATCGGCGGCTGGTGCTCTGCAGAGGCAACCGGGGCCGATGTCTGGATCGGACAAGGCTCCGAGAGCCACGGAGTGGCTGGGCTGCTTCTCCCTACCCTCTGTAGCCGGCTGTGACTATGAAGAATTTAAGATGGATAGAAATGTCTGACTAATTGCCTAAAAACGGTAGAGATAATTGATTCATGTCTGCTAGGCTCGACTGAGAAGAACTGGAGATAGCCGAGTGGAGGAGATGTGGCCAAAAGTTTATTCTCAGTCTCTAGGCAACCAGACAGAAGTTAACCCATGCTTGGATTCTCCAAGCAGCACACAGGAGAATGTTACCAGATTCCAAAAACAAAGGGGATTTTGGGTTGCCAGATTAGAAGTTGTATTATCAGGCCTCTGTACTTACATAGGTGAAAGAATGGATAAATTTGAGGCATAGACGATTATTAACACTGGAGGGACATGATCTGCAACTGGGGTGGCACCCTTATGGGTATGGGAAAAATAAAATCCATGGATATTTTCAAAGACATTATGTTAGAAATGCATTATTGTTAGTGTGGGCAAAATCAAAGAAAAACATTACCGTATTTTTCGCCCTATAAGACGCTCCGGAATAAAAGACGCACCCAATTTTAAAGGAGGAAAATCTAGAAAAAAAAAGATTCTGAACCAAATACTATAGTAAAATATTTTATATCAACTGTATAAAGTTAACAGCAGTTTAAGAACAATTTTATGTCAACCATGTAACACAGGGGTGTCCAAACCTTTTTCAAAGAGGGCCAGATTGGATGAAGTGAACATGCTGGAGGGCCGAACATTTTTCCGAACATTCTTTGAACAATAACAATTAAATGCAAATGAATTATTTTATGCCAAGTTAATTGCAAATGGCATACTTTTCATTTCATAACATTAAGATCAACTGACAGCTGAGTTTTCACAATGTATCCATCTTTTCCCTGAAGACTCGTGTTTAGTACATTCAGATGCTTTCTTTCCTCTTTCCCTCTTACTTGTCTATCCTTCCTTCCACCCTCCCTTCCTCCTTCCCTTTCTTCCTGCCTCCCTTCCAGTTCCCTCCTTCCTCTTTCCTCCTGCCTGCCTGCCTTCTTTCCCTCCTGCTTATCTATGCTTCCTTCCTTCCTTGCACCTCCCTCCCTTCTGCCTGCCTGCCTTCTTTCCTCTTTCCCTATCCTCCTATCCTTCCTTTCTCCCTCCCTCCTTCCCTGCCTCCCTTCCAGTTCCATCCTTCCCTCCTTCCTTCTGCCTCCTTCCTGCCTGCTTGCCTTCTTTCCTCTTTCCCTCCAGCGTGTCTGCTTTTCTTTCCTTCCTTCCACCTCCCTTCTGCCCTCCTGCTTTCTTTCCTCTTTCCCTCTTACTTGTCCGGATTTGGGGTGGGGGGTGGAGAACGCTAGATGGGACACAATCAAACTTGATGGCAGCGCACCGATCTCAGGAGCGAAAGCCTTTGAATCAAGTTTGATTGTGTCCCATCTAGCGTTCTCCACCCCCCACCCCAAATCTCTCCGGATCCGGAGAGATTTGGGGTGGGGGGTGGAGAACGCTAGATGGGACACAATCAAACTTGATTCAAAGGCTTTGGCTACAGAGATCGGTGCGCTGCCATCCAAAATGCTATTACTACGATCTCTGCCGCCTGGAACCGCCCGAGAAGCGGCAGGTAAAGCGGGCGCTGCAGCGATCGTGGTACCAGCATTTTGGATTGCAGCGCACCGATCTCAGGAGCCAAAGCCTTGAGGCACCTTTCATTTGCAGGAGGAGGGCAGCTTAAAGCAGCGCCCCAGCAATGTGAGGAGCCGCTGCCACCGCCACCACAGCCTAAGCCCGCTCGGGAGCCCAGCCGAGCGGGAGCTCTGAAAGCAAAACCTCTCTCCTTTCCAGCCATCACGATCTCTGCAGCCCCCTCTTTGCCTGCCCCATTTTCAGATGACCCAGTGGCTACATTCGGCTTACAAGACGCACTCAGATTTTTACCCTCTTTTTTGGAGTAAAAAAGTGCATCTTATAAGGCGAAAAATACGGTATTTGAAAATACCAGTCTGGCACTGATACATCCGAATGTGGTTAACACACAAAACATTATAAGATATAAGGACATCTTGAATGAAAAAGGGGAACTTAAAACTAAGCAAGAACTGAATACTCTAGAGATTGATTTGGCATGGTGGCCACATGTGCAAATACAATCAAGATATGAGAAAGATGCCAAAATGTATGGGTTTTATAAAGAACCAACAGAACTGGACCAGATATTAACAGGGACAGATGAAAAACTAATTAAAAATTTATAATTACCTATTGAGCATTAAAATGGAAGAACAACAATTAAAGGAAACAATGATAGTATAGGCCAACAATTTTGGTTATACTATAGAGTTACATACATGGCAGAAACTGTGGGATAGGAATTATAAATTAACAATGTCATCTGCATATAAAGAAAATGTATATAAAATGTTTTATAGATGACATTTTCCACCAGCAAGATTGGCAAAGATGTTTAAGGATATGTCTGCTAAGTGGTAGAGATGTAATCAGATACCAGGTTCGTACTATCACATGTGGTAGACATGCCCAAAGGCAAAAAAATATTGGACAAAAATATACACATGGTTGGAAAAAATAGTAAATCAACACAGAGATTTAAAGCCAGGAATATTTTTGTTGGGTATTCTACCAGAAAAATATAATAAAGGGAATACATATTTAATTTTACATGTGTTAACTGCAGCTAGAATTGTGTTTGCACGCCAATGGAAAAATGAAAAGATCCCTACAGAGGAAAATGTTATTTTAAAAAAAACAGAATGTGCAGAAATGGATAGACTAACATTCAAAATTAAGGAGAAGGAAGAAACTGAATACTCTTTAACATGGGATTTGTTTTATCAATGGCTAACTAGCAGAAACAGAAGTTAGAAACCTAAAAGCATAAATAAGGAAATGATTAACTATATAGAAGATTTATTAAAATGGATAAGTAATTATTATTATTATTAGATTATCATTAATGTTGTAATGTTATCATCAATGTTTATCATTAATGTTATGAATAATATTGTTATTAATACTATTTCTCAAAAACAATTGTACTCAGACAACACACTGTTCATATAGACATTGAATTTTTATGTTTAATATTAAACAATTTAAAATAAAAAAAGAGATTCCTTATTTCTTTTTTAACCAAATGACAAAAAATACTAACATTAAATTGTTGTTTTATTCAGTGATGGGAGAGGAGGTTATACCATTATGCTTAAATTGAGATTTCCTTCACCCTCAATTTTAATTAAAGCCTTGTGGGACTGCCCTTTTAAACCAATTTTCTGATTTTTTCTGTGTTCATAATCCATTGGTATGTTTAAAAAGTTTGTGACCTTGTTAATAGAGGTAGGGAGCGTAAATGTTGCCAAATTTTCCTTACAGCATTGGAGAAATGTATTTTTCTAAGTATACTCCAATTTCCCACTAAAGCTTCTTCTCTGTATCCCGTCTAACATCTTCTATACTTTTCATATCTCTTATCTATCTATTTATTTATAAATAACTATATAAATCCTATCTATTTTATCTAATATCCCTAGGATTCAACAGGAGAGGCCAAAGTTACATAGAACCACTATTATTTTTAAAAAATAATAATGGATTGAATTTTTTTGATTGGAATTTAAAATTATATTTCAAATGAAGGCCCATGAAAAACTGAGTGAATGTAATCTGTATGAGAAAAAGAGTGGTCCTAACCTGCATAAATTTAGTCAGAGCTGACTGCTGCAGAAGAGTAAGCATATCTGCTAGCAATGTGAATCTAGAATAAGTTGTTATATTAGGGAGGAAGGGAAGGATGAATTAATATTAATCATCAATGCATAATTAAGTACAGAATTAATGGCTTCTATAATGATACATATGCTGTTTAGAGGCAGAGGCTGCACTTTCCAATTCATGCTTTTCTTTGGTCTCTGAGGATGCACTGGTGATATGATGGGAGGCCAGAGGGCTTTTTTAAAAAAACATTTCTAAGACCTTAGAATTTTTGAAGGTACAAATTAGGTGCACTGA
Source organism: Natrix helvetica (assembly GCF_964273705.1). Classification (NCBI taxonomy): domain Eukaryota; kingdom Metazoa; phylum Chordata; class Lepidosauria; order Squamata; family Natricidae; genus Natrix; species Natrix helvetica. The sequence continues at coordinate 45,973,555 of NC_138555.1, forward strand.
GAACTGCACTTTAGATAAAACAGAAAAACACAATTGCATGTGGCCCACAGGCTTAAGTCCAGTGTTTCTCAACCTTGGCAACTTCAAGATGTGTGGACTTCAACTCCCAGAATTCCCCAGTCAGCTATTTGAGTTGCCAATGTTGAGAAACATTGCTATAAACCAGGGGTGTCAAATTTGCATTGTCACAGTGTCGTCACGTGACGTATCGGGACTTTTTCCTCTTTGCTAAACTGGGTGTGGGCGTGGCCAGCGCGTGACGCATCTGGCCCACAGACTGCGAGTTTGACAGCCCTGCTATAAACTATTAATTTCTGATTACCAATAAGCTATGGAGAGCATAATACAAAACCAGAGCAGCATTTCCCAAGAGGGTACCAGGTAGGGGAAAGCTGGGGTCAGTGTATCGAAGTAGGAAAAGGTAATTTTAATGGTATGTGGGAATGACCTTGAGAGACAGGAGAAAGAACAGCAGACTAGGTAATTGTCAGAGAAGCAGCAGCTGAGTCCACAGAAGGAATGGAGGTGTGGTAAATGTTTCAGAAGGGACCCTCTCTAGTGTCTTGAACTGTAAAGGCAAGGGGGGTGGGAGAGATGTACTTTCAGACTTGCAAAATTATGTTAATGTAACCTTACTATAAAGTTAAAGCTAGTACTGCTGGGTGTGCTTCTTGTCTGGACTACCTTACAAGGCTGACAATGACCCACATTCAAATCACTTCTCAGTCATGAAACTCACATAAATGGCCTATGGCTCTATTATTCACTCTTGCAATATGTGAGTATAAAAGAGAAGATGAGTAGGAGAACAACTATTCTTACCTTGAGCTCTCTAGTGGAAAAGAGAAATAAGAGTAACCAGTGTAAATGAGTAACTTTACCACAGATCCTTGGCATCACCTGCATCCACAACACTTACCTGTGGTTTGGATACATTCTTCTTGAGTTTGTTGAGGGTCTTGCGGTTGTAGGGATCACCACCTGGGAGCAACTTAACTGTTGTATCACATGTCTCGGTATGGAGTTGGGGGAACATGTGGAGTGCTTCCTGTATGGGGAAGAAAGTAAATGTGAGAAGAAGCTTCTTTACAACTTCCAGTTGTTGGGTCAATTCATTCCACTTTCTGTTGTTACAAAGATCCCAAGATGTTAAGGACTAGACAAATCAGATATTTAAATAGAGAGACAGATGGCAACATCCTGAAATAATAAAGTTGGGTATAGCCATTGAAAAGAGTCGAGAGACAGGGGCGGGGCTTGATGTCGCAATGACACGACATGCAATCTTGGGTCTCCAGGATTGCTGTCGATATCTCTGTTTCTGGATGGTCCTTTTGGACCTAAACTGTTCTGAAGGAACAGTGATAGAGAAGAGCATGTCCTGCTGATCTCAGGGGCATCGCTAAGCCCCTGATTGATCCAGGATAAAGGTCTTTTTGCCAGCTACAAGAGAAGCAACCAAAATGGCTGCCAAAGGTTGGGACAAGCCTCTGAAACAGAAGCTGTGCAGGAGTGTATCGAATTGGTGAGAAAAAAAAATATTATTAGAGAAGGGAAAACCCAAAATAATTGGAATTTAAAATAAAATTGAAGACAGAAAAAAACAAGCGGCGAATCAACTCTGGTTTAAGACGATCATGTTATCTTTTCTACCTTAACTTTATTTGTTTTCTATGGATGGACTCTTTACAAATGCCTCTTAATTTTAAACAGGACTGGTCTCCTTTTTTTCCTTCTTCCTTTATACTTTCTCCATTTTTTTGTATTCATGGATTAAAAGCTTCTTCTCTCGTAAGGCTGGGATGCAGCATAATTTTTACAGGGTTTTTTTTTCCTTCTCTCGGACAGAGAGGCAGAAACAGATGGAAAAGAGGTAACACTGCCATCTAGTGCCTAGAGGCTTGGCAATATCTGATAAAGCTATAAGCTTTGTTTACTGAAAGGCACAATGGAAAACATTTTGTTGATATAGGTGTTCCTTTGAAAGAAAGAGAAAGCTTTGATTTGAGAAACTCCCTGAATTTGTTTGACTTAAAAAGTCTCGGATGTTTTGGCAGTATTTATAACCTGGAAAATGGCACAACGTGAAGAAGAAAAGGCACTAACTTTGCAAACAATTTTCTTAGAAATTCAAAAAGTTTCAATAATTACAGAGAGAATTGAAAAGAGATTTGAAATTATAGATCAAAATACAAAAAGTATGGGGACAGTGATGAAGTTTGAGGACAGAGCTGAAAAAATAACAGAGACATATGAAAGTGATAAGAAAATTGTTGACACTGACAGCAAACTAAGAGTGGAGGGAAATGACAGGCGTGAAATATGGAAAGGAGAAATTGATGAACCGGATCTTCATTTCGGATGTCAGAAAATAGATGAAGAAAGGAGAGAAAATTTGGCAGAAATAATGAGAGTAATCTCGGCAAAAGCACTAATGATAACAAAAGTGAAGCTGATAAACAGAGCAGATAAAGGGTTTCGAATTCTTATAATGAACAAGTTCTTAAGAGAAGTCCACATAAGACTTATCAAGAAAATATTTAGAATACAGACTTTACAAATGGCAAGAGATATTGAACTACACTATCTCTGGAAGGATACAGGATGATGAAATGAAATGTCACAATAAATTTTAGTTAAATGTAGTTAAATTTTGAGTGCTATGTACAACGTAATAATAGCTATAGTCAAATAAATTATTAATATTGATAACAAAGCATTTATATATACTGGATTGATAATATGAAATTTTATACAATACTGTGAGGATATGGAGATGATGTTGAAAAGCCTTTTTTATAAAAGTTAAATAATTTTATACAGAATAGAATATAAAGATGTAATATCATTGGATGATTTCAGAGGTGATGTAATAAAATGTCATAATATAAATTTACTTTAAATTTAATATGCTTTAAGTTGAAAGGATGTAATAATAGCTAGGCTTAATGGATGTTTAATAATTATATCAATTTGTATACAAGTATATTAGATTGATGATACTAATAATGGGGAAAAACATGGAATTGAAAATTATTAGATAATGTTATCAATGCTAAAATAATGAATGATGTCACAATAAATTTAGTTAAATATAGTTAAATTTTGAGTGTAATGTACAATGTAATAACAGCTATAGTCAAATAAATGATTAATAATGATAACAAAGCATTTATATATACTAGATTGATAATATGAAATCTTATGCAAACTGTAAGTGAGGATCATGGAGATGATGTTGAAAAGCCTTTTTATAAAAGATAAACAATTCTATATAGAATAGATTAGAAAGACGTAATATCATTGGATGATTTCAGAATAATGTAATAAAATGTTATAATATAAATTTACTTCAAATTTAATATGCCTTATGTTGAAAGGATGTAATAATAGCTGGGCTTAATGGATGTTTAATAAGGATAACAATTTGTATACATGTATATTAGATTGATGATACTAATAATGGGGAAAAAACATGGAATTGGAAACTATTAGAGAATGTTATCAATGCTAAAATGATTGAATGACTTAGAATAGGAGGAAGCATAATAACAATGTATACAAAGATATCTTGATTGTCAATATGTGAATTTTGATAAAATTCAAGTGAGAACCACAGAAAGGACGCAGAAAGACTTTGTAACCAATTGACACACTGTGTGTAATTGAAGAGTCTTTTATGTTATACAGTGGGGCAAAAAAGTATTTAGTCAACCACCAATTGTGCAAGTTCTCCCACTTAAAAAGATGAGAGAGGCCTGTAATTGGCATCATAGGTAGACCTCAACTGTGAGAGACAAAATGTAAAAAAAAAGACCAAACAATCACATTGGCTGATTTGGAAATAATTTATTTGCAAATTATGCTGGAAAATAAGTATTTGGTCAGTATCAAAAGTTCATCTCAATATTTCGTTATATATCCTTTGTTGGCAATGACAGAGGTCAAACGTTTTCTGTAAGTCTTCACAAGGTTGGCACACACTGTTGCTGGTATGTTGGCCCATTCCTCCATGCAGATCTCCTCTAAAGCAGTGATGTTTTCCGGCTGTCGCTGGGCAACACGGACTTTCAACTCCCTCCAAAGGTTTTCTATGGGGTTGAGATCTGGAGACTGGCTAGGCCACTCCAGGACCTTCTTACGAAGCCACTCCTTCATTGCCCGGGCAGTATGTTTGGAATCATTGTCATGTTAAAAGACCCAGCCACATTTCATCTTCAATGCCCTTGCTGATGGAAGGAGGTTTGCACTCAAAATCTCACAATACATGGCCCCATTCATTCTGTCCTGTACACGGATCAGTCGTCTTAGTCCCTTTGCAGAAAAACAGCCCCAAAGCATGATGTTGCCACCCCCGTGCTTCACAGTAGGTATGGTGTTCTTTGGATGCAACTCAGCATTCTCTCTCCTCCAAACACGACGAGTTGTGTTTCTACCAAACAGTTCTATTTTGGTTTCATCTGACCATATGACATTCTCCCAATCCTCTTCTGGATCATTCAAATGCTCTCTAGCAAACTTCAGATGGGCCCGGACATGGACTGACTTAAGCAGGGGGACACGTCTGGCACTGCAGGATCTGAGTCCCTGGCGGCGTAGTGTGTTACTGATGGTAGCCTTTGTTACGTTGGTCCCAGCTCTCTGCAGGTCATTCACTAGGTGCCCCCGTGTGATCCTGGGATTTTTGCTCACCGTTCTTGGGATCATTTTGAGCCCACGGGGTGAGATCTTGCGTGGAGCCCCAGATCGAGGGAGATTATCAGTGGTCTTGTATGTCTTCCATTTTCTAATTATTGCTCCCACAATTGATTTGTTCACACCAAGCTGCTTGCCTATTGCAGGTTCAGTCTTCCCAGCCTGGTGCAGGTCTACAATTTTGTTTCTGGTGTCCTTTGACAGCTCTTTGGTCTTCACCATAGTGGAGTTTGGAGTGTGACTGTTTGAGGTTGTGGACAGGTGTCTTTTATACTGATGACAAGTTCGAACGGGTGCCATTGATACAGGTAATGAGTGCAGGACAGAGGAGCCTCCTAAAGAAGAAGGTACAGGTCTGTGAGAGCCAGAAATCTTGCTTGTTTGTAGGTGACCAAATACTTATTTTCCACCATAATTTGCAAATAAATTATTTCCAAATCAGCCAATGTGATTGTTTGGTCTTTTTTTTTTACATTTTGTCTCTCACAGTTGAGGTCTACCTATGATGCCAATTACAGGCCTCTCTCATCTTTTTAAGTGGGAGAACTTGCACAATTGGTGGTTGACTAAATACTTTTTTGCCCCACTATATGTGTTGTGTGTTTGTGTTTGTCTGAAAATAAAAATTTTATTTAAAAAAAAAAGACTCGAGAGACAACAGATTAGATGTAGGAGGTGGCCCTGTATATAAGTAGGACCAGACTGCTACTTTGCTTAAAACAGACAAGAACATCACTCATTGATCTCATTGATTAGAAAAATTGAACTACAGGTTATTCAAGCAGACACCAATAGTACAAAGTCCTGAAAATCAAGTGATCCTAAAGAACCAGTTCCATACCCTTGGTCCAACATGCACTGCATGTCTAGAGCCTGGGCAATGTGACTTCAAAGAAACCTCAGTTTTTCCCCTGTATTTGAAGATTTTATTTTTTCTTATTTCACAAACTGTTTTTAAGCAGGATGGGGAGGATATTGCTTTTCTTAGCTGGGAGCAGGATGCCTCATTTTAAAATATAGAAAAATGGCTTTTTCGTTTGACTTGTCTGACCATTCCAAGAAGGCATACAGGTAGTCCTTGTTTAGCGACCACAATTGGGACTGGCAACTTGACCATTAAGCAGAACAGTTGCTAAGTGAAACCTTAACTGATTATATTATTTCAGCTTTCCTTTGCTTTACAGACTCACAAACGTCACAAATGCAATGGTTGGTTGTAAAGTTACTTTTTCATAACTGTTGTAACTGTGAATGGCCACTAAATGAGGCATTTGCTAAACAAGGACTACCTGTATAAATCCTCTTCCCAATATGATACATGCAAAGTTAAAGCTGACTTTCACATTATATTGCTAACAGAAGGGGGGAAAGGAACAATCAAGCTCTCCTGTTTATGGTGAAGATTTTGCAAAAATCTCTGGGGTTAAGAGTACACTATACAGTAGTGGTCAGAATTGTGGAAACCTTTTGGGAAAAGTGTATTTTTGAGGTTTGATGGCTATTAATATCACTTTTTTTTTTGGGGGGGGGAGAGTTTCAAGATAATCATATTCCACTGCTGGAATGGCCTGGGAATAGCCCAGACCTTAACCCAACTGAAAAGCTATGGAGCCGACTAAAGAAACTTGTTAGTCAGAAGCGACCCAGCAATAAAACCCAGTCAATAAAAGCAGTCATTCAATCCTGGTTTCACATTATAACCGCTGCAAAACTAAAAGACTTGGTTCACTCCATGGGAAGACGTTGTAAGGCCGTAATTCATGCTAAAGGTTACCCAACTAAGTATTAACTGACATGGTGATAATTTTTGTATATCTCATTTTTCCTATGGTGATAAATTTTGTATATCTTTTTCACTTTTCTTCTTTATAACTGCTATTCTAATAGCAAATCCTTCATAAAAGTTATTGCATTACATTCTTGATTAAATTATCTTTCCCTTGATATATAATTTTATGGCACTACTCCAAAAAAAGTGGTGTTATTAGCTAGTTTTAGAAAATATACTTTTCCTAAGAGGTTTCCACAATTTTGGCCACTACTGTAAGTAGAAAATGTTAAACAAGTGGCCAGCAAAGTAGTACTTGAAATGCTTCTAAATACCACCCATAGATCTTCAAACATAAAATACACCCCCCTCCCCACAAAAAGACATGGCTAAAACTCATGAGATAAATTTCGGCATTTTGCCTTAGATTTTGTGAGGCCATAGGAATAAGGTCACTGAAACCTTGTGCAATGTGGTGATCAAGCGAAATATCACTCTCATTTAAAATGCCAATTTAAATTTCTGGTATTCATGCCACCATATATGATTAATACCAACCCCATACGAAAAAGCTGCTGACTCATGAACTGAAGGGTGACAGTGTAGAGCCATTAACAAGCAAGATACATGGCTAGAGGAACTGAAACATCAAAGGCAACATGGAGTTAAGGCTTGGATTCTTAGCCTATGTAAACTATGATTGTGTTACAAACTTTTTGGTCTTCAGGGCCTCTCCTTGCAACTGTTGTTGTGAAGGTGAATGAGAAGAAAACACTTGAACCAAATCTTGGCAACAAATCAAAGTCTACACTTAGAATAAATACCCTTTTCCAAAATCAGTCTGTGGGGGAATAGCATATTCTACTTGCCCTCTTTACGTACCTGTAGTGATGGATTCAGTGACACTCTCTTCAGCACCTTTTTCTTATGATCGTTCAAAATCCCATCAATTTTCCTCATGGGCGGGAGATACAGTTCATCTGGGATAGGATTGTCAAAACAGATGGCAAAGGTCACAAAAAAAACCATCCAGGATGGGCAGGGACAGGAAACCTGCAATGCAGGACATGGGCAGCCAGCATCGTGCTCTAAGGAAACCTGGCTGCAGTGGACTAAATTCTAGACAAGCAAGTGAAAGGAACATAACAAGGTTTCAAAGGTCACGTTTCTTTTTTGAAGAGGCTGGATTTTTTAGGCAAGACCAGAGTTCTCAAAATACTATGTGTTACAAATAAGCGCTTGCTTAAGGACCACTCTACTCCAAGTGTTCTCAAATGGTGGATCCCCTAAGAAAACAATTTAGAGGAGGCACACTTTTGGGGGGAGGGGAGTTCATTGGGCTTAGGCAGGCAAAACTGAAGCACTGTTAAAGCTCACACCTGCTTTTCCGGGAGAAGCCTACAGCAAGTTTACATATGCAAAGCAACAAACAAAATCCAGAGAGCACTCGGAACAATGGTTAAACCCATGGGTCAGCCAATAACAATTAGAGTTTTATTTATTATTTAGTTTTATGCAGAATTTCACTGATAATTTTAAAGGGCTGTGGGATTGCAACATTTGGGAACCTCTCCTCCAACCAGCCCTTCATATCTTTATCTAATACAGATAACTGCTACAAAGAAGTATACTGAAACATTCAGTGGTGTTCTCTAGTCACAAGAGATTAAAGTTGGGGGATTTATAGTGCATTTTGCAACATCAGGCATCTTAGGAAGAATATGGAGATGTCTATACTTTTTTTTAATAGCATATTTATAGTTCTTACTATGGCAACATAGAACAAGAATGTATATATTCAGTCTGTTCTGGCCCCAGGAATTTCCTAAGCAAGTATAGCTAGGTAACGAAAAGCTTCTGTATCTCCAGAAGGCCAACCACAATAAAGCAAATATGAGTGATCAGAGAAAAGCAAGAGAGCAAACAGGAGGGCTACATGGTTCCCGAAGAATGGCCCATGGACACAAAAGCCAGTGGCTTTTCAAAGTGGCCTATGAGCCCATCTAAGCACCTCTACACAAAAATGCGCACCGTTTGTATCCTCAAGAGCTTGGATCATGTCTGGATCAAGGGCAGTGCTGACCAGCATTTCCACGTAACTGCGGTACATCTCCTTCATGGCTCGTGTATTGAGAATGTGAACTGTGGGCACATGTTCTGAATGGGAAATGGAGCATTATTTTATTATGGAAGACAGCTATAGCCCTGCTTTTCAAAAAAGTTCAATACAGGTTAACAAACAAATGCAAAACACAGTAAGTTTATACCAGTGTTTCTCAACTTTGATAACTTTAATATGTGTGGACTTCAACTTCCAGAATTCCCCAGCTAGTATGCTGGCTGGAAAATTCTGGGAGTGGAAGGCTGCTGATTATACATACAGTACAACCAAATATTAGAGGAAAGGAGAGAGAGACCAGTCTTGCTCTCCCCTTGACTCATCTGGAGTTTCTTCTCATCTTACACCTTAAAAGCCCCCCCCCCCTTCTTCTTTCTATTCTCTATTGTCAGCTTTCTATAATTTCTCTAAGTCTAGCTTTTAATGATAAGATCCTTTCCTAAGGCTTTTCAGAGAGCCAGTGGCATTTCAAAAATGGCTGGATCACAACTGCCAGGATTCTTTTCTCTTCTTATTGTGGGCTAGAACTGCTGGGATTTCTAATCGGGATCATGTGGAGAGCTCCAGATTCCCCACCTTTGTAAAATCACAGACTCTCCTTAATCTAGTTCATACATACGGCAGTGAGCCACAGTACGATCTGTTAAATAAACCCCAATGGCTAGGTTTATACAACATACCAAACTACCAACAAGCACATAACAATGTAATGCAGTGTTTCTCAACCTTGGCAACTTTTAAGATGTATGGACTTGATCTGCCAGAATTCCCCATCCAGCCTGCTGGAGCTGAAGTCCACACATCTTAAAGTTGCCAAGATTGAAAAACACTGGTATAATGTGTGATGCCTGCCTTTGGATCAAGTAGCTCTGCCACATTTCTTCTCTTCCCAAGACTACAGAGGTCCTTGGTATCCTTTTTAAACTTTCTGTTTCTGATGCCCACCACCTGGGTGGAATTTCTTCCGCCTTCTACTCACCCTCCTCACTCTGCTGGTCAGGGCTGGAATCTGAGTCTGAAGAAGATGCTGCTTCCTTGAGCCATTTTTTCCTCTTCTTGGGGGGTGGCTCAGCTTTCACTTTGGCTGGCTTTGGCTTGGGTTTAGAAGCTCCACTGCCTGGGGCATCTTTTGTAAGCATGGTCACAGGAGGGTCTGCTTTTTCCACTCTGGGGGGCTTCTCTGCCTTGGGGGGCTTTTCTGGCTTAGGTCCTTTCTCCACTTTAGGAAGATTCTCTGTTTTGTCCATTTTTTCAGCCTTGGGGAGCTTCTCAACCTTAACAGGCTTTTCGGGTTTCTCAACTCTCTCTGGGACTTCCAGCTTCTCTTGTTTTTCAACTTTGGGTGTCACTGGAACCTTGAGGGTAGAAGCCTTGGGTTGACTTTGTCTCCTGTATCAGAAAAACAGAGCACTGAGAGCCAAAACCATGTGCCTTGGGCTGTGAAAAGAGGGAGCTGACTTGAGAGGTCAGTTTTACAGCAGCAGGAGAGTTTGAATGTGAAGAAAGCCATAATGGAAAAATCAGTGAAACAGTAAGGCCCTGGGAATCATTTTATCCCAACAGCCAGCGAGCACAACAAACGTTTAGGCAATCTACAATCTAATTTGTAGAAAACCCTGGTGGTGCAGTGGTTAGAATGTAGTATTGCCGGCAAATTGCCCACAGCCTGGCGTTAGATTCTGATGGGGCTCGAGGTTGACTCAGCCTTCCTTCCTTCCGAGGTTGGTAAAATGAGGACCCAGATTGTTGAGGGCAATATGCTGACATGTAAACCACCCAGAGAGTGCTGGCGTGGTATATAAGTCTAAGTGCGATTGCTATTGCTAATTTGCAGTTCAAGATGAATCAGAGGCAATGATGGGCAACGCAAGGGAAAGGATGCCAGAAAAGCAAGAGCCAGTGAGGGAAGTAAAGGCACCCTTGACCTTAGAAGCTGCTCCACGATTAGAACAGAAAAAACAGGAAAAAAAGAGGCTGAGCTCTGCACCCCTTAAACGGGAAGAGTGAAAGGGCAGTGACAGGAGCCAATCACTCTCATTTGTGAGGTGATGTAACTAAGGATGAAAAAACAGAAGGCAAAGAGCAACTGCTAAAGGGAGTTTTAAAAAATGAGAAAAGTTTCTTGTATGGAAGTCATCTAGACAATTCTATTTGACCTTGAATTGGAGGGATATAGAGATGAAATAAATGCATGTATGTACTGTATGTATGTCCCAAGGCAACTCTGGAGAAAATAACAATTTAAAAGCAGCCACTTTAGAATGAAATCTGCATAAGTAAGCAATTACCCAGAGGTATTACTGTTCCTCGGCTAGAACTGGACACTCTTACATGTACCCACCTTCCTAATCCTTTACCTGACAGCTTGCAGAGGCCGATGCCAAGGTTTCTTGGAACAGACACGGACATAATCTTTCTTGTTGATATTCTCCAAGAATTTAACATAGAGTCGTTGGTAACGGTTCTTAGCATCACCAAAATAGCCCAGATACTGAGGAGTGAAGCAGGAAAAGAAAGGATTAAATACAGAAAGAAAAGGGAGTGGGAGACCATCCCATTCATAACTTCTCTTCTTCCAGACGTAATGAGGGAACAAATGGAACTGAAATTGCAATCCTTTGCCCAATACAATAATAGATCAAACTAATTGTTCAATTGGACTATCTCCCCCCCCCCCCAAAAAAAGGGGGGGAATTCTTTTATTAACAGGCTAACAAAAGAAAATAAGTATTTCTATACTTGGCTTGGCCCTGTGCTACCTTTATGGTAGAATCACACTGAAGGTGGGTGGGAGCAAAAGGAGGAATAGGAACAGAGCTTAATACTTGAATATAATTTGCTGATTTCATATCTAACATGTTGGTGAGATCCCTCATCTCTGAAATTCTGGCTTCCCTGAGAGTATGTTAGTATTTAAACAGATAGTGTTGACGCTCACATTGCTGGTTGCACAGAACTGACGCTGCCCATCCTTGATTTCTGGTGTAAACTTTTGAAGCAAAGCTTTCTGTACTCGCCAGATTGGAGGTGGTTCCCGCCCAGTCTGAAGTGCAAGCTACAAAAGGACAAAGGAGTAGTTACAATGATATCAAGTATTAACAGCTAATAAGCTCAACTACTGTCTTCTAGCCAATATTCCCTAGCAGAAGAGAATTGCATGGAAGGACAACAAAGAGCACCCAGAGTTACTGCATTTCTTCACAATTTATTCTTCTGTATGAGGCTATTAATGATAAGCTAACCTGATTCTTCATATGCCCATAAGCAGGGGTGAAATGCTACCAGTTCGCACCAGTTCGCGTGAACCAGTAGGGACGATTGCCATTGGTTCTGCGAACCAGTAGTAAAAAAAAAGCTTCGGAGGATTGCCGGATCAGCTGTGAGCCACGCGATCCTCGGAAGCTTTTTCCCCACTTTTTAAAGCATTTTTTTCCTGCCTATTTGCCCGAACCGGCAGAAAGAAATTGCTTTAAAAAGTGGGGGGGAAAGCTTCCAATGAAGCTCACAGCTGATCCCTGCAATCCTCGGAAGCTCCCCCCCCCCCCCCGCTTTTTAAAGCATTTTTTTCCTGCTGGAATAGGGAGGAAAAATGCTTCAATAAGCAGGAAAAAAAGCTTTCGATCACACAGCTCACAGCTGATCCACGTGATTGTCAGAAGCTTTTTTTTAACTTTTTAAAGCATTTTCTTCCTGCCGGTTCAGGCGAATAGGCAGGAAAAAATGCTTTAAAAAGCTAAAAAAAAGGTTCGATGACAATGAGCTATGCTGTGCGATTGTGGGAACCTTTTTTTCCACTTCTTAAAGCATTTTCTACTACCGGTTCCACCAGAGAACTGGTGACAAAATGTTTTACATTTCACCACTGCCCATAAGTATTCATAAAGATATAATAGCTTGTCAACAATCACCTAATACAATTTTAAAAGGGAAGTAAAATTTTGGGGAAATAAATGGACTCTATAGGTTGCTTCTAGAACTAAACCAGTCATATGTAGGACTCACTGAACTTATATGATACTTCACCTATGGACATTTTTTATTCCTGATCTCAATGGGAATGAAGTGCAATTAAATTTAGTTTGGACTACAAAGCCTATAATTTATAACTGACCCATTTTAATTACACAATTTTCCCTCCCTCAAATATTTTCTGAAGTTTTCTTTAAAGTTTAGAATGTCAAAGTTTAACTCAATTAAACTTTTGCAGCTCAATTTTTGAGCTGCAACACTAAATGTAGTGTTTGAGAACACTAAGAGTTTCTAGTTTGAAAAAAGTTCAGCTAGCATGCTCCAGGTATTCTGCATTACAATTCCCACAATCTTTTGCACAGGCTGCAGCTAGCAACAGAGGAAGTAAAAAACATGCAGAGAGAATCAAGTCACCTATTTCTGCTCTTAGAGCATTTGAACAATATCTTTCAATTTTAATATTTAAAGTGTTTCTTTAATGTACACAACCATGTCAATGCTCAAGACTCATTACATACCTTGAGAGTGTGAACATCCTCAACACGTATGACAAACTCATCCCGCTCTCGGAAGATCCCCTCACCACCACTCTCCACCTCCTCTTCATCTGTCTCTCCACAAATGGCTGCAGTCTCTTGCTTTTTAGCAAGGTGAAGAGGCCGTGTGCCCTCAGTCTTTTCTGGTTCAGGAGATCCCTGTGGTGGTGGCTCTTCTAGCACTGGGGGAGGCTCCTTCAATGAGGGTGCTGGGGAGGTGGGTGGGGGCGGTTTTTCTTGCTGGGCATCTGCCTCCACCGAAGGAGTGGGGCTAGGGGCCTTCACCACAATTGGTGGGACATCTACAGGAGGAAAACGTAGAGAACAGGAGGGGTCATCGAACAAGGTAATTCATTCTTTGACTCTGGAACCCTTTTGGATTTAAGGATGTATCCATTTGATAATTAGTACACCGTATTTACCAACACATACTGCAGAGGACGACCATATGCTGCTTATAATGAAGGAACTGATTTCTTAACATTATCACATACTAGCTGAATATCCATGCTCCGCTACAAAACTATGTGATCAGGCTTGATAACTCAACAGTTACAGCTTGAAAATTAATGAGTAGTTATAATCAGCCTCTTCTCTCCCCTTCTCTCCCTCAGGCTGGCCCCACAGAAGCCTCACCTATCCCCTTCTCTCCCTCAGGCTTGCCCCACAGAAGCCTCTCCTATCCTATCCTCTTTCTCTCCCTCAGGCTCCTCTCCAAACTCCCAGCACACAGGCCAGATGAGTCACACACTGGCCACACCCACGTCCAAATGGCAGTTGGAACAGAGTTATTTTCAGGTTGGGAGGGGGAGTAGAACGTCTAACTCCAGCTGTCAGGCCTGCAGTTATATTCCTTTTAGGATCTTTGGCCTGCCACACTCTATATTATTTTTCTATGCTGTTTCATTAGTGTAGTAATTGGGAGGAGGAATAGTAAGGAGTAGAATTGTAGAATGTGTTGTCGGCATTCCTTTCTAGACGCCCAAGGTCATTCTTTGTCTCTGCACTTCTGCACCTGACCGGAACTAGATGGGTGGAAATGCGAGCGTGGTAGAGGAAGATTGGACCATGTGATGAACTTGTGGGTGTGGGGGCAAGATATTGAACTTTCAACTGGGTGGGAACCCGGGAAGCTTTCAGATTCAGGATTCCCACAGACGTGCCAACATGTCTGTCTTATTAAATTGGAACTTTAAGGATAGCTCTGTCTTGCACTAATTTAATTCTGCATGATATTTGGAACACTGACACCAGCTGGACAGACGTGGGGGTGTGTGGGCTCTTAAGAGTCTCACATGAACCCTGTCTGACAAACCATCTCCGAGATTCTTTTGAATCAGAACCCCCGCTGGAGGCGGGGGTGAAGAAGGGCAGCGTCTCATCAGACCCTGAGGGAAGCAACAGATCCCTTGTGGGTTAGAGATTTGCCTATGAATCGGAGTTGGGGCAGCAGCCATCAACATGGCTGACAAGATGCTGGCTTTTTGTCAAGCAAATGGAACAGGAGGGGAGCGGAAGAGATGAAAGGCCTGGTAAGATAATTTATCTAACCCACAACTATAAATTAGACCTGGAAAAGGCAAAGAAATCTTGAGAACATAAATAATATTGATGGTCAGATCGGGACTTTTTTTTTCCAAAAGAAAAGGAAGAAAGGAAGGTGGAGGGTTGCAACACCAGCCCCCCCAGAAGCTCTTTGTTTGAAATGCTTTCGAACAGAAGGATAGAAAGCAGAGAAGTGACAAACCCACTCAATTATAAAATCTAAATTTGGTTTTGGATCTTAAACAGAAACCAATACCCCGAAAGGTTTACTTTTACTTTGTTTGAATTCCTACCAGCTAATATAATCAAGAAAAAAGCATGTCTTCTTACTGATAACGGATAACTTAACCTTGACTGTGTGGGAAGTTTTAATTAACCAACTGCCATAAATCAGAATTTGGAAAAGCAGGAGGCAAAGAAACTTTTGGCTGATTACAAAACAAGTGATTTATTTTGAGCAGTTATTAAAGGAAAGAATAAATATTGGACCTGGGAAACACGAAGGTTTTTTTTTCTTCTCCTCTCTCTTCCTTTTTTTTCTCTCTGCTGCAAAAGATTAAGATGGCATTAGCTTCTCTTCCGGTTTCAAAATAGTTGGATCAACTAAACTTAAGGTGGACCAGAATTTTGAAATAAGATTTGTACAACTAAATGCAATCTTGGAACTGGATATTAAGGAAGAACAAAAGACTAAGATGGCTCCCATTGCTTTTTTCCATAGCAGTTGAAGCAGATAAATTTAAGGTGGATTAGAACTCTGAAACAAGGATTGTATAACTTGGAACTGGACATCATTGAAAACTGGGAACTAGAAGAACTACATGAAATTATAAAAAATATGCATAAATCTTTAAAATGAAGCCTAAATAGAATTCTGAACCCAGGGAAGCAGAGTTCTAAAGAATAATCTAAAGAAGAAGAAGGGGGACAAAACGAAGGGGGAGAAACGGAGGGAAATAAAAAGCAGACAAAAAACCAGTCTTGGCAGTGGTATAGGGAAAACTGTAAAAAGAGGAGATGTCCCAACAAAAGGGGGGAAAAGCAGACAAAAGGAGGTTTTGGAGGTTGTTAGTGGCATAAGGAAAATTGAAGCAGGAGGCTATGCCCCAACAAAGAGAAATATAAAATACTTTTGTGAGGGTGGCCTGGGGAAAATCAGTGGGAGTGGAGATGTTAAAACAAAGAAAAGGAAGAAGACAGGAACAGAGAAGTGGGACAAAAGACTTACTAGGAAAAAATCAGATAGCTAGATATGGGAAAATATAAAACAAGATAAGGGTGTTATTCTTAAATATGAGAATAAAATGGAGTTGTTACCTGGTTGAACATAATAATGGAAAAATAACTAAAAAAGGCCAAATATATGGAATATGGATAAATATGAAACTGATATGGGGAGGTTGTAAAGCAGAGGTTTGTCTTTCACTTTTATACATGATAATTAAACTGAATCGCGAATTGACTGAAAATGACAACAGAAGGATAACTAAACATGGGTTAAAATATATGAAACATGGATATATATAGAACTTTTAAGATGATGAATGAAGTGAGATGTTTACTGCTTGTTATTTTACATAATAGATTAAGGGAATTGTAATGAACATTGAACAGTGTGGTTTGTCATTTATAGACAATTTAAGGGTAATTTAATTCAAGATATGGAAAATGGAGAGGGAACATGGAATATATCTAAATGGGAAATTACTGAGATTTAAAGACAGAATCACAAACTGGGGGCGAGTAAGGATGTATAATTATATAAAGATAATGATGAGAATAGCTGGGAATTGTAACCAGGTCTACATCTCAACCAAAATTAGGCTGGGGGTGTGGGGTGGGTTTAAAAGTACAATGACTATATATGTGTACTTTTTTGTTCTATTTTGTTTTTTTTTAAGAAAGAAAGTTGTGGAGGTGTTTCTCTATTATTATGGAAGAATAATTATGGAAGCTATCGAAATAGAAAAAGAGAATAATTATGGAAGCTATCGAAATAGAGAAACACTCCCACAGAGAAACACTCCCACCTCGCCGAAACGTTGCCAAGACAATCTCAATCTTACATGGGAAAAGACCAGCATATACATACACATACACATACACATACACACACACACACACACACACACACACACACACACATATGTATATATATATACTGGTCTTGTTGTATTCGGAAAGACCCGAATACAAGACCAGCATACCTACACCCGTGAAAATCTACAAAAACACACACACACACACACACACAGAGTTACACTAGTATACCTTCAACTTTTCCTGCTTTTAATGTGTTTCATTTTTAGGTTGTTCAGTAATTTAGATTTTAACTGTGCTGTCAGGTGCAATTAAATACAGGGGCTTCTCACATGTAACAGTTAAGCAATTGTCACCTAAGAAATCATAAACATAAATAAACTACAATTTTATTGTACTTGGGTTTATTTGCTCCAGTTCTGTTCCTTACTTTGAGCTAGTGGATAAACAAATTATATAGATACCAATTTTATGTGATATATACCTTCGATAAATAAGCCATAATTTAGAAACCAACTGCAAAGTCTACTGCAAAATGGGCTAATGAATCCTAGCTTGAGAGAATTTAACCATAACCTCAGGTTGATCTTCATGCAAATTAGTTCAGCTCCTATTTACTTGTTTGTGTAATAGCAATAGCACTTAGACTTATATACCGCTTCATAGTGCTTTACAGCCCTCTCTAAGCAGTTTACAGAGTTAGCATATTGCCCCCAACAATCTGGGTCCTCATTTTAAGAGGTAATAAGACTAAACAGGAATGCATTACAGTAGCATGCCATCCAGTTCAGATTTGTTAAATTAGAAATCCAAGTTTATCATTATGTCCATGTACCATATCTGTACATGTATGTGTATCTATTTGGTATGGATAATCACTTGAAAACCAGATCATTATACCATGAGAGTTACTAAAACATAGTAGTTCTCATGGTATAATCACCTGGTTTTCGGTGAATCATACTACAGTATATTCACTATGCTATTAATTTAATGAGAAAACAGCACTTTAAAAATATTTTCCACAAGTAAAATATAATGAAAAAGTTTTCCAAAAAAAGTTAACTACCTGTGAGTAATATTTCTCTGAATGAAGAGTACAGCTTTTCATGATTTTATATCAGGACTATAAAGCTTTAAATAAGTCAAGAGTTGCACTCAGCCCTTGAGTAACAAGCAAGGGAACATACTACAAAAAGTGAGCATATCTAAGACAACAAAACTGGCAATCAAAATCAGTAAAATAGGATAATTATTTCAATCACTTTCATCATTTTCTCCTGCAAAATTAATAGTCGCAATCTGCAAGCAATTTGGAAGCAGTGGTGGGTTGCAGGCACTACGCCCCGGTACAGGCTTACCAGAGCCTGCCCGGAGCACCAGGTACCGTTCCGGTAAGGTGCTCTGGAGGGTCCACCCGCCCGCCCTCCTTTCCTGTCCTTTAAGCCTTTGGCGCTTCCGCGCATGGTGCGTACAGAGCCTGCGCGACGCTCCACCAAGCAGCTGGAGCATCACGGAGGCGTCGCTGGCAGGTATGACGCATGCACGTGCTGTGCGCGTGTGTACCGCATGCGTTCATGTGGCCGACGCCAGGCCCATTCCAACCGTTCTAGTTGGAACAGGATCAGGAACCCACCACTGTTTTGGAGGGACTCTGAGGACATCACCCAAGACTTCTTGAGCTGGATACAGTGATAACTGTGGAGTCCTTGGTGTTCTCTGAGCTTGTTGTTTGCTTGCAGATGTTTCATTACCAGACTAAGTAACTTTTTCAGTGTTAGAGGGGAGTGCGGTTTACTCTATCACTCCCTTCTAGCACTGAAGGTATTACCTACTCTAGTAATGACATGTCTGCAAGTAAACAGCCAAGCTCAGAGAGCACAAAGACCACCACCATTCAGCCCTAAGCTACATATATTCTCTTCTATTGGTACAGTAATGTAAATGATCTAAAATCTAAAATGAATGCTGGGTGGAAAAGGGTAAGAAAGTTTACAGGAAACAACATGTGTATACTCCAATTAGGTAAATTATAGTGTTAAGGCAATCTATTTGGAAAAGAGGGGAGCTCTTAAGCACTACAGAAAAATGTTCACAATTTTACATTAATGATGCAAAACGTATTACAAGTAGGAATAAGGTATATAGTAATAGCAGAACTGTGACATCTTCTGTATCCAGAAGAGGCCTCCTAGCTTCCCCAAATTAAATCCAAATTTTTTTTTTTTTTGAAAGGCTGAATACTCCTAAGGCTGCCATTTGCTTGGGGGGGAGGGTACCTTTGTTTTTAACTATGTCTTAAGGATTGTTGTGAGCTGCCTAGAGAGTGTGTATGAGAATAGGCGGCTGTATAAGTCCTGTGAGTAAATAAAATAATTTCTGTCCAAGATGTCATGGTGATTGTGCAATGTGGGCCAAATCCTAGAAACATTGCTGACTTATTGTTAAAAGGAAATATTATATCATTA
The DNA here is from genome assembly GCF_964273705.1 of Natrix helvetica. NCBI lineage: Eukaryota > Metazoa > Chordata > Lepidosauria > Squamata > Natricidae > Natrix > Natrix helvetica. The sequence goes on from NC_138555.1 coordinate 45,992,695, forward strand.
ACACTATCATGTAGTGATAGAGACAGAAGTCACAAAAAGTAAGGGTATACCATGATCAGAACAAGTGGTCCTGGTACTCACCACTGAGTTCTCCTTCCTTACGATCAGTGGGATCATAGAGTGCTGAAATGGCTGAGGAGATGCTCTTCTGCAGGTCCTGGTTCTTGCTAACAGAGTCTTCCTCATCTGATGAGAATGAGGGCAATGTCTCCAGGTTACGCTTCAGTTCCTCATCAAGCCGTTTGCAGGGGCTGGTACAGCTCATGACAAGCCCAGCTGGATCTCCTTCTGGCCCATCCAAACCACCAGACAGCATTGGGGGTGCCATGCTAAAGGGGGCTGGGGGTTGGGAGGATGAGGATGTAGCTAATGAGGGATGAGATGTCTTGGATGGGCTGCCTGCAGAACAGTCCACAGGAGCTGCTGCATTGGAGGTCCCAACTGTGGCTGCCAAGGAGGTGGCGGATGAAGGCAGTGTCTGGCGCTTGCCTGACTTCAAGAAGTCCAGGAAGGAGGCCATGAACCCTGACTTCATCTCAGGCTGCTTGTCTTCCACCTCCTTGATCTTCTGTTTGATCTTCTCTCTTGTCTGGTTGCTATCCAAGCTGCTCTCTTGGGTGGACTGGTGAGATGGGGTAGGAGCCTCCAAATTAGATCCCTCCAAACCTTTGGGGACTGGCAGTTTGATCTGGGGAAAAAGAAGGGACAGGAATTGGGGGAAGGGAGGCGATGGAGAGCAATTTCCTGGCCTGCTGCTCCCATATGCTGGCTGGTGATCTTGACTTAAGGGCCCTTTTTATTTTAAGATTTTTGTTTTTACTATCTACTAGCTTTCCTGTGGACCGTCAATCAAATCCAGGTATATGCAAATTAAATGCATTGTACATATATCTTTATTTCTTATTTCTGTTTCCAAAATGATACGCCTTTTGAAGAAGCTGGGCATTTTTTCCCCACCCCCAAACAACTGGGTAAAGAGCGTAAGAGCAGGATAGTACTGCTTGTGTATTAAAGGAATAAACCACAAAGATAGAGCCCTGTGGTACATTATTAACAACCTGTATTTAACTGAAAATCCTGCTTGGTTCAATTTCACTTTTGCCCTTCCTCTAGAAACACCCATTTCCTCCACTATCTTGAGGATTAGAGATATTTCTAATTTAAAAAATCAGAAATGGTGCAGATATTAAAGTGTACACCAGTGACAAAATTTTGCAAAACCTGAGTTATACACCACAAAGGTCTAATGACCAGTAAACCCATCCCATTCATTCACTGTCCTCAAGTAATCACATTATCTTAGTTACTCACATATACAAGAACCACGCAAACCATTAGTCCATCATCTACAGATTCTGCCAGGACTGAACTCTATGCTAAGGGGGAAAAACAGCTAATGCTAAAAATACACAAACACTAAACTTTGCACATCTTACTTTTGATCTCTGCTTAAAGTTTCTTTTTGAACTGACAGATTAAACATTGTTTTAGAACAGTAGTTGTCAAAGTGTGAACTCAGGACCCCTGGGTGTCCTCAAGACCCTTTCAAGGGGTCTGCAAAGTCAAATAAATAGTTCTAAATTTCTGTTTTAATTTCTGTTACTGTACATACCAGTAGATATGATCCACAAACTAAAGCTCTTTGAGGTCTTCTAACATTTTTAAGAATGTAAAGGGGTCCTGAAACCGAAACATTTGGGAACTGCTTTTTTAGAACATGTTTGAAAGAAGATACACAGAAAGGTCTCCCACATAGTGACACTTTTGATATGAAATCACTGAATGTGGTTGGACTCAAGAGCCATCAGGAACCCAGTGACACCATTTGATTTTCTCCCACTCCCACTGGAGGGAAAAAATGAGGAAAAATATGGCCCTGAACCAATTTCTGTTGTCTTGTGAGTGAATGGAAAGAGGTAGGCAAACAGAAGCATAATCTGGGCAAGATAGAAGCACTATTGATTATCACATTTGCGGATCTAGAATGAGATGTATCACAGGCCCCTTAAAATCAAACACAAAGCTTAGGAGGAACAAATACTAGTCCTGAATTTCCATATGTCTATGTGGTACACAAGCACAGGAGTGCTTTTCAGCAGCTTCTGCAGTTGCATCAGCTGGATCCTTTCTTGAAGAAACATACCTAAAAATGGTCAAACAAGCCTTAATTGTATAACAAGTAACCTTACATTAAGTCAGATCACCAGATACAATACAATACAATACAATACAATACAATACAATAGTAGAGTTGGAAGGGACCTTGGAGGTCTTCTAGTCCAACCCCCTGCCTAGGCAGGAAACCCTATACCATTTCAGACAGATGGCTATCCAACATCTTCTTAAAGACTTCCAGTGTTGGGGCATTCACAACTTCTGGAGGCAAGCTGTTCCACTGATTAATTGTTCTAACTGTCAGGAAATTTCTCCTCAGTTCTAAGTTGCTTCTCTCCTTGATTAGTTTCCACCCATTGCTTCTTGTTCTACCCTCAGGTGCCTTGGAGAATAGTTTGACTCCCTCTTCTTTGTGGCAACCCCTGAGATATTGGAACGCTGCTATCATCTCTCCCCTAGTCCTTCTTTCTCTTAAGCTAGACATACCCAGTTCCTGCAACCGTTCTTCATATGTTTTACTCTCCAGTCCCCTAATCATCTTTGTTGCTCTTCTCTGCACTCTCTCCAGAGTCTCCACATCTTTTCTACATCGTGGCGACCAGAACTGAATGCTTATGATGTTTATGTTTATGTTTAAACATTTATATGTTTATGGTCAATACTAATCAATATGCTGACTGCTAATAAGATTGATTATCTCCATGTATTATCTCCAGCTGTTACATAGGAATGTCTCTATCCCTTTCTCTTGATGTCAAGAACTAAACCTGTGACTTTGTGCCTAAACAAATGTGTTCTATCACCAAATTACAGTTCTTCTTTAGGACCCATATGGATTATTATAAGTCAAAGTAAAGTTTCAACAGCCAAACTGCTGTCACATGTAAGCTCTTCTGGTGTTATTCTATCAGCCAACTTGGCTGCCAGTCTCTTGGAGACCATTTCAAAGTAGAGAGTTTAATCCTTAAGGTCCTCAAACAAGCTTGGCATGGGGTTTCCACAGCCCCTCAAAATTTTCAATTTAATGGAACAAAAAGGGAAAACCAATTCAATGCATGTGAAGTAAACATATGAACAATGTTTGATTTTTTAAAAAACTGAATTTGATCTTAGTTTAATATAAATGTACATCATGTACAATGGTAAAAGTGCAGCCCAGGGAGCTACTCTAGTGAACAGACCCCAAAATGGAATATTCTTTTCATATTTGGGGGACAAAGCACATGTCTTAAGCCTTGTAGATTTACAATACACACTTCACCTCTCAAAAGTCTCCCTCAAAATCCTGACCCTAGCTAGTCTAGTTCTTCAACTTCTTATGCAAGGTTTACTGTGGCTGACCAAATGTGTGTACTTTTTATGTAAATTAAATTAAAAAGAATTTAGCATTTGCTCAGGTCCTATCCATTTTATGAAGTAGGCTCCCAGCACACAATTCAAAGGCCAAAGCAGCCTTTGGTCTAAAAGGTTTGAACACTGATGTCCTAAATTAGTGTATTTTAAACTTGGCAACTGTAAGATGTGTGGACTTCAACTCCCAGGATTCCCTAGGCAGCATATTGGCTGATGAATTCTGGGAGTTCAAGTCCACACATCTTAAAAGTTGCAAAGTTTGAAAAACAGTCCTAATAACCCTCTGAGACCAGGCTATCTTTATCACTGCTTCATTCTGTATGTACCTATTCACATAATCAATCAATCAAAATGTATTGGCTGGCCATCTTACAAGGTAACTCTGGTTGGCTTACAATTATAAAACATAATATATATTAAAAACAAATACCCGCAAACGTTATGATCCAAGTACAAGTGGAGGCAGAATGTGGGCGAGGTGGGATCTGTTGTTAATCAACTACCTTGACTGTAATGCTCCCCCATTGGGGCCCCAAGCAAACTGACAGAGCCAGGTCTTTAGGCCCTTATGAAAGGTCAGGAGGGTTGGGGCCGACCACACTTTGGGGGACAAGATGTTCCAGAGGGCAGGTGCAATGGCAGAGAAGGCCTTTATCCTGGACCCTTCTAGCAGGAATAATTGAGCCAAGGGGGCCTGCAGCATGTCTCTTCTACCTGCAAAGGTGGCATGGGCCAATCCCAGTGGGGTTAGACAGTCCCTCAAGTAGCCTGCACCCATGCCATGAAGGGCTTTAAAGGTGATTACCAACACCTTGAATTGCACCTGGCAATTCAACTGGCAGCCAATGCAGCTCAAGGAGAAATGGTCTTACCTGGACCATTCTTTGGGCCCCAAGAACTGCCTGCACTGTCGCACTTTGCACCAGCTGTAGTTTCTGAATGTTCTTCAAGGGTAGCCCCATGTAGAGCACATTACAATAGTCCAACCGTGAGATGACTAGGGCCTGAATGACTGAGCGCAGGGACTCCTGATCCAGGAAAGGCTGCAACTGGCGCACAACCCGAAGTTCAACATCCAAGCCACTGTCTCCCTGCTGTTTCTGAACCATGACAGATGGACACATGAGACAGGGCCTTTTCTGCTATAGCATTCAGAGCATAGAATGTCCTTTTCAATAACCTCTTTGAAGTAAGTGGCCCCAAACCTGACTTATCTCTCCCATTAGTTGTTTATTAGATACTGTTGTTGGTTTTGCTTTTGATTATTTCCAATATTGTAAGCTGCTTTATGAGTGGTTCATGGAAACGTAGGGGATAAATGTTTTAATAAATAAAACATGTACCCCTTTACAATTATAATTTTACAAAGAAGTGAAAGGCACCTCACATACAATTCTTTTTTACATTAAAGTGCAGCTAGGGAACTCAGACATTCAACAATCAAAATAAGGTACTAATTTGTTTGCCTTAGCTATACTGTTAGCAATTTTTCATCACATCTCTCAAGGAGTGACATTACTATGATGGCAGGAAGAATATGATGGCACAAACCAGGAAATTATGGCAAAATTCAAATAGCCCAGCTGGGTGTGAACACACAAAATCCTAGCCCACCTACTGCAATCCTGGTGCCTTCACACAGGTCTAGGACAACTTGGCGTGGCCAACTTGCTGTGGCCAATTCGCCACAGGACAACTTGCTGCAGGACAAGAGTTACACTAATATCAGAGAAATGGTGGAATAGAATCTTTAAATAATGGATGCAAAATGAGGGGCAAAATGAGGGACAAAATGAAATGTGACTGACAAAAATTAAAATATTTTTAAAATTATTTTAAATACTTCAATTGAATTGTTAAATTGTCCCATGGCGAGTTGGCCACACCAACTTGTCCCATTCCACCCTCACACAATCTACTGCTGGCATCTATCTTGTCTCCCCAACCCAATGAATCACAGCAAGCCTCTAGTCTAGTGGGTGTTCTAAGATTGCCATTATAACTGTGCTTAATGCACTCAATACAGTGTTACTCCATGACACTGATCTATCGCTCTGGTGCTCTCTGAAACATTGCTGCTCCCAAAATTAGACAAGGCTTTTGGGTGGGGGGAAAACCTGTCTCAGAACAGAGCAGAAGTTGGCAAAACCTATGCTTAGCCCCCATTAAAAAGCCCCGATTCTTGTGGGATTGTGGCAGTCTTGTTCATGATGCCAGTATCCTTAACTCATGCCAACCTCTCTATGCAACAATAAAGAGCAGGATGGAAATAAATGAGCCCAAATATTGAACAAAGAAATGATTTTTTAGCAGTGCTGTATCAGCAAAATGATTATAACCCTGGATATATTCTCAACCTAAGCACTGAACCTGAATTCTGACTGTTGCCTCCCTTATTCAAAAGCCAGCTTTTGTGCCAATGGTATTAGAAATACAGGTACTCCTCTAATTACAAAGGTAATAGAGTCCAGAATTGCCATCATAAGTCACGATCATTGTAAGTCAAGGCACCTACATGACCAGACCCAATTTTATGAGTTTTTTTGTGGCAGTCATTACATGAATTAATGTATTCCTATGGTGTTTTTTGTTGGAAACCAGCCAAAAAGGCCGGGTCATGTGACTGCAGTGTGTGTTTGTGCGTGTAGCCATCAGAACTCCAGGACTAGGTCATAAGTAGCTTTTTGGGGGGGGAAGAACCATTGTAACATTGAATGGTCACTAAGCAACTGGCTGTTAAGTGAGGATTACCTGTACAAGCATCTGTATAATAGTTCTATGAAAACTATCTGTACTAATTCAGTTCCTGGGGAAACAGTCCTGAACCATTATTATACCACTATGGTCATGTACAAATTACCCTCCAACTTCACTGGTACATCACCACAGATAACCTCAGAAGCCTAAAATATCTTCTCTTTTTTGCAGGTAGAAGCTATAGTTCAGCAGTAAGCACAACCTTTGCAAAACAAAAGCGTAGATTAAATCCATACTATCTCAAGGGACAAAGGCTCAGGTATAAGTAATGGAAGAGACTCATATTTGAGACTCATCAATACAGAGTTATTCAAAGAGTGCAACAGTGGTTTAGATGGATACATGTGATCTGCTCTAAGAGAGCTTCCTATGTTCCCCCTCCATTGCACTCTCCATTTAAATCACTTTACTAAGCCAGTCTTCTATTTCTATTCATTCTACCCTATGCTCTTTCCAAAATTTCCTTTCTTACACCTAGGCATTGCTACCTGACAAGCACATCTCACCTCTTTGCATTCCCAGCTTACCTTGAGTGGTTTGAGGGATTCCAAGTCTGCACCTGGCTCAACCCCCTCCTCCCTGGCTTTCTTGGCCTTCCCTCTTCCCCGGCCACGGGGCTTCTTGGTGCCATCATGAGCCACACCATGGGGCGGTTCAGTCAGGGGCCGGATGCGTGGCCTCCCACGAGGGCGGGGTGGGCCCTCCCGCTTAGGCTTGGTGGGCTTGCGGCCTCGCCGCTTGGGCCCCTCCATGAGGCTGCTGTTTGGTAGGCAAAAGTCTATGTCGCTCATGGGGTTAAGGCTGGTCCGGTTTGTCCGGCAGCTGGAAATGAGGTCAGGTAGCAGATCAGGCAGGCGGCGGCTATTAAGGCGGATGTCAGCTGGAACATCCTCCTTGTCCTCATCATCTTCAAATTCATACTCTTGGGCATAGTTCTTTTTGGGAGGTTGGAAAGGTGGTTCCCGTTTTTTCAACAAATGGAAGGAGGAAGTCTTCAGCAGCTTCTTGGGCTTAGAAGAGCAGAAGATCGGTGAGGTCAGGCCTGACTTGGATTCTGAAACTGGAGCTGTCCCAGTTTGCTGAATCAGTCCCAGTTGTTCTGTGTTGACTGTAGAAGGCAACTCATGTTTCACTGACACTGTATCTAACCCCAAGTGCTGTCCATCCCCACTTTCTGATTGGCAGTAACTCTGGTAGCCTTGTCCACCAGGCATTATATCATAACCTCCTTTCATTCCTTCACCCCTCTCCATACCCTGTGTGCCATCGTCTTGCTTAGGGAACTCATCCCCGGCACAGGGAGGGGGGCCAAACATGTCCTCCATGCCAGGGAAGAAGCTACGGTCTTCATCTTGTAACAAAGAGTCTGGGAAGCAGATGGAGGTGAGGGGAACAAATCGCTGCTTGGCTCCTTGAGGGCTGGGGCTCTCAAACTGGTCCTTGCTTTCAAGTTGGCCTTGAGGAACTTGCTGAGAGGAGTCGGGGTCCAAACTGGAATCGGGAAGGAGATGCTGTTGACTCTGCACTGTCCCACTTTGTCCCAGGTGGGATTCCAAACTCAGCTCGGGCTCTAAGAAGTCCTGGATCTCTTGAGACTGGGAAAGGTTGCCTTGGGATATCACCTCCATGCCCTCAGACTGCATCCTTTCTGGCTGCAGCTGGCCTTGAAGCTGAGGGGACTGCTGTGGCTCAAGAAGCTGTGCTTCCATGCTCTGAGAACGAACATGGGCCTGGTGGAGGTGGACTTCCAATGCTTGCATTTGAAGCTGTGGTGAGGATGCTTCAGCCTGATGCATGCGCTGAGGCTCCAGAAGATGGACATCCAGCGAGGTGTGAACCTTTCCACGAGACTGCATGTGGGTTTGGGTGTGAGTGAGCACTGACTGGAGCAGCTGGGACTGCTGCTGTTGCTGGGAAAGGGAAAGAGGTGGCAAATCAGGAGGGGAGTCCAACATCAGGGTAGCACCCTGCTGGCCAGCCATCAATCCATGGGACTCCATGGGATGTGGCTGGGAGGCGTGCTCAGGAGTCTTCTGCAAATAAGAATGGGCCTGAGATATTTCCTTACTGCCAGAATCCATGTGGCCACCCTGGAGGTGCTGCTCCACTGACTTCTTTATGTCTTGTCCATAAGAGTCTATAGACCCAGTTTGATGGCTGTAATGGACCACAGATGTGGCCAAAGACTCTGGAGTTGAGCGTGTGTGGGGGTACTCTTTGGACCTCTCTCCTTTCTTTTTGTCCTTTAAGCTTTGCAAGGACATCTCCAGGCTTTGGTTGTCCAGATTAGAATTGGTCCGAATTACACTCTGCAAGTGATAACGCTCTTCAGTCTTGCCCAATTCATAGCTCATCCCTTTCCCTGCCCTCTCCTCACACTCCACCATGCCTTCTGTGGGCACCCTTGGTGGGCTCTGCGACTGCAGCAAGTGCTGGATTAAAAACTCTTCATCTTCAGTCCGCTCAGATGACAGAAGGTCCGAGTCAGCCTTGGCTTTACTGTAAGATGATCCCCTCTCTAACCCACCCTGGGAACCCTGGTAGCTTTGTGTGTGAGCTGTCTGCATGAATGAAGGGGACAATACAGAAGTGAGATACTTCTGGGACTGGCCAGGTGATGCTACACTCTGGGGCCTGTTAGTGGTAGGTGACTGGAGAGGTCGGATGATCTGGGAAGGACTTGAATCTGGAAGGTTCTGCCCATGGGAGTAACCAATAGACTGGCTGTGCCCTGGTATAGCTGGAGAATGGCCAGTGCTGTAACTCAATGATGGGCTAGCTGTGGGCATTCTTTGAGAATGAGCCGGTACATAGGTCGGTGTCTGGCTGACAGAAACATGGGGTTCAGCCTGAACACTGTACCCAACAGATGACAAGCCTTGCAGCTGCTCAGGAGAGTAAGTCTGATTTTGACAAGTCTGCAGTCCTTGTCCTCCCTGCCCAGCTTGGCCCTGCTGAGCTTGCCCATTGGTCGAATAACTCTGAGTTTTACTAACACTTGTAAGGTCCTGGGCCTGGTTGCTGCTGAAGCCCTGTGAGGCCTGGCTAACTGAAGAGAGATTTTGTGGCTGGCTGACAGAGTAACTCTGTGTTTGGCTCATGGAAAGGAGACTCTGAGTCTGACCAGGCGAATAGGCCTGTGACTGGCTTGCAATGACAGAGCTGGGCTTGGGCGTGGATGAACTGTAGTTGCTTTGGCACTTGGGTGTGGCTGTAGAACAAGGTGGTTGGCGGGAGGCAGAGTAACTCTTGGATTTTGAAGAGGTGGTACCAGAATAGCTGGAAGATTGAATAATGGGATGGTAGCTTTGAGAGGGCTCTTGTCGTGTGGCCTGGGGGGTCTTCTGCTGCTGAGAGCCTTCACTGCTGGCAGGAGACTGCTCACCCAAGGGACTACATGAAAGGCTGGAGCGGTGGGGCATCTGCTGGTAGCTGCCACTGCAGCTCAGATAATGCTGGAGAGAATGGGCAGCAGACAGCTGTGGCTGGGCACTGGAAGGTCTCTGGTAATGTTTGATCACACTATCTTGCCGGGGGATGGCCCGCTCAATGGAAGAGGCAGCAGAACTGGAGAAGACTGAGGTGTTGTAAAGTTGGGATGTCTGGTCAGATGGACCAAGTGAGGATGACAAAAGGTTGAACTGGGAGGGGAGGTGACGGGAAGCCGATTCTTGAGCACTACGATATGCTGAGCTCTGAGAGGGTAAGCCCGTACCCAATACCGCACTGCCCAGCCGGTCAAAGCTGAGGGATGAAGGAACACTGGGCTGAGAGGATTTGATGTGAAGCAGAGGATCATGGGGGGATAGCAGGCCATTGGACGTTGGGCTGAAAGTAGCATCCTGGAGGGTAAGGGATGAAGTGACTGGGAAGCTGCGCCCGCTGAAAGAGGCTGGATGCTGGTAAGCAGAGAGTGCTGATGAGGAAGGGAAAGTGCCAGAGCCCGGGAGAGCCCCTGAGATGAAGAGTTCAGTGGGTGCTGGAGTGTGCATGGCTGTAAAGAAAAAACATAGTATCTGTTTAGGTACAGTACAGTGTACCAAATTAAAAACTAATCCAAAAACATAATCTCAAACTCACACCAGAAAGTACTGAGGAAGCACAGCACACTTAACCTAGCTGCAGGTTAAAAAATTAAACTGCTGTTTTGTTTCACATGTTACATGCTACAATCCAATATATTATGGCTTAATGTAGTAATCAGGTTTATACAACATAGGAAGATGATGGTTGAATTCCTGTGCTGAATCACAGGGTACGTAATCCAACTTTAGCCTTATCTACCATTTTATGAAATTCATCCACTGCATGCCAAAGAGTCAATAAAGCGTATTTCCTAATGTCATGTCATTACAAACATGTTCCCTCATCCGCAAGCCGAATATCTAGCCAGGACACCTATGATCAGGCTGTACCTTAGTAACAAAGCACACAGTTTTCGTGCATAAGATTCTATATCCAGTGGTGGGATTTAACCGGTGTAACAACCGCTTCACTTCGCTCGCGCATTGTGCCTGCGCTTTGCGCACACACACACACCAAATGCGCTCTGCGTGCACGCACATTGTATTTGAAATCAACACTAAATCTTACCTTTTCCTGCAGCCCCGGTGAGTAAAATAACTGAGACGCGGCAATCCGCTCTGCCGCGCCGATCAGCTGGGCTTCAAATAAAGGAAATATAGGACGGAATACAGCAGGGGTGGGTGGGTGGGACCAATTGATCGCCAGAACTACCAGTTCGCACGAACCGGTCTGAACTGGCTGAATCCCACCTTTGTCTATATCTAATTCTGAGCAAATTCCATTAAATAAGGGAGCAGAGGATGGTGGAAAGCTGTAGCCAATTAAAGTACACTAAATAGGAGTAGTTTAAGAAAAGGCAATCCAACACCTTCCAATTACAGTCATGTGAAAAAGAAAGTGCACCCTCTTTGAGTTCTATGGTTTTACGTATTAGGACATAGTAAAATATTCTGATCCTTAGCAGTTCTTAAAATAGGTAAATACAACCTCAGATGAACAACACATGACATATTACACCATGTCATAATTTAATTTAAAAAAGGAAAGCCAAAATGGAGAAGCCATGTGTGAAAAACTAAGTACAGTAGAACCTCTGGTCAGGAACGCTTCTGACCATGACCAAACAAGTCACAATTTTTTTTAATCTGGTCACGAATACATACCGGGTGGTGATCAAACACGGCCGTGGCCGATTTCCCCTTATGCGTCATTTTTTTTGTAAGCGCCAAATTTCCTGTTTGTTTACAAACAACAGCAACCCACACATGGCCGCTGCATTAATTCGGGTCACGACCAAATCGGTTTGCGACCAAAGTTATGGAACAAATTATGGTTGTGACCAGAGGTTCTACTGTACACCTTATGATTCAATAGCTTGTAGAACCACCTTTAGCAGCAATAACTTGAAGTTATTGTTTTCTGTATGACTTTATCAGTCTCTCACATCATTGTGGAGGAATTTTGGCACACTCTTTACAACATTGCTTCATTTCATTGAGGTTTGTGAGCATTTGTTTATGCAAAGCTCTCTTGAAGTCCCGCCACAGCTTTCAATCAGGTTGAGGTCTGGACTTTGACCGGGCCATTGCAACACCTTAATTCTTTTCTTTTTCAGCCATTCTGGTGTAGATTTGCTGGTGTGCTTGGGATTGTACTTAGTTTTTCACACATTACTTCTCCATTTTAGCTTTCCTTTTGTAAAATAAATGATGACATGGTGTAATATGTCATGTGTTGCTGTTCATCTGGGGCTGTATTTACCTACTTTGAAGAACTGCTAAGGACCAGATGATTTTTACTATGTTCTGATATGTATAACCATAGAACTCAAAGAGGGTGTACTTTCTTTTTCACATGACTGTACTTTGAATTACAAGTCATAAAAAGCTTGTCACTGGCTATACTACCTGGGAATGAGATAACCCAAAATATAAAGATGGCAACAGACTGTTTCCGAGTTACGTAGGTGGATCAAGGGTCTGACTTAATGCCTAGGTTTGCACAGCACACTTAAGTAAGTGAATTAAAGACTCAGTAGCTGAATTTTCACTGCATGCTAACTTTGGTGACCTTTAATCTTAGATTTTTAGCATGTTACATGAACCAAATCAAATTGATTATTTTATGATTCACTGCATTATACAAACCCAGCAAATGGTTTAATTCAATAATGTGGATTGAAAGCAGTCAGTATTTCATTCAATTCATTTATGTATTTATGAACTTTGCTTCAATCACAATACAATAAACTCTAAGTGATGTATAAAATAACTTGACAGAAGTATCAATAAAGTGTTATTTCCCAGGAAGATAAGCTACTCCTCCCCAAACACATTACACATACATGCCAGATCTTCGCCATAAAAATATAGAATAAGGCTTCCTATAAAAGTTTGCCCAACCCTGCCATCAAATTAAGACAGGGGTGTCAAACTCACGGTCCGTGGGCCAAATGCATCACGCACTGGCCACACCCACCCCCGGTTTAGCAAAGGGGAAAAAAGTTGTGATATGTCACTTGACGACAATGTGACACCATGGGTTTGACACCCCTGAATTAAGACGTCCACTCTTCCTTCTATGGTGCTGGCAGAACTCCATTGGTATTACCATATTTTTCGGAGTATAAGACGTACCCTTTTCCCTCAAAAAACAGGCTGAAAATCTGGGTGCATCTTATACACTGAATACAGCATTTTTTGCCTCCCGAAACCACACCCCCTTCACCAAAATGGCCGTGCATAGCCTCTAGTAAGCTTTTAGAGAGCTCCTGGGAGCTGGGGAGGGCAGAAATGAGCAAAAAACAGTCCAGTTTTTGCTCAATTTTACCCCTCCCCCCAGCCCCCAGGAGCACTCTATAAGCTTCCTAAAGGCTATCCATGCACTTATTTTTATGAAAAACGGGCCCATTTTCATGAAAAACGGGGCATTTTTAGCTCGCTTTTGCCCCCCCCCCCCCGAGCACTCTTCAAGCCCCCTAAAGGCTATTCATGCCTTTTGGGGGGGGAAACGGGGCTGTTTTTTGCAAAAAAACGGCCATTTTTAGGAGGTTTGCAGAGTGCAAAAACTTTTTTTTACATTTGCCTCTTCAAAACCTTGATGCGTGTTATACTCCAGTGCGTCTTATACTCCAAAAATACAGTACCTGTTTGCCAAGATGGGGTGCGGAATTGGGACAGTAGGGAGGAAGCAGAAGGGCCTGGTTGTGGTGCCCGTGACTCCAGAGCTGAGATGAGGTTCATGACAGAGGCATCGGGGGTGGCACTGCTGGCATGATGGAGCCCAGTCTCAAATAAGCCAGAAAGACCTAAAGAATGAAATGAAAACGAAGAAATTAAATGTTGTGAAGTGCTGAGAATCAGTGAGGGGATGACAGATACAGCAAAAGAAAACAGGAAGAGGTTTGTCACAGGGGACAGGCAAGTGTTAGGGTTAGGGTTTAGGGTTACAAGCATTATGCCTCTCAAAGGAACCACGGAGTGACAAGACAAACATTGGAAATCAAAAGACACACCAACGATAATATACCTGTTTTAGTGCAAAAGGGAAGATTTCAATCAGTCAAAGGTCAGGCACATGCAGACAAAAGAGAAAAAATGAGAAGCTGTTGACCTAACCGATGTCTAGTAAAGGAGAGGGAAGAGTCAGACAAGCCAGAAATGAAGAACATGTGAGGAACTGGGAAACCTAAGGTTGTGCGACAGAAAAACCAACTCTGGCTCTTACAGAGGCTGAAGTGTAGGTTTTCAGAAATCCATCAAGCAGTGGTGTCCAAAATGTCTGTCTGCCTTATGCAGAGTTTATTTGGCTTTTATACAGTTTTAACAAGCAAAGCACAAAAAGCAACAGTATTGTTTTTGGTTTACTCCCTCATTTTTCCCTTGTGAATCCAGAAGGCTATCCCAGCCAAGGTTGAATCTCACATAACTCCCTGATACGGCCTGTCTCTGCTCAGGGAGATAATGGGCAAAAAGATAACTGGCCACTTGAGATCATGGCTGTAATGCGCATGTCTATATGTAACCTTTCCTCTTTTCCCAAATCTGGTTCTGCTAATTAGGTGAGCTTGTAGGTATCCAAGATAACCAGCTACTGAGATCATGGTAGCTTCCTACGCATGTCTTTACGTAAGGTTACCTCTCATTCCTTCACTGAAGAATGGAGGACGAAAGGATTTTTTATCTCAACAGTATGTTACTTTTCACATCTTAAATATGAGATACAGTTTTGGTTAACCAATACCAGCTGCCAATCAGAAAGAGAACCACACAGTAGAAAATGCCAAGAGTAAACAGTGGCTCTAGGTGGGGAACAGAAGAATTAAAGCATGAAAGGGGTTAACCTTCCTTAATTTTCCCTATGCCACTGTTCTAGTCGCCAGCCCAACCCATGTTCTAGTTAAGAAAAGATATGTTAAGCATATTTTTAAAAAGTAACATATCTTGGTAATACAGAGATTAGTCTTGGAATAAAAGTAAGTAAAATGAAGCTGAAACTAATGCAAAACAGTATCAGTGTATCCAGACCTGCACAGAGGGGACATATGAACAAGCGTGCAGAGAGGCAAGGAAGAGAAGACATGGTTAAAAACATTTCTCTTTCCAGACTTCAACGAGAATGGCAAGACCGCCACCATACCTGCTGGGTGATGGTTTGTGGCATAGCCCTGCAGAGGATGGGGAGCAGCATATGCTTGGCGGTGTAAAATATCTGTGTCTGGATGCGAGGTTCGGGATCCACCATACACCAAGCTGAATGAGAGAGAAACAAGGCTTCAAACATGGTAAAAGAGCTGAGATCTTTTAATATACCGCATTTTTCAGAGTATAAGATGCCCTCCCCACCCTAAAAGATTTGGGTGCATCTTATACAGCGAATGTAGCCCCACCCACCCACCAGCCCCCACCCTTTGGCCTCTGCCTCCCAGCAATTTACCTCCTTGCAGCAAATGGGTAAAATGAGGCTTGCAGAGACGGCAATAGGATATGGCAATCCCTGCAGCCTGAAACAGCTGATCGGGAGGCCCGTGCTGAAACTGAAATTGAAATGGGCTGTTTGCTGTAAGGAGGCAAATTGCTGAGAGGCAGAGGCAGATTTCTTTTTCTTGTGCTAATCAGGCTAAACTGAAACAGGCTGTTTGCTGTTAGGAGGTAAGTCAATAACTATAAATGCCTATACAATGTTCAAATTATTAGACTTATTTTTTAAAGACTGCTTTATTATTGTTCTAGACAACTTAACAAAATGAAGCAGCTTTTTAAAATAAATGCTTCGTCTGAAGAGGCCCAGTGCTATTGTATCTTCTTTTAAATAGCAGAGAATAACATATACTTCCAGAAAGCCACATCAATTTTAACAGCATCTGTACAAGTATAGTCTGAAATGTAACACCACAAACAGTGTATATCATCTGTACTGTTTGCTGTTTGCTGCAAGGAGGCAAATTGCTGGGAGGCAGATTTTTTACCCTTGTTTTCCTCCCCAAAAGCTAGGTGCGTCTTATACTTCGGAGCATCTTATACTCTGAAAAATATGGTATGCCACATTCAATATCCCAATTGAATACACCAGAATAGTTCCTTCAAAGATCATCAAGAGCAGGCTTCTTTTCCTGCTATTCTGATCTGTGAACTGAACCAAGAGCAGGGGAACAAAGAGGCAATCATTTGGAAAGCATTGACTTTGAGTACAAAGGAGTATCTAGTACTTGTCTACTTCTGAAGTTCAGATCTTCTGTTCATCTATGTTCTCTCTAGACCTTGGGGAATTGTAAGCATCACTCCATAACAGTAAGATGGGCTTAACAATTTTCAAGATGAAAATTATGACTTTGACTGAGACAGACCGCAAGCTTTGAAGCGTATTATGGGAATTAAACCAGAAGCACACAAACTTACGGAGCAACTTTCTTTCACTGTTTTTGAAGCTCAGAGGAATTTATTTATTTATTTATTTATTTATTTATTTATTTATTTATTTATTTATTTATTATTTATTTATTTATTTATTTATTTATTTATTTATTATTTATTTATTATTTATTTATTTATTCACATTTCTAAACCGCCCCCTCTCCCAAAAAGGGACTCGGGGCGGTGTACAGTCCACAATAGATCACAGATAAAATACAAATATAAATAGAACTATAAATATATGTATGTATGTGTGTGGAGGAGGTTAAAATTAAGAGTACTGTACAGAAGAATAAATATGAGGCTAAAAGCCCTAAAAACAATTAAAACTAAAACATTACCCTTAAAATAACCAGATGAGAATATACTACCAGGAGTTCATAGATGTAACATTTATAATCATGCCAGGCCAGCTAATCGGAACAGGTGAGTCTTCAATTTTTGTCGGAAGGAGCGGAGGTCCGAGGTGGTTCTAATGTCAGGGGGGAGGTCATTCCAGAGGGTTGGGCCCATCCCAACCTGCCTTGAACAGACTTCTCTGCTCAACCCAAGAGGAATCCACATACGCAGGAAAGTAGACTGGAATGTATAATCACCAATGATGCATGATGGGAAATATGGTTCCCAGGCCTTGGTTTTCCTCAGTATCTGACCTGTATCACTCCTCCCCCTACACCCCTTGCACAGGAAGACCCACTTGCCTAGCCCAGCAGCCAAACACAGCTGATGGAAGAATGTCCTCAAGCTTAATCTGTTTCCTGAGCCACAGGCACCACTGAAATATTGTTTTAATTGCAGTTCAATCAGCTCAGACCTGCTCTGACTATTGTACATAACCTGCCGTTCTTCTCAATCCTCTACCAGTCGAATATTCCTGAGTAAACTTCCCAAATATTTCCCCATTTAGTGTTATTAAAACAGACGCAAACTTAATTCCTAGATCAATTATGCAGCCCACTGTCAGAAAAAGATACACCCAGGAGGCCTTGTATTCTTTCTTACATTAAGATACAAATATCTGCTTTTCAGGCCCTATGGTTTCTAAGATGTTCCATGCCCTGGTCCTTGGCACCCTAGCACCACCACCTCCCCTATGAAAACACATACATGTGTCATAACATCCATGGTACAATCTGATAACTCTACTCACATATGCCTCACTGAATTCAGAGCTCTATCCCCCATATGTGAGTATATCAGCCTTCTCCAATCTGGTGCCCTGTAATGGGCTGAGAATACAACTTATAGAATTTCCAACCATAATTCCCTCAAGTCAGGGAAGGCTAGAATAGAGGATTACAGCCACAATCAAGTCTACAGCCATCCATTTGGACAGCAATTTCTTTACAAGAACATCAGGTGATTTTGTATGAGTCTCTGTTTTTAAATATATTTCTTTAAAATAGGACATCATATTCTCTAGCTCTTGAACATGTAGGTTTTGATCCTACACAACAGGCTATGCTCTTTTCTTCTAGACTCCCTTTGAGAACTGTGTATATAATTTATATGTAGTGCCACCCTCCCATCCTTCCAGCACCAAACCAACCAGACACCATTACTAAATCTGTGTGTTGTGGTATTCGCCACAATTATGCATGTGCCATACAAGAAGTGCAGGAAGAGTCCTGGGACAAGGGAAGTAGCATGGGGTGACACGCCTCTCTGTAAAGGGCAATAGAGGCAGGCATGACTTGCAGATCACTCACTGAAAGTAAGTGTGTCTGTCTCAGGAATGCAACTACCTGCAGGAAAGTTTAAAAAAACTTTCCTGTTCCCATTATTTCTAAAGAGGAAAAACCTTTTAAGTTAATGCAGATGACAAAGCAAGCATCTGAATGTTTGATAGCAGAGCACACTGCAGATGCTTGTTTCGGTACCTGACATTTTTTACAAAATACTGTAGTGTAGCCTGTGTCAAGAAGGAAAAAAAGTTTTATTTCCATTACTTTGTATTGCAATTTTTAATATGTTAAAAGGTTGTTGACAACTTGGCATAAAGTTCAGCAGCTCGGAGTTTTTTCAGGACCGAGAGTACAAGTTTTATGTGTTCCTCGAGTGTTTCCATGTACACGAGGATGTCACCAGGTAAACTAACACCCCCTTGTACAGGTGTTCATGTAGCACCTCATTAATCAACTGCATAAAAACGGCTGGCACCCCCTGTAGTTCAAAGGGGAGCACTCTAAACTGGAAACACCCCAGAGAGCAGTTGAAAGCAGTCTTCCACTCATCCCCTTCTTTTATTCGGACCCAGTAATAGGCCTCCCTTAAATCTAATTTTGTGAAAAATTTCCCCTTTGCCAAGTGCGCCAACATGTCCTTCATGGGGGGCAAAGGGTACATGTTTTCCATGCAAATGGTGTTCAAGTTTTTATAGTTCACACATAAGCGCAGAGAGCCATCTTTTCTCTTGGAATAAGACCGGTGCAGCCACCCGTCGCCTAGCTGGTTGAATGAACCCCCTCTTTAATTTTTTATCAATGAAGTTGCGTAATTCCTCCAGTTCGCGTGGGGTCATCGAGTAAATCTGTGGTTTAAGGAGTTTCTCCCCTCGGAGGATCTCTATGCCGCAATCTGTGGCGC
Organism: Natrix helvetica; assembly: GCF_964273705.1. Taxonomy (NCBI): domain Eukaryota; kingdom Metazoa; phylum Chordata; class Lepidosauria; order Squamata; family Natricidae; genus Natrix; species Natrix helvetica. Next base: position 46,011,444 of record NC_138555.1, read on the forward strand.
AGTGGGGGGGAAGCTTGTCGAAACCCCTTTCACTGAATGCCTCTTTTGAGGTCCCAATATTCTTTCGGAATTCTTTCCTCTCCCCCAATTTTCTCACGCGTGACAACTGCTAAGTCCATTGCAGCTCTGGCTAGGTGGGAAGTCTTTCCCTCCCCTTCTGTTGGCTTAGCCGAATGGATGCGTACCCACCCTTTCCACCAGTTCACGTGTGGGTTCCATTTCCACAACCAAGGTAATCCCAGTATGAGAGGCCGTTTCATCTCTGGTGCCACGATGAAACTCAGGGATTCTTGGTGGTCCCCCATCCACATCTTCACCGGTTCGGTTACAAAATGAACTGCCCGCCCCCAGCAATTGACCCATCCAGCTGGCAAAAGGCAATGGGTACTTTCATAGTTCTCAGTCTTAGACCCATTTTCTCCACCACCTCCGTGCTGATTACACATCGGGTGCATCCAGAGTCTAAAAGGGCCAGCGTTTTCCCCTGGGCTCCAGTTGAGGGTACTTTTAATTCTACTGGGATGGTCATGGGGCCCAATCAGGGAATTACCAAGTGGTCATCATCTGAATCAGTTTCACTTTCTCGCACGGAAAAGGAGGGTTCCTTCTCATCCTGGTCTGGAGGAAGGACATCAGCACCTTCCACAGCGGTTTCACAGCGTCTCCCTAGCTGCCAGCCGGTTTCTTCCCACCAGTCGGGGTCGGTTTTGGGCCAAGTCTAGCGTAGCAGTTGGGCTCCCAATGCCCTCCTTTCCTGCTCTTGGTGCCTCCTCGGACCACCCCCGCATATGCACAAACGGCTCACGAAACTCCTGAGTGTACTCAGCCTCAGGCCTCCCCTCCTGGGTTAAGGGTTTCATCCTGCTTCTTGCCTTTTGATTTAGGAGGGGGTCATCAAAGCGTTTCCTCAGAGCTGTCATAAACACCTTGCAATCCCTCAGCGGGGGGGGGGGGGGAATCATCATTACGCAAAGTTACCATCCAGGCAATCGCTTTGCCTTCCAAAGCCATAGTAACACTTCTCACTTTGGCCACTTCTGATGGGAAATCCTCACCATAATATTGCATGTAATCCCAAACTTACACTAAAAAAGCCCTCAGTTCCCTGGGATCTCCTTTGTACTTCACTCCAAGAGGAGGAATCTTTGGCATTTGGTGCTTTCGGGGGTTCCCCCCCCTTCTTGGAAGAGCTTGAATTGCTGCTGCTGCTGCGGCTGGGGCCCCTCCCTCTTGCCCAGCACTGGTAACCGTTCCATGGGATGTTTCAGGGCTAGCCAGGTTTTCTGCTCCCCCCTCTGCCTGCTCGGCTAATCCACTCCCACTTTCAGCGAGACTTACACGGAAGTGGCATTGTTCCCAAGCCTCCTGAAGAAGGTGTAAATCATGGGTCATCATGAGATCTTCTTTCAGCTGCCTGCCAGTCATCCTCTGGTTGTCGGCTGGTTGTGACCCCTGCCATCGTCTTCTCCTGCTTGCTGCAGGGGTTAGACATTTGGGTGCTCCCCCCACGGAAGCTTTTAACTCTGGGATGAGTGCGAAGTGAGATCTTGCTTAATGTCAGGCATGCCTCCTTCAATATCCAAGAAAGAAAAACCTCAACTCCATTTGATTAGAGATAAAGTACTTTTACTAGATATGAAATGAAAGCAGTAAAAAGGAAAGCAAGATCTGAGCCAAAAAGGCGCGAACATGTACATATCAAACGTTTACCCAGCACCCTCCCCCCAATTCCCCAACCGAATGTCCAATCGGCTGGCACCCCCTTTTTCTATGCTGACTTAAGAGCAGATTAATAATTGAAGTCCTTCTCCAGAGCAGCAGTCCTCAGTTTGCAAGCATTTGGTTTCTCTGCTGGTCTCAGTAAAGCATCCTGCCTTTTATATTTCTTTCTCCTCTTTTTTTCCTGCTTCTAGGACAAGGCTGCCCAACAATGATCCATCTTTATTACAGTCTTTTCAGTTACATTTGTAGGCTTTTGAACAATTGCATTTGCATTTCAGGAAAGGCATGGCAAACGTTTTGAGGCTTTGCGGGCTAGTGGGTTATTAAAACACACACTTTCATTGTCCAACTCATAGTTCTACTGTATGTGTATCCTTCTCTTTGTTGGCTCCCTTTGAAAGGAGTGATCTTGAATTTGATGGAGATGCCTTTCTTCCCTTTCAAAATACAGGTATAGGTGTGCATACAGTGCACTCTCTATTGCCTGTATTGCAGATTTTATGTAAAAAGGTACTTCAGAGCATGTGCAGAATACATATTTTGACAAGTCTTTGTTCTTCATCTTCCATACAGCAAGACTACATCAGTCTAAGGTTGGCGGTTAAGTCAAAGGGCACACTTTTCAAGGAGCCTTGAGGACTGATTTTTTTCTGAGTAAAAGGTAAGTTGGCTCTATCGTTGGGTCAACAAATGGCTTTTGAGGTAGCCTTGGAAGTAAGTCTCAGTAGTCCACAGCATTTGTATTCACTCACATGCACTAAAATGCAATAATTTAAATACCAACAGCCTTAGAAAAATGCTTCTCCCCCCCCTTCAGTTTGTGAAATCTTTCTGGTGTAGGAACCTAAAAGTAAACCTTTCAACAGATTTAACAGTTGAACAGCTGTTAGCAAGTTTAATTTGAAGAGTCACAGAATTAGCTGGTGTGAGAAGACTATGTGATAGGATAGTTTGAAGCTGAGAAGACCATGATATAAAGTCCCTTGTTTTCTTTCTAAATTAACTTGGCCTCCTCGGTCTAAATTGGTTCTAATTCATGTCTTCTGATTTTTCCATCTTTTGCTTGACCTTTAAGGGTCAAATCTCATGCTTTCCTTCCCAGATTTACTGGAAACTTGTGGTACCCTTAGGATGTAGAGCTATTGATGTCAGTATGCATGCTTTGCTTGTAGTGTATATTACATGTAGATCTTGGATCCTCCAAAGTGAGTATTTCTTCTCTTATAAATCATAGTATCCAAAGTGAACATTTCTTCCCTTATAAATCACAGTATACTATGATATCTCATATGCATACAGAATACAATTAGATCTGATACTATACATTACTGAGACATACTGTATATTCCATCTAAGATTGTACTGGTTGGTCTGTTGCTGGGATTTTTGCAATTAGTACCTTTTCTTTAACACTGAGATTACTCAAATATTGACTAAAACATCTATAAGTAGTTTAAATAATACAGCTTTGCATGTATTTGCATATTTCTATAATGTGTATTGTTTTAAAGCATGAAAAGAAAGTACAGTAAACTAGACAAGTCAATCAGCTGATCCCAAAACCTGGATTGACAAGTCATGTCATCTACCTGCTGAAATTTTGCTAGGAACTGATACTTGTCTTCAATGATGCTGTGTTCTGCATCCACTATGAAATACATGTTTGCATGGCAGCGCAAGTGACTGAAGTAAAGATTAAGCACTACTAGTTTATAACGTTGAATGTTGAAAGGCTGGAAATCTGGTTGGTTGGCTGCTTTGTGTGGAAGGTAGGTTCTTTGTGTAACAGTTGTACTTTGTGATGCTGCATGCATTTTTTTTCACTCACTTCTATAGCTTGCAGTCCTTATTTCATATGCTTCTTGCATCTGTGACCTGCTTATTGGTAGCACTCTGAATGCTGTATAGTTTGGCAAAGGCTTTACTGTATTAGTGTTGTAGGCCAACAGCGACCGGCTCAGCTGTTGGTGGAATCTGACAGCGATGAACACTATGGGACTGCCCTGGAGGCTGAGGAAGACTCTGGGTTGTGTTCGGAGTCAGAGCAGGGACTAGAGAGGCCTGTTGGCCACCAGGTGGCGTCTGAGTCAGGGAGCAGTGAGGAAGAACAGAGGGAGGCTGTCCCTGACATACGTATGCGTAGGGCTGCGAGGAGGAGGGAGCAGCTTTGGAAAAAGGATCACAGAAGGAAATAGGAACAGGTGGCTACTGATTGGCCCCTCCCAGAGAGCTTATAGGTGGGGCAATGGGAGGGGAATTTTGCAGGAAACAATTTACTGATCCAGCCGTAGAGAAAGATTGGGAGAATTTCGTGAGTTCAAGCCTTGTTTCATAGAGATAGCTTTCTGGGCTCCCAGCCAAGGGGTTGCTTATCTCCTTCCTTAGTTGTGGCAGACAGCCAAGTCTGCATCCGTATATATTGTAGAGGCTTGGGACAGAACAATTAGCAACTAGAATAGAATAGACTAACAGACTTGGAAGGGACCTTGGAGGTCTTCTAGTCCAACCCCCTTGTTAGACAGGAAACTCTATACCATTTCAGACAAATGGATATCCAACATCTTTTTAAAAACGTCCAGTGTTGGAGCATTCACAACTTCTGGAGGCAAGTTGTTCCAATGATTAATTGTTCTGTCAGGAAATTTCTCCTTAGTTCTAAGTTGCTTCTCTCCTTGATTAGTTTCCACCCATTGCTTCATGTCCTGCCCTCAGGTGCTTTCGAGAATAGTTTGACTCCCTCTTCTTTGTGGCAGCCTCTGAGATATCGGAACACTGCTATCATGTCACCCCTAGTCCTTCTTTTCATTAAACTAGACATACCCAGTTCCTGTAACCGTTCTTCATATGTTTTAACCTCCAGTCCCCTAATCATCTTTGTTGCTCTTCTCTACACTCTTTCTAGAGTCTCCACATCTTTTTTACATCATGGTGAACAAAACTGGATGCAGCATTCCAAGAGTGGCCTTACCAAGGCATTATAAAGTGGTATTAACACTTCACGTGATCTTGATTCTATCCTTCTGTTTATGCAACCTAGAACTGTGTTGGCTTTTTTGGCAGCTGCTGCACACTGCTGTCTCATATTTAAATGGTTGTCCACTAGGACTCCCAAGATCTCTCTCACAGTTACTACCATTGAGCAAGGTATCACATATACTGTACCTTTGCATTTTGTTTTTCTTGCCTAAATGTAGAACCTTACTTTTTTCACCATTGAATTTCATTTTGTTATAGTGCCCAATGTTCCAGTCTGTCAAGATCCTTCTGTATCTTAAGCCTATCTTCTGGAGTGTTGGCTATTCCTGCCAGATTGGTGTCATCTGCAGATTTGATGAGTTCCCCATTTATCCCCTTGTCCAAGTCATTGATGAAGATGTTGAAGAGTACTGGGCCCAAAACAGAGCCTTGGGGTACTCCACTGCATACTTCCCTCCATGTAGATGCAGTTCCATTGAGGACTACACGTTGAGTGTGGTTGGTCAGCCAGTTACGAATCCATCTGGTGGTGATGCTGTCTAATCCACATTTTTCTACTTTATCTAGTAGTAGGTTATGGTCTACTTTATCAAATGCCTTACTGAAGTCCAAGTAAATTATATCGACAGCATTCCTCTGGTCCACTAATTTTGTCACTTTGTCAAACAATGCAATAAGATTAGTCTGGCATGACCTGTTTTTGACAAATCCATGTTGGCTTTTGGTTATTACTTGGTTTGCTTCTAGGCGTTCGCTGATTTGTTGCTTATCTTTTCCAGAATCTTCCTTGCTATTGAGGTCAGGCTGATAGGTCTGTAGTTTCCTGGATCTTTTTCCTTTTTTGAAGATGGGAAGTACATCAGCTCTTTTCCAGTCCTCTGGCAGTTCCCTGGTGCTCCAAGATCTCTGAAAGATATAGTTCAGTGGTTCTGAGATCTCGTCTGCCAGTTCCTTCAGAACCTTGGGGTGTAATCCATCCGGTCCTGGTGATTTGAACTCGTCTCGGAGAGACAGGTGTTCACTTACCATTTTCTTCTGTATTTTAACTTGTGTTCCTAATCTGTTTTTTGTGGTGCTGTTTTTGATAGGTTGGACTGTTTTTTCCCTTTGTGTAAAGACAGATGCAAAAAATGAATTAAGTAGTTCTGCTTTCTCCCTGTTGCTTGTCACCTTTTTGCCACTTTCTCCTAGCAATGGACCAATTGCTTCCTTGAGTTTTTTCTTGTTTTTAACATGTTGGAAGCTTTTTTTGTCATTTTTTGGTTTTGTCACAAGCCTTTCTTCTTAGCTTACCTCACTTCATCTTTACAGGCTCAGGCTATTTGCTGATACTCTGCCTTAGTTATGTGTCCCTCTTTCCACTTTTTATACAGTACTTGTCCTTTTTGTCATTCAATTTGTCAAAGAGTTCTTTATGTAGCCATGCTCGTTTCTTTTGAAAGCTGTTATTTTTCTTCTTCATTGGTATTGTGGTAGACTGGGCTTTTATAATCTCACTTTTCAAAATTTCCCAAGCTTCTTGAGTTGTTTTCCCCTTGAGGATTCTCATCCATGGAATCCTTCCCAAGCTCTCTCTAAGTTTATTGAAATTAGCTCTCTTAAAGTCCAAGACTCTAGTTTAACTTTGTTCTACTACTTGTGCTTGCATAATGTTGAATTCCAATATTTGCCCCCAAGGTTCCTGTAGCTTCAACATCTTCTATCATTTCCTCTCTGTTAGTGAGAATTAAGTCCAATATGGCTGATCCCCTTGTTCCCTTCTCTACTCTTTTGGAAACAAAGTTGTCTGCTAGATTTCTTAGGAACCTGTTGGATCTTCCACTTGGTGCAGAGTTTGTCTCTCAGTTGATGTCAGCTTAGTTAAAATCCCCCATTAACAGGGGTCAGCAATCTGCGGCTCTGGAACCGCATGTGGCTCTTTCATCCCTCTGCTGCGGCTTCGTGTGGCTGGTCGGCTCCACAATTGATAGGGCTTTCAGTTAGGACAGGTAGAGGAAAAAGGATGCCACACTAGGAGGAGACTCTATGGTGGGGGAACCGACTTCTGGTCTGCAGAGGAAAAAGGACGTCACGCTAGGAGGAGACTAAGATGGGGGAAACGAACTTCCTGTCGGCTCCAGAATTGAACGGGGGGCTTCGGGTTAGGACCTTTGTGGCTCTTTTAATCTTTAAGGTTGTCAGCCCCTACCCATTACTATTGTGATGTGCTTCCTACATACCTTAGTTAGCTGACTAGCAAAAAGTTCATCTATTTCTTCTGTTTGGTTGGGTGGCCTATAGTATGCACCTATGGCAATGTCATTTCCCCCCCTTTAATAATGATCCAAATGCATTCAAGATAATTTAACTCCAAACCACAGTAATAGTCCAGTCAAACTCCGGTCGTGCAAAAGAGCGATAGAGAAAAACTCTGCCTCGAGGGACCCAGAAGCGTTGCGGCGAGAACTGCTGGGGAAATAGCAAGCTCTCACAAGCTATGCGAAAACCCAGCTGGCAAGCCATCATCAAGAGGTCCTTTGTGGACCAGAACGGTCCTGTAAGGATGGGGCACAAGGAGAGGCATTTCGGACATCTGTGGGGAGCGAGGCAAGCTCCCCAACAGGTCTGATTCCAAGCTCTCTGGAGATCAGCGGCAGGGGTGGAGGCCTTCTTCGTATGACCGCTCTGGAGTCGGAGCATCTGGAACAAGATTTGTGCAGGGGTGGAGAAGTGGACGGAGTGTTTGATCCAAAGGAAGATTGGCCGATGTAAGAGTAAGATAAACAAATTTTGGAGTTAAAAAATTTCCCGGAGCTAAACTAGCGGCTAAATGTCACTCAGAATATGGAGGACGGAAAGAAAGGAGGGGAAAACTATCAGTGAGAGAGTACTGAGACCAAGAAGAGCTTTGTTAATAAATTTGGAATTGCAAAAACCTAAAGCTAAAAAAAGGGGGAATATCAGGAAAATTGGAATATGGACTTTGAACTTTTAGTTCGACTAACAACAAGATTTGACAAATTAGTGATCTGATTACATAAAGGAACAATATACGCCACCTACTGGAGAGAGGAAACATAATACCATCTTGGAACGAAGGAATAGAAGAAGGGTGTGGTCTGTCTTTTCACTTGATTTTATTTTATTTACACTGGAAGAAAATATAGAACTTTTGGACTTTGGAAAAATATTGGATTATCTTGAGATCTGATATCAAAGAGAAGAACTAAGAACAAGGACTAAATTAATTGTGGTAAAATATAAAAATATTAAAAGTGTATTAAATTTGATCATGTACGGTGGGATGTTAGAGGAGTTGTTGGAAATGTTAAAAAGTGCATGAGCAACATTAAAAGGTAACAAAGAGGTAGAAAAGAAACCAGAAAAATTGTTGAAAGTGGAGACAGGAGGGGAACAGACAGTCAATGTAAATGAACAAGGAATTAACAAGGTAGAAATGGAAAATAAAACTCAATGGGGTAAAGGCACAATGACAGCAGAGAAGAAAAAAGGGCATCCGAAAAAGAAATTAGCCAAAAATAAAGAGAAAAATAATGGGAGATGGGAAAGAGAAATTTAGGGGAGAGATACTCAAAAAATCTATTGAAAAGTGAGAGGGAAAATACAGAAGATATGACACATAAAAAGAAGAAAAAGAGAAAAGAAAATTTAGAAATAGGAGAATAGTAGAATGATATGATCCAGTAGAGAGATTGTTAACAAGGTAAAAATATGTTTTAAACAAAATATGTGGGAATTATATTAAGAACGTTAAAGCTGATAAATAATTGTTATGTTGATTAAATAAAACTTGGAAATTTGAAACTTGGAAGATTCATATTGTTAATGGAAAATAGATGGAAAATAAATGATAAACTGTTTATTTTTAAAGAGAAAGAAAAATTATACTGTTTGTACATGTTAAAAACTAGAAATTGGAAAATATGAGAAAAAATGTAATATGGATAAAATTGGAAATAATGGAAATATAATGTAAAATGAATTGTTTTTTGGTGGGAATGTTAAAGGGGGAATTCGGACAATACTCTGTTCACAAAAGAATTTTTATTATGTAACAAAAATTAATTAAAAAATTAATTAAAAAAAGATAATTTTCATCATTGTTGTGCTCTATTTCTGTAAAGATGTAGTTATTTCTTATATATAGTTCAACTCCACCTCCTCTTTTATTTGGTCTATTTCTTTTAAATAATTTAAATCCCTCTAGCTGTGTGTTCCATTTGTGAGTTTCATCCCACCAAGTTTCCGTAATGGCAACAATATCATGTCTGCCCTCATTTACTTGAATATCTAATTCATCCTGTTTATTCCTCATACTCTGTGCATTGGTGTATAGACATTTGAGTCCATTTTGATTGACCCTGTGTTTACTGTCTACATAACCTGTGTTGTGCCTGACTGCCCCTACTTTCTTGCCACCTGTTTGATTAGTGCACATGGTATGGCACTCACAATTACAGGCTTGGTTTTGCTTGACAGCAAGTTTGATAATCTTACCCGCACAAACATCTATGTTACATGCACTGATAACCCTATCAATTTTAGATTGCTGGGGACAGAAATATTCTGTACAAATTAATTCTCTGTCCCAGCTGTTCAGTTTAAATGTTTATCCAGAAAATCTGTGAATTTAATGCCAAGTAACTCAGTCCCTTTCTTTGATGGATGCAACCCATCTCTTTTGTACAGTTTTTCATTGGACCAGCTGCAGACATCATGACTAATAAAACCAAAGCCTTCCCTTTTACACCACTCCTTTAGCCACACATTAAACTCCACTACACGCTGGCCTTTCCCTTTTTGTTCCTTATATACTGGTAAAATCTCTGAAAAGATAAGCCTAGGAGGGCGGGAATGATGTCGCGGTGACACGACATGCCTCACTGGAAACTAAATGGAACTGTCAAAATCCGATCAGCACTCCACTGATCTCAGGGAGCCCGCAATCTCCCTGATTGATCTGGAGAAGTGTGACCCTATTCCACCTCCAGAAAAAAAGTGTCAAGGAGGGCTTCTAGAACCATTATTAAAATAAGAAATTGGCTTAAAGGACTTGTTGAAAGAGCATAGTTAGAAAACCGGACTGGAGAGAACCCGGAAGAGTCGCAGTGAGAACAGCTGGGGAAATAGCGAGCTCTGTGGATTTTTGAAGTGGACTGGACTATTTTGGGACCTGATATTAAAGAGTGGAACTAAGAAGAAGGACTGAATTAATTGTGGTAAAATATAAAGATACTAAAAGTGTGTTAAACCTGATCATGGTGGGTGGGATGTTTGAGGAATTGTTGGAAATGTTAAAAAATGCACGAGCAATTTTTAATAAAGTTAAAAATTTGTAATAAAGAGCCAGAAATGGAGCCATAAAAATTGTGGAAGGTGGAAAAAGAAAACTTGGGGGAGAGCCATTCAAACAATCTATCGAAAAGTGATAGAAAAAATTCAGAAGAGAAGATATAAGATATATAAAAAGAAGAAAAAGAGAAAAGAAAATCTAGGAATTGGAGATTAGTAGAATGAAATATAACTAGTAGAATGAAGTGAAATATTTTAAACATGGCAATAGTATGTATCTAATTAAGATGTGTGTAACCTATATTAATACTTTTAAGTGTGCAAAGTAATTATGTTAAATGCTTACTATATAAAATCTGAAATTGAAGATATATGTCATTTGTAGAAAATAAATGAAAAGGGAATGATAAATTTGGTTTATTTTTAAAAGGAAGAAAAATGATATTGTTTATGTATATAATAAAAATTAAAAGTTGGAAAATAAGAGAAAAAAAGGTAATACGGCAAAAATTGGAAATGGAAATATAATGTAAAATGAATTGTGTATATGTGAAAATGTTAAAGGGGAAATTTGTACAACACTTTGTTCATAAAAGAACGTTTAATAAGACAACAAAAAAATAAAAATAAAACTTTGAAAAAAGAAAAGAAAACCGGACTGGGTATTTTAACTTTCAAGTTTGAAACTATTGTACATTATAAAAACTGATTATATGGACTTTTTTCTTTTTCTTTTTTCTCATAAATATTGCATTTTACAACTTGCATTGGGTATACCAGTGATAACGAACCTTTTAGACACCGAGTGCCCAAACTGAGTGCGTGCACATGCCCAAATATGGATATGCACGCACGCATGCATGGACTTGCATGCACGGACACGCATGCATGTTTAGCAGAGATATGAAGACCAGCTGGCCAGCGAGAAGCAGGGCATTTGAACACCGTCAGCACAGCAAGAGGTAAAATATTTTTATTTTGTGAGCTTCTGTTCCGTCATTTGCGAAATGGCACGGAGATCTGATCCGGGGCAATGGTGTGCATGCCAGCAGAGAGGGCTCTGCATGCCAGCTCTGGCACATAGGTTCGCCATCACGGAGGTATACAGTTAAAGGAGGAAGAAAGAGAGAAGCAGAGTAACAGGCAAAAGTTAAAATTGGAAGACATAAGAGAGAAAGGGGAAAATATACAAGCAGACAAATAACCTTGGGAGCCTATGAATATTATGACAAGAAGTTGTTTTGGCTGAAGAACTAAAATAGAGAGTGGAACTCTGGAAATTATTATTATAAATAGTGTAGCTCTTGGAACTTAAATGGAAAAAACCAGATAAAGCAAATAGAAGCTGAACAGTAAAAGAATTTCCTTTCTCTCTGATTTGGGTTCTTTTTTTCCCTTTTTCTTTTTTTCCCCCTTTTGCTCTATGAACTCTCTCTTTGGATATAAAATAACTGGTGGTTGAACTTTTGGGTTTGGTGGGCTGATTTGGATTACAATTTGCTATTTTATTAATTCCTTTCCTTGTGGAAAATTGGATTATGGTTTGAAGAACCTGAAGAAAAGAAGGTCTCTACAAATTGATAAGATTTGGATTAAAAGTCATATTTTTATCTTGGATTATAACTGAACTTTACCCCTTTTTTGGTGGATTACAAATACTAAAATATTTAAAAATGAAGAAAACAACTTCAGCACCATCCTCAGGATCGTCTGCAGCTTCCAGTCCTGTGGGTCAGAGGACTCTGGAGGCCATGTTACAACAAGAGAAGACCAACGTTATGCAAGCAGAATTAAAAACCATGATACAAGCCCTTCATGAGGACATGTAGGAAAGAATAGGGAAAGTAGATGAGAAAATAGAGAAAGTAGAAGGAAAATTAGAGAATTTTCAACGATGGCAAAAAACGAACAACGTATACAAAAAGTAGAAGAGAAAGTGAAATCAACAGAAAAAAGAGTGGGAGAGCTTAATCATAGACTTACACTGGCAGACCAAAATAAAGAAAAAATAATATCTTTAGAGATGGGTAGGACAGATTATTATTTGCGATTTCAAAACATGGAAGAAGAAAAGGGAGAAAACTTAGTGGAGATAATGCAGAATTGTTGGCGGAAGATTTGGAGGTGCCCAAGGAAAATTGTTTGGCTGAGATCGAAGAAATATTTAGAGTGCACACCAGATATGCGATGAGAAATAGACTTCCTAGAGAGTTTCATGTGAGATTCACTAAGAAAGCAATAAAAACAGATATTTTGCAGAGAGCGAGAGATGATCCCTTGAAATATAAAGGGAAAGAAATAGTAGTTTTAAAACAAATTCTGAGAAGAGTTAGAGAATTAAGGGAGGAATACCAGTTTTTGACAAAGTACCTAATTAAAAAGGGAGTGAACTTTAGATGGCTGATACCAGAGGGAATATTGGTGACTTGGCAGGAGCAAAGACATAGATTAGATTCAATAGAGAAGGCGGAACTATTTTAGGAGGAGTATTTGAGACCACAAGAGGAAGAGAGAACGAGAGAGGAAAGAGAGAATAGATGTAAAGAATCCATTGGAGAAAGAGATACACAACAAAAAGAAGATGCAAGAGATCGGGAGGAAACAGCAATAAGAGAAGGAGCAAAGGCAAAAAAGCAAGAGAGATAAGAGTGACCAGAACAGCAAAACCCATTTATAAGTAGAATCATGGAAGAAGAAATAAAGTTAATGTCAATAAAGATAAATGGACTGAATTTGGCAATAAAAAGGAAAATGACCTTTAGCAAATTAGAAAAATTAAAATTGGATATAATTTGTTTACAGGAAGGTCACATCAAAAAGCAACATAATGAAGTATTGGAACATCCGAAAATTGGGAAGTTATATGCCTCTCTCCCACAACAAAGTAAGAGGGGAGTAGCGCTCTACATTAAAGAGACAATAAAGGCCAAACAAATCTTCATGGACGAGGAAGGGAGGATCCTAATGCTGGAGATAACGATGAACTACAAACAGATACTTTTAGTGGCAATATATGCACCAAGTAATAACCAAGAGGATTTTTATGGTAAACTGCACAAGAAAATAATAGAATTGGAGTACAAAAATATATGCATTGTAGGAGATTTCAATGCAATTATTGATGCGGAATTGGACTATAAAACTAGAAAAATAAACAAGACAGCTAGGAAAACCCTTCCAAAAGCTTTATTCAAAAAGGTGGAAGAATTAGGTATTGAAGATGCCTGGCGAGGAACTCACCCAGAGAAAAATCAATATACATTTTACTCAAATAGATATATGTCTTGGTCCAGAATAGATATGATGTGGACATCAGCAAAGTTAATACCTAATATACAAGAAATAAACATTAAAACAAGTATCTGGGCAGATCATAACCCGATAAAAGTTATATGGAGGGGAGAAAAAAAGAAGTTAAGATGGACAATTAATCCATCAATATTAAAAGAAAAGGAATTTATTCAATTTATGGATAGAGAACTGGACTTTTTCTTTAAAGAGAATAGAAAAGAAGAAACTCCATTACAGAATGTATGCGATACAGCAAAAGCATACATCAGAGGATTAACCATAACATATGTGGGAAAGAGAAATAAAAAGAAGAGACAAGCTCAAAAGAAATTAGAAGAGGAATATAGGAGGTTAAAGACAGAATTACAAACAGATCCACAAAAAAGAATATAAAAAATCAAATGGACTTAAAAAAACAAGTTGAACTTAATAGATAAAGAAGAGTCAGCACAAAAGATTAAAAGATCTAAACATTTTTTTTTGAAAACGCAAATAAGCCAGAAAGATGGTTGGCGTATAGATTGAAAAAGGAGAAAGAAACGAAATTGATTTATCAACTAATAGATGATGAAGGGACCTCTTGCTATCGAAACGATGATAAAAAGAAAATAATTCATGATTATTATGAAAAACTATATGATCAAGAGACAATTCCAGAGGAAAAAATAAAACAATACTTAGAAAAAGCAGAGTTACCCATAGTACCAGAAACAGTTAAAGAAGCATTAGAAGAAAGAATAACAACGATGGAACTAACAGAAGCAATTAAAAGAAAAAAGAATGGCAAAACACCAGGTCCAGATGGGTTACCAGCAGAGCTACAGTATATAAAACCTTACAAAATTTTATAACTAACTCAATGATGGAAGTATTTAATGAATTACTGTTAGAGGCGAAGGTACCCAATTCTTGGATGGAAGCATACATTACTCTCATACCGAAAGAAGACTCAGACTTGCAACGGATAAAAAATTATAGATTAATATCTTTATTGAATGCAGACTACAAAATATTTACTTCAATAATTGCAGAAAGACTAAAGAGATTCTTAAACCAATTTATACATGCAGATCAAAATGGCTTTTTACCTAAGAAACAAATCAAAGATAATATAAGAATAATCTTGAACACAACTGGAATACTACGAAGTGCATCCAGAGAAGCAAATGGCATTGATTTTCCTTGATGCACAGAAGGCGTTTGACAACGTGAACTGGCAATTCGTGCTGACACAACTAAAAGGTAAAGACTTTGGGGAGAGATTTATCAAGATGATTAAGGCAATATAGTATAAACAAACAGCAAAGATGATGGTAAATGGAGATATGACTGAAAAGGTTAATATTAAGAAGGGTACAAGACAGGGAAGCCCCCTGTCACCATTATTATTTGTATTGACACTGGAAGTATTAAATAGAAATATTAGACAGAATAAGGAGATAAAAGTTATGGAAATAAAAAAGGAAGAACATAAATTACAGGCATTTGCAGATGATTTGGATTTTATTTTAGAAGATCCACAAGAAACAGGGCCAAAATTAATAAAAAGAATAGAAGACTATCGTGAAGTAGCAGGACTGAAAATAAATAAGGAAAAAACCAAAATGTTAGTGAAAAATGTTACAGAGAAACAGAAAAAAGAGTTAATGAAGAGATTAGACATTCAGATTACTAAGAAAGTAAAATACTTAGGGATTCAATTAACAGCAAGATGTGTAACAATTAAGGAAGATAATTATTATAAGCTGATACAACAAATCAAGATTTGGAAAAATTGAAAAGTTTGCAATTACCGTTAATAGGAAGAATAGCTACAATTAAGATGAATATATTACCAAGATTATTGTATCTGTTTCAAACAATTCCAATAAAATTGGCGAAAAAAATACTTTGAGGATCTTAATAAAATAATAATAAAATAAATTTGGCAGGGTGGAAAAGCAAGAATTAATTTTAAAATGTTACAGGGTACAAGAACTAGAGGTGGTTTTGGATTACCAAATTGGGAACTATACTACCAGGCCGCGGTGTTAACATGGATGAAAGAATGGATTGTATTGAGAAATACAAGATTATTGACATTGGAGAGACGATCTGCAATTGGGTTGGCATGCCTTCTTATGGTATGAGAAAAGTAAGATACATGGTTACTTTCAAAGACACTATAAAAGAAATGCTTTATTGTTAACATGGGAGAAAACTAGAGAACAGCATTACTTGAAGATACCAGTTTGGCTTTCAACAATGGAAGCACTTATTCATCCAAATATTATTAATATGGGAAATATCATAAGATATAAAGATATTTTGAATGAAAAGGGTGAGCTCAAAACTAAACAAGAATTGAAAAGAAACAAGGGATTGATATGGTTTGGTATACACAACTGCAAATGCAATCTAGATATGAAAAAGATGCTAAATTATTTGGTTTTTATATGGAATTGACAGAATTGGATAAGATATTAACAGGAATAGAAGAGAGGGTGATAAAAAAACTGCATAGCTATTTATTGGGTATCAAATTAGAAGAAGAACAAGTGAAAGAGACAATGATAGCATGGGGAAAAGTTTTTGGTTATATGATAGAATTAGAAAAATGGCAGCAAATATGGGATAGGAATTAACAATGTCTACTACATATAAAGAAAACTTGTAGAAAATGTTTTATAGATGGCACTTTCCACCGGCAAGATTGACAAAGATATTAAAAGACAAATCAGCTAAATGTTGGAAATGCCACCAGACAGCTGGGTCGTATTACCATATGTGGTGGACATGTGTAGAAGCCAAAAAATATTGGACAAAAATACATACATGGTTGGAGAAGATGATACAACAACATAACTGCAGCTAGGTTTGTATTTGCACAATATTGGAAAAGTGAAGAGATTCCTACGGATGAGAATGTGATTAGGAAAATATTAGAATGTGCAGAAATGAATAGGTTAACACTTGCAATTAAAGAGAAGGAACAAACTAAATATTATACTATATGGGAATGATTCTACTGATGGCTAGAGAATAAATATGAAAGTTAGAAATGAAAGTAGATTAGTGGAATATAGAAAATATATCAATAGAATTTAATAAGTTAAGAATAGGATTGTTATAGAATTACATATGTTACATATATCCGTATTAAGTTACGAGTAGATAAATAATGAATATGGCTGTAAATTCAAATTGTTATTGTACAAGACATTTTTACCCAGACGACACACTATTTAATGGAAGATGGATTGTTTGTATTAAAACAAAATTAAAAAATTGTTAAAAAAAATAAAAATTGAAAAGATAAGTCTACAACCTATACTACTAAGTTCATACCCCAAGCACTGGAAATCATTCTGCACAGAAAGTACATCTTTTTGGGACAGATCATTTGTGCCAAAATGTATAATAGCATCAACATCACAGTCCTTACTGGCATTCTTGACTATCTTAAGAATACATCTCTTGTCTCTCCTGGCAGTAGCACCTGGCAGACACCTGACCTCTTTCAAAACCTCCATATCCTTTCCTAAATTTGTTATAACTTGATATTTTCATTTATGCAGACAGTTGTATCAAGGAAAAAAGTATGACTGCCCATAGACAGCAGAGTACAAAAGGCATCTTTCTTTCAAAAGTGAATGTGCATTTGTTCCTAGTCCTCATGACATCAGAGATCATTTGAATAGGGCTCAGATAAAGTTTTGTCAAACTCTTGCAATGTTTCCATAGTACTTTTCTTCCTCCATCCATCCCTGCTTTCCTTTGTTTCTTTTCTTGTGAAGGGACATAATAATAGTAGAATAGGTAGAATTACTGGGACACAATAATAACTTGTTATTTCACTTCTGTAAGAATTGCTTTGCTCCTGTAAGAATTAGAATTTTCTTCTACCAGTGATCTAACTCATGTTATCTTGTTTTTGTGTACAACTCAGTGCCTGGTGCGGGATATGTCATGGCCTGGCAGGGTTACATCAGGCAAATACCTGTGTTGCTAAGCACCCAGCCCCATTCCTTGCTGCACAGCCAATGCAGGGCTACAAGGAAGGCATGGGCCAGGGGGCCAGAATTGGGTACTAAGCTGATGTCTCTGAAGGTATAAAAGGACGCCATACCTTCCCCAAGGTGTGGCCTTCCTTACATACACCTTGTCTGTATGTTCATGGAATGGTCTACCCAGCTCTTTGCTTTGATCAAAAGTAAAAAGCTGTTTCTTTTTCAAGCCTCCGCTTAAGCTCTTCTTTTGGCCTAGTGTTGACTTAAGCACATCGCCAAACCTTACATTTTTGGGTGCCCAACGTGGGGCTTGAAGGCACTGTTTTCCTTCGAGGTGGACACATTCAGCCCCTCACAAGCTGAACTCCTTTGAAATTCAGTGGCCTTCACTATGGCAGATGAAAGAAACAGACCATTGTCTTACCTGAACGGTCATTTTATGTGCGCTGCGGGAGAGTCCAAGCATGGGTTATCTTCAGTCTATTTGGCCAGAGACTGAGGAGTTAAAGCTTTAGTCACACCTCTTCCTTCAGCTGCTTCCTCAGTTTTTTGATGAAGGCATGGTCTGGAAGATGCAGTGTCTCTGATGCATCGACCACAAGGCCCTAGGGTGGGGTTGGACTCTCCCGCAGCGCACATAGAACGACCGTTCAGGTAAGACAACAGTCTTTCTCCTGTGTGCTGCTTGGAGAGTCCAAGTATGGGACATACCCAAGCAATGTCTCAAGGGAAGGAAACAGGCTGATCCAGGGTCCCCACTTCTGTGTGAACTCATTGTAGCACTCATCTCCCGAAGGAAGCCTCAGCCAAAGCAAACATGTCCAGTTTGTAATTCCTGATAAAGGGCGTTGGAGAGGCCCAGGTCGCTGCCCTGCAAATCTCCTCGATCGACGCCTGCGTAGTCCAAGTGGCTGTAGTGGCCGCACTTCTGGTTGAATGAGCTGTAATGCGACCTGGCAAGGGCCTGGCTTGATGGTTGTAGGCCATGGTTATACAGGCTCGTATCCAGCGACCAATGGTGGATGGTGTCTCCTTCTTCCCCATAGATGTTGGCTGAAAGGAAACAAACATAGATTCTGTTCGTCTGAAGGCGGTCGTTCTCCTGATGTATTTACGTAGAGCTCGCCTCACATCCAAATAATGCCATCACCATTCCCAAGGGTCTCGGACAAGTCACGTAGGATGACCTCCTGGGCCCTGTGGAACCAGGAGTTGACTTTGGGACTGAAGGCCAGATCCAACTGCAAGATGACTCTGTTAGGGGGGAAGATACAAAGGTATCACCCCCTCACTGTGAGGGCCGCCAGTTTGGAAATCCTCCTGGCCGAGGTGATGGCCAAGAGGAAGGCGACCTTGAAGGTTAACAGCAGTAGACTGGTGGACCCCAGCAGCTCAAAGGGAGAAGTGAGGGACTGTAGAATCAGCGAAAGGTCCCTAGTTGGATATCTATGTATCATAGGGGGCTTCAAGTTAGTCGCCCCCTTTAGAAAACTACTAATCCTTGGATGGTGGGCTGCAGTTCATCATATTTCAAATTGTGGACAAAGCAGCCACTTGTCTGCGGAGAGTGTTGGGGGACAGCCCCCTATCAAGTCCCTCCTGAAGGAAGTCCAAAATTTGTGGGACTGACGCTGAAGATGGAACAATCCTGTCTTTGGCGCACCATCGGCAAAATGCGGTCCAAGTCGAGTTGTAGATGCGGCTCGTGGAAGGCCGTCTGGAGGCAAGTATAGTCTGGATCACCCTGTTGATAGATGATCCACCCTCAGGTTCTCCTTCTCAAGTGCCATATGGTCAACTGAAGCCACTGAGGCTCTGGGTGCTCCAGAGCCCCCTGGCTGAGGGAGATTCTGTCCTGGGGTAACCTCCAGGGGAGAGATATGGAAAGTCCTTTTAGATCGGCGAACCATGGCCTCCTGGGCCAGTAAGGTGCCATGAGAAGAACCTCCAACCCCTCCGACAACACCTTCTGATGACCCTCGGGATGAGGGGAATGGGAGGGAAGGGGTATAAGAGGCTGGGAGGCCACAGACAGTGGAGAGCATTGGTTGCTTCTGCTCCTCGGGATGGGAACTGGGAGAAGAACCTCAGGAGTTGTGTGTTGTCCGGGCTGGCGAACAGATCGACTGTTGGGCAGCCAAACCTCTCAGAAAGCTGTTGGAACAGGTCTGGATGCAGGCACCAGTTGGACTGGTCGATGGTAGTCCTGCTCAACCAGTCCGCCTGCGTGTTGGAGGCTCCTGAGATATGCTCTGCCCGTAGGGAGAGGATGTGCTTCTCTGCCCATAGGACCATCTGCTCCGTCTCTTGCATGAGCGCCTTGGAATGGGTGCCCCCTTGCCTATTTCCATGCGCTTTGGCCACTACATTGTCTGTGAGCAAGAGAACGTGTCGGCCAGTTATCTGTGGCTGAATGTGGCGGAGCGCCAGATGTACTGCTCTCAGCTCCAGCCAATTGATGTTGTGCTGAAGGTCCTCCAGTGACCACCACCCCTGGGTCACCAAGGACTGGAGATGTGCCCCTCAGTTGAAGAAACTGGCGTCTGACGTTATGCTCACGTGGCTTGGTTCCTTGAACAGGTGTCCTTTTGCCATGGCTGGCAACTTCCACTACTTCAGGGAGTGACTCCTGGACCTCTGACATGGTAGCAGGAAGCATTGAAGGGTTCATGTGTGTAGCCTCGCCCAGGGAACGATGGTTATGCAGGAGATCATTTTCCCTAGCAATTGAGAAAGAAGCAGCACCTGCACCCTGCAACAATGTGACCTGGTTCACGATGGATCGGATGCTGGCCCAGCGTTCCTAGGAAAGGGAAACTTCGCAGGTCTCTGTGTTGATCACCTCTCCCAGATGGAGAAGTCTGGTGGTGGGATTCATGTGATTTTTTCTATGTTCACAGAAAATCCATGACTCTGGAGTACTTGGACCATGACCTGGAGATCCTGACCTGCGTGAAGCGGTGATGACGACTGGATGAGGATGTCATCCAGGTAACATTGTGATCTGACTGGTTGCTCCCGAAGACAGGCCATCACCACTGCTAGCAGCTTGGTGAAGGTTCTGGGGGCCGATGAAAGGCCAAAGGGCATGCCCTGGTATTGGAAATGTAGCCCTGCATAGGAGAAGCTGAGGAACTGCCTGTGGGAGGGCCGAATGGGGGCATGGAGATAAGCCTCCTTGAGATCTATAGATGTTAAGAGATCTCCCTGTCTGATGCAACCCAGGATGGACTGGAGGGTTTGTATTTTGAATCGCTTGTACGCTAAATGTACATTGAGCCATTTCAAATCTACAATGGCTCTCCATCCCCCCGAGGCCTTCAGGACCAGGAAAAGGATGGAGGAAAATCCTAGTCCCTGATGTCCCTGGGGCACTGGCTCTATGACCTGGATGTCCAGCAGATGCTGGATCTCCAATTCTAACTGCACCCTTTTTTGGTTGTCCCTGGGAATGGGACACCGGATGAAGTGTCTCAGGGGAATGGAGCAAAACTCTAGAGTGAGGTCGAGCCACACTGTCTGCAGAATCCAGGCGTCCGTAGTGGTCTGTTGCCATTGGCTGACGAAAAGAGCTAATCAACCGCCAATGGGGTAATCCAATTGGAAGTCACTTAGACTGGTGAAAAGGCCGGTTGTTAGACCCTCGAAAGGGCCGCCTGGACTGAGACTGTCTGGTCCTATCCCTGAAGGAGGACCTGTCCTGAGGTCTGTCGACCAACTGTGGGTAAGGTCTCTGATATGACAGGGAACTAAACCCTGTCTCTAGGGCCTGAAAGGACTCCCTACAATAGTAGAGAGTGGTCCTTCGCTCCACCCTTCTGTACATGTGCCGGAGAGTTTTTACCTTGTCCTTACCCTCTACTAAAATAGGGTTTAGTGTCTCCCCAAAGAGATGGCCACCCTTAAAGGGGGCGGAAGCTAACTTCCATTTAGACTTCATGTCTGCTTTCCAATGACGGAGCCACAGGAGGCGACAAGAGGCTATGTTAGACGCCATGGCCCTGGAAGCGAACTTGGCTGCGTTGAGGGTGGCGTCTGCTGAATACTCAGCATCTGCTATCAACTTTTTGATGTCCTGCAGTAACCTGGTGTCATCTGGAGAAGCCCTGCCCTGCATTTGACGGAGCCAGAGTAATGAAGCTCTAGTGAAGAAAAAAGCTGACGTAGCTGATCTAATCGCCCAGGCAGCCGACTGGTAAGTCTTGCAAGAAGACAGCACTGCCTTACTATCCTCTGCCTTCAAGCCTTCCGCTATGTCGGAAGGAAGGATGGATGAGGAGGTAAAAGTAGCCATAGGAGCATCCACAGTTGGAATTTTAAGGAGCTCGAGTTTCTGGCCTACCCCATACATCTTCCTATCAATCCCACTAGGAGCTCTGATGGCACCTGGTTGGTGCCACTGTCGCTGGATGACATTGATAAATAACTTAGGGGAAGGAACGACCTCTTGTTCCATCACTGGCTCCATGAACAGAAGGGAATTAGGATCCTGTGGAACTAGAGCCGAATCTGTGGGTCTATCCCCTACCCACATATTGGCCATTGATTTGGCCTTAAAGAGTAGGGTTTTAAATAGGGTGGGATGAAACAGCCCAGTGAAAGAAGGTCTTTCTGGGATGAGGCCTTCATCCTCCAATAAATCCTGTTCCCCAGGTTCCTCATCGCCCATGATTGAGACCTCACTGCAAAGGGAAGGAGGAGAATGGGCATCCTGCCTATGAGGTAAGCCAATTGGAGGCTGCAATTGAAGACTAGATAAGCGAGAGATCCCTACTGGAGGATGGCCCAGGAGACCTCTCTGGGTCAGTGCTGAATCTATGCCCTGTATAATGTTCTCAGCTATTATGGCACACCATTCTTGAGAAAGAGCAGGGACTGGATCCTCCCCAGAGCGAAGGCCTGCTGCTGGGGGAGGTAAGGTAGCTGAAGGGCCAGAGGGCCTGGTAGCTGTAGCAGCAGATCCCAAAGGATGCAGGTGGCAGACAAGAGAGAGGAAGGAAATCCTCCTCCTAAGGCACTGCCTGAAAGGGATGCATCTCACTGGTATTGGGTGACCATTCTAGTTGACTATCCTCCAAAATCTGTGAAGGCAAATCAATCTCCAAATGTTGAGAGATCTCAGGCCTAGTCACTGGAGGTCTGGAGGCTCTATCCGCTTCTGCCTGTTTGGGGGCTTTGGAGAATTGTTTTTCCAATGCGTTCTGCCTCCTCTTGGCATCCTTTTCAGCAGCTGAAGAGGCCCTACTAGAAGATGGGGTTGAGATTTACCAGAGGGCCCTTTGAGGAAGACCTCTGCTGTCTGGGGGAAGGTTCAGATGGACTGCTGCTTGCAGGCAAGACACAATCCGCCATTTTGAAAACGACCATTAGTAATCCTGAAACTTTTCCCGCTCTAGCAGCAAGTTAAAAGTGGGGCAAAACCAAGCCTGGAAAGAATCCCCTTTTAAACAATGCCGGGCAATAAGCTGGATTTACAGTAGCCTGCACCTTCATGACACAAAGGGACTGCTAAACATTAATCTGTATGCAACTCACTGTGAATCCCAGCCATGGTAGAAAAGGGTACTCCAGAAACTGTAGGCTGGAGCAGGATCCCACGGCTCAGTTGCACACTGAATTGATGATCCTCTGGAACTATGAGATGCCTGCAACTGCAGGAGGCTGGCAGTGGAGCCTGGAAGGCTCCCTCATTGTAAATAGCTCCAAAGTTAAGCCTGTGTCATTTGACTCTGTGACTTCGACCAGGTCATTTCCTGGCAGATTCCAATTCCAACCAAACCTGAATGCCTTAAAGAGTCTTGCACTGGGGATTGTGGAACTGCACTCTTCTAGATGAGTAGAATTTGGGGGGGGGGGGGGGGGGGAGTGTTGCCTTGTGTGTGTGAGTGACTGAGATGTGGGAAATACCTACTAGAGGTTTGCCTACATTTTAAAAGGAGTGTGACTATTGGAATAAGAACTTTTAGATTCATGGGAGGGTTCTGACCAACTCCGAGCCAACGAAAAGGTCCGAGAAACACACTTAGGAAATATGGGCAACAATATTAGAAGCCTCTATGGAACAAACAACCTAGTAAAAAGAATAGGACTGTGTTCTCCATTGTGCTGCATGTTAGCCCACTGGAACATGTTAAAAACATGTTGTAAAAAACAAGTACAATTTTTTAAAATGTATAAATAAATTTTTTAAAAAATGTGGCAATAAAGGTTGCTTTAAAATATCTTTTAAAAAGAAAAATAAATGAAAAATACCGTTGGTCCTACCTGAACGGTTGTTCTCTGTGCACTGCGGGAGAATCCAAACATGGGTTAACTTCTGTCTGGTTGCCTAGAGACTGAGAAGAAACCTTTGGCCATGCCTCATCCTCTCAGCTCTCCTTCCAGTCCATTCGACGAAGGCTTGGACTCCAAAGACATTGATAACGGAAAAACACTGTCCACCACATCCCAATACTGGACCAAAGTCACACAGGGTGGGTTGGATTCTCCCACAGAGCATAGAGAACAACCGTTCAGGTAGGACCAACTGTATTTCTCCTGTGCGCTGCTTGGAGAATACAAGCATGGGACATACCCAACCTTAAGCCTCAAGGGCGGGAAGATGATTGGTCCAGGGACCGTTGCAATGAATGAACCCTTTGAAGCACTCGCTGACCAAAGGAAGCTTCTGCCGAAGCAAAGATGTCCAGCTTGTAGTTCTTGATAAATGGCGACAGCGAGGCCCAGGTAGCTGACCTGCAAATTTCTTAAACTGAGTCTTGCATGGCCCAAGCCGCTGATGTGGCTGCACTGCGATTTGAATGAGATGTAATGTGTCTAGGAATTGGACAAGCTTGATGCTCGTATGCTGTTGCAATGCAAGCTGTCAGCCAGCGCCCAATAGTAGAAGAAGTAACCTGCTGACCCATGGAAGCCGACTAGAATGAAATGAAAAGCAACTCCGTCTTTCAGAAAGATGCTGTTTTCTTGATATAATGACGGAGAGCCCTCCGAAAATCCAAGGTATGCCAATGCCATTCAGGATCGTGGGTAGGGTTCAGACAAAAGTCCGGCAATACAACCTCTTGAACCCTGTGAAACCACGAGTTCACCTTCAGGATGAACTGTTAGGTAAGCTCCCCGTTAGTAGAGTGAGTGCGCAGAGAAGCGTAATGAGAGTGGTGTTGGAGAACACACAAACCAGCATACAGAGACACTGCAGTTTAAATAGGTTTTTACTTATGTGGAAAAATAGAGGTATTCAGAGTTCAATTTACACACGGTTCAGTCAGTCAGTTATCCATCGAACACAGTCCAGTATCATATAATCAGTTCAGCACACAAAGTCGCTAACAGTAGCAAAACCCACAGTAACTCACGATACGTCTCAAGGAGTATCCAACGATCAGCATCTAACAAACAGAGAGCTAACAGTCATTCTGGCTCCATCTTATGGCTGCTTGAGGTAACAGCAACCAATCCCATTACAGCAGTACTTAAAGAAACAGTACTACTCTCATGGTTTATATATTGCTGACCCAACTGTTAGCTTACATTCCTAACATTCTCTCCTTTGGGTAAGCAATATATATACCCTTACAGTCTGAGTCCGTATTCCTCATAGCAATGTTTATGTTTTACCATACCTTGGGCTTTGGTAAAATGGTCTGCAATGTTCTCTTCAGACATACAATACTCTAGTGTAATCATATTACTACTAACACTTTGCCGTACATTTGAATATCTTAAGTCAGTATGCTTTGTCCTTGTCTTTACAGCAAGATTGGATGCCATCTGAATCGCTGCTTGGTTGTCTTCATAAACAACAATAGGCTCCCGTACATCAATTCCCATATCCAGTAAGAGTTGCTTGTAACAAACCAAATCCGTACATAACAAAGACAAACATGAGAATTCAGCCTCCATTGTTGATAAACCTAAATGTTTTTGACGAATAGACCGCTATCCAATTAACGCTTTTCCTAAGAATATCGCGATATCCTGATGTGGATTTACGTGTAGACACGTCTGTAGCAAAACTTGCATCAGCGTATGCAGTTAATCTCAGTTCATCCTTAGGCTCTAAATATAAGGCATAGTGTATTGTCTGTTTTAAGATATCTCAATACACGTTTAACAGCTTGCCAGTGCCATTTAGTAGGTTCAGCATTAAACTTGGCTAATTGATTAACACTATATGCTATATCTGGCCTTGACCAATTGCTAAGATAAGATAAGCTTAGGAATAGCCAACACTCCAGAAGATAGGCTTAAGATACAGAAGGATCTTGACAAACTTGAACATTGGGCACTATCTAATAAAATGAAATTCAATGGTGAAAAGAGTAAGGTTCTACATTTAGGCAACAAAAATGGAATGCACAGGTACAGTATAGGTCAGTGATGGCGAACCTTTTTTGGCTCGCGTGCCACAAGTGGGGGGAGCACAGGGGGGTCGAGTGCGGGCGTGCCGCACCCATAATGCAACGCGCGACCCCCCCAGTGCGCATGCGTGCAAAACGCACGACCCCCCCATTTTTACGTGTTTTTTTTCCTCCCCATGCTCCAGGGGCTTTACAGGAGCCTGGGGAGGGCGAAAAGAGCCTCCCCCGACCCTCCGGAGGCTTCAGGGACTGTCCAGAGGCTTCCCTGAAGCCTTCGGAGCGCTTAAAACCATCCTCCGAGCAAACCGGAAGTGACTTCCGGGTTGCTCGGAGGGTGGTTTTAAGCGTTCCGAAGGCTTCAGGGACGGTCCCTGAAGCCTCCGGTGGGGCGGGGGAGGCTCTTTTCGTCCTCTCCAGGCTCCTATAAAGCCTCTGGAGCCTGGGGAAGGCGAAAAATAGCTTTTAAAAAGGTGAACTCAGCTGGCCAGCGCGCACATGCGCGCTGGCCAGCTGACAGGGCAGCGCCTCGCGTGCCCTGACAAATGGCTCCGTGTGCCACTTGTGGCACGCGTGCCATAGGTTCGCCATCACGGGTATAGGTGGTACCTTGCTCAGTAGTAGTAACTGTGAAAGGGATCTTGGAGTCCTAGTGGACAACCATTTAAATATGAGCCAGCAGTGTGCAGCAGCTGCCAAAAAAGCCAACACAGTCCTAGGCTGCATCAACAGAGGGATAGAATCAAGATCACGTGAAGTGTTAATACCGCTTTATAATGCCTTGGTAAGGCCACACTTGGAATACTGCATTCAGTTCTGGTCGCCACGATGTAAAAAAGATGTGGAGACTCTAGAAAGAGTGCAGAGAAGAGCAACAAAGATGATTAGGGGACTGGAGACTAAAACATATGAAGAACGGTTGCAGGAACTGGGTATGTTTAGCTTAAGAGAAAGAAGGACTAGGGGAGACATGATAGCATTGTTCCAATATCTCAGGGGTTGCCACAAAGAAGAGGGAGTCAAACTATTCTCCAAGGCACCTGAGGGTAGAACAAGAAGCAATGGGTGGAAACTAATCAAGGAGAGAAGCAACTTAGAACTGAGGAGAAATTTCCTGACATTTAGAACAATTAATCAGGGATCCAAATCTTTTAATTACGTTTGTCGATTAGTCTAGAGAGATTAGAATTGCGTCTCTTCAGGCTGGACTGAGTTAAAAAACTGGATCTTCCAGGCAGAGGAGGCGTGGTCATCTAATTTACATAACTCAGTCTCTAGGCTAATGGACAAAGTTAACCCATGCTTGGATTCCCCAAGCAGCGCACAGGAGAACGGTATAGGGTTTCCTGCCTAGGCAGGGGGTTGGACTAGAAGACCTCCAAGGTCCCTTCCAACTCTACTATTGTATTGTATTGTATTGTATTGTATAAGCTACCAATTAGATATTGATAAATACCTTTATCAAATACAGGGCTTTTTACATCATCATGACTAAATTCTTGACTCATCGGAGTTTTAGCCGGTTTACACAGTTCCATTTTAAAAGTCCTGAGTAGCTGGTTGATCTTCTCAGTTTGTGATATTTTATATCCTCCCCTAGTTTTATCTATTTTCAAACCAAGATATTGCTTAATTTCACCAAGGTGTTTTATTTTAAACCGCGTTTTTAATAGTGTAAGAATCTCAATAGCCTTTTGCTCGGTTTTAGTAATTAATGCTATGTCATCAGTGAACAATAGCAACAATGAAATCATACCATCGCTTTCTTTCTTAAATAAACAAGGATCAGCCATTCCAGCTTTGAAACCTATCTTTGCTAATTCCTTCACTATGCACTGATTCCATTCATAGCCTGATTGCTTTAAACCATAAAGACTCTTTTTTAACTTCCAGCAATCAGTGTTGCTATCAGTGTTTAACCCGAAAGGTTTCTATAAATATATAGTATGTTGCAACGGTGCATAGAGATATGCCGTCTCGACATCTAAATGATTCACTACATATCCATGCTTAGCTGCCCAAACTAATGAAGCACGTAATGTTGTAGCTCTTAAACTAGGTGCAAAGACCTCATCATAGTCATTGGCTGACTGATCAAAACCTCGTGCTACTAATCTGGCTTTATGGGTAAGTCCCATCTACACTTGTTTTAATCTTGTAAATCCATTTACATCCTATGGCATGTTTACCTGGGGGTAACTTTACATTTTCATATACCTCCAACTCTTGTAAGGATTTCAGTTCCCTGTTTATTGCTGTTTTCCAAACTATCTGCTCCTCCTTAGGCAACGTGGATAGTTCATGATACGTAGAAGTAACTTTATCTACTTGACATGCTATACTAGCTTGATATCTGTCAGGTGGTCGTGTTACACGGGTTGAACGTCTAGGCAACTCAGGGCTCACCAATGGACTCTCCTGTTGCATCTGCTCCCGTTCTTCTAAAAAAGTATTACCAACGACTTGCTTTGAGCTAAATTTAATTGATATTTGGAGAAAACTGGAACCAGAAAAAAAAAACAATTTACCTTTTACTCCAATCCACATCAATCCTGGTCACGGATTGATATGGCATGGATGAATGGGGAAATTGGGGCAGAAATACATACAATTGAAATATTACCAAATACGTGGATCACAGTCCCATTAAAATAATTTGGAAAGGTAAAAAAACCTAGACGAAGTTGGATGCTAAATTTGCAAATACTAAAAAGGGCGTTGGTACTTACCTGATACGCCTCTTCTCATAGTGGGTGGGGGGGAGAGTATCCAGAATGGGTTGACCTTGTCCTCTCTTGATTGGACTGAGTCAGATAAGCTCTTTTAGCCACGCCTTGGTCACCAGGCTCCATCCAGTTATCGGCGAAGAACTCTATCCGACTCGCTGTGTCATCTACTCTAGACTTTTAGTTTCAAACCTTTATTTATTACTTCAACAGAACAGTTCAACAAACAACATAACAATTTCGCAACATACCCATATCAGGGAGGGGCTGGATACTCCTCCCCCACTATGAGAAGAGGCGTATCAGGTAAGTACCAATGCCCTTTCTCCATAGTGAGGGGAGGAGTATCCAGGATGGGACGTACCAAAGCCTACACGTCCCTAGGGAGGGTTACACATTTGAGTATATGCCAAAACGTATGCCTGGTGAGACCTCTCCCCCGCCTTGTGAACAGCCTGCAACACCCTACGTCCGAATGAGGCTTCCGCAGAAGCAAAGGAGTCCAACTTGTAATGCCTCTTGAATGGTGAGGGGGAAGACGCCGTGGCTGCCCTACAGATCTCAGATAGTGAGGCCCAGGCCGCCAAAGTGGCCGTGCTTTGTGTAGAATGCGCTGTGATAGAGCTCGGTGTTTGCAGACCCCGTGCCTAATAGGCAGAAGCCATACAGGTTCTTAGCCACCTGCCTATCGTGGTGGAGGTCACCTTGTTCCCCAGGGACCCCGGCTGGAAGGAAACAAATGGGGCTTCCGACTTTCTGTTCGGCCTTGTTCTTCTGAAGTAAATCCTCAGAGCCCTCCTCACGTCCAAGGTGTGACACTTCCTCTCTAATGGGTGAGAAGGGTCCAGGCAGAAATTGGGCAATATCAGCTCCTGCGAGCGATGGAAGCAAGAGCACACCTTGGGTATGAAGGAGGGGTCCAACCTTAGCACTACCCTGTCCTGGTGGAACACACAGAGATCTTCCCTGGTAGACAGAGCCTGCAGTTCGGATATCCTCCTATCGGAGGAGATGTCCACCAAAAAGGCCATCTTAAGTGTCAGGAACTTCAGAGAGACCGTACGTAATGGTTCGAACTGAGGGCCTGTCAGAGCGTCCAACACCCTGTGTAAGTCCCAGAAAGGGTACCTGTGCACCGTGTGCAGTTTAAGATTGGAGGCCCCCTTTAGGAACCGCCTGACCATCGGATGGTGAGTCAGTGTCTGAGATCTGCCGCCCAGGAGTACCGATGAAATGGCCGAGACCTGTCTCCTAATCGTGTTGGGAGCCAACCCTCTGTCCAGCTCCGCCTGAAGGAAGTCCAGAACTTGTGCAACAGTGGCCCGCACCGGATCAAGGCCCCTAGAGATGCACCATGTTGAAACGGTCTGCCATGTAGCGCCGTAAATGCGCTCCGTGGAGGGTCTGCTAGCTGCCTGGATAGTCTGTATAACCCTGGGGGAGGAGAGATCTTCCCTCAGGGTGCTCTGCTCAAGCGCCCAGCGGTCAACTGGAGCCACTGAGGGTCCGGGTGTTCCAGCGACCCCTGACTGAAGGAGATCCTCTCCTGGGGGGTTCTCCAGGGCTTGTCCACCAAGAGGAATTGGAGATCGGCAAACCAAAGCCTACGGGGCCAGTGTGGGACAATCAGTACCACCTCCGCCCCCTTCCGCAAGATTCTTTGTATGATCCTGGGGATCAGGGTGGATAGGCATAGAGGAGCCCCCCCGGGGCCAAGGGCATCGGAGAGCGTCTACCCCCTCCGCCCCCGTGTCCGGTACCTGGAGTAAAACCTCTGGAGCTGGATGCTGAGAGGCGTGGCGAATAGGTCAACCTCCGGGTGTCTGAAGCGCTCTGCCAGCTCCTCGAAGTTTGCTGGCTGCAGCTTCCACACCGAATTGTTCACCTCGATCCGGCTGAGCCAGTCGGCTCTGACGTTCTCCACCCCTGCTATAAGTTCTGCCCTCAGCGAATGCTGTCTAAGATCATAGGCTATCTGAGGTGCTTCTGCGATTTCTCATAGTCAGACATCCATTCTGAGTTTGTGGTGGGTTCCGGCATGGGGGACCGGCCTGTCTGACACTTTTGCCATGGCTGGAAGGGTGCTATGATTCTATGACTAGGATTAGCTCAATTTTTTTCCCTTTTTCTAAATGTATTATGAATTCTTTTGAGTTCAATTCACTTGTCGGCCTCTAGGGTGCGATGCCAGACTTTGTAGATGCAGGCGCAGTTCACGTGTCAGCCACTAGAGTGCATTGCAAAACTTTGTAGATGCATACGCAGTTCGCTGGTCAGCCACTAGAGTGCATGTAAGATGAAGTGAGGAAAGCTAAGGCTCACAATGAAGAAAGGCTTGCCACAAAAGTAAAAAAAATAACAAAAAAAGGCTTCTTCCAACATGTTAAAACCCAGAAAAAAGTTAGGGAAACAATTGGTCCATTGCAAGGAGAAAGTGGCAAGAAGGTGACAAGCAACAGGGAGAAAGCAGAACTATTTAACTCATGATTGGCATCTGTCTATACACAAAGGGATAAAACAGCCCAACCTATCAAAAAAACAGCACCACAAAACACAGATTAGGAACACAAGTTGAAATAGGGAAGAAAAATGGTAAGTGAGCACCTGTCTACCCTAGACGAGTTTCAATCATCAAGACCGGATGGATTACACCCCAGGGTTCTGAAGGAATTGGCAGACGAGATCTCCGAACAACTGAACTATATCTTTCAGAGATCCTGGAGCACAGGGGAACTACCAGAGGATTGCTGATGTGGTTCCCATCTTTAGAAAGGGAGAAAAACAGATCCAGAAAACTATAGACCTCTCATCCTGACCTCAATACCAGGAAGATTCTGGAAAGGATAATCAAGTAACGAATTAGCGAACACTAGAAGCCAACAAAGTAATAGCCAAAAGCCAACGTGGGTTTGTCAAAAACAGATCATGCCAGACTAATCTTATTGCATTCTTTGATAATGTGACAAAATTAGTGGACCAGAAGAATGCCGTCGATATAGTTTACTTGGACTTCAGTAAGGACTCTGATAAGGTAGACCATAACCTACTACTAGATAAAGTAGAAGAATGTGGGTTAGACAGCATCACACCAGGTGGATTTGTAACTGGTTGACCAACCACCCTCAACGTGTAGTCCTCAATGGAACTGCATCTTCATGGAGGGAAGTATGCAGTGGAGTACCCCAAGGCTCTGTTTTGGGCCCAGTACACTTCAACATCTTCATCAATGATTTGGATGAGGGTGTTAGGTATGTAAGCTAACAGTTGGGTTAGCAATATATACGCCATGATAGTAGTACTGTTTCTTGAAATACCGCTGTAAATGTGATTGTATGCTGTTACCTCAAGTGGCTTTGCAGATGACACCCAGCTGGCAGGGATAGCCCACACTCCAGAAGATAGGCTAAAGATACAGAAGGATCTTGACACACTTGAACATTGGGCACTATCTAATAAAATGAAATTCAATGGTGAAAGGAGTAAGGTTCTAAGGTTTAGGCAACAAGAAAGAAATGCACAGGTACAGTGTAGGTGGTACCTTGCTCAACAGTCGTAACTGTGAAAGGGATCTTGGAATCCTAGTGGACAACCATTTAAATAGGAGCCAGCAGTGTGCAGCAGCTGCCAAAAAGGCCAACACAGTTCTAGGCTGTATAAACAGAGGGATAGAATCAAGATCACGTGAAGTGTTAATATCACTTTATAAGGCCTTGGTAAAGCCACACGTGGAATACTGCATTCAGTTTTGGTCACCACGATGTAGAAAAGATGTGGAGACTCTAGAAAGAGTGTAGAGAAGACCCACAAAGATGATTAGGGGACTGGAGGTTAAAACATATGAAGAATGGTTGCAGGAACTGGTCTGTCTAGTTTAATGAAAAGAAGGACTAGGGGAGACATGATAGCAGTGTTCCAATATCTATGGGGTTGCCACAAAGAAGATGTTGGATAGCCCTTTGTCTGAAAAGGTATAGGGTTTCCTGCCTAGGCAGGGGCTTGGACTAGAAGACCTCCAAGGTCCCTTCCAACTCTCCTATTGCATTGTATTGTATTGTATTGCATTGTATTGCATTGTATTTCATTGTATTTTGCTCTTTGCCTAGTCGCCCCCACCCTTGCATGGACCTTCAGGGGTAATCTCTAACCTGATTGGAGGCTCTTCTGCCCCTCCAGTGGGGCTGCCTGCTTTAGAAGCAAGGACTTGATTCCTGCCTGTGTCCTCCAAGCTGCAGGGGGCTGCCATCTTGGGCCACGTGGGGCCTCTCCTCCCCCTTCTTTTCAAATGGCTCTGCGGGGCAAATACAACAGCCCTGCCCTCAGGACTTTGAAACAATGGGCTTGTGCTGCTAAGAGCTGCCGCTCTCACCTGTGGCCTCCTGCTGTTAACACCAGATCGCTGAGAGCCTTCTTGCCACCCCCCCCCCTTCACTGCTTTCTTTTCTCTTCCTTAAAGGGAAAGTTATTCCTTAAAGGGAAGACCTCCTTAAAGGGAAAGCCTCAATAATTATCTGAGCCTCGTTGCCCTGTCTGGGGCTTCTCCGGCTAGTCAGGCCCTCAGAAGAGGATTGAATAGGGCTTGCATAAATCGTGATAGCAAGGTTGCCGGAACACAGGAGGACAAAGGCAAAGGGAATCCTCACCTGGAGGGAGGTGTCCCCTTCTGCAGCCCTGCCAGGTTAAGAGAAACCTGGTAATCTTTCCTCTGGTTCCAGGCTGCGGGGGGGGGGGGGGTGTTCCTCCTGCTGCTGGCCTTGTGGCAGATGCCTCTGCCTTTCATACTTGGAGGTAGGCTGGGGGGGGGGGTTGATCCACCACCTGCCTCTTTAGCCTCCTTGATGGAGGTATTCCTCCTTTTGGCCTTTGCTTGCCTCCCCCGCCCTAGCTACTGCCTCTGCGATGGTTTCTAACCTTTTTAAGGGCTCCTCCTTGCCTCCGGTGGTTGCTGCTGCAGGGCTGAGAGCTCGGCTCCTGCCAGCCTCCTCTGAGCTGCTGGGGGCCGCCATCTTGGACCACGTGGTTTCAAAAATGGCCCCCGGCTCCAAATTCAAAAGGCTCCTCTTTGCTGGAGCACATGGAAATGGCTTGTGCCTTTGTAGGCTGCCACGCGGCTTCCGCTGCCACTGGGGGAATCTCTCTCTTGCCTCCCTCTGCCTTCTGCAGCTCTTTCTGAGCCTCTCCAGCTCTCACCTTGTTCCCTGGTGATCGCTGCCAGCGCAGGCACTCCGGGGCATTTTAAAATGCAGCGGTTCGTCGCTCAACCAGAGGGGAGCGGGGAAGCGCTCTGGCGCCCTTAGAGCCTCCTTGGGCGTGCCCATACTGCAGGGGCCTCTGCGGAGCTCGCTTGCCTGTGTTTGGTGAGAGTCCTCACTTAGCGCCCTGGGTCTCACTCTGTGACCTGGCTGCGTGCCGCCTTAGCGGTTGCTACGTGGGCTTTCTACCCCCGCTGGGGATTTCCTCAGCCCCTAGTGATTGATCAGGCAGCCTGGAGGCAATTTCAATCGCTTTTGCAACAATTTAAAGTTTCCTTTAAGTTTCTTCAGGATCTCATGATGAACACAGACGTCCATAGATGGACTGAGTCGATAACTGGGTGGAGCCTGGCAACCAAGGTGTGGCTAAAAGAGCTTATCTGACTCAGTCCAATCAAGAGAGGACAAGGTCAACCCATCCTGGATACTCCTCCCCTCACTATGGAGAAGAAAAAGAATTTATTCAAAAATGTAGAAATGAATTGGAGTTATTCCTTAAGGAAAATACAAAACAACAGACATCTATACAAAATCTATGGGACACCATGAAAGCTTATTCCCGCGGAATTATTACAGCATATTCAGCAAAAAGAAACAAAGAAAAATGGGCACAACAGAAGATACTAGAGGAGGAAATTAAAAATTTAGAAATAGAATTACAAAATAAGCCACAGAATGACAAAATTAGAAAGGATTGGATGTTAGTAAAACACAAATTAAATATATTAGACCAGGAAGAAATGGTAAGGGGGCTAAAAATAACAAAACAAAACTGGTTCAAGCAAGCAAATAAACGGGGAGGTGGTTATCATATAGATTGAGAAAAGAGAGAGAAAAAAGGACTTGATTCCTGCCTGTGTCCTGTATCAACTTCAAGATGAAACTGGGGAATTACAACATACAATGGAAGGGAAGAAAAAGATTGCCTACAAGTACTTTGAAAATCTGTACAAAGGGGATCAAGTAGATGGAAAACAAATAAAGGAATATTTGAACGGAGAAGAAAGCCCATCAATAACAGAGGATATGAAAGAAATGCTATCAAAAGAAATGCTATCAAAAGAAATAACGAGACTAGAATTGAAACAGGCAATCCAAAAACAGAAAAATAATAAAATGCCAGGCCCAGACGAGTTTCCAGCAGAGTGGTACAAAATGTTAGATGAACTGATAGAACCCTTAATGTTGGAGATGTATAATGAGGTACTGATGAAAGCAAAAATACCAGATTCATGGAGAGAAACACACATTACATTAATATTTAAAGAAGGTCCAGATAAAAACCAGAATCAAAATTATAGGCTAATCTCATTGTTAAATGCCAACTATAAAATATTCACAACAATATTAGTGGAGAGACTAAAAAAATTAATGAATGATTACATACATCCAGACCAAAATGGATTTCTCCCAACAAGGCAAATTAGGAATAATACCAGAATAATAGTAAATATCTTAGAGTACTACAAGGCGCATCCAGAGAAACAAGTGGCACTTGTTTTTCTGGATGCACAGAAGGCATTCGATAATTTTAATTGGGAATCCATGTTACAACAAATTAAGAATATGAAATTAGGGGAGCAATTTGAAAGACTAATAGAAACGATATACTCTACGCAAAGGGCAAATATATTATTAAATGGGGAAAGTACAGAGACCTTCAAAATAATGAAAGGAGTAAGGCAGGGCTGTCCACCATCACCTCTGCTCTTTATTCTGACGCTAGAAAGTCTGCTAATAAGAATCAGACAAAATTCGGAGATAAGAGGAACTAAAATTAAAAGAGAGGAGTATAAAATTCAAGCCTTTGCAGATGATTTGGTATTCATTATAGAAGATCCCCTAGAAACAGGAAGTAGCTTAATTCGAGAATTAGAAAAATATGGAGATGTAGCAGGGTTAAAGATCAATAGAGAAAAGATTAAAACGATAACTAAAAATTTGAAGGAAGAACAAAATAAAGAATTAGAAAGAGTAATAGGACTGCAAGTGACAAAGAAAGTTAAATATCTTGGAATATGGCTAACTGTAAAGTGCTCCACTATAAAAGAAAATAATTATACAAAATTAGTGCAACAGATAAAAAAAGATCTAGAATTATGGGGGAAGCTACAACTATCATTATTAGGGAAAATAGCAGCGATAAAAATGAATGTATTACCGAGACGTCTATACTTATTTCAAACAATCCCCATAAAATTAGAGATTTTTTTTATTGAACTGAATAAGATTATATTAAAATTTATATGGCAAGGGAAGAAAGCCAGGATAAAATTGAAAGCGTTACAGGATGACAGAAGCAGAGGTGGTATGGGACTCCCTGACTGGGAGCTTTATTATAAAGCAGCAGCGTTAATATGGATTAGAGATTGGATTAATTAAAAAAATTAAAGAGTATTAATACTAAAGGGCCACAATTTGCAAACGGGATGGCAAATCTTCTTATGGGAAGAGGGAAAAAAGTAACAAAAATATTTTAATAGACACTATATTAGAGATGCACTGATACAGGTCTGGAATAAAATTAGGAAAAAACACTATATGAAAATACCGACATGGCTTTCCACTATGGAAGCCATGACACATCCCAATACACTAGGATCTATTGAAAATGGTTAGATATAGTGAAATTTTAGACATTCAGGAGAATCTGAAAACAAATCAGGAATTAAAGGAGCAAAATATAAATATAGATTAGTGGCCATATCTTCAACTACAATTGAGGTACAAAAAAATGTAAAAGAATATGGAATCTACACAGAATTACAACAAATAGATAAAATTTTAACAGGCCCGGAAGATAAATTTAACAAAAATGTACAAATATTTATTAGAAGTAACATTGGAAGAAGTAGTAGTTAAAGGTTGCATGATAGCGTGGGCCAAAAATTTTGGACACAATATAGATCTAGTGGATTGGGAAAGAATTTGGAACACAAATTATAAATTAACAAGATCAGTAACATACAAAGAAAACATGTACAAAATGTTCTATCGTTGGCATTTACCACCAATGAGATTGGCCAAAATGTATCAGAACATGAATCCGACCTGCTGGAAGTGCAAAAAAATGCAAGGGACTTTCTATCATATATGGTGGACCTGTCCGGAAACTCAACAGTATTGGATTAAAATTTAGAAATGGATACAACAAATTACAGAGGAACAAATAGAACATAAACCGGAACTCTTTCTGCTGGGAATAACCAAGGGGAAATATGAAAAGAATATTAAATACATACTAATACACCTGTTGACTACAGCCAGAATAACGTTTGCCCAATGTTGGAAACAAAGTAATATTCCCCCAGATGAATTAGTGATTCAGAAAATTCTAGATTGCGCAGAAATGGATAATTTAACATTAAGATTAAAGGACAAAGAAGACTCTGAATACTATGAAATTTGGGATAATTGGTATAAATGGTTGCATAACAGGAATAAAGTTAATTCAGCCAAGAAACAATATAGAAATGTATAGAACTGTAGATGATTGTATATAAATATAGGAGTGATATAAGATTGATATACACAGGTATGATGACACAACAATGTTAATGTGATGATTGTAAGATGTTATAGAGGGAAAAAACAATAAAAATTTGATCATCAAGATGTCCTTCTCAAGTGCCAAAGAGTTAACTGGAGCCACTGAGGGTCCGGGTGGAATAGTGACCCCTGGCTGAGAGAGACCCTGTCCGGGGGAATTCTCCAGGGGTGAGACGTTGAGAGTTTAGTTAGTTTAGTTTATTAGACTTCTAGACCGCCCCCTCTCCCCGAAGAGACTCGGGGCGGTGTACAGGTACCAAATTAAAACCATACAATCGATAATAAATATAATTAAGATTGGATTAAATAGACCCCTGTACAAGTTTATAAAAATTAAAAAACTTGACCTTAAAACCAAACCGTAAAATTTAAAAATACAAACTGAGGTGGGAAAGCTGGAATTAGGCCAGGCCGGTTAGCTGAAACAGGTGGGTTTTGAGCTTCTGGCGAAAGGAGCGGAGGTCCGTGGTTGTTCTAATGTCAGGGGGAAGGTCATTCCAGAGGCTCGGGCCCATCACAGAGAAGGCCCTTCCCCTGGGCGTCGCCTGCTGGTACAGCCTAGTGGACGGCACCCGGAGGAGTCCCTCTCTGTGTGAGCGAATCGGCCGAAGGGATGTGTGGGGCAGGATACGATCCCGCAAATAACTAGGTCCTGTGCCATGGAGCGCTTTGAAGATGATAATCAACACCTTGAAACGCACCCGAAAAGCCACAGGCAGCCAGTGCAGCCCACGCAGGAGAGGTGTTACGTGGGAGTATCTAATGACTCCCGAAACTGCCCGCACGACCGCATTCTGAACCAACTGCAGTCTTCGGGTGCATCTCAAGGGGAGCCCCATGTAGAGAGCGTTGCAGTAGTCTAGCCGGGACGACACAAGCGCATGGGTGACTGTGCGAAGGGCGTTCCGGTCCAATAGGGGACGCAATTGGCGCACCAGGCGAACCTGGTGAAACGCCCCCCTTGCCACGGCTGTCACATGGTCGTCCATTGACAGCCGGGCATCTAGGAGGATGCCCAAATTGCGTACCCGATCCACGGGGGCCAGATGTTCGCCCCCAATGGCCAGTGATGGAATCAGCTGGTTGAACCGGGGTGCCGGTAGCCACAGCCACTCAGGCTTGGACGGGTTGAGCTTGAGTCTGTTACTTCCCATCCAGATCCGTACGGCTTCCAGACACCGGGACATCACTTCGACGGCATCGTTGGGGTGGTTTGGGGTAGAGATGTACAGCTGGGTGTCATCCGCGTACAGATGGTAATCTACCCCGAACCCACGAATGATCTCGCCCAGCGGCTTCATATATGCATTGAACAGGAGAGGCGAGAGGACCGACCCTTGTGGCACCCCACAAGTGAGCGGCCTCGAGGTCGACCTCTGCCCCCCTGCCAATACAAATTGTACTCGGCCAGAGAGGTAGGAGGAGAACCACCGCAAAACGGTGCCCCTCACCCCCAGGCCCTCCAGTCGATGCAATAGGATACCATGGTCGATGGTATCAAAAGCCGCTGAGAGGTCTAATAGGACCAGGATGGAGGAGCAAGCCCCATCTCTGGCCCTCCAGAGATCATCCACCAACGCGACCAGTGCCGTCTCCGTGCTGTGGCCGGGCCGGAAACCGGACTGGCGCGGGTCCAGATAATCAGTTTCCTCCAAGTGGCGCGGAAACTGTTGTGCCACCACACTCTCTACAACCTTCGCCAGAAAGCAAAGGTTGGAGACGGGACAGTAGTTGGCTAACAAAGCTGGGTCCAGAGAAGGCTTCTTGAGGAGGGGCCTCACCACCGCCTCTTTCAGGACGGCCGGCAAGAACCCCTCACTCAAAGAAGCGTTGACTAACTCCTGGAGCCAGCCTCGTGTGACCTCCCAGGATGCCAGTACAAGCCAGGAGGGACACGGGTCCAGTGAACATGTGGTGGCTCGCAGTCGCCTACGCAACCTGTCCATATCGTCGGAAGTAACAGAGTCAAACTCCTCCCAGGGTGGAACCTCAAGACCAACCTCCGACGTCCCCTCCAGACCACTAGTAGGGACCAACTCGCTTCGAATCTGAGCGATTTTGTCCTGCAGATACTCCCCAAATTCCTCTGCTCTACCCTGCAAAGGGGCTTCCCGCGGCCTCTGTTGAAGGAGGGAGCGGGTTACCCCAAACAGGGCGGCAGGGCGGTTATCTGCGGATGCAATAAGAGTGGCACAATACTGACGCTTGGCCACTCTTAACGCCACAAGGTAAGTCTGTAAATGGGCTCTCACCTGTGTTCGGTCAGATTCAGAGCATGACGATCTCCATCTGCTCTCTAGGCGTCTCTTGCGGCGCTTCATCACCCTCAGCTCCTCGGTGAACCAAGGGGCCTGGGTGGTTCGCTGCTGCAAGAGAGGCCGCAAAGGCGCAACCCGGTCCAAGGCCCCGGTGGCCGCACTGTTCCATGCAGCCACTAGGTCCTCCATCCGGGTGCGGGTCAGGGCTACAGGAAATGGCCCAAGCTCCGTCTGGAACCTATCAGGTTCCATCAGGCGCCTGGGGCGGAACCATCTTGGACATTCCGGTTCCGCTTCCCCGCGGTGGGGAGTAGCGGCTGGAAAGTCGAGCCGGAGAAGTGAGTGATCTGACCATGACAGGGGTGTGATGACTAAATCCCCTACTCCCAGATCACTCCTCCACCGGCCAGAGACAAAGATAAGATCCAGTGTGTGTCCTCCCTCATGTGTGGGGCCCTGAATTACTTGGGTCAGGTCCATGGCTGTCATGGAGGCCATGAACTCCCGAGCTACCTCGGATGTCTCCCCTACCGATGGCAAGTTAAAGTCCCCCATGACCAACAGTCTGGGGGTCTCAACTGCCATCTCAGCGATCACCTCGAGGAGCTCGGGCAGGGCTGCTGATGCATAGCGAGGAGCCAGGTATACAATCAGCAAGCCCAACTGCCTCCCTGGGCCCCACTTCACGCATAAGGACTCACAACCGGTTATCTGTGGCACAGTGGTCTCTCTCGGCTCGAGACCTTCCCTCACAATGACTGCTACCCCACCACCCCTGCCTAGTGCCCGTGACTGATGAAATGCGCGGTAACCTGGCGGGCACATTTCCACGAGAGGGAGACCTCCCTCGTGGCCCAGCCAGGTCTCCGTGATTCCTGCCAGGTCCGGCTCCCCCTCCGACACCAAGTCGTTAATGAGGGGGGCTTTATTGACAGCGGACCTGGCATTGCATAACATCAGTCTCAGGCCCTGGCTCTGTAGGTCCTGACCACTTAGATTGCGGGGGTTGGGACATATGACCGGCCGTACCCAACGACCACGGTCTCCCAACCGGTGATGAGATCTCTGTCTACCCTCGCACCTGCCCCTCCCCACGACCGTTGGAATAGAA
Organism: Natrix helvetica; assembly: GCF_964273705.1. NCBI lineage: Eukaryota > Metazoa > Chordata > Lepidosauria > Squamata > Natricidae > Natrix > Natrix helvetica. The sequence goes on from NC_138555.1 coordinate 46,051,967, forward strand.
AGACCCTCTTAGGGAGTATCAATACTCCCCCCCCCTTAATGGCTCCGCTCACTTCCTTGCTAACTCCACCCGCCGGCTTGGCACTGGTCCCTCCCTCAGTCTGACTAGCCCCTCCCCCCACCCTAGAACCCCCTAAAAAACGAATCAAAAATTTGGCTAAAAACCCCCTAAGACTACACCTCGCCCACCTCTCTGGATTAATGTATCCCTCATCGAGGTGGGCCCTCGTAAGGGCGGAGGGCCAAACCTGCGAGAGGGGGGACTCCCGCAATAGGATTAGGTCTGCCCTTGAGTATAGTATTTGGCTGGCTTTCTCTTGGGGCACACCTGTCACAGGATGGACTGCAGGGATTTGCTTCCTTCTGCCACTGCTCCCGATGGTACCCTTGAGTAGCATAGCCCTTGATCCCCCAGGCACGGTCCTGCGCTGGTAAGCAGGCCCAGCCCCATTTCCCCTTAAGCATTTCTCAATCCCTGCAACGGCTCTCGGCGCTTCTCTCGCCGCCTCTCCAACTCCTCCCGCACTCGCTGCCGAAGGGCCCCGTGCAAAGCTGGCTCCAGCTGGTGGAGCCAGCTTTGCTTTTCCTGGTGTCGAAATGCCCGGGCTTGTTGCTGAGCGAGACCCATGGGTGGCAAATGAATAGCTCGATTCTTACGGAACAAGGTTTTAGCTTCGCTGATGATGTACTGTTTTTCTTTCTCCGTCTCTTTCATCTGTCCAGTTGCCGACCGCCCCTGCCCCTGGTGTCTCAAACCTGGAGAAGAATCTCGGAATATGAGAGTTCCGTGGGTTGGCAAAGAGGTCCACTGTCGGTCAGCCGAATCTCTCCGACAGACTCTGGAACAAGTCTGGATGAAGTTGCCATTCGGAGTGATCTATGGTCGATCTGCTCAGCCAATCCACTTGGACATTTGCCGTGCCGGATATGTGTTCCACCCATATTGAGAAGAGGTTATGCTCCGCCCAAAGCCCCAGCTCCTCTGCTTCTTGCATGAGAGCTTTGGAGCAGGTGCCCCCCTGACAGTTCACATGAGCTTTTGCAGCCACATTGTCTGTCAATAAGAGAACATGGTGTCCTGCAATTCTGGGATGGAAGCACCGAAGGGCCAGGTGGGCGGTCCTGAGCTCCAGCCAATTGATATTGTGCTCCAGCTCCTCCGGGGACCACCTGCTCTGAGTCATGCGCAGTTGGCTGACGTCTGATGTGAAGAGACTGACGTCTGATGTGATGGTCACGTGATGAGGCTCCTTGAAGAGACATCGTTTCTCCAGGGCTGGAGAGGTCCACCAATGGAGAGAACCAGCGGTACCAATCTCTGCGTCTGGGTCTGGTTCACCATCGCACGTATACTGGAACGACGATCGGGAGAGAGGAAGACCTTGCACATGATGGTATCGATGATGGTGCCTAGATGCGGCAGTCTGGTCGACGGGAGCAGGGTGCTCTTTTCCCAGTTCATGGAAAACCTGTGTCTCTGCAGAGACTGTCCCGTTTCACTTGCTGGTGGGACGACGACTAGATGAGGATGTCATCCAGGAAGCACTGAACTCGAACCGGTTGAGACCAGAGGTCTGCCGCGACCACTGCAAGACGCTTGATGAAGGTCCTGGGAGCTGAGGAGAGGCCGAAAGGAAAGTGGTGGTATTGGTAGTAATGCCCTGCGCAGCAGAACCTCAGGAACCTTCTGTGTGATAGATGTATGGGCACGTGGAGGTACACTTCCTTGAGATCGGTGGATGTCAGCAGATCTCCCTCTCGTATGCAACCCAGGATGGACTGGAGGGATTGCATTTTGAAGCATTTGTACACGGGAGTCACTTGCTCCTGCGATAGGATCTGTTGCCAGACACCCGAAATGGCCAACGGGAGTAAGGCTGCTGTCTGCCTCTGTCACGAAATGACTGCCTCTCTTGAGAGCGGTCACCTGCCTGGGGATACTGTCGTTGGAAGCGGGAAGTGCGGAAACCTGGGTCCACAGCCCAACAGGACTGCCTGTGAAAGTAAAGCAAGGAACGACGGTCCGTCCGCCTGTAAGAGGAAGGCAAAACCTTCCTCTTGTCCCTGTTCTCAACTAAAACAGGATCCAGAGAGTCCCCAAAGAGGTTGCCTCCCTTAAAAGGAGCCAAGACAAGGCGCCACTTGGACCTCATGTCTGCCTGCCAGTGGCGGAGCCACACAACGCCGCGAGATGTTACGTTAAATTTGGCTGCGTTGAGTGTGCCGTCTGATGAATATTCAGTGGCAGCCGCCAACTTATTAATGTTGGCAGCCTGATGTCCTTGGTGGGAATCCTGCCCTGCAGCTGTCGAAGCCAGATGAGCGAGCATCTGTTAAAGGAAGCAGCCGTGGCCGCCTTAATGGCCCAGGCAGCCGCTTAATGAGTTTTGCGGTATAACGACTCCGCCTTTTTATCCTCCACTTTCAGGCCATCTGACAATTCCAATGCAGGCACCACCAAGGAGGCCAGAGGGGCCACCAGGGTGTCTACCTTGGGCCACTACATCAGTCCCTCTAGTTCCGGGCTGATGGTGTACAGCTTCCTATCGCTACCACTAGGTGCTGAGGCTGAACTTGGTTGGGACCATTGGTGCTGTACTACACCCACAAACAGCTGAGAAAAAGGAATAATATGCTGCTCTGCCGCTGGTTCCTTGAAAAGAGTGTCACTAGGGTCCTGAGAAGAGAAAGCTGCCGCTTCAGGCTTGTCTGATACTCCCACCTTGGCTGCAGTCTTGGCCTTAAACAGAAGAGATTTAAACAAGGCTGGTTTGAATAGGCCAGTAAAGGCGGGGTTGTCAGGGGCAAGACCTTCATCTTGTGACAAGTCCTGATCATCTAGATCACCTTCTCCCAATAACGAATCCTCACTATGGACAGATGTGGGAGGAAGGTTTTGCTCTCTAAGGGAAATCAAATCTATCTGTGGCTGCAGATATGGCAGAAGGACCTGCTCCGGAATAGGAGGACGAGGGTGACCTCTGCTAGAAAAAGCAGCCTCTATACCCTGAGAGATGGCCTCAAAAATATACATGCGCAAGTGGGGGGAAAGGCCAGAGCCCTGACTCTCCTCAAGCCTGCAATCAGCTACCATGAGAGATATGGGCCTGCCTGTAGGGGCTGCCCCTGATGATGTTAAGCAATCGAAAGGGGCGAAATTCTCTTCAAAACAGGTGGCCTGAAGAGATTGGAAATCTGGAGAACCTTCCAAAGACCAATCCTGTCCCTCTTCATGCCTCGATTGGGGGGACGAGGGAGGAGGGGATGTTGGCTGAGGAGTGGGAACCTCCCTCTCCTCAATTGCCACCATATTGGCTCGCTGGGCCTTGGTGAATTTTTTTTCTAATGCCTTCTAGTGGTGTTGGGCATCCCTATCCAGGACTGAAGGGTCCCTTGAGGAAGAAGAGCTCTGAGATCTAGTAGTCTTAGAGGTACTTCTGGTTTTAGCGCCCCTGGGACAATTGTGAGTGCTGGAAGAACCAACCTGAGATCTCCCTTCTGTGATGATCCGCCATCTTGAAAGGCTGGGCCTGCTCCACGTGGCAGCTTCAACAAAATGGTGAGGCTCACTTACACGATGAAGTAGCTGAGTCAGTGCCACTCACCACCTGCAGGGGAGGAAGCACCCTTGCGCAGGCCATTCCCGCGGCTCCTCTGCAGCGAAAATCAAAGGAGGCGTTGTAGGCATTGCCAAAAGTTTCGTCTCAGTCTCTAGGCAACCAGACAGAAGTTAACCCATGCTTGGTGTGAAGTTCCCAAAAGATGACCTAATTAATTTACGAGCCTCGAGACAACGTTCAAAAGAAATCCAATCATTTATTAGGATCGACATTCTGGCATGAACTCCTGTGGAGCCAAAACTGCTTTTGCTTAATTGCATTTGAACTTTACCCCTGTATCCCCTCCCTTCTGTCCTGCGTCATAACTCATATTCTCCAACTAGGCTGTAGACATGAGATCCGACGCCAGCCGAAGGCATGCATGGAATTTCCCCCTCCATGCCAGCCTGTTAATAGTCATGGCAATGCTTTAGAAGTTGACACTTGGAGAATTTGAAGAGACAAAACCTCCACAGGTCTGGAAATGTTGTTTAATGGTATGTGTAATCATTTCCAAACCTGCAGGAAGGATGAGACCCTCTAATAACAGTACACAAAATGTTATTTAGTAAAGGGTAACATCTGATACTTGCCTTTGCAGTTTTGAAATTTGCAGTTTTTGGCCTGCATATAGAAAGCTATGCAGATATATTTTTCTTTTCTGAACACAATTTTGATTTTTTTTTCTGGAAGTTTTTCTGAATCTTAAACACTAATTTTGAATACTTAGGGAGTCACGGTGCGACATCCTATGACAATATGTAAAAAGAGATAAAAAACTTAGGACATTTAATTAGTGAAAGAAGTAGAAAAATAAAATCTGAAAGAATTGAGGGAAAAGTGACTCAACCCTTGCCTAAAACGAAGGAGTTGAGGAAATTTCTAGGATTCACTGGATATTGTAGGTTGTGAATAGATAATTATGCTATTTTGAATAAAGACTGGTGTTATGTCCACGCAGGCACGAGCAGAGGCTTTTCCTTCTGCCGCGCAAATTTGGGATGTATTTTAAAGTTATTGGTTAACGGCTGACAGCTTCCCATAAAAGGGGCTGTCAGCCGGTAGTTGCATGTTGGTTTATAGTGAGTCCTTATCTTGAATAAAGAGTACTGCTGGAATCTGTCTCCTCGTCTGTTTCCCACACTCAACATTGCATTGGCGACGAGGATGGGATTGTCTGGGCTTGGAGCCAACGCAGAAAATTGCTAATTGAGAGGTCGCAGAGATTAAGGGGCACACGTGAGTGACGACTGTGTTGTTTTGGAAAGAGAATGGCTAACCCACCACAGTTTGTACCATTTGATCCTGAAACACAGATGTGGGATTCGTACTTAATCCTTTTTGACTGTATATTAGAAACTAAAAACTATACAAATATCACACACAATCGCAAACGAGAGCTTTTCTTGAGCATTTGCAGAAAAGAAGTGTTTTCAGATGTTGAGGGCCCTCATTACGCCCCAACCCCTTCAGACGGTTCCTTGGGACATTTTATTAGGTAAATTGCGGGAACATTACGTTTCCTGACCATCTTGCATTTCTAGAAGACATGCTTTTTACCATAGGGACCAGGCGGAGGGTGAGTCTATCAGCTGTTATATGGCAGCCCTCCAGAAGTCAGCTATCTACTGAGAATTTAACAAACTAGATGAAGCCCTTCGAGACAGATTGGTCTGTGGGGTTCAGGATGTTCGGTTACAGAGACAATTACTGGCAAAACTGATGTTAATGCTACAGACAGCAGTAGAGGAGGCTCAAGCCACCGAATTGACAAAAAGATCAACGGAAGAGATACAGAACTCAGGCAGCCACCAGGCAACTAGAAGGGGGACAACCATCCATCGAGGAGAGGCAGAATTACAGGGGGACACTGAAGATGAGGATGATAATCAGGATGACGTCCATCATTTGAGGGCAGCCAACAAGGATCGCAGATTGACCGAGGATCGGAAGCTGTCCTCCTCGTGCACAGGTTGCAGCGGAAACCACCCGAGAGCTACGTGTCGCCATAAAAACACCATTTGCAGATGGTGTGGGAAGAAGGGTCATCTAGCACAAGTTTGCTGTGCCGCGTTGCCTACCGCCCCAACAGGACAGACTCCAATTCGTAACGTTGGGGGGAAGCGGGGGCTGCCGAGACTGAGAACCCCAGAGGACAAGTCTTTTACCATTAATATGGACACCAGTCATTCAGAGCGGGTGAGCAATCAAACTGGGATTCCGGGAAGTAGTAAAATTTACATTATTGTCTGTATTGTGGGATCGCCTTGCCAGATAGAAGGAGATAGGGGCTCGGCAAAAACAATTGTATCCTGGTAAACCCTACAGAGATTGGTGCCACACAGAGCCGAGCGAAAGCTTACGCGTAGCCGTATCCTTTTCAGAGATTATCAGGGAAATAACATCCCCATTAAGGGAAGAGGAACGTTCCATGTAGAATATAAAGACTTCTCTGGGCCACTTAAATTGGTTATTGTAGAAGGCTCACTGCCTAACCTCCTGTGACTGGACTGGCTTGTGGCTTTGGGGTTAGTGATCACTGGGGTTCAGAGAATCCTGGGGGAGACCGTCAGAGAGTTGAGTAAAGAGTTCGCTGACATGTTTGACTGGAAGTTGGGAGAATATAGGGGTACACTGATATCCTTCAATTTGGACCCCAAAGTGACACCAATAAGAATGAAACTGAGGAGGGTGCCGTTTGCATTAAAGCCCAAGGTTGACGAACAACTGGATAAATTGATTCAACAAGGCATACTGGAACCGGTGGACCATGCCAAGTGGGAAACCCCTATCATGACACAAGCATACCCATTACCAATGGTGCAGCACTTGTTACATTTGGTGGGAGGGGTGGGTGTTAAGATCTTTGCAACATTAGATATTGCCCAAGCTTATCAACAGCTTCCCATGGATGATGCCACTGTCGAAGCCCAAACCATTATAACACATCGGGGGGCATTCTGTTGTCGGGTAAGCGTGGCCCCAGGGTTGTTCCAACACCTGATGGAACGTTTGTTACACGGCATCCTTGGGGTTGTCCCCTATTTCAATGATGTGCTTAGATCCACTGCCAGTAAACCTGAACTATTTGAATGACTACGACTAGTGTTACAAAGATTCCAAGAGGCCGGGCTAAAGGCAAAGGAAGAAAAGTGTAAAAGTAGCTGTAAACCAAGTCGAGTTTCTGGGATACCTGGTTGATGCATCCGGATTGCACCCCACCAAGGAGAAAATACAAGCAATACATGCTGTGCCAACACCAAAAAATAAGATGGAACTCCAAGTCTTCTTGGGACTCCTCAATTTCTATAGTGTGTTTTTGTGACAGAAGGCATCTGTCGCCGAACTACTACACCGGCTGTTAGGAAAAAAGGTGCCGTGGGTTTGGGGACGCAGAGAAGCGACCACATTTGTGGGGGTGAAGAAATTAATTTCCTTGGACAGCATCCTAGTCTAATATAATGAACGTCAACTGTTAGTCCTAACGTGTTATGCATCACCGTTTGGAGTCAGGGGAGTTTTAAGTCATTGCCTTCCAGACAATTGTGAGGTTCCAATAGCATTCTTTTCTAGGACGCTATCTTCAGCCGAGAGGAACTACAGCCAACTTGATAAAGAGGCGTTGGCTGCGGTTGCTGGTATTAAAAAGTTCCTCAAATATGTTTATGGAAGGAAATTTGATTTAGTAACAGATCATAAACTGCTGCTGGGACTATTTGAGTGGGACTGGCAAACACCGTAGGTCCTGTCCCCAAGGATGATGCGCTGGATGGAGTTTCTAGCAGCATATATCGACTCATACATCAACCCAGCACAGAACTGGGCCATGCTGACAGCCTAAGCCATTGTCCGCTACCCAATTTAATGGAGGATCCAGCTCCAGCAGCATCGGTATTGCTGATAGACACTATGCCGTCTGAACTTGTTACGGCCGCAGAAGTGGCAACCCAGTCAAGAAAAGATCGAATGATCATGCAAGTATTAAACTGGGTATGGAGGGAATGGCCTAAAGAGACAGGAAGTGTAGAGTTTAAGCCATTCTGGACAAGGCAGTACGAACTTTCTGTACAAAAGGGTTGCCTATTGTGGGGGAACTGAGTAGTGATACCCGCAATAAGGAAATCATTGCTAAAGACTCTACATGAAGGCCACCCTGGGATCATAACGATGAAGGCGTTGGCTCATAGTTATCTGTGGTGGCCAAATATATAGATATCGCGGAGCGGGTAGCATTGTGCCAAGCATGCCAGGAATCAAGACCGACATCTCTTTCAGCACCACCACAGGACTGGGAAACACCAAAAGGTCCCTGGTCAAGAATTCACATCGATTTTGCGGGGCCAATAAATGGAATGTCCTTTCTGTCGTCGACATGTATTCCAAATGGCTGGAGGTAGCCATGATGAGGTCAACTACGATGGACACCATTACCAGGGTACAAAACAAATTGTTTGCAACACATGGGTTGCTGGACGTGTTGGTATCGGACAATGGGCTGCAATTTACGGCAACTGCATTCGAGGTATTCCTAGCAAATCAAGGAATACGTCACGCCCTTGTCACACCATTTCACCCCAAAAGTAATGGGCAAGTGGAATGAATGGTGCGAATGACAAAAGAGGTGTTGACTCAATTGGGCCCTGGGGACCACTAGAAGAAACTTAATAAGTGTTTGTTCAACCAACACGTCACTCCTTGTGTAGCCACCAGCAGGAGTCCAGCCGAATTACTTATGGGTTGCCGCTTGAGAACAAATTTAGATAGAATACATCCAGATTATTCGACAGAAACCCTTACAGACTGGGAAAATATGCTCAGAACATTTGAGCAAGGTGACCGAGTATACGCCCGGAATTATACAGGTCAACCCATATGGATGCCAGCACATATCACAGAAGTCACAGGTCCCTGTTCGTATCAGGTGGAGCTCGAGGATGGACAACTGTGCGCTGACATAATTACCAGCTTCAGAGTCTCACGATGGGGACAGCCGCTAGGGAGCTGGAAAACGCGAACCAGGGTGGGGAACCAGAAGAGCGAGAGGAACAACAAGGCAGTGAAATGGTATCAAAAGGAACAAGTCCAGTGCAAAATGAAACACCTGTTATTGAGGGTCCACTGCCGTGGAGTCTGTCTCGCTTTCTTCGTCTGAGTGAGGGATATGCTCAGTTGGATGTTCCAGAGAGTATTAGTAATACATCTGATGTAGTTGTAGAAGCGTTGAGGATGCGGTCAACGGGTGGGGGCCAAATAGAAATACAGGCGAGTCGCAAGTTGACACGAAGCCATTGTAGACCAATGTATCTGGATGATTATGTTTGTGTAGTATGAAGTTAATGGAACATCCCGCAGGTGGGAAGGGGTGTTATGTCCACGCAGGCACGAACAGAGGCTTGTCCTTATACATATTTTAAAGTTATTGGTTAACGGCTGACAGTTTCCCATAAAAGGGGCTGTCAGCCGGGAGTTGCATGTCGGTTTATAGTGAGTCCTTATCTTGAAGAAAGAGTACTGCTGGAATCTGTCTCCTCGTCTGTTTCCCACGCTCAACATTGCAACTGGTATGCAAAGAGCCTAGAGTTACATGGATAAGGTAATGGCTTTTAGGGTTTTAACCCAGAAGTGGGGAGGAAAGAGAATGTCAGCGGAATTTTTGTCTAAAATGTTAGATCCTGTCTGTTAAGGATTGCCAGATTGTGTTCAAGTAGTGGCGTCTATGGCAGTGTTAGTGAGAGAAAGCAGAAACTTTCTGTGCAGAATGATTTCCCGAGCTTGGGGTATGAACTTAGTAGTATAGGTTGCAGGCTTATCTTTTCAGAGGTTTTACCAGTATATAAGGAACAAAAAGGGAAAGGGCAGCACGTAGCGGAGTTTAATGTGTGGCTAAAGGAGTGGTGTAAAAGGGAAGGCTTTGGTTTTATTAGTCATGATGTCTGCAGCTGGTCCAATGAAAAACTGTACAAAAGAGATGGTTTCTATCCATCAAAGAAAGGGACTGAGTTACTTGGCATTATATTCACAGATTTTCTGGATAAACATTTAAACTGAACAGCGGGGACAGAGAATTAATTTGTACAGAATATTTCTGTCCCCAGCAATCTAAAATTAATAGGGTTATCAGTGCGTGTAACATAGATGTTTGTGCGGGTAAGATTATCAACCTTGCTGTCACGCAAAACCAAGCCTTTAATTGTGAGAGCCATACCATGTGCACTAATCAAACAGGTGGCAAGAAAGTAGGGGCAGTCAGGCACAACACAGGTTATGTAGACAGTAAACACAGGGTCAATCAAAATGGACTCAAATGTCTATACACCAATGCACAGAGTATGAGGAATAAACAGGGTGAATTAGAAATTCAAGTAAAAGAGGGCAGATACGATATTGTTGCCATTACGGAAACTTGGTGGGATGAAACTCACAAATGGAACACACAGCTAGAGGGATTTAAATTATTTAAAAGAAATAGACCAAATAAAAGAGGAGGTGGAGTTGAACTATATATAAGAAGTAACTACATCTCTACAGAAATAGAGAACAACAATGATGAAAATTACCTTGAATGCATTTAGATCAATATTAAAGAGGGGAAAATGACATTGCCATAGGTGTATAATATAGGCCACCCAACCAAAGAGGAAATAGATGAACGTTTTGCTAGTCAGCTAACGAAGGTTCGTAGGAAGCACACCACAATAGTAATGGGCAGGGGTCGGCAACCTTAAAGATTAAAAGAGCCACAAAGGTCCTAACCCTAACCCCCCATTCAATTCTGGAGCCGATGGGAAGTCTGTTTCCCCCATCATAGCCTCCTCCTAGCGTGGCGTCCTTTTTCCTCTGCTGACCAGAAGTCGGTTCCCCCACCATAGAGTCTCCTCCTAGTGTGGCATCCTTTTTCCTCTACCTGTCCTAACTGAAAGCCCTATCAATTGTGGAGCCGACCAGCCACACGAAGCCGCAGCAGAGGGATGAAAAAGCCACATGCGGCTCCAGACTTGCTGACCCCTGTTAATGGGGGATTTTAACTACGCTAACATCAACTGAGAGACAAACTCTGCACCAAGTGGAAGATCCAACAGGTTCCTAAGAAACCTAGCAGACAACTTTGTATCCAAAAAAGTAGAGAAGGGAACAAGGGGATCAGCCATATTGGACTTAATTCTCACTAACAGAGAGGAAATGATAGAAGATGTTGAAGCTACAGGAACCTTGGGGGCAAACAATCATGCAACATTGGAATTCAACATTATGCAAGCACAAGTAGTAGAACAAAGTTAAACTAGAGTCTTGGACTTTAAGAGAGTTAATTTCAATAAACTTAGAGAGAGCTTGGGAAGGATTCCATGGATGAGAATCCTCAAGGGGAAAACAACTCAAGAAGCTTGGGAAATTTTGAAAAGTGAGATTATAAAAGCCCAGTCTACCACAATACCAATGAAGAAGAAAAATAACAGCTCTCAAAAGAAACGAGCATGGCTACATAAAGAACTCTTTGACAAATTGAATGACAAAAAGGACAAGTACTGTATAAAAAGTGGAAAGAGGAGCACATAACTAAGACAGAGTATCAGCAAATAGCCTGAGCCTGTAAAGATGAAGTGAGGTTGTTCTTCCGGGTTGTTTCCTGGCGCCGTCGGCAGGCTTTTTCTGAGCTTGTCAGATCAATAGACAGTAGAGGTGTTTTTTTACGATCTTTAACACCTTGGACACTCTTAAATTCTTGGAATTTATGAGGGAGAGATTCAGCTGTCGGGTTGAGCCTCTCGTGTAGCCCTCCAGAAGGATTTATAGCCTCTGGAGTGCGACGAGGTCTGTCCCCCCTTGCAGTTGTTGTATTCTCCTGTCTTTTGATAACTTCTGCTACAAGCAGAACCAGTCGCCGGGAGCAGCCTTAACTTCTAAAACATCTCAAGAAGGAAGGAAGGAAGGAAGGAAGGAAGGAAGGAAGGAAGGAAGGAAGACTTTTGCAAGTATTTTAAGTTTTAACTGGGGGAATTTTTTTTAAAAAAAGAACGCTACTGCTGAGTTTGAGAGGCGTGGGCTTAGAACAAAGGATTCAAAATGGCGTTGATTTATAGCTGAAAACCTACAGAAAACGAAAGCTAATTGCTTGCTGATAGCCGGGGCAGTAAAGGCGGAACGGCTGAAACAACTGTTAACAATTTCTAAGCCAGTTTACATAACTTGACCTACTTAAATGACAACGTTTTAACTCCGAGCAACTTAGAAGGAAACATTTGCAAGTATTAATTTACAGCTGAATACCTAAGGAAAACGAAAGTTAATTGAATGGTGACAGCTAGAGGCGGCTGAAAGAATTATTAACAACTTTAAAGTTAGTTTATACAATTTGACCTATTGGGAGGAGTATTTTGTGAGAAAGTGGTGTTTTTTTTTGTTAAACATGGCAACGGAACAAAAGGTGGCTTTCCTAGGTGCTACAATAAATTTTCAGGATTTCAAGGACTTTATAAGGGAAGAAAATGCTTTTTTACGCAAAGAAATTAAGGAGGTTAAAGAAATGGTTCAGGATACCATTAAAAAACATGATCAGCTTGATAAAAACCTACACACTATAGCCACAGGTCTGTCAGAAGTTGTTCTTAAGGTGGACAGTAAAGTTGAACATCTGGCTTTGGATTTGGAAACTAAAACGAAGGAAACGGATTTGAAATTTGTTGAAATGGAGGGGAATATGCAAAGGATGGATAAGGAGATTATTATGATGCAATTCAGATCTATGGAGTACGCTGTTAGACTGAGGGGTATCAGAGAAAACCCTAGAGAGGATTTAAGAAAAGCTTGTGCTGATGCTTTGGCCACGTTATTAAAGATCGAGGATTCTTCTGAGATTTCTGCTAGGATTGATAAAATTTACAGAGTAAATTCACGTATAGCATCACAAAGGCAGCTACCAAGGGATGTTGTGATATACTTTACTGAGAGAAATTTTAGAAATGATATTTAGCTTATATGCGTGGGGTCCTGATACATATGAACTTTAAACATAAACAAATTAGACAGAAAAGGAGAATGGAATTGGAAGATGAAATAAAAAGCAAGGAACAGCTGCTTATAGCAAACCCGACTGACCAGGCGCTCCAGATGGCGCTAAAGCTGTTGAAAGACCAATTTCAGATGCTTATAGCAGAACAAACAGCAACTAACTTACAATTTGCTAAACATAACACCTTTGCTAACGCTAATAAACCTGGTAGGTGGTTGGCTTATACTTTGAGAAGGAACACGAATGATAGAATTATTGATAAAATTGAGTATGGGGGGAAGACGGTATATCAACAAGATTTGATTAAAAAATCATTTGTGGACTATTATACTAAGCTATATATACAGGATAATATACAGAACAAGTTAATAGATGATTTTTTGGAAGGAAAAAGGGTTGCTAAAATTTCTGTGCTTCAAAAGGCAAATCTGGAACGTCCGATAACTGCTGATGAGATCACTTTAGTTATAAATCAACTTAAATTAGCTAAGGCTCCAGGGACTGATGGTTTGACTGCAATGTATTATAAAACTTTACAACTGGAAATGATTGAATATCTTACACAACTATTTTGTAATATACAACAAGGAGGTAAAATACCCTCCTCATGGAAAGCGGCTTTTATCTCATTGATACCTAAAGACAAAGAGGGCCCTAAGAAACCAGAGGATTACAGGCCAATATCTCTTCTGAACACAGATTATAAAATATTTGCTAAGGTACTAGCCAACAGATTGATGCCGGTTATTCAAGAGATTATTCATCATGATCAAGCAGGATTTATTGAAGGCAGACATATGAAGGAGAATGTAAGGCAACTCATAGATTTAATTGACTATCTTGATAAGAATAAGCAGATCTCTGCAGTGCTGGTTTTCTTGGATGCAGAGAAGGCCTTCGATCGAGTGAATTGGAATTTTCTAACCAAGACTTTGGAAAAGATGGATATGGGACCACGATTTTGGCAGGCGATTAGAGCAATTTATCAGCAACAAAATGCACAACTTATTATTAATGGAAATTTGTCAACAACTTTCGAGATACAAAAAGGTACAAGACAAGGTTGCCCATTATCCCCATTGTTATTTATTTTAACTTTGGAAGTCTTGTTGAACGCAATTCGGGACTCAAAATCCTTAGATGGCATAGCTATCAGGCAAAAGGAATACAGAACTAGAGCATTCGCCGATGATCTGGTTGTTACCCTTTCACATCCTTTGAAATCAATAATCCAGATGAAAAATATCATAGTAGAATTTGGCATGGTGTCTGGGTTTAGACTAAATCAAAACAAAACGAAAATGATGGTCAAAAATATGACAGAGACTCAAAGAAAGAGACTTGTAAGTTTAGCAGGTTTTGAAATAGTTTCTAAAGTCAAATATTTAGGAATACAAATATCAGAATCAAACACAAAACTTTTCTTAAATAACTATGAAGTGTTGTGGCAAAAGATACAGAAAGATCTTGAAGTGTGGAAAAAGTTACAATTGTCCTTGCTTGGAAGGATCTCAGCAATTAAAATGAACATTCTACCTAGATTTATCTTTCTATTCCAGATGATACCGGTGCTTAAATCAGATAAAACCTTGTTAAATTGGCAAACATTAAATAAATTTGTTTGGAAGGAGAAAAAACCGAGAGTAAAGATGAAGATTATGCAAGATACTCGTGAAAGAGGCGGCCTCAGACTCCCAAACCTCCGATTGTACTATGAAGCTGCGGTACTAACGCATGTAGCAGATTGGTTTGGGAAAACAAAAATGGATTTGCTGAATATAGAAGGCCATGATCTTGTTCTGGGATGGCATGCATACCTTTTTTATGAAGATAGGGTGGATAAAGTGTTTAACAATCATGTTCTCCGAAGTGCCTTGATGAGAATATGGAAGAAGCACCGGCCCAATTGGGATTATAAAATACCGCTTTGGCTGGATCTTGCAGACACCATGGGGATTATGCATACTAAGTCACTTGGGGGTTGTTTATATAAAGATGTGCTTATTGCTGATGGGGACGAATGGAAGTTAAAAACTTTGGAACAGCTGTTGGAAGAAGGAATTACTTTAAATTGGTTACATTACATACAGCTACAGAAGAGATGGGAAGAAGATCATAGGGTCGGTTTTATGGATAAAGAAGTGGAACTGATTAAGCAGATAAAAGAGACTGGCCCAAAACAAGTTAAAAGAATATATAATGTATTGTTAGAAAGAGACTCAGAAAGTGAATTGGTTAAGGATTGTATGATTAAATGGGCTCAGAATTTTGGTGAAGTGGTTATGTTGGAAACGTGGGAAAAAATATGGGTTCAGAATGTTAAATTTACACAGTCACAGAATTTAAGGGAGAACTTTTACAGATGGTATTTAGATCCTAAAAAATTATCATGCATGTACCCAAATGTTCAACCAAAATGTTGGAGATGCGGGTGTCTAGATGCTACCTTTTTTCATGTATGGTGGACTTGCAACAAGGTTAAAGCTTTTTGGATAAAAATATGGTGGGTTATGCAGAATGTATTTAAGAAAAGAATACAATTCACTCCGCAAATGTTTTTATTGGGTATAGCTAAGGATTTCTCCAAAGGGGAAATAAAATTGGCCTTGCATATGGTCACAGCAGCTAGGTTGTTGATTGCGCAACATTGGAAAAAAGATTTTTTACCGACAATTGATCAATGGATTCAGAAGGTGGCGGGGTTCGCCGAAATGGCAAAAATTTCAGCTTTCTTAAAAGCTCAGAAACAGGAGGATTATACACAGGAATGGGTAAAATGGATTGATTATATAGAGAATAAATACCAGACTAGGAGTTATTATGTAGCCTTTAGGTAAGAATGTTTAGATTGATAGATGATCAGAGTAAATAATATATGGGATGTTTGGAATTGTTAGAGTGGTATACAGCGGAAGTCAGGGGGGTGGGTTTGTGTGGGAGGTGGGGGAGGGTTAGGGTGGAGGGCGGGGCATTATATATGTATGAATAAATTAGAAGATGGGATTAACGAAACAATGTTATTTTAGGAGAAATTTATATTAAGAGTTATATATGTTAAATTAGCTTAGAAGATGGGATCAATGTGCTATTATTAATCTAAGAGAAATTTATATTGCGTTTGTTGGGAGGAGAGGGGATACAATATGAGTAATTTACTTTAAGACGGGGGGAGGGGAGGGGGCAAAGTATTTGGTATAATATTTGAATGTGAATTTTTGCGGGGGGGTTGGGGGGGGCATAGCATTTGTATGAGATTTACATTGTATGGCGGGGGGGTGAAAAGGGGGAAAATCTGTTTGTACAAAACTCTTTTAATAAAAAAAAATAAAAGATGAAGTGAGGTAAGCTAAGAAGAAAGGCTTGTGACAAAACTAAAAAATAACAAAAAAAAAGCTTCTTCCAACATGTTAAAAACAAGAAAAAACTCAAGGAAACAATTGGTCCATTGCTAGGAGAAAGTGGCAAAAAGGTGACAAGCAACAGGGAGAAAGCTGAACTACTTAACTCGTTTTTTGCATCTGTCCTTACACAAAGGGAAAAAACAGTCCAACCTATCAAAAACAGCACCACAAAAAAACAGATTAGGAACACAAGTTAAAATACAGAAGAAAATGGTAAGTGAACACCTGTCTCCCCGAGACGAGTTCAAATCACCAGGACCGGATGGATTACACCTCAAGGTTCTGATGTACTTCCCATCTTCAAAAAAAGAAAAAAAAATAGATCCAGGAAACTACAGACCTATCAGCCTGACCTCAATAGCAAGGAAGATTCTGGAAAAGATAAGCAACAAATCAGCGAACACCTAGAAGCAAACCAAGTAATAACCAAAAGCCAACATGGGTTTGTCAAAAACAGGTCATGCCAGACTAATCTTATTGCATTGTTTGAAAAAGTGACAAAATTAGTGGACCAGAGGAATGCTGTCGATATAATTTACTTGGACTTCAGTAAGGCATTTGATAAAGTAGACCATAACCTACTACTAGATAAAGTAGAAAAATGTGGATTAGACAGCATCACCACCAGATGGATTCGTAACTGGCTGACCAACCACACTAACGTGTAGTCCTCAATGGAACTGCATCTACATGGAGGGAAGTATGCAGTGGAGTACCCCCAAGGCTCTGTTTTAGGCCCAGTACTCTTCAACATCTTCATCAATGACTTGGACAAGCAGATAAATGGGGAACTCATCAAATTTGCAGATGACACCAAGCTGGCAGGAATAGCCAACACTCCAGAAGATAAGCTTAAGATACAGAAGGATCTTGACAGACTGGAACATTCGGTGCTATCTAACAAAATGAAATTCAATGGTGAAAAAAGTAAGGTTCTACATTTAGGCAAGAAAAACAAAATGCAAAGGTACAGTATATGTGATACCTTGCTCAATGGTAGTAACTGTGAGGGGGATCTTGGAATCCAAATGGACAACCATTTAAATAAGCCAGCAGTGTGCAGCATCTGCCAAAAAAGCCAACACAGTTCTAGGCTGCATAAACAGAGGGATAGAATCAAGATCACGTGAAGTGTTAATACCACTTTATAATGCCTTGATCAATCAATCAATCAATCAATATTTATTTCTAAGCCGCACCCTCTCCCGAAGGACTCGGGGCGGCGTACAACAAAACAAATAAAATACAAAGTACAATACAATACAATACAAATCTGGACAGGACATACATATAACAAGAACGTATATAAGACGTATACAAGGAGGAGGTAGGCTGATACCTAAAAAACAATTAAACAATTAACAATTAAAACAATTAAAAAGTCACATTATTTAAAACCCCAAAAAATAGATTCAATTGATAAAGCCACACTTGGAATACTGCATCCAGTTTTGGTCGCCACGATGTAAAAAAGATGTTGAGACTCTAGAAAGAGTGCAGAGAAGAGCAACAAAGATGATTAGGGGACTGGAGGTTAAAACATATGAAGAACGGGTTACAGGAACTGGATATGTCTAGTTAAATGAAAAGAAGGACTAGGGGTGACACGATAGCAGTGTTCAGATATCTCAGAGGCTGCCACAAAGACGAGGGAGTCAAACTATTCTCGAAAGCACCTGAGGGCAGGACAAGAAGCAATGGGTGGAAACTAATCAAGGAGAGAAGCAACTTAGAACTAAGGAGAAATTTCCTGACAGTTAGAACAATTAATCAGTGGAACAACTTGCCTCTAGAAGTTGTGAATGCTCCAACACTGGACATTGTTAAGATGATGTTGGATATCCATTTGTCTGAAGTGGTATAGGGTTTCCTGCCTAAGCAGGGGGTTGGACTAGAAGACCTTCAAGGTCCCTTCCAACTCTGTTATTCTATTCTATATATTACAAGCAAGGGTGTTTTCTTCACTTACTGTCACCTTTCAGTCTGGAATTAACCTGACACAACCTAGTAACGCATTTGAAAATATAACTACAGTAGACTGAGTGGGTTATAACAGTTGTGGTAACTCTTAATTGGCATTCTCCACGTGGCTTATATTGGCTATGTGGAAAGTTTGCCTATATGCAATTGCCTGGCCTATGGTATGGAGTATGTGTCTTAGGAACTGTGAAACCGAGTTTTTTTTTCTACTGCCCATACAACAAGGTGACCGACTGGGTGTACCTGTTTATGGGAAAGTAGGCCACAGATCTAAGAGAGTGTTGAGAATGGATGATATGTGGCCTCCAGAAAGAATAATTCAGGTATACGGAACAGCCACATGGGCAGAAGATGGTATGTATGGTTATAGAACTCACATATGCTGATTAGAATTATAAGGTTAGGCAGTGCTTGAAATCATAACTAATGAAACCGCTATTGCTTTAAATTTAATAGCTAAACAGAATACTCTGTTTAAAACAGCAATATCTCAGAATATGTTTGCTTTACACTATTTGTTAGCAAAAGTAGTAGGTTTGTGTGTGGAAAATTTAATTTCACAAACTGTTATTTGCAAATAGATGATCAAGGACAAGCTTTAGAGGAGATAACTGCCAAAGTGGGAAAGGTCAGGAAATGTCCGGAAGCTCTGCGACGAGACAGACTGGAAATAGCAGGCTCCGTGGAGTGCTGTGAAAACCAGGGCTGACAAACCGTAGCCGGGGTTTTTTAGGACCGGAACCTTCTTGTAGGGAAGGTGAAGAAAGAGCTGTGTCTCAAGCGGTCAAGAGGAACGGAAATGGTTCCTCAAAGGCCAGAGACTAGCTCTCTGATCCGCCGGTGGGGGCAGTGGACATTGTAAAATGTTTGCCACAAAGTCAGAGCAACTGGGCTAAGCATTGGTGCAGGAGCGGTGTCTGGACAAAGTGTTGAGAACGGGTGAGAAGATATAAAACCTACTGGCACAAATAACTTGGAATTCAGAACTGGAAGATAATTATTTTATACTGAAAACAGTGTTTAAAATTGGGAACTTTGTGGAAAGGGAAGAGGGAAAAATATGGCGGTTTAAATTATCAAAACCCAGAGATTTGTTTCTTCTAAGCATTGTGGAGGCGGAAATGAGAAATGGATTGGATAACTACAAACTTTGAAATTGAAAAGATTTGTATTTTTTTTAAAGAGACTAATTCAGCAATTGGAAACCTCACAGAAAGAGAGGTTGGGTGGGGAGAACAGGGGCTAAAACATCAAGATTAAGGGGACTGGACTTGTTTCAACATATTAGTTTCAATTAAACTTGGAGGTGGATAATTAAGAAAAAGAAAATTGAAAAAGAAGAAGCCTTTGTCTCTCCTTGGAAATATACTGGAGTGAAATATTGAGGAGTGGAGTCAGCTATTGGAAAGAAGAAAGTGTTATTTTGTAGCAACAGAGAAACAGAGAAAGCAAAACTTAAACACCTGTCTTTGAGGCAACAAGGAACGGTGAGAACTACTAGGGAGGGGTTGTTTGCACAGGCTGTTGGGCTTTGTCCCTCTGTAACTGTGGAAGGGGGAACTTTCTTTTTTGTTGGAGCGGAACTGGAACATCTAAATTGGACTAGAACTGATATACAAGAAGAAATTGTGGATTTTAAATTGTAACGAACTGAGATATAAATTTAAAGGGGGAAAGCTGCAAATTGTTAATTGGGAACTATGGAACGTTGGGAATTTGAAGAAATATGTGAGATTATGAGAAACATGCAGGCAATCATTAAAGCTGAAAAGAGATGATAAGATAGAAAAAGTATTAGAAGGGAAGGAAAACAAAAAACAGATAAATAACATAACGGGGTTGGGTAGAGTAATAGGAAAAACAGAAAAGGAGGAGCATGTCCCAACCAAGAAAGGAAAGGGGAGAAAGAAAGAAAGAAAGAAAGAAAGAAAGAAAGAAAGAAAGAAAGAAAGAGAAAGAAAGAAAGAAAGAAAGAAAGAAAGAAAGAAGATCAGAAAGATATAGAGAAGAAAGGAAGCACACCACAGGGAAAAAGCATAATAATGAAAGAAAAAGGGGAAATAGGGTGAAGAGACAAAAGAAAACATTGAAGAGGGCACACCGAATGGCACAGCAAAAAGGGATAAAAAAGATTTGGAACGGAGGATATAGAAAGGGTAAGAAGAAAAAGAAGAAGCAGCTTAGAGACTGGGATAAAAGCCTCACTAGAAAGAAGTGGAAAGGATAAGGAAAGAAAGTTGATAGGAGAGAGGAAGAAGGGAATTATATAGAGAGATAATACTAGTAATGATATTTACAGGAAATAAGCATGGTTAATTGAACAATTAGTTTTCTTTTTCCCCCCTCTTAAGTGGAGAAGATATCTGAGATGTGGGGATTGTTATATAATAAAATGGGAATTGAAAATATGCTAAGTGCTAATGTGAGAGTTAAAAATCTGGGGTGCTTAACGATATATAACTATGTAAAATTAGTATGAGTTTAGCAGGAAGCTCGAATCTGACTCACCCTTTGTCCAAGAAATAGGCGGGGTGTGTGTGTGTGTGTGTGTGTGTAAAATCATAACTATGAAAGATGTTTATTGGAATGTAATTAGCAATACCAGCAAATATTAAATGAAGTGTGCTCAGATGCTGAAATACACCATGTTAATTAATTGGAGAGAGTGGAAAGGAAAGGTAGAGGTAAGGAGAATGACCGTTGTCTTACCTGAACGGTCGTTCTCATGGCGCTGCGGAGAGTACAAGGATTGGGTTAACACAGCCTGTTTGCCCATGGACTGAGTAGATTTTTTCCCCTCTGGCCACGCCTCCTTTGCCTCTTCTGGCTCAGTTTTAAAAACGAGGTCTTGTCCGACGAAGACGTTCTCAGCTCACACCTGTGCAAAGATACAATCTCGGTGCTAAACAATCACCCTGGGTGGGTCTTGTACTCTCCGCAGCGCCATGAGAACGACCGTTCAGGTAAGACAACGGTCATTCTCCATAGCGCTGCTTGGAGAGTACAAGGATTGGGACATGCCCAAGCTATTGTGTCCCAGGGCGGGAAGAAGTGACCTTGTCCGGAGCCTCAATAACCTTCTGTAAAACTCTACGGCCAAAGGAGGCTTCGGCAGAGGCAAAGGAATCGATCTTGTAGTTTCTAATGAAAGCCGTGGGAGACGCCCACGTGGCTGCTCTGCAAATGTCCAGAATAGATGCTTGAGTCGCCCAGGCCGCGGTCGTGGCTGCACTTCTGGTGGAATGTGCCGTTACACGAGGTGGAACCGGCTTGCCCTGAAGGTCATATGTCATCTTAATGCAAGCTCGCAGCCACCGACCTATGGTTGAAGACGACACCTTGCGACCCAGGGAACCTGGTTGAAAAGACACAAAGAAGGCCTCGGAGTGCCTGATATCCTTAGTTCGTTTCAGGTAAATACTGACTGCCCTTCGCACGTCTAATTTGTGCCACCTGCGCTCCTTGGCGTGTTGAGGGCTGGGACAGAAGTTCGGGAGGATGACCTCCTGAGACCTGTGAAAATGAGAATTCACCTTCGGCATGAAGGCGGGGTCTAACCGTAGGATGACCCTGTCTGGGTGGATGATGCACAGCTCTTCCTTGGCCGAGAAGGCCGCAATCTCAGATACCCTTCTGGCTGAAGTAATGGCTATGAGGAAGGCAGTCTTAAGAGTCAGATGTCGAAGAGATACCTTCCTCAAAGGTTCGAAGGGAGCCGCTGTCAATGCCTGCAGGACAAAGGGTAGGTTCCAGGTCGGGTACCTGTGCACCACCTGGGGTCGGATGTTGTAGGCCCCCTTCAAGAAGCTCTTGACCTGAGGATGGAGACTCAGGGATTGAGGTTGGTGTCTGGCTAAGATGGTGGATAATGCGGCAACCTGGCGCCTGAGAGTGGCTGGTGCCAGTCCTTTGTCCAAGCCCTCTTGTAGGAAGTCCAATAACTGAGGGATGGACGCTTCCACACTGTCAATGTCCCGTTTGCTGCACCAGGAAGAAAAGGCAGCCCAAGTCGCGTCATAAATGCGAGTAGTGGCCGGACGTCTGGAAGCTTGGATGGTTTTAATGACGTTGTCTGAGAGGCTCTGGTCCTTCAGGAGCTGCCTCTCAAGTGCCAGACGGCTAACTGCAACCATTGGGGCTCTGGATGGTTGATGGCCCCTTGACGCAAGGATACCTGGTCTGGAGGAATTCTCCACGGTTGCTCCACAGACAGATCGACCAGGTCCGCGAACCAGGATCTCCTGGGCCAATGTGGAGCCACCAGAATGAGCTCCGCCCCCTCCTTCAGCAGCTTGTAGATCACCTGCGGGATCAGAGGGAGGGGCGGAAACGCGTATAGAAGCCCTGGAGGCCAGTTGGACCTCAGGGCATCCGTCCCCTCCGCTTGTGCTGACTTGTAGCGGGAGAAGAACCGCTGGAGCTGTGTGTTTGCCGCCGAGGCAAACAGGTCGACCTGTGGGAGACCAAACCTCCTTACCACCTGTGCGAACAGGTCCGGATGAAGTTGCCACTCCGAGTTGTCGATGGTCTGACGGCTCAACCAATCCGCACTCACATTGCTGGTTCCGGAAATGTGATCCGCCCTCAGCGACGCTAAGTGGATCTCTGCCCATCGTCCTATGGCCTCCGCCTCTGACATGAGTCTTTTGGAGCGGGTCCCTCCTTGTCGGTTCACGTGAGCCTTTGTGGCCACATTGTCGGTCAGCAGCAGAACGTGGTGCCCCCTCAGCTGTTCTGCAAATCTCCTCAGCGCAAGCCGGGCTGCCCTGAGTTCTAGCCAATTGATGCTCCGGGCTGCCTCCGCGCTGGACCACCTGCCTTGCGCCAGCTGGCCTTGGCAATGCGCCCCCCAACCGTAGAGACTGGCGTCGGTCGTTACCACGATCCTGTCGGGTTCTCTGAATAGGCAACCCTTCTCCACTGCTCGAGACTGCCACCAACTCAGAGACCGAGTCACTCTTGGTGGGATGCGAACTTGCTTGGTGGAGTTGCTGATCTTTGCTCTTTGCATTGGAAGTAAGAACCATTGCAGTTCCCTTGCATGAAGACGTGCCCAGGGAACTATGTTGAGACAAGAAATCATGATCCCTAACAGTTGGGATAGCTGCACTACCTGCCAGGACCTGTTCCTGCGACACAACCGGATTCTGTTCCTGATGTTGCGGATTCTTTCCGGAGACAGGGACACCTGGCAAGACACCGAGTCTATTATGGCGCCCAGATGTTGTATGCGTGTGGCAGGAGTCAGGTTGCTCTTTTCCATGTTTACGGAAAACCCGTGGTCCTGTAAGGTGTGAACTGTGACGTTTACATCTCTCACCGCTTGCTGCTGAGTTCTTGAATGGATGATGATGTCGTCCAGATAGCACTCCAGGCGGACTGGAAGCTTGCGCAGGTGGGCCGCCACAGCTGCAAGAAGCTTTGTGAACGTTCTGGGTGCAGAAGAAAGTCCGAACGGAAGCGCCCTGTATTGGAAGTGCTTTCCGTTGTAACACAAGCGCAGGAACTTCCTGTGTGCAGGATGGATGGGCACATGTAGGTACGCCTCCTTGAGATCGATGGAGGTGAGCAGATCCCCTTGTCGCATGCAGCTTAGGATCGACTGGAGAGACTGCATTTTGAAGCGCTTGTAGGCCAGATGCCTGTTCAGGCGCTTCAGATCTAAAATGGCCCTCCACCCCCCTGAATTCTTGGGGACCAGGAAGAGAATGGAATAGAACCCCCTCCCTTCCTGTTCTGGAGGAACTGCCTCTATTGCGTTGATCTGCAGAAGATGATCTATCTCTGCCTGCATGAGAGCCCTCTTTACCGGGTTCTTGGATAGTGGGCAGCGAACAAAGGTCCGCGGAGGAGAGGATAGAAACTCCAGGGTTAGACCCCTCCTGATGGTATTTAATACCCACTTGTCCGAGGTTGTTTCCTCCCAACGGTCTGCATAGAATTGCAGGCGGCCCCCGATGGGAGGAGACCCCAGACGGTCACTTCCCACGTCTAAACTGACGGTTGTGGGCTCCCCCACGAAAGGGCTTCCGAAAGGACCCCTGATTGGATTGTCTGCCCCTGGAAGAAAAGTTGTTTCGTTCCTGGGACCTGTCAGAGGACTGGTTAAACTGTCTTTGGGAGGAATAAGAAGAGGAAGAGGCCTGGCCACCTTCCTGTGCCCGAAAGGCCTGTTTCCTGAACGAGCCCTGACCTTTCCTGTCATGCTTCCTGAAGGTGGAAGGAAGAACCTTCCTCTTATCCTTTGTCTCAATTAGGAATTTCTCTAGGGAATCCCCAAAGAGGTTCTCTCCCTTGAAAGGAGCTGAAGCCAGCTTCCACTTAGCCTTCATGTCCGC
Organism: Natrix helvetica; assembly: GCF_964273705.1. NCBI lineage: Eukaryota > Metazoa > Chordata > Lepidosauria > Squamata > Natricidae > Natrix > Natrix helvetica. Next base: position 46,076,291 of record NC_138555.1, read on the forward strand.
CTGCCAGTGCCGAAGCCAAAGCAGGCGGCGAGAAGTGATGTTGGACGCTAGTGCCCTGGAGGCGAATTTCGCTGCGTGCAGGGACGCATCAGAGGCGTATTCCACAGCCGTAATGATCTTGTTAAGATCATGTCGCCAACGAGATGCTTCAGATGGGGGCTGAGATCTGAGTTGGCGCAGCCATAATAAGGATGCCCTCGTAAAGAACGAGGCCGAAGTGGAGGTCTTGATCGCCCAGGCAGCCGCCTGGTGCGTTTTGAGACAAGCCTTTTCTGCCCTCTTATCCTCTGCCTTTAACCCTTCTAATAACTCGGCCGGGAGATTAGAATTAGAGGTCAGAGAGACCACAGGGGCATCCACTTCTGGAGGCTTCAAAACATCCTCCAGTCTAGGTTCTAAAGGGTACAGAGATTTGTCTGCGCCACTGGGATTGGCCAGGGTACCAGGCTGAGCCCATTGGCGCTGAATAACCTCCATGAACATGTCAGGGACTGGTATCAGTTCTGGGTCAGGGGTTGTTTCGCTGAACAACCCTGCCATGAGGTCCTGGGAAGTAGAGGGGACTTCCTTGTCCTTAGGTTTGGCACCAAGCTCAGTAGAGGCTCTGGCCTTGTGTAAGATGGACTTGAATAGGGCTGGCTTAAAGAGACCAGTGAAAGAGGGCTTGTCTGGAGGCATGTCCTCATCCTCCGAGAGGGCAAAGTCCTCAGCAGCCTCCTCCTCCCACGTAGACACCTCTGTGGTGATAGAAGTGCCCGGGGAATCGAGTACTCTGGTCCTCTTTTCCCCCAGGGGGCGAGTAGGCCTAGAGGCCTTGCCACCCCTGCCTTCCTGTAGCCTCATGGCTTCTACCACACCCTGGGAAATAGCCTGCGTGATGAGATCCCTCATCTCTGCTGACATAGCTGGGCCCTTGTCCTCTACAGGTCTGGCTTGGGCATAGGCCTGTCCCCTGGCACCCCTAGGAGGATCTCTCTGATCCTCTGCATGAAAACAATATTGAAAGGAGGGGAGATCCTCCCTGACTGAAGAGCTAGGAGAACCTGGGTAACCCAGAGAGGCTGCAGGGGATCCTGACATGGAATCCCTATCACAGAAGGATGGGGATCTATCCCCCATCTCCTCCCCCTGCTCTATCTCCCTCTGGATGGGTGGGGAAGGAACTGGCCCAGCCTCACTTGGTAAGGGTGCAGAGGGAACCTGGGGCCTAACAGACTTATCCTTCAGGGAGTCCTGCCCCTTGTCCCCTTGAATTTTGGGGGCCTTACTCCCAGCAGCAGAGTGGGAAGCTTTCCCCCCAGCGCCCTTGTTTCCCTTTCTCCCCTGGCCTGAGGGATCTGGCCTACTGCGCTTTGCAGATGGCCCTGCCAGCTCCTCCCTTCGCTCCAAACCTTCATCAGCCATCCTTGGTTGATCTTGAGTCGAAGAGGTCGCTGCTGAGGGAAGGGCAGTGGACGCTGGCCCGACGGCTCCAGAAGCGTCTGCAGACTCAGATGGGAGGCTGGATCAGGCACCAGGACACTCCTTGCCGCTTCCCCTTGGGTGGCTGGGGAACTTCAGGCTTGCTGGAGACCCAGACAAGCCCTCGCAATCCTCTGCGGCTGTCTGTAGAGGCGGAGAGGCTCTGCTGCTTGCTGCTGCTTTCCGGAGGCAAAAAGGACTCAAAAAAATGGCCGCCGGTTCTTCTGCGCGCCAAAAGCCTCACTTAAGGGCCAGGCGCTTCTCATTGGCTGCAGCCGAAAAGCGCGCCAAAGCAGCGCTTTTCAAAATGGCCGCCGCTCTCCCGATCGGCAAAAGACGCCGTTTGGAGAAGCAAGGGCTTTTTTTAAAAGCCTCTCCTCCAAAGCGACCAGGGAAGCACGGGGATTGCCGTCCTTCCCTGCGCTTGCCAGCAGACGCCGGACAAGCGGCCTCGCTTGTTCCCCCAGCTGCGACTAAGCAGCTGTGGAACCGATCGCTGCCTCAGCCTTAGTTAGGTAAATCCTCTTGATAAAAAATAGAAAAAAGGGAAAATAAAAAATCAAAATAATAAAACCTGGGGAAAAATCCTAATAACAGCTAAATATCACATAAAATTACTATTGGAGAACCCAGCCTATTTGCTCAATGCTGAGTGTTCCCCAAACTCGTCCTATCGGGCGGACTGAGTTTTTAAAACTGAGCCAGAAGAGGCAAAGGAGGCGTGGCCAGAGGGGAAAAAATCTACTCAGTCCATGGGCAAACAGGCTGTGTTAACCCAATCCTTGTACTCTCCAAGCAGCGCTATGGAGAAAAAGTGGAGACAGGAGAGAGGGAAATAGAAGGGAGAGGAGAAGTAGGAGAGAAAGAAGGAGTGGAAAGAGTAGAAGAGAGAGGAGAAGGAGACAGGAAGTAGAGAAGAGAGGGATGGCAGAGGGAAGAAAGGAGGTAGGGAGGAGGAGAGAGGAGATAGGACGATGGTGAAATAGGGCATAATATGGTGTATTGAAAGCAGAAGAGCAAATGACAGCTGTTCTGGATTGAGGGAATTATATAACAATGGACAATACAAAAAAAAATTGGTTCAGATGTAATGGTATACTTATATGTATGAAATTAAAATAAAATAAAATAAAACACTTTTTTAAAAAAAGTAGGGAAGGTTGCACACATCCCAGTGCAGCCTTGGACTGGGGCAGTAGACTTCAACTCGTTTGGCAGTTATCTTCTCTGACTGGTAAAGTATTGGGTTTCTAATGTTGTTAACCTTGTGAGGTCTCCTTCTTCTCCCGTTTCATCCCTTTAATACAACGCATCATGTCTTCTACCCCTCCCGATAAACCGGCAAATATCAGACCATCCCCATTAAATATACACCCCTAGTCCACCATTGCATCCTGTCCTAAAAGAAAAGGGAGGAATGAAGGGAGATAATAATGGTAGAATAGGTAGAATTACTGGGACATAATAGTAACTTGCTATTTCGCTTCTGTAAGAATTGCTTTGCTCCTGTAAGAATTAGAATTGCCTCTGCCATTTGCTTCTACCAGTGATCTAACTCCTGTTATTTTGTTTTTGTGTACAACTCAGTGCCTGGTGCAGGGTATGTCATGGCCTGGCAGGGTTGCTAAGCACCTAGGCCCCCTGTTCCTTGCTGCACAGCCAATGCAGGGCTACAAGGAAGGCATGGGCCAGGGGGGCAGAACTGGGTATTAAGCTGATGTCTCTGAAGGTTTAAAAGGACGCCATACCTTCCCCAAGGTGTGGCCTTCCTTACATGCACCTTGTCTGTATGTTCATGGAATGGTCAACCCAGCATTTTGCTTTGATCAAAAATAAAAAGCTGTTTCTTTTTCAAGCCTCCACTTAAGCCCGTAATGGCGAACCTATGACACGCCACCAAGCATGCACATTCGCCTCCCACCGGTCAGCTGATTTTCGGGTCTCTGCTGTGCATGCATGGGGGGCGGGGTGCATGTGGGAGACACACGTGCATGTGCAGGGGGCATGGGGGTCATGCACACACAGGGGGCGGCGGTCCCAGGAGGCTGCAGGGAGGCCTACTAGGCCCAAAATGGGATGCAGGGGGGTCACACGCACATGCGCAGGGGGGTTGTGGGGGGATCGCATGCGCAGGGGGGCGGGACACACAGGGTGGTGGTGTCGCATGTGCATTGAATTATGTGTGCGGGCACTTTCGGCACGCAACAACAAAAATGTTAGCCATCACTGGCTTAAGCTTTTATTTTGGCCTATCATTGACTTAAGCACATCGCCAAACCTTATATTTGCCTCTTATTCTACTTCCAGAATTTGGGGGGAAATTGCAAAACATATCAAACTTGTCTATGTTATTTGCATATTGCTGCTAAACTTTGCGGATGCACAGTTCTGCAGGCAACTGACTGCATACTTTCAAAGCCTACTCTAACTTTGTTGTTTGAATGCCCACATCTTTTAAACCTCAATGGTCACCACTCCATTCCTATGTTAGAAACAAGCATAATAGAAAAATTTATTTGAACAGCGGAAGAAGCCAATTTATCATTTTACACCAAGGTACCCTAGGACAGAGTAGAGAAGGGTAGACTGCAGTAGCTTTTTTTCCTTTTTAAAAATTACAGTAGATTGTCTTACTCCAATTATCATTTCAACTAGATGTACATTTTAATTTCATATCCAATACAAAGATAAGTGTGGCTGAACTCTGCTTGTAAGCCCAGGGTCCTTGTACTAGCTCATCAATCTAAGACCCCACTTCTCAACATATTTTGACCTCAGCTTCAGTTCCAAGAAAAACTGAGGAGTCTGATCCTCAAAGCTCTATAAGCTAAGCCACTAGACCACAGGTGTCAAACTCGTGATGTTACGTCATCATGTGACGTATCGTGACTTTTTCCTTCGCTAAACCAGGGGTGGGCATAGCCAGCATGTGACACATCTGGCTTGTGGGCCGTGAGTTTGACACCCCTGCACTAGACTCACACCCATCAGCGCTGGGTCCCAACCTCCCCTTTCCTAAAATACCAATTATTTCAAAAGAAACCCGCTATGACAGTCTTCTTCACCATAGTACCTTCCAGATACAGAGGAACCACAACACATAGAATTCCCAATCTACGCATCTGTTGGCTAAGCTGGCTAGCAATTCTAAGTGTTCAGGTCTTAACACATCTGAAGGGGTCCATGTAATGAATGCTGCACTATATATTCCATTGGCACCACAAACTCATTTAAATTTGCATGTGCAAATGCAGCTGTGCAGTGTTAGCCTACCAGTGCTATTAGTACTCTAGTTCTCTCACCTATCGGACAAATTGTTGGCATCATAGTGCTGCATACATGGGTGCTAAAATAACAATAAGATGCATGGCAAGATGCCTGGTATTACAGTCATATGTCCCTGTGGCTAGTGCCACATTTAAATCAAAACGTGTTACTCCTTTCTTACCAAACACAACATAACACAACACATCAACAAAATCCATGCAGCTTTGGGGGAAAGGATCAGTTCATTTTTACATGAATGCAACTGTTTTTAGGATAACTGTTCCTGACCTGGCATCCTCCAGATGTATTGGATGGCAACTACTATAATCTCCATTTGTGGTCCAACACACCTGAAGGCTAGAGGAGAAGAACAAGATATATTCGCAAAAAAACCTCTCAAACATAGTACATTGATTCATATAAGGTGGTGTCACTGTATTTCCTCACCTATCAAGACTGAGGTGAAGATGCAAATTAGCCACATGTGTCAACATTTTAAGTGATGGACATTACAGAAACAGATTAGTGTTGGACCTTAAGGAACATCTTATTCTCATGGATTTTTAAAATGTGATACTGAGGATTTAGGACTTGGCTTGGCTTGGGAAGTGAGCCAAAGTTAATATGATCCCAAATTCTTGGGTCATCTAGGATGGAAGAAAGGATGACCAAATCAAAGCAAAGATTCAGATGAGTGTATGGATCCAGACAGTTATTCAAGACGGGTAAATAGCTACTAAGCTAAGGAGGTGTTCTTTGGAAAAACTGAAACAACTGTGTCTAGCAAACAACAACAAATGAAAAATTCATGTCTGGTCAAAAGAGCTTTTGACCTCTCACGTTTCTATAGGAATGGGGAGATCAGATTTCTATCTAGAGAAACCCTTTAAAAAGTACAGTATCTCATTTCTTAAAAATTCAGAATTTTACATCCAAGTCTCATCCCCTCCCTTCTTAAGCCCATAGGATTCTTGGGACCAACTCTTACCTTCTGCGGCTTTCCTCTGCAAAAGATGTTCTTACAGGCATAAACTTCACAAACAACTGTGAACAAGTGTCCCAGTTTACAGGAAAAATATAGAGTTACAGGGCCTGCAACTACCTATCTGTATTTTATTTGACACACACAAGGAATGGGAATACCTAGGGTTCCCAAAATCAAGGATTTCCTTTTTACATTTAGCAAAAAATGACTTTCCTTTAACCATCACTATCTGCAAAAGCTGAGTTTATATTCAGCTTTTTTTGAGACTGTCTACCAAAAACCTGAACTACAATTTTCTACTTCCATGTACTGGGGGACATAGGTGCATGTTAGGTGCATAAACAGGGGGTGGGCTGGGAGGAAATCTTCCAAAATAATGCTGATTGTTTTCCCTCCTAGAATAATGTTCCTTACCCCAAAACATGGAGGCCAAATCTTATTGCTTTGTCTCATATAGTGACAGGAAATGCAATAAAACGTCCTTCATGCCATAAAGAGGGCAGGAGGGTTGTCCTCCACAGGACATCTCACTAATCGTCCCACTACTCTCACTCACCCTTCTTCATATGCAGGGAATTAAAGCACTTTCCCCCTGCAGGGCTTACAGGGTTGCCCTGCATTAGAAGTGAACATCAGCCACCTTTTCTTCCTCCTTTGCCCTCTGTACACACATATCTGCCCCTACTACCTTCCCCGTCTTTCAGCGCCCAAGGGGATACGCACCTCAGTCAGGTCCCCCATGACACCATAGGGCCTAGACGCTCCGGCGTGGGCCGCCTCCTCTCCCACCCTCTCCTCTGCAAAAGACGAGCCTTCCAGCGCATGGACGGTCCCAAGATTGCACCCTAGTGCCACGCCGTTGGCGAAGGAGACAGAAGCAGGTCCCCCCTTCCCGGCATTCCTTTCCCTGAGGGGCCTCTCGGGTTCTGCCCTCCACTTCCCCCCCCCCCCACTCCCAGGCCCAGAGAAGAAGGCCCGTGAAGAAGCCGAAGAAGGGCTGGAAGGACAGGTGGTGCCGTGCTTGATCCCCGCCAACACCGGTCTCTCCGGCATTGGCCGGGAAAGGAGTAAACGCTCCCTTTCCCTCCCCTCCACCACCCCCGGCGGCCTAACCTGGCCTTGGCCGAGCGCTCGTAGCTCCATCCCGGGCCGGCGCCCAGCGGATCCCCGAAGCCGGCGCTCGGGTAGTTTCTATCCATGGGGAGCGGGGGCACGCGGCCAGTCGCGGTCTGTCGGTCCGTTTCTCGGTTCAGTTGGGGGGGCCCTGCGCCTCCTCCCGCAGCTACGGTCGAGGGGGGGTGCGATCGGGGAGGAGATCGGGGACAGCTGTCCCTCCTCCTCCTCTTCTTCCCCCCCTCGGCCGCTGTGCTCCCCCGCTCGGCCTTGGCTCAAGCCGCGGGCTGGCGCTAGCGCTCGGGCGGCTGGAGGAGGCGGCAGCGGCGGTGGAGACGAGCCTCTGGGAGGCAGCTCACGGCGCAGCCATGTTCGCTGGGTGTCTATCTCCGCTCCGCTCCACTCCGTTTCCTCCCACAATCCCATGCTGGGGATAGGAGGAGGAGGAGGAGGAGGAGGAGGAGGAGGGAGCGAGCCAGCGATGGAGGGATGGTGGACAAACGGAGGGACGGCGGAAAGAAGGAAGGGGGGGGGGGAGCCACCAAAATAGAAAGAGAAATGCAGTGGCAGAGAAAGATGCAGGAAATGGAGCATGGAGGAGAAGGGAAGGAAGCGATCAAGAGGAGAAGAAGCGAAGAATGAATGGAATGATGGAGTGAATGGATGGACGGCTTGGGCAAGAAGAGGGGATAAGCACAAAGGAGTACGCGGAGAGATGGAGTGGCAGGAATTAGATAAAGTGGACCTGACAAGGTGGAGGAGAAAGGGTGAGGGAGAGGGAGAGAAATGGGAGTGTTTGTTTTGGCATGACTTTATGTTTTTCTTGTCCTTTGTACAGGTGTTCAAAGGTGTGGGGAAATGTTATACTGGCATGTGTTGGGAGCTTGGGTTGACTATGTCTGCAGTTATTTCACAGGCTGTAATGTTTTAAAAGTAGCAACCCCATAGGAAGTTTGAATTCTATGTACACACTAAAAATGCATCCTTTTTTGTTTAGAAGATACTTTGTTAATAGCGTACTCTGTATACATGCTCACACTGAAGTATATTAAATGTCTGTGGGTTGGACTAAGTCATACATTACTCATGGTGCATCACATTAAGCCATAAATTATGGTTGATAAGCTACAATTGCTAGGGTTACACAGCAAGCCACAAACAAAGTGCATTTAGGCTTAGCACAGCCATAATAAAAGAACAATATCCATGCCTTTGGTGGTGGGGATTTATTTTGACAACAGTGGGGCTTGTGGGATGGTGAATCCCCGCTCATGGCGCGGCGGCGAAGGCAGAAGGCAATGCCCCCCACCAGACCAGACCGGTCTGGTGGGTGGGGTGCAGAGGTGGGTTGCTACCGGTTCGCACAGGTTCAGGCAAACCGATAGTGGACATTGGGAGTGGGTCGCCAAACTGGTAGGTACGGATGGCTGGCCACACCCCCAAACCGGTTCCCTGGTCACCAATGCTGTTGCAGAAAATGACAGGCTTTAGACTTCTCAGGATACAGGAAAATATAATATTCTGCCTTTTCAATATTTCCTAGGATATTTCATTTTTCTAGGAGAGGGATGGGTTTTAACTTCCTACTGTTGCAGAGGTTGACAGGCTTTAGACTTCTCAGGATACAGGAAAAGTTTATTTGGCAGCCAGGTTCAGAAAAGTTAGCCCATGGCTAATGTTGTGAATTTCTGAACAACCTTTATTATTGATGCACGCATTCTTATACATTCTCAAAGACAGTGTAACACGGAAACACTTAACTCATTTCTTATTGGTTACCTTGAGAAAAAAGCCTTATAAGGAGATGGGGGTCTTACTTCTCCTTTTGTTACAGGTATGGACTACGTGCCATTAACGAACTTTAATTGAACCTTGTGGTTTTGGACTTTTGACATAGGGACATTTGCTGGAACATGTTGTGGTTGAAGGCTGATGACATTTCCCTGTCCCTTTAAGCAAGCTTCTAACTGTCCCTTTTATGCCACGTCTTCATTCTTATATTTTAATCCATATTTTATTCTACTTTATTTTCCCCCTTCTAGACTCTATTAATACCCACAATTGAGTCTAGCCTGTTAGATTAACAATATAAGCATGCAGGATACAGAATAGCGAAAAAGCAAGGATACAAGCAATACACATATCTTCCAAAATCACTTTCTCTACTTCTAAGAGTGCAATTTGAATATCATCTTCCTTGAGGGTATGTGGGATTAGGCTTTCTATTTAACATTAACTCCTTTTCACCCCGTGTTTCCTTTACAGACCTCATAACAAGTTTTTTAAGCAAGGGTATTATGCAAGGGAGGAAGGCTAAACTTGCGATTCCACATAATAAAAGAAATAGCATTTGCTTGATCCAACCTGTTCCCGGTAGCCAAGAGAACCACACATCTGTTCCTTGTACTTTTTGACCAATAGAGGAAGCTCGAACTCGTAGTTCTTGGACCAACCCTCGGACTTCCCCTGATCTATTCATATAGGAACAGCAAGCTTTTCCCACATAAGAAGAAGACTCCATTTTTCCCTACACACACTCCTATGTTCATAGAAAAGGCATGGGCTCGGAGGTTCCTTTCATTAGTCCAGATCTGTAAGGTTCCTGCCAAGTACATACCAGTCAGGGGCTGTAATGGAACTTCTTGATTAGGGTCCATTAGCTTATTCCTGAGGACTGGTCCTTCAAAGAGATATTGAGAACTGGCGTTTCCAGGGGGAAAGTAAACACAGACTCCCATAGTGGATTGTATTGAAAGCCAAACGGAAAGTCGGGGTGGTTGGAATGGCCTTGGGCACCTTCCAGTAGTCAGATTCCCCTCCCATCGGTTAAAAACGAGTGAAGGTGGGAGCGAGAAAGTGACTTTCTGTTGGAAGAGCTCGTGAGCAGAGGGAGACATGCTGCGAGTTAATTTCACATGTACAAGGGTTTTCCTGGGGGCAAGGTACATTTCAGATGGGCATTGTTCCTCTGATAGTCACCCCACAGGAATGCCAGGTTCCTGATATCGTTTGATGCACAAGGAGGGTGACCCTATAATTTCTACACCAACTGCTATGGGGCCAACGATGGGGAGACGGCTCATCCCCAGTCTTTCAAGTGTGTCATACAGATCGCCATGTAGCTGGGCTTCTGCCATTTTAGTTCCCCGTCTACCTCCCTTGTCAAAGGCGATCGTAGCTCTGGTCTTTTCCCACAAATCTGACTCAACTGAAACAGCATGATAAGGTAAAGGTCCAGCAGACAGACACAACCAGTATTTTTGACCCAGGGCAGGTTCAGACTGATTGATTAAGCTTTGACCTAACTCCAGCACTCTTAACATATAGTCCCCTTTTCTCAATTGTTGCAGGGGTCTGTTTTCCCTATGCTTTGCCCTTTTTCTTACAGGGTTTGTCAGATAATTGACTTTAGGTGTTGGGATTGGCTTACAGTTCCATCCCCAAGCATAAATGATGCGCCGTTGGCGGGAGCAGACCTGTTCCACATCCTGTAACTTGATTCCACCCTGTTCTCCAGGATTTTTTTAACATCCTTGGATCTTTCTTCAAGAGCAAGGGGGGTTGCTCGGGTATTTTTGCAACATTCAAGACGTTATCACTTAACAAGCTCGTTGCCAATAACAGCCAGAGCCACAAAGGCTCATAATTGTCCCTCAGACAAAACTTATCCTAACACAATTCTTTTATCCTACTGAATCACCCCATCAGGGAGGGGTTATATGTAGTTTAAGGAATGGCAATATCAGCTTTGGGCAATCCACAAAACCAAATCTTATTTGCTAAACAGATCACCCACAATCCGAAAACTCCTTTTACACTGCAAAGAACCCATTCCCACGGTTCCCCAAACATAAGTGTCATCAGATGATTCATTTTCTTCTTTATTACAATTAATGATCTTAGCCTCAGCACCTGTCTTCCTCTGGAGGGGACAATTCCTGAGGAATGAATATGCAATACAACAAATAAGTACATTCACTAAAGCGAGAGATAGTGCAGTTATGACTATGAATACTTCTCTTGCCATTTCCTGACAGGTGCTCACACTTTCTAATACATCTTATATCTAATAAATGGAACGTTGTCTTCCTCCTCCAAATCTTCAGCCATACATCGAGAAGTCAGCTTCCAAGGCGTGACTTCAGTAGGGCCTCTTCTGCCCCGTATATTCTGCCCGTTGCCAGTAGGGCAGTTTTTAGGGGGCGTTTCTTTAAGCATATCACTAGAGGAAGGGCTTCTTCCTCTGCTCCCAATACTCATCAGCAGCTGGCTTAACTCGAGTCCAGTGAATCCAAAACTTGGATTCCAACACTTTTACTGCGAGCGGAGAACACATGACCACAGTATACGGGCCCTTTCATCTAGGTTTCAAATTCTTCCCTTTCCAGTGTTGTACCTACTCTGTCCCCTATCTGAATATTATGACTGGAAGTTGTTAAAATGGTGGGGTAAGGGAGACACAATACTGTTGGATTTCTTGTATTTACTTATTCAATTCTCCCACCATTTGATTCACCCATGAGGACCCCAGCTGTCCTAGGTCCCTTATATGATTTTTCAAATTATGGCTTATAACCGGTGGCCGTCCAAACATCATTTCAAAAGGAGATAATTTAAGTTCTTTACATGGAGTACATCTCACAGACCAGAGAGCTAAGGGTAAGGCATCTACCCATTTAAGGTGGGTTTCAAAACACACCTTATCTTTTCCTTAACAGTGCGATTCACACATTTGCTTAATTTCTTTCCTGAGGCCGTTAAAAGACCTCTTTCCCTATAATCGGCAGTATTGATATGCAAAGGAAGGCATACAGAGTCAGTTCAGATGTTCACCCTTTCATTCTTTGTCCTCTCTAATGCACGGATTAAAGCCCATATTCTGCTACTTAGCATTAGTGCCTTTTGAGTCAGGAGTGCCTGATATTTGTAAATTCTAGGGTTTGTTAACCATAAATGTCCCTTTGTTTCTAAAATTCTTTGAATTGTGTGGCTGGTGTGCTGGTAGGCTGTCTGAAAGTCAATTTATTAGCTTCCTCCATTAGGAGAGCCGTGGCGGCTAGAATTTTTAGGCAATGTGGCCAGCCTTTTGCAACATAGTCGGGTTGTTTAGATAGATAAGCCACAGGTTGTTGCCAACTTCCTTTTTCTTATCAGCGCCTGAGATAATTCTGACTTTAGGGGCTTTGTACACTTTTCTGCTTTAAACCCCAAAGAGTTCTTTTTCACCCCCCTTTGTAGATGCGTAAGGAGGTTTGGCTAGAAGCGCGAAATTTGAAATTCTTATCCTGCAATATCCTGCCGCGCCCAAAAGTCCCCGCAACTTTTTCCTAGTCGTTGGTTCCGCAATTTGGCACACAGCTTCTTTTTGCTCATATCCTATTGCCCTCTATCCTCGACTTATGGTGTACCTTAAGTATTTAACTTGGGGCTTTTCCAGCTGAGCTTTTTGCCTTGGGGTATGATGTCTCTTGTCCATTAACAGACGAAGCAATTGATTGATTGGTATTTTTTTTTCAACAAATCTCCTTCGTCTGTTCGGTTACTGAGATATCTACATATTGGAGTAGCACATCTCCATCTCTGCAAGGCTGGAAATTTTCTAGGTTTAAGGCCAAGGCTTCGCCAAAAAGGTAGGTGAATTTTTAAATCCTTGGGGAAACCTAGTCCAAGCAAACTGCCTCTTTTGACCTGTTACTGGGTCTTTCCTACTCGAAAGCAAACAGTTTTTGGCTGTCTCTATGTATTTGAGATGGTGAAGAAGGCGTAGGCGAACAGGCAAGGCTAGAGGCTTTACTTGTATAATTATAGGTGCATGATGATACGCATGGCCTGGTGGATTCTTAAACCACCATTACTTGCCATCTGGGGGAATGGTGCCTCATCATTAGGGCCATTTTATCTTCCTCAAAGGACAGTGTAGCTCCCATTTTGCATAGGATATCACGACCCAAAAGAGGAACTGGGCATTCAAGCATGTCTTGGGACATTCTTGTAGCCAGTGGCCTTTTTCCCTTACACCAATTACATCGACCTCTGCTTTGGGCTTTGGAATTATTTGACAATGCAACTATCAGCAATTCAGCTTTATGTTACATCCTGTCATCTTTCTTTCTTTCTTCTACTTTTCACAAAGACCTTTCATGCAATTTCCATTTTATTCAAGCCACACAGACCGTTCCATCCTCAGCGAAATATCGCTCTAAGTCCTGCCGCAGTTGCCAGAATTGTTGCAGAAAATGACAGGCTTTAGACTTCTCAGGATACAGGAGGAGTTTATTTGGCAGCCAGGTTCAGAAAGTTAGCCCATGGCTAACGTGAATTTCTGAACGACCTTCATTATCGAAGCACGCATTCTTATACATTCCACAATTGCTAGGGTTGCACAGCAAGCCACAAACAAAGTGCATTTAGGCTTAGCACAGCCATAATAAAAGAACAATATCCATGCCTTTGGTGGTGGGGATTTGTTTTGACAACAGTGGGGCTTGTGGGATGGTGAATCCCCGCTCATGGCGCAGAGGCGAAGGCAGAAGGCAATGCCCCCCACCAGACCAGACCGGTCTGGTGGGTGGGGTGCAGAGGTGGGTTGCTACCGGTTCGCACAGGTTCAGGCAAACCGATAGTGGACATTGGGAGTGGGTCGCCAAACCGGTAGGTACGGATGGCTGGCCACACCCCCAAACCGGTTCCCTGGTCACCAATGCTGTTGCAGAAAATGACAGGCTTTAGACTTTTCAGGATACAGGAAAATATAATATTCTGCCTTTTCAATATTTCCTAGGATATTTCATTTTTCTAGGAGAGGGATGGGTTTTAACTTCCTACTGTTGCAGAAATTGACAGGCTTTAGACTTCTCAGGATACAGGAAAAGTTTATTTGGCAGCCAGGTTCAGAAAGTTAGCCCATGGCTAACGTTGCGAATTTCTGAACGACCTTCATTATCGAAGCACGCATTCTTATACATTCTCAAAGACAGCATAACACGGAAACACTTAACTCATTTCTTATTGGTTACCTTGAGGAAAAAGCCTTATAAGAAGATGGGGGGTCTTACTTCTCCTTTTGTTACAGGTATGGACTACGTGCCATTAACAAACTTAAATTGAACCTTGTGGTTTTGGACTTTTGACATAGGGACATTTGCTGGAACCTGTTGTGGTTGAAGGCTGATGACATTTCCCTGTCCCTTTAAGCAAGCTTCTAACTGTCCCTTTAATGCCACGTCTTCATTCTTATATTTTAATCCATATTTTATTCTACTTTAATGCCATTGCCGGTATGTTTTTTACTCATTTTATAATGAGTAATTATAAAATAGTAGAACAATTAACAGGCAACTATGCATCCGTAAGCAACGCAAAGCGCGCACGAAGCAAACCGGCAGTAACACCAGCAGCAACCCACCCCTGGTAGGGTGGGAAAACGAATGGCGCCGCTCTGCTTGGTTTCCTAACCCACCTCCGCCAGCCGGGTCTGGTCTGTTCTGGTGGGGGGGCATTGCCTTCTGCCTTTGCCGCCATGCCACAAACGGGGATTCACCATCCCGCAAGCCCTGCTGCTGTCAAAATTAATCCCAGGCGTTATGCTGCAATGAAAAGCACAGCTTTTGTCTGAAGGAGGAAGAGGAACGGGAGAAGAAAGAGGGAAAGCGGCTGAGTGAGAAGGGCCCCGCTGGCCAGGCACTAAAGCGCCACCACTGTCGCTGCAGCGAGAGAGAGAGAGAGAGAGAGAGAGAGATTGATCCAATCCAACGTGTGTGTGTGTGTGTGTTGAGAGAGAGATCCGATCCAACCACAGAGAGTTATACCAGGGCTGGCGGCGGTGCTCTCTCTCTCTCTCTCTCTCTCTCTCTCTCACTCACTCACACACACACACACACACACACACACGTTGGATCAGATTGTTATCTCGCTCACCCCACCTCATGGTGGCATCAGCCATACTTTCCATGGCGACCTGCACTGCTTCATCCTGCACCCCCCACCTCCTCGCTTTGTTCTTCACCACTTCTTCTCCTTGCTTGCCACCGTAACGGAGTAGGAGGCTGTGCTGACACAAAGTGAGGCAGTGGGGGGGGTGGAGGACGAAGCAAGGCAGGATGTAGGAAGCTGCTCCCCACGGCCCGCACTGGCTTACCTGAGTGCCCCACAGCCAGGCCATCAACATCCTGACAACTGCCTCGTCTTGCGGCAGCTCCAGCAGCCCCGTCCAGGACCCCACGTATGTCACTCAGTCTCCTGCTAGTGGGCCAGTGGCCACGTGGCATCCTGCACAGGGTTTCTGGAGCCGCCACCGTGAGGCCAGGCAGTTGTCAGGACCTTGATGGTCAGGCTGCAGGGCCCTCAGGTAAGTCAGTGCAAGGTGCATGGGGCAGCTCTGCACCCCCCTGTCTCGTTTCATCCTCTAACCCCCCCCACCTTGTTTCATCCTCCATCCCCCCACCACCTCGTTTCGTCGTCCATCCCCCAACCCCCACCCTAGCTTGATTTTACAGCTGCTTTAGTGGTTCCTGGCACTGTCCTTTTGGGGTGAACTTCCAAGGGGCAGGATGCAAGCTTGGCACTCTGTTTGGTTTTTTTTACTGCCTTTCTTGGGGCATGTGATCTTTCCTTAAATCTGGATGATTTCCTTAGGATATCTTTTTTTTTTAAATATACTTTATTGAAAAGACAGTGCCATGTCAGGGTAACAATTACAAATAAAGCAAAGCCAAAGAAAAATCAATAGCAAATATTAACATACTTAGCAAGCTAATAACTATAACAGTAATATATTTACAGTAATTATAATAATGCAACCAATGGGAAAAAAAGAGAAAAGAAAATGAGCTTTAACTAAATTTCTACTTACATTAGCCTATTTACAATTTTTCCATATTATATCCATAATTCTATAGCATCTTTATTTTCCATACTAACAGTTATTGACATTCGTCAACTTCCCTCTCATTTCTACCTCTTGTCTCTATCCATTCATAAAATTTATTCCATGTCCTATAATATTTCTTGTCTTCTTTATCTTTAATTTTTAAGGTTAATCTATCCATTTTAGCACAATCCCAAATTTTCCTAGTTATATCATCATCCGATCGAGTGTTCGCATTTTTCCAATATTTAGCATACATGATTCTTGCTGCCGTCAATATATGTAACACTAAATATATGGTTGCTTTGTCATATTCCGACAGTATACCTAAAAGGCATATTTCCAATTTAAACTCAGTATGTTTCTCAGTTATTATTTCTAACAAATTATGAATTTTCACCCAGTAATTCCTTGCTTTCTTACATGCCCTCCACATGTGGTAGTATGTTCCTGGAATCTAGTTACATTTCCAGCATTTGGCGGAGGAGTTCTTATACATTTTGGCCAGTCTTGCAGATGGCAAATGCCACCTATAAAACATTTTGTAGAGGTTTTCCTTATAGGCCGTGGCCATCGTCAGTTTGTAGTTTCTCTCCCAAATTTTTAACCATTTTTCTAATTCTATATTGTATCCGAAATTCTTTGCCCAGGCAATCATCATTTCTTAAACTATCTCTTCCTCCATTTTATAGTTCAGTAAATAATTATATATTTTAAAATCGATTTTTCATCCATCCCCATTAAAATTTTAGCCAATGCTGTTTGTTCTTTATTTACACCCCATAATTTAACATCTTTTTCGTGCCTTGATTGGATCTGAAAATACGGCCACCAGGATAAGTCCATCCCCGACTCTGCAATTGTCTGGATTTAAGATCACCCCTTTCATCGAAAATATCCTTGTAACATACAATTTTTCCCCAATGTATAAGATTTGGATATATTATTGCCTCCACTGGAGAGAGCCAGACTGGTACTTCCCTATAATGTTGTAGTTTATTTTTTTCCCAAATGTTAAGCAATGCGCTCCTCACATAATGCCTTTGGAAATATTTGTGCGCCATATTTCTGCCATACCAGAGGAAGGCATGCCAGCCTAATTGCAAGTCATGCCCTTCTAGTAACAATAGTCTTCTGTTATTTAAATTTATCCAATCTTTTAGCCAGGTGAGAGCTAATTCCCAGTCTGGGAGCCCAAAACCACCGTTATTCCTAGAGTCCTGTAGTAATTTCAATTTTACTCTCGATTTTTTTACCTTGCCAAATATACTTCAAAGTCATTTTATTTAGTTTGTCAAAAAAATTCTTTTCAAATTTTACTGGTATGGTTTGGAATAAAAAAAAGGAGTTTTGGTAATATTTTCATTTTCACAACTGCAATTCTCCCTATCATCGATAACTGTACATTCTTCCACCTTTCCAAATCTATTTTAATTTGTTGTATCAGCTTTGTATACTTGTCCTCTTTGATTGTCCCACACCTTGCTGTTAAAAAAATACCAAGGTATTTAACCTTTTTTTCTATCTGTAAACCAATTTTTTCTGTCAATTCCTTTTTCTGTTTGTTGGTGAGATTTTTGACTAATACCTTGGTTTTATCTTTGTTTATTTTCATCCCTGCCACTTCTCCATATTCCTCAATTTTCTTTATCAATTTAGGACCAGTTTCTATGAGTTCTTCTAATATAAATATTAAATCATCAGCAAAAGCTTGGAGCTTAAATTTTTCATTTCTAATTTCCAGTCCTTTTATCTCTGTGTCTCGTCTTATGTCCCTGGTCAATACTTCTAATGTTAAAATAAATACTAATGGAGAGACGGGACAACCTTGCCTTGTTCCTTTTCGTATAGTAAAACTTTCTGTCACATCTCCATTAACCAATACTTTTGCATTCTGTTGAGTGTAAATTGCTTTTATCGTATTGATAAATTTCCCATCAAATTCCATAAGACTTAATTGTTGCAACATAAATTCCCAATTTATATTATCGAATGCTTTCTGTGCATCCAGGAATATTAACACTAGTTGTTTTTCATTATGTATTTCATAATATTATAGTACATCCATAACTACTCTGACATAATTTCTAATTTGTCTCTTAGGTAAAAACCCATTTTGATCTGGGTGAATGAATTCATTTAAAAAGCTTTTTAATCTTTCAGCAATTATTGATGTGAAAATTTTATAGACTGTGTTTAATAACGAAATCAGTCTATAATTTTTTATTTGTGTTATGTCCAAAACTTCTATAGTCCAGTGCATTATTAACAATTGTGTTGAAATCTCCCATGATACAGATATTTTCGTATTTTATTTCTAGAATTTTATTATGAAGTTTGTTATAAAACTCCTCTTGTCCAGTATTTGGTAACAACTATAAGAGTCTGTTTTTGATTCAAAATCACCTCCAACATCAAAATTATCCCTTCTTCGGCATTAAAAACTTGTTTGGCATTTAATGTTTCTTTCACATAAAATGCCACCCCTCTTTTTTTTTTTTTTTGCTGTGGTAATGAGTAGAATAGTTTTCCCAATTTAGAAAATTCCAATTATTTATATTGTTGTCTCTTAATGTGCACTTCTTGGAGCGCATAATATTTTAATTTCAATAGTTTAGAAAAAATCTTCCTTTTTATTGGTGAATTCAGCCCATTAATGTTGACTGATAATAACCTTTATTTCGTCTTGCATTATTTTATTTATATCTAGCCTTTATAGTCCTAGTTCTAACCGTTCTTTTTTCTCCTTTTCTCCCTGTGCTTGTTTTGGGTATCTTCCTCCTGTTATTGGTACCTCTTGGCTTTTATATACTAACTCTCTTGTTTCTTGTTCCTCTTCTAAAGCAAAGTAATTTTCATAAAAATCCGTCGCCTTATCCAGTGAGTCTAATCGGTACCTTTTTTCTTGCAAGGTGACTAGAATCCCTTCAGGAAACAGCCACCTGGTTTACATTATGTCTAACCAAGACTGTGGTGAGAAAGTGATATTGTTTTCTTTGATCCCTTACTCTCCTAGGGATTTGTTTCAAAACCACCAACTGTTTATCTTTATATTCTAGTGGTTTATCATTCGCCTTATAGAGTATCTCACCCCTTAACGATTTTTTCACTAGTCTTACATGTACATACCTCCCTAGGAAGATTGTATCTTCTTGCATAATTTGTATAGATCCTGTATGTTTCGTCCACCTCCATATCCATTTCCTGTTTGTCTATGCCTAATGCCTTTGCTAACAGTTCTTTCATTATATCTGGTAGGTCTTCTCCCTTCTCCTCTTCTATGTTTTGAAACCTTAAATAATGATCAACTTTTTCTGTGTCTAACATTATCACAGTATTTATTCTTTGTTTGCTTGTGTCAGTTGCTGATTTAAATCATCTACTTTCTTTTCCATATATTCTGTTTTCTCCTCCATTTTTTGAATCTTTTGTTCACTTTCTAATATCCTTTGTTGGAAGTTCTCAAATTTTTCATCCATATTCTGATTTTTTTCTTTCAGCTCTCCCGTATCGTTTCTCACTTCTCCGGCTGTAAAACACTTTCAACTGACCTCTGATTTGAGGGTCTGGAAGATGTTGAGGCCAATGTTGAGGATGCCTTTTTACCTATTTTTGCTATATTTGAAGTCGACATTTTAGCAATTATTTTTTTTTAGTCAGTAGTTATTATCACCACCCCTACTACTCCCTATAAACGTAGACCACCCCAGAATTGACCACTTAGAATATTCCAGTACGGCGAGTGTTCTGACACCCCCCCCTCGTCCCACACCAACACACTCCGAGCCAAAGATACTTTACAGGATTTATTAACAGACAGACAGGTCCTTGGCAGCAAACCGGCACAGACAAGCCAGGCAGCAATCCAACACAGATAAGCCGTGGCAGCAATCCAGCCTGCCAAGCTCACAATCCTGTTCTCCAACATTAGTTAATGCGTTGACTTCTGCAAAAGGGGCGTGTGCACAAGCAGTCCTTTTATAGTCTGGAGAGGAGCCTAATTACCACCAGCCGAGTGCAATTACCTCCTGTAACTGCGCAACTGTTCCTTACGCCTATTAGCTCTCCGGTGCCGGGCATCCAGAAACAACTCACTGCTGACGTCCGGATCACACTCCCTTGTCTCCTCCCCACTGGTCCAAGGCTCAGGCGCCTCCTGATGGCCAACCAGCCTCTCTGCGCCCTGCTCAGAGTCGGAACCCTGTCCAGGGTCCTCCACATCCTCCAGAGCCGACTCATAGGGACCCTCGTTGTCGGAGTCTGGTGGCAGCTCCAATGGCTCCTGCTGGGCCACAACAGGCGACTATCTCCCCATCTCAGTATACAACAGTTCTTGAGGTCCATTGGCTCCACGCAAGAACTCAGCTTGGCTTTTCATCCAAGCATGAATGGAGCAGCGGAACATATGAACACAATGGTTGAAAAATACATCCATTGTTATGTGGATTACCAACAGGACGATTGGTCAGACCTGCTACCGTTCGTCGAAGTAGCATATAACAATGCTGTCCATAGCAGCACTGGATTAACTTCTTTCCAAATTACCAGCGGCATGGAATTTCCTCATGCCTGAGCTGCCCAGGGAGACCCCCTCTTCAATGTCTTTCACTGAATGGATGGACTCTCTCAAAAAGGGGTGGGAGAATACCAAGAAAGCCCTGACAGATGCGGCGGAAGAATACTGTATAAGAAACAAGCAGACAAGCACCGCTCGCTTCAACCCCCCTTCCGTGTGGGAGATAAAGTTTTTCTATCAACCAAATACATATGGTTGAGGATGCCTAGCAAGTAACTAGGACCTAAATTTTTAGGTCCCTTCCCAATAGTAAAAATAATTAACCCAGTTACATTTAAGCTCAGCCTGCCTCGAATTGTAGGGAAAATACACCCAGTTTTCCATTGTAGCCTGCTGAAACCTGTGATTGGGTCTAGTGTGAGACCTCAGACCCAACCACCCCCTCCCCCTATAGTAGTATAAGGAGGGAGACATTACAAATTGAAAAAATACTAGATTCTAGATTGTATAGTGGTTGGTTACAATATTTAGTGCATTGGAAAGGGTACCCTTTGTCGGAAGCTACGTGGATAAAGAGTTGGAATGTGAAAGCTGACAGATAAGTTAAGCAGTTCCATGACAAATTTCCAGATAAACCAAAGGGGTGGGGGGTGGGGGGAGAGAGAGAGGTGGTTAGTTACATAATTTTAACATCCTGCATTACTCTCATTACAGGATACCTTTTTTTGCTGAGGGGGACAAGCCTGTCAGACCTGGAAGCCATCTTTTACTTTTTGGATTTCAGGCCTGCCACACTTTCTACTGTGGGAAAATGGGAGGGTGGATTAAACAGAGTACAGCAAAGTACTGAAAAAACTCCTCACCGACAAACTCTACACAAAGCTGTCAAAATGTGAATTCCACAAAACTTCTCTAGATTACCTAGGCTACCGGATATCCAGTGAGGGAGTAGAAATGTATCTGGGTAAGATAAAAGCAGTACTTGACTGGCAACCCCCACACACAGACAATTTCAGAGCTTCCTGCAGTTTGCCAACTTTTATAGGCAATTCATCCCTGCTTTTGCAGAAGTCGCCCTGCCCCTAACAGAACTGTTGAAAACAGCTGACAAAGCAAAACCCATCCCAACCACTTGCTTGGACAATGGACTGCCAAAACCGTTTGAAAAGTTGAAAGAACTCTTTGCCCAAGAGCCAATTTTGCAACACCCGGATCCAGAGCAACAATTCATAATATAGGCAGATGCCAGCAATGTGGCTGTGGCAGCAGTACTTTTGCAAAGGGATCCAAAAGGACAACTCCTGCCTTGTGCCTATGTCTTCAAAAAGATCACTGACACAGAGAGATGATGGTCCATTTGGGAGAAAGAAACCTACGCAGTCCGCTGGGCCCTGCTCTCATGGAGACATTTCCTAGAAGGGGGTGGAGTGCCTTTCAAGGTCTGGACTGATCATAAAAACCTCAAGCTCTGTAAACCCCCATAAAATTCTCTCCCGAGCAAGTCCGCTGTGCACAGTACTTCAGAAGATTCAAATTCAAACTGAAGTACATCCCAGCAGGGAAGAATCTGCTATCAGATGCCTTGTCAAGAAAACTGCAATTTGACAGCCACCTGGAGGAAGTGGTCCATGCCATCATCCTCCCCGCACAACCGGCAGTGCAAGTCACCACCATAGGCCGAGCCAGGTGGCCTCCTGACCCCAGCTGGGACAAGCTGACAGCCACATTGAAAGCCGTGCTGCCCACCGACCCCTGGCTCACTGACAACAAGGATGTTCTGACCATGAGGGATGGACTAGCATGGAAGGGGGCCAAACTATACGTCCCAGTAAGCTTGAGACTGGAAGTGTTACAGCTCAGCCGTGACTTTAAGCTAGCTAGCCACTTTGGATTCCTGAAAACGTTACATCTCACTAGACGACAATTCTGGTGGCCAAAGATAAAAACAGATGTGGAAGACTATGTAAAAAACTGTGCCATGTGTGCTGCCATGAAAATGAGACCTGGAAAAACCCCTGGACTCCTTCAGCAAATGACAAGTAGACCTTGGGAAGATATCACAATGAACTTTATAGTTGAGCTCCCAGAAAGTGGAGGAAACACCATAATCTGGACAGTGATTGATTTATTTTCCAAGCAAGCTCATTTTACTGCTTGCTCTGGACTGCCTTCAGCAAAGAAGCTAGCTAATCTATTTATCAAACACATCTACCACGAGAATGGAGTACCCCGGCAAATCATCTCTGACCGTGGCGTCCAATTTATGGCCAAGTTCTGGAAGGACTTCCTGAGATCCATTGGGTCTACGCAAGGACTTAGCTCGGCTTTTCATCCGAGTACAAATGGAGCAAACGCAATGCTGGAACAATATATCCATTCCTATGTGGATTACAAACAAGAAAATTGGTCCGACCTGTTGCCGTTTGCAGATGTGGCTTACAACAATGCAGCACCCCTTTTTCAGAGAGTCCATCCACTCTGTTAAAGACATTGAGGAGGGGGGTTCTCTGGGCAGCTCTGGCATGGGGACAAATTCCATGCCACTGGTAACTTGGAAAGGAGTCAATCTGAAGCTGCGGTAGAATATAAGAAGCAGGCAGACAAGCACCGCTCGCTTCAACCCCCCCTTCCATGTGGGGGATAAAGTTTTCCTGTCAACCAAATACATACAGTTAAGACTACCTAGCAAAAAATTAGTACCTAAGTTTTTAGGTCCGTTCCCAATAGTGAAAGTAATTAACCCAGTAACAGTTCAGCTTAGCCTCCCCTGCATCTTAGGGAAAACACATCCCATTTTTCATTGCAGCCTGCTAAAACCAGCCCTTGAGTCTAGATTAAGACCTCATACCCAGCCACCTCCTCCTCCTATAGTGGTACAAGGAGGAACCCATTACGAAGTGAAGGAAATTTTAGATTCAAGGCTGTATAGGCATCATTTGCAATATTTAGTTCACTGGAAGGGGTACCCTTTGTCTGAAGCTACCTGGGTTAAGAGTTGGGATGTGAAAGCAGACAGATTAGTTAAGCAATTCCATGACAAATATCCTGACAAGCCAAAGGGTCCCACGAGGGGGGGTGGGGGTGGAGAGGTGGTTAGTTGCATAATTGTAACCCCCTGCATTACTCTCATTACAGGATGCATTTTTCTGCTGAGGGAGGGAAGCCTGTCAGATCTGGAAGCCATATTTTACCTTTTGGACTTCAGGCCGGCCACATTTTCTACTTTGGGAAAATGGGAGGGGCGATTATACAGAGTGTGGGTGATATATAGCCATAACAACATTCTTTCTCAGAAAGTCAAGGTCATCTGTCCCTGCAGCTGTGATGAGGTGACTGGGAGGCATCTCCTGTTTTGGATGGTACATGATTGGATCATGTGATGGACATGTGGGTGCTGGGCAGGGTCTTAAACTTTCTTTTGGGTGGGGAAAACCTGGAAGCTTTCAGATTTGGGTTTTCCTAGATGTGCCAATATGACGTCTCTCTAATGGAATTGGGGAAAGTACACCCAGTCTTTCACAGAAGTCTACTGAAACTCATAGGGGAGGCAACCACTCGGCCCAGGCCACCGCCATTACCCGGCCCTATAGAGGTGGAGGGAAATCCATTATGAGATCGACCATGTGTTGGATTCCTGGGTACATAGAGGACGGTTGCAATATCTGGAATGGTGGAAAGGTTATCCCATCACAGAGGCCACCTGGGTGACAAGTAGAAACACTAGGGAGGCCCGACTGATAAAGAAATTTCACAAGGAACATCCCCACAAACCAAGGAGGGGCCTGGGTGGTCAGGGATAATGGTCCGCTAACGTTTCTGATTAATGCTTACTGCTTGTGCTTTCTGTTCTTACAGGTGCAGGCCTGGTAGAGGGGAGCTGCCTGTCAAACCCCAAACCCAGGGTTTGCCATACCTGGGGGAGGGACCCCTGCACTGGTGATGGGTGGTGGGTGACTGGAGACTGTTCCGGATGGAAGCACATGGAGCCAGAAGCGCACAGAGCTGACGAACAGCTGGTCCCGGTTCGGCTGATGATCAGCTGTTCGGAGCTGATTGGAGGACCACAATGCCGAGGTCTCCCAAGCACAGAGCAGCTGGCCAGCGGACCTGAGCAAGGTTGCCAACAATCAGCTGTTCGAGGCTGCTCAGAGGTGCGGTGAGGACTACGGGGCCAGAAAGCCTCGGCTGGAGAACAGCTGGGTGGTAGGCCTGATCGAGTCTTCTGACGATCAGGTGATCCTGACTGAAAACTGGCCGCTGTGGTGGTGAGAGGGCGTGGCTCAACTGTTTAATCCTGACTTTAGTCCTGTTTTGCTTTTGCTCAATGTGTGCTGAGATTCTGGCTCATTAAAGCCTGTACAATGCAAACTGCATGGTTTAGGTCAGACCATTGAGATTCATTCAATCTTTCATGGCTTCTCTCCTGGTTACCAAATCTCAAATGGCTAAAAGCTCTTCTTGTAAGAGCACTACAGTAAGTATAATAACAGTATAGGTAGTCCTTGACGTATGACCACAATTGAGCCCAAAATTTCCATTGCTAAGCAAGACATTTGTTAAGTGAATTTTGCCCCATTTTACAACCTTGCTTCCACAGTTAACTGAATCCCTACAGTTGTTAAGGTAGTAAGTTAGTTAATAGCATGGTTAAGTGCAGTGGTGGGATTCAAATAATTTAACAAAGGGTTCTCTGCCCTAATGACCAACTGGGTAGGCGTGACTGGGTGGTCATGTGGCTGGGTGGACGTGGCCAACTTAACGTCACTCACATCAAGGGGCACTTCACCTCACCCAGCCTCTCATGACCTTGGGGATGCTGCAATGGCCGTAAGTGTGAAAAACAGTCATAAATCACTTTTTTCAGTGCCATTGTAACTTTGAATGGTTACTAAATAAACTGTTGTAAGTCAAGGATTACCTGTACAAAAATAAAAAAAGCTTCTTTGCTTGCAAAAAGCTGCCCTAAATACCAATCATTAGATTAGAAATACCTGCAAGCCAGAGTTACAAATCAGGCAGGGTTGTTAGGAATGTAAGCTAACAGTTGGGTCAGCAATATATAAACCATGATGGTAGTATCATTTGAACCTTCCTGAAGCTGGGATTGGAGCTGCTAGATAGAAGGGGGGTGAGTCAGAGAGACAAAGAGACTGAGGTGGGGGCCCTTTAACTCCATATCATTTGAGCCTTCCTGAAGCTGGGATTGGAGCTGCTAGATAGAAGGGGGGTGAGTCAGAGAGACAAAGAGACTGAGGTGGGGGCCCTTTAACTCCATATCATTTGAGCCTTCCTGAAGCTGGGATTGGAGCTGCTAGATAGAAGGGGGGTGAGTCAGAGAGACAAAGAGACTGAGGTGGGGGCCCTCATATATCATATATCTATAAACCAAAATAGCAATAATACATTCTTGATTAGTGTGCTTGAGATTGTGATTTTATTTTATTTCAAAATGACCGGCTTAGTTCAATGTAATAACTATTTTGCACCAGTCTTTCGCAGTACTCTTTTCAAATTTGGATACTGTCCCCTTTGTAAACAAATTACTAGTCTACATAGACAGATTACCTATCTAGAATCTCTAATCTGTGCTCTCCAAGCAGAAATTAGGTGTTCAATTCGGCCATTCCACTCTATGGAGATGCCACGCTATCAGCCCGCTCTGCCACAAAGATCTTGCAGGAGAAGAGCAGTCTGAACAACCGTGGGATCTGGCAGGTTGAGAGCTGTGAACCATAAACACAAAGCTTTTGCTGTGACCCAGCAAAACAGATATAGTGCCCTTGCTGACATTAATGGGGACACTAAAGAGATAGGTCAAGGTAGTTGTGATAATGATGACTCAAATAAGCAGGGGATCGTGGTCCAAAATGAAGAACTTTCTTCGGAAAGGTGAAATGGGGAACCAGGTATCACACATCAGTCGCAGAAGAAGAGCAAGGTATACAAAAAGAGAAGTCACCTTTTGGTTGGTGATTCAATCGTAAGGGATCTAAATTTAGGAGAGGATATGGAGGTTTTAAAAGCGGTCAGGTGTCTGCCAGGTGCTACTGCCAGCAGAGACAAGAGGCGTATTCTTAAGATAGTCAAGAATGCAAGTAAGGACTGTGATGTTGATGCTATTATACATCTTGGCACTAATGATCTGTCCCAGAAAGATGTACTTTCTGTGCAGAATGATTTCCAGAACTTGGGGTATGAACTTAATAGTTTAGGTTGTAGGCTTATCTTTTCGGTGGTTTTACCAGTATATAAGGAACAAAAAGGGAAGGGCCAGCATGTAGCAGAGTTTAATGTGTGGCTAAAGGAGTGGTGTAAAAGGGAAGGCTTTGGTTTTATTAGTCATGATGCCTGTAGTTGGTCCAATGAAAAACTGTACAAAAGAGATGGGTTGCACCCATCCAAGAAAGGGACTGAGTTACTTGGCATTAAATTCACAGATTTTCTGGATAAACATTTAAACTGAAGAGTGGGGACAGAGAATTAATAGATACAGAACATTTCTGTCCCCATCAAACTAAAATTCATAGGGTTATAAATGCATGTAATATAGATGTTTGTGTGGGTAAGATTATCACTCCTGCTGTCAAGCAAAACCAAGCATTTAATAGTGATTGCCATACCATGTGCATGAATCACACAAGTGGCAAGAAAATAGGGGCAGTCAGGCATAACACAGGTTATGTAGACAGTAAGCACAAGGTCAATCAAAATGGACTCAAATGTCTATACACCAATGCACAGAGTATGAGGAATAAACAGGGCAAATTAGAAATTCAAGTAAAAGAGGGCAGATATGATATTGCCATTACAGAAACTTGGTGGGATGAAACCGACAAATGGAACATACAGCTAGAAGGATTTAAATTATTTAAAAGAAATAGACCAAATAAAAGAGGTGGTGGAGTTGCACTATATATAAGAAATAACTACATCTCTACAGAAATAGAGCACAACAATGATGAGAACTATCTTGAATGCATTTGGGTCAATATTAAAGGTTGTGGGGGAAATGATATTGCCATAGGTCTATACTACAGGCCACCCAACCAAGCAGAAGGAGTAGATGAACTTTTTGCTAGTCAGCTAACTAAGGTATGTAGGAAGCACACCACAATAGTAATGGAAGATTTTAACTACCCTGACATCAACTGGGAAACAAACTCTGCACCAAGTGGAAGATCCAACAGGTTCCTAACAAACCTAGCAGACAACTTTGTTTTCCAAAAAGTAGAGAAGGGAAAAGGGGATCAGCCATATTGGACTTAATTCTCACTAACAGAGAGGAAATGATAGAAGGTGTTGAAACCACAGGTACCCTGGGGGCGAGTGACCATGCAATATTGGAATTCAACATTATGCAAACACAAGTAGTAAAACAAAGACAAACTAGAGTCCTGGACTTTAAGAAAGCTAATTTCAATAAACTTGGGGAAAATTCCATGGATGAGAATCCTCAGGGGAAAACAACTCAAGAAGCTTGGGCAATTTTGAAAAGTGAGATTATAAAAGCCCAGTCTACCACAATACCAACGAAGAAGAAAAATGACAGCGCCCAAAAGAAACCAGCATGGCTGCATAAAGAACTCTCTGAAAAACTGAAAGACAAAAAAGATAAGTATAATAAGTGGAAGGAGGGGGACATATCTAAGGCAGAATATCAGCAAATAGCCCAAGCCTGTAAAGATGAAGTGAGGAAAGCTAAGGCTCACAATGAAGAAAGGCTTGCCACAAAAGTAAAAAAATTTTTAAAAGCGTCTTGCAACATGTTAAAAACAAGAAAAAAGTTAAGGAAACAATTGGTCCATTGCTAGGAGAAAGTGGCAAGAAGGTGACAAGCAACAGGGAGAAAGCAGAACTATTTAACTCATGTTTTGCATCTGTCTTTACACAAAGGGATAAAACAGTCCAACCTATCAAAAACAGCACCACAAAAATCAGATTAGGAACACAAATTGAAATAGGGAAGAAAATGGTAAGTGAGCACCTGTCTACCCTAGATGAGTTCAAATCACCAGGACCGGATGGATTACACCCCAGGGTTCTGAAAGAACTAGCAGACGAGATCTCAGAACCACTGAATTATATCTTTCAGAGATCCTGGAACACCGGGGAACTACCAGAGGACTGGAAAAGAGCTGATGTGGTTCCCATCTTCAAAAAAGGGAAAAAAATAGATCCAGGAAACTACAGACCTATCAGCCTGACCTCAATACCAGGAAAGATTCTGGAAAAAATAATCAAGCAACGAATTTGCGAACACCTAGAAGCAAACCAAGTAATAGCCAAAAGCCAACATGGGTTTGTCAAAAACAGATCATGCCAGACTAATCTTATTGCATTCTTTATAATGTGACAAAATTAGTGGACCAGAGGAATGCCGTCGATATAGTTTATTTGGACTTCAGTAAGGCATTTGATAAGGTAGACCATAACCTACTACTAGATAAAGTAGAAGAATGTGGGTTAGACAGCATCGCCACCAGATGGATTCCTAACTGGCTGACCAACTGCACTCAAAGGGTAGTCCTCAATGGAACTGCATCTACATGGAGGGAAGTATGCAGTGGAGTACCCCAAGGCTCTGTTTTAGGCCCAGTATTCTTCAACATCTTCATCAATGATTTGGATGAGGGAATAAATGGGGAACTCATCAAATTTGCAGATGACACCAAGCTGGCAGGAATAGCCAACACTCCAGAAGATAGGCTTAAGATACAGAAGGATCTTGACAAACTTGAACATTGGGCACTATCTAATAAAATGAAATTCAGTGGTGAAAAGAGTAAGGTTCTACATTTAGGCAACAAAAACGGAATGCACAGGTACAGTATAGATGGTACCTTGCTCAGTAGTAGTAACTGTGAAAGGGATCTTGGAGTCCTAGTGGACAACCATTTAAATATGAGCCAGCAGTGTGCAGCAGCTGCCAAAAAAGCCAACACAGTCCTAGGCTGCATCAACAGAGGGATAGAATCAAGATCACGTGAAGTGTTAATACCGCTTTATAATGCCTTGGTAAGGCCACACTTGGAATACTGCATTCAGTTCTGGTCGCCACGATGTAGAAAAGATGTGGAGACTCTGGAGAGAGTGCAGAGAAGAGCAACAAAGATGATTAGGGGACTGGAGGTTAAAACATATGAAGAACGGTTGCAGGAACTGGGTATGTTTAGTTTAAGAGAAAGAAGGACTAGGGAAGACATGATAGCAGTGTTCCAATATCTCAGGGTGTCAAACTATTCTCCAAGGCACCTGAGGGTAGAACAAGAAGCAATGGGTGGAAACTAATCAAGGAGAGAAGCAACTTAGAACTGAGGAGAAATTTCCTGACAGTTAGAACAATTAATCAGTGGAACAGCTTGCCTCCAGAAGTTGTGAATGCCCCAACACTGGAAGTCTTTAAGAAGATGTTGGATAGCCATCTGTCTGAAATGGTATAGGGTTTCCTGCCTAGGCAGGGGGTTGGACTAGAAGACCTCCAAGGTCCCTTCCAACTCTACTATTGTATTGTATTGTATAGTACTGTAGCTTTAAGTACTGCTGTAATGTGATTGGCTGCTGTTACCTCAAGCAGCCATAAGAGGGAGCCAGAATGACTGTTAGCTCTCTGCTTGTTAGATGCTGATTGGATGTATTGTGAGGTACTGTGTTTTTGCTACTGTTAGCAACTTTGTGTGCTGAACTGATTATATGATACTGGACTGTGTTCGAAGGATCATTGCTTAACTGAGAACATTGATAACTGACTGACTGAACCGTGTATGACTTGGACTTTAAATTGAACTCTGAATACCTCTATATTTCCACATAGTAAACTACTGTTATTTATACTATTCGGTGTCCCTGTATGCTGGTTTGTGCGTGTTCTTCCATACCACTCTCATTTCACTTCTCTGCACACTCACTCTCCTAACGGGGAGCTTACTTACTTAACAAGGGTGCCAGAACACCTTGAGGAATTAAAATAGTTAAAATGCAATGATAACTATCAGCAGCCAGCTCTTGCTCATAAAGTGAAACCCTTTAGCAGAGAGGTCATTTAAGTGACCTGGGTGGTCACTTCACCTGGGTGAGCATATTTGGGCTACAAAATGACAAGCTAAAGAGACAAATTAACAAATCATATAGGGGACCCAGGTTCAAGCCTCCCAAGCTTGTCAGGATCACAATAAAATTAGTACATGCCACCGATATCTAAATAAACTTCAAGCCCGGTGCCATGTTACTAAGCCTTATTATCATGAGAGAAAACTAAAACGAATTGGAGGATCCACACCCCTATTTTTTTAATCTTACTATCAGTGAGCAATCGTGTGCCTTGGCCACTCCAAAACAATGCAAAAGCACCAAAGGTGCTTTTTGAAGAGGAAACTGGACTTTCTGGAAACCAAGGAAGTCCAGTTGCCTCTTAAAAAAGCACCTTTGGGACAGCCGTGACCTAGGTGACTGAAGAATCCCCATAGACAAAAGACTCCTGTGCTCAGTGAACTGACAAAGCACCCTTTCACACCCAGGAGAAGCAATCATTAGATCCATTTGCACCACTTAAAGATACCAGTGGTGCGATTCAAATTTTTTTACTACCAGTTCTGTGGGCATAGCATGGCTTGGTGGGCGTGGAAGGGGAAGGATACTGTAAAATCTCCATTCCCACCTCACTCCAGGGGAAGGATACTGCAAAATCCCAATTGCCTCCTGATCAGCTGGGACTCGGGAGGCAGAGAATAAATGGGGGTGGGGCCAGTCAGAGGTGATAGTTACCAGTTCTCCTAACTATTCAAAATTTCTGCTACTGGTTCTCCAGAACTGGTCAGAACCTGCTGAATACCACCTCTGCAGCTGGTCTCACAATATCCTAAGGAAATCATCCAGATGTAAGGAAAGATCACATGCCCCCAGAAAGGCAGTAAAAAAACCAGTGCCAAGCTTGCATCCTGCCTCTTGGAAGTACACTCCAAAAGGACAGTGTCAGGAACCACTAAAGCAGTGAAGGAATACCCCCTCCCCAGTTACAAAAAGAAACCACAAGGCAGGAAAAAATGCAAACACAATACAAATAATAAAATCGCAAGTTTAAATCCTTTTAAAACTAAAACACATAAGCTCATTGCCAGAGCTCACACCACAGGCAAGCTCAAGTGTAAACACTTGAGATAAGCCTAACTAGAAAGAAAGAATGAAGCAAAGGAGCAAACACAGTAGCTGTTGCTTGTTAAACCAATTACCAGAACAAATAGACACAGGAACTAGCCAGATTTCTGAAGCTGCTTCTTTTCAGGAACAGAGATTTAAACTTCACCAAAAACCAGTTTTAGACTGAAACTCAGAAAGGGTATATAACAGTGGTGGGTTACAACTGGTACTCCCTGATACGGGTGTACCGGTGCCTGCCGGGAGCACTGGGTACCGTTCCGGTACGGTGCTCCGGAGGGCCACCCGCCCGCCCACCATCCTTACCTGTATTTGAACTCTTTGGGGCTTACGCGCACGAAGCGTACGGCACCTGCATGACACTCCGCCAAGCAGCTGGAGCACATTCATGTGGTGGAGGCCGGGCCCCATTGCACAATACCGGTTGCACCGGAATCCGGAACCCACCACTGGTATATAAACACGCGTTTTGATGACAGTCTTTCTAGCTAGCCAAGAAGCCTTGCTGAATGTCACTCATCTTGGTTCCTTGTCATTAAAAGCTTCTTTCCAGCAGCTCTGCACTGTTATTCAATTATTTCTTCAAAGTGCTGATCATTGCATCCCAGCTGGAAGAACTCCAACAGAGGAGCATTTCCTCCCAACAGTAGTGTAAAAAGCTTAAAACAACCCTTCCCCTTTAAAAAAGTCAAGCCCCTAATAAAGCAAAGTACCAGCAAAGGAAAAAAAAACTCTGGAGAAGCTCAGGGACAGTAAGCCTGGGTGTACTGTCAAGAATTATACAATGAAATAAGGGTTAACTGGAGAGGCAGTTTCTGTAAGCAGGGCAATAAAGATTAGGCTAGAAACACCAGAACGTTTCCTTCCTGCCTTCCTTACAGGATTAGCCCTGTAAAGTGGAAAAAAACAAATGGAGATTTCTTTCAACAACTGGTTCTCCGAACTGCTCAGAAAGTTAACAAACGGTTCTCCCGAATAAGTGTGAACCGGCTGAATCCCACCACTGGTTAAGTGAATTTGCCTTCCCCATTGACTTTGTCAGAAGGTTGCAAAAGGTGATCACATGACTCCAAGTCACTGCAACCATCATAAATACATGCCAGTTGCCAAGTGTCTGAATTTTGATCATGTGACTATGGGGATGCTACCATGGTTGTGAAAAATGTTCATATGTCAGTTTTTTCAGTGCAATTGTAACTTTGAACAGTCACTAAACGAATGGTAGTAAGTTCAAAGTTATCTGTAATAATTTTATCTTGTTGCCTCATTAAATGAGCTGCTCCATGTTTAAGAAGTTTGCAAAGTTGTTTTCCAGCTCACAACCAACCAGCCAGCCATTCGAACCAGGCTTCCCACATGATGTTACGAATAGATAAAAAACATGGATTTTACACTAATGAACCCTAACGTGCAGCACATTACAATGCTTGCACAGAAGGAGGGACTTGTGGAAAGTATTTTTATATATCAAATTAACCTTATTTCTGCACTGTCTCTGACTTTCCCTTAACCATTACACAATCCACAATTGACTGAGACTAGAAACAATGTTGCAAGCAAAGGTAAATGCATTGTTGCAAAAGATCGCTGAATTGCATCTCCACTAAATAATTGACAGCTGAGCCAAAACTGATTGAATCAAGTAAAAATAGCAAACACGGAAAATCCTTTACACAAACTTCCTTGAACCCACAAATGAATTTCCTAAGTCTGCAAACATAAGAGAAGTTAATTAAAATATTTTTGCCACTGAAGTCACACAACACATAAGGCATGCACACACTCACACCCCACAAAGACAACCTTCCCTATAAATATTTCTAGCCTCTCTACCCCCATTTGTAGCTTACCTCCGAGGGTGGGTTCTTTGCTCTCAAAATAAACTACCTCCTTTCCATGCAGTGTGTTTGGCATCCTTCTTGTGAGACTCCAGCTCCAATCAGGATCTTAGATTCTTCTTACCATGCCTTGCAAATACCTAAATAGACGGCCAGTTCTCTCTTTTAACTAAACAATACCATAATTCAGTTTCTGTAATATTCTGGAAATATTGATAGATTGAGACCAAACTAAAAGAGGGAGAACTAAGGGAAGCTGGCTTGCTTTCATAAAGAATATTAAGATAATGGCAACCCTGTTGCAAAGTAGTTGTAGAAGCAGTGTCTATTGGTGTGAATGTGAATTATGAACCTCAGTCTCTATGCTTGTACATAGGCTGCAAAAAGAAGTTGTTAGAGACTTCACTGTCTCTTTGTTTCTATCTACTGATTGTTCAGAGTTCTGAAGCTGAAATCAGATAGCCCTCAAATATTGTAAAATTCTTGTAACTCTCTCCTAAGGTTACTGAGACTGCTTTGAGAACCGAGTTCTATATGGCAGAAGATAAGCAGACTGGAATCAGAACAAACCATGAATGTTACTGAAAAGAGAAGCAAAAACCAAGAGATACAAAAATATTAACAAAGAGTTTCAGAAAGCTGTTAGAAGAGACAAGAAACAGTATTACAACATCTGTGAAAACATCAAAGATAGAAACTCAGGGTGCACTGTTGAGAGATCTAAGGGGATAGATTGGGGAGAGATCATCCTAGAGAATGTCTGTCTCTGTAGTCACTAAGAGTCAACACTGTGTTGGAAGAAATGTCCTTCTGGGTCAGTGGTGGGTTTCAAAATTTTTTGGAACCTCTTCTGTAGGTGTGGCCTGCTTTGTGGGAGTGGCTTGCTGCCCATGTGACTGGGTGGGAGTGGCTTGCCATCCATGTGACTGGGTGGGAGTGGCTTGCCACCCATGTGACTGGGTGAGAGTGGCTTGCCATCCATGTGACCGGGTGGGAATGGCCAAGACGATATCACTGAATTCTTTGCCCCAATGGATAAACTACAATAAGAAATAAAATAAGTACACAAAACAATACAAGAGCTACTTACAGGAGGAAGATGACTGTCCTTGCCAGTCACTGACTCCAATGAATGGCCTGCACAAAGAAGAGACACAGAAATGAACTCTTCCATTGCATGCACTGCATTAGGATGAAACCAGCACACAAAACAATAAAGACAGCTACTTACAGAGGGAAGATTACTGTCTCAATTGTGGTTGTAAGCTGAGGACTACAGGTAACAGAAGGGACCTCTGCTTTCACTCAACAATGTACAGTCTTTTCAGGAAGGATGTCCCCCAACAAACAGAAAAGATATAGTCTTTCATCCAAGAAGTTAGATCAAGAATGAATGACATAGGTAGATTCACAGAGGAATACAGATTTCTTTTTCTGAAATTTAGTTCTCAGTTCAAAAAAACAGGAATATATGAATTAGGTTCAGTACTTAGGTCGGTCCAAGTAGCTATTCAAGAGTTAGTGGTTAGAAGCAATGGTAAAGCAAGATATGGATTTAAAACCAGAAATATTTTGTTGGCTATTTGAAAGGGAATACAATACATATTTAATTTTACAAATGTTAGCAGCTGCTGGAATTGTGTTTGCACAACAGTGGAAAAACAGAGATATGAAAATGAATAAATATTACAATGTGCAGGAATAAATACATTGACAATTAAAATCAAGAAGGCTTTGAATACTTTTTCACGTGGGATTTGTTTTAGCAATTGCTAACTAACAGAAACAGAAATTAGAAATCTAAAAGTATGAAAGAAAACACCAATTATGAAAGGAAAGGTCACTAAAATGTATAAGGAAATATTATTAGTACTTGATCATTATTAATGCATAGATAACTGTTCTGACCCCCCTTCCTCCGTTGCCCACACAAAATACACTCCGGAACAGTACAAGAGAACAAGGTTTATTGCACAAACAAACAGAAGGTTCTGTGGCAGCAAGCCACCAAGACAAAACTCACAAGAACAGAACACAAAAGCAGCTATCCAGCTTGCTAGAATTCCAGACTAGAACTTCTGGCAAAAGTCTTCTGTTGACTGCTGCAAAGGGCGTATGCACAGTCAACCCTTTTTATAACCTGGAAAGGAACCTCCCAAACAGCAGCTGAGAGCTCTTACCGCCGGTAATTACGCCCACGCTCCTTGCGTCTATGGGCGCGGCGGTAACGAGCGTCCAGAAACTCCCTGCTGAGTTCTGACTCACTGTCTCGTGACTCCTCCCCGCTGCTCCAAGGCATGGCATCGGGAGCCCCCCTCCTCTGGCTCTCACCGCTGCTCCATGCCTCAGGCGCCTCCTGGTGGCCGACCAGACTCTCGGATCCCTGCTCAGCGTCCGAACCCTGTCCAGGGTCCCCCATCTCCTCTGCAGCTGACTCGTAGGGACCCTCACTCTTGGAGTCTGGTGGCAGCGGCAACGGCACCTGCTGGGCCACAACAGATAACTGCGGGACATTACACACCCACAAACTATGACAGTTCCAGGAAAACACCAAAAAATAACAATTTCCCCCCAAAAGACTGTAGATGAAACCAGTTTTTTTCCCTAACCCTAAGGACAGGAAAGACAAAGCCACTGGAATAAAAACCATCAAGGCATTGTGGGAAATTATAAAGGACAGTGCCAGGAAGCTCACAGAACCAGCAACCACCTCACAATTACCTAAACAACCAGGTATCACACAGAAACACACAAAATCTGGCAAAGCTGCCTTGCACCAACCTGGCCTGCCCATAGAAAAGCAGCCACTTTCAGAAACATAAACCATGCACCAAGCTGCACACTTAAAAGCAACATATTGCATCACAAATAAACCATTTGCAAAAAGGAATAACATTTCTTGTAATAAACATATTCTATAAACAATAAATAAATAAAAATTTGCTAAAAACAATTTGAAAAATATATTCTATAAATAATAAAAAAGTCCTTAAAACCATTAAAAATATTCCATACACAATACATTACAATAAAGCCATTAAAATATTTTATACACCATACTTTTAAATGTATTGAGTATAGAATATTTTTAAATGGTTTATTTCAATTTATTGTTGATAGAATATTTTTTTAAATAGTCTAAGACAATTTAAAAAAGATTCTACAAACAATAAATTGAAATAAAATATTTTTAAAAATTCTATACTCAATACTTTTAAATAAAACAATTTAAAAAAATTCTATACACAATAAATAAAATATTCTTTTAAAAAAACATTAAAAGGATAAAAGAAAAAAAACCAGAGTCACTTACCAGCAGGCAGAATCAGCAGCTCTCCGATGCGATGAATGCTGCAGGAAGCAGGCAGGCAACGAGGCAGCAGGTAAACTGGACTAAAGGGAGAAGGGACAACTGGGACAGCTAGGCCCACCGCCTGGCAGGCTTAACAAGCCAGGCGAGACTGGAGATGGGGGGGAGGGGGCAGGGGGGGTAGCAGGAAACCCCCTTTAAGCCACGCAGCGTACGCAAGCTCGCCGCTTTCGAGTTGGCATGAGCTAGCCTCTCCCCCCTGCCTACGCCTACGCAATCTCGCCGCTTTAGCGAGTGAAGGCCTGAAGGCCTTCCCTCATGAAAGCGGCGAGCTGGCGTAAGCTAGCCTCCCGCTGCCCCCTCCGCCCCCCCTCGCACTTAGTTGCTTACCTGACGGAAGCAGCAAGCTTCTGGAAGGTGAAGGGAAACAAAACGAAACGAAGGGAGGACCCGGTCAGCAAGCGCGATGCGACAGCTGCTCGGGAACAGACTCTTTTCAAAGGAGAAGGACTTTTCAAAAGAGGAATGTTGGCCGTTGGCGCCACACTTTTAAACGGTTTTAAGACTCCAGCCCGCTGACTGATTGGCTAGACTCCAGCCAATCAGTGAGCAACGGGCTGGGCTTGTTTAGTGCGGACGGGTGGGGGAGCGAGCGAGCTGCGACGGAATGGGCATGGTGAGCAAGTGACAGGGCCGGCCCGGGCAGGGTGTTCCGGAACTTACTTCCGGGTCCACTGGTGGAACCTCTTCTAACCGGTTCGGTAAATTTGACCAACCAGTTCTACTGAACCGGTGCAAATCAGTCAATGTTCCCTCTAAGCTGCGTGGGTGCGCGGCTGCGCACTTGACAGGAAAACACCACGCAGCAGTTTCCAACTGCCATGCAGTGATTTCTAATGTCACAGCATAACATTTGGCAAACGCCTGACTTTCCTTCCCCACCCATCTCCGAAATAAAAAACTGCTGCTTGACCTGCCTCCCCACGAAAGTACCCACTCCTGGTCTTCTCCTGGGTAGTGGTGGTGGTGGTGAAAGAACCTGGACAGTAGTGGATCAATGCATCAATGCATAAAAAAAGGGGGGGGGGAGACGTCGAGGACTGCTCCCACCTTCTTCGTACCCAAGAAGCAAGACCATAGTAGGTGTTGTGGCCCAGCAGCGGCTGGCTGAGCTGTTGGTGGACTCTGACCGCGATGACCATTATGGGACTGCTCTGGAGGATGAGGAAGACTCTGGAGGGTGTTTGGAGTCAGAGCAGGAACTAGAGAGGCCTGTTGGCCACCAGGTGGCATCTGAGTCAGGGAGCAGTGAGGAGGAACAGAGGGAGGTTGTCCCTGATGTGCATGTGCGTAGAGCTGAGAGGAGAAGGGAGCAGATGTGGAGAAGATGTCATAGAAGGAAATAGGGACAGCTGGCTATGGTTGTGGCCCCTCCCAAAGAGTTTATAGGTGGAGCGACGGGAGGGAAATCTTTGCAGAAAACAACAGTCCATTTTACTAACCGTTGAGAAAGCATTCCGTAACTCTAATCTTGGTTTCTTGAAGATAGCGTTCTAGGCTCCTAGCCAAGGGGTGGTTTTATCTCTGTAATTAGTCGTGGCAGACAGCCAAGCCTGTGTCTGCATATTCATTAGAATCATGGGACAGAACAGTAGGTCTAATAATGGTGAGAACCCCCCCCCTCCTGAGAGTGGTCCATGATTACAAGGCTTTAAATGCAGTCACAGTAAGATACGATTATCCATTGCCGTTAATTGGATCACAAGCTTCCTAACAGACAGGAAGCAGCAGGTGAAGCTAGACAAAATCACATCAGATACCTGTACAATTAGCACAGGAGCCCCCCAGGACTGTGTGCTCTCTCCACTTCTCTCTATATACCAATGACTGCAAGTAGTAAGAGTACATACCATTTTTAGGACTAGTTAGCCCCACCACTTTTGTTTATGTTGTAACCCTGCCCCTTTTGTGATGTGTTTTGTTTACAGTTTAGCCCCACCCCTTTTGTGACATTGCCCACCCCACCCTTCCCTGACCCTCAAACCCCTTTTTACAGGAAGTACTTTAACGTCATTGCAAGCCTGTCAGGGAAAAAAAATGCCCTGGGAAATCTGAGATCAATGGACCGTGGCTGTTTCCCTTCCGCATATCTTTTGAGATATTGAGAAAAATAAAAATCTTCAAAAGTATTCTAATTAATAAACAAACTTTAATAAAAGTAAATGAAACAGAAAATAACTAATTGGTTACATTTTGATAATGAAAGCTACGTCTGCCAAAGTTGGCTGCCGAACAAAGAAGAGAGGAATTTTGGAATGTGTAACGCGTGCGCAATAAATCACTTTCAGATAACATTTTGTTTTATGACCTGCGCAATAAAGCTTTCTTAGTTTAACTCTTGAGTGTCAATTCAGGCAGTTCAGGCCTAGCAAACTTTTTAACATCGTGACACCCCTTCTTTTGCTAGTCTGGGCTGACGTCATCAAATCATCAATTAAGGCACATCTTCTTTCGCAGATACTCGTGTTGATTTGCGGCAAGTGGTTTGTTAAGCATGTCTGCAATCTGATCATGTGTAGAAACATATTGCAATTTAACAAAACCTTGCTTAACTAATTGCTTTGTGTTTTGATAACGAATGTCAATGTGTCTGGACCTAGAACCTGTAAAATGTGACTCAGAAATATAAACAACAGATACATTATCTTCCATCACGGTGATTGGTCGAATCGGACGTGTCCAGATATCTGTGATCAAAGCATCAAACCACGTTAGAGAATTACAAGCATCTGAAACACAAGCATATTCAGCTTCAGTAGATGAACATGAAACAAAACTCTGTTTTCTCACTTGCCAGTAAACAGGACAACCATTTAGGAACATCATGTAACCAGAAGTGCTTTTGCGTGACTTCTTGTCGCTCGCCCAGTCGGAATCAACAAAACAAATCAACTTTGGTTGATCAGTGTGTGTTGGTTCTAGCAATAACTTCATGTGCTTAGTGTGTTTCAGGTATTTCAACAACTTCTTAATGCATGACCAATGAAATTGTGTTGCCTTACCTACGTGTCGTGATAAAAGATTAACACTAAGTGCGATGTCAGGTCTGGTCCAACTACTAATGTATAATAGTGAACCAATGACTGAACGATAAAGTGTTTGATCCTCGAACTCAGGACTTGGTTCATGTGTTAAGTTGTGAAAATCTGTTTGCATGGGTGTCTTTGTTGTGCTAGCATCTTTCATGTTGCAATGATGTAGAATGTGGTCAATTTTCTCCTCTTGTGAAAGACTAAACCCCTTCTGTGTCTTTTCAATTTGAACACCTAAATAAGTGCTAATGTGTCCTAAAGATTTTAGTGTGAAGTATCTCTGCAAACTTTTGGCAAAAATCTCACTCATTTTCTTATTTGGACCAATATAAACAATATCATCAACATAAACAAGAATTATCTCATATGCATTGTTAGATCTTTTTGTGAACACGCATTCATCAGTTTCGGACTTAATAAAGCCCATTGAATTTAGTTTGTCAGTAAGACATAAATACCACATTAAACCTGACTGTTTCAGACCATAAAGACTTTTGTTCAGGAACCAGGTATCCCCTTCTTGCTTTCGGAATCCTGGAGGGCTTCTCACGTGGATCTCTTCATCTAGGTCTGCATGTAGATAAGCTGTGTCCACATCAAATTGAAAAACTTCTAAACCAAGAATAGTTGCAGTGGTTAAGGCAATTTTTACACTTTCAGTTCTGACTGTTGGTGAGTAAGTGTTTGTGTAGTCCTCAGGATAACGTTGAGCGAAACCCTGAGCTACCAGTCTGGCTTTGTATAAAGACTCACCATTCGGTTTCTTCTTGATTCTGTAGACCCATCGGGTGCCAATGACTTTCTTATTTGCTGGAGGTTTTGCAGGTGTGAATACATTAAGTTTCTTTAAACTGTCCATTTCATCCTGCATTGCATCATACCATTTGTCTTGTTCTGAATCAGGAAGCTGTTTGATTTGTGTGAATGTCTCTGGAGGAAGAGTAACGTTGCAAATCAAAGGTAATGGTGATTTTGTCAGTTGCCATGAATAACGTTGTGGAGGGATTCCTTTTGTGGCCCTCTTGGAGCGTCTAGGAACATCAGTCCAGTCTTCTTCTTCATCATCATCATCCTCGTCCTCACGTTCGTCGCTAGCATCAGCATCCGCGGCTTGCGAAGACGGAACATCAGGTTGTGAAGAACCGGTAGAAGGAACATCTGCCTGCAAATTGTCATCAGGCTGCGTGGCATCTGGAACACCATCTCTAGGAAAATAAACTTCAGGATCATTGGAATGAATCCTGGACCAGCCAATGTCTTCCTCAAAATTAGCAGATTGTGAAATGACAATCACATGTTTGGTATCAATGAATTTGTACCATTTTGAATTATCATCAATACCCATAAATCTCAGTCTCTTTGCTACTGTACCTCCCTTTCTTCTTTGACTTAAGGGAGTGTTCACCATAGCATATGAACCAAAAATGTGGAGGTTCTTGAGATCAGGCTTGTAGCCATACAGCATGTAGAAAGGAGTTTGATTGATTACACTGCTCCAAGTACGGTTGACAATGTAATTTGCATATTTGATTGCTTCACCCCAGTATGCGTTACTGAGATTGGCATCTTCTAGAAGACAACGCATCATGGTTTGTAGAACCCCTTGTCTTCTTTCTACGACTCCGTTATGAGCCGGTGTATATGGAGCAGATGTCTGATGAAGAATTCCATTCTTACGCATCCAGTCCTGGAAACGCTGAGACATGAATTCTGCACCACGGTCACTCTGGATTCTGGCGATGCGAACTTGGTATTGTGTAGAAACAAACGCTGCAAAGTCTTTAAAGATCTGAAAGGTCTCAGATTTCTCTCTCATAGGATATACAAATCCATATCTAGAATGATTATCTACAATTGTTAAAAAATACTTTCTGCCACCAAGTGTTGGTGGGAAAGGACCCACTATGTCAGTGTGTACCAAATCAAAAATACGTGTTGACAGGCGTGTAGCGTGTTTGGGAATTGCAGCCGCCTTGGATTTAGCCTTTTTGCAAACCGCACAATCCAAAAACACCTTACACCCCTTTAGATCCAAACCTTTTGCGAACTCCGGCATCTTTCTAAGAACACGGAAACTGGCATGCCCCAATCTTCTGTGCCACTTGTGAATACACCTGGAATGCAAAGGTTTACCAGTTAGTGAATTCTCAATATTAACAGTTTCATGAGGACCCTCAGGCTTGCTCTGAGCAATCTGTTTTTGTTTTCTCTGTTTGTTGGCTTTAGGAGCCTTTGGCACAGTAACGTTTTCTCTCTCTGGGACAACTCTCTCTGGGTCTACGTTGTGCCTTTTTGGAGTTTGCATACTTGCCTGTGCTTGCCCTTTAGGCTTTGGCTTTAAGTAATAAACACCACCAATCAGCATAGTTTCAGCAACAATATCTCCATCTTTAACTAAGTAACTTGCTTTTTCGAGGTGGTGAACCTGGAACTTTAACTCTCTAGATAAGTGACTTTGACTAAGCAAATTACTGGTTGCTGAAGGTATGTAATAAACATCAGGGATGTGTGTATCGAGCTCTTCAATGTAAACAGTTCCTTTTCCCATAACCTTGCAAGTGTGGTTGGTGAAGGAATACAGTTCTCGATACTCGGGCTCTGGTTTGCCCATCTCTGTGAAAAGTTCCCTTCTGTGGGTAACGTGCACAGCTGCTCCACTATCTAAAGTCCACAAAAGACGTCTGTCGAACTTTGGATCAGGTTGTGGAATGTTGGTTATGGTCAGTGTCACAAGTGGAGCTTGTGAATCACGCCTTGGACCACGACGACCTTGTCTTCCGCCTCTACCTCTGCCTCTGGAATCTGTTCCTCTGGGCTGGTACGTGACGGGAGCTGGAACTCGTTGGGGACAATCCCGGGTGTCATGTCCCACACGGTTGCAGGTGTAGCATTTTGGCATCCTTGGAGCGTAGCCTCTTCCTCGGAAGGGACGTCTGGCTGGAGCCTTTGATGCTGGAGGCCGTTGCAGATGTGGGGTAGCTAACCTGATAGCTTCGTCTTCCACTAAAAGTCTGCAAACGTGGTTAACTGTGCGTTGAGCAA
This sequence comes from Natrix helvetica, assembly GCF_964273705.1. Lineage (NCBI taxonomy): Eukaryota > Metazoa > Chordata > Lepidosauria > Squamata > Natricidae > Natrix > Natrix helvetica. The sequence goes on from NC_138555.1 coordinate 46,118,932, forward strand.
TAGGCACGTAGTTAATCTTTGCAACAGCATCTTTCCATTCATAATTCAATGAGTTAATGATGATGCTAATCATTTGGATATCATCGATTACATGGCCATTTTGTCTCAATTCACTTCTCATTCTTTTCAGTTTGGTCAAATGTCCACCAATTCGTTCACCAGGTTTCAACTTCGAACCATGGAACTCAGACATGAGCAAACATGAAGATTCAATTGAAATGGGCCTGTAGCAATCTTCCAAAATAGCCCATATTTCTTGGGCAGTTGCATCAGGTGGAAAAATACCTTGGATCTCAATTTCCATTGACATGAGTAAAGTCGTGATTGCTCTGTTTTCGAGGTCTCTTATTGCAGGCGTCCACGGTGGAGGAGGAGGATTAAAAATCATGGAATGTGTGCCTTCTCTTCGAAGTAAGAGCGCAATTTCACTGACCCAGGCTTTATAATTCTCTCCTGACTCCTTTAATTTGGACTCACCAGTCAAGGGGGTGACTGTGAATACCTGCTGAGGAACAATTTGTTGCTCTGGTTGCAAATCTGGTTGTTGAACCAGGGGATGCTGGGGTTGCATCATTGGCCTTTGCGTGGGAACATCAAATTGGCTTCCTCGAATTCGCCTTTCGCTTTGCCTTTTTTCATCTAGGGAGGATTCGACACCGCCAGGGGGTGGGGGCAAAGTTTGGGCTTCTGTAAAACTCATAGACAGATCTCTAAAAATCTGGTCCAATTGCTTTATCTTTTGCTGTAATAATTTTTCTCCGCCAGCAGATGGCAGTGCAGCTTCACTTTTTGGCTGCCTCTCCTTTCTATACGTATGCGGGAGTTCAGTTGACTCAAAGGGACCACGTGACCTCGGTGACGTGTACATGTCTCTTTGTTCTAATTGACCAATGAACTCTGTGGGGTGTGTCTTAGGCTGTTGTTTTGAAGACAAGATGGCGTCCTCAGACATTTTGGGAGTGGGGGAGCTTCTCCTACTTCGCCTTATCTCTTCAAAACACACTCTCGCCTCCCTAGCATATTTTTCAAACAGTTCTATTTGATCAAGATAGCTTTGCATTTCTTGCTCATCATCTGGGGGGATTTCATAAAATCTGCTTTCTGCGTGGGAGGATTTTTTTTGTGCCGGCAGTTGCCATTCATCAATCGTTTGATAATCTGCGAGGGTCTGGGAATGGAGTGGCTCTGGCAGAGTGGGAAGTTTTGGCTTGGCCCCCAAAAATTCATAATCTCCTGGAGATATTTTAGAAGGAGGAACCACTGACCTCGTTTCGTGGATGTCGTGTCCTGTAGCTCCTTCCCCCACATTTGGCTCGGCACTTTGTTGCTCCTGAAGCACGTTTTTTTCTTGCTTCTCTGTGTCCGAGGGGGCCTCCTTGTCAGAAAAAGCTCTTTCCATTTTTCTTCTTTTTTCTTTTTCTCCGACATTGCTAATTAGCGTAGTCGGTTATCTTTAGATAGCATGAAGGAAAAAATACAGCCATAAATTGTAGCCATCTCAGCTTGTATCATCGAACCATCCTCTGCTACCAAGTTGTCAGGGAAAAAAAATGCCCTGGGAAATCTGAGATCAATGGACCGTGGCTGTTTCCCTTCCGCATATCTTTTGAGATATTGAGAAAAATAAAAATCTTCAAAAGTATTCTAATTAATAAACAAACTTTAATAAAAGTAAATGAAACAGAAAATAACTAATTGGTTACAGTTTGATAATGAAAGCTACGTCTGCCAAAGTTGGCTGCCGAACAAAGAAGAGAGGAATTTTGGAATGTGTAACGCGTGCGCAATAAATCACTTTCAGATAACATTTTGTTTTATGACCTGCACAATAAAGCTTTCTTAGTTTAACTCTTGAGTGTCAATTCAGGCAGTTCAGGCCTAGCAAACTTTTTAACATCGTGACCCCTCCGTGCCCCATAATCCTTCTCACCTGGTTGTACAGGTGCATCAACACAAACCTCCCCACTGTGACACACGTTGCCTTTCAAACAGGGGCGCTGTAACAACAAACATGCCAGTCCTACGTGTCCCACAATCCCTTTCATCATGAATAATTGTGACATAGTAATTTTTCACCGGAGGTCCTCCACATTGGTCAAATCAAAAGAAGTCCATCTAGACTACATGGGGCCTAATACTAAACTGAGGTTTTTCTGATCGATTGATAGATGTTTGAGCCGCAGGGGATCCCAAAATTAATTAAAAAGCATGTTTATGCACTGCAAGGTATATTTACCAATGTAAAGTAAGCATACCATGACTCAGTTCCTGAGACAGGATCCTGTTGTAATGCAGGGAATTTGGGACACCATCTTATCTTTGCTCTGGGGGGGGGGGGTATGGTGTAGGGAGATAAGAATAAAATGCAATTTTGCAAAAGGCCTTTTTGTAAGAATGCTTTGCTTTTCTGAAATGGTTCAGGGATAGGAGGGTAAACATTAAACATTAAAAATAAAATGTGGTACTTATGTGCATGCTTATTTATGGCAATAGGGCACAGGGCAAGTTGGGGCCTGCCCCGGGGTGGTTTGGCATGTGGGCGTACTCAGTATACACTTGTTAGAGAGCATGCGTGCGACGCTCATGATTGCACGTGTGACAAGCTTGCTTAGAGGCTTGTTCGGACCTGTCCCAGGTGTGACCTGCTTTTCACAGGGTTGATAAAAAGGAGTTCTCTGCAGACAGTAGCCGATTTGGCTGCCTAAAACATAGACAGTGCTTAATAATAACATGGTCCCTTGCACCAGAAATAATAAAAAGGCTGTAGATCCTTCTACATCAAGGTCCACGTTAAGACCTGTTTTGACAGTTTTTCATAAACTATGCTGTACTCTGTTTGACGAAGACATGCATTACTTCAGACCAATTTTGTATGGCTGTCATCTACCTTGTTGTATATTCAAATGTGTAATTCAAAATAACACTCATGATAGGTAATGAATTAGTATATTTTCCAGGATCTGTTCTGGGTTATAGTTATAGCATCAGTGACTCCTTAATAACAAACTTATCAACTGATGAAGAGTCTGCAGAGGAGTTCTTAGGTAAATGAAACTAAATTTACTTTTTACTACTGCTATTGCTGATAAAGTTATATAATGAATGGAGACAGTTGCTGTTAGCTTTAGTAATGGGCTATTTTTTATATTTTACCATAAATGGATTTTGGATATAAACATGACAAGAGTCTGGTTCTTTCAAGAAGCGCCTCAAGTGAGGAAGAATCTACAGAGGCCAGAGGTGATTGTCAGTGCCCTCCGAAGCCTATTAACAGCATGCCTACTGTTGATGTTAATGATGATATTAATGAGGCCGTTCTAAAACTTACCGAATACCCCTTTTGTCTACTGGGGAATGTAAAAAGAGACATTGCAAATGTAGATAACATTGCTGAAGGATGCGCATGTTGTTGTGTTGGTTGTATTTGTGTGATTACTACAGAAGATGAAGGTAATGATGATGACGATGATGATGAAGGGTATTATTCCGATGGCGAAGTTTGTGTTAGCGTACTCTAAATTACAAATAAAAGGGTTGTGCTAAAGAGTAAAGTGTGTTTATTGTACGGGGTGAACGGAGCAGAATGAAGTATGAAAAAATTCTAAAGGAGCTTTATTATAAACCCAAGTGTATGGTTTATTTATTTATTTATTTATTTATTTATTATTAGCGTTTATATACCGCCCCCTCTCCCGAAAGGGACTCGGTTAGTTATGGGGGTGTAAATGCCCTATTTAAGGCTGGTTGGAAGCGCATTAAAAACTTAACATTGAAACATGTCAAGACATGGCTTTCCAGACAAGGTGCTTATAGCCTTCATAAACCCTCAAGAATTAACTTTCCTAGGAACGCTACAATAGTTTCTTGCATAGATTGACAATGGCAAGCCAATCTTGTGGACTTATCAGAATTTGCCGTCAAAAACAACGGCACAAAATTTATTTTAACAGTAATCAATGTGCTATCCAAATATGCCTGGGCTGTCTGTTTATCTGATAAGTCAGGATGAGGGTTGCAGATGCCTTCCAGAGCATCTACCAATCAGGAAGGGCCCCCAGAAAGCTAGACAGACAGACACTGGAAAAGAATTCCTAAATAAACCTCTGAAGCAGCTTTTGGTACGTTATGGCATACATCATTTTGTCACACATAGTGAAACTAAAGCAGCGGTTATAGAGAGGTTTAACCACACTCTGAAAAATAAACTCTAGAGATATTTTATCTCTAAAAACATGCACCATTATGTGGATGTTTTGCCAGCCCTCATTCAGGGCTACAATAGTGCTTACCATCTGTATCCTGACAGCTCCCAATATGGTAAAGGGATCTAACGAAAAAGAGGTGTGGATGCACCTATATGGGAAAAAAATTAAAATGAGCAGAAAGTTTAAAACTCTTAAGGTGTGGGGAACACTTTAGGATATCCAGACTAAAGGGAAAGTTTGAAAAGGGTTACCAGAAAACCTTTACAAATGAAATACTGTATTTATCGTCAAAGAACGTGTTAGGAGGGGGAAAAGGGAGATATATAATTAATGGATTATTCAGAGGATCCCGTACATGGTTCTTTTTACCCAGAAGAGTTGCAAAAGATTCCTAGTGATCAAGAACGTGTCTACAGAATTGAAAAAATACTCCAGAAAAGAGGGAGGGAAAAACAAAGAGAACTCCTAGTTAAATGGTCTGGTTGGCCAGAGAAATTCAACAGTTGGATTAAGGAGGCCAAAGTGTGTGACCTTTGACATGGCTGGCTTTTATATTACACTGCCCAGCAATGCATCTGCAGTTGCATTTCCCAACAACAAAAGTTCCAACTTTACTATTCAATTAGCAAAGGCGCTGGAGCTTCAGGGTTCATGGGAAGTAGGACTGGTCGAGATACAGTACCTGCACACTTGGAATACAATAAATTTAAGGGAATATTTTGAAATCGCTAATGAGAGAAAAAATTGGCATTTTTCTTTAAAAGCTTCACACTACACAAACATCCAGCATGTGATAGAAAATATGAACGAAGTTATGGCAGAGGCTGAAGAACCTCCAGAAGTGTTCATGAAGTATGATGCAATAGGCCAAAAAATAAGACTGAAAACTGAGGGGCCCTACAGTATCCTAGTCACTGAAGGACTTGGGAATATATTAGGCATACAACCACTTGTTTATTTATTTAATTAGATTTCTAGACCGCCCCCTCTCCCCGAAGGGACCAATAAAATCAACTTTGTCTCGGACATTACTGGAGGATTCAATATGCTGTATATTTATACAGATATTGTACATCTGCAGATACTGGGCAATTTCTATGTGCCTTTACTACGGTGTTTACCCGTGCAGGGTAATGACAACGAAATAATAATGACAAAATTTGAGCGACCGCATTATGTGCCCATCAACAAACATTACATTGATATGGCCACTGTAGAAATCAAGACAGATCAGAATGAAAACATAGCTTTTAACTGCGGTAAGGTGGTTGTTAAGCTTCATTTCAGACCTCAGAAAAGTGAAGGATGGTCGTGATAAAGACGTGTGGGAGTCCTCAAGACTATGTTGCCTATTACAAGGCTCAGGCAGGAAACGGTCTAGCAGGCTTCTGAGGTACCCCTGTTATGTACGGTACTGGCATAGGAGGCCTGTTCCGGGGGCTTTTTTGAAAAGCAATGCCATTACTGAGGGGAGGCTTAGAAATCATTAAACCTTACATGAAAGTGGCTGCTAATAACATTGTCAGAGATGTGTCAGGCCATCTTGTATCACGCATTGTAGGGGGTGGTCAGGAGGGGTCTGGTATGGCTGTAATCAGAAAGAAACATTCTGTTGGGCCACCTATGCCTCCTAAAAAGAGGAAGCTTGTGAAAAAAACACGTCAGACAAAGAGGAAATGTTCACAAGGGAAGGAAGCACACTGCCAAACAGAGCATCTTTTAACATAAAATGGCTTTTATCCATGAGACTTCAGAGGAATGTGTCAAATTGGAGCTAGATCTTTTTCAAGTGGCCCCTACGCAAACCAGCCTTGAAAACAGTATGTACATCAAGATACCCACTTTATCAACACTGATGCCAATGCGCCCTTGGAATTTTTATAATGTGGCACGGCGAGCATTACATGGATCTAAATCTGATGGCACAGATATTGGTGATGGTGCAAGAGTGAGCCTGTTCTGCCTCAGCAATGTCAGTTTGCCAGAGGCAGGCAGCTAAACTCCACGCTTAGGAATCTCTTTCAGATCAAGTTCATTATCAGGCATCCTTAATAGCAAAACTTACAGTTCAGTGTTAAGATACTTCTGACTTTCCATGATCTGTCCCATCGCGTAGTGTAAAAAGTCTGTGGTTTCCTATATCCCTCGATGAGCGGAGATGAGGGGATGAGTGGTGGCTGCCATCCCAGTTAACAAAAAGGCGATTCAGAGAGAGCCCGGTAATAAATCACTTTTCCCGGGCAGAATACCCGCTGCCCAATCAGGGAACACAGATGTGGTCACATGTTATGGAACTACATTTCCCATAAGGTGGATACATTTCCCATGAGGTAATTTCTTAAAGGCGACAGTTCTTAATTCCTACATTAGCTATACATACTGTTGGGACAGCACACTCCCCGCCTGGAATTATAAATTCCACTACTTACTAACTTTTAACTAAAGGCAAACAAAACATGGCATAAAACAATGCAAACTTGACTATCTAATTAACTAAGTTACACAAAGGCATAGCATGACTATCTAATTAATTAAGATAAACAAAGGCATAACATCAAACATGTAACTAACTGACTAATTAACTGAGCATGAGAACCTAACTAACTGATTAACTGGGTTACACAAAGCCATATCATCAAACAGTGCAAACAATCATGTAAACACAAAGCATGCAAAGCTTGAGGTTCAATCTTCTAGTTCAGTCTTCCATAACAGCAGTTCTGGATCGCTGATTGGTCTGGTGTAGAGCTTCTTGGTGGAAATCTGCTTTGCGACCCGAGCTTCCATCTGACAAACTAGTTTAATCATTACTGGGTAGGGCTTGGTGCACAAGTCCCATAGGCCGTGAGTTCCAATGGACACAAGTCCCTTAGGCCATATGTTCCAATACATGTCTTTGGGAACGAAGTTCCCTGCTGGTGCTGGCCAGTCACCTATCTTCTGGGTCAGTAAGGTGGTTGGGGTGAGGACAGTTGGTTTTTCAGGATCCAAAACCTCTGGAACCAAGGCTTGAGAGTTGATGACGGCTGCCCCCTCTACCACGAGGGTGGTGATAATGATCACTGCTAAGCCCAACACGAGAGGCTTCCGTCTGGAGAGGTGTTTGAAGCGAGTTGGTTTTTGGGACTGGTTGACGGGTATTTGTGGTGCTAGTTTCACCATTCCCATGATGAGACTGATGTTAGCATTGTTCTCCCCGCTGTAGATGAAGTGAACATTGTTCTCCCCGCCGTAGACCCTGATGTATCCTATGGCTGCTATTGCCTTCGTTGTGGCAGTAGGCAAGATGGGGACGTACTTCTGCTGGACAGGAACACTTTGGAGACAACTCAGGGAGTCTCGCCATATTTGCCATTCTTGCTTTTGTTGGTTGTGGTGTTTGTCGCTGGACCACATGAAACATAGATAGCTTTGATGGTCTTCTCCAACAAGGAATAAGTAGAACATCTGCTGGATGTTCTCCAGGATGGCTATGACTTCCTTTCTGAAGTGGTGGAGCATGCTGAGCAGACTGTTGGTGAGGTCAGGTCCTGTGAGAAGCACTTTGTTCAGAGACAGACCTTGGGATTGCACGCTGGTATCGAAAACTGCTCGAATCTGGCCTGGCTCTTGTGGCTGGCACTTTCTAAAGGATGGCAGGTGCCAGCATTCCTCATCAATTCTTGGAGGTGGAGCAAGTTCTATGTGTCCGTTCTGGACCATCTTGTCTGGGAACTCCACTAAATGAGCTTTCATGTTTATGATTTGTCTCAGATTGAAGAGGCGAGAGAGAGGTTGCTCATAGTTATTTGGAAACCATTGTCTTGGTATGCCAAAGGGTATTGGAGCCATCCCATTCTTGGTGGCATCCTGTTGGAATTCCTTGACCATGAGCCTCAGAAATTCTTTGTTCTCTATCGACAAGGTCAAGTTGTTGTCTTCTTTGCTGGTCTGGAACACTGTTGTTCCTAGAACTGGTTTGACTGACGAAGTCGAGAAGTGTCCTTGATACGGTCTCGAGTGGGAAGTTGTCCCATTACTGAGAGCGTAGTTTGCAAAGACATTCGCCTGGGTTGGGACTTGTGGTTGATCGACACATATCATCCCAAAGATGCCCCTTCCAAGTTCTGTCTTGAGGGCGAATGGTGAGCCCTTTGGACCTTTGACCACTTCTTGAGGGGTGAAAGTGTTGGAGGTGTCTGCTCCTGGCAAGAGCAGGATTTCAGCTTTTGGATCTACAGCAGGAGTGTGATTGCTCATGTCCTTCAGTTGAGGTGTGGTGCTTGCTACCTCTGGTGTCGCAATCTCACTGCGATCATCTGGTAGATCATCCCATTCTAGTAATGGCGGCAGTGGGAACTGTGCATTCTCATCTAACAGTTCTATGCAGAGTCTATCCATTTTCCTCCCTGCCGTGCACTGGGACCCGGTGCACGCCGATGTCATGAAGTGTGTTTCTTTACTTTGGATGTTAATGAAGCTGTCGAGTGCTGAACTGGCTGATGTGCTGTAACTTAGCACATCTACTATTTCAGGCATCTTTTCGTCTGTGCTCGAGTCGCTTTGAAGGTCTGCCAAGGGTTCTTTCACCTTCACATTGAGGCTGTGAACCACGGCTGCTTGTGTGTTTGCCTGCGGAAGATCCTTCACTGTTGCTGATGGACTACCCTGGTCACCTCGTGTTTCTTGGTTTGTCGGGGTAGGCTCTCCAATTTTAAGGGAGGGGTCGAGTTCCGACACTTGAGATTCCCCTCCTTGTTCCTGTTGTGTTGATCATCTATGTAGGCTTTGACACGTGTGTCTGGGTTTTCCTCTCCTAACTTCGTAGGATCGAGGTTGGGGGAGGCGCCATCAGCCTCGGCCTGTCGAGCTTTGGCTCATATCATTCTTTTCTTCACTTCCCGCACGCGCTGAAGATATTCCATTTGAGCCTGAACTTTGGCTCCTGCAGCTTCTCTCTCTGCTTCTATGGTCGCCATCTTTTCCTTCAGCAGCTGCTCTTCCTTTGTGGTCTCCAGATCCATCTTGGCCACCTTGACTTCTGCTCGTGCTTCTGCAGCTGCGGATATCCGTGACCTTTGGCTGTAGCGGGAGGATTGCTGCGAGACGCTGCTACCAGCTCGCAATCAAATGGCCTTTGGTCGGAAAGATGAGGCTATTTTGGAGACGTGGGAGGATGCTGCGTGTGACTGCCAAAATGTTGCATACGAACAATGAGATACTTTGAAGTTGGCCTTCTTGTCCGGTGCAGTCTCCCTCTTCAGATAGGTTTGGATAACGTCTTTGCTGCGTTGAAACTTCTTGTTACATTCTCTGTTTAACTTCTGAATGCGCAGCATCTCCCTTCGAATGTTTTCGTCATCATTTAGTTGTCGCTGGATGCCATTGAGGCGGTCTTCATAATTTGTCCATCGTCTGTAGAAGTAGTCCATGTCCTCATCCAATAAGCGGAGGCACATGGGGGTTAGGTGTTCTTTGGGTTGGTCACAGAGATGCTGTAACTCCTTCCAGCGACTCTCATGCCTTCGATAGGCCTCGTCCCATTCCTCCAGGAGGTTTGCCTGCTTAATCTGCGTAGGCTTTCTATGCTTTCTTAGGTCATAGGCTATCTGACGTGTTTCTGTCTTTTCTGATAGTTGGACATCCAATTCTGAGTTTTGTATGACCAATTCTGAGTCTATGGTGGGTTCAGGCATGGGGTTCGGCATGTCTGACCCGTCTGCCATGGCTAGAAAGCTTCTATGACTAGGAGTAGCTCAGAAAATTTCTCGAATGTGTTACGAATTCTTTGAGTTCAATTCCCTTTTTGGCCACTAGGGTGCATTGCAAGACTTTGCAGATGCGAGCACAGTTCACTCGTCGGCCACTAGGGTGTGTTTCAAGACTTGAAGATGTAGCCGCAGTTCACTTGTCGGCCACTAGGGTGCGTTGCAAGACTTTGAAGATGTAGCCGCAGTTCACTTGTCGGCCACTAGGGTACGTTGCTTGACTTTGGCGATGTAGGCGCAGTACACTTGTTGGCCTCTAGGGTGTGTTGCAAGGCTTGAAGATGTAGGCGCAGTGTACTTGTTGGTCTCTAGGGTACGTTGCTTGACTTTGGCGATGTAGGCGCAGTACACTTGTTGGCCTCTAGGGTGTGTTTCAAGACTTGAAGATGTAGGTGCAGTGTACTTGTTGGCCTCTAGGGTACGTTGCTTGACTTTGGCAATGTGGGCGCAGTACACTTGGTGGCCTCTAGGATGTGTTGAGGAACCTTGGAGATGCAGGCGTAGTGCACTTGTTGGCCTCTAGGGTGTGTTGCAAGACTTGAAGATGTAGGTGCAGTGTACTTGTTGGCCTCTAGGGTACGTTGCTTGACTTTGGTGATGTAGGCGCAGTACACTTGTTGGCCTCTAGGGTGTGTTGAGGTGTTGTCTTGAACTATTTGGTTGCGGTTTGTAGAGGAGACGCTAGAGGGTGCTGATTGTGACTACTGTTTGGAGTGACTGGTAATGGCATTCTCCCTGATGAGGTGACCATCCAAGCTGACTTTCCAGTTTTGGAATTCCTAAGGGATTTTCACCCGAACTCGGAATTCGTTTTGGACCTGGCTAGCTTGGTACCTTCTATAGGAGTTGTGCCCTTTCTCAATAATTCACAAACAATAACACATTGGTTTCTTCGGCTGGACTACCTCTAAATAAATAATAAATCACTTTTCCCGGGCAGAATACCTGCTGCCCAATCAGGGAACACAGATGTGGTCACATGTTATGGAACTTCATTTCCCATAAGGTGGCTACATTTCCCATGAGGTAATTTCTTAAAGGAGACAGTTCTTAATTCCTACATTAGCTATACATACTGTTGGGACAGCACAGAGCCTTATCAACTACCCCATAGCGGCCTTGTTTAATCAGGTGGCTGTTACATTAGGTGACCGTGTGATTACACAGAGTCACAACTGCTATGCATACAGAGCTCTTATTGAACTTATTCTGAACTTTGGAGGGGGTGCCTTGTGTACACAGTTTTCAGCTACTGGTTTTTACAAGGATGAAGCATCGGTCATGGAGAGCACCCTGCTGACAGCTGCTGGTAACTCTGGTTTCAGAGCGAGAGGCAGACATACAGGGGGCAGCTGTAAATGGGACCTGCTAGGACCATTGCATAGCTATCTCTTTTTTCAAGACAAACTACTGATTAACGACGTGGATGTGAAAATTAAATTCTCAAGAAGTAAAAATAAGTTCTGCCTGATTAGGGACGGTAATGAGAATTACAAAGTACAGATCCTGGCAGCGTCCCTCTTTGTAAAACGTGTAAAAATGTCCTCTGGTGTGCAATTAGGTCACGCTGAGGCACTGCTTAACTCCAATGCCAAGTACCCCATTGATCATGTTGGTATGAAGGTTTACAGCATTCCTGCAGGTAGTCTTGTGTGTAACCAGGAAAACCTATTTCTAGGGCAGTTACCTAAGCAATTAGTGATTAGCTTCGTGGACCGCTTTTAGTGGTCATTATGAAAGGAATCCTTTCAATTTTCAACACTATAATGTCAACTTTTGCACCCTGTATTTCCACGGTGAACAGATTCCTGCTAAACCCCTTCAGCCTGATGATGGACATAACCTTTTTATAAGACAATATATGCAGTTGTTACAAACGTCTGGCAAAGCAATGAAAGATCGGTCTGTGCTAATCAACCGTGAGGAGTTTAACAATGGATATACTTTATATTGTTTTGATTTAAGTCCCAATAAAGGCTGCTCAGAGCACTATTCCCTGATCAAAAACGGAAACCTCAGAGCAGAAATTAGATTTGCTGTACCTTTCCCCAGTACCGTCAACATGATACTCTATGGAGAGACGACTTCCGGTTCCTGAAGGCGACGGACGTGTTGTCCGCCGCTCGTCTCCCCGGCTGGCTCCGTAAGGAGCACAGGGGGCCCTGGAGGGGTTCTCTGCCGAAGGGTGGCTTGCTGAAGCCTCCCGGAATCGGCGGCAGCCGGCGGGGGTGCTTTTCAGCTTCGCCTAGGAGCCAAGGAGAGGAGGGGGGGTGAGGGACAGCGTTGTGCTGCCCGCCCTTTTGCCGAATGGACCCGGAGGAGAGAGCATAACTAGAGAAGTGCGGCTGGATCCTGGTGGTAGGGGACCCATCCTGAACTCTCTGATCGTTTAAAAGAAAAGCAGCAGACTTTTGTAAGTCCTGTGTTCAACCTATTTGAATGGAGATTAGAGGGGGGTGTTTCTTTCTTCTACCCCTCCCTTGGATTAAGCGGCGTTTGAACGATCTCTCTTAGAAGAGAGAGAACAAAGGCTGACCTGTCACTTCAGCTAGCCAACGGAGAAAGATCTTTATCACAACTGCTAGTAATGACTGTGGAGCTGTTTTTCCTTTAAAAGCTTCGATAAGAGATATCTGTTTTCTTTCTCCCTGTGGAAAGAGGAGCCAAGATGGCGCCCACCCTTCTCTGTTTGTTTACTTATAAATGAAGTCTGCCCTTTGAAACTACCTTCAGCTTTATTACTCTCTCTGAGGGAAACTGAGACCCCTCCCTGAATGTGGCTCTTCTGAACTTTGACTATTTGATACCTTTCATCTGGTTTGCCTCGGTGCCTTGGAACTGTGAACTGTCGCTTTCGGCTTTGTTTTGCATTTTGGGATCAGCACAGCTGTGCAATTCTCGGACGCCATCTTCCTGGGAAAAGACTTACATCTCTGAATTTTAAACAAATGGGGCCTAAGAAGCCACTGACGGGCAAGTCACTCTTGGCCCCCTCATCTGTCTCCTCCAGTCCTAGTATGCAACAAACAAAGATCACCTCAATGTTATAGCAAGAGGGGTCTGGAGAGGGACCAAAAGAACTATCTGTCTCTCAAATGTTTCAAGAACTTATGAGGGGTCAAAATGATTTGAAAAAAGAAATGACAGAGCTTAAAGAAGAACTCAGAGATGTTAAACACCATATTGCAGAAAATAAACAAAGGATTGTGGTGTTGGAGGAGGGAGCGGCTGGGTTGGGGGAAGAAATTAAAACAATCCGGAAGGGAAATGTAGACTTGGAAAACTTTTTGGCAAAAGTAGAATTTGAAAGAATGTCCTTTTTTCTTAGATTCCAGAACCTACCAGAGACAGAAAATGAAGACCTTAAGGATATCATGAGTACAATTTTAGCAGATTATATTAAGAGAGATAAAAATCAACTGTGGTGGGATATGGACTTAGTTTATAGGATAAATTCAGCATATGCTAGAAGTCATAATGTTCCAAGGGAGGTACATGTTAAATTTCTCAGGAGGACCACAAGGGATGAGGTGCTTGGGACCCAAAGGGAGAGACCATTGAAATATAAAGATGAAGAAATCACCATTCTTAAGCAGATTCCAAAAAAGATAAGAAAGAGAAGGAGGAAGTATTCCCCCTTATCAAAGAAATTATACAAGAAAGGAATTTGGTTTAGATGGTTATTGCCAGAAGGAATGTTGATCTTTTGGGAGGGAAACAGGATTAGAATTAATACAGTGCAGGAGGTGGAAGCCTTCATTAAAAAGAATTCTCTCCTCCTAGAGGACGAACATAGTGAAGGTGGTGGAAGGGACAGTATGGTGCAAGATAAGAAGGAGGGGGGGCTGAGGCCTCCTCTGGGGACAGGGAGGAAGGAGCAATATCGAAAAGGCTCAGATCACAAAAATAAAAGCATTTGAAATAAATAGCAATTGGTGATATTCTAGAAAGTGACAAAGGAAAATGAATGAACACATGGTTGACAATATAGAATAAGACCTTGTTTTCTGCTTATCTTTTATATCTTGTTTTTAAGATTGTAAAATTTGTGAGTGTTGGATGGGTTTCTATCACTAGTGTGGGAGCTGCCAAATTTTTTTTTTATATCCCTATACCTTTCCCCGTATATGTGTAAAAGCCAATAAATTTTTTTGGAAAAAAAACCCATGATACTCTATGCAATCTTTGAAAATCTTATTGAAATAAGTCATACAAGGAACGTTTTGTTTGATTACATGTGAGAATGGACACCATATAGATATTACATGTGTTGTCTGGAAATGCGGTCTTTCTAGGTGTATACCCCAGCAATTTGTTACCCAAGAGAAAAATCTCCAAGAGGCCTTTCAGGTTAATTGTAAACACACATCCCAAAACTCTACCGGGTGAGGACTGGTTGGCACTCTACTTTCCAACTCACAGTGATGGTGAATTTTTTGACTCCTATGGAAGGGCTCCAGACAACTCTGACTTTCCCATTGACATAGTGAAGTTTCTAGAACTGAAAGCTAAGAAGTACACGTAACAACCACTTCAACTGCAGCATCCCCTGGCTATAACCTGTGGACAGCATTCATTATTTTATCTAGTTAAACGCTTTAAAGGGCTACCTTACCTTATTTTAACGCTATACTCTGACAAAGATGTCAGAAATGATCAAATGGTGAAGCATTTTGTAGTAAATATGAAACCTGAAAGGATTTCCGGAACGTGCTACAGTTACCAATGTATGCAAACATGTATGGTACATTATAAAATAAACACAATACGTTAAAAATGTTGCGTGTTTTACAGTGTTTTTATTCATTCAAAATTGGAACCAGTCACCAAAATTTAGAACACTTTTAGGATCTGACATAGAACTTGCACCAGGTGCAGACATAGCAGAGGGTGATTTTGTAGTACTTACAGCCTTAAGACTACCGGTGTCTTTCAACTTTTCCAGTTGCTCTTTAACAGAGTTAGAACCTAGCAATACCATTGGTACGTTAATCTCAGCCATAGCTGAAATAAACTCATTCCAGCCCTTAGGATAATATTTTGAAGTACTTGTCCAGTGTTGAGAAACCCCTTTGACCAGATCTACAATGTTAGATCGAGGCACCTTTGTACCCTTGTAGGAAATGGTGCCGTAATCATCCCACCCCAAAATGTCTTGATGTTGTTTCATTTTGTTCAACAAATCAGAAACATTTTTCTTGTATCTCTTGCTTACTCCCTCCAATATCTCATGCATCATTGGATCTAACGATGAGAGCAGTGGTGCATAATCTGGTACAATGGGTGTTTGTATAAAGGCTTCTGGAGTTTCAATAAGATTCAGAACGCCTTTCTGAGTCATTTTGTCTGGTCAACCTTAGAAATCTCTGCAGCACTGAGTTGTACAGTTTTATCTTGTCATCCTCATATAGATCCGCTCTCTGAAGAATGGTCCTCATGTCATCATCCATGTCACTGTGTTAATTGTTTGCTAGCCGAGCTGAAGATTTACTGCGCAAGTCATAGGCCTTATCAGCAAGTGATTTACTGTGCATGCTTCTTAACACGTTTTTTAATACATCACACATTCCAGAGACTTCTGATCTTCGTCTGCCTACCGAAGAAGGTGGGCAGCAATTGCTCTTGCCAAAATGTAACAATTAGATAGATTTGTTTTTTATTTTATTTTTATATATTAAAGTTTGTTTTCATTAGAACATGTTTTCGGGTTTTATTTCTTATCTGGAGATATGCTAACAAGGAGGGCTGGCGATCCACACCTCGATCGAGGGGGAAGGGAAACTTTCCATTCCTTCTTATATTTGGCAGCAGACAATGGTTTCTTAATAGACAGCCTTTTTCCTTGTTAAGCTATCTCTAAAAGAGATAGAAAGCGGCTAGCCTAATTAGCAGAAGGAATGATTTGTAGCTACTAAGGCACGCTTAAAAATCAACTTCCTAACCATGCCGAAGAAGAAAAAGAAAAAAGGAAAAGATGAAGCACGTTCTGAGGGGTCCCTCTCCTCTGACACAGAATTGGAAGATTTCTCAAGCTGGCTTCCAAATCTCCAAATTTCTTCAACAGCCGGGCCGAAAGGAGAATCTGCCATGGGAGGAACATCTCACACAGGAGATAAAGATGCTTTCAAGAATGGAACAAACAGATTGAGGTCAGTCAATCTTCCTTCTGATTATGCATGCTCCCAAATATCTCCAAGAGATTATGAAATGCTCGGGGCTAAACCAAAGCGTTCCTTGCCAGAGCAAATTCACCCTCAAATATCTCTTAAAGATTATGAAACAATTGATCAGTGGCCAAAACCCTCGCCGGCAGAAGAATTCCACCCCCACAGAGAAAGTGAAACTTATGAATTCTTCCCAGGCCCTGGGGAAGATATTAAAAACTATCGTGACCAGATAGACTTTTTTGAAAAACAGCTTTTTCAAGCTAGAAAACACTATGATAGATTAGAGGCAAGTAGGAGGGGTTTCCCCATTTCCAAAATGTCTGAGGACGCCATCTTGCCTTCTTCTCCACAACCTAAGACACAACCCCTGGTGGATAAAGTGTCAGGCAAATCAGAACAGAGAGATATGTACACGTCACAGAGGCCACGTGATCTCCTTTGTTCTTCAGATTTTGCCACGCACACAGATCTGTTACAGCTGAAAAGTGATGCTGCACTGCCATCTCATGGTGGAAGTAATTTATTACAGCAGCAGTTAAAGGAATTGCAACAGTCTTGGCTGAATTTATCTGTAGCCCGTCCAGATGTCCAAGCAACAATGCAAATGCCTCCAAAGGTTAAATCTTCAACTCCCCCTGGTGGCGTTGGATTTTCCCTAGATGGAACAAGGCAAAACCTAATGCAGCAAAGGCAAATGTCAGCTCCAGTTCCAGCTGTAACAATACAAAGACCAACGGTCCAATTACAGCCTCCTCTGGTTCAACAACCAGCTTTTCAACCTGCACAGCAAGTTGTTCAAATGCATATCCCTCAACAGGCATTTTCTGTCACTCCTTTGACTGCTGAGTCAAAATTAAAGATGTCAGGACAGAATTATAAAGCCTGGGTCAGTGAGATTGCACTTTTGCTTCGCAGAGAAGGTACCCATTGTATGGTGTTTAATCCTCCTGCCCAACCATGGACTCCTGCAATAAGAGACCTAGAGACTAGGGCTTGCACAACATTGTTGATGTCCATGGATACTGAATTGCAGGTTACCTTTCCACCTGATGCAACAGCCCAACAAATTTGGGCTATTTTGGGAGATTGCTACAGGCCCATTTCAATTGAATCTTCATGTTTGCTCATGTCTGAGTTCCATGGTTCGAAGTTGAAACCTGGTGAACAAATTGGTGGACATTTGACCAAACTGAAAGGAATGAGAAGTGAATTGAGAGAAAGTGGCCATGTTATTGATGATATCCAAATGATCAGCATCATCATTAACTCATTGAATTATGAATGGAAATATGCCATTGCAAATATTAACCACGTGCCCATTGCTCAACGCACTGTTAATCATGTATGCAGACTTTTAATTGAGGAGGAAGCTATCAAATTAGCTACACCACATCTGCAATGACCACCAGGGTCAAAAGCTCAAGCTAGACGTCCCTTCCGAGGAAGAGGCTACGCTCCAAGGATGCCAAGATGCTACATCTGCAACCGTATGGGACATGACACCCAGGATTGTCCCCAACGAGTTCCAGCTCCCATCACATACCAGCCCAGAGGAACAGACTCCAGAGGCAGAGGTAGAGGCGGAAGGCAAAGTCGTCGTGGTCCAAGGCGTGATCCACAAGCTCCACTCACAACATTGGCCATAACCAACGATCCACAACCTGATCCAGAGTATGACAGATGTCTTTTGTGGACTTTGGACAGTGGCGCAGCTTTACACGTTACCTACAGAAAGGAACTTTTCACAGAGATACACGAGCCGGAATCTGAATTCTGAGAATTGTACTCCTTCTCCAACCACCCTTGTAAGGTCATGGGAAAAGGAACTGTTTACATTGAAGAGCTCAATACATTCATCCCTGATGTTTATTACATACCTTCAGCAACCAGTAATTTGCTTAGTCAAAGTCACTTGTCTAGAGTGTTAAAGTTCCAGGTTCACCACCTCGAAAAAGCAAGTTACATAGTTAAAGATGGAGATATTGTTGCTGAAACCATGCTGATTATAGTTATAGTTATAGTTTATTTAATTTATAGACCGCCCCCTCTCCCCGTAGGGACTCGGGGCGGTGTACAGACCATTCGTAATCAAAACAATAAAATGACATAAGACATAAGACATGCAACATAAACAACTCACACACACGGTCTGTTATAAAATCCCAAAACCAATTAAATATTATGAACAATTTAAAAACCCATTAAAACCCCAATATAAAATTTAAAAATTTAAAAAGCCATCCAGGAAGGTTTGAATAGATTGGTTTGAATAGATTTGATTGGTGGTGTTTATTACTTAAAGCCAAAAGCACAGGCAAGTATGCAAACTCCAAAAAGGGACAGCACGGGCCCAGAGAGAGTTCGTTCAGAGAGAGAAGCCGTTGCTATTCCAAAGGCTCCTAAAGCCAACAAACAGAAAAAAAAGAAGCAGGTTGCTCAGAGCAAGCCTGAGGTTCCTCATGAAACTGTTAATGTTGAAAATTCACTAACTGGTAAATCTTTGCATTCCAGGTGTATCCACAAGTGGCGTAGAAGATTGGGGCATGCCAGTTTCCGTGTTCTTAGAAAGATGCCGGAGTTCGCAAAAGGTTTGGATCTAAAGGGGTGTAAGGTGTTTTTGGATTGTGCAGTTTGCAGGAAAGCTAAATCCAAAGCAGCTGCAATTCCCAAACACGCTACACGCCTGTCAACACGCATTTTTGATTTGGTACACACTGACATAGTGGGTCCTTTCCCACCATCATTTGGTGGTAGAAAGTATTTTCTAACAATTGTAGATAATCATTCTAGATATGGATTTGTATATCCTATGAGAGAGAAATCTGAGACCTTTCAGATCTTTAAAGACTTTGCAGCTTTTGTTTCTACACAATACCAAGTTCGCATCGCCAGAATCCAGAGCGACCGTGGTGCCGAATTCATGTCTCAGTGTTTCCAGGACTGGATGCGTAAGAATGGAATTCTTCATCAAACATCCGCTCCATATACACTGGCTCATAACGGAGTCGTAGAAAGAAGACAAGGAGTTCTACAAACCATGATGTGTTGTCTCCTAGAAGATGCCAATCTCGGTAGCATATACTGGGGTGAAGCAATCAAATATGCAAATTACATTGTCAACCTTACTTGGAGCAGTGTAATAAATCAAACTCATTTCTACATGATGTATGGCTACAAGCCTGATCTCAAGAACCTCCACATTTTTGGTTCATACACTATGGTGAACATTCCCTTAGCTCAAAGAAGAAAGGGAGGTCCAGTAGCAAAGAGACTGAGGTTTATGGGTATTGATGATAACTCAAAATGGAGCAAATTTATTGATCCTAAACATGTAATTGTAATTTCACAATCTGCTAATTTTGAGGAAGATATTGACTGGTCCAGGATTCATTCCAATGATCCTGGAGTTTATTTTCATAGAGATGGTATTGAAGATGCCACCCAGCCTGATGACAATTTACAGGCAGATATTCCTTCTACCAGTTCTTCACAACCTGATGTTCCGTCTTCGCAAGCCGCGGATGCTGATGCTAGCGACGAACGTGAGGACGAGGACGAAGCAGAATAAGAATGGACTGTTGTTCCGAGACGTTCCAAGAGGGTCACAAAAGGAATCCCTCCACAATGATATTCGTGGCAACTGACAAAAACACCATTGCCTTTGATTTGCAATGTTACTCTTCCTCCTGATACATTCACACAAGTCAAACAGCATCCTGATTCCGAGCAAGACAAATGGTATGATGCAATGCATGATGAAATGGATAGTTTAAAGAAACTTAATGTATTTACACCTGCAAAACCTCCAGCAAACAAGAAAGTCATTGGCACTCGATGGGTCTACAGAATCAAGAAGAAACCGAATGGTGAGTCTTTATACAAAGCCCGACTTGTAGCTCAGGGTTTCGCTCAACGTTAACCTGAGGACTACACAAATGCTTACTCACCAACAGTCAGAACTGAGAGTGTAAAAATTGCTTTAACCACTGCAACTATTCTTGGTTTAGAAGTTTTCCAATTTGACGTGGACACAGCTTATCTACATGCAGACCTAGATGAAGAGATCTACGTGAGAAGCCCTCCAGGATTCCGAAAGCAAGAAGGGGATACCTGGTTCCTGAACAAAAGTCTTAATGGTCTGAAACAGTCAGGTTTAATGTGGTACTTATGTCTTACTGACAAACTAAATTCAATGGGCTTTATTAAGTCCGAAACTGATGAATGCGTGTTCACAAAAAGATCTAACAATGCATATGAGATAATTCTTGTTTATGTTGATGACATTGTTTACATTGGTCCAAATAAGAAAATGAGTGAGATTTTTGCCAAAAGTTTGCAGAGATATTTCACATTGAAATCTTTAGGACACATTAGCACTTATTTAGGTGTTCAGATTGAAAAAACACAGAAGGGCTTTAGTCTTTCACAAGAGGAGAAAATTGACCACATTTTGCATCATTGCAGCATGAAAGATGCTAACACAACAAAGACACCCATGCAAATAGATTTTCACAACTTAACACATGAACCAAGTCCTGAATTTGAGGACCAAACATTTTATCGTTCACTCATTGGGTCACTGTTATACATTAGTAGTTGGACCAGACCCGACATTGCACTTAGTGTTAATCTTTTATCACGACACGTAGGTAAGGCAACACAATTGCATTGGACATGCATTAAGAAGTTATTGAAATACCTGAAACACACTGTGTTGAAGATTTACTGTGCAGGTCATAGGCCTTATCAGCAAGTGATTTACTGCGCATGCTTCTTAACACGTTTCTTAATGCATCACAGATTCCAGAGACTTCTGATCTTCGTCTGCCTACCAAAGAAGGTGGGCAGCAATTGCTCTTGCCAAAATGTAACAATTAGATAGATTTGTTTTTTATTTTATTTTTATATATTAAAGTTTGTTTTCATTAGAACATGTTATCGGGTTTTATTTCTTATCTGGAGATATGCTAACAAGGAGGGCAGGCGATCCACACCTCGATCGAGGGGGAAGGGAAACTTTCTATTCCTTCTCAATCCAAACGGCTAACAGTAGTGGTTCCTTTTGTAGGCGTCTGACCGTTTAGCTGCTCCATCTGATGCCTCGACACCAAATACATTTTCTCTGCATGCCCCATGTTTACCGGATTAATAGATTAGTCAGCAATGGTATAGCTGCCCCTAGTAATGGTCGTATAAGACCACCTGACTGAAGAATAACCTGTTTCTTCTTTTTCAGAGAGAGCTTACTATCACTCAGCTTTTTAATACAGTCTTTCTTTCTCTTTAAATTTTGATATTGTGAAGGCTTCAGAGGTAGGTTACCTTTTAATGTGTTCAGAGCTATTTCAGCTATGGCCCCCACCAGGTCATTATTAGCATTGCATAAAATGGCCTTTCTCTGTTTTGGCCCAACCTTTACTAAGATTTCTTTAAAAACCCAATTTCTGCGCACCCTCTCGGACACCCTGGATGAACTGCGGCCCCTTCCGTTAAAACTGTTACTTTTTACCCTTCTTTTTTATAGTGTAAACTACTGGCCTTTCAAGCGGGAAGAGCCCTGTTTTCAGCCTAAAGGCTTCTGGAGTAGCAGCTGCCAGATCAACTAAAAGATAGCCATGGGTTTGCTAGTGGAATCTTGGAATAGTTCTAAAAAGTACCAAGTGTTAGAAGGGTACATTTGTTGTGCCAGCGTGACTACTTGCATCTGGTCATGGGGACATCGGAATAACACCAAATATTTTGCATTTAGAGTTATTGTTCTCATTTTCTTACCTTGAAAAAAGATGTTTTGAAGTATGAGAATAATGCTAAGGTTTTTGTGATGGACATACTGTGTAAAAGCTTTCTCTATTTGCTCGCTGTCACTTGCAGTTGCCATGAGATTGTCTACCACTGCTAAATTGGTTTGATTCAGTGGAAACAAATCATTATCTTCAAAAGATTCTGGAAGACCCTCCATAAACTTAATGTTAGGAAATTTATTAAGCAATTCTTTGTACAGAGGTTTCCAACAGTTATAAAACCATGTTTTGAGGCATTTCAGATAATACATGTTCACCGTGTTCTAACATTTGTTTTATAAATTAAGATTTCCCAGAATTGGAAGGTCCACTTATAATACATGAGAAAGGATGTACAAACTGGGCACCGCTGTTCATCATACTTAATAGCTGTAAGGCAAAGTACAATAATCCTCTGTTTTTTTTTTTTGTTGCAGAATTTTTATTGGTTTTAAAATATATAGGGAAGGGTAAAAGGGTGTACAAAATTTTTTTGCAGCTTCCATACTGGTGGCGAGAATCTCCCCTAGAAACTCACAAATTTAACAATCTTAAAACTAAAATATAAAAGAAAGCATCAGAACAAATTTAACCAATATTATCAAACATGTGCTCTACTATTTTTTCTCTGTTACTTTTGTAGTATCAACAATTACAATTATTCCAAATACATTCATTTTTGTGATCTAAGCCTTTTCGATATTGCTTCTTCTTCCCTGTCACTACGTTAAAATGTTTGCTAGACTGAACTGACACTGAATAGTTAAACTGAGAAAGAGTTATTGCGCAGGTCATAAAATGTTCTTATCTGACAGTGATGTACTGCGCATGATTCACACATTCCAGAGAGAGAGCTACTTCTGATCTTTTGTTCGGCTGCCAGGAAAACTGGTAGACGAAACTTCTTTTATCAAAATATAACAATTAGTTAGTTTTCTGTTTTATTTCCATTTATTATTTTTGTATTAAAGTTTGTTTATTAATTAGAATATGCTTCCCCAGAATCTTTATTTTCTTTTTCTTCGCATCTTAAAGTATATGCTGTTGGAAAACAGCCCGATCCTAGACCTCATTTTGTTCAGGGTGAAATCTTCCCCTGACATTCCCTGCCCCTTGGAGGGGCCTCAACGCCCCCCACCCCCTCCTTGTCTTGCGTCTTGCTGTCCTTTTCCCTACTCCCACTAAATTCCTCCTCTGGGGGGGAAAGATTCTTTTTGATAAAGGCTTCCGCCTCTTGAATTGTATTAATTCTGATCCTATTTCCCACCCAGAAGACCATCATCCCCTCTGGTAACAACCATTTAAACCAGACCCCCATGTTATATAATTTTTTTGATAAGGGGGAAAATTTCCTCCTTCTCTCTCTTATTTTTTTGGGGATCTGTTTAAGAATGGTGACCTGTTCCTCTTTGTATTCCAATGGTCTCTCCCTTTGGGTCGCGAGCACCTCATCCCTTGTGGATCTCCTGACAAATTTTACATGTACCTCTCTGGGAACGTTATGACTTCTGGCATATGCTGAGTTTATCCTATATGCCAGATCCATATCGCACCATAATTGTTTCTTATCTCCCTTAATATAATCTGCTAAAATTGTACTCATAATCTCTTTAAGATCTTCATTTTCTTCCTCTGGCATGTTCTGGAATCTAAGAAAAAAAGACATTCTTTCAAATTCTATTTTTGTCAGAAAATTTTCTACATCTGCGTTTCCTTTGCGTGTTATTTTAAGCTCCTCCCCCATCTCCGCCGCTCAATAATCCTCTGTTTTGAGCACCCTTTTATTATAGACAACTTTTAGAGTTTTTCTGAGCACCCGTGTTTCCAGAGCCCACTGCTTCTTAATCCTAACAATGACCAGCTGTTGTACCTTGATCTCTTTCTTTTCCTCACTCTATGTTAGACAATATTCATCAACCAAATCTTTCAAGCTTTCAAAGTTAACCTTAACACTGTTGGTTCTATTTAATGTTAGACCCTTCACCTTTTAACACATTAGCACCTGTTGACAAAACATACCCGTAGGTTTTGGGGCCCGCCGCCACAAACCCGTTGATTGAAGTGTTTGGAGGAATTTCGCTTGTCAGCTGCCCTAAATAAACGCCTCATGAAGGTGACCATGCTCCCCTCTGCTAATGAAAATGACAGAATCGGTATCGTGATTGAAGCATCTGTCCCCCAAATGATCCAATGAACTGTATAATTCTAGTTGTGCATAAGCAGTTGTAAAACTGGCGATGAACACATTTGTACACGTTGACTTAGTAGGCTGATTTTTAGCTGCTTTCCACGTTACAATGGCTGCTTCGTCATCCACAAATTCACAGGAGGGCACATCATAATAGGGCACAAAAAGATACTTAAATAAGTCCTCAGGATCTGTCACCAAAGACATAGTCATCTGCTTGGTTGCCTGACCAAATTTACCCCACAACAAGTTTAAAAACAATTTAGCAATCTGCCTTTTAGCAGGATTGACGTCAATATGTTCCCAGCGTAAGCAGACTCCCTCCTTCTTTTCATAATCATGAACATAGTGCTCTTTATCTTCTTCTGTTTTAAACCAATTGGGGTATCTACTGGCCTCCTGTTTTTGATGGAGATGCATGTTAATGTAGCCTGAAAACAAGGTGTTTGTCTTCCTTTCAAAATGCCAAACTTCATAGATCTCTGCAAAACCCACCTGTTCCAGCTAGCCGGCTTGGCCTAATTCCACCTTTCCCACCTCAGTTTTATTTCTAAATTTTATGATTGGTTTTATGGTCTGTTTTTAACTTTTATAAATTCGTACAGGGGTTGTTTAATCTGATTTTTAGCTATTTATACGATTGTTTGTATGGTTTTTTAAATTTATTCCTGTACACTGCCCTGAGTCCCTCTGGGGAGAGGGGGCGGTCTAGAAATCTAATAAATTAAATTAAATTAAATTAATTAAATTCTGTAGCCTTTCTCCAGAGTGGCATTCAATTCAACAGTGCACCACGTGCCAGTTAGGGCTCTTTCTTCATTATTGTGGAGGCACTCCATGACTTGTTGTTTTTCTGTACAGGTTGCACATAGGTTTAGGTTTAGGTTTATTGGACTTATATGCCGCCCTTCTCCCATAGGACTCAAGGCAGTGTATAACATAAAAACACATATTACAAAAGTTAAAAGAAAGATTAAATAGAATATCCAAAAAACCCAATAGACATTTACAATGAGATTTAGAAATTAAATTAAAATTAACAATTAAAATTAATAATTTATTTTATTCAGGCCAGGCCGGCTTGCTGGAAAAGCCAACTTTTTAGGGCGCGCCAGAAGGACTGGAGGTCAGGAATTATGTGAAGCTCCAGGGGCAGCTCATACCAAAGGGAAGGCGTTCCCACAGAGAAGGCTCTCCCCCTGGGGGTCACCAGCCGACACTGCCTGGCTGACGGCACCCTGAGGAGGCCAACTCTGTGGGATCGTACTGGATGGTGGGAGGCTACCAGTGGCAGTAGGTGGTCTCGCAAGTACCCTAGGCCTAAGCCATGGAGAACTTTAAAGATCATAATTAACACCTTGAATCTCACCCAGAAAACAACCGGCAACCAGTGCAGGCTGCCTAAAAGGGGTGTAACATGGGAGCACCTAGGTACCCCCATGACAACCCGTGCGGCCACATTCTGGACCAGCTGAAGCCTCTGGGTGCTCTTCAAGGGCAGCCCCATTTAGACTAAACATAGACTAATCATAGACTAAACATTAATTTTCCCCCTAACATATGTGGCAGTACCGGAAAGTAGAGCCCTCTCAGAGGGTGCACTTTTACTTTAGCAAATCCAAAATACTGTTTTATATCCCCAAAGTTTTGGTATATTATTTCTGGATGGCCTAATACAGGGATGGCGAACCTATGGCACGCGTGCCACAAGTGGCACGCGGAGCCATTTGTCAGGGCATGCGAAGCGCTGCCCTGTCAGCTGGCCAGCGCGCATGCGCGCGCTGGCCAGCTGAGTTCACCTTTTTAAAAGCCATTTTTCGCATTCCCCAGGCTCCAGAGGCTTTATAGGAGCCTGGGGAGGGCAAAAAGAGCCTCCCCCGCCCCTCCAGAGGCCCTCCGGAGGCTTCAGGGAGCGTACGGAGGCTTCCCTGAAGCCTTTGGGACGCTTAAAACCACCCTCCGAGCAACCCGGAAGTGACTTCCGGGTTGCTCGGAGGGTCGTTTTAAGCGTTCCGAAGGCTTCAGGGACCGTCCGGAGGCTTCCCTGATGCCTTCGGAGCGCTTAAAACCACCCTCCGAGCAAACCGGAAGTGACTTCCGGGTTGCTCGGAGGGTGGTTTTAAGCGTTCCAAAGGCTTCA
The DNA here is from genome assembly GCF_964273705.1 of Natrix helvetica. Classification (NCBI taxonomy): domain Eukaryota; kingdom Metazoa; phylum Chordata; class Lepidosauria; order Squamata; family Natricidae; genus Natrix; species Natrix helvetica. The sequence goes on from NC_138555.1 coordinate 46,145,159, forward strand.
GGGACCGTCCGGAGGCTTCCCTGACGCCTTCGGAGCGCTTAAAACCACCCTCCGAGCAAACCGGAAGTGACTTCCGGGTTGCTCGGAGGGTCGTTTTAAGCGTTCCGAAGGCTTCAGGGTCCGTCCGGAGGCTTCCCTGATGCCTTCGGATCGCTTAAAACCACCCTCCGAGCAAACCTGAAGTGACTTCCGGGTTGCTCGGAGGGTCGTTTTAAGCGTTCCAAAGGCTTCAGGGACCGTCCGGAGGCTTCCCTGACGCCTTCGGAGTGCTTAAAACCACCCTCCGAGCAAACCGGAAGTGACTTCCGGGTTGCTCGGAGGGTCGTTTTAAGCGTTCCGAAGGCTTCAGGGTCCGTCCGGAGGCTTCCCTGACGCCTTCGGAGCTCATAAAGCCACCCTCCGAGCAAACCGGAAGTCACTTCCGGTTTGCTCGCAGGGTGGTTTTAAGCGTTCCGAAGGCTTCAGGGACCGTCCGGAGGCTTCCCTGACGCCTTCGGAGCGCTTAAAACCACCCTCCGAGCAAACCGGAAGTGACTTCCGGGTTGCTCGGAGGGTCGTTTTAAGCGTTCCGAAGGCTTCAGGGTCCGTCCGGAGGCTTCCCTGATGCCTTCGGATCGCTTAAAACCACCCTCCGAGCAAACCTGAAGTGACTTCCGGGTTGCTCGGAGGGTCGTTTTAAGCGTTCCAAAGGCTTCAGGGACCGTCCGGAGGCTTCCCTGACGCCTTCGGAGTGCTTAAAACCACCCTCCGAGCAAACCGGAAGTGACTTCCGGGTTGCTCGGAGGGTCGTTTTAAGCGTTCCGAAGGCTTCAGGGTCCGTCCGGAGGCTTCCCTGACGCCTTCGGAGCTCATAAAGCCACCCTCCGAGCAAACCGGAAGTCACTTCCGGTTTGCTCGCAGGGTGGTTTTAAGCGTTCCGAAGGCTTCAGGGACCGTCCGGAGGCTTCCCTGATGCCTTCGGAGCGCTTAAAACGACCCTCCGAGCAACCCGAAAGTCACTTCCGGTTTGCTCGGAGGGTGGTTTTAAGCATTCCGAAGGCTTCAGGGAAGCCTCCGGACGGTCCCTGAAGCCTCCAGAGGGCCTCTGGGGGGGCGGGGGAGGCTCTTTCCCCCCTCCCCAGGCTCCTATAAAGCCTCTGGAGCCTGGGGAGGGCGAAAAAAGCATGTAAAAATGGGGGGGGTGTCGCGCGTTGTGCGCGCATGCACACTGGGGGGGGGTCACACGTTGCATTATGGGTGCGGCACACCCGCACACTACCCCCCTGCGCTCCCCCCCACTTGTGGCACGTGAGCCAAAAAAGGTTCGCCATCGCTGGCCTATTAGATACATCTTTTTCTTGTTCACAAAGGGACATAAGCTTGTAAAATCATAATATAAGATTTGTTCCTTCTGCCTTGGTTTATAGTACAGACATGTAGCATTTGTTTGGCCCCCCAAAAATGCATCTCTGGGATTCAAAGGGATTGGAAATTTACTATCTGTTAGAAAATGTTTCAAACCCTCATCATTCTTCAACGTATCGGCCCATTCGTGTTCCCAGATGACGTGTACTACATACCCTACACTCTCCAGGTATTCTTCTCTAGTCCTAGAGCGTGAGTACAACAAGCTATAGGTCGCATCGAGCAGACTGTTGAAGTCATGGGCATTGTAGCATATAGGGCAGTGATGGCTAACCTTTTTTGGCTCCTGTGCCAAAAGCGGGGGGAGTGCAGGGGGGGTTGTGCGCGGGTGTGCCACACCCATAATGCTATGCGCACAAACCCCCCGCTCATACGCTTGCAACCAGCACTCCCCCCTGCTTTCAAGGAGCCTGGGGAGGGCAAAAACAGCCTCCCCCCGGAGGACCTTCGGAGGCTTCAGGAGCTTCCCTGAAGGCTCCAGAGGGCAAAAAACAGCCCTACGGCCAAACTGGAAGTGACTTTCAAGGAAGCCTCCAGAGGGCGAAAAACGGCCTCAAAAGAAGGCCAAAGTCAGCTGGCCAGCGTGCGCATGTGCCCTGGAGCTGACAGGGGTGTTTGTTAGCCCAGGCAAGCCCTTTGATGGACGATTTCAGGGGGTTTTGTGATCACCTCAGACTTATGTACGAGGACCCCATTAAAGAGGAAACAGCTGCCAGACGTCTCAAGACGCTGAAGCAGGGCTGGGGTTCCTTGCAGGACTATCTCAGTGAATTCCGGCTCCTTAGCCAAGATTCAGCCTGGAATGAGGCAGCCCTCATCCGTTTGTGGAGGAGGCAGATGCATCCGACATCGTGGTGTGTGCGGTGTTACTGCAGACTCACGCCCCTTGCAGTACCCTTTTCCCTTGCGTTTTCTTCTTGCGGAAACTCAATCCTTCCGAGCACAATTACGCCATCTGGGAGAAGGAGTTGCTGGCCATTAAGGTGGTGTTTGAGGCCTGGAGGCATCACCTGGAGGGGGCCAGGCATCAAGTCGAGGTCCGGATGGACCATAGGAATATAGAGTTCCTGAAAACGGCGTGCAAACTAAACCAGCATCAGATCCGGTGGTCTCTGTTCTTTGCCCGGTTCAACTTCCAAGTGACCTACCTTCTGAGTGCACGCAACCAAAGGGTGGATGCCCTGTCCAGGAAACCTGAGTACTCTTGCACCGCAGACCCACTCCCACCCTGGACAGTTTTGCCCGTCGAATCCTTCGCTGCCGTTCACGAGCCCGTGGACTTATGGTCTCGGATATGGGATGCTCAGTGGTACAACGAGTGGGTGGAGCAACTGAGGGCAGAGGTAGGGCCGGCCTCCCTGTGGACCTTCGACGATGACCTCTTGAGGTACCGGGACAGGCTCTATGTGCCTGCGGGACCCCTCCAGGGACGTATTCTCTCCCAGTGCAATGACAATCTGGCGGCGGGACATTTTGGCCTTTTGAAGACTTTGAACCTGGTCTCCTGTACCTTTTCGTGGCCCCGCTTACGCCACGACGTACAGACGTACGTCACCTCTTGTGTACAGTGTCGGCAGGCCAAGTCAGCGACGGGAGCTCCTCCAGGTGTCAGCGTTCCAAATACCATGCAAAAGTAAATCAGAGTCCAGAACAGAATCATCCTTAAAGTTCCAATTTAATAATACAGGCATGTTGGCATTATGCTATGAAATTTCAACTCTAATGTACATCCTGTGGGTTCACCCAGTTGAAAGTTCATATCTATCCCCACACCCCATAATTCATCACATGTTCCAATCATCATCTTCCACGCTGGCATCTACACCCCTCTGCTTCCGGTCAGGTGTCGAGGTGCGGAGACAAAAGATGACCCTGAGCTTCTAGGAAAAATCACAAGAATACATTCCATAATCCTACTCCTTTCTATTCCCCCCTCCCAACTACTACACTAAAGAAACACATAGGAAATTATAAGAAAGTGTGGCAGGCCAAAGATTCTTAAAGGAACCTCTGCAGGCCTGACAGGCGGCCTCTCTTCAAAAAACCCACGTTGTCTGCAAAAGAAGTAAAAGTATAAATTACTATACACAATTAACCACCTCTGCCTCCCCCAGGGGGACCCTTTGGCTTATCAGGGAACTTCTCATGGAATTGTTTCACTAATTTATCCACTTTCAGATCCCAACTTTTCACCCACGTAGCTTCGGACAAAGGGTACCCCTTCCAATGCACTAAATATTGTAAACGACCTCTATACAGCCTGGAATCTAATATTTTTTTCACCTCATAATGTGTTTCCCCTTCTACCACTATGGGAGGAGGTGGAGCTTGGGTGGATGGCCTTATGCTAGACCCCCTTACTGGCTTCAATAAGCTACAATGGAATACCGGGTAAATTTTCCCTAGGAGTCTGGGTAGGCTGAGTCGAACTGTAACGGGGTTAATTATATTTTCTATTGGGAAAGGACCTAGAAATTTTGGACCTAATTTCTTACTAGGCATCCATAAACATATGTATTTAGTAGACACAAAAACTTTGTCCCCCACTCGGAAGGGGGGCTATAGGGAACGATGTTTATCAGCTTGCTTCTTGTAGGCTTCTGCCGCATCTGCTAGCGCCTTTTTCGTATTTTCCCATCCCTTCTTTAGTGCCTCCAGCCATTCATTCAGAGACATGGAGGAGGGGGGTTCTTTAGGTAGTTCAGGCATGGGAACGAATTCCATGCCACTGGTAATCTGGAAAGGAGTTAATCCTGTACTGCTGTGGACCGCATAATTATATGCTACTTCGGCGAAGGGTAGCAAGTCCGACCAATTGTCTTGCTGATAGTCCACATAACACCGGATGTACTGTTCCACCATCGCATTGGCCCTCACCGCTTCCCCATTTGGGCTGGGATGAAATGCTGAGCTGTGTCCCTGTGTGGACCCGATCGATTTTAGGAATTCTCTCCAGAACTTGGTGGTGAATTGAACTCTGTGATCTGAAATGATCCTTTTTGGTACCCCATGTAGGCGATAAATGTGTTTCACAAACATTTTCGCTAATTTCTTTGCGGATGGTAGGCTTGAACAAGTGATAAAGTGTGCTTGCTTGGAAAGCAAATCAATAACTGTCCAGATTACTGTATTACCCTTGCTATCTGGAAGCTCGATGATGAAGTCCATTGCTATCTCTTCCCATGGTCGGCTAGGGTTGGCCACTTGTTGTAGTAGTCCAGGGGGCTTTCCTGGCCGGGTTTTCATTGTGGCACAAGTAGCACAGCTTTTTACATAATCTTCCACCTCCGACCTCATCTTCGGCCACCAAAATTGATGTCTGGCGAGGTGGAGAGTTTTCAGGAATCCGAAATGACCTCCTAGTTTCACATCATGACTCCGCTGTAGTACTTGCAGTCTCATCTCTGCAGGGACGTACAGTTTGGATCCCTTCCAGGCTACGCCATCATTCATCGTTAGGATGTCCTTGTTGTTGTTGAACCATGGGTCTGTCCGGAGGGCCGCTTTCAGCTCGGTTTTCAGCTTATCTTGGCTTCGAGCGGTGACTTGAGCTGCCTTTTGGTGGGAAGGAGATATGATGGGGTGGACAACTTCTTCCTTCTTCCTGTCAAACTGGGGTTTTCTCGACAGCGCATCTGCTAACAAGTTCTTTCCTGCGGGGATGTGTTTTATTTCAAATTTGAACCTTTGGAAGTTTTGGGCCCAACGAACTTGTTTAGGGGATAACTTCCGATGGGTAAGGAGAGCTTCGAAGTTTTTATGATCAGTCCATACCTCGAACGGTATATCCCCCCCTTCCAGGAGATGTCTCCAGGTGAGCATGCTCCACCTGATCGCGAATGCCTCCTTCTCCCAAATGGGCCACCTTCTTTCCGTAGCGGTGAGTTTCTTGGAGATGTAAGCGCATGGTAAGAGGTGGCCTTCTTTATTCTTTTGCAGTAGCACCGTGGCTATCGCGACATCACTGGCATCCGTTTGGATTATGAAAGGTCGCTCTGGATCGGGGTGTTGCAATATGGGTTCTTGGGCAAAGAGCCGTTTTAATTTCTCAAAAGCCTTTCGACAATCCATTGTCCATTTTAACGGTTGGTTTGCTTTTGGTTTAGTTTGGGAAGGCCCCGTTTTTAATAGTTCAATCAATGGTAGGGCAATTTCAGTGAATGTTGGAATAAACTGCCTATAAAAGTTTGCAAATCCAAGGAAGCTTTGTAATTGTTTGCGAGTGCTTGGAGATTTCCAATCTAACACCGCTTTCACTTTTCCTGGATCCATTTCTCCTCCTTCATTGGAGATACGATACCCCAGGTAATCTAGCGAGGTCTTGTGGAACTCACACTTTGACAACTTTGTGTATAGTTTGGCAGCTAGAAGTTTTTTCAGGACTTGCCGTATGAGTTTCACGTGTTCTTCCAGGGTCTCAGAGAAGATCAAGATGTCAGCCAAATAGACAAGTACTCTGTGGTATAGGTGGTCGTGTAGCACTTCATTTATGTACTGCATGAATATTGCGGGTGCTCCTTGTAGTCCAAAAGGCATGACTTTATACTGGAAGCTGCCCAGGGGAGTGTTAAAAGCGGTCTTCCACTCATCCCCTTTCCGGATTCGTATACGGTAATATGCCTCTCTCAAGTCCAGCTTGGTGAAGATCTTGCCTTTAGCCAAGTGGTTCAACATATCTTTCATGAGAGGGAGGGGATAGGTATTTTTTTCGCATACTGCATTCAAAGCTCGTAAGTCCACACAGAGGCGAACTCCGCCATCTTTCTTTTCTCTGAAGAGCACTGGGGCCACTACTTTCGATTTTGCTGGTTCAATAAAACCTCTTTTCAAATTGGTGTCAATGTACTTCCTCAATTCTATCATCTCCTTAGGAGTCATAGAGTACATTTTTGGCTTTGGTAAGGTTACCCCATGTTTGAACTCTATTGGACAGTCTGTGGGGTGGTGAGGTGGAAGGTAGTTTCCATCTCCCTCACTAAACACCTCCACCAGATCCCAATAGATGTTTGGGACTCGTTGGATTCCTGAAGGTTTAGTGTCTGCTGCGGTTGCTGCAGGTTCTGGATGGGTTGGGCTGTTGGGTTCCAACGTTCCTGGGTGGCCTTTTGGTTCCACCGGTGGTAATGGGCCAACCCCAATAATCACCTTTCTAACTCCTTCCTCCCACTTTATAGTAGGTGCCCACTTGTCCAACCATGCAAGTCCTAGGATAATTGACTCTTGCATTCCAGGGGCCACAATGAATCTGAGGAACTCATAGTGGCGGCCTATCACCAGCTTTACTAACTCAGTTACCTTTGTAGCCGGAGCTCCCCCAATTAGGGTTCCATCTACTTGCTCAAACGGAATGGGATGTTTTAGGGGTCTGGTACGTATACCTAGTTGCTCCACTATTGACATGCTGATTAAGCATCAGGTGCAGCCGGTATCTATAATCACCCCAACTTCCCCTTCTACCCCCGTTTTTGGTATTTGGAGTTTGGCTTTTATCTGGAAGGGGCGGATAGGTGCACTCACCATTGGGTCGTCTTCTGGATCTCCTTCCTCCTCCTCTTCCAAGGTGGCAGGGGCGTTTTCAGTGGCTTTGCTCTCCGCCTCTGCTGGCTGTTGTACCAGACGAGTTTTCTGGTGGTTTTCTGGTGGTTTTCTTGATTGTGCTGGCAGGTGGTTGGCGCAGTTGTGGAACTGGAGCTGGAGCCCGGCATGTTGATGCCTGGTGGCCAAGCTGACCACATCGGTAGCACTTTATTTTGGGGTCCCAGGAACGAGGGGTTGGTGGGGGCTCTTCAGTTTGCTGCCTCTGTGTTCGGTGGCCCGAAGGTTTTTTGGCAGGGGTTCTGGTACCAGGCTTTGGATAGGTGTTAATCTCGTGGTCCAGTATGATTGCAGTGGTGTACCAATCTTGGAGACGATCTGAGGTCCCCCTTACAGCACAAGCTTCTTTCAGTTTGGGATCTAAGGCCTTTTTGAACTTATAGACCAAGAGTCTTTTTGGCCAGTATTGTAGTCTCCCAGCTATTCTCCGGAACTCCCAAACTAATTCTTTTACTGGACGACCACCCTGTCGTAATTCCTGGATCTGGTCTTTAGTATCCACCTGTTGGGCCACATCGTAAAATCGGGCATGCATTAGTTGAATGAACCCCGTTACATCATCTAACTCGGGAGCTCCCCTCTGCTATTTCTTGGATCAATTATCGATCCATCGGGTATTGTGGGCCTACTTGGTCAACGTATGCCAATACTCGATTCAGGAAGTAAGCTAGCTTGTCTGGGGTCCCATCAAACATTGCACAAAAACGTGGGGGTGTTGGAGGAGGAGGGGGTTCTCGTGGTTCAACCGGAGCAACCTGTTGGCCTGCTGCTTGGGGTGGTAAGCCCCTTTGTTGGACCACACCCATCAGTTGGGCAAAAGCCTGCTGAGGCATCGGTGGGGGGGGGGGCTGGACCCAGTGGTTGGGCAAAAGCCTGCTGAGGCATCGGGGGGGGGGGGGCTGGACCCAGTGGTGGTCCCAGTCTCTGGCTCTGCCTAGGGGCAGCTATCTGGGATGGCGCCATTCGTTGGGAAGGAGCAGGCATCCATTGGCATTGAGCCCATCTATGACCCGGGAAGAAAGCCCAACCTGGAGTGGCTTGATTCATGGGTTCAGAGCCACTACTTTGCAGAGGGGGGGAGGTGAGAGTGCTCCAGGCCCCTTTCGGCTGGCTGGCTTTTACTTCCGAACTTTGTTGCACTCCAGGAAGGGGGGGGGTGCTGATTCGCTGGTGGCTGTGTGGAAAGAACCAAGGTCTCCACTCAACTGCACAGCAGTTTCTCTGCTGGGAAAGGATAATGTGGGCTTTGCCAGGCTCCACCTGGGTGGTCCTGGTGGGCCGAGGGGTTTGATTTCACTCACATTTAGGCGTCCGAATTGGTCTTGAAGGCCCATCAAAGAATGGCTGCGTGAGAGCGGCTGAGATCTCCATTCATTTGATCTTCTCCCCACCCTCCAGTTGTCTGTTGGAGTTCCCTTGGGGGGGCCCTCTCCTTATAGCAGGCATTCTTGAGAAGCTATAAATCCTGAAGCTTCATCTCGCAGGTCTAATTCCATCTGCGAGGGAAGTCTGGGTTTCGGTTCCTTTTGCCAGGCGCCCAGCTGAAGTTCCCTTTCCCTCACCTCTGCAAGTTCAACTATTTCTTTAGAAGGTGCATAGATAGTATCGACAAATATAAGTGATCTGTTATCCTTAGCCTTCTCTGCTGCATTCTTTCCTTCCTCCATCTTCACTGAAATTTTCTCCTGCCCAGGATTGGGTCAGAACTGGGATTCAGTACCCTTATAAAAGTAATTTTTTTTTGGGGGGGGGAGAGTTGGAATATTGTCAGCGTTCCAAATACCATGCAGATATAAATCAAAGTCCAAGGCAGAAACATCCTTAAAGGTCCTATTTAATATACAGGTATGTTGGCACATCTGTGGAATTCCATCTCTGATTTACATCCTGAGAGTTCACCCAGTTGAAAGTTCATGATCTATCCCCACACCCATAATCAATCACATGGCCAATCCTTTTCCTCCACGCTGGCATCTCCACCCAGCTTCTTCCGGTCAAATGTCGAGGTGCGGAGACAAAAGATGACCTTGGCTTCTAGAAAAGAATCACAACAACACATTCCACAATCCTACTCCTTTCTATCCCCTCCCCCCCCCATTACTACACTAATGAAACAGCATAGGAAATTATAAGAAAGTGTGTCTGGCCAAAGATTCTTAAAGGAACATCTGCAGGCCTGACAATAAGACTGTTTTGTTACTGGAAAGATACAGGTAGATAATGAAAGGTGATGATAAAATAGTAAATAATTTTTAGCTAATTTGGTGATTAATAAGTGGGAAGTTTAGTATTTTGTAAATTGTTTTAGATTGTTATTAAATGTTTTTTTCGTCAACAAATAATTAACTATGTTAACAACAATGAAATTATAACCTTAACTAGTAAAAACAACTTGGATATAAATTGTAAATCGGGACTTGGGAAAAAGAACTATAAATTTTATTAACAAATTTTTGTTTAGATCTTGTTATAAATGTGTAATTTCTTTTGGGTCTAACTTTTAACTAAATACAACAATAACAAGGAAATGTTAATGGATAATGTTTAATGATATACACATGTGTTGGTATTGGTAAAAGCAAATTGGATACAAGCTCTAAATAGTGAGATGGGTTAGGGGAAAAAAAAAGGGGGGGGAAATGCTTAGATATTGTCAGGGCAGCCTCCATCAGTAACCAAGAAAGAAACCACTCAACTCCATATTTCAGAATTAAGAGTACTTTTACTGGTTATGAATAGATAGCAGCTAGGCAAAGCAAGATCTGAGGCAAAAGTGCACGTAATCATAGATATCAATATGTGACCCAACTCCCTCCCCCTAGTAACCCCATCATCCAGTCCAATCCGCACACCCCACAGGTGTCATGTGGGCTGCAGCTTCAAAACCCATCATCAGGTTGGTATGCCGGACGGTTGGCCTTGGCAGCAATTCCACTATCTGCAGCATGCGCAGTAGATGGTGAGAAAACCACTCCCTTCTTCATTCACTCCTGTGCTGAAGCTTCCCCTCCCAAATACCATGTTATCCCCCCCTCCCCATTTCAATGGCAGCCGAAAGCAAGCAGCAAAGCAGAGGCTGACATCCGGCCCTCCGTCAGGAAAGGACATCACCCCTGGAAAAAAAAAAGTAGAGAAAAAAAAACAGGAACAAGACAGGTTAGACATATATATGGCAACATGAGTCAGGGTTTATCAGGATAGGTAGAGTAGAAATTCTGCAAAAGTCTAGGAGCTCTAACATGGGACTTATCAACCCATTCAGCTTGGGATGGGGGAAAATGTTTCCAGGAGACCAGATATTGAACCTGATTCCTACGTTTTCTGGAGTCCAAAATCTCTTTGATCTCAAAATGCTGCTCTCCTTCAATGAGAAGAGGGGGAGGCGGCGGCGGTACGGGTGTCCGAACAGAGGAAGTGTGCACTGGTTTCAAAAGGTTAACATGAAACACGGAGTAAATACGGTTGAGATACTTTGGCAATTCCAACCGTACAGAAACAGGATTAATGATCTTCACAATAGGAAACGGATCAACATACTTAGGCCCTAATTTCTTTGACTTTTGGGTAGTTTGGAGAAATTTGGTAGACAGAAAAACTTGATCCCCAATCTTGTACTCCCTTTCTTTCACCCTCTTTTTGTCAGCTTGTTTCTTGTGTGCTCGATGAGCAGCTTCCAATGTCTTTCGGGCTATGGGCCAGACTTGTTGGAGCTGGTCACTCCACTCGGAGAGGGACAAGACTTGTGACTTTTCACGGGGCAATTCTGGGATTGGCACAAAGTCCTGCCCAAACACAAGTCTAAAAGGGATGAAACCGGTGCTGCTGTGCACAGAGTTGTTGTACGCTACTTCAGCATGTGGTAACAGTTCAGTCAAATTATCCTGCTGATAATTGATGAAACACCGGACGTACTGCTCCAAAACAGAGTTAGTCCTTTCACAAGCTCCATTAGTCTGAGGATGGTGGGTGGAGCTTAACTCCTGGGCGGAGCCAATCAACTTCAAAAACTCCTTCCAGAAGAGGGAGGTGAACTGTACCCCTCTATCTGATATTATGCACTCCGGCACCCCATGCAAACTGTCTATATGTGTAATAAACAATTTAGCTAAAGATTTAGCTGAAGGGATCTTGGAACAAGGCACAAAATGAACCTGTTTAGAGAACAAGTCCATGACCACCCAGACCACGGTATTTCCTTGACTCTCCGGTAATTCGACAATGAAATCTATAGATATTTCCTTCCACGGGGGACTTCCGGTGGCAACGTAGGGGCTGATGGATGTTCCCTTGGGAACGCCAGCCCCGAGATTGCGTTAGGCTGCTAGAACAGCATAAATCAGCTGTCTGGCAGTTCGAAAACTTCCCCCTCAGGAAAAGAGGGGGAGGTGAGCAAACGGGTTAGGGTAGAGCTCCCTTAGACCCACAGGAGTAATTCTGGGGGTTGAAAGGTGAGAGCCCCCCTGCAGCCCGATAGTGCTCCGCTCCTGGGGCCTCTCTGCATCAGCAGAACAAAGCACCACGACCATTCCTGCTATCAACACATTAATCTACATTTGAAAAATAAGCAGGCGGAATGAAGACAGGAGGGACTATAATCGCAAGTATAAAACTTAACTCAGATTTACTACAACTTCCTTCTGTGAAGATTAAGGGGGATAAAAGAGAAGATGGCGCCTGAACATCAAAGGGCATGGTGAAAGTGAAACTTAACTTAAGAAGCAAGTATCTGTTAAATGCTTGCTAAAGTTGTAAAAAGAATCAAGAGATCGAGATTAAACAAAACAGCGTTGGTTTGCTAACAAGCTATAAAAATTAACAAGTCTGGGGGTTAGGTTGACTTTTTGGATAAGCAATTTGGCCGCTGAAAAGTTTGATTTGAGTATTTGGAAATGGCTTCAAAGCAAACTAAATTAACTGCCTCTAAGAGCGCTGGAAGCTCTCCAGCCCAGACACAAAAACTGCAATCTTTATTACCCCCAGCAGAAGCATTAACACTTGAAGCCCTTCAAAGTAATCTTCAAAATGCCTTAAAGGAACAAGCTTCTTCTCTGGAAGGCAAAATTACTCAAGCCCTTAAAGAGGTGTCTAACGAAATGTCTGATATTAAGGACTGAATTCAAACTCGTAACCAGCAAATAAGAGAAGATATAGTGGATACATTTAAGGGCTTGCTTGGTTACATAACATCACTGGAGGATAGAGTGGAAGAAATCACTCAGTCCAATGTGAATTTGGAGAATAAGGTTGTAGACATTCAAAGCAAGATTGATAAGTCAGAGGCAGAAGTCACAATGACACAATATAGAGCTATGGAGAGATGACTTCCGGCAGCCGAGGGCGATGGACGCGTGCGTCCGCTTTTTGCTGTTTCGGTGGGCTCCCCTGAAGTCTAGGGGGAGCACAGGGTGCCTTGGAGGGGCGCCCTGCCATAGGGGTGGCTTGCTGGGACCTCCTGGAACGGCGGCGGCCGCGGGGGGGGGTGTCTCCAGCTTTGCCCCAAGAGCCGGAAAGCGTAGGGGGTGCACGGAATGCCACAGCGCACTTTCGCCGAACGGAGCCTGGAAGGAAATGACCAATTTGAAAGATACAGCTGAAGTGCGGTGAGGTGAGAGGTCTTCCCAGGTCTTTTACTGTTTTACTATATTGACTGATCTGCAGTTGTTGTTTTTTTGAGACTCTGTTTCAACCCCTGGAGGAGTTAAGATTGGAGGGGGGGGAAATTTCCACTCCCCTTGGAAAAGCGGCACTTGGAAAATCTCTCCCTTTTATGGGAGAGAGAGAAAGTTTAAAATCTACTTTCACTTCCCTTAAATAATGGGGAAATTTTTTCTTTTTTTACTACAACTGCGAGAGAAAGGATGGTTGAACTGATTCTTCTCTAAACTATGTGTGGGAACTTTGATCTTGTTGTTTCCTGACCACCTGTACTGGCTGAGCCAAGATGGCCAACTTCCTCTTTCTTCTTTGTCTTTATGAATGAGACTCCTCCCTTGGAAAACTTTGCCCTGAACTAATTTCCACCCCAGAGATCTCCAGGAGCCTCTTCAAATACGTTTTTCCCCTGGATTTGGAATATTTTGACCCACCTATTTGCTCTAGTTTTGTACCAGAGGATTTACTCTCTTTTGGATTTGCTTGCCTGGTGGTCTCTAACGGCTGTGCTCTCCCACAGACACCATTTCTTTGTATAGACTAATAACTATCTCTGAGCTTCATGATGGGTCCAAAGAAGTTACCGCCTGGCAAGGCCTCATCGGCCCCGACATCTTCCACGTCAAGCCCGATTGCTCACCAGTCACAGCTGGGGTCTTTTCTACAACCTAAAGCCCCTGAAGAGAGTGCAAAGGACTTGTCAATTCACCAGATGCTTCAATCTATCTTAAAGGGACAGGATGAAATGAAAAAACAACTGCAAGACTTAAATGATCAGCTCAGAGAGACGAAACAACAAACCATACGGAATGAACAGAGGATAGGTGTACTGGAGGAGGGTGCGGTTGGGATGAGAGACGAGGTGAGGACAATCCAAAGGGGGAATGTAGAATTTGAAAATCACATGATAAAAATGGAATTTGAAAGGATGTCTTTTTTCCTTAGTTTCCAAAATCTGGCAGAAGTTGAGAACGAAGATCTTAAGGAGATTATGACCACAATACTAGCAGAATACATTAATAGAGATAAACAACAGCTTTGGTGGGATATTGACCTGATCTATAGGATTAATTCAGCCTATGCAAGAACGCACAATGTTCCAAGGGAAATTCATGTTAAATTTCTTAGAAAGACCACAAGAGATGAGGTTCTAGGAGCTCAAAGGGGAGGACCACTAAAATATAAGGATAAAGAAATAACCATTCTTAAACAGATCCCAAAGAAAGTAAGAGATAAGAGGAGGAAATATTCCTTCTTAGCAAAATATATATATATAATAATGGGGTCTGGTTTAGGTGGCTGTCACCAGAAGGCATGTTGATTTTCTGGGAGGGCAGTAGAATTAGAATTAACACAGTTGTGGAAGCGGAGGCTTTCACTAAAAAACACAGTGCTCTCTTAGGCGAAATGGGGGATGTTACACAAGAAACAAGGGAGGGAGGGGCTGAGGCTCTGCCAGTGGACGGGGAGGAGGATGCAGCAACTAGAAGACTCAGATCACAGAAGTGATTTGAAACATTATTGCAATTGTTGTTATAATGTACCTTTATGGAAGTGATACAAAACAAGATGATTGAAACATACTGATGATTTAGTGTTAAACTTAAAACTGCTAATACTTATGCAAATGTTGATATTTTTCTATTTTTGTTTGTAAAAGTTGTGAGACTTGGGGGGGCTGCTCCCCCCCCCGCACGATGTAGCTGTCAAAATGTTCTATAACCTTTTAACCCTTTTTCCCTGTAAAATTTGTAAAATCAATAAAATTTGCAAAATATATATATATAGAGAGAGAGAGCTATGGAGTTTGCTTTGAGAATAAGAGGCTTGAAAGAAAGTAACCAAGAAGAAAATTTAAAAGAGATATTTGCGGAAGCTTTTGTCCAATTAACTGGTGAATCCAAGACCGAATTTGACTGGCAGATGGACAAAATTTACCGTGTAAATTCATGGATTGCCAGACGGAGTCAACTACCAAGAGATATTGTAATCTATTTTGTTATCAGGAAAATAAGGAATGGGATATTACAAGCGACGTATAAAAACAAATTGCCGGTCACAGGTCAAGAGGTGACAGTATTAAAGGAAATTCCCCCTAAAATGTTGAGATCTAGAAACGATTATGCATTCCTAGTGGATGAACTCAGAATTCGACAGATACAGTACAGATGGGAGGTTCCAGAAGGATTGGTGGTGAATTACTTAGGAGAAAGATATCGTCTTAGTTCAGTCTGGAAAGCAAGAGATTTTTACAGCAATGTATTAAAGGCTGGACACCCTCCATCTCCAGGATCTAGAGGAAGAAAAGAAGCAAGGGAAGATAAACAGGAAGATATCCAGGCACAAGCGGGTGCTGCTCAAACCCTGGACTTGAGATAGAAGAAATCATGGAACAAAGACAAACCTGAGCGGTTACCAAACGTAAAGAGCAAGAATTAAAGATGCAAGAAGCCCAGACAACAATCCAAGAAACTATGAGCATAAATACAGAAGCCGTGGGGGGAGCCAGACCGAAGATGAAATTCCAGCAGGATTTCCAGGTCGCTCTTAAAAAGCTTCAGGGGGCTGAAGATGACAATTAAATTTCTAACCTGGAACGTTAATGGTTTAAACTCACCACAAAAAAGGAAAAAATATTCCACTATCTGAAACAATTTAAAAATGATGTGATTTGTCTGCAAGAAACACATATTAGAACACAGGATCAGAAATATTTGATGAATGCAAGATTGGGACTACATTTTGTGGCATCTGCTCCGGAGAAGAAAAATGGTATAGTTATATACTTAAAAAAAGATTTAAAGGCTGAATTAATTGAAGCAGATCCTCAAGGAAGATATATTGCAATTGAACTATTAATAGAAGGAAAGAAAATACTTTTAACAGGAGTATATGCCCCAATCAACAACAAGAAAATTTTTACAAGTTGCTTCATACCAAATTAATACAATGGGATTATAGATGGTGTATATTACTGGGTGATTGGAACAGAGTATTGGACACTATGAAGGACAAGAAGAGACTCTTGCAAAATACTCAAACACGAGCAAGATTGCCTAAATCTTTTTTAGGCATGATAGATGATATGGAACTGAGAGATATCTGGAGAGAACGGAATCTTAAAGAAAGGGACTTTACATTTTTTCCCGATAGGCATCAATCCTTTTCTAGAATTGATTTTATACTAATTACAAATGATTTCCTTTCCAGGGTGAAAAAGACGAAGATATGTCTGAGAACTCTAACAGATCATAATCCGGTTTGGATGGAATTGGAATATGGAGAGGGATCTAGGAGGTCTTGGAGGTTAAATGAAAATCTATTTAGATACGAGAGAAATGTTACAGAATGCAAAAAAATATTGAAAGAATATTTTGCTTTTAACTTGCATAAGGGAACATTTATGGAAATTGTTTGGGACGCAAGTAAAGCATATATGAGAGGTGTTTTGATAAACATGAATAACCTATATAGACGCAGACAGGGGGAAAAAATGAAGGGAATTAGTAGAGGAGATAAAAAAGAAAGAGCAGGACCTTATACTTAATCCAGATGATAAGAAGACAAAAGAAACAATTACTTTACTGCGAGGGCAGTTTAACATGTTGATGTCAGATCAAGTAGCCACTAATCTGCTATACGCTAAACATAATACTTTTTGTAATGCAAATAAACCAGGCAGGTGGTTAGCATACATGTTAAGGAAGAAACAAAAGTTTCGTACTATAGAGAAAATAGAATACAAAGGTAAAGAAGTCTATCAACAAGACACGATTAAAAAGGCTTTTTTAGAATTATATACTAGACTGTATGCTGGTGATAAAATACAAGGTTTAGATATAGATAGATATTTGGAGAAAGGGAAAATCCCTATAGTTACAGATGAGCAAAGGGAAAGTCTGAATCAACCGGTAACCACGGAGGAAACCCTCCTGGCTATTAAGCAGTTAAAAATTGGCAAGGCCCCTTGTACAGATGGGTTGACTATATAAGTACAATTATGAACCATTATGGCATAAAATACAGACAGAGATGACTAAATGGAAAAAAAATACAACTGTCTTTGTTGGGAAGGATAGCAGCAGTAAAAATGAATGTTTTGCCCAAGTTTCTATTTCTTTTTCAAATGATACCAATACTAAAAAAAAGCTGCAAATTTGGAAGAATGGCAGAAAGGTATTAATAATTTTGTCTGGGCAGGGAAGAAACCAAGAATAAAACTTAAAATAATGCAAGATATACGTGAAAGGGGAGGTTTGAAAATGCCCAACTTAAAATTATACTATGAAGGAGTAGTTTTATCAACAATCAGCGATTGGATTAATTTAACAGAGGATAGAATACTGAATATTGAGGGATATGATTTGGTATACGGTTGGCATGCTTACTTAATATATGATAAAAAGGTGGACAAGATTTTTAAAAGCCATATTTTAAGGAATGCTCTACTGCGTGTCTGGAAAAAATATCAATATAAGTTAAATGATAAGATACCTATGTGGGTAGTGCCCAGACACGCAATAGAGAATATAAGTATAGAACAAAAACAGGATGTAATTACATATAGAGAGCTTCTTAACATAGAAAGAGGTGTACTACAGTTAAAGCCTTTGAATGTACTAACAGAGGAAAGGGTAATTCAAACCTGGTTTCAGTATGGACAGTTACAGGCTAGATGGAAAAAAGAGCAGAAAATTGGTATCATGCAAAATGAGGATAATTTGGTAAAACAAATTAGGGACCAGAGTCAAATGCATATAAAAAGGTTGTATAATATACTGATAGAAACAGATTCTGAAACAGAGTTATTTAAAGACTGTATGATAAAATGGGCACAAAACTTTGAAGAACCAATAATGATGGAAACATGGGAAAAGATTTGGGTAAGGAATGTAAAATTTACACAAGCTCAAAACTTGAGAGAGAATTTCTATAAGATGTTTTATAGATAGCATTTAGATCCTAAAAAGTTAGCTTGCATGTATCCGAATTTACAACCTAAATGTTGGAGATGTGACTGTGCTGACGCTACGTATTACCATATATGGTGGACTTGCAAAAAAGTTAAAGCATTTTGGATAAAAATATGGTGGATTATTCAAATTATTCTTAAAAAGAGGATAAAGTTCACTCCCCAGCTGTTCTTGTTAGGGATAATTACAGACTGTACAGTTATAGAGACTAATTTGATTCTGAATTTAACAACGGCAGCAAGATTGCTGGTGGCACAGTACTGGAAGAAGGAAGAGTTGCCTACTACTCAAGAATGGACGTTAAAAGTAGTAAATTTAGCAGAGATGGCCAAAATCTCAGCATATCTCAAGGACCATTCAGATGAGAAATACAAGTTGGAATGGAGAAGAGGGACTGAATATATTCAAAATAAATATTGGACTAAGAAATTCCAATTACCTTATGAGTGAAAGAACAAGGATTGGTATAATTTATCTAAAGTTAGCTTAATAAAAGAAGAGTTAAAGTACAAGAGGAGGAAGATGTTAAAGTTACTTAGCTTATGTTAGCGTATGATTGTTAAATGTTTATACCCTGTATTTTGCTCTGGGAGGTTGGGGAGAGGGACAGTTGGAGGGCGGTGGGATCGGGGTGGAGGGAGGGGAGGGGAAGGGGATATATTTGTAAAATTTATTAAAACTCTTTAATTAAAAAAAAGAAAGCTAAAAGATATTTCCTTCCAAGGGGATTCAGGACGGGCTACACCTTGAAGCAGGCCTTGGGGCTTTCCTGGTGGCCGCTTAGCGGCAGCACGTACGGGGCAACTGGCCACATATGACTCAATGTCTTTTTTCAAAGACGGCCACCAAAATTGTCTTTTGATGAGATGCAGAGTTTTCACAAACCCAAAATGCCCTGCCATGCGGGAATCATGAGCTCGTTGTAGCACAAAAGACTTCATGCTTGCAGGAACATACAATTTAGTACCTATCCAAGCCAGTCCATCTTTCATGGTGCATTCATTTGAATGTTCCTTAAACCAGTAATCGGACTCAAGGCCTTCCTTGAGTTTGCAGATGAGGTCTGTTGTGACGTCCAAATTAGAGTTGCTTTGGCTTCTGGTAACCATTGGAGCAGCAAGACTTTTCGCCGGGATGACTGGAAGTACCACACTTAGCTTGGAACTGTTGTATTGTGGGAGTCTGGATAATGCATCCGCCATGAAGTTCTTCCCTCCAGGGATGTACTTTAGGGTGAAATTGAATCGGTTGAAATGTTGCGCCCAACGCATTTGTTTAGGAGACAGCTTTTGAGGGGTCTTTAACGCCTCCAGATTTTTGTGATCAGTCCACACCTCAAAAGGGTGTTTAGTTCCCTCAAGGAAATGTTGCCAGGTCACCAAAGCCCACCTGACAGCAAAAGCTTCTTTTTCCCATATAGCCCATCACCTCTCCATCTCTGTCAGTTTTCGGGAGGTATAAGCACAAGGCTGCAGGTGCCCGTCAGTGTTTGTTTGAAGTTACACTGCCCCCACCGCTACATCACTAGTGTCAGCTTGAACGATAAATGGTGCATCCATGTCCGGGTGTTTCAAAATGGGTTCAGCTGCAAAGAGTCGCTTCAGTTTTTCAAATGCGGCCTGACATTCCATAGTCCATGTCAATGACTTCCCCGGTTTGGGTTTGGCCCCTCCTTTAGACTTTAGGAGATTTGTAATGGGTAGCGCAATGCTGGCGAAGGATGGAATAAATTGATGATAAAAATTCAGAAATCCCAAGAAACTCTCATTGTTTGCGGTTCCGGAGGGGTGCCCATTCGGTGACGGCTTGGACTTTAGCTGGGTCCATCTCGATGCCATTGTGTGAGATGCGATAACCAAGGTAGTCAATTTTTTCCTGATGAAATTCACATTTAGACAATTTGGCATAAAGCTCCGCCGCGCGGAGTTTTTTGAGAACTGAACGCACCAATGTCACGTGTTCCTCACGTGTTTCAGTGTAAATAAGGATGTCATCAAGATAGACTATCACACCCTTGTACAGGTGGTCATGCAAAACTTCATTTATTAGTTGCATGAAAACCGCTGGTGCCCCCTGTAGGCCAAAAGGGAGTACTCGGAATTGAAAACAACCAAGTGGGCAAATGAAAGCAGTTTTCCATTCATCTCCCTGTTTAATCCTGACTCTGTAATAAGCCTCCCTTAGGTCCAATTTTGTGAAAATCTTCCCTTTACCCAATTGGGCCAACATGTTCTTCATCAGAGGGAGGGGGTAAACATTGTGTACAGACACTGCATTCAAGTTCTTATAGTTCACACAGAGGCGAAAGGAGCCATCTTTCTTTTGTCTAAACAACACTGGAGCAGCCACTCGGGGCCTGGCAGTTTCAATAAACCCCCTTTGTAAATTTTTATCAATAAACTTCTGTAATTCATCCATTTCATGGGGGGTCATTGAGTAGATTTGGGGTTTTGGAAGTTTCACCCCCGGGAGGATATCAATACTGCAATCTGTTGCGCAGGGTAATTTATCAGAGGATTTCTCACTGAAAACATCCTTTAGGTCCCAATATTCTTTTGGGATTTTCTCCTCCCCCTCAATACTTTCTTGTCCTGTGGCCGCTAGGTTAGGTTTAGCGTTAACAGGCTTTGGAGTCCCCCCTCTCCCTCAGTGGGTGTAGCGGATCGGATGCGCAACCACCCTTTTCTCCAATTGATGCATGGGTTCCACTTCCGTAACCAAGGTAACCCTAGTATGAGAGGCTGATCCATTCCTGGCGCGACAATAAAACTTATAGTTTCTTGGTGAGTTCCTATCCACATGTCTATTGGCTCAGTTACAAAATGGGCAGGGCTCCCCCCAGCTATTGAGCCGTCCAGCTGGCAAAAAGCAATGGGGACTTTTAAAGTTTTCAATTTGAGCCCCAGTTTTTCCACCACCTCAGGGCTAACGATGCAACGTGTGCATCCCGAATCTAAAAGGGCCAGCATTTTTTCTTGCGCTCCAGTAGAAGGCACTTTAAGTTCTACTGGGATAGTCATGGGGCCCGATTGGGAACTTACCAGATGTTCGTCGTCAGATTTGGTTTCACTTTCCTCCGATGAGGAGGATGGTTCCTCCTCCCTTGGAGTGGGATGGAACTGTCCAGTCGGCTCCACCCCTTTCATGGCGGTGTCCCTTCTTTTCCCCGGCTGTTTCTCTGGTTTCCTCTCTCCTCCAGCAGAAGGTTTTGGTCCCATCTTGGTGCGGCAGTTTGCTGCTATGTGCCCCTCCTTCCCGCAATGGAAACAGATGATGGCTCGGGGCTTGCTAGTAGACCAACTTTTCACTCCTTTTGGAGCTCTTTGGAGGGTTTGGGTTTTTTTGGGGGGAGTACCCTTTTCTTTTTCACTGTCATCACGGTACTTGTCTCGGGCTAAATCAATTTCCACATCCGCTGCCAATTCATACCAGGGCTGCAATGTGCGGGGGGGGGGGGGGCTGTTTACACAGTTCTGGTATATATCTTTGTTTAAACCGTCCATGAAGCCATCCAACAGGGCCTGTTCGGACCAACCCCTCATATAAACAGACAATTCATGAAATTCTTGTATATATTCAGCAACTGGCCTGTTTCCCTGGGTGAGGGTTTCAAATTTAGTTCTGGCTTTTCGCTCTGTGAGCGGATCATCAAAGTGTTTCCTCAAGGCGGCCATAAACCTATTATAGTCTCTCAGTAGGGGAGAGTCAGCGTTATGCAGGGCAACCATCCAAGCCGCTGCTTTATCTTCTAATGCCATGGTAACAACTCTTACCTTGGTTTCTTCTGTAGGTAAGTCTTCGCCAAATTGACGCATGTAATTCCATACTTGAACAAGGAAAAATCCAAGATTCTTTGCCTCCCCACCGAATTTCATACCAAGTGGAGGAACTTTGCCCATCCGGTGTCTGCGGGGGCCCCTCCCCCTCTTGGGATGGCTCTGGCGGCCGCTGCTACTGGGGTTGGGGCTCGTTCATCCTGATCATCACCACCATCCATGCCCCCAGTCTCTCTCGGGTAGAACAGACCCTCTGCAGTTCTCTCCTCTGTTTCTGGGAGAAGATCTTCTCTTTCAGGACCTCTCCCAAGCCTCTTCGAAGAGTTTCATGGCCTGAGACATCATAAGGTTCTCCTCCTCGACCTCCTGCCATGCAGCGGCTGGTCGCCTCTGTCTCCTTGTGGTGACCCCAAACGGAGTTTCCTCGGAATCATACTTCTGTCCCACTCCCAATGTCCATCTGGGGCGAACGGATTGTTCTTCCAAGTGTAATCCAGCCATTCGCTCCATTTCCAGAGGGCATGAGGATGCAGCTGCTCCCATGTATTCCTCCTGGGCTACAGCTTCAAAACCCATCATCAGGTTGGTATGCTGGACGGTTGGCCTTGGCGGCAATTCCACTATCTGCAGCATGCGCAGTAGATGGTGAGAAAACCACTCCCTTCTTCATTCACTCCTGTGCTGAAGCTTCCCCTCCCAAATACCATGTTATCCCCCCCTCCCCGTTTCAATGGCAGCCAAAAGCAAGCAGCAAAGCAGAGGCTGACAGATATTTTATTAATTGATTTTTTTCCAGAATATGTTATAAAGGTGTAATGTTATTGGAGGTTTATTGAAATTGCTAATGAATGCCAGTAGGTGGTTGTGTCTTTAAACACAAATGATTTCAGATAAAAGCACATTTAAATAATTATAGTTAAATGAGAATTGTGGTACATTGATAGTAAAATACATAAAGATTTTTGATTTAAAATGTACAATTCAATATGAATGAAGTATAAGTAATTATTGTGGCAGAAACGCATGAAATTTATTTGTAACCAATCAACACGCTTTCTTCAAGATGTAATGAAGGATGATTTTTTGTGTCTTTTTGTTTAATTAAAACAAAAAAAATTCAAAAATATATATATACTTCAAAGGAACATCTGTGTGCTTTTTTTCTTATCACTCTCTATAAACAAGCAGTGAGACCTTGAAGTGCCAAGCCAGGATAATCAGTGAAAAAAAAAAAAGTGTTTCATTTCCAATACACAAACCTCCAGCCTCCAAGTAGCAGTGTTATTGTTGCAATGTTGAAATTTTCTTTGTCTCTTTTTTATCTTTTTTGTATTTCAAGTTTTAAAAAAGTCTGATTCTTAAATGAGTTAGACAAACACCCACAGTAATGAAAGAGGAGAATTTTAGTCCATAGATTACAAAGAATAGTAAAAGAAAAAAAATAGAAGAAAACTTAATCCATTCGTTTTAAAAGGCTTGCATAAATTCCATCCGTGAAGATAGCGTTTAAAAAGTAAGATAACCTACTGTCCAAAACCATTCCAAATTTAATTCCGCTGCTTATTTCTTCTGTTCTCCAATTTAAATTAATTTTAAGTTTTTTATAGGCAGTCACTTTTAAAACAGTAAACATTCCTCACCAGCTGGAAACACTTTCTCTTTCCATATCCTTCCGTTTTGGAGCCGCCCTGACTTCATCAGCCAAATGGCTGGATTTTTTGTCACCGCCTTGAAGAACTTCTCTTGGATACATCAGGGACTTTGCGATGTCCCTGAGAGCAGCAAGACACATTCTTCCTGTTTACCGTCTCTGCAGGACGGTTTAGGTCCGTTTGGTCCACTCAGTGGCAAAAGTATCGACTGCGATCCCAGAGCATTGAGATCGCACGTCGCCTCATCGCGACTTCATCTCCTCCCCTCCAGCGTTCTAAAGTTATTAATGTCAACGCCTAAAGCATCTCCATGACTGCTATCAACTTGAGAAGTGGGGGGGGGGGGGGGATGCCATGCATACTTTTGGCCAGAGTAAAAGTCTCATATTTCTGTACTGGGATGTGAATGCGCATGTCCAGAACCCTGCCATAACGTCCTGTTGGAGAATGTTATTGATGACCTCAGCCAGAGGGGAGGGGGCACAGGGGTAAAGTTCAGATGCCATTAAGTGTGATTTAGTTTCAGCTACACAGACGTCCATGCCAAGATGTTAGTCCTAATAAATGAATGGGTTTTTTTTTGAACCTTGTCTTGGGGCTTGTAAATTAATTAGGGCAACTCTTGGAAACTTCACAGATAGCTGAAACTGACTTTTAAAATATTTTTTTCTGGGTTTCCTGAAGCCCAGGCTCTCCAAGCACCCCCCGCCCCAATGTTTGGGTTGCTTGGAGGGAAAATCAGGCAGCAGGAGATTGATTGCAGCTGGATGTATGCGGCAAAACTCAGAAGCAGAAGCAAGAGAAGATAAGAACTGGTGGAAATTCCCTTGCCCTAGTCCAGCGATGGCGAACCTTTTTGGCTCACGTGCCACAAGTGGGGGGAGCGCAGGGGGGGCGTGTGCAGGTGTGCCCTACCCATAATGCAATGCGCGAACCCCCCAGGGCGCATGCGTGCACAACGCGCAACCCCCCCATTTTTACATGCTTTTTTCGCCCTCCCCAGGCTCCAGAGGCTTCATAGGAGCCTGGGGAGGGCGAAAAGAGCCTCCCCCGCCCCCCCGGAAGCTCTCTGGTTTGCTCGGAGGGTCGTTTTAAGCGCTCCGAAGGCGTCAGGGAAGCCTCCGGACGGTCCCTGAAGCCTTCGGAATGCTTAAAACGACCCTCCGAGCAACCCGGAAGCCTCCGGACGGTCCCTGAAGCCTCTGGAGGGCCTCCGGGGTGGCGGGGGAGGCTCTTTTTGCCCTCCCCAGGCTCCTATAAAGCCTCTGGAGCCTGGGGAGGGTGAAAAATGGCTTTTAAAAAGGTGAACTCAGCTGGCCAGCGCGCGCATGCCCTGACAAATGGCTCCGCGTGCCACTTGTGGCACGCGTGCCATAGTTTCGCCATCACTGCCCTAGTCTAAAGCCCCAGATGAAATCCTGAGGGAGTGCAAAAGAGCAACAGAGGGAGGATTTTTACCAAGCCACCCTTGCTTTTTTTTTGAAACATTTTTTATTATTTTAATTAAACAAAAACACACACACACAAAAAGAATCATTCTTCATTACATCTTGTAGAAAGCATGTCGATTGGTTACAAATAAATTTCGTGCATTACTACCACAATCATTCTTTATACATCCCTCATATTTTTGACTTACATTTTAAATTGAAATTTTTTATGTATTTTGCCATCAGTGTACCATCATTCTCATTTAGCTATAATTATTTAAACGTGCTGGAATAATTTGTATTTAAAGACACAACCACCTACTGGCATTCTTTAGCTATTCCTATTAACCTCAAATAATTACCCTTTTATAACATAAATATCATTAAACATTATCTATTAACATTTCCTTACTATTATTGTAGTTATCTAAAGAAAGAAGAATTTTTTTAAACCATTTATATCACATCTCCTCTCCTCCGACCCAAGAAAAATTACATCTTTATAATAAAATCTAAACAAAAGTTTGTTAGTAAAGTTTATAAGTACCCAAGAGAAATTACATCTTTATAACAAAATCTAAGCAAAAATGTATTAGTAAAATTGATAAATCTTTTTCCCAGGTCTCGATTTCCAATTTATATCCAATTTGTTTTTACTAATTAAGATTATTATTTCATTATTATTATCATAATGAGTTATTAATTAACAAATAAACATTTTGAAGAAAACATTCTAAAAGTGTCTACAAAATCCTTCTTATTAATCACCAAAGGTTAGCTAAATTTTGAATTATCAACCTTCATTATCAACCTGTCTTTCCAATTAGAAAACAATCTTATCTCTTTAGCCAGTTGTTGCGTCAATTCTCTTATGAACTTCTTTATAAAGTTTTTAAAAACTTCTCTCCACACTTTTTGGCTTGAAAGATCTCTCATATAGTCTCGTTGCCCTTGAACTGGTATTAAAATTAACATATCTTTGATTATCAAATGTCTTTCTAAAACTGTTTCTCTTCTTAATTCCATCATCAAATCCATATCTTGACAGGAGGGGTAGAGCTCCAAATCATCAAGTATATAATAATAATCAGGTTCATTTTTCCATGTTCCCTTCTTTCCACTTTCACTCATAGGTGCTCCATTATTAGGTTCATCTGTAATCTTATCTTTATCTTCTATGTCTTCACTCTCTTCTTCAATTTTTGAGGCTCCAGTCCCTTCATCTTTTATTGTGCCAAACAATAGTCTATCCAACTTCTTATCAAATCTCTCAAATCCTTCCAATATATTTAAAATTCCATCCAAAAAATCCTGGTAACTTAGGGTTTCTTCATCTGTATATAAATGCATATTTCCCAGGAGAGAAGAAAAAGTTTAAAATCCACTGCCACTCTCGCCTTCAATGTCTCTTTTCTGTATTAAAATATTTTTGTTTTAGATTTGCTTAAACATAAGATTCTTTTAATTTTTACAAAAAATCTTTTCATATCTTTCCCTTCCCTTGTCCAAAATATTCTTTTGCTGAAAGGACTAATTTATCTTTTTAAAAAATTTCTATGGGCAATCATTCTCAAAGAAAAAATCTCACCAGCTGGACTCACTTTCACTGCCTTCTTCTGGAGCCGTCTCCGACTTTGTCAGCCTGGGGGCTGTCTGTTTACCGCCAGCTTGGAGAACTTCCCTTGGGTCGATCAGGGACTTTGCGGTGTCCCTGAGACCAGCAAGGATTTGTCTCCCTGTCACTGTCTCTTCGGGATGGTTTATGTCCATATGGACCGTGCAGCAGGTAAAAGAATCAATGGCGGTCTCGGACTTTCGAGACCACACGTTGTGTTGTTGCGACGTCTGGCTCTCTCCAAAATGCTACAGATGTAGGGGATGGGCCACATGGCAGCTGCATGCCCAACCCCAGCCCCAAAACCAAGGCCAGACCCACCGCCCAGGGCACGACCAGAATGAGGGTCCAAATGGACCACCAACACATCCGGGAAAACCCTCGGGGCTGCAAAGGCCCCTTTCCCATCAGGCGAAAGTGATGGAACCCCAGGCAGCGACAACCAGTTGCCTGAATCATATGACAGCGAGGACGAGGGAGAAAATGACCCAATGGTGAGTGAATCAATTCACCCTTTCCTTTTTCCAATACACCTCACAGCCCCCAAAACAGGAAACCAGGGGGATTTTCAAGCCCTAATAGACTCAGGCTGCACAAGGTGCTTGATCAACCTAACCACAGTCCTGAAACTGGGGATCAGAGCAAAAAGACTGGCCCACCCGATCCAGTTCGAGCAGGTCGACGGGTCCCTAATGGGAGGAGCCTATGCCACCCACCTAACTGAACCAGTGAGGCTAGAACTAGCGGATCACTGGGAAGTAATTTGATTCATAATAGCCCCCAAAATGACAGAAGCAGTCATACTGCGACTTTCCTGGCTAGAAAAGTGGGGACCGACCATCTGGTGGCAAGGGGGTACCCGCAGACTTAGTATATCAAGGGGCCCCCAACCCCTCCCACACTAGCAAGCATAAACACCACCCACGCTGGAAACCCCCCAAGAAAGCCCATGAGAACAACTGACAACCACATCCGAAAAAACTCCAGAGGCCGAACTGATTCCAATAGAATATCAGGACCTCGCAGAAGTATTCAGCGAGGCCGAGTGCGATGTTCTGCCTCCCCACAGGGAGACAGACTGTGCCATCAAAATCATCCCCGGGGCAAAACTACCCAAGCCCAAACTGTACGCCATGACGCCCCGGGAAATGCAAGAGATGCACAAATACATAGACAAAAACCTAGCAAGGGGGTTCATTGAGCCAGCCAAGCCACGCGTCGCGGCACCAGTCCTCTTCAAAGAAAAAAAAGATGGAACCATGAGATTGTGTGTCAACTTTCGAGGGATAAACGGGGTGTGCGTACACAACCTATACCCTCTCCCCCTCATGAAAGACATGCTGTCTCATCTGGCCAAGGGAAAAGTCTTCACCAAACTAGAACTCAGAGAAGCATACTACCGAGTATGAATCAGAGAGGGAGATGAGTGGAAAACAGCGTTCAACTGCCCCCTAGGGAGCTTTCAATTGAAAGTGATGCCTTTCGGACTGCAGGGGCCCCCAGCGGTATTCATGCAGTTAATAAACGAGGTGTTGCATGAGCACCTCTGCAAAGGGGTCCTCGTCTACCTAGATGACATCCGTATCTACACAGAGACCATGGACGACCATGTACCCCTGGTCCGCCAAGTACTGGAGAAACTTCTGGCAGCCAACCTGTACGTCAAGGTATCAAAATGCTAATTCCACCATGCACTAGACTACCTGGGTTACCGAGTGTCAAATGAGGGAATAGAGATGGACCCAGGGAAAGTGCAAGCCGTCCTAAGCTGGCATCCGCCTCGCACCCGCAGACAGCTACAAAGCTTCCTAGGGTTCGCGAACTTCTACAGGCAATTCATCCCCTCCTTTGCGAAGATTGCCAAACCCCTGACAGACCTCTTGAAGACAGGGAGCCCAGGAACCAAACCTCATCCGGGACAACCCTTACCATGGGACCTAACCTGCCAAGAGGCGTTCGAGACACTAAAAGAAATGTTTCCAAAGGAGCCAGTGCTGAAGCATCCTGACCCTGAGCAACCTTTCGTGATCCAGGCTGACGGCAGCGATGTGGCAGTGGGAGCGGTGCTACTCCAAAGAAACAACCAAGGAAACTTACAGCCCTGCGCCTACACCTCCCACAAGCTCACAGAAACAGAGAGACGATGGGCCGCATGGGAAAAGGAGGCTTTCGCAGTGAGATGGGCACTGCTAACCTGCAGACACTTGTTGGAAGGGAGCCAGAAACCGTTTGAAGTCTGGACCGACCACAAAAATCTGGAGGCACTTAGGATCCCATGGAAACTATCACCCAAACAAGTCCGATGGGCTCAATAATTCAACCGTTTTGATTTTGTCTTAAAGCACATTCCAGGCGGGAGTAACTTTCTAGCTGACGCCCTCTCCCGCATGCCTCAGTACAAATGTGAATGGGAGCATGTAGTGGATGCCATCATTCCCTCTACTCAAACAGCTGCCCAAGTAACCACCAGGCGGAAACGCCGTGACCGGCAAGACCAACCCACAAGCGACCTAACCACGAGACTCAAAACTGAACTGCTAGCAGACCCCTGGTTCCAAAACAACCAACACATCTTGACGAAAAGAGATGACCTTGCATGGAAGGGGACGAAACTCTATGTCCCAGAATCCCTACGTACCCTAGTTCTCCAGAGGAGTCATGACACCAAACCGGCAGGCCACTTTGGGTTCCTTAAGACTTTACACTTAGCCCAGAGGCAATTCTGGTGGCCTGGCAGAAAGAAAGATGTGGATAGTTACGTGAAAAGTTGCACCATCTGCGCCACAATGAAGAGACGACTAGGAAAAACCCCCGGACTGCTGCAGACAGTAGCAGAGCCAACAAGGCCGTGGGAGGAGATTGCAATGGACTTTATAGTAGAGTTGCCAAAAAGTGGGGGAAACACAGTGATTTTGACTGTAATAGATCTCTTCTCCAAACAGGCACACTTCATACCCTGTAGCAGACTACCCTCGGCTCACAAGCTGGCTAAACTGTTCGTGAAGCATATCTACCAACTGCATGGAGTACCTCGAAGAATTATCTCAGATAGAGGGGTCCAGTTCACGGCTAAGTTCTGGAGGGAGTTCCTGCAGTCCATTGGGTCATCTCAGGGTCTTAGTTCAGCTTTTCATCCGAGCACCAATGGGACAGCAGAGAGACTGAACACCATGATAGAGCAGTACCTGAGGTGTTACGTGAACTATCAGCAGTCCAATTGGGCAGACCTTTTATCTTTTGCTGAGGTCGCGTACAATAATGCTGTTCACAGTAGCACAGGACTCACACCGTTCAAAATAGTGAGCAATATGGACTTCGGCCCAATGCCTGAGTAGCCAAGGTATCCCCCCTACTCAGTCAGCTTGACTGATTGGATGTCGATGCTGAAATCAGCCTGGGAAAATGTCAAAAAGGCACTGGCTAAAGCGGCACAAACCTGTAAGAAACAGGCAGATAAACACCGGGCTCCGCAACAGCCATTCTGGGTAGGAGAGAAGGTTTACCTCTCCACAAAATATTTGAGATTAAAACTGCCTAGCAGAAACTGGGGCCAAAGTTTATGGGACCATTCCCCATAGTAAAGATCATCAACCCAGTTACAGTGCAATTGAAACTACCTCGATTGTTGGGGAAAATACACCCAGCGTTTCATAGTAGCCTCTTAAAACCTGTGATCGGGTCCATTCTGAGACCACTACCCTGGGAGCCCCCGGGCCCTATGGTCATAGGGGGCCAAACCCATGATGAAGTTCAACGAATCCTCGATTCAAGGTGGCACAGGAGACAACTCCAATACTTAATCAAGTGGAATGGCTACCCATTATCGGAGGCATCTTGGGTGAAAAGTAGAAATATCCAGGCTGATCGCCTCATAGTAAAATTCCATGCAGAAAATCCAAGCAAGCCTGGGGGAGGGACACATCCCTAAGTTATACACCTGTACTCAAATTGCTTTGTTTTACACAGGTCACTTTCAGGAAGTGAGGGGAGCTGGATGTCAATGCCTAAAGCGTTTCCATGACTACTATCAACTTGAGAGGGGGGAGGGGAATGCCATGCATACTTTTAGCCAGAGTAAAAGTCTCATATTTCTGTACTGGGATGTGAATGCGCATGTCCAGTACCCTGACATAATGTCCTGTTGGAGATTGTGATTGATGACCTCAGCCAGAGGGGAGGGGAGACAGGGGTAAAGTTCAGACGCCATTAAGTGGAATTTAGTTTCAGCTACACAGAG
Source organism: Natrix helvetica (assembly GCF_964273705.1). NCBI lineage: Eukaryota > Metazoa > Chordata > Lepidosauria > Squamata > Natricidae > Natrix > Natrix helvetica. Next base: position 46,175,493 of record NC_138555.1, read on the forward strand.
GTTTGTGCCAAGATGTTAGTCCTAATAAATGAATGGGGTTTTTTTGAACCTTGTCTTGGGGCTTGTAAATTAATTAGGGCAACTCTTGGAAACTTCAGAATTAATTCAGCAACGGCCTGGATAAATGGCAAGACATTTTGAGATGGGGTATGAGGTATGTAAAGCCATTCAACACAATATACTTTTTGTCTTTTAATACAGCTAATACTCCTGTAGGCAGTTTACTAGTAGGAAACACCAGAAGAGTTAACTGACAATCTCTATGAGGAATACGATCCACAAACTAAGTGCTCAAGATATCATTAATTTTCTTAACTGTGGCAAGTGCTGCAGAGGGAACTGCAATGAGATCTCCAGGTTGTTTTCCTTTGGTCAATAATTCAAATAAGGGGCTAAGTAAATGTTTAGGCAAGGAAAAATATGGGCGAACCCAATTTAGGGTACCCAGCAATTCCTGTAAATCAACCAACAAAATAACTTTGGGTAAGTTCAATCGAGGAAAAGCCGGAGCAGAATAAGATTGCAACATTTTATGCCCCAAATAAAGATAAGGAGAGTGCAGTTGTATTTTTTCCAAGGCATTCTGCAATCCATAGACACCTAAATCATTTTGTATTTCTGAAAGCCAATTAGGTTGTATCTTTGGGGCTCCAATTAAAATATCATCCATATAATGTTATACCAAAGCCAATGGATGACGCTTGCGAAAAGGAGCTAATGCTGCAGCAACATAAAGCTAACATAAAGTAGGACTATTTAACATTCCCTGTGGCAAGGCAGTCCAGTGATAACGTTCATTAGGTTCTGAATAATTCACTGCAGGCACAGTAAATGCAAACTTTTCCTGGTCAGGGGGGCAGAGGGGAATAGAGAAAAAACAATCCTTTAAGTCAATTACCATTAACTCATGATCTTGGGGAATCAAATTAGGGTTGGGCGTCCCACACTGCAAGGGGTCCATAGGTTGAATACAGGCATTGACAGCCCTAAGGTAATGCAAGAAACACCACTTACCCCTTTTATTTTTTATGACAAAAACAGGGGTATTCCATGGACTAGTGGAAGGCACAACATGACCAGCAAGCAGCTGATTGTTTACCAGTTGGTGGAGAGCTGCCAATTTTCATGTGACATGGGCCATTGAGGCTCTTTAACCAGCCTAGTTAACGGAAGGGCAGTAGTCTCAGTCTTCCAAAGTAAGGGTGGCACCCAATTTACTGAGCAGGTCACGTCCCCAAAGGCTGACATGAATATCTAATCTTAAGGGGCGGACCTGAATGATGAAATCTGAATTAGGCAAATGGGCTGAAAGAAATTGTGCACTTTGACGCACAGTTTGATGACCCCCCACACCCCACACACTTGGACAAGGCTCAGTTGGCCAGGTAACAGGCCACTGCTTGGCAGAGATCACTGAAACATCCGCTCCAGTGTCCAAAATTCCTTCAAAGGGCTTACCCTGCAGCACAATAATCTGACGGGGCCGTTGAAATGTGATCGGGGTAGTGACAGTAGCTATGACGGAAGTGGCCGGGTTAGTAGAACTGAAGCCTCCCTCCCCTCTGTCCTTTGGCTCTACCCCTGCCGGGACAAAATAAGGCAAATGCAGGAGTTGAGCAGGACTAATGTAAATGGGCAAAATTTGGGGTAAATTGGTCCACAATTGAACATAAATAATGCCAGTATAGTCCGAATCTATCACCCCAGGAATAACAAAAATACCCTTTTTACCCATGCTTGACCGCGGAAGGACAAGCCCTACATAATTTTTTGGTAGGGGGCCTGATAATTGAGATGGAACTACTTGAACCTCCCCAGGAAATTTAAATTTCACTTCCTCCTGCAATATCAAATCAATGCCGGCACTACGTCTGGTAGCTGCAGGAGTATTTTCTATTGTTGGTTTGTTGTCTCTGTTTGGACTGGGGCCAGAGACCGGCCCGGTCGGCCGATTCCCAACCGACACTCACTTGCCCAATGATAACCGTTCTGACACTTTGGACATTTTGCTTTTGGTTTCGACCCCTGACAGAAAGGGCCGTGGGATGCTGGAGACATTACCCACCCCCCTGGATTTCAACATTCCCTTTTAAAATGACCGGGTTTGCCACAGTTGTAACACTTTCATTGAGGCTTGCTGCCTTGCGAAAAAGCGGCTGTCAATAAATTTTGTTTGATAAGAGGCTGTTCCTATATCTTGACACGCCTTAATCATATCTGCCAAATCAGGATTATTCCCAAGACCAATAATTGCCCTTTGGCATTTGGAAGTGACGTTGTCCTTTGCCAACTTCATCAACAACTCCTGCTGAGCTTCAGTATTGTCCATCTGCCACCGTAAAGCATCCTGTAATCTGTTAATAAAATCAGGATACGGCTCAGTAGCCTTCTGCCTGATATTAGAGAAGACTTAATGAGGCTTGCCAGAAACAGGCACTTTTCCAAATGCTCGGTAGGCACATTCAGAAGAAACCTGTAAAGTGGCAGCTGGTAAAACAATCTGAGCATCAACTGGAGCAAAGGGCCCAGACCCGTACAATTGATCAGGAATGAAGACACACACACATCCCGAGTGAAGAGCATGCACAGCACATTGGTGTTTAAATTTGCTGTCCCAAACCACATATTGCGCTGGATAAGCAACATGCGAAAGGTAGTTTTCCAATCTTCAGGTACCAAAATATGATTTCTCATAGTGGCTTCCAGCATTCCCTGCACATAGGTACTACCCAACCCCATATCTCTAATACCTTTTCTAAGTTCTGTTAAAATTGCATACAACAGAGGATGATATTTTACTATCTGAGCTCCATTCTGATCTACTTGTCCCATAGTGTGTACTGGACAAACAGACAACATATCAGCAATTTCTTCTATATACCCCCCCCCCCTTTTTGCTAATTGGTCCTCTAAAATTTGCCTCATGGGGGTATACAATGGCCATGGAGAAGCAGAAGAATTAACCTCTTCATGAGGAGCTGAAGGTCCAGTTGAAGATGATTTTGGGGGAATAATTTTTGTTTGATTGTAATCAGGCAGAGGTTTTGTGGTCAATTGTTGTCCTGCCAAAGCATCAGAGCCAAATTTTTCCACTGCTTGACGGCATTGAAACCATAGATGTAATATCTGTACTGGAGTTCAGGGTTCAAGATGTAAAGTATGCCCTATCTTTGTCCAATCCCGTAAACGGAGCGTCCTGCACTCCGGATACCAGGGACAATGTTTCCCTATCTCCCCAACCAGCTTCCTTATGTCCGCCTCAGGTGCTGTAACACCTGACTTTTGTAACAGGAATTGAAGTTCCTGTACATGTTGTTGCTGTTAATAATAATAATAATAATACTTTAATTTATAGACTGTGCCCTTTCCTTGACAGGACTCCGGGCGGTGTACAGTCATATTAAAACAATGTGGATACAAAATATAGATATACATAGATAGACGGAGGAGGTAGGATATACACTGTACAATAGTGGATTAAAATTCGAATAAAAAGTTAAAAATTACCCTTAAAAATACCCCAAAATAAGATGTTTGCCAGGAGGTTGAAAGTGGGACTGTAAATCAGCTAGGCCAGCTAATTGGAACAGGTGGGTCTTAAGTTTCTGTCGGAAGGAGCGGAGGTCGGTAGTAGTTCTGATATCGGGGGGGAGGTCATTCCAGAGGGTTGGGCCCATCACAGAGAAGGCTCTACTCCTGGGCGCTGCCCGCTGACACTGCTTAGTGGACGGCACCCGGAGGAGTCCCTCCCTGTGGGAGCGAATTGGTCGCAGGGATGTATGAGGTGAGATGCGATCCCGCAGGTAACTAGTTCCTGTGCCATGGAGCGCTTTGAAGATGGCAACCAACACCTTGAAACGCACCCAAAAAACCACAGGCAGCCAGTGCAGCTCGCGCAGGAGTGGTGTTATATGGGAGTATCTGGTCCTCCCCATGATAGCCCAAGCGGCCGAATTCTGAACTAGCTGTAGTCTTCGGGTGCATCTCAAGGGGAGCCCCATGTAGAGAGCGTTGCAGTAGTCCAGATGAGACGTCACCAGCGCATGAGTGACTGTGCGTAAGGCGTCCCGGTCCAATAGGGGGCGCAATTGGCGTACCAGGCGAACCTGGTGGAACGCCCCCCTCGCCACGGCTGCCACATGGTCGTCCATCGACAGCCGGGCATCAAGGAGGACGCCCAAATTGCGCGCCCGCTCCACGGGGGGGCAGTTGTTCGCCCCCTATGGCCAGCGATGGAGTCCACTGGTTGAACCGGGGCGCCGGTAGCCACAGCCACTCCGTCTTAGAAGGGTTGAGTCTGAGTCTATTGTCCCCCATCCAGACCCGAACGGCTTCCAAGCACCGGGACATCATTTCGACAGCCTCGTTGGGGTGGTTTGGGGTGGAGATGTACAGCTGTGTGTCATCAGCGTACAGATGGTATCCGACCCCAAAACCACGGATGATCTCACCCAGCGGCTTCACGTATGTGTTGAGCAGGAGGGGCGAGAGGACCGACCCCTGCAGCACCCCACAAGTGAGCGGCCTCAGGGTCAACCTCTGCTCCCCTGCCAACACACATTGCGTCCAGTCGGAGAGGTAGGAGCAGAACCACCGCAAAACGGTGCCCCCTACTCCCATCCCCTCCAGCCGGCGCAATAAGATACCATGGTCGATGGTATCGAAGGCCGCTGATAGGTCTAATAGGACCAGGATAGAGGAACAGCCCCTATCTCTGGCCCTCCAGAGATCATCCACCAACGCGACCAAGGCCGTCTCCGTGCTGTGACCGGGCCAGAAGCCGGACTGGCGCGGGTCTAGATAGTCGGTTTCCTCCAGGTGACGTGGGAACTGTTGTGCCACCACACTCTCTACAACCTTCACTAAAAAGGGAAGGTTGGAGACGGGACGATAATTAGCTAGCTCCACCGGGTCCAGGGAAGGGTTCTTGAGTAGGGGCCTCACCACCGCCTCTTTCAAGGCGGCCGGTAAGGACCCCTCCTCCAAGGAAACGTTCACAAGACCCAGGAGCCAGTCTCGTGTAACCTCCCAGGATGCCAGTACAAGCCAGGAGGGACACGGGTCCAATAAACATGTAGTGGCTCGCAGTCGCCCACGTAACCTGTCCAAATCCTCGGGGGCAACAGAGTCAAACCCCTCCCAGCGTGGTGCCTCAAGATTTGCCTCTGACATCTCCCCTGGTCCACTGAAGGGGGCCCATCCACTCCGGATCTGAGCGATTTTGTCCTGCAGATATTCCCCAAACTCCTCTGCTCTACCCTGCAAGGGGGCTTCCCGCGGCCTCTGTGATAGGAAGGACCGGGTCACCCGAAACAGGGCGGCAGGGCGGTTATCTGCGGACGCAATAAGAGCGGCACAGTGTCTGCGTTTGGCCGCTCTCAGTGCCACAAGGTAGGTCCGTAAATTGGCTCTTACCTGTGTTCGGTCAGATTCGGAGCGTGAGGACCTCCACCTGCTTTCTAGGCGTCTCTTGTGGCGTTTCATCACCCTCAGCTCCTCGGTAAACCAAGGAGCCAGGGTGGTTCATTGCCGCAGGAGAGGCCGCAAAGGCGCTACCCGGTCCAAGGCCCCAGCAGCCGCCCTATTCCATACGGTTACTAGGTCCTCCGCCCGGGAGCGGGTCAGGGCTACAGGAAGTGGCCCAAGCTCCGTCTGGAACCTATCTGGTTCCATCAGTCACCTGGGGCGGAACCATCTGGGACGGTCAGGTTCCGCCTCCCCGCGGTGGGGGGTAGCGCCAGGGAAGTTGAGCCGGAGAGATGAGTGATCTGACCATGACAGGGGTGTAATAACCAGATCCCCTATTCCCAGATCACTCGTCCACTGTCCAGAGACAAAAACAAGGTCCACTGTGTGACCACCCTTCTGTGTGGGGCCCTGAATTAATTGGGTCAGGTCCATGGCTGTCATGGAAGCCATGAACTCCCGAGCCACCTCAGATGGTTCACCCGTCGACGGCAGGTTGAAATCCGCCATAACCACAAGTTTGGGGGTATCAACCGCCATCTCCGCAATCAGCTCGAGGAGCTCAGGCAGGGCCGCTGATGCATAGCGAGGAGCCAAGTATACAATCAGCAAGCCCAACTGCCTCCCTGGGCCCCATTTCACACCAAGGGACTCACACCCGGATATCTGTGGCACAGTGAACTCCCTCGGTTCCAGACTCTCCCGTATAATTACCGCCACCCCACCACCCTTACCCAGGTCCCGCGGCTGATGAAATGCACGGTAGCCTGGTGGGCACATCTCCACGAGGGGTAAACCACCCTCGTGGCCCAACCAGGTCTCCGTTATCCCTGCAAGGTCCAGCTCCCCCTCCGAGATCAACTCATTGATGAGGGGGGGCCTTGTTGACAGCGGACCTTGCATTGCAGAGAATCAGCCTCAGGCCCTGGCTCTGTAGGTCCTGGCCACCTAGACTGCGGGGGTTGGTACAAGCGACCGGGCATGTCCAACAGCCACGGTCTCCCAACCGACTACGAGATTTTCTTCCGTCCTCGCACCCACCCCTCCCCACGACCATTGGAATAAAACAACCCTCTATTGGAATATCAATCTCCCTTCCCCCCCCACTCCGCTCACTCCCCCCTTGACCTCACCTGTTTGCCTGGCAAAAGTCCCCCTCCTGGCCTGATTATCCCTCCCACCCACCCTGAAACCCCCTAAAACGGATAAAAAACATTTAGTTAAAAAACCCCTGAGTCTTCGCTTCCTCCACCTCTCTGGGTTAATGAACCCATCATTAAGGTGGGCCCTTGAGAGGGCAAAGGGCCATACCTGCGAGAGGGGGGGACTCCCGCAGTAGGAGCAAGTCTGACCTCGAATATATGCTGGAGAGAGCTATAACAGGGCCAGGGTGCTATCGTTGTTAAATGAGTCAACAAGCCAGGTTCCATGTCAGATGATAAGTCGGATAATAAATAGATGGTAAGTAAATGGTAAGTGGGTGGTAAGTAGATGGAGGCCAGGAGGCAGTCTGTGGTGTGGGTAAAAGGCAGATAGTCTAAATAAATAATTGATGATATTTTGTTGTTGTTGAGATGGATTGCAACCCATACTTACCACTGAAGGTGCACCTTCAGTATGTTGGCTGTTGCTTCCCCCCCCCCCCCCACCAGGAGGGTGTCCCTGTTCGGGCGCCAGGTGATGGATTCAGAAACCAGTCATAGCAGGGTATCCAAAATGCCTCTCCACCTTCGCAGAGTTTATTGCTTTTTATACAGTTTAACAAGCAGCAAAGAGTATATAGCAACAGCATCATTTTTGGTGTATTCTCCTTGTCAATCTTTAAGAACATCCCAGCCAGGCTAGAGTCTTGCGTATCTTGATGGTTCCTGGTGATGCCTGGTGGTGCTAATTAGGTGAGCTCATAGACATTTGAGGGAAACAAGTACTGAGGCGTAGCAGTTTGCTGCACACGGCCTCTATGTAACCCTTATATGACCTCTATCTCTACAGATCTAGTCATGAAAACCTTTAGTATGGGTTGTCTGGTTTGTCCAAGTTTCTTTTTCCAGTAAAAAAAAAGCGCACTGTCAGAAAGGTATTCTCAGCAGCCCATTATAATGTAGCAAAAAAGTGCAACACCCTATTTACACAGCTGGTCTTAATTTCTTTCTTCTAGAGAGACTTTATCATCAGTTCAGTATTATCAGCCATCGTTGAAAGCCATTTCTTCTTAGCCAGCTTTTTTTTTCCAGCCAGCTTTGTTCACCCAACTTTTATTTACCACTAGATGGAAATGCAAACAAATAATTCATCATATTTATCCTTTAAATTTAAATCTTTAAATTCACAGCTTCACAGCAAAACAAAAGCCAATCAATGGATTGTCAAAAGTTACTAGAAAAACAAAAGTGCAGGGTAAAAATCAAAATTCCAATTTGCTTTCTAGCCCTTAAACAGATAAACAGTTCTCAAGATCTATTGTTCGTTTTGTCTTACTAATGTCTTCGTCTGTCTGTTCGCTGCTGGTCCGTGGGTGGGAGAGCTTTCTAATGCCCGTTCCCCCCACTATCTCCTGCCACTCTTTCATTTAAAAAATTTTCAACCGGAGGTTAAGGTTAATTACAGGAATGTCGTACTTTCAAGCAATCTTGTTATCTCACCCAGACGAACACTTTGCTGCTTTTCCAAACTGCTCAACGTGGAAGCTCATAATGTCTACCTTTCCTGCTTTTGGTCCAGAAGCAAATTGCATGCGTTTTAGGGGAATTGCGGGTTCCCCAACCACACCCACTTGTGCTTCTCCTCTTCACTGCCTCTACAAGGCAGCTATGGTTAAACACCCCCTCAAACAGCAGGGAATCAGAGAGCCCCCCAGAGAACACGTCCTGTTGCTGAGATTCAGGCCACACACACACACGACTCATGGATTATATGTGACGTCAACAGCATTGGGTGGGTGGGTGGGTGGGGTACTGGACGTGTATTGAGTTGAAACTGATAAGAATGTGCTAGGCATTTAAATATAGGTGCACCGTTCTGTTAACCGGTAAAGAAATACTCTTCAGGATGGCCAAGACTAATGTAAGTGCTTTTATAACTATGAAAAACATAACTTAACATTGATATATTGTTACATATAGATTTATAGGGAAAAAAAGTAAAAAGGTATATGTATATGTATATGTATATGCATATGCATATGCATATGCATATGCATATGCATATGCATATGCATATGCATATACATATACACATACACATACACATACACATACACATACACATACACATACACATACACATACACATACACATACACATACACATACACATACACATACACACACACACATATATATATATATATATATATATATATATATATATATATATATATATATATATATATATATATATATATGTACGTCTTTGGTTGTTCAGGTTTTCTCCCGCGTAGAATTGGAAGTATCTTCACGACGTTTCGATGAAGTCTCATTCATAATCTTCAGGCTTCATCGAAACGTCGTGAAGATACTTCCAATTCTACGCGGGAGAAAACCCGAACAACCAAAGACGTACATACAAACACCCGCGAAAACCTCAGAAAGCAAATGTATATATGTATATATGTATATATGTATATATGTATGTATGTATGTATGTATGTATGTATGTATATAGATAGATAGATAGATAGAGATAGAGATAGAGATAGAGATAGAGATAGAGATAGAGATAGAGATAGAGATAGAGATAGAGATAGATATAGATATAGATATAGATATAGATATAGATATATGTGTTGTATTTGTGCTGATAAAATAAAAAGGCAACATTAAAAATAAAAATATGGGTTTCTGCCTGGATGGTTTTCTGTGATGAGCCGAAAGGACAGAAAGAGGGAGGAGTGAGCTCTCTCCCATATTTGGTCATACCAGGGGTTGTAACACAAACACACAAACACACACACACACACACACACACACACACACACACACACACACACACACACATATATATATATATATATATATATATATATATATATATATATATATATATATATAATTTAAATATATATATATAATTTAAATATATATATATAATTTAAATATATATATATAATTTAAATATATATATATATATATATTTGTTTTCGTAGGTTTCCACGGGTGTAGGTATGCTGGTTTTGTTGTATTCGGGTCTTCTCCCGTGTAGGATTGAGATTGTCTTGGCAACGTTTCGGCAAGATCTCACTTGCCATCTTCAGGCTGCTGTCTTTGACTTAAAATGCGATCGGAGCTGCCGTCTTTCTGTAAATCTTGGTGGGAGGGGATGGGGTGCTGGCTTTGTTTCAGTAAGTGGAATGGTTGGTTGTGTGGTTGTATCATGATTGGTAGATTGGTGCTGATTGGTGCTGGCTATGGCCATAGGCTCACCTCTACAGAATCTTGCCAAATTCCTCGCCAAACAACTCCAACCCTACGCAGAATCCATCACCTCACACATACAAAACTCACTCCACTTCATAGAAACAATAAAGAAACAAAACGTACAACCCAGCGACCTACTCGTGAGTTTCGATGTCATATCCCTCTTCACCCAAGTGCCTATAAAAGAAGCCTTGACAGCTATCCAGAACAAACACAACCCCCCTAAACACATCCTGGACCTGACCAACCACTGCCTAACCAACACACACTTCATCCATAATGGACAAAGATACAAACAGATCGAAGGAGCACCCATGGGATCACCCCTCTCACCTGTCATTGCAAACTTATACATGGAACATTTTGAAACCAACACCTTAGAAAAATCTGAACACAAACCCAAACTCTGGCTTAGATATGTTGATGACACTTTCGTGATTTGGCCACATGGGAAAGAAAAACTGGACAACTTCCTCACACATCTCAACAGCCTACACCCCAAAATACAATTCACCATGGAAATAGAAGCAAACAACCAACTTCCCTTTCTGGATGTCCTAATGTACAAAAAACCCAATGGCTCCCTAGGACACACCATCTACCAGAAAAAACCACACACCAACCGCTACTTAAATGCACAATCCCATCACCACCCTGCACAGATCAACTCTGTAGCCAAGACCCTCATCTCCAGAACCAAACGCCTAGCCGACAAAGACCACCTGAAAACTGAATTACACAAACTCACAAATGTATTAATCTCCAACGGATTCCAAAGAAAAACAATCACCAACCTAATCCAAAAGTAGACTCCCCCAAAAAACCAAGACACAGAACCGGACAATGGCATCGCCCTCCTCCCTTACATCAAAGGCACCACAGATAAAATCAGCAAAATTCTCCACAAGCACAATATCAAGACAGCCTTCACCACTGACCAAAAAATAACCAACATCTTAAGAAACCCCAAAGACAAAATCCAGCTAGAAAACCAAGGAGTCTACGAAATACCATGCAAAATCTGCCCAGCAACATATACAGTATAGGACAAACAAACAGGAGAATAAATGCACGCATCACAGAACACAAGAACGCAGTAAGAAAAAAAGAAAAAACGTCCTCCCTTTTCCAGCACTTTAAAGCTACAGGACATGAAATCAACTTTGAAGGAGCCAGGTTAATCTCCAAAACAGAACACCTCAACAAGAGAATAATTATGGAAGCCATCGAAATAGAGAAACACCCCCACAACATGAATAAACGTGATGATACCTCCCGCCTACCAAACATCTGGAAACCAGCCCTAGTCAACAAATGAACACCACCCACCATCCAGGCCGTTACAATACAAAACAACAATGCACACACAGCCAGCACCAATCTGCCAATATATATGTTAGGGTTCTAAATACCATGCAGAAATAAATCATTGTCCAAGGCAAAACATCCTTAAAGGTGCAATTTATTCCGCAGGCATGTTAGTACGGCTATGGAAAATTCCAACTCTGGAAGTACATCCTCTAAATCCACCCAGTTGAAAGTTCATGATTTATCCCCACACCCACAAATCCATCACATGTTCCAATCATATTCTTCCACGCTGGCATGTACACCCATCTTCTTCCGGCCAGGTGTCGAGATGCGAAGACAAAAGATGACCTTGGCTTCTACAAAAGAATGTCAACAATCCATTCTACAATCCCACTCCTTTCAATTCCCCCCTCCCAACTACTACACTATTGAAACAGCATAGAAAATTATAAGAAAGTGTGGCAGGCCAAAGATCCTAAAAAGAACATAACTACAGGCCTGACAGGCAGCCTCTCCTCAAAAGAAAAATGTTTCCTGCAAAGAGAATAACATAAAAGTTAACATAACAAAATTAACCACCTTTTCTCCACCCAGGGGAACCCCTTGACTTCTCGGGAAACTTCCCATTGAATTGCTTTACTAACTTCTCCACTTTTAGGTTCCCACTGTTCACCCAATTAGCTTCAGACCAAGGGTAAACCTTCCAATGCACTAAGTACTGTAAGCAACCCCTATTCAGCCTGAAATCTACAATTTTTTCCACCTCAGATTGTGTTTCCCCTTCCATCACTATAGGAGGAGATTGAGCTTGGGTGGATGCTCTTCTGTTAGACCCAATTACTGGTTTCAACAAGCTACAATGAAATTCTGGGTCAATTTCCCCTAGACTTCTGGGTAGACTGAGTTGAACTGTAACTGAGTTAACTATCTTCACTATTGGGAATGGACCTAGAAATTTTGGACCCAATTCCTTGCTAAGCATTTCTAATCTTATGTATTTGGTAGATACAAAAACATTGTCCCCCACACGGTAGGGGTTTTGGAGCGAGCGATGTTGATCATCTTTCTTCTGGTAGGCTTCTGCCGCAACTGCTAGAGCCTTCTTCGTATTCTCCCATCCTTTCTTTAGCATGTCCATCCATTCACTCAAAGACATGAAAGAAGGAGGTTCTCTAGGCAACTCAGGCATGGCAACAACTTCCATGCCACTGGTAATCTGGAAACCCGCTAATCCTCTGCTGCTGTGGACCGCATCGTTGTACGCCACTTCGACGAAGGGTAGCAAGTCCGACCAGTTGTCTCGCTGATAGTCCACAAAACACCGGATGTATTGTTCCACCACCGCATTGGCTCCCTCTGCTGTGCCGTTCATGCTGGGATGAACCTCTGAGCTCAATTCTTGTGTGGACCCAATGGATCTCAGGACCTCTCTCCAGAACTTGGTTGTGAACTGGACTCCGCGGTCTGAAATGATCCTCTTGGGTACTCCGTGCAGGCGAGAAATGTGTTTCACAAACATTTTCGCTAATTCGTATGCGGATGGCAATCCTGAGCAAGCAATGAAGTGTGCCTGCTTAGAAAACAAATCAATCACAGTCCAAATTACTCTATTCCCACTGCTGTCTGGGAGTTCCATGATGAAGTGCATTGCGACCTCTTCCCATGGCCGTTTAGGGCTCTCTGCTGCAGGTGCTGTAGGTTCTGGGCTCTTGGATCCAATCGTCCACGGCTGGCCTTGTTCCTCCTCCGAGGCCTCCCCCTTGGTAGGACTCTTCGTCACCTGAAGTTGGGGGTCCTCTTCCAGAGGTCGGTTGGGCATTTCCCCCTCCGAGGCCTCCCCCTTAGTTGGACTCTTTGTCACCTTCAGTTGGGGATCCTCCTCTGGAGATTGTTTGCCCTTTTCCTCTTCCGAGGCCTCCCCCTTGGTAGGACACTTTGTCACTTTAAGTTGGAGATCCTCTTCCAGAGGCTGTTGGCCCAGATGACTTTTCTGTGCGGGCATCTGGGGCCCTCTCTTAACCACCGTGGCAATTGGTACACACGTTTGTTCTTCGGCAATTCCCTCCTCCGAGGCCTCCCCCTTGGTAGGACTCTTCGTCACCATAAGTTGGGGATCCTCTTCCAGAGGTTGTTGGCCCAGATGACTCTTCTGTGGTGGCATCTGGGACCCTCTCTTTACCGCCGTGGTGGTTGGTGTGCACGTTTGTGGCATTGGGGCTGGAGCCAAGCACTCTGACGCTCTGTGGCCAAGTTGACAACAATGGTGGCATTTAATTGGGCCCCCCGAGGAATGGAACCTAGTTACATCTCTAAACTCAGGAACCGTTTCATCACACTGCCTTGCTCTCCAACTTGCAGCTGTCCCCTTGGTAAACCCTTCTTCCATGGTGGAAATTGCTTCTCCGTAGGAAGGTGGAGTAAGAACCTTTTGGGGCATTGCAGATGCACCTTGTCCCGCTTCCCATCTTGCAGGCCTGGCTTTGGTAATCCCTTCTTCCATGTTGGTGATTGCTACTCTGTAGGAAGGTGGGGTAAGAACCACTTGGGGCCTTGCAGGCACACATTCTCCCGCCATCCACACTGCAGGCCTCTGTTTGGTAATCCCTTCTTCCATGGAGAATTCTTCTCTGTAGGAAGGTCTGGTAAAAACCTTTTTGGGCCTTGCAGGGGAGACTGGAACCGGTGGGGAGGTCAATCCGTCGGTTGGCCACTGCCCAGCTTTCTGCCATGGTGCCATCTGCTGAGGGAGGGCAGGTGCCCACTGGCATCCCTCCCATCCATGACCTGGGGTTAAGACCCATCCCGGGGTTGCCTGCTTCACAGGTTGCAGCTCAACCAATGATGGCTGGCTAGGGAGTTTTACATGCCAAGGACCCTTCTGCTGGCTTGGAGGAGTTATGGGCCAAGTAGGTGCCCTTTGCTGGCTTGGATGAGTTATGGGCCAAGTAGGTGCCCTCTGCTGGCTTGGAGCATTTCCCCATGCTGATGGCAAAGGAGTTGGTAAGTAGCATCTCTTCCATCCAAGTCCTGGGAGGAAAGCCCAATTTACTGCCCAATTTGCTTCATTTACTGGTTGCAGCCCCATTTGTGGTGGCTTGCAAGTGACAGATGCTGGAAAAATCCCTTCTTCCTGCCTCCTTTGAAATTCCCATTTTGAAAGGGAATCTTTCTCCCAGCTAGTTGCAGGGTGACAAGCCATTTCATTTATTGCCATCTGGAAGGAGCCCAAACCTCTGTTCTAGGTTTTTTTTTTTCCAAGCCTTGCTTCCAAGCTGGGGGGAAGGAGGGGGAGCATGCACTCACAATTTTCCTGAAGAAGTACGTCTGCGACCTTCCTTCGTCTTGTCGTGTCTCCTCCTGCATTCCTCCTGATGCAATTAAACTGGAAGCAGCATTCCATTGCCTTTGAAGTTCTGCACTCAGCTTCTTATCACCAAAAGCTTCTCATTTATTCTTCGCTGATATTTACGCTGTCCCGGTCAGCATTGGGAATGCCGAGACCCCATCACCAGATCTTCCATCACCAGCCCTTCCCCCTTGATAGGGGGAGGGAGCTAGTGAATTATTTTAAAGTAGAGGGTTGGAATAATGTTAGGGTTCTAAATACCATGCAGAAATAAATCATTGTCCAAGGCAAAACATCCTTAAAGGTGCAATTTATTCCGCAGGCCTGTTAGTACGGCTATGGAAAATTCCAACTCTGGAAGTACATCCTCTAAATCCGCCCAGTTGAAAGTTCATGATTTATCCCCACACCCACAAATCCATCACATGTTCCAATCATATTCTTCCACGCTGGCATGTACACCCATCTTCTTCCGGCCAGGTGTCGAGATGCGAAGACAAAAGATGACCTTGGCTTCTACAAAAGAATGTCAACAATCCATTCTACAATCCTACTCCTTTCTATTCCCCCCTCCCAACTACTACACTATTGAAACAGCATAGAAAATTATAAGAAAGTGTGGCAGGCCAAAGATCCTAAAAAGAACATAACTACAGGCCTGACAATATATATATATATATATATATATATATATATATATATATATATATATATATATATATATATATATATATATATGTGTGTGTGTGTGTGTGTGTGTGTGTGTGTGTGTGTGTGTGTGTGTGTGTGTGTGTGTGTGTGTGTGTGTTGTATTTGTGCTGATAAATAAATAAAGGGAGACTAGTATGGATCCATTTCAAGCTATTTAGCTCTCATCAGCTAGCCATACCCTTACTGGGATTCGAACCAGGGCTGTATTGCATATTAGGCTGATGTAATTGCCACTAAGCCACAGGCTCTCCTCCTTTATCAGCTAAGCCAGGGAAATAGGTATGTATTTGTGTTACAACCCCTGGTATGCCCAAATATAGGAGGGAGCTCACTACTCCCTCTTTCTGTCATTCGGCTCATCACAGAAAACCATCCAGACAGAAACCCATATTTTTATTTTTAATGTTGCCTTTTTATATTTGTGTTGTATTTGTGCTGATAAATAAATAAGGGGAGACTAGTATGGATCCATTTCAAGCTATTTAGCTCTCATCAGCTAGCCATACCCTTACTGGGATTCGAACCAGGGCTATATTGCATATTAGGCTGATGTAATTGCCACTAAGCCACAGGCTCTCCTCCTTTATCAGCTAAGCCAGGGAAATAGGTATGTATTTGTGTTACAACTTTGTGTTACAACTTTGTGTTTCTGTCTGGATGGTTTTCTGTGATGAGCCGAATGACAGAAAGAGGGAGTAGTGAGCTCCCTCCCATATTTGGGCATACCAGGGGTTGTAACCCACATACATACATACATACATACAAACAAACAAACAAACAAACAAACAAATAAATAAATAATATTAATTTTGTGTTTATTAGGAGGATGCTACAGATTTGCAGTGTGCTAAAGCATGTGAAGGTATTCTTTTTCCTTTTACTAAGCAAATATTAGAGGGACAGGTTGGCCTTTTGTGTAGCAATACAGATTCTGATCTGATTCATTTTTTTCTTTCAGAGTGTGAGGAAGATGATATGTTTGCCACATTTACAATGCCCACAGATTCACAATGGCACATGTATATCAGGGGTAGCAATGCAAACCCCTTGGTGCCTACAGAGAGGGTATTAGAAGGTATGTTATTTAATTTGCAGACTTTACCATTGTATAAATGACATTGCCTGTTTGGGGGGGGGGGGCTGATCTATCATCAAAATCAATGTATAAAGGTTGGGGGTGTCCTCAGGATTGAAACTATAGGTCTTTAGTACGTTAGGGGGTTCTCTATCTTCTATGTAGCAGAGTGGGGTGATGATGATGAAATGTTTGCAGCTTTTGCAATGCCCACAGACTCTCAATGGGCCGCATATAACAGGGGTCACAGGGACAAATTCCCAAGGAACAGTGCTTCACAAGTTATTCAAGGTGGTGGGAACGCCCAATCAAGCACATCACATGCCCCTGTGGAGGAACAGCTGCCAGAAACAGAGCTGCAGATAGCCACTACACATACATCTGAAGAAATGGAAATGCAAGGTATGAATGGATATTACATACACGGTTTTAGAAAACCGGGTTAGTAGGAATTTCCAGGTGGCAGTCAATATATTATTTGTACTATAATAAGTAAGAATACTAATCGCTAATTATTTGTGTGCCTACAGATAAAAGCAGTGAACAGGCCTCTGCACAAGTACCAAGTCCTACAGGCTCACAAAGCGTTCAACAGAGTAATGAATCACAGCAGGTACCAGTGCATGGGATGTACAAGGACAGGAAGTTGAGCCCCAGCCATCCACATCCCATGACATACAAGGTTAATTAAAATGTACAATAATTTCTAAATATGGATGTTTGTATTCATTAAACAGTGCCAGCTCTTTGATATGATTTTTATTTTTTATTTTTATTTATTTAGAACCTGTTTCTAAAAAATCAAAAATGGGGGATGAGGAACAACATCCTACTGATATACACAGTGACATTATCAGTGAAGAGTGTGATATGTCAGAAACACAATCAGCAGAGGAATGGGACCCCTTGGAAGATTCCGACTCACTAAGTACACCAGAAGCACCAGCTGTGTACCTGGAGAGAGTTCAAGCATGGCAGAGGAACCTGTTGCAATACAGGGCAACAGAGTACTGTGAACATTATAGATTTGTAAATATGGAACATGTTCAATCATTCACACAGGCTATAGATGTTATTCATATTGAGACACAGAATCTTTTGAACCGTATTTCCAGGGAGATACGGCCAAACAATTTTATACAATTACAGCTGGATGCTGAGGAATTAGGCAGACCACTCTCTAGTGTTAGGAGGCCTCTCAAGGAATTAAATGCTGAGCAGTTCCTTACTTATGTAGAGAGTTTATTACAAAGCAAAGTGGAGATTTTATGGAAGAACTCTTTGGAATTAACAGTCACGATTGTTAAAAACCATGAGGGAGGAGGTCTTAGGAAGTTAGGAACAGTTCTATTCAGTAAGATTTTGGAGAACAAAAGGCAACACCTGATTGATTTCAATGTGGAGGGTCTATTTCTGTGTTTTGCAGGCAGCCTGCTGTTATTGTTAGATAATGGGGTGTCTACTAAACAAGAAATTATTACCAGGGCCATGCACCTCCATAATACACGGGATATCTACAGCCCACAGAATTGATTTCTCACAGATAGACCTATTTGAGGACTACTTTGGTATAACGATAAAGATCATGTTTTATCATGAAGGGAGATGGAGTCTTTTGTGTTCCAAAGCAGGGAGTAACAGATGGCTGCTAGACTTTAATCTTTATTTAAAAACAACAGTAACTGACTAAGCCGAGATACACGATCTCCGGCTGACAGCAATTTATACAAACGCCGACAGTCGGGGAACCAATAAAAAGGAAGGTCTACGCGCGCCACCGACTGGTGGATCGGCTCAGTACACAACACCCCTTTCCCCTGGTTCGCGCAGACGTAGTCCCGTAAATACCCGCGGGGGAGGAGTGTCTGTGGTTGACGTAGGAGGATGGCTCGGTCCAGAAGGCAGGCGGAGCGGTTCCAGAGGCCCTGCCCCGGGAGGTGCACCAAAGTTACAAGATAAGTCTGCAGATCTAAACGTGGTGGGGGACAAGGGGTTCGGAGCTAGCTGCGTTGTTGTCGTTGGGCCGGCAGGCGATGTCGCTAGGGCCTAGTCTACTCGGAGTTGATGGTCTATCCGGAGACCCATCGTCAGTTCGCCGCCGCAGCTGATCATGTCTCTATAGGGGTCCCACTGCGGATCTTGCCGGGGAAACCGTAAATTTAGTGCAGCTTGAAGGCTCCCTCCATCTGTGGGTTTCAAGATTTTTCCAATGGCGCTACTCAACCTTTCTCTTTCTTCTCCATTAAGGAGAGTAGTCATTAATTGTTCCAAATCCTGCCATGTTGGATTATGGGTTCTGATAATGACCCTAACCAAGTCAATGACTTCCTGAGGCTTAGCGGACAGCGGTCCGTAATGTTGTTTCCAATTCAACAGGTCTGTGGTGGTAAAGGGGACGTATTGAAACAAAGGCTGGATCTCTACTTGTCCCTGTCCATCTATAACCCTTTGATCCATTTGGCGCAGCAGAGCTAGGAGCTGACTTCTGGTTCGGGTGGCAACAGGGGAATTTCGTTGGGTCACAGGAGAAGGGGGTACGCTAGGCGGACTTTCCAATTTTTGCTTTTCTCCCTGGTTACTGTGTCCTACTGCCCCTTGGTTAATTCTACTGCCGGCATTTGAAGGTTGCCTTGGATGATAAAGAGGGGCATATGGAGGGGGGGCTTCTTCTTCATCGGGCGCAGTTTGGAGGAGAGGCTTTTTCTCAGGGTGATTCATTTTAACCTTGCTTTTTCCATTTCCTTTTATCCGAGCCACACAAACTTTTACAGCTTCCTTTTTACATTTACGGAGCCAGTCAGGATTTTGTTGCACTGCTATCTGCCACTGGTCAATATACTGATATTGATCTGGGTGACCAGTTTTAGCATCTACTATGATCTGATGTACTTTTGAAATGATGTCTGGATTAAAAGTGCCTTCGGGTTTCCATCCTACATTAAAGGTTGGCCATTCGTTCTCACAGAATCTTTTTAGCTCCCCAGGGTTGGGTTTGGGATCTCCATAGTCTCCACTAAAAGCTCTCTTGAAGTTTTTCAACATGCACTGGAGAGGCGTTCAAGGAACACTCCCCCACCCCTCCCATGTTCTATCTCTAACACAATTTCTGCTGACCTGCGGTCCCGGAGAATCACGGCCACCAACAGGAACTGCAGCAGATTAACCTCCCACACAAAACCTAGAGCCTCATTAGGATACGCCGGTTCCGTTTGGAAGGGACGCTATCCCGGGCTCAGGGGGGTGATCGGGCCCCCTCTTCCACTCCTAACCGAGTGGGTCTACAATTCTTTTGATACTTGCCTGCAGGCGTCTTCTTTCTCAGCCGGCGTAAATTTTATTAACTTGTCCTGATCCTGGTCAGATTCTTGGATCGGTGGTGTCCTCCGGATGCCCAAGAGGGGTCATCGGCCCCCTTCCAGAGAAAGATCTCTGTGGCGCCTGAAGAAGGGCGAGATGGCCTCGATGGGGCACCGGTCGGTCCGTTCCGTCCTCAGTGAAATATCGCTCTAAGTCCTGCTGCCACGGTCGCCAGAATTGTTGCAGAAAATGACAGGCTTAGACTTCTCAGGATACAGGAAAAGTTTATTTGGCAGCCAGGTTCAGAAAGTTAGCACGCAGCTAGCATTGTAAATTCTGAACAACCTTTATTATTGATGCACGCATTTTTATATATTCTCAAAGCAGCGTAACACGGAAATACTTAACACATTTCTTATTGGTTATTTAGGGGAAAAAGCCTTATAAGGAGATGGGGGTCTTACTTCTTTTGTTACAGGTAAGGGCTACGTGTCATTAACGAACGTTATTTGAACCTTGTGGTTTTGGACTTTTGACATAGGGACTTTTACTGGAACATGTTGTGGTAGAAGGTTGATGACATTTCCTTATCTTTTGAAACAGGCTTCCAACTGTCCTTTCTATGCCACGTCTTCATTCTTATATTTTTAATCCATGTTTTATTCTACTTTACTCTGGTAGTTCCCCGGTGCTCCAGGATCTCTGAAAGATATAGTTCAGTGGTTCTGAGATCTCGTCTGCCAGTTCCTTCAGAACCCTGGGGTGTAATCCATCCAGTCCTGGTGATTTGAACTCGTCTAGGGTAGACAGGTGCTCACTTACCATTTTCTTCCCTATTTCAACTTGTGTTCCTAATCTGATTTTTGTGGTGCTGTTTTTGATAGGTTGGACTGTTTTATCCCTTTGTGTAAAGACAGATGCAAAACATGAGTTAAATAGTTCTGCTTTCTCCCTGTTGCTTGTCACCTTCTTGCCACTTTCTCCCAGCAATGGACCAATTGTTTCCTTAACTTTTTTCTTGTTTTTAACATGTTGGAAGAAGCTTTTTTTGTTATTTTTTACTTTTGTGGCAAGTCTTTCTTCATTGTCAGCCTTAGCTTTCCTCACTTCATCTTTACATGCTCGGGCTATTTGCTGATATTCTGCCTTAGTTATGTCCCCCCCTTTCCACTTTTTATACTTATCTTTTTTGTTTTTCAATTTGTCAGAGAGTTATTTTTTTTAATTAAAGGGTTTAATAGATTTTACAAATATTTCCCCTTCCCTCCCTCCACCCCAACCCTACCCCCCCTACCCCCGACCTCCCAGAGCAAAATACAGGGTATAAACATTTAACAATCATACGCTAACATAAGCTAACTAACTTTAACATCTTGCCTCCTCTTGTGCTTTAACTCCCCTTTTATTAAGCTATCTTTAGATAAATTGTAACAGTCCTTGCACCTTCACTCATAAGCTAATTGAAATTTCTTAGTCCAATATTTCTTTTGAATATAGTCAATCCATCTTCTCCATTCCAACTTGTATTTTTCATCTGAATAGTCCTTCAGATATGCTGAGATTTTGGCCATCTCTGCTAAATTTACTACTTTTAACGTCCATTCTTGAATAGTAGGCAATTCTTCCTTCTTCCAGTACTGCGCCACCAGCAATCTTGCTGCTGTTGTTAGATTCAGAATCAAGTTAGTCTCTATAACTGTACAGTCTGTAATTATACCTAACAAAACAACTGGGGAGTGAACTTTATCCTCTTTTTAAGAATATTTTGAATAATCCACCATATTTTTATCCAAAATGCTTTAACTTTTTTACAAGTCCACCATACATGATAATACGTAGCATCAGCACAATCACATCTCCAACATTTAGATTGTAAATTTGGATACATACAAGCTAACTTTTTAGGGTCTAAATGCCATGTATAAAACATCTTATAGAAATTATCTCTCAAGTTTTGAGCTTGCGCAAATTTTACATTTCTTACCCAAATCTTTTCCCATGTTTCCATCATTATTGGTTCTTCAAAGTTTTGTGCCCATTTTATCATACAGTCTTTAAATAACTCTGTTTCAGAATCTGTTTCTATCAGTATATTATACAACCTTTTTATATGCATTTGACTCTGGTCCCTAATTTGTTTTGGATCTGGAGGAGGAGCTTCCAGGGGAATGGCTGCCAGTCTCTGAGCTCTGCAGCTCGCAGCTCGCAGATGCAGGGGGAGGGTGCCCCCCGGCCCTCTTTCCATCTGGAGGGCCGAGGATTAAGAGCAGCGACCACCCTGGCTTTCCATACAGCCTAACTTGGCTTTCCAGGGTGGTCATATAGGCAGGAGGAGAAGAAGTTTGTTCCACCTTGCCCCAGCTGAAGCCAAGATCGGCAGAGATGGGCGTTGGAGGCGGAGCCATGATCGGAGCTCCGGCTGGAGGAGAGGAGGAGAGGAGGAGAGGAGTGAGGCAGAGCGAGGCAGAATGAATAAGAGAAAAGAATGGCGGCGATGGCTCCCAGCAACCCGGGCGGCTAGACGGCGGTATCGGTGATGCCAGCAGGGCCGAATGGAAGGGTGAGGACCGCCGGAAGGCTGTTCGGGGGGGGGGGGCGGAACGAGGCCTGTGACGCTGGAGGCCGAAGAAGGCCCGTGGGAGAGCCGCAGGCCGGCGGGAGCAGCGCCGGGGCTTTGGCTGGAGCAGCGCTGGGGCTTTATTCAGCAGCCGGGGGTTGCTGAAATAGGGGGTGGGCAGGCCACGACAAGATCTATGGAGTTTGGAGCCTAGAGCCTAGAGCCTGGAGCTTGGCAGAGGGAGGAGACCTGTGGCACCTGTGGCACCAGGGGCAGGGGACATAGAGCTAGGAGGCAGAGGATTTAGCAACCCCTGCCATCAACCCCTGCCATCTGCTATCTGCCTCCTAGGACTAAGACTAAGACTGTGCCCAGGTGCCCCTCGTTAACCACCAACATCTTTGTACAACTACCTGCCCACTTGTCATTTTGTTTGTGACTATTTACATCTGACTCTGAGCCAACTACTGTGTGCGCCTGCGTGATTACCCCCACCATTTTTTCATCAACCCACTAGGAAAAAACCCATCAAACATCTATTTAATTCGTCTGCCTACTTACATCATGGACTGCCTCCCGGCCTCCATCTTTTTTACCATCTTCCTGCTGTCTTCTCATTATTTCTTTATTTACCATCTGATGTGGAACCTGGCCTGCTGTCTCATTTTATCATCCATGGCACCCTGGCCCTGATTGCATCGCTTTTAGCAAATATTCCAGCATATATTCGAGATCGGATTTGCTCCAGCTGCGGGAGTCCCCCCTCTTGCAGATCTGGCCCTTCGCCCTCTCAAGGGCCCACCTTAATGACGGGATTGTTAACCCCGAGAGGTGGAGGAAGCGAAGACTCAGGGGTTTTTTAACTAAATGCTTTTTATCCTTTTTAGGGGGTTCCAGTGTGGGTGGGAGGGATCAGGCCAGGAGGAGGACTGTAGCCAGGCGAACAGGTGAGGTCAAGGAGGAAGTGAGCGGAGTGTGGAGGGGGAGGGGAAATGACATTCCTACAGAGGGTTGTTTTATTCCAACGGTCGTGGGGAGGGGTGGATGCGATGACCGAATAAAATCTCGTAGTCGGTTGGGAGACCGTGGCTGTTGGACACGCCCGGTCGCTTGTACCAACCCTCGCAGCCTAGGTGGTCAGGACCTACAGAGCCAGGGCCTGAGGCTGATGCTTTGCAATGCAAGGTCCGTTGTTAACAAGGCCCCCCTCATTAATGAGTTGATCTCAGAGGGGGAGCCGGACCTTGCAGGGATAACGGAGACCTGGCTGGGCCACGAGGGTGGTTTGCCCCTCGTGGAGATGTGCCCGCCAGGCTACCGTGCATTTCATCAGCGGCGGGCCCAGGGTAAGGGTGGCGGGGTGGTGGCAATTATACGGGAGAGTCTTGAACCGAGGGAGTTCACTGTGCCACAGATCTCCGGGTGTGAGTCCCTTGGTGTGAAATGGGGCCCAGGGAGGCAGTTGGGCTTGCTGATTGTATACTTGGCTCCTCGCTATGCATCAGCGGCCCTGCCCGAGCTCCTCGAGCTGATCGCCGAGACGGCAGTTGATACCCCCAAACTTGTGGTTATGGGGGATTTCAATCTGCCGTCGACGGGTGAAGCATCCGAGGTGGCTCAGGAGTTCATGGCTTCCATGACAGCCATGGACCTGTCCCAATTAATTCAGGGCGCCACACACGAGGGTGGACACACACTGGACCTTGTTTTTGTATCTGGACAGTGGACGAGTGATCTGGGAATAGGGGATCTAGTTATCACACCCCTGTCATGGTCAGACCACTCTTCTCTTTGGCTCGACTTCCCCGGCGCTACCCCCCACCGCGGGGAGGTGGAACCTGATTGTCCCAGATGGTTCCGCCCCAAGCGACTGATGGAACCGGATAGGTTCCAGACGGAGCTTGGGCCATTTCCTGTAGCCCTGACCCGCTCCCGGATGGAGGACCTAGTGGCCGCTTGGAATAAGGCGGCTGCGGGGGCCTTGGACCGGGTAGCGCCTTTGCGGCCTCTCTTGCGGCAACGAACCACCCTGGCTCCTTGGTTTACCGAGGAGCTGAGGGTGATGAAACGCCACAAGAGATGCCTAGAAAGCAGGTGGAGGTCCTCACGCTCCGAATCTGACCGAACACAGGTAAGAGCCTATTTACGGACCTCCCTTGTGGCTCTAAGAGCGGCCAAACGTAGACACTGTGCCGCTCTTATTGCGTCCGCGGATAACCGCCCTGCCGCCCTGTTTCGGGTGACCCGCTCTCTCTTATTTCAGAGGTTGCGGGAAGCCCCTTTGCAGGGTAGAGCAGAGGAGTTTGGGGAATATCTGCAGGACAAAATCGATCAGATCCGGAGTGGATGGGCCCCCTTCAGTGGACCAGGAGAGACGTCGGAAGCAAGTCTTGAGACACCATGCTGGGAGGAGTTTGACTCTGTTGCCCCCGAGGACTTGGACAGGTTACGTGGGCGACTGCGAGCCACCTCATGTTTACTGGACCCGTGTCCCTCCTGGCTTGTACTGGCATCCTGGGAGGTTACACGAGGCTGGCTCCCGGGTCTGGTGAACGCTTCACTTGAGGAGGGGTCCTTGCCGGCCGCCTTGAAAGAGGCGGTGGTGAGGCCCCTGCTCAAGAGGCCTTCCCTGGATCCGGAGGAACTAGCTAATTACCGTCCTGTCTCCAACCTTCCCTTTTTAGCGAAGGTTGTAGAGAGTGTGGTGGCGCAACAGTTCCCAAGTCACCTGGAGGAAGCAGTCTATCTTGACCCGCGCCAGTCCGGCTTTCGACCCGGTCACAGCACGGAGACGGCCTTGGTCGCGTTGGTAGATGATCTATGGAGGGCCAGAGATAGGGGTTGTTCCTCTATCCTGGTCCTATTAGATCTATCAGCGGCTTTCGATACCATCGACCATGGTATCTTATTGCGCCGGCTGGAGGAGATGGGCGTGGGGGGCACCGTTTTGCGGTGGTTCCGCTCCTATCTCTCCGACCGGACGCAGTGTGTGTTGGCAGGGGAGCAGAGGTCGACCCTGAGGCCACTCACTTGTGGGGTGCCTCAGGGTTCGGTCCTCTCACCCCTCCTGTTCAACACATACATGAAGCCGCTGGGTGAGATCATCCGTGGTTTTGGGGTTGGATACCATCTGTACGCTGATGATACACAGCTGTACATTTCCACCCCAAACCACCCCAACGAGGCCGTCGAAATGTTGTCCCGGTGTTTGGAAGCCGTGCGGGTCTGGATGGGGGACAACAGACTTAAACTCAACCCTTCCAAGACTGAGTGGCTGTGGCTACCGGCGCCCCGATTTAACCAGTTGACGCCATCACTGGCCATAGGGGGCGAATTATTGCCCCCCGTGGAACGGGCGCGCAATCTGGGCGTCCTCCTTGATGCCCGGCTGTCGATGGATGACCATCTGACAGCCGTGGCGAGGGGGGCGTTCCACCAGGTTCGCCTGGTGCGTCAATTGCGCCCCCTATTGGATCGGGACGCCCTACGCACAGTCACTCATGCGCTGGTGACGTCTCGCCTGGACTACTGCAATGCTCTCTACATGGGGCTCCCCTTGAGATGCACCCGAAGACTGCAGCTAGTTCAGAATGCGGCCGCACGGGTTATCATGGGAGGATCAAGATACTCCCACATAACACCATTCCTGCGCGAGCTGCACTGGCTGCCTGTGGTTTTTCGGGTGCGTTTCAAGGTGTTGGTTACTATCTTCAAAGCGCTCCATGGCATGGGACCTAGTTACCTGCGGGACCGCATCTCACCTCATACATCCCTACGACCTATCCGCTCTCACAGGGAGGGACTCCTCCAGGTGACATCCGCCAAGCAGTGCCAGCGGGTGACGCCTAGGAGTAGAGCCTTCTCTGTGATGGGCCCAACCCTCTGGAATGACCTCCCTCCCGATATTAGAATTACCAATGACCTCCGCTCCTTCCGACAGAAGCTCAAGACTCACCTGTTCCGACTAGCTGGCTTAGCTGATTGACAGTTCCATCTTCCACCTCCTGGCAAACATTTTATTGGGGAATTTTTAAGGGAATTTTAATATTTGTATTTTAACTAAGAATTGTACAGTATATTGTTTACCTCCTCCGTCTACGTCCACGTCTATGTCTATGTCTATGTCTATGTTCATGTCTATGTATTTGTATATGGTTTTAACATGACTGTACACCGCCCCGCGTCCTGCCTAGGAAAGGGTGCGGTCTAGAAATAAGAGTTGTTGTTGTTGTTGTTATTATTATTATTATTATTATTATTATTATTATTATTATTATTATTATTATTATTATTATTATTATTATTGTTTTACCAAATTATCCTCATTTTGCATGATACCAATTTTCTGATCTTTTTTCCATCTAGCCTGTAACTGTCCATACTGAAACCAGGTTTGAATTACCCTTTCCTCTCTTAGTACATTCAAAGGCTTTAGCTGTGGTACACCTCTTTCTATGTTAAGAAGCTCTCTATATGTGATTACATCCTGTTTTTGTTCTATACTTATATTCTCTATCGCGTGTCTGGGTACTACCCACATAGGTATCTTATGATTTAACTTATATTGATATTTTTTCCAGACACACAATAGAGCATTCCTTAAAATATGACTTTTAAAAATCTTGTCCACCTTCTTATCATATATTAAATAAGCATGCCAACCATATACCAAATCATATCCCTCAATATTCAATATTCTATCCTCTGTTAAGTTAATCCAATCACTAATTGTTGATAAAACTACTGCTTCATAGTATAATTTTAAGTTGGGCATTTTCAAACCTCCTCTTTCACGTATGTCTTGCATTATTTTAAGTTTTATTCTCGGTTTCTTCCCTGCCCAAACAAAGTTATTAATGCCTTTCTGCTATTCATCCAAATTTGCATCTTTTTTTAGTATTGGTATCATTTGAAAAAGAAATAGAAATTTAGGCAAAACATTCATTTTTACTGCTGCTATCCTTCCCAACAAGGACAATTGTAGTTTTTTCCATTTATTCATCTCTGTCTGTATTTTATGCCATAATGGTTCATAATTATACTTATATAATTTCCCATTTGAGGTTGTAATATGAACTCCTAAATATTTAACCTTTTTTACTATCTCACATCCTGTTACACTTTCTAATTCTTCTTTTTGGTTTGTAGTCATATTTTTAACTATCATCTTTGTTTTCCCTAGATTTATTTTAAACCCAGATACTTGACCATATTGATTAATTGTACTCATTAAACCTATAGCTGATTTCCCCGGTTGGGTTAAAGTTACAACCAAGTCGTCCGCGAATGCTCGTACTCTGTATTCATAATGCCTGATCTTAATTCCTTGTAGATCATCTGACCCACGTATTCTATTCAGCAATAACTCCAAAGTTAAAATAAAGAATAATGGAGACAGGGGACACCCCTGTCTTGTTCCTTTTTCAATTTTAAAGGATTCTGTTAGGCTAGCATTAACTATGATTTGTGCTGTTTGTTTCTGGTATATTGCCTTGATAGATTGTGTGTAGTACTCTCCAAACTGCATCTTTTGTATTATTTTCATTAGAAAGTGCCAATTCACTCGATCAAATGCTTTCTCCGCATCCAAGAATATAAGCACTGCGGGGACTTGGTTATTCTTCCCCAAATATTCCAATATATTAACAATTTGTCTTACATTACTTTTCATTTGTCTCCCATGTATAAAACCAGACTGATCGTTGTGGATCATTTGTTGTATAACTGATATCAGCCTATTTGAGTATTTTAGCAAAAATTTTATAATCTATATTAAGTAATGATATGGGCCTATAGTTTTTTGGCTGAGTGTGATCCTGATCTTCTTTCGGAATCAGGGAAATAAAGGCTGTTCTCCAAGATGGTGGTACTATTCCTTCCAATTGAATTTTCTAATTGTAAATTTTTATAATAAACCGCTGTCAATCCATCTGTACCAGGGGCCTTCCCAATTTTTAACTGCTTAATTGCCAAGAATCTCCTCCATGGTTACTGGTTGATTCAGTCTTTCCCTTTGCTCATCTGTCACTATAGGGATTTTCTCTTTCTCAAAATATCTATCTATATCTAAACCTTGTATTTTATCACCAGCGTACAATCTCGTATAAAATTCTAAAAACGCCTTTTTAATCGTATCCTGTCGATAGGCTTCTTTACCTTTGTATTCTATTTTCTCTATAGTACGAGACTTTTGTTTTTTCCTTAACATGTATGCTAACCATCTGCCTGGTTTATTTGCATTGCAGAAAGTATTATGTTTAGCGTATAGCAGATTAGTGGCTACTTGATCTGACATCAACATGTTGAATTGCCCTTGCGGTAAAGTAATTGCTTCTTTTGTCTTCTTATCATCTGGATTAAGTATAAAGTCCTGCTCTTTCTTTTTTATCTCCTCTACTAATTCCCTTCGTTTTCCCCCCTGTCTGCGTCTATATAGGTTATTCATGTTTATCAAAACACCTCTCATATATGCTTTACTTGCGTCCCAAACCATTTCCATAGATGTTCCCTTATGCAAGTTAAAAGCAAAATATTCTTTCAATACTTTTTTGCATTCTTATAACATTTCTCTCATATCTAAATAGATTTTCATTTAACCTCCAAGACCTTCTAGATCCCTCTCCATATTCCAGTTCCATCCAAACTGGACTATGGTCTGTTAGAGTTCTCGGGCATATCTTCGCCTTCTTCACCCTAGAAAGGAAATCATTTGTAATTAATATGAAGTCAATTCAGGAGAAGGATTGATGCCTATTGGAAAAAAATGTAAAGTCACATTCTTTAACATTCCGTTCTCGCCAAATGTCTCTCAATTCCATATCATCCATCATGTCAAAGAAAGATTTAGGCAATCTTGCTCGTGTTTGAATATTTTGCAAAAGCCCCTTCTTGTCCTTCATGGTGTTCAATACTCCATTCTAATCACCCAATAATATACACGATCTATAATCCCATTGTATTAATTTGGTATGAAGCAACTTGTAAAAATTTTCTTGTTGTTGATTGGGAGCATATACTCCTGTTAAAAGTATTTTCTTTCCTTCTATTAATAGTTCAATTGCAATATATCTTCCTTGAGGATCTGCTTCAATTAATTCAGCCTTTAAATCTTTTTTTAAGTATATAACTATACCATTTTTCTTCTCCAGAGCAGATGCCACAAAATGTAGTCCCAATCTTGCATTCATCAAATATTTCTGATCCTGTGTTCTAATATGTGTTTCTTGCAGACAAATCACATCATTTTTAAATTGTTTCAGATAGTGGAATATTTTTTCCTTTTTTGTGGTGAGTTTAAACCATTAAAGTTCCAGGTTAGAAATTTAATTGTCATCTTCAGCCCCCTGAAGCTTTTTAAGAGCAACCTGGAAATCTTGCTGGGATTTCTTCTTCGGTCTTGCTCCCCCCACAGCTTCTGTATTTGTATTTGTAATTTCTCAGATTATTGTCTGGGCTTGTTGCATCTTTAATTCTTGCTCTTTACGTTTAGTAGCAGCTTGGGTTTGTCTTTGTTCCATAATTTCTTCTGTCTCCTCAAGTAAATCCAAAGCTTGAGCAGCACCCACTTGTGCCTGGATATCTTCCTGTCTGGTCTCCCATGCTTCTTTTCTTCCTCTAGATCCTGGAGATGGAGGGTATCCAGCTTTTAATACATTGCTGTAAAAATCTCTTGCCTTCCAAACTGAATTAAGACGATATCTTTCTCCTAGGTAATTCACCACCAGTCCGGCTGGGGCCATCTGTACTGTATCTGGCGATTTCTGAGTTCATCCACTAGAAATGCATAATCCTTTCTGGATCTCAACATTTTAGGGGGAATTTTCTTCAATACTGCCACATCCTGACCTGCCACTTGTAGCTTGTTTTTATAAGTTGCTTGTAATATTCCATTCGTAGTTTTCCTGGTGACAAAATAGATTACAATATCTCTTGGTAGTTGTCTTTGTCTGGCAATCCATGAATTAACACGGTAAATTTTGTCCATCTGCCAATCACATTCTGCCTTTGGTTCGCCAGTTAATTGAGCAAAAGCTTCTGCAAAAATCTCTCTCAGATTTTCTTGGTTATGTTCTCTCAAGCCTCTTATTCTCAAAGCAAATTCCATCACTCTATATTGTATCATTGTTGTCAGCTTTCCAAATATCATGCAGAATTAAATCAGAATTCAAGGCAGAGCTATCCTTAAAACTCCAATTTAATAAGACAGACATGTTGGCATTGTGCTATGAAATCCCAAATCTGATTTACATCCTGGGAGTTCACCCAGTTGAAAGTTCATGATCTTATCCCCACACCCACAATCCATCACATGGTCCAATCTTCATCTTCCAAGCTGGCATCTACACCCCTCTGCTTCCGGTCAGGTGTCGAGGTGCGGAGACAAAAGATGACCTTGAGCTTCTAGAAAGAATGACAACAACACATTCCACAATTCTACTCCTTTCTATTCCCCCCTCCCAACTATTACACTAATGAAACAGCATAAGAAATTAATAGAAAGTGTGGC
Organism: Natrix helvetica; assembly: GCF_964273705.1. Classification (NCBI taxonomy): domain Eukaryota; kingdom Metazoa; phylum Chordata; class Lepidosauria; order Squamata; family Natricidae; genus Natrix; species Natrix helvetica. Next base: position 46,206,177 of record NC_138555.1, read on the forward strand.
AGGCCAAAGATCCTAAAAGAAACATAACTACAGGCCTGACAGGCAGCCTCTCCTCAGAAGAAAAACATTTCCTGAAAAGAGAACAACATAAAAGTCAACATAACACAATAACCACCTCTTCTTCCCCCAGGCTTATTGGGAAACTTCTCATGGAATTGTTTTACTAACTTCTCCACTTTTAGGTTCCCACTGTTCACCCAAGTAGCTTCAGACAAAGGGTAACCCTTCCAGTGCACTAAGTACTGTAAGCGACCCCTATTCAGCCTGGAGTCTACGATTTTTTCCACCTCAGATTGTGTTTCCCCTTCTATCACTGCAGGAGGAGAGTGAGCTTGGGTGGATGCTCTTATGCTAGACCCAATTACTGGTTTCAACAAGCTACAATGAAATTCTGGGTCAATTTTCCCTAGACTAAGTCGAACTGTAACTGGGTTAACTATCTTCACTATTGGGAACGGACCTAGAAATTTGGGACCCAATTACTTACTAGGCATTCGTAATCTTATGTATTTGGTAGATACAAAAACTTTGTCCCCCACACGGAAGGGGGTTTGGAGCAAGCGATGTTGATCAGCTTGCTTCTTGTAGGCTTCTGCCTCAACTGCTAAAGCCTTCTTCATATTCTCCCATCCTTTCTTTAGCGTGTCCATCCATTCATTCAAAGACATGGAGGAAGGAGGTTCTCTAGGCAACTCAGGCATGGCAACAAATTCCATGCCACTGGTAATCTGGAACCCCGTTAATCCTGTGCTGCTGTGGACCGCATCGTTGTATGCCACTTCGGCGAAGGGTAGCAAGTCCAACCAGTTGTCTTGCTGATAGTCCACAAAATACCAGATGTATTGTTCCACCACCGCATTGGCTCTCTTTGCTGCGCAGTTCATGCTGTGATGAACCTCTGAGCTCAGTTCTTGTGTGGACCCAATGGATCTCAGGACCTCTCTCCAGAACTTGGCTGTGAACTGGACTCCGCGGTCTGAAAAGATCCTCTTGGGTACTCCGTGCAGGCGATAAATGTGTTTCACAAACATTTTCACTAATTTCTTTGCGGGTGGCAATCCTGAGCAAGCAATGAAGTGTGCCTGCTTAGAAACCAAATCAACAACTGTCCAGATTACTCTATTCCCACTGCTGTGTGGGAGTTCCACGATGAAGTCCATTGTGACCTCTTCCCATGGCCGGTTAGGGCTCTCTGCTGCAGGTGCTGCAGGTTCTGGGCTCTTGGATTCAATCATCCATGGCTGGCCCTTTTCCTCCTCCGAGGCCTCCCCCTTGGTAGGACTTTTCCTCACCTTAAGTTGGGGATCCTCTTCCAGAGGTTGTTTGGGCTTTTCCCCCTCCGAGGCCTCCCCCTTGGTAGGACTCTTTGTCACCTTAAGTTGGGGATCCTCCTCTGGAGGTTGTTTGCCCTTTTCCTCCTCCGAGGCCTCCCCCTTGGTAGGACTCTTTGTCACCTTAAGTTGGGGATCCTCTTCCAGAGGTAGTTGGCCCAGATGACTCTTCTGTGGTTGCATCTGGGGCCTTCTCTTTATCACTGTGGCGGTTTGTGTGCCCGTTTGTGGCATTGGGGCTGGAGCCAAGTACTCTGACGCTCTGTGGCCAAGTTGACAGCAACGGTGGCATTTTATTGGCCCCCACGAGGAAAGGAACCTAGTTACATCTCTAAACTTTGGAACCGCCTCATCACATTGGACTGCTATCCGTCTTGCAGCTTTCCCCTTGGTAAACCCTTCTTCCATTGTGGAGATTGCTTCTCTGTAGCAAGGTGGGGTAAGAACCTGTTATTTTTTATTATTTTTATTTTATTTTATTTCTAGACCGCCCCCTCTCCCCGGAGGGACTCGGGGCGGTGTACAGGTATCAAATTAAAAACCATACAAACAGTAATAAATATAATTAAAATTGGATTAACCTTTAGACCCCTGTACAAGTTTATAAAAATTAAAAACTTAGCCTTAAGACCAACCCGTGAAATTTAAAAATACAGATTGGGGTGGGAGAGCTGGAATTAGGCCAGGCCGGCTAGATTAAACAGGTGGGTTTTGAGCTTCTGGCGGAAGGAGCGGAGGTCCGTGGTTGTTCTAATATCAGGGGGAAGGTCATTCCAGAGGGTCGGGCCCATCACAGAGAAGGCCCTTCCCCTGGGCGTCGCCCGCTGGCACAGCCTAGTGGACGGCACCCGGAGGAGTCCCTCTCTGTGTGAGCGGATCGGCCGAAGGGATGTGTGGGGCAGGATACGATCCCGCAAATAACTAGGTCCTGTGCCATGGAGCGCTTTGAAGATGGTAACCAGCACCTTGAAACGCACCTGAAAAGCTACAGGTAGCCAGTGCAGCCCGCGCAGGAGAGGTGTTACGTGGGAGTATCTAGCGACTCCCAAAACTGCCCGCGCGGCCGCATTCTGAACCAACTGCAGTCTTCGGGTGCATCTCAAGGGGAGCCCCATGTAGAGAGCGTTACAGTAGTCTAGCCGGGACGTCACAAGCGCATGGGTGACTGTGCGAAGGGCGTTTCGGTCCAATAGGGGACGCAATTGGCGCACCAGGCGAACCTGGTGAAACGCCCCCCTTGCCACGGCTGTCACATGGTCGTCCATTGACAGCCGGGCATCTAGGAGGACGCCCACATTGCGTACCCGATCCACGGGGGCCAGATGTTCGCCCCCAATGGCCAGTGATGGAATCAGCTGGTTGAACCGGGGTGCCGGTAGCCACAGCCACTCCGTCTTGGACGGGTTGAGCCTGAGTCTGTTACTTCCCATCCAGATCCGTACGGCTTCCAGACACCGGGACATCACTTTGACGGCATCGTTGGGGTGGTTTGGGGTAGAGATGTACAGCTGGGTATCATCCGCGTACAGATGGTAATCTACCCCGAACCCACGAATGATCTCGCCCAGCGGCTTCATATATGCATTGAACAGGAGAGGCGAGAGGACCGACCCTTGTGGCACCCCACAAGTGAACGGCCTCGAGGTCGACCTCTGCCCCCCTGCCAATACAAATTGCACTCGGCCGGAGAGGTAGGAGGAGAACCACTGCAGAACGGTGCCCCTCACCCCCAGCCCCTCCAGTCGGTGCAGTAGGATACCATGGTCGATGGTATCAAAAGCCGCCGAGAGATCTAATAGGACCAGGATGGAGGAGCAACCCCCAATGTTGGTGCATTGCAGGTGCTTTTTGTCCTGCCATCCATCCTGCAGGCCTCCCTTTGGTAATCCCTTCTTCCATGGTGGAGATTGCTTCTCTGTAGGAAGGTGGGGTAAGAACCTTTTGGGGCATTGCAGGGGAGACTGGAACTGGTGGGGAGGTCAATCCCTCAGTTGGCCACTGCCCAGTTTTCCTTTAGGCCAAGTAGGTGCCCTCTGCTGGCTTGGAGCATTTTCCCATGTTGATGGCACAGGAGGTGCCCAGTGGCATTTCATCCATCCATACTCTGGGAAGAAAACCCAATCTGGTGGTGCTTCATTCACAAGCTGCAGCCCAATTTGTGGTGGTTGGCAAGTGAAAGATGCTGGCCAAATCCCTTCTTGCTGGCTGGGTTGAAATTCCCATTTTGATAGGGAATCTGTCTTCAACTCAGTTGCAGAATAATAAGTCATTTCATTTATCGCTGTCTGGAAGGAGTCAAAATCTCCACTCCAGGTTTTTTCCAAGCCTTGCTTCCAAGCTGGGGGGAAGGAGGGGGAGCATGCACTCACGTTTAGTTTTCCGAAATGGTCCGGGAAGCCCATCCGAGATGACTGCATGGGGATGGCTGGGATCTCCATTCATTAGATCTTCTGGCCATCCTTTACTCGGGTGTAGAAAAAGTCTTTCCAGCTCCCTCCGTTCCATCCCACTCAGGCTGTGCCTCTTGCCAGATGCAATAAATCTTGAAGCAGAAATTCCTTTGCCTTTGAAGATTTGCAGAGAAGCGTCTCATCTCAGCTTCTTATCTCCAAAAGCTTACTGATAATTGTTCGCTGATATTTTATGCTGTCCCGGTCAGCGTTGGGAATTCAGCACCCCTTTCCAACCCCCCCCTCCCGTGCAAGGGGGGGGGGGTTGCTGGTGATTTATTTTTAAGGGAGATTTGGGATAATGTCAGCTTTCCAAATATCATGCAGAATTAAATCAGAATTCAAGGCAGAGCTATCCTTAAAACTCCAATTTAATAAGACAGACATGTTGGCATTGTGCTATGAAATCCCAAATCTGATTTACATCCTGGGAGTTCACCCAGTTGAAAGTTCATGATCTTATCCCCACACCCACAATCCATCACATGGTCCAATCTTCATCTTCCACGCTGGCATCTACACCCCTCTGCTTCCGGTCAGGTGTCGAGGTGCGGAGACAAAAGATGACCTTGAGCTTCTAGAAAGAATGACAACAACACATTCCACAATTCTACTCCTTTCGATTCCCCCCTCCCAACTATTACACTAATGAAACAGCATAAGAAATTAATAGAAAGTGTGGCAGGCCAAAGATCCTAAAAGAAACAACTACAGGCCTGACAATTGTAACCTCTGCCTCTGACTTATCGATCTTACTTTGTGCCTCCTCAACTTTATTCTCCAGCTTTACATTAGACTGATTAATTTCTTCCACCCTATCCTCCAGAGATGTTACATAACCAAGTAAGCCCTTAAATGCATCCACTATATCCTCTGTTATCTGTTGGTTACGGGTTTGGATTAAATCCTTAATTTCAGACATTTCATCAGACACATCTTTAAAAACATTTGCTATCTTTCCTTCCAAAACAACGGCTTGTTCCTTTAGGGCATTTTGGAGAGCTTCAAGTGTCAGAGTTTGTGTGTCCGCTGGAGGTAATAAAGATTGCAATTTCTGGTTCTGGGCTGGGGAACTTCCAGTGCTCTTAGAAATGCTTAGTTTTGTTTGTTTTGAAGCCATTTCAAAATATTCAAATCAAACTTTTCAACGGCCAAATTATTAAGTCCAGAAACTCACCTATTCCCCAGATTTGTTAAATCTTATAGCCTGTTAGTAAACTAATGCTGTTTTCTTTAGTCTTGAGCTCTTAAATCTTTTAACAACTTTAACAGGCACTTAACAAATATTATCCTTTTTAAGTTTCGCTTTCACCACACCCTTTGTTATTCAGGCGCCATCTTCCTCTTAGTTCCCTTAATCTTCAGAGAAGGAAGTATAATACAACAGAGTTAAGGTTTATACTTGCGATTGTAATCACTCCTGTTTTTGCTCTGCCTGCTTCTTATTCAAATGTAGATTAAAACATTGACTGCAGGGATGGTCGTGACATTTTGTTTCTGCGAGAGCAGAAGCGTCCCGAACGAGGAGCTCTGTCGGTTTGCTCCTGGGGATCTAGGGAAGCTCTACCCTTGCCCGGCTGCTCACCTTCCCCTCTTTTCCCAAGGGGGGGGGGTTCAAGCCGCTAGACAGCTGATTTACGCTGTTCTAGCAGCTTGTACTCAATCACGGGGCTGGCGTTCCCTAGGGAGCGTCCTTCAACGCCGACGCTGCCACCGGAAGCCAATTTGTCAGAGAGTTCTTTGTGCAGCCATGCTGGTTTCTTTTGGGAGCTGTTATTTTTCTTGTTTATTGGTATTGTGCTAGACTGAGCTTTTGTAATCTCATTTTTCAAAATTTCCCAAGCTTCTTGAGTTGTTTTCCCTTTGAGGATTCTCATCCATGGAATTTTTTCCAAGCTCTCTCTAAGTTTATTGCAATTAGCTCTCTTAAAGTCCAAGACACTAGTTTCACTTTGTTCTACTACTTGTGTTTGCATAATGTTGAATTCCAATATTGCATGGTCACTCGCCCGCAAGGTTCCTGTGGCTTCAACACCTTCTATCATTTCCTCTCTGTTAGTGAGAATTAAGTCCAATATGGCTGATCCCCTTGTTCCCTTCTCTACTTTTTGGGAAACAAAGTTGTCTGCTAGGTTTGTTAGGAACCTGTTGGATCTTCCACTTGGTGCAGAGTTTGTTTCCCAGTTGATGTCAAGGTAGTTAAAATCCCCCACTACTATTGTGGTGTGCTTCCTACATACCTTAGTTAGCTGACTAGCAAAAAGTTCATCTACTTCCTCTGCTTGGTTGGGTGGCCTGTAGTATAGACCTAGGGCAATGTCATCCCCCCCCCCCCAACCTTTAATATTGACCCAAATGCATTCAAGATAGTTCTCATCATTGTTTTGCTCTATTTTTGTAGAGAGGTAACTATTTCTTATATATAGTGCAACTCCACCTCCTCTTTTATTTGGTCTATTTCTTTTAAATAATTTAAATCCTTCTAGCTGTATGTTCCATTTGTCGGTTTCATCCCACCAAGTTTCTGTAATGGCAACAATATCGTATCTGCCCTCTTTTACTTGAATTTCTAATTCGCCCTGTTTATTCCTCATACTCTGTGCATTGTTGTATAGACATTTGAGTCCATTTTGATTGACCCTGTGTTTATTGTCGACATAACCTGTGTTGTGCTTGACTGCCCCTATTTTCTTGCCACTTGTATGATTCATGCACATGGTATGGTACTCACCATTAAATGCTTGGTTTTGCTTGACAGCGGGAGTGATAATCTTACCTGCACAAACATCTGTGTTACATGCACTGATAACCCTATGAATTTTAGATTGCTGGGGACAGAAATGTTCTGTATGAATTAATTCTCTGTCCCCGCTGTTCAGTTTAAATGTTTATCCAGAAAATCTGTGAATTTAATGCCAAGTAACTAACTCCCTTTCTTGGATGGGTGCAACCCATCTCTTTTGTACAGTTTTTCATTGGACCAGCTGCAGACATCATGACTAATAAAACCAAAGCCTTCCCTTTTGCACCACTCCTTTAGCCACACATTAAACTCTGCTACACACTGGCCCTTCCTTTTTTGTTCCTTATATACTGGTAAAACCTCTGAAAAGATAAGTCTACAACCTATACTACTAAGGTCATACCCCAAGCTCTGGAAATCATTCTTCACAGAAAGTACATCTTTTTGGGACAGATCATTTGTGCCAAGATGTATAATAGCATCAACATCACAGTCCTTGCATTCTTGACTATCTTAAGAATATGCCTCTTGTCTCTGCTGGCAGTAGCACCTGGCAGACACCTGACCTCTTTTAAAACCTCCATATCCTTTCCTAAATTTACATCCCTTATGATTGAATCACCAACCAGAAGGTGACTTCTCTTTTTGCATACCTTGCTCTTCTTGTGCGACTGATGTGTGATACCTGGTTCCCCATTTCGCCTTTCCAAAGTAGTATACTCTTTGCTGCTTGTTAAACTGTATAGAAAGCAATAAACTCTGTGAAGGATGACTGGTTTCTGAATCCATCATAGGTCAACTAAACCTATAAACCAATGACATGGAGGAAGAAATTAAATTAATCTCAATAAATATAAACGGATTAAACCCGGCAATAAAAAGAAGAATATTCAACAAATTAGAGAAATTGAAATTGGACATTATATGCTAACAGGAAGTACATATTAGAAAGAAACACAGGACATTTTTGGAACAGGTAAAATTAGGTAATTTATACACAACTCTGGCTGACCAAAGTAAAAAGGGAATAGTACTATATATTAGAAAGACAATTCAATCAAATATAATTTTTGAAGATGGGGAGGGTAGAATACTGATGGTGGAGATAATGATGAATTTGAGAAAGATATTATTAGTGGCAATATATGCCCCAAATTATAAACAAGAAGAATTTTTTGGGAAACTACACAAAAAGATAATACAATATGAATACGAAGATATATGCATACAAGGAGGCTTTGATCCAATTGTAAATAATGGAATAGACCATACATCCACAAAGATGAACAAGAAGCCAAGGAAAACCCTACCCAAAACATTTTTCACGATGGCGAAAGAATTAACTTTGCAAGACGTTTGGAGAATAAGACACCCGAAAGAAAGACAATATACTTTCTACTCAGACAGACACTTGTCTTGGTCAAGAATAGATATGATGTGGATGTCAACAGAGTTAACACTCAAAACATTCAAGATAGACATAGACATAAGCACATGGGCTGATCATAATCCAATAACAATGACTTGGAAGGGACAGAGGAAAAAGGGAAGATGGACTTTAAACTCAAGAATATTAAATGAAAAAGGTTTCCAGCAATATATGGAAACAGAACTGACATATTTCTTCCAGGAAAATAGAAAGGGAGACACATCATTACAGAATGTATGGGACACCTGTAAAGCATATATTAGAGGCCTCACAATGACATACTTAGGGAAAAAGAATAGGCGGAACAGGCAAACTCAAAAGTAGTTGGAATTAGAATACAAAAGTTTGGAGATGGAGTTGCAGAAAAACCCACAAAACAAAAAAGTAAAAAATATGTTGGAACTGCAAAAACATAAACTGAACTTGATAGAAAATGAAGATCTGGCAAACAAAATAAAATCGGCAAAGCAAAACTTTTTTGAAAATGCAAATAAACCAGGATGTTGGCTTGCTTACAAGTTGAAAAAGGAAAGAGAAAAAAAGCTGATAAGCCAATTGGTGGATGAAGAAAGGAATCTACAACACTCAAATGGAGAAAAGAAAAAAATAATTGAGAACTATTATAACAAGCTGTATCAACATGAAGAGGGTACCAGAAGGGAAAATAAGACATTTCTTAGAGAAAACTAGAATCCCAGAAAAATTTAAGAAGGCACTAGAAGAAAGAATTACAATGATGGAGGTAATAGAAGGCATCAAAAGGCAAAAGAAGGGGAAAACACCAGGTGGACCAGATGGATTATCGGCAGAACTGTACCAAACACTACAAGAAGTATTAAGCAATGTAATGTTGGAATTATTTAATGACTTACTAAGGGAGGCAAAGATACCAGAAACATGGATGGAGGCATATATAACGCTTATACCAAAAGAAGAGTCAGATCTACAACAAGCAAAAAACTATAGACCTATTTCACTACTAAATGTGGATTATAAAATTTTTGCATCAATAATGGCAGAAAGAATGAAGAGACTTTTAAATGAACTTATACACATAGACCAAAATGGATTTCTCCCTAAGAGACAGATTAGAGACAATATGTGAATTGTATTGAACACGCTAGAGTACTACGAAGCCCACCCAGAGAAGCAAATGGCACAATTTCTGGATGCACAAAAGGCCTTTGATAATGTGAACTGGCAATTTATGATAATGCAATTTCAAATGATGGGATTTGGTGAGGGATTCATAAATATGATCAAAACGATATATAATAACCAATTGGCAAAGGTAATGGCAAATGGTGAGATGACAGGAAAGATAGAGATCATGAAGGGAACTAGACAAGGCTGTCCACTATCGCCATTATTATTTATACTGACACTAGAGATTTTGAATAGAGAAATACAACAAAATAAAGAGGTAAAAGGGATGAGGGTCAAGAAAGAAGAATATAAATTACAAGCATTTGCAGAAGATTTGGTGTTTATTATGGAAGATCCAATAGAAACAGGACCAAAACTGGTTGAAATAATAGAAGAATATGGAGAAGTAGCGGACTTGAAGTTTAATAAAGATGAAACAAAAATGATGGTGAAAAATATGACAGAAAAACAGAAAAAAGAGTTGATGGGGAAAATGGACATACATATGGTGAAAAAAGTGAAATACTTGGGTATTCAATTGACATCAAGGTGTGTAACACTAAAGGAGGATAACTATTATAAGGTGAGAAAACAAATAGAAATAGATCTAGAAAGATGGAAAATCCTACAATTATCATTGATGGGAAGAATAGCAGTAGTAAAGATGAATATACTACCAAGACTGCTATACTTATTCCAAACAATACTGATAAAATTAGAGAAAAAATACTTTGAAAGTATGAAGAAAATAGTGGGAAAATATATATGGCAGGGGAAAAAAGCAAGAATTAATCTAAAAATGTTGCAAGATGCAAGAGTTCGAGGTGGATTTGGATTACCAAACTGCGAATTGTACTATCAAGCAGTGGGATTAGCTTGGATGAAAGAATGGATCTTATTGAGTAACACAAGATTATTGACATTGGAAGGTCATGATTTGCAACTAGGTTGGCATGCTTTTTTGTGGTATGGTAAAAGTAAGGTACATGGCTATTTTCAAAGACATTATGTAAGGAATGGATTGTTAACAATATGGGAAAGAGTGAAAGAGAAACACTATTTAGAAATACCAATGTGGCTTTCAACAATGGAAGCACTGACACATCCAAATATTTGTAGTATGCAAAATATCATTAGATACAAAGGTATCTTAACAGAAAGGGGGGAACTAAAACAAAAACAAGAATTAGAAAAACAAGGGATTGATATAGGGTGGTTATCACAATTGCAAATACAATCAAGATATGAAAAAGATAAAAGGGAATATGGTTTCAACTTAGGAAGTTTGGAGTTGGGTAAGATACTTATGGGAATGGAAGAAAGAATAATTAAGAAACTATATAGCTACCTATTAAGAACTAGGTTAGAAGAAGAAGTGGTTAAAGATACAATGGTAACTTGGGCAAAGAATTTTGGTCACATGATTGACTTAGAAAAGTGGCAATAACTATGGAAAAGGAACTATAAATTAACCATGTAAACAGCTTACAAAGAAAACTTATACAAAATGTTTGATAGATGGCACATGTCACTGGAAAAATTAGCAAAGATGTTTAAAGACAAATCAGCAAAATGTTGGAAGTGTCAACAAGCAATAGGTTCCTATTATCATATGTGGTGGACATGTGCAGAAGCAAGGAAATATTGGACTAAGATAAGAGTATGGTTAAAGAAAATGTTACAACAAGAAATAGAATTTAGACCAGATATATTTTTACTAGGTATTATCCCAGAGAAATTCAAGAAAGAGGATACTTATTTGATTATACATATAACTACAAGTGAGAATTGTATTTGCCCAAAATTGGAAATTAAATAAGCTACCAACAGATGAAGAGATAATAAAAAAGATATTAGATTGTGCAGAGATGAATAGGTTGACAATGAAAATAAAGGATAAAGAGGAGTCGGAGTACTACAAGACATAGGGAAGATTTTATGATTGGCTACAGAAAGGAAACTAGAAAAGAAAGTAGGGAGAAGATATAGAACCCAGATGATGCACTGTTAAATGGAAAAGGGGGGAAGAAGGGGAAAACAGAAAAGAAAATATTAAATATATGAGTATATATCTAAGAGCGAGACATAAAGGGGGGGAATATAGTTAGGATAGATTAGTGAAGGTAAGGGAATAAGAAATGATATCAAATTATATTTGGGTTTGCGGAAATACCATCCCAAGGAAATATAAACTGAGACCTGAAAGAGACACCTACAATAATAGAAAAGAAGCAGAGAGAGGAGGAGAGAAGGAAAGGAAGATAGGGGAAAGAAGAAAGAAGTAAGGAGAGAAGGATGGAAGGGAGTGGAAGAGAAGGAGAGAGGGTGGGAAGGGGAAGAGTGGGAGTAGGAGAAAGGGAAAGGAAGAAGGAAGGGAAAGGAGACAACGAAGGAAGAAAGTAGAGAAGGGAGGGAGGGAGAAAAGAAAGGGAAAATAAGGTGGTGTTACAACAGGAGGAAGGGATGGTAAATAAAGCAACCCAAACTGTATATTATAACCTATTAAATGAAATAATAAATGTATAAGAATAATAAATGTAAAAAAGAATAACAATTATGTGAATGGATACTTAAAATGTAAAATGTAAGAGAATAAAAAAATTTAAAAAATTGTTTAAAAAACATATAATCCATGAGTCATTACCCCCTTACAGAATAGAAATAACAACACATTTGCAATTGGCTCAGTATAACTGTTTTATTTGAAATTCACACCATTTACATTAACATTTTCTTCTAATAAATTTCTGATACACTTTGGCATATCAATCTCTTGACAGATATAGGGGTATCTTCTTGTATCTTTGTCATTAATGCCAGTGGGTCCTTCGCCTTCTCAATGCTTTCTATATAGGCATTGACTTCATTCAGGGTATCCCTTGTGAAATATAATTTACTCATTTTGTCTGAAATATCAATAATCAGCCATACAATTTGAGGTCTAGATATTTGAAGACACATGCTTTTAACAATGTTTGTTTCACCGGCTCCATCCATTTGGTCTTCATTTTGCAGGCGTCCCATTAAACAATGATGGAGAATTTTGACAACACAACTCTTGACAATTTGCAAAAGTCCTGTGTTCTGTTGAACGACCAGTTCTGAAAGAAGAAATACCTTACATTATGTATTCAATTTTCAAATCATGAAACTTTTTTTGTTTGTTTACACATTCTGCATACCCTCATCGTTTGTTGTTTGACAGAACTGACAATAACAAATCTTAAGCACCAAGTCACGCTTACTCTTGATATTAAACATTTTACATCTTTTCCTAACTCGAAGGCCTCTCTTTGCTGGTTCAGGTCTCACATTTACATTGAATAACTCAACCTCTGACTCTAACTTAGCATCATTTTTATTATTTCCAGTGCAAGGGACCATGTTATTATTAAGCACTGTCTACGTTTTAGGCGGCCAAATCGGCTACTGTCTGCAGAGACCTCCTTTTTATCAACCCAAAAGCAGGTCACACCTGGGACAGGTCCGAACAAGCCTCTAAGCAAACTTGTCACACATGCAATCACGAGCGTCGCACGCATGCTCTCTAACAAGTGTATATTGAGTACGCCCACATGCCAAACCACCCCAGGGCAGGCCCCAACTTGCCCTGTACCCTATTGCCATAAATAAGCATGTGCATAAGTACCACATTTTATTTTTAATGTTTAAAAAGGGGTGGGGCTACACTGTAAACAAAACACGTCACAAAAGAGGCAGGGTTACAACATAAACAAAAGGGGAGGGGCTAACTAGTCCTAAAACACGTATGTACTCTTACTGCTACTGCATCTCAAATGATCCATCTGTTAAACTACTGAAGTTTGCAGATGATACAACAGTGATTGGTCTCATTCAAGACAACAATGAAACTGCATACAGATGGGAGGTTGAACAACTAGCCTCATGGTGTGACCGGAACAATCTGGAACTGAACACACTGAAAACCGTAGAAATGGTGGTAGACTTTAGGATAAACCCTCCCATACTACCACCTCTTACAATACTAGACAACACAGTATCAACAGTAGAGACCTTCAAATTTCTAGGTTCTATCATATCTCAAGACTTAAAACGTCAAAAATGTCATCAAAAAAGCACAACAAAGAATGTTCTTTCTGCACCAACTCAGGAAGCTCAAACTGCCCAAGGAACTGCTGATACAGTTCTACAGAGGAATTATTGAGTCTGTCATCTGCACCTCTATAACTGTCTGGTTTGGTTCTGCAACCCAACAAGACAGACACAGACTTCAGAGGATAATCAGAACTGCAGAAAAAACTATTACTGCCAACCTGCCTTCCATTGAGGACCTGTACACTGCACAAGTCAAAAAGAGGGCCGTGAAAATATTTATAGACCCCTCGCATCCTGGACATACAGGTGAAACTCAAAAAATTAGAATATCGTTCAAAAGTTCATTTATTCCAGTAATACAACTTAAAAGGTGACACTAATATATGAGATAGACTCATTACATGCAAAGCAAGTTAGTTCAAGCCGTGATTTGTCATAATTGTGATGATTGTGGCTTACAGCTCATGAAAACCCCAAACCCACAATCTCAGAAAATTAGAATATTGTGAAAAGGTGCAATATTCTATGCTCAAAATTTATTTATTATTTATTTATTTATTTTCTTCGAATTTCTAGACCGCCCCCTCTCCCGAAAAGGACTCGGGGCGGTGTACAGTCCACACAACAAACAATAAGTATCAAATACAAATATAAATACAGATATAAATACACATAAGGAGGAGGTTAAAAATTTAAAAAGAACTGTACGGAAGAATATAAATCTGGTTCTAAAAACCCTAAAATCAGTTAAATTTAAAACCGTACCCTATAAATAACCAGGTAAGAATATGTTTCCAGGAGGTAACAGTTGTCACAATTATAATTATGCCAGGCCAGCTAATCGAAACAGTTGAGTCTTCAATTTTTGTCGGAAGGAGCGGAAGTCTGTGGTGGTTCTGATATCGGGGGGGAGGTCATTCCAGAGGGTTGGGCCCATCACAGAGAAGGCCCTACTCCTTGGCGTCGCCCGCTGGCATTGCCTAGTGGACGGCACCTGGAGAAGCCCCTCCCTGTGAGAGCGGATTGGCCGCAGGGATGTATGTGGGAGGATGCGATCCCGCAAGTAACTAGGTCCTGTGCCATGGAGCGCTTTAAAGATGGTAATCAGGACCTTGAAACGCACCCGAAAAACTACAGGTAGCCAGTGCAGCTAATGTCCCAAGCTAAGCAGCTAATTAAGCTATAACACCTGCAAAGGGTTCCTGAGCCTTTAAATGGTCTCTCAGTCTGGTTCAGTAGGAATCACAATCATGAGTGTCAGGGAAAAAAAAAAATGCCCTGGGGAAATCTGAGATCAATGGACCGTGGCTGATTCCCTTCCGCATATCTTTTGAGATATTGAGAAAAATAAAAATCTTCAAAAGTATTCTAATTAATAAACAAACTTTAATACGAAAATAATAAAAGTAAATGAAACAGAAAATAACTAATGGTTACATTTTGATAATGAAAGCTACGTCTGCCAAAGTTGGCTGCCGAACAAAGAAGAGAAGAATTTTGGAATGTGTAACGCGTGCGCAATAAATCACTTTCAGATAAGAACCTTTTTTGTTTTATGACCTGCGCAATAAAGCTTTCTTAGTTTAACTCTTGAGTGTCAGTTTAGGCAGTTCAGGCCTAGCAAACTTTTTAACATCGTGACACCCCTTCTTTTGCTAGTCTGGGCTGACATCATCAAATCATCAATTAAGGCACATCTTCTTTTGCAGATACTCGTGTTGATTTGCGGCGAGTGGTTTGTTAAGCATGTCTGCGATCTGATCATGTGTAGAAACATATTGCAATTTAACAAAACCTTGCTTAACTAATTGCTTTGTGTTTTGATAACGAATGTCAATGTGTCTGGACCTAGAACCTGTAAAATGTGACTCAGAAATATAAACCACAGATACATTATCTTCCATCACGGTGATTGGTCGAATCGGACGTGTCCAGATATCTGTGATCAAAGCATCAAACCACGTTAGAGAATTACAAGCATCTGAAACACAAGCATATTCAGCTTCAGTAGATGAACATGAAACAAAACTCTGTTTTCTCACTTGCCAGTAAACAGGACAACCATTTAGGAACATCATGTAACCAGAAGTGCTTTTGCGTGACTTCTTGTCGCTCGCCCAGTCGGCGTCGGCAAAACAAATCAACTTTGGTTGATCAGTGTGTGTTGGTTCTAGCAATAACTTCATGTGTTTAGTGTGTTTTAGGTATTTCAACAACTTCTTAATGCATGACCAATGAAATTGTGTTGCCTTACCTACGTGTCGTGATAAAAGATTAACACTAAGTGCGATGTCAGGTCTGGTCCAACTACTAATGTATAATAGTGAACCAATGACTGAACGATAAAGTGTTTGATCCTCGAACTCAGGACTTGGTTCATGTGTTAAGTTGTGAAAATCTGTTTGCATGGGTGTCTTTGTTGTGCTAGCATCTTTCATGTTGCAATGATGTAGAATGTGGTCAATTTTCTCCTCTTGTGAAAGACTAAACCCCTTCTGTGTCTTTTCAATTTGAACACCTAAATAAGTGCTAATGTGTCCTAAAGATTTTAGTGTGAAGTATCTCTGCAAACTTTTGGCAAAAATCTCACTCATTTTCTTATTTGGACCAATATAAACAATATCATCAACATAAACAAGAATTATCTCATATGCATTGTTAGATCTTTTTGTGAACACGCATTCATCAGTTTCGGACTTAATAAAGCCCATTGAATTTAGTTTGTCAGTAAGACATAAATACCACATTAAACCTGACTGTTTCAGACCATAAAGACTTTTGTTCAGGAACCAGGTATCCCCTTCTTGCTTTCGGAATCCTGGAGGGCTTCTCACGTAGATCTCTTCATCTAGGTCTGCATGTAGATAAGCTGTGTCCACATCAAATTGGAAAACTTCTAAACCAAGAATAGTTGCAGTGGTTAAAGCAATTTTTACACTTTCAGTTCTGACTGTTGGTGAGTAAGTGTTTGTGTAGTCCTCAGGATAAAGTTGAGCGAAACCCTGAGCTACAAGTCTGGCTTTGTATAAAGACTCACCATTTGGTTTCTTCTTGATTCTGTAGACCCATCGGGTGCCAATGACTTTCTTGTTTGCTGGAGGTTTTGCAGGTGTGAATGCATTAAGTTTCTTTAAACTGTCCATTTCATCCTGCATTGCATCATACCACTTGTCTTGTTCTGAATCAGGAAGCTGTTTGATTTGTGTGAATGTCTCTGGAGGAAGAGTAACGTTGCAAATCAAAGGTACTGGTGTTTTTGTCAGTTGCCATGAATAACGTTGTGGAGGGATTCCTTTTGTGGCCCTCTTGGAGCGTCTAGGAACATCAGTCCAGTCTTCTTCTTCTTCATCGTCATCCTCGTCCTCACGTTCGTCGCTAGCATCAGCATCCACGGCTTGCGAAGACGGAACATCAGGTTGTGAAGAGCTGGTAGAAGGAACATCTGCCTGCAAATTGTCATCAGGCTGCGTGGCATCTGGAACACCATCTCTAGGAAAATAAACTTCAGGATCATTGGAATGAATCCTGGACCAGTCAATATCTTCCTCAAAATTAGCAGATTGTGAAATGACAATCACATGTTTAGTATCAATGAATTTGTACCATTTTGAATTATCATCAATACCCATAAATCTTAGTCTCTTTGGTCCTTGAGTTATAGGAGTGTTCACCATAGCATAGGAACCAAAAATGTGGAGGTTCTTGAGATCAGGCTTGTAGCCATACAGCATGTAGAAAGGAGTTTGATTGATTACACTGCTCCAAGTACGGTTGACAATGTAATTTGCATATTTGATTGCTTCACCCCAGTATGCGTTACTGAGATTGGCATCTTCTAGAAGACAACGCATCATGGTTTGTAGAACCCCTTGTCTTCTTTCTACGACTCCGTTATGAGCCGGTGTATATGGAGCAGATGTCTGATGAAGAATTCCATTCTTACGCATCCAGTCCTGGAAACGCTGAGACATGAATTCTGCACCACGGTCACTCTGGATTCTGGCGATGCGAACTTGGTATTGTGTAGAAACAAATGCTGCAAAGTCTTTAAAGATCTGAAAGGTCTCAGATTTCTCTCTCATAGGATATACAAATCCATATCTAGAATGATTATCTACAATTGTTAAAAAATACTTTCTGCCACCAAGTGTTGGTGGGAAAGGACCCACTATGTCAGTGTGTACCAAATCAAAAATGCGTGTTGACAGGCGTGTAGCGTGTTTGGGAATTGCAGCCGCCTTGGATTTAGCCTTTTTGCAAACCGCACAATCCAAAAACACCTTACACCCCTTTAGATCCAAACCTTTTGTGAACTCCGGCATCTTTTTAAGAACACGGAAACTGGCATGCCCCAATCTTCTGTGCCACTTGTGAATACACCTGGAATGCAAAGGTTTACCAGTTAGTGAATTCTCAACATTAACAGTTTCATGAGGACCCTCAGGCTTGCTCTGAGCAATCTGTTTTTGTTTTCTCTGTTTGTTGGCTTTAGGAGCCTTTGGCACAGTAACGCTTTCTCTCTCTGGGACAACTCTCTCTGGGTCTGCGTTGTGCCTTTTTGGAGTTTGCATACTTGCCTGTGCTTGCCCTTTAGGCTTTGGCTTTAAGTAATAAACACCACCAATCAGCATGGTTTCAGCAACAATATCTCCATCTTTAACTAAGTAACTTGCTTTTTCGAGGTGGTGAACCTGGAACTTTAAATCTCTAGACAAGTGACTTTGACTAAGCAAATTACTGGTTGCTGAAGGTATGTAATAAACATCAGGGATGTGTGTATCGAGTTCTTCAATGTAAACAGTTCCTTTTCCCATAACCTTGCAAGTGTGGTTGGTGAAGGAATACAGTTCTCGATACTCGGGCTCTGGTTCGCCCATCTCTGTGAAAAGTTCCCTTCTGTGGGTAACGTGCACAGCTGCTCCACTATCTAAAGTCCACAAAAGACGTCTGTCGAACTTTGGATCAGGTTGTGGAACGTTGGTTATGGCCAGTGTTGCAAGTGGAGCTTGTGGATCACGCCTTGGACCACGACGACCTTGTCTTCCGCCTCTACCTCTGCCTCTGGAATCTGTTCCTCTGGGCTGGTACGTGACGGGAGCTGGAACTCGTTGGGGACAATCCCGGGTTTCATGTCCCATACGGTTGCAGGTGTAGCACTTTGGCATCCTTGGAGTGTAGCCTCTTCCTCGGAAGGGACGTCTGGCTGGAGCCTTTGACGCTGGAGGCCGTTGCAGATGTGGGGTAGCTAACCTGATAGCTTCGTCTTCCACTAAAAGTCTGCAAACGTGGTTAACTGTGCGTTGAGCAATAGGCACGTAGTTAATCTTTGCAACAGCATCTTTCCATTCATAATTCAATGAGTTAATGATGATGCTAATCATTTGGATATCATCGATTACATGGCCATTTTGTCTCAATTCACTTCTCATTCTTTTCAGTTTGGTCAAATGTCCACCAATTCGTTCACCAGGTTTCAACTTCGAACCATGGAACTCAGACATGAGCAAACATGAGGATTCAATTGAAACGGGCCTGTAGCAATCTTCCAAAATAGCCCATATTTCTTGGGCAGTTGCATCAGGTGGAAAGATACCTTGGATCTCAATTTCCATTGACATGAGCAAAGTCGTGATTGCTCTGTTTTCGAGGTCTCTCATTGCAGGCGTCCAGGGTTGACGGGGAGGATTAAAAACCATGGAATATGTGCCTTCTCTTCGAAGCAAGAGCGCAATTTCACTGACCCAGGCTTTATAATTCTCTCCTGACTCCTTTAATTTGGACTCACCAGTCAAGGGGGTGACTGTGAATACCTGCTGAGGAATGTGCATCGGAACAATTTGTTGCTCTGGTTGCAAATCTGGTTGTTGAACCAGGGGATGCTGGGGTTGCATCATTGGCCTTTGCGTGGCAACATCAAATTGGCTTCCTCGAATTCGCCTTTCGCTTTGCCTTTTTTCATCTAGGGAGGATTCAACACAGCCAGGGGGTGGGGGCAAAGTTTGGGCTTCTGTAAAACTCATAGACAGATCTCTAAAAATCTCGTCCAATTGCTTTATCTTTTGCTGTAATAATTTTTCTCCGCCAGCAGATGGCAGTGCAGCTTCACTTTTTGGCTGCCTCTCCTTTCTATACGTATGCGGAAGTTCAGTTGACTCAAAGGGACCACGTGACCTCGGTGACGTGTACATGTCTCTTTGTTCTAATTGACCAATGAACTCTGTGGGGTGTGTCTTAGGCTGTTGTTTTGAAGACAAGATGGCGTCCTCAGACATTTTGGGAGTGGGGGAGCTTCTCCTACTTCGCCTTATCTCTTCAAAACACACTCTCGCCTCCCTAGCATATCTTTCGTAACGTTCTATTTGATCAAGATAGCTTTGCATTTCTTGCTCATCATCTGGGGGGATTTCATAAAATCTGCTTTCTGCGTGGGAGGATTTTTTTTGTGCCGGCAGTTGCCATTCATCAATTGTTTGATAATCTGCGAGGGTCTGGGAATGGAGTGGCTCTGGCAGAGTGGGAAGTTTTGGCTTGGCCCCCAAAAATTCATAATCTCCTGGAGATATTTTAGAAGGAGGAACCACTGACCTCGTTTCGTGGATGTCGCGTCCTGTAGCTCCTTCCCCCACATTTGGCTCGGCACTTTGTTGCTCCTGAAGCACGTTTTGATCTTGCTTCTCTGTGTCCGAGGGGGCCTCCTTGTCAGAAAAAGCTCTTTCCATTTTTCTTCTTTTTTCTTTTTCTCCGACATTGCTAATTAGCGTAGTCGGTTATCTTTAGATAGCATGAAGGGAAAATACAGCCATAAATTGTAGCCATCTCAGCTTGTATCATCGGACCAACTCTGCTACCAAGTTGTCAGGGAAAAAAAAAAATGCCCTGGGGAAATCTGAGATCAATGGACCGTGGCTGATTCCCTTCCGCATATCTTTTGAGATATTGAGAAAAATAAAAATCTTCAAAAGTATTCTAATTAATAAACAAACTTTAATACGAAAATAATAAAAGTAAATGAAACAGAAAATAACTAATGGTTACATTTTGATAATGAAAGCTACGTCTGCCAAAGTTGGCTGCCGAACAAAGAAGAGAAGAATTTTGGAATGTGTAACGCGTGCGCAATAAATCACTTTCAGATAAGAACCTTTTTTGTTTTATGACCTGCGCAATAAAGCTTTCTTAGTTTAACTCTTGAGTGTCAGTTTAGGCAGTTCAGGCCTAGCAAACTTTTTAACATCGTGACAATGAGAAAGACTGCTGACCTGACAGTTGTGCAGAAAACCATCATTGACACCCTCCATAAGGAGGGAAAGACTCAAAAGGTAATTACAAAAGAAGTTGGATGTTCCCAAAGTGCTGTATCAAAGCACATTAATAGAAAGTTATGTGGAAGGGAAAAGTGTGGAAGAAAAAGGTGCACAAGCAGCAGGGATGACCGCAGCCTAGAGAGGATTGTCAGGAAAAGGCCATTCAAAAGTGTTGGGGACTTTCACAAGGAGTGGACTGAGGCTGGAGTCAGTGCATCAAGAGCCACCACACATAGACGGATCCTGGACATGGGCTTCAAATATCGTATTCCTCTTGTCAATCTGCTCCTGAACAACAAACAACGCCACAAGCGTCTTACCTGGGCCAAAGAAAAACAGACCTGGTCTGTTGCTCAGGGGGCCAAAGTCCTCTTTTCTGATGAGAGCAACTTTTGCATCTCATTTGGAAACCAAGGACCCAGAGTATGGAGGAAGAATGGAGAGGCACACACTGCAAGATGCTTGAAGTCCAGAGTGAAGTTTCCACAGTCTGTGTTGATTTGGGGAGCCATGTCATCTGCTGGTGTTGGTCCACTGTGCTTCATTAAGTCCAGGGTCAACGCAGCCATCTACCAAAAGATTTTGGAGCACTTCATGCTTCCTTCCGCGGATGAGCTTTATGGGGATGCTGACTTCATTTTCCAGCAGGACATGGCACCTGCCCACACTGCCAAAAGCACCAAAACCTGGTTCAATGACAGTGGGATTACTGCACTTGATTGGCCAGCAAACTTGCCTGACCTGAACCCCATAGAGAATCTATGGGGCATTGCCAAGAGAAAGATGAGACATGAGACTGAACAATGCAGAAGAGCTGAAGGCCACTATTGAAGCATCCTGGTCTTCCATAACACCTCAGCAGTGCCACAGGCTGATAGCTTCCATGCCACACCGCACTGAGGCAGTAATTGTTGCAAAAGGGGCCCAAACCAAGTACTGAGTACATATGCATGCTTATACTTTTCAGAGGTCCGATATTGTTCTATGTACAATCCTTGTTTTATTGATTGCATGTAATATTCTAATTTTCTGAGATTGTGGATTTGGGGTTTTCATGAGCTGTAAGCCATAATGTATACAATTATGTTGGGAGTATACTCCTAGTGTTGGGCAGGCAATATCTATCTACCATGACAAATGGTTGCTGTTACTTTAAATGAGTGGATGTACCTAACAGATGTAATTAGCTTTGCTATAAGAGGAAGTCAGGAGAGCTCATTCTCTCTCTGATTCTCTCTCTGCTTGTCCTATGATTGATTACTTGATGACTGGAACGTGAACTGCGACTGTAAGCAATTGTTTCTTCTTTGAATTGTGTTTGGACTAATATCTACTATCTACTATCACTGCTTGTGAAGCAAATTTAGTAGTAAAGCTACTTAAATTTACTAGCAGTGTCTGTGACTCTATTCGTGTGTTTCTACTAGCAATGTTTCCTCTCCGGCTGCACATTCCGCTTCACTACTCTCTGTCTCCCAACGGAGATACCCCCTAACACATGGCTTGAACTATCTTGCTTTGCATGTAATGAGTGTCAGCGTTCCAATTATCATGCAGAATTAAATCAGAGTCCAAGGCAAAACTTTCCTTAAAGTTCCAATTTAATAAGTCAGACATGTTGGTTCATCTGTGGAAACCCAATTCTGGAAGTTACCTAGGATTCCCACCCAGTGAAAGTTCATGAGCTTGTCCCCACACCCACTAATCCATCATATGGTCCAATCTTCTTCTTCCACGCTGTCATCTCCACCCCGCTGGTTCCGGTCAGGTGCCAAGGTGCGGAGACAAATAACCTTGAGCTTCTAGAAAGGATTTTTTTATTTTGAAAACAACACATTCTACCCATTGCTATTCCCCTCCCCCTTAATGAATATGCATGCATGAAGCTAGAAGAGAGAGTGTGGCAGGCCAAAGATTCTTAAAGGAACCACTGCAGGCCTGACAGACAGCTTCTCTTCAAAAGGGAAACTGTTTCTGGAAAAGAGAATTAAAATTAGAAGTTACCATAACACAATTAACCACCTCTGCCTCCCCCAGGGGGACCCTTTGGCTTATCAGGGAACTTCTCATGGAATTGTTTCACTAATTTATCTGCTTTTAGAGCCCAACTTTTCACCCATGTAGCTTCAGACAAAGGGTACCCCTTCCAATGCACAAAATATTGTAAGCGACCCCTATTCAGCCTGGAGTCTATGATTTTTTTCACCTCATAATGTGTTTCCCCTTCTACCACTACAGGAGGAGAGGGAGCTTGGGTGGATGGCCTTATGCTAGACCCCATTACTGGTTTCAACAAGGTACAATGGAATACCGGGTAAATTTTCCCTAGAATTCTGGGTAGGCTAAGTCGAACTGTAACTGGGTTAATTATCTTTTCTATTGGGAAAGGACCTAGAAATTTTGGACCCAATTTCTTACTAGGCATCCTTAATCTTATGTATTTGGTAGGTACAAAAACTTTGTCCCCCACCCGAAAGGGGGGTTGGAGGGAGTGATGTTTATCAGATTGCTTCTTGTAGGCTTCTGCCGCATCTGCTAGAGCCTTCTTCGTATTTTCCCATCCCTTTTTTAGTGTGTCCATCCATTCATTCAGAGACATGGAGGAGGGAGGTTCTTTAGGCAGCTCAGGCATGGAAACAAATTCCATGCCACTGGTAATCTGGAAAGGAGTTAATCTGGTACTGCTGTGGACTGCATTGTTGTATGCCACTTCGGCGAAGGGTAGCAAGTCCGACCAGTTGTCTTGCTGATAGTCCACATAACACTGGATGTATTGTTCCACCATCGCATTGGCCCTCTCCGCTGCGCCATTTGTGCTGGGATGAAATGCTGAGCTGAGTCCCTGTGTGGACCCAATCGATCTGAGGAACGGTCTCCAGAACTTGGCGTTGAACTGAACTCCGTGATCTGAAATGACCCTTTTTGGCACCCCATGCAGGCGATAAATGTGTTTCACAAACATTTTCGCTAATTTCTTTGCAGATGGCAGCCCTGAGCAAGCGATGAAATGTGCTTGCTTGGAAAATAAATCAATAATGCAGAAGGTGAGGTGGAGCGTTTTTAGGAATCCGAAGTGGCCTCCTAGTTTTGCATCATGACTCTGCTGTAGAACTTGCAGCCTTATCCCTGCAGGGACGTATAGTTTGGACCCCTTCCAGGCTAAGCCATCATTCACCATTAGGATGTCCTTGTTGTTGTTGAACCATGGGTCTGTCCGGAGTGCCGCTTTCAGCTCAGTCGTCAGCTTATCTTGGCTTCGAGTGGTGACTTGAGCTGCCTTTTGGTGAGAGGGAGATATTGTTAGGGAACTTTCCTTAAAGTTCCAATTTAATAAGTCAGACATGGTACATCTGTGGAATCCCAATTCTGGAAGTTATCTAGGATTCCCACCCAGTGAAAGTTCATGATCTTGTCCCCACACCCACTAATCTATCACATGGTCCAATCTTCTTCCACGCTGTCATCTCCATCCCGCTGGTTCCGGTCAGGTGCCAAGGTGCGGAGACAAAGAATAACCTTGAGCTTCTAGAAAGAAATTTTTTTATTTTGAAAACAACACATTCTACCCATTGCTATTCCCCCCCTTAATGAATATGCATACTAAAGATGAAGCTAGAAGAGAGAGTGTGGCAGGCCAAAGATTCTTAAAGGAACTGCTGCAGGCCTGACAATGAGTCTATCTCATATATTAGTTTCACCTTTTAAGTTGCATTACTGAAATAAATGAACTTTTGCACAATATTCTAATTTTTTGAGTTTCACCTGTAAATTGTTTCAACTCTTACCCTCAAAATGATGCTATAGTGCACTGCACACCAAAACAACTAGACACAAGAACAGGTTTTTCCTAAACGTCATCACTCTGCTAAACAAATAATTCCCTCACCACTGTCAAACCATTCACTATGGCTGCATTACTATTACTATTAATCTTCTCATTGTTCCTATCACCATCTCCTCCCACTTATGACTGCAGGACTGTAACTTTGTTGCTTGTATCCTTATGATTTATATTGATATTGATTGTTTCCTGATTGCTTATTTGTACCCTATGAATATCATTAAGTGTTGTACCTTATGATTCTTGATGAATGTATCTTAACTTTTTATGTACACTGAGAGCATATGCACCAAAGACAAATTCCTTGTGTGTCCAATCACACTTGGCCAATAAAGAATTCTATTCAATTCTAATTCCAGACTTATTAGATAGACTGCAGAAAGCAAGCATTTTTACGAGACTCGACCTTTGCAATGCTTACAACCTCATACGAATCAAGCAAGGCCATGAATTAACTGCCTTTGATACCAGACAAGACAATTTTGAATACACAGTGCTGCCTTTTGGATTGTGCAGTGCCCTGGCTGTATTTTCCAGATTCATGGATCACATCTTTCCTGATTTAATTAAGAGGACTGGAAACGAGCGGATGTAGTTCCTGTTAAGTAAGTAAGCTCCCCATTAAGGAGAGTGAGTGTGCAGAGAAGCGTAGTGAGACTGGTATGCAAGAACACGCACAAACCAGCATACAGGGACACTGAATAGTATAAAATATAGTAGTTTACTATGTGGAAATATAGAGGTATTCAGAGTCCAGTTTACAGTCCAAGTCATACACGGTTCAGTCAGTCAGTTATCAAATAGTCAGTCTAGCACACAAAATAGCTAACAGTAGCGAAACACAGTACCTCACAATACACTGATCAGCGTCTAACAAACAGAGAGCTAACAGTCATTCTGGCTCCCTCTTATGGCTGCTTGAGTTAACAAACCAATTACATCTCTCTAGCATTTAAAGTAACAGATACATTTGTTACAATCATAGCTTCTATACATTGCCAAGCCAAGCCTAGGGTTACATCCCTAACAGTTCCCATCTTCAAAAAAAAATAAAAGAGATCCAGGAAACTACAGACCTATCAGCCTGACCTCAATATCAGGGAAGATTCTGGAAAAGATAATCAAGCAACGAATCAGCGAACACCTAGAAGCAAACAAAGTAATAACCAAAAGCCAACATGGATTTGTCAAAAACAGATCATGCCAGACTAATCTTATTGCATTCTTTGATAATGTGACAAAATTAGTGGACCAAAGGAATACTGTCGATATAATTTACTTGGACTTCAGTAAGGCATTTGATAAGGTAGACCATAACCTACTACTAGATAAAGTAGAAAAATGTGGGTTAGACAGCATCACCACCAGATGGATTCGTAACTGGCTGACCAACCACACTCAACGTGTAGTCCTCAATGGAACTGCATCTACATGGAGGGACGTATGCAGTGGAGTACCCCAAGGCTCTGTTTTGGGCCCAGCACTCTTCAACATCTTAATCAATGACTTGGACAAGGGGATAAATGGGGAACTCATCAAATCTGCAGATGACACCAAGCTGGCAGGAATAGCCAACACTCCAGAAGATAAGCTTAAGATACAGAAGGATCTTGACAGACTGGAACATTGGACACTATCTAACAAAATGAAATTCAATGGTGAAAAGAGTAAGGTTCTACATTTAGGCAACAAAAACGGAATGCACAGGTACAGTATAGGTGGTACCTTGCTCAACAGTAGTAACTGTGAGAGAGATCTTGGAATCCTAGTGGACAACCATTTAAATATGAGCCAGCAGTGTGCAGCAGCTGCTAAAAAAGCCAACACAGTTCTAGGCTGCATCAACAGAGGGATAGAACCAAGATCATGTGAAGTGTTAATACCACTTTATAATGCCTTGGTGAAGCCACACTTGGAATACTGCATTCAGTTTTGGTCACCATAAAAGAATAGACTAGAATAGACTAGAATAGACTAGAATAGACTAGAATAGACTAGAATAGACTAGAATAGACTAGAATAGACTAGAATAGACTAGAATAGACTAGAATAGACTAGAATAGACTAGAATAGACTAGAATAACAGAGTTGGAAGGGACCTTGGAGGTCTTCTAGTCCAACCCCTTGCCTAGGAAGGAAACCCTATACCATTTCAGACAAATGGTTATCCAACATCTTCTTAAAAACTTCCAGTGTACAGTCCTCAGTAGACTAAAACATAACCACCTCTTTGCCAAGTCAGAAAAATGTACCTTTGATTTACAACAAATAGTCTTCCTCAGCTACCGTATTTCAACAAAAAAGCATCCAGAGGGATGCCCAGAAGGTCCAAACTGTACTAGACTGGCAAGCCCTTTGCACAGCCAAAGACGTCCAACACTTCCTGGGTTTTGCTAACTTCTACAGGAAATTTATACCAGGCTTTGCTCATAAAGCCAAACTACTGACTCAAGTGATGAAGAAGGGAGTTAAAATCACGTGGACCTCTACACACCAATCAGCATTCAAAGAGTTAAATCAGGTCTTTGCTTGCTAGCCCTTCCTTCAGCACCCAGACACATCAAACAAATTTATTGTCCAGACTGATGCCTCAGATGTTGCCATTGGGGCTGTTCTTTTACAGGACGAGGAGACAAAAGAAAGCCTTCTTCCATGTGCCTTATTTTCCAGAGCCCTGACTGCCTCAGAAAGCAATTATGACATCTTTAATAAAGAACTCCTTGCCATTAAATCAGCATTCTAGCACGGGAGACACTTTCTAGAAGGTGCACACTTTCCTATAGAAGTCAGTTCTGACCACACAAATCTATACACCCTGCAACAAACCAAGTCGCTTTTGCCCAGACAAGTCAAATGGTGCCAATTCTTCTCATGTTTTGATTTCTACATTAAATGTGTCCCAGGCTCCAAGAATTTAATGCCAGATGTGCTTTCTCGCAAACCAGAATATTCTCTTGTTCAACAGACTCCAGCACCAACAACAATCCTGCATGGTGGCACAGTGGTTAGAATACATTACTACAGGCTAATTCTGTTGACTGCCGACTGCCAGTAGTTCAGCAGTTCGATTCTCACCAGCTCAAGGTTGACTCAGTCTTCCATCCTTCCAAAGTTGACAAAATGAGGACCCAGATTTTGGGGGGCATTATGCTGAGTCTTTAAACTGCTTAGAGAGGGCTGTAAAGCACTGTGAAGCAGTATATAAGTCTAAGTGCTATTGCTACAACCTTCCAATTTCCAGCTTCACCAATTACCACCAACCACTGAGAGGTTGGGAGCTGCCCAACTGCACCAGGACTAATTCACAAGGAGAAAGATGCAGCAACAACTAGATTGCTTCTTGTGGATGAAGGTGCCCTGAAACACAGAGGCAGAATATTAGCTCCCATACAGGAAAGGTACTGCAGCTTTGCCATGATAAACGTCTGGGAATGGGGTGGTGGTGGTGTTCAAAACCCTGCACAGAATATTAAGAGACTTTTGGTGGCCTAAGATGGCTGCAGACATCATGAAATATGTGGCCTCTTGCCTAACCTCTCCTCAGCTCACCACCCTGTCATGAATGGAGAGTCTAACCAGCTCCTCCAGCAGTAGTTGAGGTGCTACTGCACCTACAGCCAAGAAAAAGTGGCCAATGTTACTGCCACTTGCAGAATTTTGCTGCACTCATTGACTTCAATGACACCATTTCAAGTCATGTATGGCACACACCCTAAGGTATTGCCCAACCACCATGCACTGGACTCTACTGTTCCAGGGGTGGTTGACGTTTTACAAGAGCAACTTGCAGCCCTAAATCTTTTGAAACAGCACCTTGACCAAGTGAAACAGGCTTACAAGAAGGCAACAAACGCTCATCACCAGGACGGCCCACCCATAGCAGTAGGAGACAAAGTTTGGCTCTCTACTAGGTTCTTAGCCACTTCAAGACCTTCCAAGAAGCTAGATATTAAATTTCTGGGCCCATTCAAAGTTCTCCAGCGAATCAATCCTGTAGCTTCCTATAGCGCACAAGCTGCTGAACTGGTAGTACCGATTCAAGCCTGTGAAGGTGCAGCGAACCGGTCTACCTATATACGTATACACAGCAGTTGAAAGAAATGTCCTTCTGGGTTTGGCTCCAAGTGGGGAAAAACACACTAGAGACATGGAGGCTGCTTGGAAAGATGGTTTAATGTTGGACAGGAGCACATGGCTTGAGTCCTGAACAGAAAAGGTGATCACATGCTTCAATGTTGGGTGGAGAAGAAGAGAGAGTGAAGAAGGGGCTTGCAAGGTTTTTTATAATCTGTTCAGCCCCACCTATCTGTTTCCTGTTCCTGTGTAAGAAATGTATTCTGATTGGTTGTCAGACTCCCATGGGGCCATGCAGGGGCAACTCTCTAGGCTGTGTTTTGAATCCAGGTTTGATTGAGTTCTCAGATGCCATGTGGTGAGTGGGTAAAGGCTAATCATGCCTTAATCCCAACACCCTGGAGCTGAAGGGGAGAACTCTTTATTATGAAAAGGGATTGGCTTGGGCATCTTAATGGCCCATTGACAAAGGGGTGGGTGGGCAGGCAGGAAGCTGCTGGGAGCTACTTTGTCTTTAAAACATGTTTCTCCCTTTTCACATCCAGGGAAATATAATATTCTGCCTTTTCAATATTTCCTAGGATATTTCATTTTTGTAGGAGAGGGATGGGTTTTAACTTCCTACTGTTGCAGAAATTGACAGGCTTTAGACTTCTCAGGATACAGGAAAAGTTTATTTGGCAGCCAGGTTCAGAAAAGTTAGCCCATGGCTAACGTTGTGAATTTCTGAACAACCTTTATTATTGATGCACGCATTCTTATACATTCTCAAAGACAGTGTAACACGGAAACACTTAACTCATTTCTTATTGGTTACCTTGAGAAAAAAGCCTTATAAGGAGATGGGGGTCTTACTTCTCCTTTTGTTAAAGGTATGGACTACGTGCCATTAACGAACTTTAATTGAACCTTGTGGTTTTGGACTTTTGACATAGGGACATTTGCTGGAACATGTTGTGGTTGAAGGCTGATGACATTTCCCTGTCCCTTTAAGCAAGCTTCTAACTGTCCCTTTTATGCCACGTCTTCATTCTTATATTTTAATCCATATTTTATTCTACTTTACTACACAGACTCACAATATTCTTTTTGGGTTTGCCATGCAACTGGAGCCTTGTGGAAACAAAGGGGATTCCTGACCTTAGCAGGACACCCAATTGCCCATGCTGCAGTGAGCCTGTTTACGGCTAGAAAGATTGCAGAGGGAGCAGGATCCAGCTGTGGTAGAGAAGGGATTTTTCCTCAAGTGCATTCACACACACAAACACATACACCTCTCTTTCACCTCGTGGGCTTCTAAAATCAATCAGAAAATTTTGTGTGGTATTCACCACCTTTCCAGCAGCCATTGAGTGATGAAACCTCAAGGCTCCCTTTATTACTCCTGTGCCACCCGGGCAGGATCTGTAGAGCTTACCCACAGGTAAAGGAACCTGTCGCTGGCAGGGTAGTGGCTCTCCGGGCCCGGTCCGGTGGCTGGGTTAGCTGGGAGTCCTTTCGTGGTTGCCAGAATTGTTAGAAGGAAAAAAATCAGGGCTCGCTTTTCAGCCGGGAGATCGCTTGGCAAAGAAGAAGAAGAAAAAAAACGAAGCAGCGGCAATGTGGTGAGAGGCTTCCCTTCTCCATTCCCTCTATCTTGAATTTATGGACCTTTCAGCATTTTTTTTTTAAAAAAAGTTAAACTTTCGGATTTCTGCTAGAGGTGCGGCTAGAGGGAGGGGGATTTCCCCCCCTCCCTTGGACAAGCGGCTTGAGAAGATTTTGCTTTCGCCCTCAGGGGAAGGAGGAGGGGGGAGAGCCAACTAATGATGCCTCACCCTCATAAAAGTGACTTTCATTGGACTTAGCTCCAGAACTTATGGGTGAACTGAGAACTCTTTGAACTTTTAAAATTTTATTATGCCTCTGAGCCCAAAGCTGGCAGGGCAAGATGGCACACTTCCGTTGTCTTCATGAACTGTGAAACCTGACTCCACCTTTAAAATTCAGGCTTCCGGTCTTTGTCTCCGAGTCACCCAGAGGAATCTCTTGTGGATTGTTCTTTTCTGAACTCTTTGGGGAAAAAACTTTCATCTATTGCTAGATTGACTAAAGAAATCCCCATCTGTTTGGATCCTCTGCCTTCTGGATTCGCCTGCCTGCTCTACTTCTCCAGCTGCCCAGTCTCTACTTTGACTGATTTCCTTGCTTTAAAAACCATGTCTCCAAAAAGACCACCTCCTGGAAAGCCTGGATTTGCTACTTCTGCCCCAACGTCTGCAACGTCTAGCCCAGCTACACAGTCAAAGATAACAGAACTGATGCAACCCAAGACTACAGAGATAGACTTTCAACAAATGCTTCAACAAATTCTACAGGGCCAGGAGGAAATTAAGAAACAGTTAAGGGAAATGAAAGATGAAATTAAACAGAACCAAGCCCAAATCTTTAAGAACTCACAGAGACTGGACCTTGTGGAGGGTGGGGTGGCGGAGGCGAGGGGGGGGGTAGAGGCTTTACAGAAGGGGAACAAAGAACTTGACATCCAACAAATGAAAATAGAATTTGAGAGAATGTCCTTTTATCTTAGATTTCAAAATGTAATAGAAGCAGATGGGGAAAACATAAGGGACATTATGACTAATATTTTAGCTGAATACATACACAAAGATAAACAGCAGATGGAATGGGAGATAGACCTAGCTTATAGAGTGAATTCAGCATATGCCAGAACACATAATGTACCCAGGGAGGTTCACATTAAATTCCTTAGGAAAACCACAAGAGATGAAATTCTGGGTGTACAAAGGGGGCAAACATTGACATACTGTGACAGGGAGATAACCATTCTAAAGCAGATTCCCAAAAAAATTAGGGAAAAAAGAAAAAGCTATTCGCAATTGGCGAATAAATTATACCAGAAGGGGGTGTGGTTTAGATGGTTGATGCCTGAAGGTATGCTGATATTCTGGGAGGAGACAAGAATCAGAATTAATACACCCATAGAGGCATAGGCCTTTATGGAAAAAAATAAAGCCAACCTAGAAAAAACAGAAGACACTACAACGGTCATACAGGACACGGGAGGGGCCGGAGCTCTGCCAGCGGGGGGTGAAGGGTCAACACCAAGAAAGCTCAGATCACAAAAATAAATAAGAAAATCACAATGTTATAAACAGACCGAAAGTAAAAATGAATTTATAACTAGACTATATATTATAATTATATAAATTGATTGAAAATTATTCTTTCTAGAATTAATATGCTGACTTTTTATGATCATGTATTAAGATTTGATATTTTGATGTAACCTAGGAGTTTGGAGGGAGGGGGCGTCTGCCACACTTGCAACTGCCAAAATTTGTAATTCCACCTACCCTTTTCCACATAAATGTTTTTAAAAAAACCAATAAAACTTTTTGAAAAAAAAAAAAAAGAAGAAGAAAAAAAAGACGCCGTTGTCGCTTTAAATTGAAAAGCGAAGAAGCAGCTGCTCGGAAGGAGGTTTTTAATTGCAGAAGTGAAGTGACGCTCAGCAGTTCGCTTCTGGGTCAGCTCAACTGAACAACAAACTGGATAAGAGGTTTTTACATGGTTCTGTTTTTGAAGTTTTGGGGTTCGTGCAATATGGACTTTGTGTTTCTAAAAGGGTTTGGGTAATTCCCATTGTGGCTAAATGACTTTCATTCTGTGTCGGGTCTTGAGTGTGGGGGCTGCTTATTCTGATTCTACTACTGTTTTGTTAGCTGCCAAATCTTGCCATGGGGACATTTCGAAATATCCTGTCTTGAACGGGTTTTCTACCGATCTGTTTGCCTGCTTGTGAATGGAGCCGAACGTCCGGCTTCCACTTTCTATAGGCTCATTATCTCTAAGCACTGGTAGCTGTTTTCTTGTTACAAAGTTTCTTTTAGGCAGCTGGCCGGAATGAGCCTCAGGCAGGTTTGTTAGCAGGATTTTTCCTTGCTTTTCTGGGAGCCTTTTCTTATGACTAATATTTTATGTGGGGAAATGAAGGTGGGGGGTGGGGGTCGATTCCTTCCCACAACCTGCAACAACTGCCTGACTAGTACAAGACTGTGTAAAGCGGAAGTCGCATGAGGACGGATGCGATGACATGGCAAGAGGAAGTGGCACGGCTAGAGGAAGTTGCGTGTTTGTTTTGGTTCGGGAGTAGAAAGAGGAGGGACAGACGGAAGTGGGAAGCCGCGTTCACCCCGTCGTGGGACACGGAAGAACCCCGCTTCCTTGTCCCGTTTGCCATAAATTGTAATACCAGGTGTTAGGCGGCATCCTTTCTTTTCTCAGGGATTTGCTAGTGGGGAACGGAAGTGTCGAAGAGGCTCCAGCTTTCTGTCACAGACAGGTAAAGATACAGCAAAGCCACACCTAATGGGGGAGGGAAACAGACCCGGCCGCGAACAAAAAAACACTGCATGCCCCCCGCCCTTTTTTTTTTGAGCTGGGTCCACGATCCCGTGAATCGGCGTGGACTTGGAAGGAGATGCGGCAAAGACAGAACTTGAGCCTTTCACCCTCAAAATGGTGCGCCCAATTCTTCCACTTCCTCTTATTCCTGGGGCAGAGCTGCTGAACAAGTGGAGAAAGGCGATGTCGTGGGGCAGAAGGAACTTTTGAATACAGAGGAGGGCATCTTTTCGAAGAGGGGATGAAACACGGAAGTCAAGGAAAGTTACGGACCTCTATCTTGGAGTTCCCATAATGTAATTCTCATTTTGATGAGGAAGGTTAGAAGTGAGATAGCCTAAAACCTTGGTTCAGGCCTAAAAATCAGGCTACAGGCCCAGGCCTGTAAAAGTCTGATCAAGTCCAAAAGCTTTATTTCCTTTCTTGTAAGAATTGCTGACATGACTAATGTTTATTTTTATCTGCAATGAGGCAAGCTCAATTTGACTAATTGTTGTATCGAAATAGATGAAAGTGTTTTATTTTGGTATCAAGATATAAGGACCCTGGTTTGAAAAGCTAACCAAGGGCCAAGATTAGAATCTTACAGCAGTTTTTATAGTCAAGGGATGGTCATGTTCAACCCTTTGCCCTTCCCCTAATAATGCATGCATAACAGATAATATTGATTGGTTATTTGGATTTCACGTCACTTGTTTTTCACCCCAGGTCACAGGTATCTTGCAAAGTGTGCCACCTCTATGTGGGTTTTGGGGTTATTCTTATAAGCGAGCTATTCTTGTTACTAACATCCTGGCTAGTGGTTCTAAGGTGCTAACTTTTGTCTTGCTGTTAATGTGCAGCCCCCCTTCCTATTGCAGAGCAGAATAAAAGAACAAATAGTTTTATCTGAGGCAGCTCCCCCCACCCTCTTCAGTGAGAGACAGGAAAGGAGCAAAGTTCTTAATTGTCAAGGCAAAGAAATAAAGACAGAGAAAATGTTTGATCAGAATTCATATTCCTCACTCTCATGTCCATTCCATCCACACCTGGGTCCTGTTGCCACATATGACCCTTCCTCCGATCACCAGGGCCTCAGCTGGACATACATTCCATCATCTGATCCTTCATATGCAAGAATACTGGTTTCAGATTATCTTCCTACATTTCAGGTGATATTGTAGTTCTGGTTAAAAAAGGCAAATTGCTATTTTGATTGAAGCAATTGAAATACATTGAATTCTATATTAAATCATTTACATTCTTATTACAACTACCTACCTAATGAGGTTTTTTTAGTTGTATAAAGAAAATTTCAGGAACATAATTATAAACTGTAGTACTATTCAATACAACTTAAGTGATTTTTTTGAAAAAAATGTATCTTCTGAATGCTACAAGACTTTTCCATTATTTTTGAAATAATTTGTATTTAAACCTGAAAATGTGAATATCCATATTGTGAATAAAGTTTATAAATCAGAGGGACCATTTGTTCTATTAAGGTAATAAGTTAACATTTTGTAAAATGATCTAGGACATTTATTTAGGAGTAAAATAATGTTACATGCTTATTATTCATTTTTACAACCTATATAATATATTCCAAACATTTTAAAACAGTAATCTCATTTTTGGCTGCTGCCGCACACTACTGGCTCATATTTAAGTGATCATCCACTAGCATTCCAAGGTTCCTCTCACAGTTACAGTTTTTGAGCCAGGTTTTGCCTAATCTGTACTTGTACCTACAGTTTTTCCTACCTAAGCGTAAAACCTTGTTTTTCTTTCTGTGAGCTTTCAGTCAGGTTTGAAGCAAGCACATGTCCCAAAATTCCTTGCAACCATGATTGTGCCGTGGTAAATAATCAAAGGCTGCCAAGGGTTGCTTCCTGAACCTGCCTTAGCTCTTAGTTTAGTGAATCCAGGGTTTGTGAGGCCAAATTGAAGTTAGCCAGTTTGCAAGCCAGGCTATTAATATTTTTGAAATTATGCACTATGGGCCCTGGTACTCCTACTAATGAGACCACCAGTGCAATATATTCTGCCTTACTGGGCAACTGGGCAGCATCATTTGTGAGTCACAGTCAGGGCTTGGGGTTTGGAGATCTCTTTTTTTGCTATCTCTTCAAGTGAGGGAATTGCCTGAGGGTGGGACGTCCCTCCCCCATGGAATTAGCAGGGAGTGACTGCTTGGGCTTTAGTGCCACAGAGCAAAAATCAACCTAGGAGAAGCTTTGTGTGGAGGTAGGTGAAGAGGATAGCCTCAGTGTGGTTTTGAATGGTGTAGGTGTGCAGCTACTACTAGTACAAACATTCTTGACAATTCTCCCTCCGTCCAGACAGAAGGCTAAGATGTTCAAGACTTGCTGTGCCAACCACTCCCAAATGTCATCCCTCCATGAATCCATTTTACAATGTAAATGAGACAAAGAAAACCTTACAATGAGTCCCTGTCCCCCCAAATAGTCTTTCCAGTTGTCTTCTGGGGTTTCAAAGAGAGTCTTTAGTCTCCACTGGTCCATCTCTTTTAACTCTGGTGGGTGGTGTTGGGCTTGGCTTGGTGCTAAGGCCGGTCAGTCAGGCTTGGGAAGGTCTGTTCCACTCTGGTTGCAGTGGTGACTTTGTAGCAGTGACGTGCGGTGAGGTTTATGACTGGTGAGGCACTGACACAGTGCTGGGTTTCAAATATTTTTAGACTTGTGGACTTCAACTCCCAGAATTCCACAGCCAGGCATGCTCAGTTCCAATTTAAAGCGACAGCATTTGTTTTTCTCCTTTGTTCCTTCTTTCTTTTTCTTTTTCTTCTCCTTCCCCTCCTTCCTCCCTCTCTCCCTTCCTCCCCCTCTCTCAAACACACACACACACACACACACACACAGAAGTTGGATTGGACTATCTCTCCTACCCCTTCCCTCTCTCACTCACTCTTAAACAAACCCCCCCACACACAAAAGTTGGATTGGATATCTTTTCCAGTGGCTTGAAAGCAGCTCCTCTGCCATCCCACCCCCCCATTCCCCTGCTGCCTTTCCCAAACACCTCCACCATTGCAAATGCAGCCTGCTGTCTGGGTGGGAAATGCCTGGAACACAATAAAGCCCACCCACCACCTCCTGCTGGCAGGCTGGGGTGAGAGGAGAGGCAGAGAAGCCGGAGGGGAGCCGAGCTGAGCCTTCCAAAAGAAAGAGGCTGGGGGGAAGTGTGTGTACTACAGCATGGCTCTTTGCCTGGCTTCCTGCCTCCTCCTGTGGTCTCCTCAGTGCTCACTTGTGCTCTCCCTCCCCAAGTGTAGTTTGATTGCAGGTGGAGCCACGTTGCCTTTTCAAACTTGTAATCAGTGAAGCTGGGCTAGATTTTTATATAGTTTTATCCAGCTGTGTGTGTGAGAGAGAGAAATGAATGGGGGCCTTGGGAGGAAGTCACTACACTTGGGGAGGGAGAGCACCAGTGAGGTTAAGCAGAGTCATCTACGGTGAGGCAGCAACTAGCTCAGCTTTTTCCTTTTACTATTTTTTTTCATGATGAGAGTGGTGAGGCTGTGCCTCACTTGCCTCACCTGACTGCACGTCACTGCTTTGTAGTATGGTAGATGACCAGATCCAAACCCAATTCCCTGGTTCAAATGGATGGAAAATCTCCTCTGGAGGCAGCGTCTGGGTCAGTGTGCTGTTTCCAAAGGTTGCAGAGTCATCTGTGCAGGGCTGAAAGATATGAGTACAAGACCACCTCCCCGCTTTGTGGGTGACCCTCCCAGAAAAGGCATTGTTGGTCTGACATAGGAATGGAGAGCAGAGGATAAGAGATAGAGTGGTGGAGTGGGGTGGATAGTTTACAGGCAGGGTTTGAAAAGGCATGAGTTGACACTAGACTTTAAATAGACAGATAAAACCCACTTAAACACATACAGTAAGTAAAACTTTTGAACTTGAAACATTCCCTCCCTGACAACCTTGGTCTGTTTTTAAAATATACAGAGGAAAGGGGGGCTGGGGCGCGGAGGAACACAGTTCTCTTCACCCTGTTTTGCTGTCCAGGCAAACTAGGGTGAAGGTATTTTTCTTTTCATTACTTTAACCTTTTTCTAACAATTTAACATTCTTGTCTCTAGGTATCAGAGACATTTAACAATTACCTAACACACAAAGACGTAGACACATACACAAAGACAAGGGTAAGAGAAAAGAAAAGGACAACAAAACACTCAGGTTTACATACCCTGGTCATTGTCATTGTCAACAAACATATTAAGTAGTTGCATAGAAGAGAGAGAAAAAATCAATGTTGTTATATATTTTTCTTTTAAGTACCTTTATTTAGCCAGATTGGTTTTCCAGCTTTGTCCCTGAGCAAAGACCAGTCTTTACATAATAGGTGTGCACCCTTCTTTTTCATTCCTGCTTGGACAGGCAATTGTTTTTAGCAGTCTCCCTAAAGGAGACTGTCAGCATTGCGTGTAACGCATCCTCCAAAAGCAGAACTCCAAGGCAGGTAGATTCCCCAAAGAACATGTTTATTGGATACATCATATTGACACAGCTAATGAAAACCAACTCTAAAAGTTCCCATGGTTTTAACTTAATTAAAAGAGCAAATTCCCCCCCCCCCCCATGTCACTAGTCACATTGTCCAATGAAGGTGCTGCTGCTTGGTCACTCCTCTCCTCCTTCAACTGCTACCTTTTGGGATGACCTTGGTTCCCACAAGAAAACTCTGTCTTTTGACTGTTAGCCAGTCTATCTACTTCCCCCCTCCCTTCCCCCGCTCAGGGTTGGTGGCAACTATGAGGCAGCAAAAGATGGCTTCCGCCAGGTTCGCTTCAAAGTTGACAGTTGGACTTCTCCCCTTAACTGGAGAGAAGTTCCTGGAAAATTCAAACAGAAAATAAATTGGTTTTCCATCAGCCACCCCTCCCTCTCCCTGGAGGTTCTTTTGGCTTTTGAGGGTATTTATTGCGGAATTTCTTAGTCTATCTGCTTTTACATCCCAGCTTTTCACTTTTTTAAAAAGAAGTTTTTATTTTTATTTCTCATATATACATTCACAAATATACATTCTCATAAGTACTATTAATATTTATATGTTATCTTTTAACATTTATCACCATTCATTTAAAAGGTTAAAAATATAATCAGGGTTGCTTTCCTGCCACCCCATACATCCACCTTGTTTTACAACAACCCTACTTCTTCCTCCATCTCCTTTTCTCCCATCCTCCTTTCTTCTCTACCTTCTTCTCTCCTCCTCTCCTTTGTCTTTTCTTCTTCCCCTCCCTCTCCCCCACTCCTCCCCTCTTCTTCCCCTTCCTACCCTCTCTCCTACTCTTACAACCCCTCCCTTACCTTACCCCTCCTTTTCCCTTTCTTCTTTCCCTCTCCTTTCTCCTCTCCTCTTCCTCTTTCCCTCTCCTCCTCTCTTCCTTCCCTCCTTCCGTTGTTGTATTTACTTATTTTCTTATTCAATCTGATGTATTTTCGGGGTGGGATTCAAGCAAACCCGGTTCTATATTTACATAGAAATAGATTCCCTCTTCCACATTTTATTTTCATTGTAATAGTTCCACATGTCATCTTTTAACTGTATATTTGTATATTAATACTTTTCTGTTTTTCCCTTCCCCTCCCTTTATTTAATAGTGTGTAATAGTGTGTTAAGTAACTGGGTTACTTAATCTATAATCTTTTATTCATATTCCTTTTCTAACCAATCATAAAATCGCCCCCATGTCCTGAAGTACACTGATTCCTCTTTATCCTTTATTCTCAGAGTTAACCTGTTCATTTCTGCACAGTACAGAATTTTCTTTATTATCTCTCCTTCTGACGGGATTTTGTCTGTTTTTCAATTCTGTGCAAATACAATTCTAGCCGCTGTTATTATATGTATGATCAAATATGTGTCTTCTTTGCTACATTTCTCTGGTAGGATACCCAGTGAAAATACCTTTGGTCTCAGCTCTATACGTCGGTGTAGCATTTTCTCTAACCATCCCAGCTTTTTACCCAGGAGGCCTTGGACAATGGGTATCCCTTCCATTGCACTAGGTATTGTAGTCTCCCCTTGTACAGTCTAGAGTCTAGAATTCTTTTTATCTCGTAATAAATCTCTCCCTGCACTCTGAAAAATATGGTATGTTAAATGCTGACCATATAAAAATTGAATTTGAAGATATGTTGTTAATAGAAAATTGATGGAAAAGACATGATAAGTTTATTTTCAAAAAGAAGGAAAACGATATTGTTTATATATGTTAAAAATTAGAAATTGGAAAATATGAGAGGAAATGTAATACGGCTAAAAATTGGAAATAATGGAAATATAATGTAGAATGAATTATGTGTTTGTGGAAATGTTAAAGGGGGAATCCAGACAACACTGTTCACAAAAGAATTTTTTATTATGTAACAGAAATAAAACAAAAAACTTTATTTAAAAAAAGCCAAAAGAAAAAAACACATATTACAGTGCACCCCCCAACCCCCTGGAGACCTTTCCCCCCCCTTATATTTCTTAGATATACAATATATTCCAATTGTGCCCTTAGACCCTCCAAAACAACATATATTCTTGAGTAGGTTTATTCCCTTTGCCTTCTACCAACACTGATTTTATAAAATCCCCCCATATTTCATTATAATTATTTACTTTAATCATCCCTTTTTAAAGTTTGATTTCTGTTAATTTATCATTTATTGCCATACTCCAAATTTCATTATACCACTCATTTCTTTGAATATCCCAATTTCGTCTCAAATACTGTGTTTCCCCCAAAATATGACATATCCTGAAAATAAGGCCATTGTGAAGTTCCCAAGAGATGACCTAATTAATTTACGAGCCTCGAGACAAAGTTTTTAAAAAATCATTCATTTATTAGGATCAACATGTTGGCATGACTTTCTGTGGAGCCGAAACTAAATTCCACTTAATGGCATCTGAACTTTACCCCTGTGTCCCCTCCCCTCTGCCTGAAGTTATTAATAACATTCATCAACAAGATGTTACGGCAGGTTATAGACATGTGCATTCACAGGCCAGCTGCAAAGAATATGAGACTTGACGAGCCAAAAGTATGCATGGAATTCTCCTCCCTTCCTGAGTTGATAGTAGTCATGGAAATGCTTTACACATTGACATCCGGCTCCCCTCACTTCCTGAAAGCGACCTGTGTAAAACAAAGCAATTTGAGTACAGGTGTATAACTTATGGATGCGTTCCTCCCCCAGGCTTGCTTGGATTTTCTGCATGGAATTTTGCTATAAGGCGATCAGCCTGGATATTTCTACTCTTCACCCAAGATGCATCTGATAAGGGGTAACCCTTCCACTTGATTAAGTATTGGAGTTGTCTGCTGTGCCACCTTGAATCAAGGATTCATTGAACTTCATAATGGGTTTGGCCCCCTATGACCATAGGGCCTGGGGGCTCCCGGGGTAGTGGTCTCAGAGTGGATCCGATCACATTTTTTTAAGAGACTACTATGAAACACTGGGTGTACCTTCCCTAACAATCGAGGCAGTTTCAATTGCACTGTGACTGGGTTGATGATCTTTACTATGGGGAATGGTCCCATAAACCTTGGCCCCAGTTTCTTGCTAGGCAGTTTTAATCTCAAATATTTTGTGGAGAGGTAAACCTTCTCTCCCACCCGGAATGGCTGTTGTGGAGCCCGGTGTTTATCTGCCTGTTTCTTATAGGTTTGTGCTGCTTTAGCCAGTGCTTTTTTGACATTTTCCCAGGTTGCTTTCAGCATGAACATCCAATCAGTCAAGCTGACTGAGGAGGGGGGATCCCTTGGATACTCAGGCATTGGGACAAATTCCATGCTGCTTACTACTTTGAATGACGTAAGTCCTGTGCTACTGTGAACAGCATTATTGTATGCAACCTCAGCAAAAGATAAACGGTCTGCCCAATTGGACTGCTGATAGTTCACGTAGCACCTCAGGTACTGCTCCACCATGGCGTTCAGTCTCTCTGCTGCCCCATTGGTGCTGGGATGAAAAGCTGAACTAATACCCTGAGATGACCCAATGGAGCGCAGGAACTCCCTCCAGAGCTTAGCTGTGAACTGGACCCCTCTGTCTTAGGTTGCTGAGTTCCTCTTCTGCATATGGGTCCTCCTCCCCCCTCCTCAAATCTGGCCTCTAGCAGTTGCATGAAGTCATCTATGTCTTGCAGTTGGGGGTCTCTCTTGTGGAGGGCTGCTAACCATTCCCTTGCTTCTCCCTCTAGCCCCTCTGTGATGGTATTCACCATGGCCCTGGGGGATGGATAGAGGTGCCCATAGCGTTCTAGGTGGATATCAGCTGAATCGAGGAATAGAGCTAGCTGGTCTGAGTCCCCGTCAAACTTTCCCCTGAATTGGGGCGGGTCATTCAGCCCTACTCCTCCAACCTCCTGTCGGCTTCTGTATGCTTGCACCTGATATGGCTGGCTGTCTTCCTCACCTCTAGTTCGGAGGGAGGGAGGGGTTTGTCTGACCCTGGCAGCCTGCCTGCTGCGTGGGAGAGGCACTGGTTGCAGTTTTGGGCTCCTTCTCCTTCTATTGGGTGGAGGACGGGGGGTGCACTCCAGTCTGCATCTCTTCTCCTCAAGAGGATCAGATGTCCCTCCCTTCTCTTTTGGGCGGCATGATGGCCCCTCATCAGCAAGGGTGGTCCGGTCAAGATCCTCCCTCTGTTGCTCTATTGCACTCTCCAGGGATTCCATCTGGGGCTTTGGGACATTGGCTTGTGCCCAGTCCCACCTCCAGTCCACCCTTGCCAGCGTGCTTGAGACCCTTCCCTGTATCTGGGGACTAGGTTGAGGGAACTTTACTTCAGCTGCCTTAGGGGCTAATTTCCACCAGTACTCATCCTTTCTTGCTTCTGCTGCTGGGAAAGGCATCGCTGTTGGCATTGCCGCATACCTCCTGTTGCCTGATTTTCCCTCCAAGCACCCTAAATATTGGGGGGGGGGGGAGAGTGCTCAGAGAGCCCAGGATTCAGGAAACCCGGAAATCTTGATAGATTTTTAAAAGTCAGTTTCAGCTCTCTCTGAAGTTCCCAAGAGATGACCTAATTAATTTACGAGCCTCGAGACAAAGTTCAAAAAACCCCATTCATTTATTAGGATCAACATGTTGGCATGACTTTCTGTGGAGCCGAAACTAAATTCCACTTAATGGCATCTGAACTTCACCCCTGTGTCCCCTCCCCTCTGCCTGAAGTCATTAATAACATTCACCAACAAGATGTTACGGCAGGTTATAGACATGTGCATTCACAGGCCTGCTGCAAAGAATATGAGACTTGACGAGCCAAAAGTATG
Organism: Natrix helvetica; assembly: GCF_964273705.1. Lineage (NCBI taxonomy): Eukaryota > Metazoa > Chordata > Lepidosauria > Squamata > Natricidae > Natrix > Natrix helvetica. The sequence continues at coordinate 46,248,270 of NC_138555.1, forward strand.
CATGGAATTCTCCTCCCTTCCCAAGTTGATAGTAGTCATGGAAACGCTTTACACATTGACAGCCATGCCTTATTTTTCAGGTGGGCAAAAATATAAGCCCTTCCCCGAAAATAAGCCCCTTGGACCCCCCCCCCCCACCTCCAGCCAGGCAGAGTGCCGCTCATTGACCTAGCGGAATCACGAAGGCGCCAAGGTGCGGGAGCCGGGGGGGGCAAAAGCGCTCACATTGCTTGGTGCCTTCAGGATACTGCTAGGTCTGTGAGCGGCGCTGTGCCCAGCTGGAGAGGGGGTTTGCCAGGCAGCTGGTCTCTTGCGAGTGGGCTCCTGAAGAGCCGGGCCCAGCCTCAGGGGCCAACGGCTGTGTTGTGCTGTCACAGCAGCGCAACACAGCAGCCATAAGTTGACCACGCTCATGAGCAGCTGCCCAGCAACCCCTTTTTCCAGCCGGGCAGAGTGCCACTCACCAACATAGGGGTATCCTGAAGGCGCCAAGTCATGTGAGTGCCTGTTCCCCACCCCCCGGCTCCTGCGGCTTGGCACCTTTAGGATACCCCTAGGTCAGTGAGTGGCGCTCTGCCCAGCTGGAGAGGGGAGTTGCACAAGTGCCTGTTCCGCCCCCCCCCCCCCGCTTGCGCGCCTCCCAGCCTCACCATGCCCTGGCCCAGCTCTCCCTGCATCCCAACATGGCTTCTTTTGCAGCTGCCAAACCCCGGAGGTCTCCTGCCGAGTGTTCCGGCAGCGGCTGCTCTGGGAGTGCACTCTATGGTTGTGGGGCGGCTGCCGGAAGACTCTCTGTCCTGGCAGAGTCACTTCACTTCTGATTCCTAAATAAATGGAGACCTCCTTTCCTGCAGCCTGCCTCCAAATTCATTGGCTCCTATGTCTTTCTCCCGGCTTGGAACGGGACTGAATTTTACTCCCAATACTGTCAAATATATGTATACTGTTTTAAAAAGCAAGGCACCTTATAAAGATAACTATAACTTTTAGTAAGACACTGCTGTGTGCTCAATATCTGTTCTAAAATGTGAATGCTATTTTATATTACAGGGTGCCTTGAGGTGGAGGCACATTGAGGTTCGCATCCTGGAATCTTCTTTCTAAGAATCTGAAACAAGGGACTCCTTTCTAGTTTGGATATGGCCAACCGAGGAGCAAGTAGACCCAATGGGCCCAATGCTGAGAATAAAATATGTCAGTTCAAATTAGTTCTTCTTGGTGAATCTGCAGTTGGCAAATCAAGTCTGGTGCTTCGCTTTGTAAAAGGCCAGTTTCATGAGTTCCAAGAGAGTACAATTGGAGGTGAGAAATGTTACAATTTCAAGTTTAATTGTTTATGCTTATGAATCAGTAATGCATGTCAAGGTAAATAATTATGGCTTGATTGTTTCACTGTCACAGACTTATTATGTTACTTGTGTAATTTTAAAATGATTTTGAATTCTTTTTTTCACTGATGTTTTAAAGTATCATTTAAAAATCCAGGTGACAATTTTTAGTGAAAGTTCTTCAAATAAGATACAGTTAAGTGTATATATTTTTATAACCTGCTGTATCTTACAGTTAAGTTACAGGTAATTGTCACTTACTGTAATGGTATGTGGATGTGACCCTGAGAGACGGAGAAAAGATGCTGCCCAGGTAACAATCAGATAAGTGGGAGCATAGCTCACAGCTACATAATTGGCAGAGCAAGAGGCTTGGGAGGGACCCTCCCTAAGTTATCAAGCTGTAAAGGTGATGGCAGGAGAATTATACTATCAGACTTGCCAGATTGATGTCAGCCTTACCAGGTATACAAGACAGGAAAGATAGACAGATAATCTAATTCTTACAGTCAGTAAGTGTTTTCCTGTGCCTGACCTGTGGAGGTGGGTGGGGTTCCCCCTGCAGAGGCATGCAGCATGATACCAGTGATGTTTATGAGGAAAATTAACATGCTGGCTGTTCAGAGCATTACTGTTACCACTCTGTCATAGCTGCTAGTAGAGGTCCTGGAACAGTATCTAGGTCTACTATTGATATTGTCCAAGAAAAGATGTTGCCTATGACCACAAATTGAATCACAATTTAAGTGCCTAAAACATGCTAGCTGTGTTATATTAGCAGCCTGATACTTCTGATGCTAACTAGGAAATGAGTCTCTGTGTCATCTTTGCAGTAACCTTAAGCAATATATTAAAGTTCATTCATGATTACATGGTTGTGAGTCACTGTGTAGTCCATCATATTTATATCATATCACAGTCCCCAAATTCAGGAGACCCTTATCTTTAGCTCTGCTTAATGCTCTCCCTACAGCTGTCCTGGAAGGAAAATATAGGAAAAACCCATATAAAACTCAATACTGCTCCTGTGATACGCTTATGTCTGTATTGCTAGTTTTACAGGGACATTCACCACCAGTTGATTACCCCTCTTTTCTGTAAATGTCCAGGGAACTCTGAAAATTTTTATTTGCATTATCTGTCAAATCAAGATACATTTATTTCCCCAAAATAGCAAAACTTCACTACATTATGTGTAAGCTTCGCCCACAAATCATTGCCAATAGTTCTTGTCATTAGGAGAAAGTTTTATGTTGGTTGGTTGTTTTATTGTATGTACTTTTATTGGTCAGTGACCAAAATAAAAGATTCTGTCTGACTGCCTAGTTCAATTGTTGGTAGGAACCTAAAGTCGTCTTTGGCCATGATGGTGAATGAGCACTTATGAAGAAAGTAGAGAAAACCCTATGTTGCTTCCTCTATTGTAGTTGTAAAACAGTGATCATCAACACTGCTAATCAATAACCCTTACACAGAAATTCTTTTTTACATAGAGCGAGAGAGCTGTCATTGATTTGCTTGGGTTTTTCCAGCATTCTCCCCTCCATCCAAAACACTTCATGGATCAGGCACATGTTTAGGTTTCGGTGTTCTATTCAGGGACAATTTTTTCATGGACTGTTTTGTACATCCTTAGTAATTGATAATAATGTTTTGACATATTTAATGAACAAATTGCTGTTCCTTTTTGAATAACAGTATTGTATGATCAAAACACTAATATTTAATACACAGATTCTGATTATGTAGAAGAAGTTACTTCCCAATTTTGGGTTGGTTATCAGGCACTGGGTGGCGACATTGAACATTAGCCTTACTTCATGAACTGATTTTTTTAATTAAATCAATTTTAATAGTAAATGGGTATAGGACAACCTGAAAACAAAGAAATAGGTCCCTTGAGCCTTAAGATCTGATCTAGCTGAGGGCCAATACACTGGCTATGTATGCAATAGTGGGATGAAAACATATAATCTGTATTCTAGGACATTGCCAAAGGCCTACCATGAAGGTTGCCCTGTGAGTTATTAGCCAGTAATCTTTGCATGTGGTAACCAATAAAATTAGGGCTACCAAATGCGAACCGTAAAGAACTGGACAACAAATACATGGCAGCAAAGAGATGTCTATATCTCTTTGCTGCCATCTTTGGTCATACAGACGTGCTAATGTAAGCTGAAAGAAATACATTATACAGTGCTTGGGTTCACACAATCTGCTACATCATCATGTCGCTTCAGATTTCTTGCAATAGAAAACAGTGAACATAGACATTGTGGTTTGTAAATCATAATTCAGAATTGCAGTTCATTCAATGAACTATGGGAAAATTAATAATAATTTATATGCTGCCTGACTCCCAGCGACTATGTTGTAGAAAACATGTCACAGAGGAAATAATGTTACATGTAAACTAGACCACAGTGAAAATTCTCGATACACCCTGCTCTTTGTGCTCCAAATTTATAAACCATTAGATCTAATTTGTACTTTTTCAGGAATTTGAAGTCTAATGGAGAAGAATATTTGCAGCTCAGGGTTGAAATGATGGTGCTCTCTGAGCTTGGGTTTCATTACCCAAACGAGACAACACTGGCACTGATGATATTGCCTAATTTGGATAGTGAAACTGTTGCAAGAAAACAACCAAGCTCAGAGAGAACCAAACACCCCTAATTTGAAATCTGCCTCACAAACTTTATCAGTTATAATACACCAGCGATGGTGAACCTTTTTTGGCTCACGTGCCACAAGTGGGGGGAGAGCAGGGGGGTCGTGTGCGGGCGTGCCGCACCCATAATGCAATGCGCGACACCCCCCCAGTGCGCATGCGTGCACAACGTGTGACACCCCCCCCCCATTTGTACATGCTTTTTTCGCCCTCCCCAGGCTCCAGAGGCTTTATAGGAGCCTGGGGAGGGTGAAAAGAGCCTCCCCCGCCCTCCCCCCCCGGAGGCCCTCCGGAGGCATCAGGGACCGTCCTGAGGCTTCCCTGAAGCCTTCGGAGCGCTTAAAACCACCCTCCGAGCAAACCACCACAAGAGACGCCTAGAAAGCAGGTGGAGGTCCTCACGCTCCGAATCTGACCGAACACAGGTAAGAGCCTATTTACGGACCTACCTTGTGGCACTGAGAGCGGCCAAATGTAGACACTGTGCCGCTCTTATTGCGTCCGCGGATAACCGCCCTGCCGCCCTGTTTCGGGTGACCCGCTCCCTCTTATCACAGAGGCCGCGGGAAGCCCCTTTGCAGGGTAGAGCAGAGGAGTTTGGGGAATATCTGCAGGACAAAATCGATCAGATCCGGAGTGGATGGGCCCCCTTCAGTGGACCAGGGGAAACGTCGGAAGCAAGTCTTGAGACACCACGCTGGGAGGGGTTTGACTCTGTTGCCCCCGAGGATTTGGACAGGTTACGTGGGCGACTGCAAGCCACCTCATGTTTACTGGACCTGTGTCCCTCCTGGCTTGTACTGGCATCCTGGGAGGTTACACGAGGCTGGCTCCTGGGTCTGGTGAACGCTTCACTTGAGGAGGGGTCCTTGCCGGCCGCCTTGAAAGAGGCGGTGGTGAGGCCCCTGCTCAAGAGGCCTTCCCTGGATCCGGAGGAGCTAGCTAATTACCGTCCTGTCTCCAACCTTCCCTTTTTAGCGAAGGTTGTAGAGAGTGTGGTGGCACAACAGTTCCCACGTCACCTGGAGGAAGCAGACCATCTAGACCCGCGCCAGTCCGGCTTTCAACCCGGTCACAGCACGGAGACGGCCTTGGTCGCGTTGGTAGATGATCTCTGGAGGGCCAGAGATAGGGGTTGTTCCTCTATCCTGGTCCTATTAGATCTATCAGCGGCCTTCGATACCATCGACCATGGTATCTTATTGCGCCGGCTGGAAGAGGTGGGCGTAGGGGGCACCGTTTTGCGGTGGTTCCGCTCCTACCTCTCCGACCGGACACAGTGTGTGTTGGCAGGGGAGCAGAGGTCGACCCTGAGGCCACTCACCTGTGGGGTGCCACAGGGGTCGGTCCTCTCGCCCCTCCTGTTCAACACATACATGAAGCCGCTGGGTGAGATCATCCGTGGTTTTGGGGTGGGATACCATCTGTACGCTGATGACACGCAGCTGTACATTTCCACCCCAAACCACCCCAACGAGGCCGTCGAAATGATGTCCCGGTGTTTGGAAGCCGTTCGGGTCTGTATGGGGGACAACAGACTTAAACTCAACCCCTCTAAAACTGAGTGGCTGTGGCTACCGGCGCCGCGGTTCAACCAGTGGATGCCATTGCTGGCCATAGGGGGCGAACAACTGCCCCCCGTGGAACGGGCGCGCAATTTGGGCGTCCTCCTTGATGCCCGGCTGTCGATGGATGACCATGTGACAGCCGTGGCGAGAGGGGCGTTCCACCAGGTGCGCCTGGTGCGCCAATTGCGCCCCCTATTGGATCGGGACGCCCTACGCACAGTCACTCATGCGCTGGTGACGTCTCGCCTGGACTACTACAATGCTCTCTACATGGGGCTCCCCTTGAGATGCACCCGAAGACTACAGCTAGTTCAGAATGCGGCCGCGCAGGCCATCATGGGAGGAACAAGATACTCCCATATAACACCACTCCTGCGCGAGCTGCACTGGCTACCTGTGGTTTTTCGGGTACGTTTCAAGGTGTTGGTTACTATCTTTAAAGCGCTCCATGGCATGGGACCTAGTTACCTGCGGGATCGCATCTCACCTCACACATCTCTACGACCTATCCGCTCTCACAGGGAGGGACTCCTCCAGGTGCCATCCGCCAAGCAGTGGCAACGGGTGGCGCCTAGGAGTAGAGCCTTCTCTGTGATGGGCCCAACCCTCTGGAATGACCTCCCCTCCGATATTAGAACTATTAACGACCTCCGCTCCTTCCGACAGAAGCTTAAGACCCACCTGTTCCAATTTGCTGGCTTAGCCGATTTATAGCTCCATCTTTCACCTCCTGGCAAACATCTTATTGTGGAATTTTTAAGGGAATTTAAATCTTATTTGTATTTTAACTAAATATGGTACAGTATATTTTCTACCTCCTCCGTCTATGTCTATGTTTATGTATATTTATGCTATTTTGATATGTATTTGGTTTTTAATAATGACTGTACACCGCCCCGAGTCCTGCTTAGGAAAGGGTGCGGGTTATAAATAAAAGTTGATTGATTGATTGATTGAAACCAGAAGTGACTTCCGGGTTGCTCGGAGGGTGGTTTTAAGCGTTCCGAAGGGTTCAGGGATCGTCCGGACGGTCCCTGAAGCCTTCGGGGTGCTTAAAACGACCCTCCGAGCAAACCGGTTGCTCGGAGGGTCATTTTAAGCGTTCTGAAGGCATCAGGGAAGCCTCCGGACGGTCCCTGAAGCCTCCGGGGGTGGGGGTGGGGTGGCGCGGGGGAGGCTCTTTTCGCCCTCCCCAGGCTCCTATAAAGCCTCTGGAGCCTGGGGAAGGCAAAAAATAGCTTTTGAAAAGGTGAACTCAGCTGGCCAGCGCGCGCATGCCCTGACAAATGGCTCCGCGTGCCACTTGTGGCACGCGTGCTATAGGTTCGCCATCACTGTAATACACCTTAGTGTTAAAGCTTGTTTTCATGTGTTTTATACTGTTACTCCTTTCTTTGCAACATACTGCACAACTATAGCATTATATTACCCCCATCTTGTTTTGGTGGAGTTGAAATAAACTGTTTTCTTTCAACATATAAATAATAAGAAAAAGGTCAAGGAAACAGTTGTTCCACCAAAGAGAGAAGATGGCAAAGAAGTAACAGGCAATACAGAGAAAGCAGAACTGCTTAACTCATTCTTTGCATCAGTCTTCACGCAAAAAGAAACCATAGATCAACATACCAAAAACCTAACTCTAAAAGACAAACTAGAAATAAAAATTAAAATAAGCAAGAAAATGGTAAGAGAACAGCTGTCTGATTTTGATGAATATAAATCACTGGGACCTGACGGATTACATCCCAGAGTAGGAGCTGGCAGATGTCATCTCAGAACCATTGTACCATATCTTTCAAAATTCCTGGAGCACTGGGGAACTACCAGAGGATTGGTAAAGAGCTCATGTGGTTCCCATCTTCAAAAAAAAGGGGGAAAAAAACAGACCTAGGAAACTACAGACCAATCAGCCTGACATCAATACCTGGGAAGATCCTGGCAAAGATAATCAAAAGGCAGATCTGCGAACATCTAGAAACAAATAAAAGTATAACGTCAGCATGGGTTTGTCTAAAACATCATGCCAAACCAATCTTATTTCATTCTTTGACAAAGTGACTAAATTAGTAGACCAGTGAAATGCCATGGACATAGTATACTTAGATTTCAGTAAGGCATTTGACAAAGTAGACCACAGTCTACTTCTTGGTAAGCTAAAAAAATATGGGATAGATGTCATCACCACCAGATGGATGTGTAACTGGCTGACAAACTACTCAACAAGTACTCCTTAATGTTACTATATCTACTGTACATGGAGGGGAGTAAGCAATGGGGTACCACAAGGTTCCATCTTAGGCCCAGTACTCTTCAATATCTTCATAAATGACTTAAATGAGGGAATAGAAGCAGAGCTCATCAAATTTTGCAGATGACACTAAGCTGGCAGGAATAGCCGACACCCTAAAAGACAAGCTCAGGATCTTGACAAACTTGAACAATGGGCCCTATCCAACAAAATGAAATTTAATGTGGAGAAAAGCAAGGTTTTACACTTAGGCAAAAAAATCCCCTTCGGTACACGTACAGATTAGGCGAAACCTGGGTCAAAAACAGTAACTCTGAGAGGGACCTTGGTGTTCTAGTGGACGATCACTTAAATATGAGCCAGCAGTGTGAGGCAGCAGCCAAAAAAGCTAATGCAATCCTTGGTTGCATAAACAGAGGCATAGAATCAAAATCACGTGGAGTGTTAATACCACTTTATAATGCCTTGGTAAGGCCACACTTGAAATACTGCATTCAGTTTTGGTCACCATGATATAATAGATTAGAATAGACTAGAATAACAGAGTTGGAAGGGACCTTGGAGGTCTTCTAGTCCAACCCCTTGCCTAGGCAGGAAACCCTATACCATTTCAGACAAATGGTTATCCAACATCTTCCAGTGTTCCAGTGTTGGAGCATTCACAACTTCTGGAGGCAAGTTGTTCTACTGATTATTTGTTCTAACTGTCAGGAAATTTCTCCTTAGTTCTAAATTGCTTCTCTCCTTGATTAGTTTCCACCCATTGCTTCTTGTTCTACCCTTGGGTGCTTTGGAGAATAGGATTTATATTATATTACATAATACTGCAACCAATTTTGGTCACCACATTACAAAAAAGATGTTGAGATGGGAAAAAGTGCAGAGAAAATCAACTAAGATGATTAAGGGCCTGGAGGCTGACATGAAGAATGGTTGCAGGAACTGGGTATGACTGGTCTAGACAAAAGAACTAGGTGTGACATGATACCAGTATTCCAGTATTTGAGAGGCTGCCACAAAGATGAGGGGTTCAACTTATTTTCCGAAGCACCAGAAGGCAGGACAAGAAAAAATGGGTGGAAACTAATCAAGGAGAGAAGCAATCTGGAATTAAGGAGAAACTTCCTAACTGTGAGAACAATTAACCAGTGGAATAGCTTGCCTTCAGAAGTTGTAGGTGCTTCATCACTGGAGGTCTTTAAGAAGGGACTGGACAGCCACTTATCTGAAATGATATAGGGCATGGATCCTCAAACTGTGGCCCGTGGGCCACATTCAGCCCGCTGAAGCCATTAATCCAGCCCACACAGGACCATGAGGTTGCTCCCCCACCCCACATCGCCCCGCCTAACCTTTGGCCAAGTGCAGGACTTACCTTCGCGAGTCCCTCGTGCTGGAACTGAAAGGTAAGGCCAACAATTTTGGCCTTCAGAGACATTCTGGAGGCAGGATAGGTGAAAAATGGGGTGCACAGATGCCCCAGGAGGCCCGTTTTTTACCTCCCCCACCTTCAGAAGATAAAGAGAGAGAGAGAGAGAGAGAGAGAGAGAGAGAGAGAGAGAGAGAGAGAGAGAGAGAGAGAGAGAGAGAGAGAGAGAGAGAGAGAGAGAGAGAGAGAGAGAGATTGAGATTTCTCAAGCTCCTTGGGGCTTGAGAAAGCCCCAAGGGTTTAGGGGCACCCCCAGGAGCAAAACAAATTAAAATTTAATTTGTGTGCATTGTTCAATGGACTTTTAAATTGACCACGCCCACCTAGTCACATGACCTAGCCATGCCCACTCAGCCAGTCTGGCTCCCCAACAGTCTGAGGGACTGTGAATTGGCCTCCTGTTTAAAAAGTTTGAGGATCCCTGGTATAGGGTCTCCTGCTTAAGCAAGTGGTTGGACTAGAATCGTGATGGCGAACCTATGGCACGCATGCCACAGGTGGCATGCAGAGCCATATTTGCCAGCATGTCAGCCCTCAGCAGCCCTCAGCTCTGGTGTGTGCTGGAGGGCCGCGGGAGACTGTTTTTGCCCTCCCTAGGCTCCAGGAAAGCCTCCAGAGCCTGGGGAAGGCAAAAATCCCCCACCCACCCCTGCGTGGGGGGTGCATGCACAGTGGGGGGGGGTCGCTCACACATGCGCAAGTGGGGGGGCACGTGCGTGCGATAGTGCACACACACAGTTTTGGCACACCTTTAGAAAAAGGTTAGCCATCACTGGACTAGAAGAACTCCAAAGTCCCAGCTCTATTCTGATTGATTGATATAATTGGTTCTACTTTTTCTTCCCAGAATACCATACACCCAGATATAATTTTTATTCCATCTGGACTGAAATTGTCTTTAAGAAAGAGATAATTCATAGTAATAACTAAATGAAGACAAATGAATTTGGAATTGATCATTTAAGTTTAGAAACCTGAGGCACAGCAATGTGTCTCATAGAAAGTAAGGAAATAATATAGAACAAAGATCAGTTTTCCTTCCAAATAAAGGTAAAGTCTTCTTTTAAGTCAAGCTCAGTATCTGGTGATCACATGGACAAGTTATTAAATGAATCTTCCCCAGTCTGGTAATCTTGAAATATGTAGGAATTATCTTATCATTAATCAGCTGTGCCCCATATCATTTGGATTTAGATAAATGCCATCAGCACAAGGTTAGGGAAAATAGATTAAACAAAATTCTACTTTGCTATATGAGAATTGTATTTCTATATTTAAATATCTATACATTTTAACTATACATTTCAAAAGTTATGAGTTGAATTTAGATTTGACCTTACAGTATACAGTAATATTAGTAGAGAACTCTAAAATACAGCCATCTGTCTATAATCATTAAAATAAAGCATTGTTACTATCGTGGAATTTTTAATGGCATGTGGCAGGAAAGAATGTTGTAAGCCAATGGAACATACAGAGGATCCCAATTTCTGTTCCTTTCTCTTTTTCTTTAGCTGCTTTTTTAACGCAAACTGTATGTCTTGATGATACAACAGTAAAATTTGAAATTTGGGATACAGCTGGTCAAGAACGGTACCACAGTTTGGCACCAATGTATTACAGAGGAGCACAGGCAGCTATAGTTGTATATGATATTACCAATGAGGTAGGTAAAGTTAATGTGATAGTTGGACTCTCAGTTCTTAATAGAAAATGTTGATATAGTATTCATTAACACAATATAAATCAGTATTTTTCTTTTTTGCAGTATTTTTGCTCTACTTTTAACATTTAATGGCAGTTGTTCAATGACATAGTTTATTTATCTTCAAACAATTTAGGATGACAGAGCGTTTCCCCCTCTTCTCTCTGCCACTTTCCTATGTATTAGGGGTTTTGAATATAGAATAGATTGCAGGAAATCATCATGTGCTGTTCTGACCCCCCTTCCTCCGTTGCCCACACAGAACACACACTCCGGAACAGTACAAGGGAACAAGGTTTATTGCACAAACAGACAAGAGGTTCCATGGCAGCAAACCACCAAGACAAAACTCACAGGAACAGAACACAAAAGCAGCTATCCAGCTTGCCAGGATCCCAGACTAGAGCTTCTGGCATAAGTCTTCTGTTGACTGCTGCGAAGAGCGTATGCAAAGTCAACACTTTTATAACCTAAAAAGGGCGCCTCCCAAACACCAGCTGAGCTCTTTACCGCCTATAATTACGCCCACGCTCCTTGCATCTGTGGGCGCGCCGGTAACGGGCGTCCAGAAACTCCCTGCTGAGTTCTGACTCACTGTCTCGTGAGTCTTCCCCGCTGCTCCAAGGCATGGCATCGGGAGCCCCCCTCCTCTGGCTCTCACCGCTGCTGCATGCCTCAGGCGCCTCCTGGTGGCCGACCAGACTCTCGGATCCCTGCTCAGCATCCGAATCCTGTCCAGGGTCGCCCATCTCCTCTGGAGCTGACTCGTAGGGACTATCACTCTCGGAGTCTGGTGGCAGCGGCACCGGCACCGGCTGGGCCACAACACTATCCCTCACCGCAGGGCCCTTCCCCCGGGCCTGACGCTCGGGATGCGGTCGGAAGGGAAATTGTCCATGATAGGCCCGCACCAAAGCTGGAGCATGCACAGCCGTCGCATCGGTCCAGGTCCCTCCGTCCGAGTCCTCGTCCGCCCAGTCAACCAAATACTGGAACCGACCCTTGAGCCATCTCGAGTCACGGATCCGGGTCACTCTGTGCGATGGCTGTGCGTGCACCTCACGCGACGACGGCAGGGGTGAAGAGGGACATCAGAGAGGACAATCCGACCGCTCAGGGATCAGGACCTAGTGGCTTAGGACCTAGTTACTTGCGGGATCGTATTCTGCTCCATACATCCCTGCGACCAATCCGCTCGCACAGAGAGGGCCTCCTCCAGGTGCCGTCCACCAGACAGTGTCGAGGGGCGGCGCCTAGGAGTAGAGCCTTCTCTGTGGCGGGCCCAGCCCTGTGGAATGACCTCCCCCCGGATATTAGGAATACCTCTGACCTCCGCTCCTTCCGTATTAAGCTTAAGACCCACCTATTCCAAGCAGCTGGCCTGGCTCAACTTTGATTTAACCATATCGCTCCTGACGGGTTTTTAACTGGGTATTTTAATTACATTTAATTTCTAGGGGTTTTAAATACAGTATTTTAATTGTTTTTATCAATCGATCTCCTCCTTATGTATGTATGTATGTTTTAGTGTACCTTTGTTATATGTTTGTTTTGTTTACATATTTATTTCGAATGTTTCGTTGTACGCCGCCCCGAGTCCTTCGGGAGAGGGTGCGGCTAAGAAATAAATATATTATTATTATTATTATTATTAGGAGCGAGCGATGGAACACCGGGTGTATTCGCATCGAGCGCGGGAGGGTCAGGCGATAGGCCACCGGATTGATAACGGCCTCCACAGGGAACGGCCCCAGATACCGGTGGTCCAACTTCCTCGTAGGCCGGTGGGATGGAAGATGCCGCGTGGACAACCACACGCGATCACCCACAGCCAATTCCAGCACCACACGGCGAGACCTGTCCGCTACTCGCTTGTAATCCTCCTTCGCCTGATTCAAATAGCTGCGCACCATCTGGTGAACCGCCTGAAGCTCAGAGAGGAAATCCTGCACTGCTGGGACCGGAGAGTCCACTGGGGTGAGAGGGAAAAAATGAGGGTGGTACCCGCCGTTCGCCATGAAAGGCGTCGTCCATGTGGAGGAGTGCTGCGAGTTGTTGAACGCAAACTCCGCCACGGCGAGGTACTCCGCCCAATTGTTCTGCTGCTGGTTCACGAAGCAGCACAGATATTGTTCCAGAATCCCAATCACCTTCTCCGTCCCCCCATCGGTTTCGGGAAGGTGCGTCGAGGACAAACAAACTTGGACGTCAAGAGTGGCCATCAGCCCTTTCCAGAACTGGGCCGTGAATTGTGTACCACGATCGGAGACAACCCGGTCTGGTAGGCCGTGCAGCCGGAACACGTGCTGGATGAACATGCGGGCGGTGGCGCGGGCTGTCGGCAATCTCCGGCAGGGGATGAAATGCGCCATCTTGGTGAGCATGTCCACCACCACCAGGACCGTAGTGAAACCGGACGATGGAGGCAGTTCCGTGAAGAAGTCCATGGACACAGCTCCCCAGGGTCTGTCCGGGGTCGGCAATGGCTGTAGCAAGCCTGGAGGAGCTCCCGTCGCTGATTTGGCCTGTCAACACTGCACACACGACGTGACGTACGTCTGCACATCGTGTCGCAGGCGAGGCCACCAAAACGTACGGGAAACCAGGTGCAAGGTTTTGAACAGGCCAAAATGTCCCGCTGCCGGAGTGTCATGACACTGGGAGAGAACCAATCCACGGAGCGGTCCTGCAGGCACGTAGAGCCGATCCCGATACCTCAAAAGGTCCTCGTCAAAGGTCCACGGGGATGTCGGCCCTACCTCTGCCCGCCGTTGGTCCACCCACTCGTCGTTCCACTGCGCATCCCGTATCAACGACCGTAAATCCACGGGTTCCTGGATTGCAGCGAAGGACTCGACGGGTAGGACCGTCCGGGGGGAAGTGAATCAGCAGGGTCTGAGTACTCCGGCTTTCTAGACAGGGCATCCGCCCTCTGGTTCAAGGCACTGGGGATATACGTGACCTTGAAATGGAACCGGGCAAAAAACAGAGACCACCGGATCTGGTGTTGATTCAGCTTCCGCGCTATTGTCAAAAACTCCAAATTCCGATGGTCTGTCCGGACTTCGACCTGATGCCTGGCCCCCTCCAGGTGATGTCGCCAGGCTTCGAACGCCGCCTTGATAGCCAGCAACTCCTTCTCCCAGATGGTATAATTGCGCTCGGAAGGATTGAGTTTCCGAGAGTAATAGGCGCAAGGGAAAAGGGTGCCATCAGGGGCGTGAGCCTGCAATAACACCGCCCCCACTGCGATGTCAGACGCATCCGCCTCGACTACAAAGGGGCGATGGGGATCAGGGTGTTTCAAGATCGGCTCCTTTGTAAAAGCGCGCTTCAAGGCCACGAACGCTTGTTGTTCCGTGGACCCCCAGTGAAACGGCACTTTCTTTTGCAGGAGCCGAGTGAGGGGTGCGGTCAAGAAAGCAAAGCCGGGGATGAAGGACCGGTAGTAGTTGGCAAACCCGAGGAGTCTCTGAACGTCTTTCATCCGTCGAGGAGATTGCCAACTTCGTAACGCCTCCACCTTGCCTGGCTCCATCGCAATTCCTTCAGGGGATATACGGTGCCCCAGGAACTCGATGGTGGTCTGCCAGAACTGACACTTCTCCAGCTTGGCAAATAAGCGATGCTCTCGAAGTCGCTGCAAGACCTGACGCAAGTGCTGTTGATGATCCTTCCGAGACGTGGAGTAGATCAAGATGTCGTCCAGGTAGATAACAACAAACTGATCCAAAAGGTCCCGAAAGATATCATTCATAAAATGTTGGAAGACAGCTGGGGCATTGGTCAACCCGAACGGCATGACCGTGTACTCGAAATGTCTGTATCGGGTGCCAAAGGCTGTCTTCCATTCATCCCCCGCCCTGACTCGGACCAGATTGTAAGCCCCACGCAAGTCCAGTTTTGTAAACACCGCGGCCTCCCGGAGCCGCTCCAACAACTCGGGAATCAGAGGCAACGGGTAGCGATTACGGATCGTGATGGCGTTCAAGCGCCGGTAATCGCAACAAAGTCTTAGATCCCCGGTCTTCTTTTTGACGAACAAAACCGGGGCAGACAAGGGCGAAGACGAAGGCCGGATAAAACCCCGGGCAAGGTTCTTGTCAATGAAGTCCCGCAATGCGGCCAACTCCGGTTCAGACATGGAGTATAAGCGGCCCGTCGGGAGTTTCGCATCAGGTACCAGGTCAATGGGACAGTCATAAGGCCGGTGCGGTGGCAGTTGGTCCACCTCCTGTTCGCTAAAAACGTCCGCGAACTCCGCTAAATCCGGTGGCACTGTCACCTCGGCCGAACTGGGCATCTGAGCCGCGCAAACATGACGGGTGTGGTCGACGCATTGCAAGGACGGGAACGAGATCCTGTTCTGCGACCAGTGGATCTGGGGGTCATGCAGCCGCAGCCAAGCCAAGCCCAACACCACAGGGAAATGCAGACCCGAAGCCACGTAAAATTGGATGGCCTCCTCATGCTCCCCGAGGATCAGGCACAAAGGCTGCGTGGCGTTCTTGATGGGCCCAGACAGAAGCACCCGACCGTCAATGGTCTCCACTCGCATCGGAGGGTCTACCGGGCACAGAGGGACGTGATATTTCGTGGCAAACGCTGCATCCATGAAGTTTGTGGTAGCCCCGGAATCGACCAAGGCATGGGCTGGAATTCCCTGCGGACTACCCGACAAGAGAATGTGCGCTGCTAGAATCAGATGCCGTGGAGGCCCCTCCGCCTCTGTTCCGGCCTGTGCCCGACCCGAAGTCTCCCTCAGATCGGGCTTTCCCCGTTTCCCGAGACGGAGGTCCGTCGTTAAGGGGAGGCCGTAGACCGTGCAGCCCCTCTACCTCCCTTCTTGGGGCAAACCGTAGCCAGATGTCCCGGGTCCCCACAGTAAAAACACAACCCTCCTGCACGCCGTCTATCCATCTCCGTGCGTGACAAGTGGGGTCTGGCTGCACCCAACTCCATGGGCTCCTCCCGTGGGACAGGAGTCTCTCGTGGAACTGGCACTCTCATAACCTCCCGGGACGCTCGGCGAGGCCTCCGCCTCTGCAGCTGGCCGTCAATCCGGAGGCATAAATGAACCAACGCGTCAAACGTTGGAGGCCTGTCCACTCTCACCAGCTCATCCTGCAGGTCATCTGACAGGCCATCCTGAAAAGCATCCATAAGGGCTGGCTCATTCCACTCAGAGTCCTGACTGAGCAGCCGGAACTCGCTAACGTACTCCAGTAAAGAACCATGCCCTTGGTGCAACTCTTTCAGGAGTCTGGTGGCTGTTTCTCCCTTGATGGGATCCTCAAACGTCAGCCGAAGATGAGTACAAAAACCCTGGAAGTCGTCCAGCAGGGGGCTCGGGTGAGACAGCAAAGGTGTAGCCCACCGCGCTGCTGTGCCTGAGAGCAAGCTAATAATAAATCCCACCTTCGTCTGGTCGGTGGGAAAGTCCTCCGCTCTCAAGCCGATAAACAACCGGCATTGGCCCAGGAACGGCGAGAAAAGTTTCGGACTGCCATCAAACTTATCCGGCATGGCCACTGGGCATTTCCTCCGTTGCTGCTGGGGGGGTGGGGGGTTGACAGGAGCAGACAGCTGCGCAACTTGCGCTGTTAGCAAGGCAAGTTGCTGTGCGAAGAGGGCATTCTCCGCCTGGAGTTGCTCCATTACTGCTGAATGGAGATTCGTTTGGGGCAGCAGTCAAACTGTTCTGACCCCCCTTCCTCCGTTGCCCACACAGAACACACACTCCGGAACAGTACAAGGGAACAAGGTTTATTGCACAAACAGACAAGAGGTTCCGTGGCAGCAAGCCACCAAGACAAAACTCACAGGAACAGAACACAAAAGCAGCTATCCAGCTTGCCAGGATCCCAGACTAGAGCTTCTGGCATAAGTCTTCTGTTGACTGCTGCGAAGGGTGTATGCAAAGTCAACCCTTTTATAACCTAAAAAGGGCGCCTCCCAAACACCAGCTGAGCTCTTTACCGCCTATAATTACGCCCACGCTCCTTGCGTCTGTGGGCGCGCCGGTAACGGGCGTCCAGAAACTCCCTGCTGAGTTCTGACTCACTGTCTCGTGAGTCTTCCCCGCTGCTCCAAGGCATGGCATCGGGAGCCCCCCTCCTCTGGCTCTCACCGCTGCTGCATGCCTCAGGCGCCTCCTGGTGGCCGACCAGACTCTCGGATCCCTGCTCAGCATCCGAATCCTGTCCAGGGTCGCCCATCTCCTCTGGAGCTGACTCGTAGGGACTATCACTCTCAGAGTCTGGGGGCAGCGGCAATGGCACCGGCTGGGCCACAACAATGTGCTATACATTGCCCCTAAAATTGCTGCTCTTTTTCAGGTTTTAAAGCAGTTTTCATTGTGTGTTCCCAAATTCTCTTCTCAATTTGTAAAATATTAAAAAGGTCTGTTTTATACCATAGAACAGTGCTGGCAAACCTTTTTTGGCTGCCGTGCCAAAAGCGGGGGAAGCACAGGGGAGGTGTGCGCCGGCATGCCACACCCATAATGCTATGCGCATGTACCCCCCCAGCTTGCGTGCATGCATGCGATCAGCAACACCCCCCCTCCTTTTGCCATGGTTTTTTTGTCTTCCCCAGGCTCCAGAGGCTTTCTAGGAGCCTGGGGAGGGCAAAAACAGCCTCCCTGCCCCCGCCCCCCCTGGATGCCCTCCGGAGGCCTCAGGAGCTTCCCTGAAGCCTCTGGAGGGTAAAAAATGGACCTACGGGGAACCCGGAAGTTTAGGAATGGTGACTTCCTGTTGGTCCGTAGGGCCGATTTTCGACCTATCAAAATCAATTGAACACCATTCAATTCTACATGTTATTAGTATAGATACACACCTAAGAATTACATCAAATTAATCAAGTCCAATTACCTAGATCTTCCTATTCAATAGGCTTTACCTTTTTATGACCTGCTAAATTTCTTACTTTTGCTCGAAGTTATGCCCGTTGTTCTATCTCTTTAAGCACTAGATTGTTAATACCTGTCTCTGCCCTGGGTGTTCCGTTTCTATCCTGACCTCCCAGCCGCGCTGGCATATTTTTAAAGATCAAGATGTATAGAGACAATGTATAGAGATGTTTGTCTATACATTGTTTGGATTCAGCCAGGGTTCCAGGTTGGATCTCCCAGCCCGCGCTGGCATACTTTTAAAGATCCAGATATATGGAGACTTTCATTAACACATCGTTTGCATCTGGGTGGGGCTCTTGATTCATCTGATGGTGGCCAGAATCTGAGGCTCTATTCAAAGGCACCCCAAACCTTGGCACAATGTCTTTTAGTACACACAAAACCAAGAGATCTCTAAATCTCACTTTCTGGGAAAATTGTGGCAGTGACGTGCAGTCAGGTGAGGCAAGTGAGGCACAGCCTCACCACTCTCATCATGAAAAAAAAAAGTAAAAGGAAAAAGCTGAGCTAGTTGCTGCCTCACCGTGGATGACTCTGCTTAACCTCACTGGTGCTCTCCCTCCCCAAGTGTAGTGACTTCCTCCCCAGGCCCCCATTCATTTCTCTCTCACACACACACAGCTGGATAAAACTATATAAAAATCTAGCCCAGCTTCACTGATTACAAGTTTGAAAAGGCAACGTGGCTCCACCTGCAATCAAACTACACTTGGGGAGGGAGAGCACAAGTGAGCACTGAGGAGACCACAGGAGGAGGCAGGAAGCCAGGCAAAGAGCCATGCTGTAGTACACACACTTCCCCCCAGCCTCTTTCTTTTGGAAGGCTCGGCTCCCCTCCGGCTTCTCTGCCTCTCCTCTCACCCCAGCCTGCCAGCAGGAGGTGGTGGGTGGGCTTTATTGTGTTCCAGGCATTTCCCACCCAGACAGCAGGCTGCATTTGCAATGGTGGAGGTGTTTGGGAAAGGCAGCAGGGGAATGGGGGGGGGGGGTGGCAGAGGAGCTGCTTTCAAGCCACTGGAAAAGATATCCAATCCAACTTTTGTGTGTGGGGGGGCTTGTTTGAGAGTGAGTGAGAGAGGGAAGGGGTAGGAGAGATAGTCCAATCCAACTTCTGTGTGTGTGTGTGTGTGTGTGTGTGTGTGTGTGCACGCGTGTTTGTGTTTGAGAGAGGGGGAGGAAGGGAGAGAGGGAGGAAGGAGGGGAAGGAGAAGAAAAAGAAAAAGAAAGAAGGAGCAAAGGAGAAAAACAAATGCTGTCGCTTTAAATTGGAAGTCTACAAGTCTAAAAATATTTGAAACCCAGCACTGTGTCAGTGCCTCACCAGTCATAAACCTCACCGCATGTCACTGAATTGTGGGGACATCTATTTGCCACACAGCACCTGGGAGCCCTGTAGAAGGACTTCCAAAGGAAGTTTCCATGCTGTCTTTGGGTTGTTTTGTCACAACAGAGACAGGCTGCAGCAACCTGATTAACAACAGCATGTGTGCCTCTAACTACCGATCCCCGCAACAACCTCCTCGACAATTCTTCCGGCAGGTTCCCTTGCCTCCCACTCTATCTAAGAGCCTTGGAGAGAAAAAATGTGTTTCCTCTTGCCTTTTGAAGTTCCTTCTTCTCTGAGGTTTTGAGCCCTAATTAATCTACGCTTTGTATGCTCATTCCACAAGTTCAGAGATGCCTTTCCTGGACCCCCTTTTTTCCCTAATGTCATCTGCAGAGTGACCAATGAAGATACAATACAATACAATTGCAGAGTTGGAAGGGACCTTGGAGGTCTTCTAGTCCAACCCCAGGCAGGAAACCCTATACCATTTCAGACAAATGACTATCCAACATCTTCTTAAAGACTTCCAGTGTTGGGGCATTCACAACTTCTGGAGGCAAGCTGTTCCACTGATTAATTGTTCTAACTGTCAGGAAGTTTCTCCTCAGTTCTAAGTTGCTTCTCTCTTTGATTAGTTTCCACCCATTGCTTCTTGTTCTATCCTCAGGTGCCTTGGAGAATAGTTTTTGACTCCCTCTTCTTTGTTGCTCTTCTCTGCACTCTTTCTAGTGTCTCCACATCTTTTCTACCTCGTGGTGACCAAAACTGAATGCAGTATTCCAAGTGATCTTTATTCTATCCCTCTGTTTATGCAGCCTAGAAATGTGTTGGCTTTGTTTGGCAGCTGCTGCACACTGCTGGCTCATATTTAAATGGTTGTCCACTAGGACTCCAAGATTCCTTTCACAGTTACTACTGTGGAGCAAGGTACCACCTATACTGTACCTGTGTATTTCATTTTTGTTGCCTAAATGTAGAATCTTACTCTTTCCACCATTGAATTTCATTTTATTAGATAGTGCCCAATGTTCAAGTTTGTCAAGATCCTTCTGTATCTTTAGCCTATCTTCTGGAGATCATATTGACCATTCTCTTATTTTCTTCAACCTCAGGATCTAATGTGGTATATTGCCTAAAGGTTTGATAAATGCATTCTAGGAATTCCCCTGGATTTTCATCCTGTTTCTGTTGAATTTAATAGACCTTCCCTAAATTCTTAACTTTTGTATGAATCCTAACAAAACTAAGGTCCAATAGTTTTGCAGCTGAATGAACTACGTTCCTAATCTGGTTCCTTCAGTAACCATGTCCAGTCTGGATTTTTTTTTCCATTCCTTTGCAAAGGCTTATTCAAAAGACTTATTCTTTTCTCTGTGGTTAATAAAATTTCCATCAGACTTTTTATGTCAGCCCAAGCAGACTGGTGAGTTCAGAAAAATGGATGCAAAAAGGACATGCATCTCATCTGGATTTTCTCTATAAGTAGGAATTTGATTTTTCCAATTACATAAATCAGCCATTGAGAATGGAGCATATATCCACACCTTACGTATCTCCCCCTCAGCTTTTGGCAATAAAATTCCCTTAGGGGCAATCTGAGTTTTTATCTCAACTGCTCCCTTGGACCAGGTTTGTGGTCCACTTGATCTATCCCTTCGATAACCTTTTTTGGTTTTCTTTCTCCTGGCCCCACCTAATGGGACCGTTTGTTCTTTCTTTTTAACAAAACAAAAAAACACTTAAACACATCATCAAGGACAAGCATGCAAGTTAAAACAGACAGGAACTAAATGTTTCGTTGAGACTCTCTCAAAGCTTTTTCTTTCCTCCTTGAGGCTTTTATAATAGGGGTGAGGATAATTTCTCTGCCAGAGACTTTTTACTAAAACTCTCTCAAAGCTTTTTTTTCTTCTCCTCAACATGTATTGGAGAGGCGTTCGAGGAACGCTCCCCACCTTCCCATGTTCTATTTCTAAGACACTGTCACCGACCTGGGGTGCCGGAATACCACGGTCGCCTTCAGGAACTGCGATGACTTAACCACCCACACAAACCTAGAGCCTCATTAGGATGCGCCGGTTCCATTTGGAAGGGACGCTATCCCGGGCTCAGGGGGGTGATCGGGCCCCCTCTTCCACTCCTAACCGAGTGGGTCTACAATTCTTTTAATACTTGCCTGCAGGCATCTTCTTTCTCAGCCGGCGTAAATTTTATTAACTTGTCCTGATCCTGGTCAGATTCTTGGATCGGTGGTGTCCTCCGGATGCCCAAGAGGGGTCATCGGCCCCCTTCCAGAGAAAGATCTCCGTGGCGCCTGAAGAAGGGCGAGATGGCCTCGATGGGTCACCGGTCGGTCCGTTCCATCCTCAGTGAAATATCGCTCTAAGTCCTGCCGCCACGGTCGCCAGAATTGTTGCAGAAAATGACAGGCTTAGACTTCTCAGGATACAGGAAAAGTTTATTTGGCAGCCAGGTTCAGAAAGCTAGCACATAGCTAGCATTGGAAATTCTGAACAATCTTTATTATCGAAGCACGCATTCTTATACATTCTCAAAGACAGTGTAACACGGAAACACTTAACTCATTTCTTATTGGTTACCCTGAGGAAAAAGCCTTATAAGGAGATGGGGGTCTTACTTCTCCTTTTGTTACAGGTATGGGCTATGTGCCATTAACAAGCTTTATTTGAACCTTGTGGTTTTGGACTTTTGACATAGGGACATTTGCTGGAACATGTTGTGGTTGAGGGCTGATGACATTTCCCTGTCCCTTTAAGCAAGCATCTAACTGTTCCTTTTATGCCATGTCTCCATTCTTATATTTTAATCCATATTTTATCCCACTTTAATTTCATATTTTTATACAGATAGTTCTGCCTCTTTTGTGGGTTCTTGTTTCCTTGTTTATTCATTTTTTATGTTTATAATATAAGTATTTCATATATAATATTACATAATATATAATATAAAAACAACAGAATAAGGTTGCGTGCATTGACGCTTGTTCCAAAGAAACAGCTAGCACAAGTATTAAAAGATGCCAATACTATAATCTATATATATAAAAGTGAAAAGCCACTTATGCATCATCACAAAATCTCCAGAACTGTAAAGCCTACAAACTTCAAATTTGCCACGTATGTTCCTCTTGGCTTCTAGGTGCTCACTAAGAAAGGATTTTTCAAAATGACCATCAGAGCATTCGTATTTTCTATATTATTATTAACACGCTCTGATGCTAAGGAGTTCTACTCCCCCTACCCACCTGAAAAGAAATCTGTTCCAAATGCAAAACACAAGGAGAGGATATTCAGTTTCAGTTTTACTTTCACAGCAGAAAGCAGCTTTACTACAGAACAGTTGAGCTAAGCCACGGCCAGGCTCCTTCTGTCTCCTTCTTGCTCACACAGCAAATATTGTTTCACTTTCCAAACAGCCCTCTTATGCTAAGGAGTTCTACTCCCCCTCCTCACCTCAAAAGAGGAGTTTCAGTTTTACTTTCATAGCAGCAAGCAGCTTTACTACAGAACAGTTGAGCTAAGCCACACCCATGCTCCTTCCTGTCTCCTCCTTGCTCACACAGCAAATACTGTTTGAGTTTCCCAACACACCTCAACTCTTGCACACACTGACAGGATGCTAGCCAGATGAATACTGATGGATGCTGGTAGGCAGAGGCAGATTTTTCCCCTTATTTTCCTCCTCAGTTCAGATGAATCTGTTCCTTCTACTGTTAACACCAGTTAAATGGAAAAGAGGCAAAAAACG
Organism: Natrix helvetica; assembly: GCF_964273705.1. NCBI lineage: Eukaryota > Metazoa > Chordata > Lepidosauria > Squamata > Natricidae > Natrix > Natrix helvetica. The sequence continues at coordinate 46,271,230 of NC_138555.1, forward strand.
CAGAAAAAGATTCACAGATGCGATTAGGAAAACACAAGTAAGGGAAGCTGCATCATCAAAGTATTGTCAAACTCATCCCTAAGTCAGTAGAAAGGCTGTAAAAAAGTATACATCTAGTAACCCCTACATTAATCAGTCACAAATGAGATCAATGCCTTGGACTAATAAGTATTTGTCTGGTTTTAAATACTGTATGAACCTCAGATTGATTACTCCAGGGACAAGGTTGTTGATCTCGGATCCCGGTTACCCTGTGCCTGGTGCCGTGCTCTAAAGTGGCAGGATGAGAGTCCCGGGATGTGCTACATTGGCGGTAAAGTCCACCTCCCTCCCCTTCAGCCCTACCCTGAACCCTTACACAGCCTTCTCACCCACCAGCATCCAATGGCAAAGCACTTACTTTCTGCTGTCCAGAAGTACAACAGATGCTTCCAAATGACATCTTTTGGAGCCAGAGAGGTGAAGGAGGGAAATTTTATGCCAACATTCAAAGTGCAGGGGCAGGTCTACCACAGGATACTTAACTTTAACTTTATTTAATTTATAAACCGCGCCCTCTCCCAGAAGGGACTCGGGGCGGTGTACAGTCATATTAAAACACAGTATAAATACATAAATATAAATAAATATAGATGGAGGAGGTGACATATAAACTGTACAATAATAGTTAAAATTAAAAATTGGAGATACATTAAAAACTACCCCTAAAAAAGCTACCCCAGAATAAAATGTTTGCCAGGAGGTTAAAAATGGAACTATAAATGGGCCAGGCCAGCTAATTGGAACAGGTGGGTCTTGAGTTTCTGTCGGAAGGAGCGGAGGTCGGTAGTGGTTCTGATATCGGGGGGGAGGTCATTCCAGAGGGTTGGGCCCATCACAGAGAAGGCTCTACTCCTGGGTGCCGCCCGTTGGCATTGCTTAGTGGACGGCACCCGGAGGAGTCCCTCTCTGTGGGAGCGAATTGGTCGCAGGGATGTATGAGGTAAGATGCGATCCCGCAGGTAACTAGGTCCTGTGCCATGGAGTGCTTTAAAGATGGTAATCAACACCTTGAAACGCACCCGAAAAACCACAGGCAGCCAGTGCAGCTCGCGCAGGAGAGGTGTTATGTGGGAGTACCTGGTACTCCCCATGATAGCCCGCGCGGCCGCATTCTGAACTAGCTGTAGTCTTTGGGTGCATCTCAAGGGGAGTCCCATGTAGAGAGCGTTGCAGTAGTCCAGACAGGACGTCACCAGCGCATGAGTGACTGTGCGTAGGGCATCCCGGTCCAATAGGGGGCGCAATTGGCGCACCAGGCGAACCTGGTGGAACGCCCCCTTCGCCACGGTTGCCACATGGTCGTCCATCGACAGCCGGGCATCTAGGAGGACGCCCAGATTGCGCGCCCGCTCCACGGGGGGCAGTTGCTCGCCCCCTATGGCCAGCGATGGAATCCACTGGTTGAACCGGGGCGCCGGTAGCCACAGCCACTCCGTCTTGGAGGGGTTGAGTTTGAGTCTGTTGTCCCCCATCCAGACCCGAACAGCTTCCAAGCACCGGGACATCATTTTGACGGCCTCGTTGGGGTGGTTTGGGGTGGAGACGTACAGCTGTGTGTCATCAGCGTACAGGTGGTACCCGACCCCAAAACCACGGATGATCTCACCTAGCTGCTTCACATATGTGTTGAACAGGAGGGGCGAGAGGACCGACCCCTGCGGCACCCCACAAGTGAGCGACCTCAGGGTCGACCTCTGCTCCCCTGCCAACACACATTGCGTCCGGTCGGAGAGGTAGGAGCAGAACCACCGTAAAACGGTGCCCCCTACTCCCATCCCCTCCAGCCGGTGCAATAGGATACCATGGTCGATGGTATCAAAAGCCGCTGATAGGTCTAATAGGACCAGGATAGAGGAACAACCCCTATCTCTGGCCCGCCAGAGATCATCTACCAACGCGACCAAGGCCGTCTCCGTGCTGTGACCGGGCCGGAAACCGGACTGGCGCGGGTCTAGATAATCGGTTTCCTCCAGGTGACGTGGGAACTGTTGTGCCACCACACTCTCTACAACCTTCGCTAAGAAGGGAAGGTTGGAGACGGGACGATAATTAGCTAGCTCCACCGGGTCCAGGGAAGGCTTCTTGAGTAAGGGCCCCACCACCGCCTCTTTCAAGGCGGCCGGTAAGGACCCTTCGCCCAATGAAGCGTTCACTAGACCCAGGAGCCAGCCTTGTGTAACCTCCCAGGATGCCAGTACAAGCCAGGAGGGACACGGGTCCAATAAACATGTAGTGGCTCGCAGCCGCCCACGTAACCTGTCTAAATCCTCGGGGGCAACAGACTCAAACTCCTCCCAGCGTGGTCCCTCAAGATTCGCTGCTGACGTCTCCCCTGGTCCACTGAAGGGGGCCCATCCACTCCGGATCTGAGCGATTTTGTCCTGCAGATATTCCCCAAACTCCTCTGCTCTACCCTGCAAACGGGCTTCCCGCGGCCTCTGCGATAGGAGGGAGCGGGTCACCCGAAACAGGGCGGCAGGGCGGTTATCTGCGGACGCAATAAGAGCGGCACAATGTCTACGTTTGGCCGCTCTTAGTGCCACAAGGTAGGTCCGTACATAGGCTCTCACCTGTGTTCGGTCAGATTCGGAGCGTGAGGACCTCCACCTGCTCTCTAGGCGTCTCTTGTGGCGTTTCATCACCCTTAACTCCTCGGTAAACCAAGGAGCCAGGGTGGTTCGTTGCCGCAGGAGAGGCCGCAAAGGCGCAACCCGGTCCAAGGCCCCGGCAGCCGCACTATTCCATGCGGCCACTAGGTCCTCCGTCCGGGAGCGGGTCAGGGCTACAGGAAGTGGCCCAAACTCCGTCTGGAACCTATCCGGATCCATCAGGCGCCTGGGGCGGAAACCTCTGGGATGATCTGGTTCCGCCTCCCCGCGGCGGGGGGTAGCGCCAGGGAAGTCGAGCCGGAGAGATGAGTGATCTGACCATGACAGGGGTGTAATAACCAAATCCCCTATTCCCAGATCACTCGTCCACTGTCCAGAGACAAAAACAAGGTCCAGCGTGTGGCCACCCTCGTGTGTGGGGCCCTGAATTAGTTGGGTCAGGTCCATGGCTGTCATGGAAGCCATGAACTCCCGAGCCACCTCGGAAGCTTCACCCGTCGACGGCAGGTTGAAAACCCCCATAACCAGAAGTCTGGGGGTCTCAACCGCCGTCTCTGCGATCAGCTCGAGGAGCTCGGGCAGGGCCGCTGATGCATAGCGAGGAGCCAAGTATACAATCAGCAAGCCCAACTGCCTCCCTGGGCCCCATTTCACGCCAAGGGACTCACACCCGGATATCTGTGGCACAGTGAACTCCCTCGGTTCCAGACTCTCCCGTATAATTACCGCCACCCCACCACCCTTACCCAGGGCCCGCGGCTGATGGAATGCACGGTAGCCCGGTGGGCACATTTCCACGAGGGGTAAACCACCCTCGTGGCCCAACCAGGTCTCCGTTATCCCTGCAAGGTCCAGCTCCCCCTCCGAGATCAACTCATTAACGAGGGGGGCCTTGTTAACAACGGACCTTGCATTGCAAAGCATCAGCCTCAGGCCCTGGCTCTGTAGGTCCTGGCCACCTAGACTGCGGGGGTTGGTACAAGCGACTGGGCGTGTCCAACAGCCACGGTCTCCCAACCGACTACGAGATTTTCTTCTATCCTCGCATCCACCCCTCCCCACGACCGTTGGAATAAAACAACCCTCTATTGGAATATCATTCTCCCTCCCCCCCCACTCCGCTCACAGGATAGGGAGTATCATGGCGGGGCCTCAGCAGCAGCCTTCATTTCTCCAGATATACTTTATTGGTGATGATGACAATGAGAGGGACATCCATTGTGGAATCTACCCAGGCATTAATCCACAACTGGTTAGCCAACTGCAGAAGTTGCTGCGTGAACACAATTATATTCTGGAACTTAAGACTGCTGTTGAATCTGTTCCTAAGAGCCAAAAGGACTTCCAAGTGGTGATAGAAAACCTTCTGGAGAGCACCAAGGTCGTTTCAATGCCCCCATGACTACAAAAGTGGCTGTTCTCATTGACCAGGATTTTGAGAAGAGATATATCATTCTCCACAGCAGAGACAACAGGTTCTTACGAATCAGTGAGACGCACTGTGCCTATGACGCTCTCCAGTACCCTCTGATGTTCTGCTGTGGAAAAGATGGCTATTACATCAATATACCTCAGTGTGAACCAAACACCAAGGTTCCTCTCAAGAAAACTGTGTCTGCTGCTGCCTTTTACATAGGATAATGAAGCGTGATGGCAAAGAATGCTACCTACTGCTGTTCTGCAACCTTCTCAATCAATTTCTGGTTGATATGTATGTTAAAATGGAGAGTGAAAGACTCAATTGGATTCATAGAACACACACCCCCCCCAAATGAGAAGTGAGGAGAATGTGCACCTGAAGGATACCATGACAAGAACTGACAGCCACTTATCACAGCTTTGCAAGTTTGCATCTTTGGAAATACCAAGTGTCACATGTACTCCGTGGAATGGCAGAAATGTGGACTCCCCCACGTGCATATTCTTCTGTGGCTAGAAGATAAGATAAGACCAGAGTCCATTGACAAAGTTATAAGTGCTGAAGTACCTGATTCCGACCTAGACCTAGCCTTCCATGACATTATCAGTGATCCACGGCCCATGTGGACCCCTCAACAGAAACTCACCCTGCATGGTGGATGGCACATGCAGCAAGAAGTATTCCCGGCCCTTTTTGAAGGAAACTCAAACTGGAGAGGACGGCTATCCTTAGTATCATAGGTGGTCCCTGGCAGATGGTGGCTTCACTGCCAACATCACTGGACTCGATCTTGACAATCGCTGGGTGGTGCCATACAACCCCGTCCTGTCTCGAACCTTCTCGGCTCATATAAATGTTGAGTACTGCAATTCAGCTAAATCCATAAAATACATCTGCAAGTATATTAACAAAGGGTCTGACCAGGCAGCGTTCACCATTGAAGATGTGGACGAGGTGATGAGGTACGTGGCAGGATGATACATCGGCAGCTGAGGCAGCCTGGCGCATTCTCTGCTTCCCTATTCATGAAAGGTTTCCTCCTGTTATGCACCTTGCAATATATCTCGAAAATGGCCAGAGAGTTTATTTTACTGAGGACAATGTTGTTGAGAGGATGAATAACCCTCCAAAAACAACACTTATGGCCTTTTTTGAGCTGTGCAAAGTCAATGCTTTCACAAGGACACTTTTATATTGCGAAGTTCCAACTTACTACATATGGAAAGGCAACCAGTTCTGCAGGAGGAAACAAGGGAAGCCTGTACTAGGTTATCTGGGGGTGAAGAAAGATCAGGTTTAGGGTAGAGTGTACACCATCCATCCCGGTAATGCTGAGTGCTGCTACCTATGCTGCCTCTTGCTTCTTGAGGATATTGTCATATCCATGTCGAGTAAAACACTCCTACTGTTCAGATTTCCACCACCTTCATGAGAGCAAGGAGCCATTGTCAGCAACCGTCAATACCTGAGTGAAGTGTTTTATAATACCGTTCAGCTGATACAAGCAGTTCCTGTGAATGTTCCAAAATTAAATCAAGAACAGGGGAAAGTCTACGATGAAATCATGCACAGTATTGCTTCTGATTTTGGGCAGTTGTTCTTGACGCGCCTGGTGGCACTGGCAAAACGTTCTTGATCAATCTCTTGCTGGCCAAAATTAGAAGCAGAAGGAATATTGCCCTAGCCGTTGCTTCCTCAGGAATTGAAGCTACTTTGATCGATGGAGGCAAGACGGCTCACTCTGCCTTCAAGTTGCTACTCAACCTGAATCATTCTGAGTCTGCACTTTGTAACATCTCTAAGCAGAGTGACATGACTCAGGTGCTTTGAGAAGCCAAACTTATCATGTGGGATGAGTGCACCATGACTCACAAAGGAGGTCTTGAGGCTGTAAACAGGACGCTGCAGGACATTAGGGACAACAACCGTCTTATGGGTGGAGTTATGATGCTTTGGGCTGGTTACTTCAGACAGACGTTGCCTGTTGTGCCACGAGGGACACGTGCAGATGAAGTCAAGGCCTGTCTCAAGTCATCCATCTTATGACCTAGAGTCAAAGTCCTGACCTTGACAGTTAACATGCATATCCACCTTCAATGTGATTTGAGGGCAAAAGACTTTTCTAAATTATTACTTGATATTGGTGATGGCAAGCTTTTGGAAGAGGAGTGAAGAATAACTATTCCAAATAACCTTTGCTATGTTGTGAGAGATCTGAACAGCTTGACTGACAGAATATACTGCAACATTCATCAGGATGGAGTGGATTGCGATTCATGGCTGAGGGAAAGAGCTATTTTCACTCCAACAAATGACTCAGCCAACAGCATCAACAACTTTCTGCTGGAAAAGTTGTCCACTGAGCATATGAAGTATGAATCTGTGGACTCAGTAATGGAGATCGGGGATGCTGTACATTACCCTGTGGAATTCTTGCACACTCTCAACCCACCAGGATTACCACCTCATGTCCTCTACCTCAAGGTCGGCACTCCAATCATGCTGTTATGCAATCTAACCCCTCCGAAACTGTGCAATGGTACCAGGCTTCAGGTGAAGACTCTGTACAAACACGTAATCGAAGACATGATTTTCACAGACGTCAATCAGGGAGAAACCGTTTTCATACCCCAAATTCCTCTGATCCCATCAGACTACCACTTTGAGTTCAAAATGTCTACAATTTCCTGTTAAGTTTTACTACGCCAGCACCATTAATAAGGCACAAGGACAGACTTTGAAAGTGGCTGGTGTGCATCTAACGAGTGACTGTTTCTCCCATGGCCAGTTCTATGTGGCATGCTCCAGAGTCAGCTCACCTGACAGCCTGGTCATCCTCCAGCCAGAGAGCAAAACCAAAAATGTTGTTTACAGGGAGGTCCTGAGCAATTCATCTGAGGGATGAATTGAAAGTCTATGCTATGCAACTTATTAGCCTGGCTACACAGACAAAACAGCCACAGTTACTGCTGGGATTAAAGGGTTTAAGCCCATCTATTTCATTGTTGTTACACTTACAATAATAAGGGGGGGGGGAATACGGCATCATCTATCTCCAGTCTACAACACAGTTCTTTCAACAGTTCCAAGACAGCTGCACACCCATTTGCACCACTCAGGTGACCCTGATGACATAGATAACCCTGCAGGTGGCCTTAACAACTTGCTAAAAGAATGCAAATGACTAGCTGTGTGCAAGGAGTATAAATCCTTCCATTCCCCACCATCCAGTAAGAGCTGAAGAAGCTTCTTGGATGAGAAGCAAAACATCTTCAAAGAAAAACAAGACGGTCCAGTTGCCTCTTGTAAAAAAGCACCTTTGGGATAGTGGTCATAGCAGGACCTGGAGACAGGAGAATACAACAGAAAGACCTGGAGAAGATAACAAAATACAAAGGCCTGCAAATAGAAATAGGCTGTGGCAAAAGAAAGCAAAGCTAGTATCAATAGTAATAGACACCTTGGGTATAATCCCAAAACAACTGGAGCACCACTTGATTACAAAATCACCATTAGTCGGAAAGGCTTGCTGCCAGCATGAATGGCTGCTTGGACGGAGAGCTCCATTAGCAGCAGCCAGATCTAACGTCCGGAGGGGTTTGCTGAAAAGATTTTGATAAGCCAAGCCTTCCTGGAGGAAAGAATGAAGAGAGAAGGTTGGTTTGGCACGACCATAGGACGGCAATCCATGGTCTGTGCTTGAAATCTCCTTCATAACCCCGGCCGTGGAAAGAGGGCGACAAGTAATGGCCGTCCCAAAATGCTGACAACAGTTCAAAGCAAGCGAGGATTTATCACAGAGAAGCTGTCGGAGTTGTGAGTGACCTAACAGTTTCCTGATCTTGGAGAAGGTAATTCTATCCCAAAACAGCTCAAGAGATTAAGGGCTCCAAGAAGAAGTGGGAGGGCTGCTTACCCCCCTTCATTATAGCGGCGAGAGTAATATGCTGAGTGAAAAATGGAGGCTATCTCTTTTTACTCTCTGAACTGTCTGATAAGCTGAACCTAAATCTAATTTGTTAACATAACAAAGGCCGGCTGTAAATAATAACTCTGACTATACAGATATCTTCAGGGGGTTTTGAGTTAATTATCCAAGTCTTGAAGGCTTGAAAGGAGAAGGAGGAAGAAGGAAGGAAGAAATATAACTTGGCAACATATATATGTGGATTGACTGCAGTTGGTTAGCTTCTGGACGAGTGGAAGAGCGACATCTACTGTTGAAATTTGGAATTTTTCCCCTCTTAATACCTTAAGAGAAAACAGGGACTTTGCTGACTATATTCTCTGGATAAACTATTACAGTTTTTTGAGGCTAATCCTTGGACACTACTAATAGAATCAACTGGAGAGAGAGAAAGAAGATCTATCGTAGCAGGGGAACCCAGAACACTTCCATATAATTATCCAACACAGGAGGGACGCATCTAAGGTTGAACTTTAAAAATAGGAATTAATGTTATATTACTACCATCAAAGGAATATACTGTTTTTGTTATTGTTATTGATGTAAGATTATTAATCCTAACTCCTTTCGATATTATGGGCACTAGTACTGATTAATTTAGGAGATTGTTTGATCATAATACAAGTAATAACTATAAGCATTCTACTCTTAGATTTTATTAAGTTAATAAAATAGATTAATAGGTTAATAGAAAGTTAGGAGTATTATAAGTGTGACATACACACACATATATATACAGTGATAAACCGATAAGTCTCTCACTCTCTCACTATCCTATGACAGCTGTTCCCATATAACATACGAACTTATCGACACATAGAGTTTACTACCCCCTATCACTATTTAAAATTGATAATTGAGTAGAGGAAGAGGGAAGAGGAGAGGGAAAGGGAGGAGAGGGAGAGGAAGGAAGGCAGGAAGGCAAGTAGGCAGGAAGGAAGGAAGGAAGAAAGAAAGAAGGAAGGAAGGTAGGAAGGAGGGAGGAAGGGAGGAAGGAAGGAAGGAAGGAAGGAAGAAAAAGAAAGAAAGAAAGAAAGAAAGAAAGAAAGAAAGAAAGAAAGAAAGAAAGAAAGAAAGAAAGAAAGAAAGAAGGAGGACTGGAGAAAGTTACGAGGGAGAGAAGAAAGTGGGAGTTCTGGAGAAAAATTAAAGTAGGGATCCAATTCCTCCAAAAATTGACAAGTAGTACAAATTTAACGAAAATTGGCACGGGGAGGAAGCCAGCATCCCAGCCATCCCTAGCGGCTGCCAGTCCCTCGAACCAAAGATCTTCGGAGGATATGCCTCAGAGAGAAAGATCCAATTCAACTAAGGAATTGCAGATGATACTACAGACCATGCAGGAGGCAATGGCTAAAAATCACGAAGAACTTAAAAAGGATATTAAAGAAATAAGGAGTGATACGGCAGAATTAAAGGAGAGAATGCAGAAGATGGACGATAAATTTGAGAAGTTCCAGGAACAGATCAACAAACACGAACAAAGAATAAATGTAATAGAAGGAAGGTTGGAAAAGGAGGATGAAAAAATGGAGCAGCTGAGTGCTAGGCTGATCCAGGCAAACAAGGAACTTGAGTTAACGGTCCTCGCGTTAGAATCTGAGAAAGCAGCCCAATTCCTACGGTTCCAGAACGTAAAGGAAGAAAAAGGCGAGGATTTACCAGACACGATGGCAGACCTAATGGCAAAGGCTTTGGGAATAGAAAAGGATGAGATGGCAAGTGTGATCGACGAGACGTATAGAATACAGACAAACTACGCAAAAAAGAATAATTTACCAAGAGAAGTTCATGTAAAGTTTGCTAAAAAATCAATACGTGACGAGGTGCTGAATAGAACAAGAGACGACCTGATAATTTACAACCAACGACAACTAACAGTTCTAAAACAGGTACCGAGGAGAATTAGAGAATTAAGAAGGCCCTATCAATTTTTAACATCTGTCCTGAACAAATTTGAAATTAACTTTAGATGGCTGATGCAGGAGGGCGTACTGGTAACTTGGAGAGATAGAAGATTTAGAATAGACACGGTAGAACAAGCGGAAGATTTTTACAATACCCTTGCTGGGCAGGAGGATGAGAAAGACGAAGGAGAACAGGTGGGAGCAAGGAGGCAAGGACCCAGGGCACAGATAAGAAGAGAAAAGGAACCAGTGGAGACACGAAAGGAGAAAGAAGTCGTTCTAGATGAAAAAGGGGAAGAACCAAAGGAAGTGAGAGAAATAAGGGCAACAAGAAGCACACGACCCAAATACACTTAGAAGTATGTCGGGAGAAATCAAGATTCTATCATTGAATATTAATGGTCTAAACTCACCCCAGAAGAGGAAAACAATATTTAATAAATTGAAACATATTAACTATGATATAATTGCAATGCAAGAGGTCCATATGACTAAAAGACAGATCCAGATCTTAGAATGTCCTAGAGTGGGTAAACTTTACGTGGCACTAGCTGACCAAAAGAAAAGAGGAATAGCATTATATGTCAAAGACACAATCCAGACTAAACTAATTTATCATGATGAGGAAGGGAGAATACTAATAGTAGAAATAATGTTAAACCAAAAAAAGGTGTCACTGGTTGTAATATGTGCACGTAATGAAGGCCAGGAAAATTTCTATCATAGACTACATAGCATTATTCGAGAGATGGGAAACGAAAATGTTTGTTTACTGGGTGACTTCAATGCTATAGTTGACCCAAAACGGGACTATAAAAGTGGAAAGAAGAGAAAAGGAGCTAGGAGAACTTTGCCAAGGTCATTCTTCCAAATGGCTGAAGAACTTAATCTGTTTGATGTATGGCGAGAAAGATGTCCAGAGGGAAAGCAATATACCTTCTACTTGAATAGACATGAATCCTGGTCAAGGATAGACATGGTCTGGCTGCCGATGGAGTTAATTTCAGAAGTGAAGGAGATAGATATAGAACCCAATCTATGGGCTGATCACAATCCCATGAGGATTATTTGGAAAAAACAAAAGGGCAGCTATCGTTGGTTACTCAATAGATCAATTCTAAAAGACCAGGAATATATTAAAAGAGTCAACCAAGAATTAAGATTCTTCTTTAAAGAAAATGGACCAGGAGATACATCCATACAAAACTTATGGGATACAACTAAGGCATTTATAAGAGGGGTCACAATATCAGCCACAGCCAGGAAGAAAAAAACCGAGAATCTAAAAATAAGAGAGCTGAAAGAAAGGTATAGACGTTTAGAGAGTGAAATGCAAAAGAAACCGCAGAACAGAAGTATAAAAGGAAATATGGAACTGATTAAACATGAATTGGCTATATTTGAAAAAGCAAAATTGGCACAATCTATAAAAAAGCAAAACAAAACTTCTTTGAGAATGCAAATAAACCGGGGCGATGGCTATCCTATAGGTTGAGGAAGCAAAAGCAAGAGAATTGGATCAATAAACTACAAGATGAAAAAGGCGAGATCTGCTACCAACTAGAGGAAAAGAAAAAGATTACCCAAGAGTTTTATGAACAATTATATAGAGAAAACCGAGACCATACAAAGGAAGGAATATTACAGTATTTGGAAAAGTCAGATTTGCCAAAGGTACCAGAGGAGATTAAGGACATGCTCAATGAAGACATTAAAACATCAGAGATAACCGAGGCCATACAAAGACAAAAGAATAATAAAACTGCAGGGCCGGATGGGTTGCCAGCGGAAATATATAAAGAATTCCAGGATATACTTGTCCCAACGTTGTTGGAAGTCTATAACGCTGTGTTGAAAGAGGCGAAGACACCGTTATCATGGACGGAGGCTAATATTGTATTATTACCTAAGGCGGACACAGACCAGGTGTTTATACAAAACTACAGACCAATCTCACTGCTAAATGCAGATTACAAAATCTTTGCCTCAATAATAGCAGAAAGGTTGAAAAAATTTCTTACATCATTCATCCATACAGATCAAAATGGATTCCTCCCCAGAAGACAAATTAAAAACAATATGAGAATTATGTTGGACATTCTTGAATATTATGAAGTGCACAATGACAAACAGGTTGCATTAATCCTTCTCGATGCCCAAAAGGCATTTGATAACGTCAACTGGGAATTTTTGCACCAACAAATAGAATACATGGATTGTGGGGATAAATTTATAAACACGATCAGAGCAATTTATACAAACCAAAAAGCCAAAGTAATAATCAATGGTGAATTAACACAAAGTATTGCAATCCAGAAAGGTACAAGACAAGGTTGCCCCCTATCCCCCCTGTTGTTTATACTAACCCTAGAAGTACTAGCTAGGAATATACGTAAAGAGGTACAGATAAAGGGACTAGAAATCAAAAAGGAGCAATTTAAGTTACAGGCCTTTGCGGACGAGCTAGTGTTTGCGCTAGAAGATCCTATAAAGTCTGGTACGAAACTCATTGAGGAATTGACAGAGTATGGGAAAATAGCGGGTCTAAAGATAAATATGACAAAGACCAAAATGCTGACTAAAAATATGAAATCAAAAGCAAAAGAGGAGTTCACGAAGAAATTGGGTATCCAAATTGTCAAAAAAGTTAAATATCTTGGTATACATTTATCTGCGAGGTGTGTGACCATCAAAGAAGACAATTATACCAATCTGATTAATGAAACTAAGAAGGATCTAGAAAGATGGAAAAACCTACAACTGTCCCTGATGGGCAGGATCGCAGTTATGAAAATGAATATATTACCAAAATTTCTTTTCCTATTTCAGAATATTCCCATTAAACTAGAAAAAGGTGTCTTCAAGGACTTGAATCAATTGGTTTCGAAATTTATCTGGCAGGGAAGAAAACCAAGAATAAAACTTAAGGCCATGCAAGACACTAAGAAAAAGGATCTGCACACAAATATTTTAGTAGACATTACATCAGACAATCTCTGTTAATAATATGGAACAAAATTAAACATGATCACTATACCAAAATACCTATTTGGCTATCTACGATGGAAGCATACATACACCCAAATTTAATCAACATGGAAAATATAGTTACATATAAAGAGTTATTGAACAGTCAGGGGGAGATCAAAACCAGATCAGAATTGACATCACAAGGAGTACAAGTAGAATGGTGGTCTTATTTACAGATACAATCAAGGTATGCACAGGATAGGAAGAACGAAGGTATTGCCAAAGACTACACAATATTAGATAAACTGTTGATACAGACAGAAAACAGACTGATCAAAGTGCTGTATAGATTCTTGTTGGAATATAAACTAGAGGAAGAACATGTCAAAGAAACCATGGTCGCCTGGGCGAAAAATTTCGGTTACAATGTGGAATTGGCTAAGTGGGAAAAACTTTGGATACTTAATCAGAAACTAACATTGGCTACGGCGTATAAAGAAAATCTTTATAAGATGTTCTACAGATGGCATCTCCCTCCAGCATGGCTTTCCAAAATGTTCAAAAATCTGGCCCCAAATTGTTGGAAGTGTAAAAAAACACCAGGCACTTTCTATCATATGTGGTGGACGTGCAATGAGGCAAAAAATATTGGAAAATGATTCAGTCGTGGTTAGAACAAATGGTGGGAGAACAAATTATGTTTAAACCAGAAACTTTTCTCCTAGGCATAATACCGGAGGGGTTTAAGAAACATACACTTTATCTAATTATACATATACTAACTGCAGCGCGCATAACCTATGCACAGTATTGGAAAAAAGAAAATACACCATCAGAGCTAGATATAATCAGAAAAGTGTTGGCCTGTGCAGAAGCAGATAGGCTCACTCTTGAACTTAAAAATAAAGGGGAATCAGAATATTTTGAGGTATGGAATAGATTTTATGATTGGTATAAGACAGCGGTTCTCAAATAGTGGGGCGCGCCCCCCTGGGGGGGCGCGAGGCTCCGTAAAGGGGGGCGCGAAGGCTCCCTTTCCATCTGGGTGCAACGGCGGCGAAGGCGTGGGCGAGGCATAATATATGCCGCCTGGAAGTGGCAGCACTTCGGACTGTGGATTTTCATTGGAGCCGCGGGCTGGAGCTGTGCAAGAAGCCTGCTCGGGCGGGGGTGGGAGGGAGGGAAGCATGGGACCGCCCGTCTTCGCCACCGTGTAGCTCGCCTCCCCGCTAGCAGCTCCACCGCCAGCATTCCGTCTGGAAGCTCCACTGCAACAGCCGCTGTTGGGGAAGGGACAAAGGGGCGGCGGTCGCCCGATCTTGCCACCGCCACCCCTTCGCCCCTGGTAACGGCGACTGTTGTGCTGCTGCTTCCAGCTGGGATGCTGGAGGAGCTGCTGGCAGGGAGGGAGGGAAGAAGGGCAGAAGGGAGGTGGAAGGAAGGAAAGAAAAGCAGACACGCTGGAGGGAAAGAGGAAAGAAGGCAAGCAGGCAGGAAGGAGGCAGAAGGAAGGAGGGAAGAATGGAACTGGAAGGGAGGCAGGGAAGGAGGGAGGGAGAAAGGAAGGATAGGAGGATAGGGAAAGAGGAAAGAAGGCAGGCAGGCAGAAGGGAGGGAGGTGCAAGGAAGGAAGAAAGCATAGATAAGCAGGAGGGAAAGAAGGCAGGCAGGCAGGAGGAAAGAGGAAGGAGTGAACTGGAAGGGAGGCAGGGAAGGAGGGAGGGAGAAAGGAAGGATAGGAGGATAGGGAAAGAGGAAAGAAGGCAGGCAGGCAGAAGGGAGGGAGGTGCAAGGAAGGAAGGAAGCATAGATAAGCAGGAGGGAAAGAAGGCAGGCAGGCAGGAGGAAAGAGGAAGGAGTGAACTGGAAGGGAGGCAGGGAAGGAGGGAGGGAGAAAGGAAGGATAGGAGGATAGGGAAAGAGGAAAGAAGGCAGGCAGGCAGAAGGGAGGGAGGTGCAAGGAAGGAAGGAAGCATAGATAAGCAGGAGGGAAAGAAGGCAGGCAGGCAGGAGGAAAGAGGAAGGAGGGAACTGGAAGGGAGGCAGGGAAGGAGGGAGGGAGAAAGGAAGGATAGGAGGATAGGGAAAGAGGAAAGAAGGCAGGCAGGCAGAAGGGAGGGAGGTGCAAGGAAGGAAGGAAGCATAGATAAGCAGGAGGGAAAGAAGGCAGGCAGGCAGGGGGAAAGAGGAAGGAGGGAACTGGAAGGGAGGCAGGAAGGAAGGGAAGGAGGAAGGGAGGGTGGAAGGAAGGATAGACAAGTAAGAGGGAAAGAGGAAAGAAAGCATGTGACTACGGTGGGAGACGAGGAAAGACCGGTGTGCTATGTTATGCAGAGGTGTACTTGTAACAATTTTATAGACAAATGATACTATTTACAGTCGCGCAGGGGGGGGCGCGAAATGTTTTCTTCTTCCTAGGGGGGGGCATGACAGAAAATAATTGAGAAGCACTGGTATAAGACAAGATGACAAGACTGGAACCAATGTATATATTGTGATTGAACAGAAGGACAGACAATGCATTAAGTAGATTAATTGTTAATGGTTGAAACTAGCTGTACATAATGTGAATGTATGATCACTCCGACCCCGCGGCATTGCATTGTTTTAAATGTAAAAACAATAAAAAAATATATAAAAATCACCATTAGTCAATTGCAAAAGGCAATTTTATTTGGAACAGATTACATCCTGCAATGATACCACTAACACCGTCAAACATCAACATCTTCCTATCCCAGGTCCTTGGGAAGGACTCGCTAGGTGACCAAAAATGCCAAATCCAGTTTGAACATCTGGCTGACTGTGATTAACCATAATAATATAAAATTAAAATAATGTATCTGTTTTATGTTAAGGCAATGAGATAACATCTATATTGTATCTAGTTCTTTGCCTCAAGATATTAGAAGAATCTTGTAATGAATCTACATTTACAGTAAATTAGAATAAACTGTTAGGGATTGTAATCTATTTCATCAAATGTGCACAGAATAAGATAATTGGATTTATATGCAAGATAAAATGCAGTAAAATAATAACATTTGTCAAAAGAAAAAGAAATGTAGGAGTGGTAGACCATAATAAGCCACATAGATAATGGCTATTTGCAAAACATTTTCCTTTGCCTGTTTCAGGCAAATGATTTGGCTATTTTATAGATTAATTTGTAATCCTAAATAAATCTCCATTGATGGTTAAGAGTTTTGTAGCAGTTTACATTTATAGGAGTTTGTGAAATTAGGAGTTTGTGCAACAGAAAGGAAAACATGATTTAGTTAAAATGTAGTTTTTGGCACTGGATATCCAGCCATATCCTTTTATTGAGATCTTGTAAAATGGAAAAAGAAACAAAATTTCTTTTTAAATACTTGACAGGAATCCTTTGAAAGAGCAAAATACTGGGTAAAAGAACTCCAGAGGCAAGCAAGTCCCAACATTGTAATAGCTTTAGCAGGAAATAAGGCCGATCTAGCTAACAAAAGGGCTGTAGATTTTCAGGTAAGTTTTAGTTCTAATATTTTATCTGCAATTGTAGCTTTGCTAAAATAATGTATAGCAGGGGTCCTCAAACTTTTTAAATAGGGGGCCAATTCACAGTCCCTCAGACTGTTGGTGGGCCAGACTATAGTTTAAAAGGCTGTTTCCAAGGGTGCTTGTCTGCACATTGGTCTTGTGGCTGTTTCAGCCTTCTGGATGTGGCTCTTTTAAGAGGCAAGGTTTCCGAGGAACGCGGAAGGAGGGGTTTACCATAGAGACAAGGAGTTGATGCTCCCGAGAGCTCGCACGGGAAGGTGAAGTGGGAGGAATTCTTCCCTCCCCAGCTGCATGCAGTGGGTATTGGTCAGTCTGTGGGCAAAAGTGAGAGGGGCGAGGAATTAAGTTGGCAGCATGATCGAAGCTGGGATCAATGTAGGGGAGACTGCGGGGTTAGTTTGGCCCGGCAAATTATTACACACACACACACACACACACACACACACACACAGAGCTATCAAAGTGGATCCTGGGCGCTGCACTGCACTGCACTGCAGTGGAGAAACAGGCAATCAAGCAGCGGGCATGAAGGAAGGAGGAGGAGGAGGGAGAAGAGAGGGAAAACGTCCTCCTCCTTCCCTCGCACCGGCCGCTCAATTGCCTGTTTCTCCATTGCAGCACAGCACTGTGGACCTTGCCCCACCCACCACCGCCCGGATGCCCTTGCTTCCCCCAAGCATTTCTTTGCCTCGTTGATTTCCAGCTCCGCCGTGTTTCTTGCCATCGTGTGCAGGGAAACAAAAGTTTGAGGGACAAAAAAAAGTTCATTCAATTCCAACTTTGCGAAGATCTTTTTTTTTTTCCGCCAGAAGTTGGAATTGACTGATTGAACTTTTGTTTTTTAGTCCCACAAACATTTGTTTCCCTGCACATGGCAAGAAACGTGATGGAGCTGGAAATCAGGGAGCCAAAGAAATGCTTGGAGGAAGCGAGGGCATCTGGGCGGCGGTGGATGAGACAAGCTCTTCTGCTTACAAAAACGTTGTCTTTGACAGCCGATGCCGAAAGTAGAGAAAGAGCTGCCGGGAAGAAGCCAGTCAGCCCAGGAGTCGGGAATAGCCTTCCTCCCCCGCCCACACCCCTCCCCCACCTGCCACCCCTAAATTGCATCGCTAAAGGGGTGCAGAAAGCCCTGCCATGCCCAGCGGGGGTGGGTGGGTGGGGGGGGAGAAGAGCTGGCAAGAGGAGCCCTGTCTTGTTCCACATGCCCCAATGAAAGGCAGCAGAAGCCCAGCTGCTTTCCTTCTAAGGAAGGCGGGAAGACAGGCCCCGAATTTTGGTTCAAACTTTGGTTCATTATAACAAAGCAAAGACTGGTCAAGGAAAAAGATAGTTGCAGACAGTTGCAGGGTGGGGTCGATGGGGCATAACAATTATATTTTTAGCTGTAGACATTTATATTTTTATCTTTATGTTCAGACAGACCATGAGGGGTGTATCCTGTTACCTGTCCAGGACAGGGGATAGTTCCGTATTTGTCTAGCAGATGTTAAATGTTCCTTAACGTATTTTTATTCTTGGCTTCTTCTGTATTTTTCCATTTCTCCTTTTACCAATTTAGCAAATATATGCCTACGTATATGCTTACGTCAAAATGACTATATAGGATTGTTGATAAAGACTGTTCGGGGTTCAAACCCCTATATGCTGTTTGAGCTGTTTGAACCTGCGCAATAAACTTTCTTGCATTGCAAAGAGCTGGTCTTTGAGTTCTCAATTTCCACAACACTTCCCTGACATCTCCAGCGCTGGAAGCCAAGTGTCAGCCATGCACCCAGCCACCCATTCATCCCTCTCTGTGTCTCTGGGCTCACCTGGTGCCACAGTCCACCAAGCAGGCTGGGAAGGGCGCACCTGTGGTGGGGTGGATGGTGGCAGCAGCGGCTGGGCGTGCTCGGCAAACTGCTCGATGATTTGGGCAGGCAGATGTAGAGCACGCCCAGGTGGCAGACGTGGGCCAGGAGGTGCAGGAACAGCGGTGTCTCTAGGGACATCTGGGGGGGGGGAGGAGGAAGGGCGCTGGGCTGGGCCCACGGAGGGAAGCAGGGCCACTGCTGTGCCCACCTGCAGGCTGCCACCCACAAAGAGGCCGCCCGGGTAGTTGCGCAGCTCCAGCAGCAGCTCGTGGATCATGGCACTGCATGGGAACCAGGTCTGAGCCCCTCTTCGCAGGAGCCCCGATGATGCCCCCGGGCTCCTTAGGGCAGAGCTGGTCCCAGGCTAGATTGACCCCCTGCAAAGCCTGTTGTCTGCCGAGGAGCTCGGCTGAGGCCTCTCCCACCTCCCTGTGACAGGATGGGGTTCTTCAGGCACTTAGCTTGGCCACCTGTTTAGGAGATTCAGCCCCTCCCTCCCTTCTCAGAGCTATCCTGGGGTTTTTCCTGCGCCGACGTTGCTTGCTTGGAGGGTGGCGGGGGGGGGGGCGTTAGAGGAATGTGGGCCAGATAAATTGCTTCGGCGGGCCGTATCTGGCTTGGGGGCCGTAGTTTGAAGACCCCTGATATATAGGAATGTGAAACACTATATTGTGTGCACAATTATTAGGCATGTTGTATTTTTGAAGATTAATTTTATTATTGAACAACTACAATGGTCTTGGTCAATTCAAAATGTTAAGAAACTGCAGACCTGAATATTTAAGAAAGTAAAAGTGAGGTTTTGACTTTCTTAGGAGAATATTTATGTGTGCACAATTATTGGGCAACTATTAGTATGCACAATTATGCAACTAAATGAAAAATGAAAATCTTCCCATCTCACTTGCTTATTTTCATCTGTTAAAGTAAAAATAATAAACAACTCAAAATTTACAAATAAACATGTTAATAACATGTAAATAAACATTTCAAAAAAAAAAATCAGTGACCAATATAGTCACCCTTCTTTTCAATAACAGTCTTAAGCCTTCCATTCATGGAGTCTGTCAGTTTTTTATCTGTTGATGATCAACCTTTTGTGCAGCAGCAACCACAGGGTCCCAGACACTGTTCAGAGAGGTGTACTGTTTTCCTTCACCGTAAATCTCCTGTTTAAGAAGGGCCCATAAGTTCTCAATAGGGTTTAGGTCATTTCAGGAAGGGGGCCATGTCATTATTCTGTCATCTTTAAGGCCTTCAATGCATGTGATGGAGCATTGTCCTGCAAAAAAACCATGGTTTTCTTGAAAGATGCAGACTTTTTCCTGTTCCGATGCTTGAAGAAAGTGTCTTCTAAAAACTGGCAGTAGGTTTGGGAGTTGATTTTGAGTCCATTTTCAACCTGAAAAGGTCCAACTAGCTCATCTTTAATAATACCTGCCTATACCAGTACGCCACCTCCATCTTGCTGGCATCTGAGTCGAAGTGGAGCTTTGTGTCCATTACTGATCCAGCCACGGGCCCATCCATTTGGTTTGTCACGAGTCACTCTCATCTCATCAGTCCATAAAACCTTTGACAAATCTGTCTTCAGATATTTCTTGGCCCAGTCTTGCTGTTTCAATTTATGTGTCTTGTTCAGTGGTGGTCGGATTTTAGCCTTCCTTACGTTGGCCATTTCTCTGAGCATTGAACACTTTGTACTTCTGGGCACTCCAGGTAGGTTGCAGTTCTGAAATATGACAGCACTGGAGGATAATGGGTTCCTGGTAGCTTCACGTTTGATTCTTCTCAAATCTTTGGCAGTTAAGGTGCATCTTTTTTCCCCAACACATTTCTTGCGACCCTGTTGACTATTTGCAACAAAACGTTTGAAAAACCTTTTACAATTTTTGACTTTTCAGAGTCAGTTAAATCTCTTTTTTTGCCCATTTGGCCTGAGGAAAAGAAGCTGCCTAATAATTATGCACACCTTGATATAGTAAATCTCCTTAGGCCACACCCTCCCTCATTACACAAATAGACATCACCTGATATGCTTATATCCACTAAGCATTCAAGTTCATACAGCTTGGAGGTGGAAAATATTCATTAAAATGATACCTAATAATTGTGCACACAGTGTATAGTCATAGTATTACTTCGGTAGGATTCTGCTAGTTAGATCTTTATTTTGTGCTTCATATTGTGAATATTTTTAAGTCATCACTCACTTTCTAAAATCTGAAATGACAATGACAGTGGTTGGGAAGCAAATGGCTGTCCCAAAGGTGCTTTTTCAAAAGGCAACTGGACTTTCTCTTGTATTTTTCCCCCTTGAAGATGTTTCATTTCATATCCAAGAAGCTTCTTCATTTCTGACTGAATGATGGAGAATGGAAGGTTTTCCATTATATTCCTTGCTATCTGGTTGTTAGCACTCTCTCTGACAGTCATTGAGGCCACTTGCAGGTTTATCTGTGCCCTCAGTGTCAACTAAATAGTGTAAATGGGTGTGAAACATTCTTAGAACTGCTCAGTGTCAGGGTTCCAAGTAACACCCCTAACGAAAGAAGACTCCGAGGCTTGAGATTCCTCAAAGTTCCATATTGGCACATCTGGGAAAACCTGAATCTGAAAGTTTCCAGGCTTTCCCCACCCAAATGAAAGTTCAAGTCCCTGCCCCCACCCCCACTCCATGTCCATCACATGGACCAATCAAGCACCGTCCCAACTAGAGATGCCTCCCAGTCACGCCACTCCAGGTGCAGGGCAAATGTCCTTGACTCTGAGAAAGGAATGTTATTTTGACTATATCTACCCCACTCTATATAATCCCCCCTCCCACTTTCTCACAGCAATAAATGTGGCATGCCTGAAGGCCCAATGCAAAAGATGGCTTCCAGGACTGACAGGCCACCCCCTCCCCCACATCAGAAGATCATGTCCTGCAACGAGAATAACACGGGGTTAACATCAAAATCCTAACCACCTTCCCCCCCGGGGGGGGGGGGGCTTTGGCTTGTCAGGATATTTGTCATGGAATTTCTTAACTAGCCTATCTGATTTCAAATCCCAGCTTTTGACCCACGTAGCTTCAGACAAAGGGTACCCTTTCCAATGAACTAAATATTGTAAACGAGCCCTATACAATCTGCAGTCCAAAATCTTTTTTATTTCATAATGCGTGTCAACTCTCCTTGTTGACATTCCATGCATACCGTCGGCGGAGCCAGATCTCAGATTACAGTAGCTGGTTTGAGATGGGTGTATCTATTGGGTAACGTGATTTATGACACAGACTGAGGGGAGGAAAGGAACAGGGGCAAAGTTCAGAAGCAGATAAACAAAGCAAAGAAATGGCTGCGAATAAATCTTGCCTAATGAATAATGCCTAATGAAGATGTTAATAAATCACTGGTTTTTGTATTAAAACATTGGCTTGATTATTATGAATCAATTACGACATTGTTAGGAAACTTCACAATAGGTTTCCCCTAGTTCTACTATAGGCTTAGGAGGTGCCTGGGTTTGAGGTCTCAAGCGAGACCCAAGGGCTGGTTTCAGCAAGCTGCAGTGAAATACAGGATGTACTTTCCCTAGAATGCAGGGGAGGCTAAGCTGAAGTGTTACTGGGTTAAATACTTACACTATTGGAAACAGACCTAAAATTTTAGGTCCCAGCTTTTTGCTAGGCAGTCTTAGCCATATGTATTTGGTAGACAGAAAAACCCTATCTCCACATGGAAGGGGGTTTGAAGAGATCAGTGTTTGTCTGCTTGCTCTTTGTACTTGTCAGCGGCTTCTGCGAGTGCTTTTTTTTGTATTCTCCCACCTCTTCTTTAGTGACTCCATCCATTCAGTCAAAGTCATGAAAGAGTGGGGTTTTCTGGGCAGTTCAGGCATGGGGACAAACTCTGTGCCTCTGGTAACCTGGAAGGGGGTTAATCCTGTGCTGCTGTGCATGGCATTGTTCTACGCCACTTCTGCAAACAGCAACAGCTCCGCCCAGTTTTCTTGTTGGTAATCCACATAGCATCTTATATACTGTTCCACCGTTGTGTTTGTGTGTTCTGCCGCGCCGTTCATGCTTGGATGAAAAGCCGAGCTGAGTCCTTGTGTGGATCTGATGGATCTCAGTAACTCCCTCCAAAACTTTGCAGTGAATTGGACTCCTTGATCTGAGATGACCTGGCAGGGTCTTCCATGCAGTAGGTAAATTTATTTGATGAACATCTTGGTCAGCTTCTTTGCAGAAGGCAACCCTGAGCAAGCGGTAAAGTGGGCTTGCTTGGAAAATAAGTCTATCACTGTGTTTCCCCCACTGTTTGGGAGTTTGATGATAAAATCTATTGCAATTTCTTCCCAAGGTCTGCTGGGGCTTGCCACTTCTTGAAGGAGTCATTGAAAGTCTCATCTTCATGGCAGCACAGGTGGTGCAGCTTTTCACATAGTCTTCCACTTCCACTTTCATCTTTGGCCTCCAAAATTGCCATCTGCAATCAGCACCTCCAGCCTCAAGCTTGCAGGGACATATAGTTTGGATCCCTTCCAGGCTAGCCCATCCCTCATGGTCAGGACGTCTCTGTTGTCTGTGAGCCAAGGGTCTTCAGGAAGTGTGGTTTTTAGTGTGGCTGTCAACTTGTCCCAGCTGGGGTTGGGTGGCCCTCTAGATTGGCTTCTGGTGGTGACCTGCGCTGCTTGCTGTGTGTGTGTGTTGGGATGATGGCGTGGATGACTTCCTCCCTGTGGCTGTCAAATTGCGGCTTTCTTGACAGGGCATAAGCTAGCAGGTTTTTTTCCTGCTGGGATGTACTTCAGCTTGAATTTGAAACTGCTAAAGTATTGTGCCCAGCGGACTTGCTTGGGAGACAGCTTCCTAGGGGTTTTCAGAGCCTTGAGGTTTTTGTGATCAGTCCAGACCTCGAAAAGCACCTTCCCCCCTTCCAAGAAATGCCTCCAGGAGAGGAGGGCCCACCAGACCGCGTAGGCTTCTTTCTCCCAAATGGCCCACCTTCTCTCAGTGTCAGTGAGCTTTTTGGACACATGGGCACAGGGCAGGAGTTGCCCTTGGGGGTCCTTTTGGAGGAGCACATCTGCCATGGCTACATCATTGGTGTCTGCTTGGATGATGAACTTTAGTTCTATATCTTGGTGCTGAAGGATCGGCTCCTGGGCAAACAGCCATTTTAGATTCTCAAAGGCTTTTCAGCAGTCCATTGTCCATGCAAGTGGCGGGTTTGGCTTTTGTGTCGTAAGCAGCTCTGTTAGAGGCAGGGCGACTTCTGCAAATGCCAGGATAAACTGCCTGTAAAATTTGGCAAATCCCAAGAAGCTTTGAAGTTGTCTGCAGGTGCGTGGGGGGTTGCCAGTCTAACACTGGTTTTACTTTCCCTGGATCCATTTCCACCCCTTCGCTGGATATCTGGTAGCCTAGGTAATCTAGAGAACGTTTGTCAAATTTGCATTTTGACAGCTTTGCGTAAAGCTTTGACACGAGTTTTTTCAGCACTTGCCGCACTAGCTTTACATGTTCATCAAGGGTCTCACTGAATATAAGAATGTCAACCAGGTAAACGAGGACCCCTTTGTATAGGTGCTCATGTAGTACCTCATTGATTAGCTGCATGAACACTGCTGGGGCTCCCTGCAGGTTGAATTGCATGATTTTAAATTGGAAGCTACCGAGTGGACAGTTAAAGGCGGTTTTCCATTCATCTCCTTCCTTGATTCTTATGTGGTAGTAGGCTTCTCTTAAATCCAATTTGGTGAACACCTTGCCCTTGGCTAAGTGGTTTAGCATGTCTTTCATGAGGGGGAGAGGGTAGGTGTTCTCCATGCACACAGCATTAATTCCACGAAAATCCATGCAAAATCTCACACCACCACCACCCCTGTCTGTCTTTTCCTTAAAGTGTACTGGGGCTGCCACTTTGGATTTTGCGGCTTGGATGAAGCTAAGTTAGCATCGATGTATTTTCTCAACTCATCCATTGCTTTAGGAGTCATGGAGTACTTCTTAGGTTTGGGTAGTTTAGCCCCTGGCACGAATTTGATCACGCAATCGGTTGAGTGGTGAGGGGGTAGTAGAAAGTTGCAATCTTCTTCACTAAACCCCCCCTACATATCTCGGTATTCTTTTGGCACCTGTAGGCCACTGGGCAGTCCATCAGTAGCAGAGACTGCGGCTTCGGGTTCGCTGGCACTGTTGGGGCTTGTGGCCTTCTAGCACTGCTCTGGCTTTATGGGTGGCAGTGACCCAATGTCTATGTTTATTTTTCTGTAGCTGTCCTCCCAGGTGATGGTTGGTCCCCATTTGTCTAGCCATGCAAGACCTGGTATAATTGATTCAGTCATCTTTGGGGCTATGACTAACCAGATGAGTTCTCGGTGGTGACCCATTTCCAGTCTGACAAGCTTGGTGACTAATGTGGCAGGGCCCCCGCCGATTAGTGTCTCATCGACCTGCTCAAAGCAGATGGGGCACGCTAGGGGTCTCATGCATATGCCTAACTTCTCAACTATGGGGAGGCTGATTAGGCAGCAAGTGCAGCCCCTGTCTGTGATGGCTTTTACTTCCCCCTGGACCCCATTTCTGGCACTACTATTCTGGTCTTGATAGTAAAGGGGCAGATGGCTGTACTTACCATCGGGTTGTCGTTGCTGCTGCTCTCTTTTGCGGCAGCTAGAGGAGCCTCTCTGGCTGGAGTTCCATTCCTGACTTAGTCGGGAAGGAGTGGAATCTCTACAGCCTGCTTGGCGAGTCTTCCTTTATCGGGCAGCTTCCACAGGGTTCTCCTCGTCCCAGCCATGGCTGAAGGCCGAGCTTGAGGAACCGGGGCCGGAGTCTAGCATTCAGAAGCCCGGTGCCTGTGTTGACCACATCAGTAGCATTTGACAGCCCTGGACAGTGTGGGAGGTATCGCTTCAGCTTTTTTAACCTGGGTTCGGCGCCCCAGGGTTCTTCTCGCTGGTTTGCCCATGGTTTCCTGTGCAGGTGGATTTCCAGGTCCATGGCGACAGCTGTGTTGTACCATTCTTGTATGAGTTCTGGTACACCTCTGATGCTGCAGGCTTGCCTGAGGTCTGGGTCGAGGGCCTCCTTGAAGTGGTGTACTAGGAGGCGTTCTGGCCAATCTCTTAGCTTCCTGGCTAGTCTCTGAAACTCCCAAATCAATTCTTTTAGGGGTCGACCAGCTTGCTTCTGCATCTTGATCTCAGCTTCCACCCAATGGGCCATGTCCTTGAACCGACCCCGCATCAGTTGGACAAACTCGTCGGCATCTTCTAGCTCAGGTGCTTCTTTGTCATGAAGTTCCTCTATCCAGTCCACCACATCTCCTTCGTTCATGCCATCTGCGATGGCTGAAATCAATTCCCAATCAGATGGGTATTGATTTCCATATTGATCGATGTAAGTGCAGAGTCGGTTGAGAAAGTAGGCTAGCCTCCCTGGAGTCCCGTCAAACGTCGCCCTGAACCACGGAGGGGGAGCAGCTGGTGGGACTGGCTGCTGTGCCTGTGCGGGTTGCTTGGCTGGAACCTGTTCTGGGACCACAGCCAGAGGTTGGCATTGTGGCTGTGGCTGGACAGGTACCTGTTGCAGAGCTATAACTGGCAGCTGGAATGGAAGGGCATTGGTTGTGGTACTGGGGCAAGCGTCCACTGGTATTGCACCCACCATTGGCCGGGGTAGAATGCCCATCAAGATGGGTTCTGGTTCGCTGGCAGCAGTCCAAAGACCGGCTGCTGTGGTGGAGTACTTGTGCCGCAGAATCCTTGCTGCAGTCCCTGCATCACTGGGCTGGGCTGGTTCAGTAGACTCAGTTGCTGGGTCACCTGCAATCCTGTGGTGACCGCTGCCGCAGCAGGTCTAGCCCGATGTGTGAGGCTGTGGGCTGAAGTGGTCCATGCTGAGTGGAAGGAGGTAGATGCTCCGCTCAGTGGTGCTGCGGTTTCTTTGCCTGGGAAGGTGAACATAGGCTGGGCCAAAGTCCATCTAGGCTGTTTGTTGCCAAGGTGTTGAGTGGCACTGCCCACACTGAGTTGGCCAAATTGCTCCAGGAGACCGTCTAGTGACTGGCTGCATGACGGTGGCAGGAATCCCCATTCTTCAGAGCGCTTGCGGCGCATCTGCTTTGGCATTCTCCACTTGAGGGTTGGGGCTTGTCCCACATCCATCTGTGGTTCTGACAGCATCTTCTGGAATGGCATGGCTCCTGCAGCTTCATCTCACAGGGTCTGGTCCAGTTGCTCGGCCTGCTCAGGCACCAGCTCTTTGGGCCGGGCACCCATCTGGTGCGCCCTCTCTGCGGCTTTTTCTGCTTCCACCACTGTTTGGGTAGGGGAGTAGATGTTCTTGACATAAAGCAACAAACCATCCCCTGTGGCTCCATCCGTGGCTTTCTTGTCTTCCTCCATCTTCCCTGAGTCTTCTCGCCTCCCGGTTTCGGGTTGATGATCAGGGCTCAGGACCCTGGACAGCACCCCGGAGTTCGGGGGAGCTGTTTGAGGTTTTAAAAGGGATTTGGGTTAATTGTCAGGGTTCCAAGTAACACCCCTAATGAAAGAAGACTCTGAGGCTTGAGATTCCTCAGAGTTCCATTTTATTAGAGATGTCATATTGGCACATCTGGGAAAATCCAAATCTGAAAGTTTCCAGCTTTTCCCCACCCAAACGAAAGTTCAAGTCCCTGCCCCCCCCCCCCCAATATGTCCATCACATGGTCCAATCAAGCACCATCCCAACTGGAGGTGCCTCCCAGTCACGCCACTCCAGGTGCAAGGCAAGATGTCCTTGACTCTCTGAGAAAGGAATGTTGGAATGTTATTTTGACTGTATCTACCCCACTCCATATAATCCCCCCTCCCAGTTTCTCACAGCAATAAATGTGGCATGCCTGAAGGCCCAATGCAAAAGATGGCTTCCAGGCCTGACACTCATTCCAATTGCCTTTTGAAAAAGCACCTTTGGAACAACCATGACCTGGATGACTGAGACTCTAATTAGACATGAAGCAAATGGTTTTAATTATTTATGCCAACAGAGTACTACAAAAAGAACTATAAATTCTCCCTCATTATTAAACAACATGGTCATATTTGGTACAATAATTTCAATTGATTATAGCTGCCAGATGAAATTGAAGAACGTAACTCATGTTATACTATCACTACATATTTCCAAAGAGAAAGCTAAAAGAATATTTAATCTTAGATGCTACCAGAAGTTCAAAAGCCTGGGTGTACACTATTTAGTTTATGTAACATGCATTAGTTAATATGTTTGAATAAATAAAATACTGCATTTGGACTGTGGAGGCCTAACTTCAAATTGTCTGATAGTCTTGGAGTACATGGGATGATTTTGGTCAATCCTTAAACTACTTAACAGGTTTATTACAAGATGGAATGTGAGAATATCTAGTCAGGTTAGTATATATGGGACAATAATACATTTTTTGACAATT
Source organism: Natrix helvetica (assembly GCF_964273705.1). NCBI lineage: Eukaryota > Metazoa > Chordata > Lepidosauria > Squamata > Natricidae > Natrix > Natrix helvetica. The sequence continues at coordinate 46,298,987 of NC_138555.1, forward strand.
GGCCACTGTATACCACCACACTGAATTTGAAATGAAACATTCAAGTTTATATAGAATCTATATAAATAGCACTGTAACCATATCTGTAACTTCTAACAATTTCCCTTGTTGGCAGTTGTGTCTTCTAATAAGTATAATGCCTTAATTAGAATCTATTTTTCTTTATCCTATGATCACCCACTTTCAGATTTTAGCTTTGGAATAGTGAGCATTTATAGGTCCTGAGAAGGAAACATTCAGCAGCCCCATATTTCATTTCTACTTCACCGAGTTAAAGTAGTGCTTTCTTGGTCTATGCATTTGTGATCATTTGTGTAGTTGTCACTGCAAACCTTCACAAATATATTCTGTTGCTGAGAGCATTGATCTGATTAACTAGTCAGGTTAAAATTTGACCTTTAAACACAGTTCTAGCTGCAGACAATACTTACATTTTATATAACACAAAACTACTCCAAGAAAAATATATGGGCATTTTAAATTTACAGGAAGCACAGTCTTATGCAGATGACAACAGTTTATTATTCATGGAGACATCAGCTAAAACATCAATGAATGTAAATGAAAAATTCATGGCAATTGGTAAGTAAACTATTACTTAGAGCAGGGGTGTCAAACTCTATTTTATTGAGGGCCACATTGGGGTTGTGTTTGACCTCGGAGGGCTGGTGTGTGTGTGTGTGTGTGGCTAGGGGTTGGCGTGGTCATGGTGGGTGTGGCCGGGGTGGGCATGGCCATTTGACGCAGGCTATCTCTTCTACCAGATATTACTGGCAAAAATTTATTACTTATACTTCATACTCCACTAAACTTTTTATTTCTAAATTTATACCCTATTGTTTAATAGTAAATTGTTTTTCCAGGCAGAAAAGCTATTTAGACTATTGTATTTTTATTATTCAACTAATAATAATAATTCAATAGCATAAATAACATAATACAAGCTCTAACAGCAGGGGTGAATTTCCAGGATAGTAAATAGAAATGGCTGTCAATTATAGATTGTTGATTGTAGATTAAATGGACCTACAGTATGTAAAATCTGGCATTAAACTGTACTATTAACATAGGATGTTGCTTGTTTTCTATCCAGATCAGGCACTTACTTGAGGCCACATAATTGCAATCCAGTCCAATCTAGTCCTGCAGCACTCTGCCGGCCAAAAATGCGTGCGGGGGCCACACGCCACGCCCCCCCCCAAAGCCTGTTTTGGCCAGCAGAGGTACTGCGGGCCGGTCCTTTCACATTTCCAGGCTGGCCCCGTGGGCCTTGAGTTTGACATCCCTGACTTAGAGGAATAGTTTTAAAACATTTGTGTGACACATTTAAGACAGAGCAATCATCAAAATCATCAAACTAGAGTGGCAAATAATTTTTCATTCTTAATCATAAAATGTAGGGTAGTTTTATATAAATTGCAGCTATTTACAAATTGATAGTCTTTAAACAGCATTGATAGAATGTAGAATGTTGAAATAAAAAGATTTACAAAGATAAAGTTCACTTTGAACATGCAACTTGATTTATCTTTAATGAAGCACTTTTGTTTATTTATTCATGAAATTTATTTGCCGCCCATCTCATATCCAATGACTCTGGGTGGCTTACAGCATAAAGCCATTAAAACATTGAAAAACATTAAAACCAACAATCATAGAAACACAGCAGATAATATCATTAACAAATAAAATCATTAACACCGAATGGGAGAGGAGGGAGCTGGACACACGGGGTGGGGAGGTGGGATTAAGTTTTAATTAGTCAACCACCTCCAATATGAAGCTCCCCCATTGGGTCCTTAAGCCATCTGGCAGAGCCAGGTCTTAAAGCTCTTATGGAATGTCAGGAGGGTGGGAGCCAATCTCACCTCAGGAGGTAAGATGTTCTAGAGGGCAGGAGCCACGGCAGAAAAGGCTCTTCTCCAGGAGCCTGCCAGCCAAAATTCCTTGGCTGACAAGATCCGCAGTATGCCCCCTCTGCCAGTGTGGGTGGGGTGGGCCAGTCCAGTCCCATTGGGGTGAGACAGTTCCTCAAGTAGCCTGGATCCATGCCATGCAGGGCTTAAAAGGTGATAATCAACACCTTGAATTGCACCCGCAACAACACTGGCAACCAGTGCAGCTTGCGAAGCAGTGGTGTAACATGGGCCATTCTAGGGGATCTAAGAACTACCCATGCCACTGCACTCTGTGCCAGCTGTAGCTTCTGAATGCTCTTCAAGGGTAGCCCCATGTAGAGTGCATTGCAATAGTCCAAACGTGAGATGACTAGGGCTTGAGTGAATGAGCGCAGGGATTCCTGATCCAGGAAAGGCCACAACTGGCACACAAAACAAAGTTGTGCAAAGGCTCTTCTAGCTGTGACTGCCAAACCAACACAAGACAGTGCTGCCCAGCCCCACCCTCCGTAACCATCCCAAAAGGATACCATGGCTAATGGTATCGAAGGCAGCTGAGAGGTCAAGGAGAGTGAGGATGGTTGCACTACTTGCATCCCACTCTCACTAGAGGTCACCAACAAGTGTGACCAATGCTGTTTCTGTCCCATAACTGGGCCTGAATCCTGACCTTTTCCACAACCTTCTCTAAAAAGGGAAGATTGGAAACTGCACAGAAGTTGTCCAGGTAGGTGGGATCAAGTGATAGATTTTTGAGGAGGGGGCAAACCAGGGCCTCCTTAAAAGGCCCTATAAACATCCCCTCCTGAAGTGATGTATTAATCACTGCTTGAACCCACCTGCTAGTCACCGTCCTGGAGGCTTTCACCATCCAGGAGGCAAAAGGATCTAAATGGCAGGTGGTGGCACTAACAGCATTGAGGACCCTGTTCACTTCATCAGGATCAACAGGGTCAAATTGTTTCTATATAACTGGGCAAGACCTCTCCCCGGGCATCTCACATGGATCTGCTTTATGCATGGGTTCAAACTGAGAATGAATCTGAGTGACTTAGTCCGTCAGATGTTGAATAAATTCCTCTGCATGGCCCGAAGATGATCGCACGAACCATCCCATCCCAGGAGGGATTACATGACCCGGAACAGGGCCGCTGGGCAACACTCTACAGACACAATAAGAGTGGAGAATAATGCTGTTTTGCCTCCTACCACCATGAGATAGGCCTTGATAGCGGCTCTAAGTTGTGTCCAGTTGGCATCATCCTTTGTTTTCTTCCAGCAATGCTCTCCTCATCTGTTAACCCTTTTCAAAACCCGCAACTCCTCCATGAACCATTTCTAGGTAAAAAATACAGTATTTTCTTGTAGGTTCGGCAGGAGGGGCTACAACAGGGTTTAGTCACAGCCTGATTGGTCCAGAGACTGAGGGATTTTTCTTTAAGTATCCTCCTATCCCTCTTGGCTCCCAGTTTCCCTCAGTCTTTCCAAGCACTAGCTGTGGCTCCAGCGAGGTACCTTTTATTCTACTTAAAGGAAAAATTCGAGTAATTCGATTTAAACTTAAATTGCAAAATAATAATAATAATAATAATTTTTTAAAAAGAGAGAATATTGAAATAAATTGAGATAGACTGCGGCCAGGGGGATTAATCCCTACGATGGGAGGGCCTAGGCCCTACCCCAGCCACTTGAGAACGGCCCGATTCCTGGGTGTGCAGGGGTGGCACGTTCATGGCAGTCTGGGCGCATCAAGTTCGGCGGGCGGCAGATCAGCAGAGCCGCGTAATTCCTAGAAGCCGCTTCAAGCGGCCACCGGAGCTTTGGAACCTTCTCCCAGGCCCTTCAGCTTCCCACAGTGGATGCCCCGGTCGCCTTGCTCGCTAATGCTTCCACCGTAGTTTCAGCCGACGTGGCCGATAAACTTAAACCAGAGGACAAGCGTGCGGAGCTTACCCTCCGTAAGAATTTCAACGCTTCTGCCTGGGCCATTAAATCCGCTGCAGCAGCGTCCTACTTTAATCGGACCACGGTCATGTGCCACTCTTGATTCGATTAAGTTTGCATCCAGGGCATTGTCCACCTCGGTACCTTCGAAACGCCTATTGTGGCTTCGCAATTGTTAGATGGACAATAAGTCCAAGTGGAACTTAGCAGCTGACCCCTTCTCTGGGCCTAACCTCTTTGGGGCTTCCCTAGAGCCCCTCCTTGTGGAGAACAAAGATAAGAAGAAGGTTCTCCCTTCTAACACTAAAAAGCCGGACACTCGTCAATCTTCGTACCGTAGGCCCTTCTCTTACAGACCCCCAGACCAGGACTACCGTCAGCAGCAGTACGCCCCTTACAGATATGATAGACAGAGTCAGCGGCCATTCTATCAAGACAGAAACAGATACCAGGGGCAGTCCAAGCGGCCCTTTCATGGAGGGGGCGTGTTAAGTAAGTAAGCTCCCCGTTAGGAGAGCGAATGTGCAGAGAAGCGTAATGAGAGTGGTATGGAAGAACACGCACAAACCAGCATACAGGGACACTGAATAGTATAAAAATATAGTAGTTTACTATGTGGAAATATAGAGGTATTCAGAGTTCAGTTTACAGTCCAAGTCATACTCGGTTCAGTCAGTCAGTTATCAAATAATCAGTCTAGCACACAAAACAGCTAACAGTAGCAAAACACAGTACCTCACAATACACCGATCAGCGTCTAACAAACAAAGAGCTAACAGTCATTCTGGCTCCCTCTTATGGCTGCTTGAGGTAACAGGAACCAATTACATCTCTCTAGCATTTAAAGTAACAGATACATTTGTTACAATCATGGCTTATATACATTGCCAAGCCAAGACTAGCGTTACATCCCTAACAAGGCGGCCGCCCCTTCCGCAGAGGGAAATGACTCCAACCCGAGTCAACCCATAGGCAGCCGTCTAGCATCCTTTGCGGATCAGTGGGACCACATAATATCAGATGCCTGGGTCAGGTCAACAGTCAGGAATGGCCTCCGCCTGGAGTTCCTCTTCCCTCCCCCGAGGCTCTTCAGGACCTTCCCACTGTCCAGGGATCCGGAACGACATCGTTTGATGCTCCTGGCAATCCAACATCTGCTGGAGATTCGGGCGGTCGAACCGGTCCCTCCGGAGGAGTGCAGTCTGGGTATGTACTCCAACCTGTTTGTCGTCCCGAAGAGCTCCGGGGGATAGAGGGCGATCCTGGATCTGAAGCGCCTAAACTCTTACCTAGTTTACCGGCACTTCTAGATGTTCAAGAATCTTCCACCTCCGATTCCATATTTGGCCACCAAAATTGACGCCTGGTGAGGTGGAGCGTTTTTAGGAATCCAAAGTGGCCTCCTAGTTCCGCCTCATGGCTTCGCTGTAGAACTTCCAGCCTCAACCATGTGGGGATGTACAGTTTGGACCCCTTCCAGGCTAATCCATTTTCCATCGTTAGGATTTCCTGGTTATTGGTGAGCCACTGGTCTGTTGGGAGCGCCAATTTCATAGCTGTCATCAGCTTATCCTGGCTTCGGTTACTGTCGTACTGCGGTTTTCTCGACAAAACATCCCCCAACAAGTTTTTGGGTACTTGTTGGACCCCTGGGTTTCTGGTCTCTGCTGTAGGTGCTGCAGGTTCTGGGCTCTTGGGTTCAATCATCCCTGACTGGCCCTTTTCCTCCACCGGTGTTAGCGGCCCAAACGCAATAATCAATTTCCTACCACCGTCTTCCCACTTTATCGTAGGCTTCCACTTGTCAAGCCATGCAAGCCCCAAGATTATTTTTTCCGGCATCTCTGGAGCCACAATGAATCTGAGAAGTTCATAGTGGCGGGCCACTTTTAATTTCACCAGTTCAGTTATTAGTGTGGCTGGGGCCCCTCCAATTAGCGTTCCATCTACCTGCTCAACCCAAATGGGACTGGCTAGAGGTCTTGTGCATATGCCTAGTTCAGTGATGGCGAACCTATGGCACGCGTGCCACAGGTGGCACGCGGAGCCATTTGTCAGGGCACGCGAGGCACTGCCCTGTCAGCTGGCCAGCGTGCATGCGCGTGCTGGCCAGCTGAGTTCACCCTTTTTTAAAGCCATTTTTCACCCTCCCCACTGGGGGGTTCACGCATTGCATTATGGGTGTGGCACGCCCGCACACGACCCCCCCCCTGCGCTCCCTCCACTTGTGGCACGCGAGCCAAAAAAGGTTTGCCATCGCTGGCCTAGTTGCTTGACAATCGACATGCTGATTAAGCATCGAGTGCAACCGGTGTCCACAACTGCTTCAACTTCCCCTTCCACCCCCGTCTCAGGTACTTGGAGGTTGATTTGGAAGGCGAAGGGGTGGATGGGTGCACTCACCAGTGGGTCATCTTCGGCATTTTCCTCCTCCGAGGCCTCCCTCTTGGTAGGACTTTTCGTCACCATAGGTTGGGGATCCTCTTCCAGAGGTTGTTGGCCCAGATGACTCTTTTCTGGTGGTATCTGGGGCCTTCTCTTTACTGCCGTGGCAGTTGGTGCACACGTTTGTGGCATTGGGGCTGGAGCCAAGCACTCTGCTGCTCTGTGGTCAAGTTGACAGCAACGGTGACATTTTATTTGCCCCCACGAGGAAAGGAACCTAGTTACATCTCTAAACTTAGGAACCGCCTCATCACATTGTTCCGCTATCCATCCTGTAGCTTCCCCCTTGGTAATCCCTTCTTCCATTGTTGAGAACCTGAAAAGTGGTATCTTTTCCATCCATACTCTGGGAAGAAAGCCCAATTTGGTGGTGCTTTATTCACAAGCTGCAGCCCAATTTCCGGTGGCTGGCAAGTGAAAGATGCTGGCCAAATCCCTTCTTGCTGGCTGGGTTGAATTTCCCATTTTGATAGGGAATCTGTCTTCAACTCAGTTGCAGGGTAATGGATGATTTCATTTATCGCTGTTTGGAAGGAGTCAAAATCTCCACTCCAGTTTTTTTCCCCCCAAGCCTTGCTTCCAAGATGGGGGGAAGGAGGGGGAGCATGCACTCACATTTAGTTGCTCAAGCTGATCTGGGACTTTCATTCTCCCTCCGTGTGGTGAATTAGTTTCCTCCTCCGGTCACATCTTCCCCGACGCTATTTATCTGAAATTTCCCTCTCCCACAAATTCCTTCGCTTCTTGGGAGAGATGTAGAGAAGCGTCCCATCTCAGCTTCTTATCTCAAAAAGCTTTCTCTTAATTGTTTGCTGATATTTTACGCTGACCTGGTCAGCGTTGGGAAATCAGCACCCCCTCACCAGCCCCCGTGCCGGGGTGCTGGTGATTTATTTTAGAGAAAGATTTGGGATAATGTCAGCATTCCAAATATCATGCAGAATTAAATCAGAGTCCAAGGCAGCGCTATCCTTAAAGTTCCAATTTAATAAGACAGACATGTTGGCAACAAACTGTGGAATCCCAAATCTGAAAACTTCCTGGGATTCCACCCAGTTGAAAGTTCATGATCTTATCCCCACACCCATAAATCCATCACATGGTCCAATCTTCTTCGGCCACGCTGGCATCTCCACCCAGCTGGTTCCGGTCAGGTGCAGAAGTGAGGAGACAAAAGATGACCTTGGGCTTCTAGAAAAGAATGACAACAACACATTCCACAATTCTACTCCTTTCTATTCCCCCTCCCAATTACTACACTAATGAAACAGCACAGTGAAATAATAGAAAGTGTGGCAGGCCAAAGATCCTAAAAGGAACATAACTACAGGCCTGACACCTGGGGTTTTCTATAAACTTTCCCAAAAGTCACCTCTCACCCTCAACAAGAATCCTACATCTGGGCACAGTGATAGACTCGAGATCAGGGCTAGTCCGCCTCTCGCCAGAATGCCTGTCGAGCCTTCAATCCTTGGCACGGCACGTCCGCGCAAGTCGGTCAGCTTCCATCCTGACCTTGACCAGCTTGCTGGGCAAGATGGTGTCCTGCATAGGAATCATGCCTTGGGCCCGTCTCCACTCCCGGACTCTTCAGTGGCTGCTCATTCCCTTCCAATGACAATGCATGAGCAACTCGTCACATTCGATCCGTCTGACTCCGGGCCTCCGCTGGTCCCTAAAGTGGTGGCTGTCTCCAGCCTTGAACCGTGGGGCCGAGTTTTGGGAGCCGGCCCGCACATCCATCACAACAAACGTGAGTCTCTTTGGCTGGGGAGCAGTGATGGGATCCAGCATGGCGCAGGGCCAGTGGTCGAAATCCGACCTGCGCCACAACATCAATTGGCTGGAATTGAAGGAGGAAGGCTGGAACTTGCCTGGCCCTTCTCCATTTCCGTCACTCATTAACAAACCACCACGTCCTACTACTGACAGACAATGTAGCCGCAAAAGCACACATACATCGGCAAGTTGGAACACATTCCAGGGGCCTCTGGATGGAGGCCCAGACACTCACACTTTCGGCGGAGAAGAACCTGGCCTCCATAATTTCAGAGCACATCTCGGGAGTGGCCAATCACCAGGCCGACTGGCAGAGTCGGGCGACGGGCGACCACGGCGAGTGGCAGCTGATTCCAGAACTCTTCCAGTGAATCTGCCTCCGCTTCGACAATCCACTAGTGGACTTGTTTTCCAGTCCGACCAACGCCCAGTTACCCAGATATTTCTCCCGCTATCCGGCATACACTGTGGAGAGCACAGACACCCTCAGAAGCCCGTGGCCACCAGGCCTTCTTTATGCCTTTCCCCCCATTCCTCTCATCCAGGGGACCCTAAGGAAAATAGTGTTAGAGGGGGCTCACGTCATCCTGGTAGCCCTGTTCTGGCTGAGGCGTCTCTGGTTTGCAGACCTAGTCCAGCTATCCATATCTCCTCCATGGAGGAGTCACCGGGAGGAGGTCGTTCTGTGCCAGGGGGTCCTGATCCATCCGGAGCCCCAGTGGCTCCAGCTGACCGCCTGGCACTTGAGTGACACCTCCTAAGGGACGCGAATCTGTCAGCCAAGGTCATTTCTACCATCGAGGCCACTAGGCAACCTTCAACCACACAAATTTACAACTCTACGTGGTCGACTTTCGCTTTTTGGTGCGAGAAGTCGCATATTTCCCCGGCCAATGCCTCAGTTGCCCAGGTCCTCGAGTTCCTTCAGCATGGCCTGGATTGGGGTCTCTCCCATAACACCTTGAGGAGACAGGCAGCGGCGCTCTCTTCGGTTTTAGCTGGAGAGGGCAGTTGGTCTTTAGCTCAGTCCCCTTTAGTTAAGCGGTTCCTGAAAGGAGCGGCGAACCTGTGTCCACCTCCGGTACACAGATTCCCCACCTGGGATCTCTCCTTGGTTCTTAGGGCTCTCACAGGGGCCCCCTTCGAGCCATTGAGGACAGTCCACCTTCGATTCTTAACTCTGAAAGTGGTTTTCCTCATCGCCATAATCTCGGCTAGAAGGATCTCCGAGTTGGGTGCACTGTCGTCCAAGGAGGACTTGTGTCAATTTCACCAGGACAGGGTGGTCCTCAGGCTCGATCCGATCTTTCTCACGAAGGTCAATTCCCTTTTCCATAGATCACAGGAGGTCATCCTTCCCAATTTCTGTCCATCCCCCTCTCACGAGAGGGAGATTATTTGGCACCAACTGGACGTCCGTCGCGCCTTGCGCATCTATCTGAAGCGCACGTCCCCCATCAGGCGTTTGGAGGCGCTGTTTCTTTCATTCCAACCCAGCACTCTGGTCGCCAGGGTCTCTTCCACTACTATAGGGAGATGGTTGAGACAGGTCATCAGAGACGCCTATGAGGCGTTGCACCAGGTTCCACCACAGGGAATTACGGCCCATTCCACTAGAAGTGCAGCTACCACCGCCGCGTGGGCCACCAGGGCACCCCTAGAGGACATCTGTAGGGCGGCCACTTGGGCCTCTCCATCTCCCTTCATCCGACATTACCGTCTGGATCGTTTTGCTTCAGCGGATGTGGCCTTTGGCCATAGGGTCCTCCAACGGGTGGCGACCTCTCCTCCCCCAGGGCCATCTTCCCACCCTGGGACTTAGCTTGGGTATGTCCCTGTTGTAGCCCCTCCCGCCGAGCCTACAGGAAAAAGAACTTTGGTCCTTACCTGAACGTTTCTTTTCTGTAGGGAGTCGGGAGGGGCTACATTCCCACCCATGGCATTGACAGTGGGGTTCGGGGTGGTCGGAAATTTGTATGTTGTGGTTTTCCTTACACAATGCTCGCAGCTTTTCCATTCGACCTCGTGAAACTGGGAGCCAAGACGGATAGGAGGATACTTAAAGAAAAATCCCTCAGTCTCTGGACCAATCAGGCTGTGACTAAACCCTATGTAGCCCCTCCCTCCTCCCTACAGAAAAGAAACGTTCAGGTAAGGACCAACGTTCTTTTTCTCATAATGCTATATGAGTAGTAGTTGAAGGCCCCATAAATCATGATAAATTGAGGAAAATTTAGATTTATTAGATAGAGCACATGATTAATAAATGTATTAAATAAGTTAAGATCTGAAGTCTTAGATACATGTTAGATCTGAAGGCTTAAATTAGATACATGTGGAATGGAATTCAAGTTTAGCTGTATGTAGAATGAGGCCTAAAGTAAAGCCTTAATTTGGCATAACCTATTCATTAATCATACTTGAAATGGCTTGAGACTAAGCCCAAATCCAAAGTTATATTTAATTCCAATACCTGAGAATACACAGTAGCTCAGTTTTTACTGAATGTGATGAACTCAACTCATTCCAATAATGTTTACTGTATTTTGTTCAGTTGATTGAAGGCTCTGTTGAAAAGTATTCCAGCAAAGTGTTTACTTTAAAACTTGCCCTTAATAGTCTTCAGTACTGAGCTGTCTTTTATGTGTTGCTGTCTACTGTATACTTCAAAAACAGTGCAATCCTATATTATTAAGAGTTAGAAAATTAGAACTAAAAGTAACCCTGAAAGTTAAGAATTTATGAAGCAATGAAATTAATTTGAATGGGATTTAAACCAAGCATGAAAGGAAATGCTTTTTTTTTAAAAAAAATGCTATTTTTACTATTTTTTATAGCTAAAAAGTTGCCAAAGAATGAACCACAGAATGTAGGAGCTAACTCTGGTAGAGGAAGAGGAGTAGATCTTACTGAACCAACACAACCAACTAAGAGTCAGTGTTGTAGCAACTAAACTTTCAGCTGCTTTAAACTGTCTTGACTATAATTCAGCTTCCTCTAATTTGTTAATAACAATGGAATAATTTGGACTGTTTAACCTGGCCCAATACAGCTTCCAAAAACAAAAGAGACTTATGAAATAGTTGTTTCTAATACATAATGTTTTTGTCCTAATTTTTAATAACATGCATGTATCACTGGCTGTTACGTTTCAACAACGGGATGGGATGGAGTGGGGAAGGAAGCTGGATAAACCTGCTTCAGTTGAGAGATTTATAACTGGATCACATGTTATTAGGAATAAAGACTGAACTACTCCATGAATCTTCCACTAACCAGTTAGTTCCTCAAGTGTTTGATATTGGTTACTGTTGAAGTGTAATGAATAGAATTTGGTTTCTCCATTTGTGGTATGGCAAAAAGAACAATTACATTTTTTAGTTGTTACACTATATATAAATTTGTCAAAACAATTTAAAATTAAAAAGTCAAGCTTCACAGATTTTTTCCTGCTTTTAAAATGTCACAACCAAATGAATTGAACTTCTGATGCAGCAAAACATCTTTCCTTTCCTCTTGCGACATATATTACAAAAACTAGGTAGCTGATTTTGATTTTAATCAGTGTTGACCATTAACACAATTACCTTTTCCCTAAGGATATAATTGGTCAGACAACTAACAATTATGTATATTCAACTTGATTTTAAATTGGGATGTTAATGTACTGTAAATAGGGTATTGCACTGTAGTCTACATTCGTTTAATACTCTGTACTGTTTAAGAGGTGCTTAAAAGTATACAATATGTACAGTTACTTCAAAGAGCTACTGTAACTGCAACATAAGTACTACTATCTGTCTGTAATGAATTCTGCAATGCTGTTTTCTCAAGTCCATTTTATTTTGATCTGTACAGTATATTGCACTAATTTTTTATTTTCATTATATGAAAAATACAAAGTATCTGAAAATAGCATTTAATCTATTTAAATGTTGAACTGCTAGCAAAAACTTACATGTGCAGATGTAAATTTTCAGTAATTTGGGTTTAGCAAGGAAAATGTCAATTCACCAATGTTTAGTTTTATATTGAGGTGCTCAGGTTTGAATAAAGTGGTATAAAAAGGAAATGATAGTAATCATTCTTTTTAAACAAGTGTTTATTTTTGTGTATTATGTCAGAGTTTCTTACTCAGTTTTTCCCCATAAGCACATCCGTGCTAAATAAAATTAGGTATGTAGACTTCCGGTTCCGGCTGTGGATCGCGACGGGCAAGCTTTGCTCGCCCCGCGCACTCCTGGTGGGCTCCCCACTGATCCGGGGGGCACAGGACGCCCTGGAGGGGCTCCTGCCAAGGGGGCGGCGTAGCAAGGGACCCCCTGTGTCGGCGGCGGCCGGGGGGGGGCTCCCCGCATCGCCCTAGGCACCGGGAGGCAAGAGGGGAGGCGCCGCGGCGTCTTCGCGATGAGGCAGCTGGAAGAAAGCAAGATTTGAAGGACGCAGCTGCTGTGCGGTGAGGTGGAAACTTCCCCCCGTTCCCTTGTTCGACTGAAGGAAAAAAAAATTGCCAGCTCTTTAGAATTAACTTTCAACTTGATTTGGAGAAGTGTGATTGGAGGGAGGGGGATTCCCCCCCCCCTTGGACAAGCGGCTTTAAACGGTTTTGCTCTCTGCCCCCAGAGGAGGAGGAGGGGGGGGAGCCATGCAACGAAATCACGCTCATAGCAAAGGAAGATTTTGGACTGCAATTGTGTAAATGAGGTGATGATCTGAAAACTTTGAAAAATTTTGGTCTTTGCCTTCTGATCCCAGAGCTGGCAGGGCAAGATGGCACACTTCCGTCGTCTTCATAGACACTGAAACTTGACTCCACCCATAGAAGCTTCAGGCATCTTGTCTTTGTCTCCGTGACACTTAGATAAATCTCTTGCTACATTTTACTCTGCTTGGAACAAAGGACTTTATTGCTTTATTGCCAGGAGCTGAATCCAGAAAAGGTTCCTATCTGCTTGGACTCCCTGCCTCGTAACCTCACTTGGCGGTTTTCCTCCCTAATTGTTTCCTCTCTGTACTGACATTGTTATCTCTTTGCTTATTACAATGCCACCCAAAAGACCACCCCCGGGGAAGCCGGGATTTGCCATCTCCGCCCCAACATCTTCAGCGTCCAGCCCCAGTGGACAACAGACTTTAACTTCTTTGCTCCAGCCCAAGCCTTCTGAGGTGGACTTTCAGCAGATGTTCCAACAACTCTTAAAGGGGCAGGAGGATTTAAAAAACCAACTAAAGGAGATGAATGAGCAGCTTAGAGAGAACCAAGACCGGGCGATTAACAACTCACAGAGACTGGATCTTTTGGAGGAGGGGACGGCTGAGATGAGGGGGGAGGTGAGGGGAGTGCACAAAGGGGGCAAGTATTAAAATACCAAGATAGAGAAATAGCCATTCTGAAACAGATCCCTAAGAAAGTGAGAGATAAAAGAAAAAATTATTCGCTATTAGCGAAGAAATTATACCAGAAAGGGGTGTGGTTTCGATGGCTGATGCCAGAAGGTATGCTAATATTCTGGGATGACACGAGAGTTAGAATCAACACAACTACAGAGGCTCAGGCCTTCATGGAAAAAAATAAAGTCGTCTTAGACAAATCGGATGACACTGCACAGGACATACAGGACACGGGAGGTGCTGGAGCTCTGCTGGAGGGGGGAGAAGGGGCAACATCGAGAAAACTCAGATCACAAAAATGAACAAGAAAATCTGTTTGATGTAAAATGATTGAAATTATTTGAAGATAAAAGTTTATATGCTGACAAAATACCACTAACTAGTAAGAATCAAATGTATTAATAAATGAAAAGTATGAGAACAGGGGGGGGGGGGGCACTTCCTGCATATTGTAACTGCCAAAATTTGTAACCTATTCCACCACCCCTTTCCTTGTTTATTTTTTTAAAAACCAATAAAATTTTGTTTAAAAAAATAAAAATAAAATTAGGTATGTTATCACATCCATTTAAGAGCTAGCAGAACAGAAACATTTCTAGAACTTGCTTTAAGAGCAGCTTTTACTAGGTGTTTATTAATATACTTTGCTGCAAGATTATAAAATATCCTAGAATCTGTTTCTGAATCTTCAGATATCTAAAAAATCATGACTGTAGATACCAAGTTCCTCTGCATTTTTGTTATTTTCTTTTTGAACTACTTTAGTGCCTACTGGAGTGTTTTCTTTTGAATATGTAGCAACACAAAATGATGTTTCTAAAGAATTTCCTGATAGTTACCCTTCTGTAGAAATGGTACAACAACTTGACTGGATTACTACTTTCTCTTCTTATCCATTGTTAATTGAGAACCTCAACTGAAAACTTGATTCCGTTTCCTCTTCATTATCTAAATCTGATTAAGAAAAAAATCATGATTCATATAACATGAATAGAATTGATCTTCCAAAGATACTTTGAAGCTTTGTGTGTACAATTTTTTATCAATTGGGAATGTTGATACTTTGCTAAATAAGCAGAAAACAAAGATAATAGTGCAAACTTACTTTTATCCAAAACTTCCCAAAGTCCATTAGTTGCTATGAAGGAAATAAATAATAAGTTACTCTTTTATAAAAGTGTTAAATGTATCAATAAGCTATAAAGTTCTTCCTGTTGCAAATTAACCACCAAATGTACTCAGTAAAACAGTATGTGATGATTTGCTAAAACTAACTTCCTTTGAAAACAGAAACGAGGCAAGGCCACCATTTGGTGAGATAGGAACATCCGCCGCCTAGGGTGAAGCCACAAGGAAACAAAGATAAGATAACTGGGATTCTGCAGGAAGGGTCATGCTGACCCTTTATAGTGTAAAATAAGAAGAATTTGTTCAGTATCTGCAGGATAAAATCGCTCAGATCCGGACAGGCTTGGACTCTGACTGGGTAGATTCGGGCGAGTCGACGGGGATGAATCTTGTGGAGACTATCTGGGATGAGTTTGACCCTGTGACCCCCGAGGGCATGGACAGGATTATGGGGAGACTCAGTGCTGCCACTTGTGTACTGGACCCGTGTCCCTCTTGGTTAGTTTCGGCTTCCCGGGAGGTGACACGAGGCTGGCTCCAGGCGATTACCAACGCTTCATTGAGAGATGGGTTCTTTCCCACCACCTTGAAGGAGGCGGTGGTGAGGCCCCTCCTTAAGAAGCCTTCCCTGGACCCAGCTTCTTTAGCCAACTATCGTCCGGTCTCCAACCTTTGCTTTGTAGCGAAGGTTGTCGAGAGTGTGGTTAGCAAGTCAGCTTCCCCAGTACCTGGATGAAGCTGCCTACCTGGATCCGTTTCAGTCAGGTTTCAGGCCCGGGTACAGCACGGAGACGGCATTGGTTGCATTGATTGATAATCTTTGGCGGGCCCGGGACAGGGGCTACTCCTCTGTCCTGGTCCTATTAGACTTCTCGGCGGCTTTCGATACCATCAACCATGGTATCCTACTGCGACGACTCGGGGGGTTGGGAGTGGGGGCACCGTTTTGTGGTGGTTCTCCTCCTACCTGTCGGATCGGTCGCAGTTCGTGTTGACTGGAGGACAGGGATCGACCTCGAGGCGCGTCACTTGGGTGCCCCAGGGGTCGGTTCTCTCACCCCTCCTGTTCAGCATATATATGAAACCGCTGGGCGAGATCATCCGTGGTTTTGGGGTACGGTATCATCAATATGCTGATGATACCCAACTTTTCATCTCTACCCCAAACCACCCAAATGATACCCTCGACGTGATGTCCTGATGCCTAGAGGCTGCACGAATCTGGATGGGGAGGAACAGGCTCAAGCTCAATCCCTCCAAGACTGAGTGGCTGTGGTTTCCGTCATCCTGATTTGTGCATCTTGTTCCATTTTTTATGATAGGGGGAGAAATTTTAGCCCCCTCAGAGAGGGCCCACAATCTGGGAGTCGTCCTGGATACGGGGCTTAGTTTAGAAGAACACCTGATGGCTGTAACCAGGGGGACCTTTTACCAAGTTCGCCTGGTACGTCAGTTGCGCCCCTTCCTGGATCGGGATGCTCTGTGCACAGTCACTCATGCCCTCGTCCTTTCTCGCCTGACTACTGCAACACTCTCTACATGGGGCTGCCCTTGAAGAGCACCCGGAGGCTTCAGCTGGTCCAGAATGCGGCCGCGCAGGTTATCATGGGGGTACCTAGGTGCTCCCATGTTACACCCCTTTTAGGCGGCCTGCACTGGTTGCTGGTTGTTTTCCGGGTGCGATTCAAGGTACTAATTATGATCTTTAAAGCGCTCCATGGCTTAGGCCCAGGGTACCTGTGAGACCACCTACTGCCACCAGTAGCCTCCCACCGTCCAGTGCGATCCCACAGAGTTGGCCTTCTCAGGGTGCCGTCGGCCAGACAGTGTCGGCTAGCGACCCCCAGGGGGAGAGCCTTCTCTGTGGGAGCGCCTTCCCTCTGGAATGAGCTGCCCCCGGAGCTTCGCATAATCCCCGACCTCCGGTCCTTCTGACGCACCCTAAAAAGTTGGCTTTTCCAGCAAGCCAGCCTGGCCTGAACAGAATAAAATAAATGATTAATTTAATTGTTAATTTTAATCTAATTTTTAAATTTTTATTGTTAATATTAATTGGGTTTGTTTTTGGATACTTTATTTAATTTCCTTTTTAACTTTTGTAATATGTGTTTTTTTAATGTTGTACGCCGTCCTGAGTCCTTTGGGAGAAGGGCGGCATATAAATCCAATAAACAAACAAACAAACAAAATGACTTAAAGAATGATTTAGGACAGTGATGGCTAACTTTTTTTGGATCGTGTGCCAAAAGCGGTGGGAGCACAGGGGGGCATGCGTGGGCGTGCCCATACCCATATTCCTATGTGCGCGCAACCCTCCCGCTTTGGGGGAACTTTTTTCGCCCTCCCCAGGCTCCAGAGGCCTTCTAGGAGCCTGGGGAGGGCAAAACCGCCCCCCAGGCCCTCCAGAGACTTCAGGAGCTTCCCAGAAGCCTTCAGAGCACGAAAAACGGCCGTACGAGCAACCCAGAAGTTCAGGAATGGTGACTTCTGGTTTGTCCCTAGGGCCATTTTTTGCCCTCCAGAGCCTTCAGGAGGCTTTCTTGAAGCCTGCGGAGGGCGAAAAATGGCCAAAAAAGAAGGCTGCAGTTAGCTGATGCACGCTGGAGCTGACAGGGCAACATCTGGTGTGCCATACCAAATGGCTCCGTGTGCCACCTGTGGCATGCGTGCCCTACCAAATGGCTACACATGCCACAGGTTCGCCATCACGGACTTAGGAGAAGGGGAGGGTTTATTAGGCATGGCATGCATTGTGTAGGAAGTATAGAATGTAGAGCTTGAATATTGTTTTTTGCTCTCTTTGTTCTCAATCCAACTTGGGAAGAGACTAGGAGGCCACATTTGCAACCACTTTTTCATTTCTCTTCAATAAACCTTTGAATTGTTAACCAGACTTCTTTCTGTATTGTGAGGATTAAACTCTTTGAGTCTTACATCTCACAATCTTGACCCCCAATGTGGGGCTCGAAGGCCTCAATTGGGGTTGATCCTCAGTAATTCTGGGGGTGTGCCTGTTGATTTCAACTACCTAGAGTTATCTGAGACGTAGCTTCCATTTGCGGGCCCCAAGCCAAACTAAATTGACAACTCTGGTCTGCAATATCAAAGGAGAAAGAGAGAGAGAGAGCACCAACAACTCAGGCCCAGGACCAGGCAACCTGGTGCACCGGCCCAGGTAAGTAACTTTTGCCCTGAAGGAGGGAAACATGCAATTGTACCTGGGTGGTCAGGAGAGCAATTGTGGGAGCTTTTTCGATAACAGCAGTGTGTGTGTGTTGGACTGTGTTCCGGGAACACTAGTGTGTCCAAAGCAAGTGTGGACCTGAAAGGTTGCAGTTCCTTCCGCGAGGAGGAAGGCAAACTTGAAGGAAAGCAGACTGGTGTTGTGGATTTTGAGTGGCCGTAAAATTGGGGACCTCAGGAAACCATAGTCAGGGAAAAGCTCAAGAGGATGGGCAATAGTTGTAGTTGTTGTATTAAGCCTCGGGAAAACAAACAATATAAAATATGACTAACAGATAGTCCTCTGGGACAATTATTATCCCAAATGGGATGATACTAACCTGGCTACATGGATATGTAAATTAACCAAGCCAGATGATTAGGTTATATCAAAGAAAGTGTCCAAAATATATTATAAGTCCTCCTGACTATCGTTGGGATCAGTGGTGGGTTTCAAAATTTTTTACTACCTATTCTGTGGGTGTGGCCTATTTTGTGAGCATGGCTTGGCGGTCATGTAACTGGCTGGGAGTGGCTTGGCAGCCATGTGACCAGGTGGGAGTGGGTTGGCGATCATGTTACCGGGTGGAAGTGGCTTGGCAGTCATGTGACTGGGTGGGAGTGGCCAAGTCAATGTCACTGAATTCTTTGCCCCAATGAATGACCTACAAAAAGAAGATATAAAAAAGTAAATTTATTATTTTGTGCACTTACTACTTAAATAAGAATAAAATAAGTACCGCATTTTTCGGAGTATAAGACGCACCAAGGTTTTGAAGAGGCAATTTTTTTAAAAAAAGTAGGTAGGTAGATAGAGGGATAGAGAGGGAGGGAAAGAGAGAGAAATCCAGTAGGTAGGTAGGGAGAGAGAGAGTAGTTAGGTAGGTAGGTAGATAAAGGGATAGAGAGAGAAATAGAGAGAGAGAGAGAGAGAGAGAGAGAGAGAGAGAGAGAGAGAGAGAGAGAGAGTAGGTAGGTAGGTAGGTAGGTAGAGGGATAGAGAGAGAAATAGAAAGAGAAATACAGTAGATAGGTAGGGAGAGAGAGAGTAGTTAGGTAGTTAGGTAGATAAAGGGATATATATATATAGAGAGAGAGAGAAATAGAGAGAGAGAAAGAAATCCAGTAGGTAGGTAGGGAGAGAGAGTGTAGGTAGGTAGGTAGGTAGGTAGAGGGATAGAGAGAGAAATAGAGAGACAAATACAGTAGATAGGTAGGTGTTTGCTTGCGCAGCACTTGATCAATGCAATTCTCATCAATCAGTTGAAGAGCTTTCCAAAAGGAAAAAAAAAGTTTTTGCACTCTGCAAACCTCCCAAAAATGACCCGTTTTTCACAAAAATGGGTCTAGTTCCCCCCCCCCCCAAAAGGCATGAATAGCCTTGGGGGGGCTTGTGGAGTGCTCCTGGGGGGGGGCAAAAATGAGCAACAAATGGCCCGTTTTTCCTCAAAAAAATCGCATGCAAAATTAATATGCATAAGGGGATATCTCTGGAAATGGTTTGGGACGCAAGTAAAGCATACATGAGAGGTGTTTTAATAAATTTGAATAATATTTATAGGCGCAGACAAAGGGAGAAACAAAGGGAATTAGAGGAAGAGATTAAAAAAAAAAAAAGAACAGGAGTTAATGTCTAAACCAGATGATAAGAAGACAAAAGAGGTAATTTATCTTATTGCAAGGGCAGTTTAATATGTTGATGTCGGACCAGATAGCCACTAATCTTCTAGACAGATAGAGAAGTTTGGATCTTTAAAAATAAGCAAGCGCCTGCTGAGAGATTCAAGCTAAAAAGAAAGAGTTTCAACCGCAGGGCAGAAACAGGTAGTAACAATCAAGTGCTTGAGGAGAAAGAACAATAGGTGTAACTTCGAGTTGTAGGAAGTTATCACCTAGCCCTCTCCCAGAAAAATGAAATATCCTAGGAAATATTGATAAGGCAGAATATTATATTTTCCTGGATGTGAAAAAGGGAGAAACACATTTTAAACAACTAAGTAAATTCCTGCAGCTTCCAGCCCATCCCCACTTTGTCAATGGGCCATTAAGAAGACCAAGCTAGTCCACTTTACATAATAAAGAGTTCTCCTCTTAACTCCAGAGTGATGGGATAAGGCAGGATAATATAAGCCTTTATTCAACTGACCACATGGCAGCTGAACTCAATCAAACCTGAATTCAAAACAGCCTAGAGGGTTGCCCCGGCATGGGCCCATGTGAGTCTGACAACCAATCAGAATACATTTCTTACACAGGAACAGGAAACAGAGAGGTGGGACTGAACAGGTTATAAAAAGCCTAGCAAGCCCCTCCATCTTCCCTTCTCTGCCCTTCTCTTCTTCTCCACCAACATTGAAGCATGTGATCACCTTTTCTGTTCAGGACTCAAGCCATGCGGTCCTGTCCACCATTAAAACCATCTTTCCAAGCAGCCTCCATGTCTCCAGTGTCTTTTTCCCCACTTGGAGCCGAACCCAGAAGGACATTTCTTTCAACAGAGTAAAGGTGAGATGTTCACTAAAACAATTAGGAAGAATCTCAAATTGTAAATGGACTTGACTAGTCCTTTAGGGAAAAATACTTACAGGTTGGGAAGCCCCTCCATGCATTGGGACTGACCAAAGAAGGAATTGTTGCAGAAAATGACAGGCTTAGACTTCTCACGATACAGGAAAAGTTTATTTGGCAGCCAGGTTCAGAAAGCAAGCACATAGCTAGCATTGGAAATTCTGAACAATCTTTATTATCGAAGCATGCATTCTTATACATTCTCAAAGACAGTGTAACACGGAAACACTTAACTCATTTCTTATTGGTTACCTTGAGGAAAAAGCCCTATAAGGAGATGGGGGTCTTACTTCTCCTTTTGTTACAGGTAAGGGCTACGTGCCATTAACGAACTTTATTTGAACCTTGTGGTTTTGGACTTTTGACATAGGGACTTTTACTGGAACATGTTGTGGTTGAGGGCTGATGACATTTCCCTGTCCCTTTAAGCAAGTTTCCAACTGTCCCTTTTATGCCACGTCTTCATTCTTATATTTTAATCCATATTTTATTCCACTTTATTTCCCCCCTTCTAGACTCTATTAAGGCCCACAATTGAGTCTAGCCTGTTAGATTAACAATATAAGCATGCAGAATACAGAATAGCAGAAAAAGCAAGGATACAAGAATACACATCTTAGGGCTTATCTTCCAAAATCACTTTCTCTACTTCTAAGAGGGCAATTTGAATATAGGAACTAGTATCTGAGACTTCATCTTCCTTGAGGGTATGTGGAATTAGGCTTTCCATTAACATTAATTACTTTTCACCCTGTGTTTCCTTTACAGACCTCATAGTTGTTTAAACAAGGGTATTATGCAGGGGAGGAAGGCTAAACTTGCGATTCCACATAATAAAAGAAATAGCATTTGCTTGATCCAACCTGTTCCCGGTAGCCAAGAGAACCACACATCTGTTCCTTGTACTTTTTTGACCAATAGAGGAAGCTCAAACTAGTTCTTGGACCATCCCCCAGACTTTCCCTGATCTATTCATATGAAAACAGTAAGCTTTTTCGCATAAGAAGAAGACTCCATTTTCCCCTACACACACTCCTATGTTCATAGAAAAGGCATGGGCTCACAGGTTCTTTTCATTAGTCCAGACCTGTAAGGTTCCTGCCAAGTACATACCAGTTAGGGGCTGTAATGGAACTTCTTGGTTAGGGTCCATTTGCCTATCCCTGAGAACTGGTCCTTCAAAGAGATGGTGGGAAGTGGTGTTTCCAGGGGAAAAATGAATACAAAATCCCATGGTGGATTGTATTGAAAGCCAAACGGGAAGTCGGGGTGGCTGGAATGGCCTTGGGGCAGCTTCCAGTGGTCAGATTCCCTTCCCATCGATTAAAAACAAGTGGAGGTTGGAGCGAGAAAGTGACCCTCTGTTGGAAGAGCTTCTGAGCAGAGGGAGACATGCTGTGAGTCAATTTCACATCTACAAGGGTTTTCCTGGGGGCAAGGTACATTTCAGATGGGCATTGTTCCTCTGATAGTCACCTCACAGGAATGCCAGGTTCTTGATATCGTTTGATGTACAAGAACTATCTTAAGCTTTCTTCTTGTTGTTGTTGTTTTCAAAGATCTTGCTCAACTGAAACAGCATGATAAGGTAAAGATCCAGCAGACAGACACAACCAGTATTTTTTTGACCCAGGGCAGGATCAGACTGATTGATTAAGCTTTGACCTAATTCCAGCACTTTTTTTCTGTTCCCCTTTTCTCAATTGTTGCAGGGGTCTGTTTTCCCTATGCTTTGCCCTTTTTCTTACAGGGTTTGTCAAATAATTGACTTTAGGTGTTGGGATTGGCTTACGGTTCTGTCCCCAAGCATAAATGATGCATTGTTGGCGGAAGCAGACCTGTACCACATCCTGTAACTTGATTCCACCCTGTTCTTTGGGATTTATAGCATCCACAGATCTTTCTTCAAGAGCAAGAGGGGTTGCTCGGATATTTTCGCAACATTCAAAATGTTATCACTTAACAAGTTCATTGCCAATAACAGAGCCACAAAAGGCTCATAATTGTCCCTCACGCAAAACTTCTCCTAACACAATTCTTTTAGCCCACTGAATCACCATGTCAGGGAGAAGGCAGGGGTTATATATAGTTTGTGGAATGGCAATATCAGCTTTGGGCAATCCACAAAACCAAATCTTATTTGCTAAATATATCTCTCACAATCCAAAAACTCCTATTATACTTCAAAGAACCCATTCCCACGGTTCCTCAAACATAAGTGTCATCAGATGATTCATTTTCCTCTTGATTACAATTAATGATCTTAGCCTCAGCACCTGTCTTCCTCTGGAGGGGACAATTCCTGAGGGATGAATATGCAATACAACAAATAAGTACATTCACTAAAGCGAGAGATAGTACAGTTATGACTATGAATACTTGGCTTGTCATTTCCTGACAGGTGCTCACACTTTCTAATACATCTTATATCTAATAAATGAAACGTTGTCTTCCTCCTCCAAATCTTCAGCCTTACGTCGAGAAGTCAGCTTCCAGGGGGTGACTTCAGTAGGGCTTCTTCTGCCCCGTAAGAGCTTACCCGTTACCGGTAGGGAAGCTTATAGGAGGCGTTTCTTTAAGCATATCACTAGAGGAAGGGCTTCTTCCTCTGCTCCCAATACTCATCAGCAGCTGGCTTAACTTGAGTCCAGTGAATCCAAAGCTTGGATTCCAACACTTTTGCTGCAAGTTGAGAACACATGACCACAGTATATGGGCCCTTCCATCTAGGTTTCAAATTCTTCCCTTTCCAGTGTTTTACCACACTCTGTCCCCCACCTGAATATTATGACTGGAAGTTGTTAAAAATGGTGGGGGTAAGGGAGACACAATACTGTTGGATTACTTGTATTTACTTATTCAATTCTCCCACCATTTGATTCACCCATGAGGACCCCAATTGTCCTAGGTCCCTTATATGATTTTTCAAATTATGACTTATAACTGGTGGCCATCCAAACATCATTTCAGAAGGAGATAAATTAAGTTCTTTACATGGAGTACATCACACAGAGCAGAGAGCTAAGGGTAAGGCATCAAAACACACCTTATCTTTTCCTTAACAGTGCAATTCACACATTTGCTTAATTTCTTTCCTGAGGCAGTTAAAAGACCTCTTTCCCTATAATCAGCAGTATTGATATGCAAAGTAAGGAAAGCATACAGAGTCAGTTCAGATGTTCACCCTTTCATTCTTTGTTCTTTCTAATGCACGAATTAAAGCCCACAATTCTGCCACTTGGGCACTGGTGCCTTTTGGGAGAGGTCCACTCTCAAAGACTTGGGCAAGGGAGACTGCATAATGTTCTCCCATAGTAATGAAGCTTGATCCAAGCTATAGTCTGCATATTTCAACGGCACGTCAGTTAAGTCTGGTCTGCATGAAAACTGATTCTCAATGATTCTCATACAATTATACTCAATTTCGGGTCCTGGTATTGGCAAAAGGGTGGCAGGGTTTAGGGCATTTGTTTGCTTCAAGGTCACTTGTGGATTTTGAGTCAGGAGTGCCTGATATTTGTAAATTCTAGGGTTTGTTAACCACAAATGTCCCTTTGTTTCTAAAATCCCTTGAATTGCATGGCTGGTATAGATAGTGGTGGGCTGTCCGAAAGTTAATTTATTAGCTTCCTCCATCAGGAGGGCAGTTGTGGCTAGAATTTTTAGACAATGGGGCCATCCCTTTGCAACATAGTCCAACTGTTTGGATAGATAAGCGATCGGTTGCTGCCAGCTTCCCTTTTCCTGTGTCAGGACTCCCAGAGCAGTGTTGCCTTTTGAATCCACAAAAAGATTAAAAGGTTTTTCCAAATTGGGGAGCCCCATTACCGGAGCTTGAGATAATTCTGCTTTTAGAGCTTCAAATGCCCATTTTTGTTCCAGCCCCCAAATGAAGGGTTCCTTTTCACCCCCCTTCATGGAGATATACAAAGGTTTGGCCAAAAGAGCGAAATTTGGAATCCAGATTCTGCAATATCCAGCTGCACCTAAAAATCCTCACAACTCTTTCCTGTTTGTTGGTTCCGGAATTCGGCAAATAGCCTCCTTTCGCTCATGTCCTATTGCTCTTTGTCCCTGACTTATGGAATATCCCAAGTATTTAACTTGGGTTTTTACTAATTGTGCCTTTTTCCTGGAGGCCCGATATCCCTTTTCCATTAATAGATGGAGTAATTGGTTGGTATTTTTCCAACAAGTTTCCTTCGTCTGTCCTGTCACTAAGATATCGTCTACGTATTGGAGTAGTACATCTCCGGTTTCACAAGGCTGGAAATTTTCCAAGTCGGAGGCCAAGGCTTCACCAAAAAGGGTAGGTGAGTTTTTGAAACCTTGGGGAAGCCGAGTCCAAGCGTATTGCCTCTTACGACCTGTTAAGGGATCCTCCCATTCAAACGCAAACAGTTTTTGACTGTCCCTGTGTATTGAGATGGTGAAGAAGGCGTCTTTTAAATCTACCACTGAAAACCAAGTAGCTGAGGCTGGAATCAGACTCAAAAGAGTATATGGATTGGGGACAATGGCATGTACAGTTACCGTGGCGATGTTCAAAATTCTCAGGTCTTGAACTGGCCTGTAAGAGCCATCTGGTTTTGGTATGGGCAAAATTCGGGTATTCCAGGGAGACTGTATTGTTCTCAGAATGCCAGCTTCCAAATATTTGACAATATGGTCCTGAATTGCCTGCGTAACGGAGCGGGGATAACTTTTCTGTCTCAGGCGGACAGGCACAGCTAGAGGCTTCACTTGTATAATTATAGGTGCATGATGAGATGCGTGGCTGGGGGGGTTGTCTTCCGCCCAAAGTTTAGGTACTTTAAATTCCTGCCAGGTATCGGGGATCTGGTCATCTTGAATTACCATCACTCGCCATATCTCATCTGGGGGGTGCCTCATTGTTAGAGCCATTTTATCTTCCTCAAAGGACAGTGTAGCTCCCATTTTGCATAGGATATCATGACCCAAAAGAGGGACTGGGCATTCAAGCATGTCTTGGGACATTCTTGTAGCCAGTGGCCTTTTCTTTTTTCTTACACCAATTACATCAACCTCTGCTTTGGGCTTTGGAATTATTTGACAATGCAACTGTCAGCAATTCAGCTTTACTTTGCATCCTGTCATCTCTCTTTCTTTCTTCTACTTTTCACAAAGACCTTTCATGCAATTTCCATTTTATTCAATCCACACAGACCTACATGCACAAATGGCCTGAAACAACACTTTCAGACCTGGGGAAGAGTCCGTCCCTTTAAATCTCCAATTTTCTTTCCTTGGGAAACATGTGGGTCTTCTCCAAGCGTGGGAAAACTTAGAGATTAAAACTTTAAATCCTACTGTTCCCCACAACTTCAAGTCCAAGCTGAGAAGCTTACTTATTTTGCCCGCTGGTCAAACATATCAAAATCAATTGAACACCATTCAATTCTACATGTTATTAGTATACATACACACCTAAGAATTACATCAAATTAATCAAGTCCAATTACCTAGATCTTCCTATTCAATAGGCTTTACCTTTTTATAACCTGCTAAATTTCTTACTTTTGCTCGAAGTTATGCCCGTTGTTCTATCTCCTTAAGCACTAGATGGTTAATACCTGTCTCTGCCCTGGGGTGTTCCGTTTTCTATCTTGTCCTCCCAGCCGCGCTGGCATATTTTTAAAGATCAAGATGTATAGAGACAATGTATAGATATGTTTGTCCATACATTGTTTGCATTCAGCCAGGGTTCTAGGTGGATCTCCCAGCCCGCGCTGGCATATTTTTAAAGATCCAGATATATGGAGACTTTCATTAACACATCGTTTGCATCTGGGTGGGGCTCTTGATTCATCTGATGGTGGCCAGAATCTGAGGCCCTATTCAAAGGCACTCCAAATCTTGGCACAATGTCTTTTAGTACACACAAAACCAAGAGATCTCTAAATCTCACTTTCTGGGAAAATTGTGGGGACATCTATTTGCCACACAGCACCTGGGAGCCCTGTAGAAGGACTTCCAAAGGAAGTTTCCATCCTGTCTTTGGGTTGTTTTGTCACAACAGAGACAGGCTGCAGCAATCTGATTAACAGCATGTGTGCCTCTAACTACCGATCCCTGCAACAACCTCCTCGACAATTCTTCCAGCAGGTCCCCTTGCCTCCCACTCTATCTAAGAGCCTTGGCGAGAAAAAAATGTGTTTCCTTTTGCCTTTTGAAGTTCCTTCTTATCTGAGGTTTTGAGCCCTTGTATGCTCATTCCACAAGTTCAGAGATGCCTTTCCTGACCCCCCTTTTTTCCCTAATGTCATCTGCAGAGTGACCAATGAAGGTACAATACAATACAATAGCAGAGTTGGAAGGGACCTTGGAGGTCTTCTAGTCCAACCCCAGGCAGGAAACCCTATACCGTTTCAAACAAATGACTATCCAACATTTTCTTAAAGACTTCCAGTGTTGGGGCATTCACAACTTCTGGAGGCAATTTCTGTTCCACTGATTGATCTTCTAACTGTCAGGAAGTTTCTCCTCAGTTCTAAGTTGCTTCTCTCTTTGATTAGTTTCCACCCATTGCTTCTTGTTCTACCCTCAGGTGCCTTGGAGAATAGTTTTTTGACTCCCTCTTCTTTGTTGCTCTTTTCTGCACTCTTTCTAGAGTCTCCACATCTTTTCTACATCGTGGTGACCAAAACTGAATGCAGTATTCCAAGTGATCTTTATTCTATCCCTCTGTTTATGCAGCCTAGAACTGTGTTGCCTTTTTTGGCAGCTGCTGCACACTGCTGGCTCATATTTAAATGGTTGTCCACTAGGACTCCAAGATTCCTTTCATAGTTACTAATGTTGAGCAAGGTACTTGTGCATTTCATTTTTGTTGCCTAAATGTAGAATCTTACTCTTTTCACCATTGAATTTCATTTTATTAGATAGTGGCCAATGTTCAAGTTTGTCAAGATCCTTCTGTATCTTTAACCTATCTTCTGGAGATCATCTTGACCATTCTCTTATTTTCTTCAACCTCAGGATCTAATGTGGTATATTGCCTGAAGGTTTGATAAATGCATTCTAGGAATTCCCTGGATTTTAATCCTGTTTCTGTTGAATTTAATAGACCTTCCCTAAATTCTTAACTTTTGTTTGAATCCTAACAAAACTAAGGTCCAATAGTTTTGCAGCTGAATGGACTAGGTTCCTAATCTGGTTCCTTCAGTAACCATGTTCAGTCTGGTTTTTTTTTCTTCATGATCCTTCTGCAAAGGCTTATTCAAAAGACTTATTCTTTTCTCTGTGGTTAATAAAATTTCCATCAGACTTTTTATGTCAGCCCAAGCAGACTGGTGAGTTCAGAAAAATGGATGCAAAAAGGACATGCATCTCATCTGGATTTTCTCTATAAGCAGGAATTTTATTTTTCCAATTACATAAATCAGCCATTGAGAATGGAGCATATATCCAGACCTTACGTAGCTCCCCCTCAGCTTCTGGCAATAAAATTCCCTTAGGGCAATTTGAGTTTTTATCTCAACTGCTCCCTTGGACCAGGTTTGTGGTCCACTTGATCTATCCCTTCGATAACCTTTTTTGGTTTTCTTTCTCCTGGCCCCACCTAATGGGACCGTTTGTTCTTTCTTTTTAACAAAACAAAAAAACACTTAAACACATCATCAAGGACAAGCATGCAAGTTAAAACAGACAGGAACTAAATGTTTCGTTGAGACTCTCTCAAAGCTTTTTCTTTCCTCCTTGAGGCTTTTATAATAGGGGTGAGGAAAAGTTTATTTGGCAGCCAGGTTCAGAAAGCAAGCACATAGCTAGCATTGGAAATTCTGAACAATCTTTATTATCGAAGCATGCATTCTTATACATTCTCAAAGACAGTGTAACACGGAAACACTGTAGGAAGTTATCACCTAGCCCTCTCCCAGAAAAATGAAATATCCTAAGAAATATTGATAAGGCAGAATATTATATTTTCCTGGATGTGAAAAAGGGAGAAACACATTTTAAACACTAATTTCCTACAGCTTCCTGCCCAGCCCCACTTTGTCAATGGGCCATTAAGAAGGCCAAGCTAGTCCACTTTACATAATAAAGAGTTCTCCTCTTCAGCTGTGATGGGATTAAGGCAGGATAATAAGCCTTTACTCAACTGACCACATGGCATCTGAACTCAATCAAACCTGAATTCAAAACAGCCTAGAGGGTTGCCCTTGCACGGGCCCATGGGAGTCTGGCAACCAATCAGAATACATTTCTTACACAGGAACAGGAAACAGATAGGTGGGGCAGAACAGATTATAAAAATCCCTGCAAGCCCTTCTTCAGCCCTTCTCTTCCCTTCTCTTCCCTTCTCTTCTCTTCTCCACCAACATTGAAGCATGTGATCACCTTTGCTGTTCAGGGCTCAGGCCATGTGGTCCTGTCCACCATTAAAACCATCTTTCCAAGCAGCTTCCATGTCTCCAGTGTCTTTTTCCCCACTTGGAGTCGAACCCAGAAGGACATTTCTCCCAACAACACTTAACTCATTTCTTATTGGTTACCTTGAGGAAAAAGCCCTATAAGGAGATGGGGGTCTTACTTCTCCTTTTGTTACAGGTAAGGGCTACGTGTCATTAACGAACTTTATTTGAACTTTGTGGTTTTGGACTTTTGACATAGAGACTTTTACTGGAACATGTTGTGGTTGAGGGCTGATGACATTTCCCTGTCCCTTTAAGCAAGTTTCCAACTGTCCCTTTTATGCCACGTCTTCATTCTTATATTTTAATCCATATTTTATTCCACTTTAATATGGTTAGTTTATGCTGTTATGCCTGGTAGGAAGACCCAGGAGTAGAAGAAAAAAAAGGAAATACTGCAGTGTTATAAAGATCTTGAGAATTTACCATTCTCAAAAGAGCCAGAAAACTCTGAAAGAACTAAGAATAAAGAAGAAAAGGTTTATTGTTCTTCCCACCCAGGGTTTAGCAGGTAATAAAAAGGTAAAGCCTGTCTAAATGGGAAGACTCAGATAATTTGACTTGATGGGATTTCTGTTAAAAATTCTTAGATGTGCATCTATAATAATAGCATGTAGAATTGAATGGGATTGAATTGATTGTGATATGTTTGACCAGCCGGCAAAATAAGTAAGCTTCTCAGCTTGAAGCTGTGGGAAAGAAGAGGTAGTAGTTAGGGCCCACAATCACATTTATGATTGAAGCTACTCTCTTGAGTTTTCCCACTGCTTCGGGAATGAGGAAAGAAAAAATGAAGATTTAAAGGGACAGAACCCCAGGTCTGAAAATGTTGTTCCATGGTGTGTGTGTGTGTCTGTGTGTGTCTGTGTGTAATCATTTCCAGACCTGGAGGGAGGTTGAGATCCTTTGATAATAGAAAATGGAGCTCATTGGCTTGTGAAAAAGCTCCCTGAAATAATTATAATGATTGATTTGCATAGAGAAAGCATGAAATGAATTTTTTGCATGTGAAATTGGTTTACACAAAAAGTCTGATTGCAGTACAAATGTGAGTGTGTTTGAGAGAGATGCCCCAAAGCTGATAAAGAGTGATAAGGTGAAGTGATCCTGAGATCTGTAAATGGCTGTGTGTTGACCCCCCACTCTCAGAGGGGTTCCCTTTCGTATAAAGAAACAGTAAGTTGCATAGTTTTCTTGTTGTTGTGAAGTAAGTGAAAAAGGCAATAGTCAGTGTTTGCAAGGAAAAGAAATGAAAAAGATCCCACGGAGGCTGTGGGAAAGAGATTTGTGGAAATTGTCTGTGATTTATTGAGGCTAGAGAGGGATAGAGAAAATTATTTTGTTGAAAGGACACTGAATGTAGAAAGGAGGTGAGGTAGCCTTTACAAATGTTTTTCCCTGTTTTTTCCTTTCTTTCTCTCCCTGTATTCTCTTTGCAGCAAGGAAGAGCAAAAGAAGCAGGAGGGGCATGGAGGGGGGGCTGCGGTTTTCTGTTCATTTCACCATTTTTCCCCCTCTCTGCGGAACCATGGGAGGGAAAGGGGGGAAAGCACAGTGCCATTCCCCCACCCCTCTTCCTCTCTGCTGAGCCAGGCTGAGAGGAGGCGGGGTAAAGGGTGACATCTGATACTTGCCTTTGTAGTTTTGCAGTTTGCACTGTTTGCAATACAGAAAGCTATGTAGATATATATATTTCTTTTCTGAACACCAGTTTGATTTAATGTTTTTGGAAGTTTTTGAGATTTAAAATGCTTAATTAAACTTATATGAAATGACTCTGAAATCATTTGCTTGGATTTGTAAATGTTTTTAAACTACTTAATGAGAGTTTTCTTCCATCTGAATGGAATCTGAATCTGACTCACTTTTTTTAAAAAGCAGAGAATTGATACTAAAATTTAACCAAAAAATATTTTAGAGCATTGGCTCAAAATATCTCATTTAAATTGTTTGTTTATTTTTGAAGCTGTTCTTACCTCTTTTACATCTTTATATCTGAGTACATATTTAAATGCCTATGAGTCAAGGTGCCCCTATTTTGTTTGTCTGTCTGTTTGTTAATAACACAAGTTGTAGGGGTTTTTGGGGAATTACTACAGAGATGAGTTAGGAATTACAATATGTAGAAAGAGGCAAAATACTTAGGGCATTTAATTAAGGGAAGAAGTAGGAAAATAAGAGGAGATTACTAGGGTGGGGAGGATGACATATTTGTTGGTCATTGTGGATCATTTGACTCGCTGGGTGGAAGCATTCCCTTGTGTAAATGCAAATGCAAATGCAAATGCAAATACTACTGTTAGAATTTTGTTGGAGCATATCATACCCAGATGGGATATGGGGAGGGAAGGTTTACCAAGAATTGAATTAAAGGACAGAATGGTTAGAAAATATGTACAAGTACTGTCCAGATATTTTTCTCTTTTGTGACAGAAAGGTATTCTTGCACAAACACCACCCTTGGACTTTGCTGTACACCAATATAAAGCAGGAGAGTGGGTGCTGATAAATACCCGGAGAGACGAAAAACTGACTCCAACTTGGGAAGGACCTTTCATTGTACTGCTGATCACCAAGAGGGCAATTGGAACTACTGAAAAAGGTTGGACTCATTACTCCCAAGTGAAAGGGCCCGTGCCAGCCCCAAAGGAGTGGAAGGTGGAATCTCACCAAAGAGATCCACTGAAGTTGATGATCCGAAGAACCCAATGGACTGGTGGGCAGTAATGTTACCAGTGGGAATAGCGTTCTTCAATATTTGGGCTACTTTTGTATTTTTCCTTTTTGGGATTGAATGGTTGCCTATGCTGTTTCCCCAGCTGAAGGAGACTACCATTGAGCAGATTCCATTACGTGCCTTCCCGGACGTGTTGGTTTTGTAATATTGCTTGTGGATGTTGTTGTTCTCATTGCATCGATTGTGCAAGTTGTATTGGGTGTAAGATAGAGTGTGATATTAAGATAATTGAAGATGTGCTGGAACAATATAAGGTGGTTATAAGAATTGCCTGAATTCCCTAAGAAGGTAGTAAACATGTTCGTGCAATTGGCTGAAGAATTTGCTAAGACTCTTAGGGTAAAGAATTGTTTTGTGTGTGGAGGAACAAATATGGGAGAACAATGGCCATGGGAAGCTCAGGAATTAAGTCACAATATAGTAGTTGATATGTGGAAAAATAATACTTTAAAATTCACAAAAGGTAAGGAAGGAATGTGGGCTTTAATGACTAATTTAGTAGGGAGAGTGTGTTATGAAAGAAAGAATGATAACATGATAGCAGTAGGAAATATGATTTACTTAACTGTATGGATTAGTGGTATGGATCTTGCATATTAGGAATAATAAAGCCAAGCTTTTCCCCCCATTGAACAAAAACTGACTGTATATGATGATTTATCAAATAAGGTCCGGAAAAAAAGAGCTGTACAACCAAGTGATATAAAATTTGGAAAGAACTAGCAAAATGTGCAATATAAGGATTCCTGGCTCTCATGTTTTTACCACGTTTGATTCGCCTCATATAAATGTTAATAAAAAGGACCCTGAGTAGCATGACCTTAATTACAACATCAATAAAAAGTGGGAAAAAGGAGATTCAACCAGAAGCTCTCCAGCTGGACAGATGAGGGGGTCTGAGCGCTGAAGACTCTCACATGAACTCTCTCTGACAAACCAATGCTGAGATCCTTTTTGGATCGGAACGTCCCTGTGTGGGGGTGGGGGTGGGGTGAAGAAGGGGCTGTGAAGTTCCCAGATGACCTAATTAATTTACAAGCCTCGAGACAAAGTTCAAAAGAAATCCATTCATTTATTAGGATCAACGACTCTGGCCGAAGGTATGCATGGAATGCTTCCTCCAATGCCAAAGTGATAATAGTCATGGCAATGCTTTACAAGTTGACAGGGGCAGCGTCTCATCAGACCCAGAGGGAGTACAACAGGTCCCTCGTAGGTCAGAGATTTGCTCTCTGAATCAGCGTTGGGGCGGCAGCATGGCAACATGGCTGCCCAAGAAGCTGGCTTCAGGCCAGAGCAACTGAACAGGAGCGTGCAGGAGACGAGATGAAAGCCTGGTAAGATCTAATTAACCCACAGTCATAAATCAGAATTTGGAAAAGGCAAAGAACTTTGAGAATATAAATAATATTGATAGACAGATTGGGATTTTGGCAAAAAGAAAGAACGAAGGGGGAAAATGTAGGGTTGAATCACTAGCCCAAAAAGAGTCATTTGCTTTAAACATTTTGGACAGAAAGGAGAAAACTGAGAAGTGACAAACCCATTCAAACACAAACTTTAAATTTGGATTTGAAATGATTGTGTTTTTAAAAGAGACTAGGAGGGTGAAACGGAAACCAAAACATACCATACCGAGGAGATTTGCTTAGTTTGAGTTTCTTCCAACTAACATATCTTAAGAAACTCCAATTAATGAGAGGTGGAATGTAACAAGGGGAAGAAAATCAAGGGCTGGGCAAATACGAAGGGTTTTTTTTTCCAGGTTTTTTTTTTGTTTTTGCTGAAGGAAGAACAAAGGATCAAGATGGTTCCCACCTCTCTTCCTCTCCACATCAGCTGAACTAGCTAAATTTAAGGTGGACCAGAACTCAAATAAGAATTGTATAACTAACTGTAATTTTGGAACTGGACATTATGGAAAGTTGGGAATTTGAAGAACTACGTGAAATTATAAAAAATATGCATAAATCATTAAAATCAAGTCTAAATAGAATTTTGAAGTTAGATAATGAGGAGAAGCAGGAAGTGAAGGAAGAAGGGGGGGATAATGAAGGGGTAGAAATGGTGGAAAATAAAAAGGAGACAAAAAACTTCATTGGGTTTGACAGTGGTATAGGGAAAATTGAAAAGGGCGGATCTGTCCCAACAAAAGGGAATAAAAGGCAGACAAAAGATCTCACTGAGTTTGTCAGTGGTATAGGGAAAACTGAAGAGGGGGTTACGCCCCAACAAAGGGAAATAAAAAAGATTTCACTGGGTTTGACAGTGGCTTGGGGAAAATTGAAGAGGGTGGACATGCCAAAACAAAGAAAAGGGAGAAGATAGTACAATACAATAATACAATAATACAATAGTAGAGTTGGAAGGGACCTTGGAGGTCTTCTAGTCCAACCCCCTGCCTAGGCAGGAAACCCATTCACAACTTCTGGAGGCAAGCTGTTCCACTGATTAATTGTTCTAACTGTCAGGAAATTTCTCCTCAGTTCTAAGTTGCTTATCTCCTTGATTAGTTTCCACCCATTGTTTCTTGTTCTACCCTCAGGTGCCTTGGAAAATAGTTTGACTCCCTCTTCTTTGTGGCAACCCCTGAGATATTGGAACACTGCTATCATGTCTCCCCTAGTCCTTCTTTCTCTTAAGCTAGACATACCCAGTTCCTGCAACCGTTCTTCATATGTTTTAGTCTCCAGTCCCCTAATCATCTTTGTTACTCTTCTCTGCACTCTTTCTAGAGTCTCCACATCTTTTTTACATCATGGCGACCAGAACTGAATGCAGTATTCCAAGTGTGGCCTTACCAAGGCTTTATAAAGTGGTATTAACACTTCATGTGATCTTGATTCTATCCCTCTGTTGATGCAGCCTAGAACTGTGTTGGCTTTTTTGGCAGCTGCTGCACACTGCTTGTCACTGCGTTAAATTGTTTGCTAGCCTGAACTGACGAATTGAAACTAAATAGTTCACACATTCCAGAGTCTTCCCTTTTGATCTTTGTCCGTCTACCAGGAAACTGGCAGACAGAATTGTTTCTTTCAAAATGTAACAATTAGTTAGTTTTGTTTTATTTCCATTTATTATTTTTGTATTAAAGTTTGTTTATTAATTAGAATATGTTTCTCCAGAATGTTTTATTTCTTTTCTTCGCACCTTAAGAATATGTCTGTTGGAAACGCCGCGGTCTAAGACCTCATCCAGTTCAGGGTGAAATAAATCTTCCCCTGACAATTAATGGAAGCAGAGAGATGGTTATAATTTACGGCTGTTTTCCTTCAAGCTATCTTTAAGAGATAAGGCGACCAGGCTAACTAGCCATGCCAAAGAAGAAAAAGAAAAAACATGGAACGAGCTCGGAAGGATCCATTTCTTCTGATACAGAGATTCCTTCAGACACAGAGATGCAAGATTCTTCAAACTTACTTCAAAAGCAACAGATTTCTCCAGCAGCCGAGCCAACTGTGGAGGCAGTTTTTAAACAAGAGGAAGGGGCTACAGGAGGTGAGATCTACGAACCGAGGTCAGTAGTTCCCCCTTCTCATTATGAAAGCTCCCAAACATCTCCAAGAGATTATACCATATTGGGGGCAAAGCCAAAACTTTCCACGTTGCCAGAGCAACTTCACTCCCAAACTCTTGGAGATTATGAAACAATTGATGTCCGGCCAAAGCCTCCGCGGTAACTGCCGGCAGAGGAAAAACACCCCCATGCAGAAAGTGAAACTTATGAATCCTTCTCAGGCACTGGGGAAGAAATGAAAAGCTATCGTGACCAGATAGAATTTTTTGAAAAATATGCAAGAGAAGTTAGAGAATACTATGAAAGATGGGAAAGAAGTAGGAGGGGTTTCCCCACTCCCAAAATGTCTGAGGACGCCATCTTGTCTTCTTCTAAACAACCTAAGACACACCCCATAGAGGACATTGCTTTAGGTGAATCAGAACAGAGAGATATGTACACGTCACCGAGGTAACGTGATCTCCTTTGTTCTACTTCTCCGTATAAAGGCCTGATGCAGCCAAGAAGTGAAGCTGCACTGCCATCTGCTGGTGGAGAAAATTTATTAGAGCACAAGTTAAAAGAATTGCACCGGAACTGGGCAGATTTATCTATAAGTCTTCTAGATGCCCAAGCTTTGCCTCCAAAGGTTAAGTCTTCAGTTCCCCCTGGTGGTGTTGGATCCTCCCTAGATGGAACAAGGCAAAGCCAAAGGCAAATGCAAGCAAGCACACACAAAGGCCAATGGTGCAATTACAGCACCCCCTGGTTCAACAACCAGCTTTTCAACCTGCACAGCAAGTTGTTCAAATGCATATCCCTCAGCAGGCATTTTCTGTCACTCCTTTGACTGGTGAGTCAAAATTAAAGGAGTCAGGAGAGAATTATAAAGCCTGGGTCAGTGAAATTGCACTCTTGCTTCGCAGAGAAGGCACACACTGTATGGTTTTTAATCCTCCTGCCCAGCCATGGACTCCTGCAATGAGAGATCTAGAAACCAGAGCAGCCACCACTTTGCTCATGTCGATGGAAACTGAACTCCAGGTTACCTTTCCACCTGATGCAACAGCCCAACAAATTGGGGCTATTTTGGAAGATTGCTACAGGCCCGTTTCAATTGAATCTTCATGTTTGCTCATGTCTGAGTTCCATGGTTCGAAGGTGAACGAATTGGTGGACATTTGACCAAACTGAAAAGAATGAGAAGTGAATTGAGACAAAGTGGCCATGTAATCGATGATATCCAAATGATTAGCATCATCATTAACTCATTGAATTATGAATGGAAAGATGCTGTTGCAAAGATTAACTACGTGCCTATTGCTCAACGCACAGTTAACCACGTTTGCAGACTTTTAGTGGAGGAAGAAGCTATCAAGTTAGCTACGCCACATCTGCAACGACCCACAGCATCAAAGGCTCCAGCTAGACGTCCCTTCCGAGGAAGAGGCTACACTCCAAGGATGCCAAAATGCTACACCTGCAACCGTGTGGGACATGACATCCGGGATTGTCCCCAACGAGTCCCAGCTCCCGTCACATACCAGCCCAGAGGAACAGACTCCAGAGGCAGAGGTAGAGGCGGAAGACAAGGTCATCGTAGTCCAAGGCGTGATCCACAAGCTCCACTCGCAACATTGGCCATAACCAACGTTCCACAACCTGATCCAAAGTACGACAGACGTCTTTTGTGGACTTTAGATAGTGGAGCAGCTGTGCACGTTACCCATAGAAAGGAACTTTTCACAGAGATGGGCGAGCCAGAGCCCGAGTATCGAGAACTGTACTTCACCAACCACACTTGCAAGGTCGTGGGAAAAGGAACTGTTTACATTGAAGAGCTCGATACATACATCCCTGATGTTTATTACATACCTTCAGCAACCAGTAATTTGCTTAGTCAAAGTCACTTGTCTAGAGATTTAAAGTTCCAGGTTCACCACCTCGAAAAAGCAAGTTACATAGTTAAAGATGGAGATATTGTTGCTGAAACCATGCTGTTTGGTGGTGTTTATTTCTTAAAGCCAAAGCCTAAAAAGCAAGCACAGGCAAGTATGCAAACTCCAAAAAGGGACAGCACGGGCCCAGAGAGAGTTGCTTCAGAGAGAGAACCCGTTGCTATTCCAAAGGCTCCTAAAGCCAACAAACAGAGAAAACAGAAGCAGGTTGCTCAGAGCAAGCCTGAGGTTCCTCATGAAACTGTTAATGTTGAGAATTCACTAACTGGTAAACCTTTGCATTCCAGGTGTATCCACAAGTGGCACAGAAGATTGGGGCATGCCAGTTTCCGTGTTCTTAGAAAGATGCCGGAGTTCGCAAAAGGTTTGGATCTAAAGGGGTGTAAGGTGTTTTTGGATTGTGCAGTTTGCAGGAAAGCTAAATCCAAAGCAGCTGCGATTCCCAAACACGCTACACGCCTGTCAACACGCATTTTTGATTTGGTACACACTGACATAGTGGGTCCTTTCCCACCAACAATTGGTGGTAGAAAATATTTTCTAACAATAGTAGATAATCATTCTAGATATGGATTTGTATATCCTATGAGAGAGAAATCTGAGACCTTTCAGATCTTTAAAGACTTTGCAGCTTTTGTTTCTACACAATACCAAGTTCGCATCGCCAGAATCCAGAGTGACCGTGGTGCAGAATTCATGTCTCAGCGTTTCCAGGACTGGATGCGTAAGAATGGAATTCTTCATCAGACATCCACTCCATATACACCGGCTCATAACGGAGTCGTAGAAAGAAGACAAGGAGTCCTACAAACCATGATGCGTTGTCTCCTAGAAGATGCCAATCTTGGTAGCATATACTGGGGTGAAGCAATCAAATATGCAAATTACATTGTCAACCGTACTTGGAGCAGTGTAATAAATCAAACTCCTTTCTACATGCTGTATGGCTACAAGCCTGATCTCAAGAACCTCCACATCTTTGGTTCGTATGCTATGGTGAACACTCCCTTAAGTCAAAGAAGAAAGGGAGGTCCAGTAGCAAAGAGACTGAGATTTATGGGTATTGATGATAACTCAAAATGGTGCAAATTTATTGATCCTAAACATGTGATTGTCATTTCACAATCTGCTAATTTTGAGGAAGACATTGACTGGTCCAGGATTCATTCCAATGATCCTGGAGTTTATTTTCCTAGAGATGGTGTTCCAGATGCCACACAGCCTGATGACAATTTACAGGCAGATATTCCTTCTACCAGTTCTTCACAACCTGATGTTCCGTCTTCGCAAGCCGCGGATGCTGATGCTAGCGACGAACGTGAGGACGAGGACGACGACGAAGAAGAAGAAGACTGGACTATTGTTCCTAGACGTTCCAAGAGGGTCACAAAAGGAATCCCTCCACAACGATATTTGTGGCAACTGACAAAAACACCATTACCTTTGATTTGCAACGTTACTCTTCCTCCTGAGACATTCACACAAATCAAACAGCTTCCTGATTCAGAGCAAGACAAATGGTATGATGCAATGCAGGATGAAATGGACAGTTTAAAGAAATGTAATGTATTCACACCTGCAAAACCTCCAGCAAACAAGAAAGTCATTGGCACTCAATGGGTCTACAGAATCAAGAAGAAACCGAATGGTGAGTCTTTGTACAAAGCCAGACTTGTAGCTCAGGGTTTCGCTCAACGTTATCCTG
Source organism: Natrix helvetica (assembly GCF_964273705.1). NCBI lineage: Eukaryota > Metazoa > Chordata > Lepidosauria > Squamata > Natricidae > Natrix > Natrix helvetica. The sequence goes on from NC_138555.1 coordinate 46,337,696, forward strand.
AGGACTACACAAACACTTACTCACCAACAGTCAGAACTGAAAGTGTAAAAATTGCTTTAACCACTGCAACTTTTCTTGGTTTAGAAGTTTTCCAATTTGATGTGGACACAGCTTATCTACATGCAGACCTAGATGAAGAGATCTACGTAAGAAGCCCTCCAGGATTCCGAAAGCAAGAAGGGGATACCTGGTTCCTGAACAAAAGTCTTTATGGTCTGAAACAGTCAGGTTTAATGTGGTACTTATGTCTTACTGACAAACTAAATTCAATGGGCTTTATTAAGTCCGAAACTGATGAATGCGTGTTCACAAAAAGATCTAACAATGCATATGAGATAATTCTTGTTTATGTTGATGACATTGTTTACATTGGTCCAAATAAGAAAATGAGTGAGATTTTTGCCAAAAGTTTGCAGAGATACTTCACACTGAAATCTTTAGGACACATTAGCACTTATTTAGGTGTTCAGATTGAAAAGACACAGAAGGGGTTTAGTCTTTCACAAGAAGAGAAAATTGACCACATTCTGCATCATTGCAACATGAAAGATGCTAACGCAACAAAGACACCCATGCAAACAGATTTTCACAACTTGACACATGAACCAAGTCCTGAGTTCGAGGATCAAACACTTTATCGTTCAGTCATTGGTTCACTATTATACATTAGTAGTTGGACCAGACCTGACATTGCACTTAGTGTTAATCTTTTATCGCGACACGTAGGTAAGGCAACACAATTTCATTGGGCATGCATTAAGAAGTTGTTGAAATATCTGAAACACACTAAACACATGAAGTTATTGCTAGAACCAACACACACTGATCATCCACAGTTAATTTGTTATGCTGACGCTGACTGGGCAAGTGATAAGAAATCACGCAAAAGCACTTCTGGTTACATGATGTTCCTGAATGGATGTCCTGTTTACTGGCAAGTGAGAAAACAGAGTTTTGTTTCATGTTCATCTACTGAAGCTGAATATGCTTGTGTTTCAGATGCTTGTAATTCTCTAACGTGGTTTGATGCTTTGATCACAGATATCTGGACACGTCCGATTCGACCAATCACCGTGATGGAAGATAATGTATCTGTGGTTTATATTTCTGAGTCACATTTCACAGGTTCTAGGTCCAGACACATTGACATTCGTTATCAAAACACAAAGCAATTAGTTAAGCAAGGTTTTGTTAAATTGCAATATGTTTCTACACATGATCAGATTGCAGACATGCTTAACAAACCACTTCCAGTAGCACAACACGAGTATCTGCGAAAGAAGATGTGCCTTAATTGATGATTTGATGACGTCAGCCCAACTAGCAAAAGAAGGGGTGTCACTGCGTTAAATTGTTTGCTAGCCTGAACTGACGAATTGAAACTAAATAGTTAAACTGAAAGAGTTACTGTGCAGGTCATAAGGGCTTATCTGACAATGATGTACTGCGCCTGCTCTTCACACATTCCAGAGTTTTCCTTTTGATCTTCGTCCGTCTACCAGGAAACTGGGAGACGATTGCTTTTTTCAAAATGTAACAATTAGTTAGTTTTGTTTTATTTCCATTTATTATTTTTGTATTAAAATTTGTTTATTAATTAGAATATGTTTCTCCAGAATGTTTTATTTCTTTTCTTCGCACCTTAAAGAATATGCCTGTTGGAAACGCCGCGGTCTAAGACCTCATCTAGTTCAGGGTGAAATAAATCTTCCCCTGACACTGCTGGCTCATATTTAAATGGTTGTCCACTAGAACTCCAAGATCCGTCTCACAGTTACTACTCTTGAGCACGGTACCACCTATACTGTACCTGTGCATTCCGTTTTTGTAATAGACAAGTGGGACAAAAGACTTACTAGGAAAAAATCAGACATTAGAAATTGTTATATGGGAAACATAAAGCTGAGATATGTGATTTACTCCTATATATGATAATAAAACTGAGTTGCTAACTGATTGAATATGATAATGGAAAGATAATTAAATAAAGGTTAAAATATATGGAATATGGAGAAATATGAAACTGTGATGTGGAGAATGTAAAGTAGAAGTATGTGATTCACTTTTATACATGATAATTAAACTGAGTTGCTAATTGATTGAGTATGACAATGAAAGGACAATTAAGTATAGGCTAAAATACATGAAATATGGACACATATAGAACTCCTAAGATGATGAACAAAGTGAGATGTGTACCGCTTGTTGTTCTATATAGTAGATTAATGTTACTGTAATTGAACATTGAACAGTAAGGATTGTTATTTAAAGATAATTAAGGGTAATCTAAGTCAAGATATGGAAAATGGAGAGGGAACACGAAATATACTTACAATGGGAAATTATTGAGATTATAAAGACAGAACTACAAATTTGGGGCGTGTAAGGATGCATAACTATATAAATATAATGATGAGAATAGCTGGGAATCGTAACCAGGTCTACATCTCGGCCAAAAATAGCCGTGTGTGTATGTGTGTTTAAAAATACAATTACTATATATGTATACTTTTTTTCTTTTAGAAAAGGAGGAAGATATATGTTAAAATTAAATATGTATATTGAAAAGGAATTATAAATACCATCAACATAAAGTGGAGCTCGCTCAGAGGCTGAAATATACCAAGTAAATAAGATGAAGAGTGTGAAGTAGAGGAGAGAGGTCTCTTCTTCTGGGAAGAAGAGAGGGATAGGAGAGAGGGCGGGGGGAAGAGGAGGAGAGAACGAAGGAGTGGAAAGGGGAGAGGAGAAGGAGAGAGGAAGGGGAAGTAGAGAAGAGAAGGGTGACAGAGGGAAGAAAGGAGGTAGGGAGGAGGAGGAGAGAGGGAGAAGAAAGTGACAAATATGGTGTATGGAGAGCAGAAGAGCCAATAATTGTTTTGGGGAGTTGATGGTAAGACGTATTGATGTAAACATTTAGCAATATAATATGACGTTGGTTATGTAATAGTATACATGTGGCTATTTGTTATGAAAATGAAAAAATAAAAAAAACTTTATATGAAAAAGTGGGAAAAAGGAAACCATGTTAATAATGAAAGTAGGAAGGCAGAGGCTAGGGACAGAGAATTAGGAATATTAAAAAAACTTGCTTCCGCATGAGCCAAGAGAGAAAATAGGAAGTTATGAAATGTTGCAAGTATAAAAGAGTATTTCAGGTAGAATAGAAAAAGGGTGGATTTGAAGGAAATAAATAATAAGTTACTCTTTTATAAAAGTGTTAAATGTATCAATAAGCTATAAAAGTTCTTCCTGTTGCAAATTAACAACCAAATGTACTCAATAAAACATTACGTGATGACTTGCTAAAACTAACTTCCTTTGAAAACAGAAATGAGGCAAGGCCACCATTTGGTGAGATAGGAACATCTGCCGCCTAGGGCGAACCCACAAGGAAACAAAGATAAGATAACTGGGATTCTGCAGGAAGGGTCATGCTGACCTTTAATAGTGTAAAATGACTTAAAGAATGACTTAGGACTGTGATGGTGAACCTATGGCACAGGTGGCACGCGGAGCCATATTTGGCATTCCTCAGCTGATTTTCCCCCCTGAACTTCCGGTTGGCCCATCGGGCCTGTTTTTTGGCCTCCCTAGGCTCTGGAGGCTTTCCTGGAGCCTGGGGAGGGCGAAAAATGGCCCAACAGGCAAAGTGGAAGTTTGGAAATGAATTTCTGGTTGGACTGTTGGGCCATTTTTCACCCTCCCCAGGTTCTGGAGGCTTCCTGCACTTCCGGTTGAGCTGCTGCACCATTTTTCGCTCTCCCCAGGCTTCAGGAAAGCCTCCGAAGCCTGGGGAGGGCGAAAATCCCTCATGCGGGGGTCGCTTGCACATGTGTGTGTGGGGGGGGGGTCGCTCGCAAATGTGTAGATGGGTGGGCGCATGCACGAGCGCGATAGCACACGCACACACACAGTTTTAGCACACCTTTAGAAAAAGGTTAGCCATCACTGACTTAAGAGAAGGGGAGGGCTTATTAGGCATGGCATGCATTGTGTAGAAAGTATAAAATGTAGAGCTTGAGTATTGTTTTTTGCTCTCCTTGTTCTCAGTCCAACTTGGGAAGAGACTAGGAGGCCACGCTTGCAACCACTTTTTCATTTTTCTTCAATAAACCACATCAGAGCCATCTTTAAATTGGAATCTTCAGGGCTGCCACAGTGGTGGATGGGCAAGCTGTGGGAACAGGAGGGGGGTGGACACAGCGTGGGGTGTATAGTCATAACATTTTTTTCCTTGGTAGTCAAGGACGTTCAGTCTGCACCTGGGGACACATGACTGTCAGACCTGGGAGTCAACCATGTGATGCCCATGTGAACTTTGACTTTACTATGGGTGGGGGAAACCTGGAGTTTTCAGATTCGAGTTTTCCCAGATGTGCCAATATGACATCTCTAATAAATTCAAACTTTGAGGAAAAAGCCTGCCTTGGAGTTTTGATTTTGTTGGGGGTATTGTACTTGGAACCCGTATAGGGGGAGAGAAGAGATGACAAGAGGAGCCCTGTCTCTCTCCACACACCCCAGTGAAAGGCAATGGCAGCCCAGCTGCTTCCCTTCCCCACCTTCTCCGGCACTGGAAGTCCATCCATGCGCCCAGCCACTCATTCATCCCTGGCTCACCCAGTGCCACAGTCCACTATGCAGGCTGGGAAAGGCGCAGCTGCGGTGGGGTGGTGGGCAGTGGCGGCTGGCCGTGCTCGGCAAACTGCTCGATGAACTAAGGCAGGCGGACATAGAGCGCGCCCAGGCAACAGATGTGGGCCAGGAGAGTGGCCTCACTCAGGTGCTGGAATGGTGGCTCCAGGGACAATTGTGGGGGAGGAGGATGAAGAGCGATGGGCCCGTGGAGGGAGTGCCACTGCTGTGCTCACCTGCAAGCCACGGCGGTCCATGAAGAGGCTGTCCGGGTACCGAGCAGCGCCAACAGCAGCTAGTCTATCATGGCGCCGTGTGGGAACTGGGCCTGAGCCCCTCTTCGCAGGAGCCCCAACGACACCCCTGGGCTCCTTAGGGCAGAGCCGGCCCCAGGTGCTAGATCGGACCCCTATGAAGCCCTTTGTCTGCCGAGGAGCCCGGATGAGGCCTTGCACGCTGCCTGCTGAGGCGCCTGGACTCCTGGTGAAGGGATGGGGTCCTTCAGACATTTAGCTTGGTTGCTTGTTTAGGAACTCCAGCCCCTCCCTCCGGGTGCCTTGTCAGAGCTGCCCTGGGGTTTTGCCTGCTGTGACATTGCTTGCTTGGATGTGGGCAGGGGGCGGTTAGAAGAGCTTGGGTCGGATAAACTGCTTCGATGGGCTGTATCTGGCCCAGGGGCTGTAGTTTGAGGACCCCTGCTTTAGTTTATATGAGTGTCCTGGGTTAGGGAAAGTCCTAGAATTATCCCTCAAGATCCTCCAATACAGCAAAGGTCTGGAAGTAGCTTCAGGAGCTGTGCTTCCAAGCAGCTTGTGTGCTGAAAGCTGGGGCGGGGCTGCAATCAGAAGGCGCTGTTTTGGAATTTATTTTTCAAATGGACAGTAAGTTGTGCCCTTCATTTCTTAATCATTTTAAGGACTATTCATCTTCATTAAGCTAAAAGAGGCTCTCTTTAGCCACAGCAGGTGTTAGATATTAGCATATATCGCTGTAAGTCTCCTCTCAGGTCCGCCGCTAGGGCGGGAACTAGGGATCATTATGATTGGTCGAGAGGCGTACCCGATCCCTATAAAAGGGGAACCCTCAGACCACACACAAAGCTGGATCACTACTACTATTAATAAAGAGCTGTTAAGTCACTACTTGTCCGGAGTCTGTTCTCTCGTTGCCCGAATCTAACACTGGCGATGAGGGTGGGATCGAGAGACAGATAGGACGAAGACGCTACCTCCAGAATCCAAGGATTCGATCCAGCCTAGGAATTCGGCGGGAATTCCGGCAGCCATCTCAGCGCGGCAAATTCAAACGCAGACAAGATGGCGATGCACACTCCTCCAGCTCCGTTCGACCCGATGAACGATCATTGGGAGTCCTACATGATCAGATTCGAGTGCTTTCTCGAAGCAAACGAATACACGGGAGTACCTGACTCTCGTAAGAAGAACATATTCCTGAGCTACTGTGGGCGAGAAGTCTTCGAGACGGCCAGAGACCTCTCTGAGCCAACACCTATACAAGCGGTATCATGGGCGGCGCTACAACAGACTTTACAAACGCACTACGCGCCAAAACCTTCCCGCCACGTTCGCTGCCAGGAATTCAACACGAGGAACCAGAAGGCGGGAGAATCAATCAACCAATATGTTGCAGCGCTACGGAAAGTGGCCACGCATTGCGAGTTCAGGGATCTGGACGAGCAAATCCTGGCAAGACTTATATGCGGTTTGAGAGACATCTCTCTACAGAAACGATTGTTGGCCAAGTCAAATTTAAGCCTACAGATTGCACTCGATGAAGCAAGGGCGTCCGAATCAGCAGACAGATCATCCGAGACCATACAACGCGGATACAGCGCGATCCAGACCGGCACCAGACACGCCAGAGTTCACTATGAGGACACCGATCAAGAAATCGAGGAGTCCGAGTTCGAGGACAGTTACCGTATGCGGAGCAGTCACATGAGACCGGTGGGTAAACCCGAATTCCGTTTACCACCATGTGCAAGTTGCGGAGGGAACCACCCCCGGTCTACCTGTCGTTTCAGAAACGTTGTTTGCTCGCATTGTGACAAACTGGGGCACATCACAAGGGTGTGCCGGAGCGAAGCCCCTGCCTCACAACGGCAGCCTCCAACGTACCGCCAACAGAAGCCCAACCCAGGGGCTTGGCGAAAAAACAAAGGGCGCCCAGAGAGAAATCCAAGGGAGTTTGCCGAGAGAGAATACACACAAAGAGCTGAAAGAGCGTATTACCAGAGAACCGAGAGAGAGTATTCCCAGGATACCGATGCCGAGAGAGAGTTGACCCAGAGAGAACCATTGCGAACCTATCTCACAACGATAGGTCAGGTCCGCACCAAGCGGCCTAAAAAGCTGAAAATCACTGTCCTCCTGGAGGACTCCCCTTGCGAGCTGGAAGTTGACACTGGATCGTCCCTGACGATCATTTCATGGTCTGCCATGAAGAAGGCAATCCCTAGCCTTAAAAAGCGCCAACTGCGTACACCAGACATCCTGCTACGAGACTACCAGGGGAACAGGGTCCCCATCGTGGGTCAAGGCACGTTTCGGGTGCAGTTCAAGGACATCGTAGACCAGCTGCCTGTGACCGTCGCCAGCGCGCCATTACAGAGCCTCCTGGGATTGGATTGGTTTGAAGCCCTGTGGCTAGAAGTCACCGGAATCAACGCCGTGGAGAACAGCAGCGCTGAACAGATTTTTAAGGAGTTCGAGGATGTGTTCAGCCCTGGTCTTGGTAAGTATGTGGGTAAACCTATATCATTCAATCTAGACCCCAACATGGCACCAATCCGACTCAAACCAAGGAGAGTGCCTTTCGCACTCCGCCCCAAAATTGATAAGGAGATAGATAAACTAGTAGAACAGGGGATCCTCGAACCCGTGGATCACGCGCGCTGGGAAACGCCCATCATGACCCCAGTTAAACCAGATGGGTCAGTCCGCATCTGCGCGGACTATAAATGCACAATTAATGTCGCCCTACAACAAAGTGCATATCCTGTGCCAGTAGTCCAACACCTATTGCACTCGTTGGGGCCAGGAAAAATATTCGCTAAATTAGACATGGCACAAGCTTACCAGCAACTGCCAGTGGATAGCGCCACAGTGGAGGCCCAGACTATAGTGACGCATAGGGGTGCATTCAAATGCAACCGGTTGCATTTCGGTGTAAGCATCGCTCCAGGTCTGTTCCAGAGCGTCATGGAACGGCTTTTGCAGGGAATACCAGGGGTCGTCCCGTATTTTGACGACATCTTGGTGTCAGCTGCAAACGAGGAGCAACTAGTAAAAAGAGTTAGAACTGTTTTGGCCAGAATTAGAGAGAAGGGTCTCCGCCTTAAAAAAGAAAAATGCCAAATTAACGTGCCTAGTGTAGAATTCCTGGGATATAGAATCGATGGTTTGGGCATACATCCAACATCGAAGAAAATTAAGGCGATCCAGGACGCCCCCACACCACATAACCAGACCGAGTTGCAGGCATTCCTCGGACTACTTAACTTCTACAGCGTTTTTCTGAGACAGAAAGCGACCGTTGCTGAGCCGCTACACCGACTCCTCACCAAGAACGCAAAATGGACATGGGGACGTTCCGAGGCAGCAGCTTTCGCCGCAGTCAAGCGCCTCCTCACCACCGATTCGCTACTCGTTCAATACAGCCAGACGCTACCACTGGTATTGACCTGCGATGCATCACCTTTCGGCGTCGGCGCAGTTCTCAGCCACAGGATGCCAAACGGGAACGAAGCGCCCATAGCATTCTATTCAAGGACTCTTTCATCGGCCGAAAGAAACTACAGCCAAATGGACAGGGAAGCGTTAGCCGCTGTGGCAGGAGTCAAACATTTCCACGAGTATCTCTACGGCCGCGATTTCGAGCTCATCACAGACCACAAACCACTGCTGGGCCTTTTGGCGGGAAATCGCCCCACACCAGTCTCACTCTCCCCGCGCATGACCAGGTGGACTGTTTTCCTGGCTGCGTACTCCTATAAACTGATACATCAACCGGGTTCCACCCTAGGGCATGCAGCCGTTGCCCACTTCCTGAACTATTAACAGACCCCACTCCCGAGGTACCGGTTTTATTAATTAACTGTTTGGACTCAGGACCTGTTTCTTCTTTGGACGTTGCTAAATTCTCGGCTAAAGACAATGTAATCAGACAAGTACAAACTTGGGTATGGAGGGGGCGGCCAAAGGGAAATGTGGGACCCGAATTCAAACTGTTTTGGTCAAAGCGTGATGAATTGTCGGTTTTACAAGGTTGTTTATTATGGGGGGATCGGGTTGTTGTTCCGTACGCACTGCGGAGAAATGTATTAGAAGCGTTACATGTTGGGCATCCGGGGATCGTAAGGATGAAAGCGTTAGCTAGGAGTTATGTTTGGTGGCCAAACATGGACAAAGAGATAGAGGAATGGGTAGCCACTTGCGATCCGTGCCAAGAGTCTAGACCAGCACCCCCTGAAGCGCCCGCCACAGAGTGGGACAAACCAAAAGCACCCTGGTCGCGAATGCACATTGATTTCGCAGGGCCAGTCCAGGGACAAACGTTTCTCATAGTTGTGGATGCATACTCAAAATGGTTGGAAGTAGTCCTAATGACTTCAATCACGGCAGAGGCAGTCATTAAGGTACTACGGCGACTTTTCGCCACTCATGGCCTGCCCGACCTCCTGGTCTCTGATAACGGGCCCCAATTCACGGCCATGCAATTCGAAACATATCTGGCAAGTCAGGGAATTCGGCATGCCCTTGTCGCGCCATTCCATCCGGCTTTGAACGGACAGGCGGAGAGAATGGTGCGATCTGCAAAAGAGGCCCTCGCTAGGATGGGCCCAGGTGATTGGCAAACACGCATTGATCATTACCTCCTAATTCAACATATTACCCCCAGCGCCACGACGGGAAAGAGCCCTGCTGAACTCCTCATGGGCCGCCGTCTACGGTCTCACCTGGACCGACTTCACCCAAATTACTCTGCCACATCGCCCCCAGACTCTACAAGCAAAATTCGGAATTTTAGCATAGGGGATTCAGTATACGCCCACAACTATGCAGGGGGAACACTGTGGATGCCGGCAAGGGTAATTGGTATCACGGGTCCACGATCTTACTTGCTGGAACTAGAGGACGGTAGGAATTGGAAAAGGCACATAGACCAACTCCGGGGTCGCCTGGCACACTCGAATCTGCGATCCGCTAACGAGGACTATATCCCGTGGGAAAGTCAGCAACCCGAGAGCCCAAACACAGAGGATTACAGCACCCCGGAGCCAAGAGAGGAACCGGAGATCAACGACAGAGTGGAACAGCGTCCGAGCGAGGAAAGCCTTCCAACCCCTGACTGCGGAACGGAACCATCCGAGCAAGCCGATATCACACCCACTCCAACTGAACCCGAACTCCGACGATCCACCCGCGTAAGACAGAAACCGACGTACTTAAAGGACTTTATCACTAACAGGAACGCTCTGTCTAAGAAGGGAGGGGTGTTAGATATTAGCATATATCGCTGTAAGTCTCCTCTCAGGTCCGCCGCTAGGGCGGGAACTAGGGATCATTATGATTGGTCGAGAGGCATACCCGATCCCTATAAAAGGGGAACCCTCAGACCACACACAAAGCTGGATCACTACTACTATTAATAAAGAGCTGTTAAGTCACTACTTGTCCGGAGTCTGTTCTCTCGTTGCCCAAATCTAACAGCATGTTACTCCTTTTTGAAGATCTGTGCCATTTTGGGGATTATGGGGATTAGCCAAAATAAGGAACTGTGGAATATTTTTTAAAAAATTAACTGAGAAATAAAAGGGCAGAAAGTTGTGGTTTTATTACTTTCAGTAATTTGTAGCTTGGTCTGCTTTGCTGTGGGTGGCTAAAACCTTCCAAATTTCATGATTCCTGATTGGCCAGCAATTCTTAAGTGATTTACAAAAAACTACTCTTTGACTAAAGAGAGAGTTAAGAAGATGGAGGAGCAAATTATTAGAGATGTATTTGAATTTTTTAAAAATAAAATCCATCAGTTAATAGGTCTATGCTCCAAGGATGTTAAAAAGACTACTTAAACTACTTCAGTGATGCAAATATGTGTAGAAAGTTATCAAGCCACTGAGGCAATTTCACAAGTAGATGACAATGCACAGGAGTCAACTGTAATTTTGGAATATAAACTTGACACCAATTTTTATTATGATGGTTTAAATAGAAGCCCCCCCCCCCCCAACACAATTAAACGAAGAGCTACAAGAAAATTTGCAACTTTTAAAAGAACAAGTTTGGGACTTTTTCCCCTCATGGCTATTAACAAGGTTGAGAAAGCCTTGAAAAAAAGAAGCGTATAAACTTGACAAACATTCCAGATAAGAAAAAGACTTTACTCCATGAAGACAAGCTGGAAGGAATGATTTAAACTTAATGAGTCAATTGGAATTAGGATGGATTTTTATCAGTTTGATATTTGCAATTGAAAGTCTTAATCTAAAGTTTGAGAATGTATTTTTCCTTTATATACATACAATGCTTAAGTAATTCCTAAAGTTTGTAAAATTTATTGAAAGTATATTTGAGAGTATCTGTGTTAAAAGTTAAAGAAAAAGATGTATTAGTTTAAAGAAAAGTTTAGTGTTTTATATATAAAGTTTTTTATTTTTTCATTTTCATAACATATAACCACATGTATACTATTACATAGCCAACATGGTATTGTATTATTAAATATTTACATCAATTTATCTTACCATCAACTCCCAAAAACAATTATTGGCTCTTCTGCTCTCCATACACCATATTTGTCACTTTCTTCTCCCTCTCTCCTCCTCCTCCCTACCTCCTTCCTACCTCCTTTCTTCCCTATGTCACCCTTCTCTTCTCTACTTCCCCTTCCTCTCTCCTTCTCCTCTCTCCCCTTTCCACTCCTCCTTTCTCTCCTCCTCTTCCCCCCTGCCCTCTGTCCTATCCCTCTCTTCTTCCCTTACCTCTCTACTCTACTTCACACTCTTCATCTCATTTACTTGGTGTATTTCAGCTTCTGAGCGAGCTCCATTTTATGTTGATGGTATTTATAATTCCTTTTCAATATACATATTTAGTTTTAACATATATTTCCTCCTTTTTTTAAAAGAGAGAACAAAAAGGTAATACATATATAGTCATTATACTTTTACCCACCCACCCCACCCCCCGCCTAATTTTGGCTGAGATGACCTGGTTAAAATTCCCAGCAATTCTCATTAGTATGTTTATATAATTATACATCCTTACATGCCCCCACTTTGTAATTCTGTCTTTAAATCTCAATAGTTTCCCATTGTAACTATATTTCATGTTCCCTCTCCATTTTTCCATATCTTGACCTAGATTACCCTTAATTGTCTATAAATGGCAATCCTTACTGTTCAATGTTCATTACAATTCCATTAATCTACTATATAGAATAACAAGCGGTACAAATCTCACTTTGTTCATCATCTTAAAAGTTCTATATACTGTATGTCCATGTTTCATATATTTTAACCCATGCTTAATTGTCCTTCTATTGTCATATTCAATCAATTAGCAACTCAGTTTAATTATCATGTATAAAAGTGAATCACAAACCTCTGCTTTACAATCTCCCCATATCAGTTTCATATTTGTCCATATTCCATATGTTTTAACCTTTATTTAATTATCTTTCCATTATCATATTCAGTCAGTTAGCAACTCCATTTTATTGTCATATTTAGGAATAAACCCCTTATCTTAGCTTTATATTTTCCCATATAACAATTTCCAGTTGTCTGATTTTTACTTAGTAAGTCTTTTGTCCCACTTCTCTATTCCTGCCTTCTCCCTTTTCTTTGTTTTGACATGTCCACCCTCTTCATTTTTCCCCAAGCCTCTGTCAAAAAGATCTTTTATATTTCCCTTTGTTGGGGCGTAACCTCCTATTTCAATTTTCCTTATGCCACTGTCAACCTGCAAAACATCTTTTGTCTGCTTTTTATTCCCTTTTGTTGGGACAGATCCCCTCTTTACAATTTTCCTTATATCACTGCCAAGCCCTATGGAGTTTTTTGTCTGCTTTTTATTTCCCACCATTTCTACCCTTTCATTGTCTCTCCCCCCCCCCCTACTTCCTTCCCTTCTTCCTTAAATACCTGCTTCTCTGAATTCAGAATTCTATTTAGGCTTGATTTTAATGATTTATGCATATTTTTTATAATTTCATGTAGTTCTTCAAATTCCGACCTTTCCATAATGTCCAGTCCCAAAGTTACAGTTAGTTATACAATTCTTATTTCAGAGTTCTGGTCCACCTTAAATTTATCTACTTCAGCTACTGTGGGAAAGAGCGACCGGAGCCATCTTGGTCTTTTGTTCTTCCTTAATGTCCAGTTCCAAAATTGCAGTTAGCTATACAAATCTTATTTCAAAATTCTGGTCCACCTTAAATTTAGTTAATTCAACTACTGTGAAAATGGAAGAGAAGCTGGAGCCATCTTGATCTTTTGCAGACAAAAAAGAAAAAAAAGGACTTCATATTTCCCCAGTTCTTGACCTTGCTATCATTTTTTCCTTAGTACTTTCCACTTCTCGTTGGTTATAATTACTCAAAATACATTAATTGGAACAAACTTGCATACAGCCAAATTCGGGTATGTTTCTCTTCCCTCCTGCTTTTCCAAGTTCTGATTTATGGCAGTTGGTTAATTAAAATTTCCCACTCAGGCAAGATTAGATTATCAGTTGTCAGTACGGAGATGGTGCTTTTTTTTTCCTAATGAAGGCCAGGAAAATTTCTATCACAGACTACATAGCATTATTCGAGAGATGGGAAACGAAAATGTTTGTTTGCTGGGTGATTTCAATGCTATAGTTGACCCAAAACGGGACTATAAAAGTGGAAAGAAGAGAAAAGGAGTTAGGAGAACTTTGCCAAGGTCATTCTTCCAAATGGCTGAAGAACTTAATCTGTTTGATGTATGGCGAGAAAGATGTCCAGAGGGTAAGCAATATACCTTCTACTCGAATAGACACGAATCCTGGTCAAGGATAGATATGGTCTGGCTGCCGATGGAGCTAATCTCAGAAGTGAAGGAGATAGATATATAACCCAATCTATGGGTGGACCACAATCCCATGAGGATTATTTGGAAAAAACAAAAGGGCAGCTATCGTTGGTTACTCAATAGATCAATTCTAAAAGACCAGGAATATATTAAAAGAGTCAACTAAGAATTAAGATTCTTCTTCAAAGAAAACGGACCAGGAGACACATCCATACAAAACCTATGGGATACGACTAAGGCATTTATAAGAGGGGTCACAATATCAGCCACAGCCAGGAAGAAAAAACCCGAGAATCTAAAAATAAGAGAGCTGAAAGAAAGGTATAGACGTTTAGAGAGTGAAATGCAAAAGAAACCGCAGAACAGAAGTATAAAAGGAAATATGGAACTGATTAAACATAAATTGGCTATATTTGAAAAAGCAAAATTAGCACAAACTGTAAAAAAAGCAAAACAAAACTTCTTCGAGAATGCAAATAAACCAGGGCGATGGCTATCCTATAGGTTGAGGGAAAAAAACCAAGATAATTGGATCAATAAACTACAAGATGAAAAAGGCGAGATCTGCTACCAACTAGAGGAAAAGAAAAAGATTACCCAAGAGTTTTATGAACAATTATATAGAGAAAACTGAGACCATACAAAGGAAGGAATATTACAGTATTTGGAAAAGTCAGATCTGCCAAAGGTACCAGAGGAGATTAAGGACATGTTCAATGAAGACATTAAAACATCAGAGATAACTGAGGCCATACAAAGACAAAAGAATAATAAAGCTGCAGGGCCAGATGGGTTGCTAGCGGAAATTTATAAAGAATTCCAGGATATACTTGTCCCAACGTTGTTGGAAGTCTACAACGCTGTGTTGAAAGAGGCGAAGACACCGTTATCATGGACGGAGGCTAACATTGTACTATTACCTAAGGCAGACACAGACCAGGTGCTTATACAAAACTACAGACCAATATCACTGCTAAATGCAGACTACAAAATCTTTGCCTCAATAATAGCAGAAAGGTTGAAAAAATTTCTTACATCGTTCATCCATACAGATCAAAACGGATTCCTCCCCAGAAGACAAATTAAAAACAATATGAGAATTATGTTGGACATTCTTGAATATTATGAAGTGCACAATGACAAACAGGTTGCACTAATCTTTCTCGACGCCCAAAAGGCATTTGATAATGTCAACTGGGAATTTTTGCACCAACAATTGGAATACATGGATTGTGGGGATAAATTTATAAACACGATCAGAGCAATTTATACAAACCAAAAAGCCAAAGTAATAATCAATGGTGAACTAACACAAAGTATTGTAATCCAGAAAGGTACAAGACAAGGTTGCTCCCTGTCCCCACTGTTGTTTATACTAACCCTAGAAGTACTAGCCAGGAATATACGTAAAGAGGTACAGATAAAGGGACTAGAAATTAAAAGGAGCAATTTAAGTTACAGGCCTTTGCGGACGATCTAGTGTTTGTGCTAGAAGATCCTATGAAGTCTGGTACGAAACTCAATGAGGAACTGACAGAGTATGGGAAAATAGCAGGTCTAAAGATAAATATGACAAAGACCAAAATGCTGACTAAAAATATGACATCAAAAGCAAAAGAGGAGTTAACGAAGAAATTGGGTATCCAAATTGTCAAAAAAGTTAAATATCTTGGTATACATTTATCTGCGAGGTGTGTGACCATCAAAGAAGACAATTATACCAATCTGATTAATAAAACTAAGAAGGATCTAGAAAGATGGAAAAACCTACAACTGTCCCTGATGGGCAGGATTGCAGCTATAAAAATGAATATATTACCAAAATTTCTTTTCCTATTTCAGAATATACCCATTAAATTAGAAAAAGGTGTCTTCAAAGATTTGAATCAATTGGTTTCGAAGTTTATCTGGCAAGGAAGAAAACCAAGAATAAAACTTAAGGCTATGCAAGACACAAAGGAAAAGCGAGGATTTGGCGTACCAGATTGGGAACTCTATTATACTGCGGCCATACTAACATGGCTAAGGGAATGGATAATGCTGAGAAATAAAAGATTACTCAAATTGGAAGGTCATGACCTCCAAGCAGGCTGGCATGCCTTCCTCTGGTATGAAAAAGGATCCACACACAAATATTTTAGTAGACATTACATTAGACCAGTGTTTCTCAAACTTGGCGACTTTAAGTCCTGTGGACTTCAACTCCCAGAATTCCCCAGCCAGCTATGCTGTCTGGGGGATTCTGGGAGTTGAAGTCCACAGGACTTAAAGTCGCCAAGTTTGAGAAACACTGCCTTAGACAATCTCTGTTAATAATATGGAACAAAATTAAACATGACCACTATACCAAAATACCTATTTGGCTATCTACGATGGAAGCATACATACACCCAAATTTAATTAACGTAGAAAATATAGTCACATATAAAGAGCTATTGAACAGGCAGGGGGAGATCAAAACCAGATCAGAATTGACATCACAAGGAATACAAGTAGAATGGTGGTCTTATTTACAGATACAATCAAGGTATGCACAGGATAGGAAGAATGAAGGTATTGCCAAAGACTACACAATATTAGATAAACTGTTGATACAGATAGAAAACAGACTGATCAAAGTGCTGTATAGATTCTTGTTGGAATATAAACTAGAGGAAGAACATGTCAAAGAAACCATGGTCGCCTGGGCGAAAAATTTCGGTTACAATGTGGAATTGGCTAAGTGGGAAAAACTTTGGATACTTAATCAGAAACTAACATTGGCTACGGCGTATAAAGAAAACCTTTACAAGATGTTCTACAGATGGCATCTCCCGCCAGCACGGCTTTCTAAAATGTTCAAAAATCTGGCCCCAAATTGTTGGAAGTGTAAAAAAACACTAGGCACTTTCTACCATATGTGGTGGACGTGCAATGAGGCAAAAAAATATTGGAAATTGATTCAATCATGGTTAGAACAAATGGTGGGAGAACAAATTATGTTTAAACCAGAAACTTTTCTCCTAGGCATAATACCGGAGGGGTTTAAGAAAGATACACTCTATCTAATTATACATATACTGACTACAGCGCGCATAGCCTATGCACAGCATTGGAAAAAAGAAAATACACCATCAGAGCTAGATATAATCAGAAAAGTGTTGGCCTGTGCAGAAGCAGATAGGCTCACTTTGGAACTTAAAAATAAAGGGGAATCAGAATATTTTGAGGTATGGAATAGATTTTATGATTGGTATAAGTTAAGATGACAAGACTGGAACAAATGTATATATTGTTATCGAACAGAAGGACAGACAATGTATTAAGTAGAATAACTGTTAATGGTTGAAACTAGCTGTACATAATGTGAATATATGATCACCCCGACTCCGCGGCATTGCATTGTTTAAAATGTAAAAACAATATATATATATATATATATATATATATATATATATATATATATATATATATATATATATATATATATATATATATATATATATATATATATATATATATATATATATATATATATATATATATATATATAAATCACCATTAGTCAATTGCTTCTGCCTGCATGGTCTTCTGTGATAAGCCGAAGGACAGAAAGAGGGAGTAGTGACCTTCCTCCCATATTTAGGCATACCAGGGGTTGTAACACAAATACATACCTATTTCCCTGGCTCAACTGATAAGGAAGAGAGCCCGTGGCTTAGTGGCTAAAACTCCTGCCTAAGATATATACAGCCCGGGTTCAAATCCCAGTAAGGGTATGGCTAGCTGATGAGAGCTAATTAGCTCGAAATAGATCTATACTAGTCTCCCTTTATTTATTTATCAGTACAAATACAACACAAATATATATATATATATAAAGGCAACATTAAAAATAAAAATAAGGTTTTCTGCCTGCATGGTCTTCTGTGATGAAGCCGAAGGACAGAAAGAGGGAGTGTGACCTTCCTCCCATATTTAGGCATACCAGGGGTTGTAACACAAATATATACTTATTTCCCTGGCTCAACTGATAAGGAAGAGAACCCATGGCTTAGTGGTTAAGACTCCTGCCTAAGATATATACAGCCTGGGTTCTAATCCCAGTAAGGGTATGGCTAGCTGATGAGAGCTAATTAGCTCGAAATAGATCTATCCTAGTCTCCCTTTATTTATTTATCAGTACAAATACAACACAAATATTAAAAAAAAGGCAACATTAAAAATAAAAATATGGTTTTCTGCCTGCATGGTCTTCTGTGATGAAGCCGAAGGACAGAAAGAGGGAGTGTGACCTTCCTCTCATATTTAGGCATACCAGGGGTTGTAACACAAATATATACTTATTTCCCTGGCTCAACTGATAAGGAAGAGAACCCGTGGCTTAGTGGTTAAGACTCCTGCCTAAGATATATACAGCCTGGGTTCTAATCCCAGTAAGGGTATGGCTAGCTGATGAGAGCTAATTAGCTCGAAATAGATCTATCCTAGTCTCCCTTTATTTATTTATCAGTACAGATACAACACACACACACACACACACACACACACACACACACACACACACACACACACACACACATATATATATATATATATATATATATATATATATATATATATATGTTCTGACCCCCTCCTCTTGTATACCAAGACACTCCGACACAAAGTCTCTTCAAAGATGTTTATTGACATACAGGTTCCACCTTGGCAGCAATCCAGCCTGCCAAGGTCAAGATATCACTCTGGGCAGCAATCCAGCTACAGCGACACCCCTTGGCAGCAATCCAGCTACCAAGCTCCAGATAATCACCTTAGCAGCACTCCTGCCTGCCAAGGTCCAGGGAACAGATTAACAACAATCCAGGTAAAACCTTTAGCAGCAATCCAGCCTGCCAAAGTACGACACAGATCTGAGCTTCTCCAACTCCAATGATCAGTTGATTCCTGCAAAGGGTGTGTCCACAAGCAGTCCCTTTATAGTCTGGAGAGGAGTCTAATGATCAGCAGCTGAGAGCCATTATCTCCTATAATTGCTCAATTGCTTCTTACGCCGGGGAGCACGTCGGTAACGAGCATCTAATAGCTCACTGCTGGTGTCTGACTCACTGTCCTGTGACTCCTCCCCACTGCTCCAAGGCATGACATCAGGAGCCCCCTTCCTTTGGCTTTCACCACTGCTCCATGCCTCAGGCGCCCCCTGGTGGCCAACCAGCCTCTCTGCGCTCTGCTCAGCGTCGGAACCCTGTCCAGGGTCCCCCACCTCCTCTTGAGCCGACTCAGAGGACACCTCGCTGTCGGAGTCTGGTGGCAGCGGCAACGGCAACGGCTGGGCCACAACAGCACAAGGCTGTGCTTATATATAAAGGAGATGGTGCTTTTTTCTTGATCTTTCTCCCTTGTTGCATTCCAGTTCTCATTAATTGGAGTTGCTTAATATATGTTAGTTAAAAGACACTCAGATGAAGCAAATCTTCACACTCCTAGACTCCTTTAAAAACACAAACTTTTCAAGTCCAAAACCAAATTTAGAGTTTGTGTTTAAGTGAGTTGTGTTTAAGTGGGTTTGTCACTTCTCTTCTTTCTCCTTTCTGTCCAAATTATTTCAAGCAAATGGCTCTCTTTGGAGCTAGTGATTCAACCCTCCATTTTTCCCCTTCTTTCTTTTCGCAAAAATCCCAATCTGTTCAGCAATATTATTTATGTTCTCAAGGTTCTTTGCCTTTTCCAAATTCTGATTTATAACTGTGGGTTAATAGATATTACCAGGCTTTCATCTCACCTCTGCATGCTCCTGTTCAGCTGCTTTGGCCTGGAGCCAGCTCTTGTGCAGCCATGTTGCCATGCTGCCGCCCCGGCTCCGATTCAGAGGGCAAATCTCTGACCTACGAGGGACCTGTTGCACTCCCTCTGGGTCTGATGAGAAACTGCCACTTCTTCACACACACACCCCAGTGGGGTTCTGATCCAAAAACGGCTCTCGGAGACAGTTTGTCAGACAGGGTTCATGTGAGACTCTTCAGAGCTCACATCCCCCACATCTGTCCAGCTGGAGAACTTCAGGTAGACTCCAAGTTTAGTGTTGTAAAATGGATGTGTAAGGCCCCAGAAGTTTCCCTGAGCCACTGAGATGCCAAAGAGAGTGAGACCTGAGACGAGGCTTGCAAAAAGAAGCAGATTTTATTTTTGGCCAAAACAAAATACTGGGTGAAACTATATCCTGAACATACAGACACAATGCATGTAAGGAATAGCCACACTTTAGAGAAGGTATGTCCTCCTTTTATACCTTTAGAGACATCAGCTTAGTACCCAGTTCTGCCCCCCTGGCCCATGCCTGCCTTCTAACCCTGCATTGGCTGTGCAGCAAGGAACTGGGGGGGCTGAGTGCTTAGCAACAGAGCAGTGGTGGGGTCTTACCCGTTTGGCCCAGTTCGGCTGAACTGGTAGTGGTATGGCGGCCTGGGTCACTAGAACCAGCAGCGACCTAGGCCTGCCATGCCCCCGAACCAGTTCCCTCGTCGTTGCCATCGCCATCTTGTTTTTTAGTTCTTCGCATGCGCAAAAC
This sequence comes from Natrix helvetica, assembly GCF_964273705.1. NCBI lineage: Eukaryota > Metazoa > Chordata > Lepidosauria > Squamata > Natricidae > Natrix > Natrix helvetica. The sequence continues at coordinate 46,357,960 of NC_138555.1, forward strand.
AATTTTAATTGAACTGCACATGTGCGCACAGCGCACATGTATGAGCGAACTGGCAGTAAAGCCGGGCAGAACCCACCCCTGCAACAGAGGTATTTGCCTGATGTAACGCTGCCAAACTATGACATATTCCATTCTAGGCACGGAGTTGTACAAAAAACCAAGATAGCAGGAATTCTTATAAAAGCAAAGCAATTCTTACAGAAGCGAAATAGCAAGTTATTGTTATGCCCCTTCATATGACCAAAAGGTATTTTTCCCTTAAAGGTTAAAGAATCTGAAATAATACAGTGAATGTTGTTAATATAAATGGTGATAGTTTATGAAGATTATTAAGCGCAAATGGAAATGCATATTATTTCCATGGCAAGGAAGATAAAGCAGAAATGTTTAAATTGATTGTTTTATTCAAAGGAGAATATATTTAATTGTTTTTTATTTGGATATAACTTCTGGATTTTGTGCTTGTGGTGAAAAAAAATGAAACTTTGACTTTGTTGGCAGAAATGTCCATCTGGGTTCAGTTCCAAGTGGGAAGAAAGACACTGGAAACATGGAGGCTGATTGGAAAGATGGTTTAATGGTGAAGCTGAACCACCAAGCACATGTGATTCTGGGTAGCTGACCACATGGAGTTGAGAGAGAGAGGTATTTATACCCTCTCTTGGGCTGTGCCCTTGAGCTTCCTGTGTTAGGGTTCCAAATAGCATCCAAAATTAAATCAGAGTCCAAGGCAAAGTATTGCTCAAAGTTCCAATTTATTAAGAGAGCCATGTTGGCACATCTGGGAAAACCCGAATCTGAAAGCTTTTCGGTTTTCCCCACCCAGTTGAAAGTTCACAATCTTGCCCCACACCCACCAGCCCATCACATGGTCGAATCTTCCACTGCCATGCTGGCAGTTCCACCCATCCAGTTCCGGTCAGGTGCAGAGGTGCAGAGACCTTGGCTTTCTAGAAAGGAATTTTGTTTTGGCTACATAGCATCTGTTAAGTAAGCTTTAGGAGAGCGAGTGTGCAGAGAAGCGTAATGAGAGTGGTGTGGAAGAACACGCAATAACCGGCATACAGGGACACCGAATAGTAAAAGTAATAGTATTTTACTTATGTGGAAAATAGAGGTATTCAGAGTTCAATTTACACACGGTCAGTCAGTCAGTTATCAATGTTCTCAGTTAAGGAGTGATCCATCGAACACGGTCCAGTATCATATAATCAGGTCAGCACACAAAGTCGCTAACAGTAGCAAAACTCACAGTAACTCACGATACATCTACAAGCAGTATCCACCGATCAGCATCTAACAAACAGAGTGCTAACAGTCATTCTGGCTCCATCTTATGGCTGCTTGAGTTTAGGTACATACAACATGGACAAATGCTCATTTACAAATGAACAATATGCCATACCTTCACCAGATGCTTTCACCTTCCATCCATTTGCCAAAGATACATGTTGCTTGCTGGTGAACAGTTTTACAAAACAGTTTCTATTTCTAGTAATGCACTGTGATGCTCCACTATCAACAACCCATGAATCATGGTTTATTGGTGCATTGCTAGAGATAGTCAAAGTAGACATAGCTACGTAGACATTAGCATTTTTCTTAGCCTTTCTAGTATTCTGTTGTTTTGCATTTTTACAGATCCTAGCTATATGCACCTTAGCCCCACAAGAAAAACATTTTCTAACAGTATAGGCAGTCGAAGGTGACTCCTCATGTTGTGGTGGTTTCTCTCTCAGGTGTTCTCTTTCCAACCTTCTTCTCAACTCTTCCAACAGGCATGCAGTTATGTCAGTCAATGTTAGTTCATTTCGGGTTAGGACCTAAAGGGAAGTTACGAAATCATCATAACTCTCATCCAGTGAGGACAGAATGATGTAGAGTTGATGTAACTCTGAGAAAATAAGTTCAAGTCATGTAGCTCCTGGAAAACTCCTTTCATAAAGTTTAAATGAGCTAACATATCTCCACCTTTCAGAAGACGTACCCTAAACAGTTTGCAGGTAAGATGTATATGTGCACCTACAGTGTCACGTACATAAATCTTCTTCAAATTCTCCCAACATCTTGCAGCAGAATTTTTCCCACGTGCCATCTTCTCCATGATAGTAACAATCACAAACTAAACAGCTGTCTGTATACGGTATTGCATATCGACACCAACTCTCTTTTAGCTATGTCTGGTACAACCTGGGCCCATAACCAGTGATAAGTAAGCTCCCCGTTAGGAGAGCAAGTGTGCAGAGAAGCGTAATGAGAGTGGTGTGGAAGAACACACAATAACCAGCATACAGGGACACCGAATAGTAAAAGTAATCGTATTTTACTTATGTGGAAAATAGAGGTATTCAGAGTTCAATTTACACACGGTTCAGTCAGTCAGTTATCTATGTTCTCAGTTAAGGAGTGATCCGTCGAACACAGTCCAGTATCATATAATCAGTTCAGCACACAAAGTCGCTAACAGTAGCAAAACTCACAGTAAATCACGATACATCTACAAGCAGTATCCACCAATCAGCATCTAACAAACAGAGTGCTAACAGTCATTCTGGCTCCATTTTATGGCTGCTTGAGGTAACAGCAACCAATCCCATTACAGCAGTACTTAAAGAAACAGTACTACTCTCATGGCTTATATATTGCTGACACAACCGTTAGCTTACATTCCTAACAGCATCTAACTCCGTACAATCCCCCCTCCCCTTTTCCCACAATAGAAAAGCCATAGTAGAATAATAGAAAGTGTGGCAGGCCAAAGATCCAAGAAGAATATGGCTGCAGGCCTGACATTAGGTTTTGAAAAAATCCTGGAAGTTTTGGACCTCCTTTGTGTGAACTGCAAAGGATAAAGCACCATGTAGGAAATGGATATCCCAAGATTTATGTAAGGAAATTGAAGTATAATCTGTCTAAGTGGATTTAATCAAGATTTTTGTCTTTCTTGGTATGTCCTCCACTTCTGAAAACCAGAAGAAACTTCTCAGAATTGAAATGGAGCGAATTTCACCATACAAGATTATCACATTGGCTGTGCTGTTCATGAGAACTTGGTATATATGTAGTCCTTTGTCTATGGCAGCGATGGCTAACCTTTTTTGGCTCGCGTGCCACAAGTGGGGGGAGCGCAGGGGGGTTGTGTGCAGGCGTGCCGCACCCATAATGCAATCCGCGACCCCCCAGTGCGCATGCGCCCATAACAGGCGCGACCCCCCCCCATTTTTGCATGCTTTTTTCACCCTCCCCAGGCTCCAGAGGTTTTATCTGGAGGGCCTCGGGGGGGGGGGGCTCTTTTCGCCCTCCCTAGGCTCCTATAAAGCCTCTGGAGCCTGGGGAGGGCGAAAAAATGGCTTTTATAAATGGTGAACTCAGTTGGCCAGCGTGCACATGCGCGCTGGCCAGCTGACAGGGCAGCGCCGCGCGTGCCCTGACAAATGGCTCCGCGTGCCACCTGTGGCATGTGTGCCATAGGTTCGCCATCACTGGTCTATGGTATCAGCAAAATCACTGTAAAAAGCTAAGTTTGGGAACTTTGCTATGAATTCAACTCAGATGCCATGTTCAGAAAATGTGGGGAGCACTTCTTGTACAAATCTCTCTCCTTTGTCATCATTTACCACAATAATTCCAATCCATATCCACCTAAAATACAACAATAGCTTCAGGAGGCACTTATGTTGGTGCGATTCATCCGGAAACATTTGTTGGGAAAAAATTGACTGGGTCTTTTTATCCATGACTGGAGCAGAACCATAGGTCAGCTACAAAAAGATAAACATATGCAATTCCAAAGGTCTATGAGAACCTCTGGAAATGTGTAAATTTATTTGGGTATGCTTGTTCTTATATACGGAAACATTATGCTAACTAATTGTGTATATTTAAGAATATCAACCAAGATGTCACTCTTAAGGTATCAGTAAATATATTTTCCTAGAAATAATAGCCCCACTGTCTATTCAGAATTACTCATTACTCATGGAGCTCTGCTGATCCTATGAAGCAAAAAATATATATCTAGGAATCTGAAAATTTTCTCCTTTCTAGAGAGCAAAAACTACAGACTTCTGGGGAGGTATGACAGAATAATAATGTATATCTTCAGCACCTGTTACCCGAGGAACGTTATAGATGCACAATAAAGTTGCCATGTGAAGAGCGATGTCAGGTGCTCCAATAACTGCAGCCAAATTTTTGGGGATGCCACACTTGTAGTTAGGGATGAATTTGCCCTGAGTGAAAGGCAGCAACATTGAGGCAAAGAAACTCCAGCCTGGACTAAAATTGCTGTTAAAAATGTGGAAGCCCAGCGTGAGGTTGGGTAGGATCTGAGGATTTTCATTGATCTCTTTTAGAGAAAACGCTAAGGCCAGGATATGCTGGTAATTCTGAAAAACTATTCTGTAAAACATGTAAAAAGATCCATTAAGAAAACTCTGCTTCACATTATGACACTTGTGGTCTTTGAGTACAATATTTTGTGTAATATGTTTTAGTGCAATGTACAGATAGTCCTTGACTTGCAACTGTTCATTTAGTGACCATTCAAAGTTACAACAGCACTGAAAAACGTGACTTATGACCGTTTTTCACACAACCCTTGCAGCATCCCCATGGCCATGTGATCAAAATTCAGACATTTAGCAAATGATTCACATTGGTTGCAGTGTTCCAAGATCATGTGATCACCTTTTGTGACCTGACTAGCAAAGTAAATGTGGAAGCCAGATTCACTTAACAACCATGTCACTAACTTAACGACTGCAGGGAATCATTTAAGAACATGGGCAAGAAAGATTGTAAAATGGGGCTAAACTCACTTAACAAATTGAGCAACTGAAATTTTGGGCTCAATTTTGGTCACAAGTTGAGGACTACCTGTATTTAATGTTCTGCTCAGATTCTCAAAATTGCAGACAAAATAATAGCATGTTTATACACCTCCAGAACCTGGAATTATTTTAAAGAAAAAAATGCTTTGTGATTGGAAGCATTATTCTGAATAAATGAGAAAGGTTCCGTAACAAACTCCAGCTGTTAAGAATGGTTTATATGAAGAAGAAAAATGCTGAATTTTAATACTAGAAATATCAAATGAAAAAAACGTGCTTCCACCTAGATTCTAGTGGTAGATCTTCATAAATTAATCCTTATCCACCTCAATATTTAAACTTAATGCTTGTTACATATGATTTGTCGGAATAGAAAATTGGTCTTTTTTCAAATTTATGTGAAAGCTTATAAATAAATCTAGGCATCCTATTTAAGAGTACTGGAAAATATTTTGAACAATGACCAGAAGTTGAAAATAAATTGCTCACGTACTTGCATAAGTCTATCTTGAAGTCCCTGAGAAGGATGTTGACTGAAATCAATGGGGTCAGAAAATGTCAAGCATACAGAAATAATGCCAGCAATGTTAACATCTCCAGGCTGATGATAGGTGTGATGAATAGGAAGAGGCTCAACTAGATCACATTGAAGGTGAGGATCCTTGCATGCCACTTGAGGCAATACTGTTAACAGTGACTCCATGATTGCTAACAACTTCCATAAACGTCTTCTTTCTGTGTATAAATGGCAGCAACAAGATCCTTCTAGGAGGATTTTCGGCTCCCGCATCTGCCACCTCCAGTCCAAGTATGCAGCAAATGAAAATTACTTCATTGTTACAGCAAGAAGGGACTGGAGAGGGCCCAAAAGAACTATCTGTCTCCCAAATGTTTCAAGAAATCATGAGGGGACAAAATGAGTTGAAAAAAGAAGTGACAGAGCTTAAAGAGGAACTCAGAGATGTTAAACATCATATTGCAGAAAATAAACAGAGAATTGTGGTGTTGGAGGAGGGAGCGGCTAGGCTGGGGGAAGAGGTTAAAGCAATCCGGAAGGGAAATGTAGATCTGGAAAACTTTTTGGCAAAAATAGAATTTGAAAGAATGTCATTTTTTCTCAGATTCCAGAACCTACCAGAGACAGAAAATGAAGACCTTAAGGATATTATGAGTACAATTTTAGCAGAATATATCAAGAGAGATAAAAAACAGTTGTGGTGGGACATGGATCTGGTTTATAGGATTAATTCAACATATGCTAGAAGTCATAATGTTCCAAGGGAGGTGCATGTTAAATTCCTCAGGAGGACCACAAGGGATGAGGTGCTTGGGGCCCAAAGGGAGAGACCACTGAAATATAAAGATGAAGAAATTACCATTCTTAAGGAGATTCCGAAAAAGATAAAGAGAGAGAAGGAGGAAGTATTCCTCCTTATGAAAGAAATTATACAATAAAGGAATTTGGTTTAGATGGTTATTGCCAGAGGGAATGTTGATCTTCTGGGAGGGAAATAGGATTAGAATTAATACAGTGCAGGAGGCTGAAGCCTTCATTAAAAAGCATTTCCGCCTCCTAGAGGACGAACACAGCGAAGGTAGTGAAAAGGATAGCAAGGTACAAGACAAGAAGGAAGGGGGGACTGTGGCTTCCTCGGGGGACAGGGAGGAAGGAGCAATATCGAAAAGGCTCAGGTAACAAAAATAAAAGTATTTGAAATAATAGTAATTGTTGATATTCTAGAAAGTGACAAAAGAAAAATGATTGAACACATGGTTGACAATATAGAATAAGACTCTGTTTTCTGCTTATCTTTTATATTTTGTTTTTAAGATTGTAAAAACTGTGATATTTGGATGGATTTCTATCACCAGTGTGGGAGCTGCCAAAATTTTCTATGTATCCCCTTACCTTTTCCCATAAATGTTTAAAAACCAATAAAATTTTCTTTAAAAAAAAAAAGATTCTTCTAGGAGATCATCCTGGACTGACTTGTTCAGCTGTTTCTCAGACAAAAGTAGAAATTACAACATACTGTCAAATCAACTCACAGAGGACATTTGAGTGTGAATTTCATGGCGAATATTAGTATCCTTCAGGGTCAATTCCTCGTTTTTTCATAGTGTCCCATGAGATTTGGAAAAGTCAAACTGCCTAATTCCATAATGATGGTGAGACAGTCCCCTGTGTAAAAATCACGTGAGGGCCTCTGGAGGGAGGGAGGCCTAAACCAGAAGACAAAAAATAAAATACAAGATACAGGTTTATATTAATATGGGTGTAGGCAGTGGTGGGTTTCAAAACCTTTTACTACCTATTCTGTGGGTGTGGCCTATTTTGTGGGCATGGCTTGGCGGTCATGTGACCGGGTGGGTGTAGCCAACTTGTAAAATGTGGTGAAACTCATTTAACAACACTCTTGCTTAGCAACCAAAATTTTGGGCTCAATTGTCATAACTTTTCTTTCCTTCCTTCCTTCCTTCCTTCCTTCCTTCCTTCCTTCCTTCCTTCCTTCCTTCCTTCCTTCCTTCCTTCCTTCCTTCCTTCCCTCCCTCCCTCCCTCCCTCCCGCTTTCTTCTTTCTTTCTTTCTTTCTCTTTTCTTTTTCTTTATTTCTCTTTCTTTTTCTATCTTTGTCTCCCTCTCTCTCTCCCTTCCTTCCTTCCTTCCTTCCTTCCTTTGTTTTTCTTACTCTTTCTCTTTCTTTCTCCCACCCTCCCACACACACCTAACCCTTTACAAAAAACCCCCAAAAAACCTAAAACTTTGTTTTTTAAAGCATTTTTCACCTGGGGAAAGTCGGAACAAGGCACACCAGCCGCACACCACCTCCACTGACTTTGAAGTCTTTTTCTCACGCTGCCCAAAACCCTCAGTGCTCTTCACCTGCGGTCGCCCCTTCAACCTCCCACCCATGGAGGATACGCGGTGGTCCTCCTGGAGGGGCAGCCAAGGGGCACTTTCCCCCACCCCCTGAATAGAGCGTAGACTGAGGAAAGTGAAAGGGGAGAGGGAAGCTGCTTTTTTTTTCCACGGGCCAGAAAGAGGCGAGGAGGCCTCAGGTGCCATCCAGGGACCCTCAAAGGCGTCGCTTCTCGGCCCGAAACAAGGCGAGGAAGGAGTCTCTGGTGGCTACAGCAGCAGCAGAAGCGGCGATGGCAGCTGAAGCATAATCCAGTCAGTTTTGGCTCTCCCTTCCCTGAGCATATCCCGTTGCTGCTGGCACCGCTTTTGGTGAATCCGCCTTGGCAGTGGGGCTCTTGCCAGAGACTCCTTCCTCGCCGCTGTTTCAAGCTGACAAGTGATGCCTCTGAGGGGTTCTCCCCGGATGGCACCTGAGGCCGCCTTGCCTCCTTCTGCCCCATGGAAAAAAAGAGCAGCTCCACTCTTTTTTTTTTTTTAAACAAAGTTTTATTGGTTTTCAAATATATAAGGAAGGGTAAATAGGTATAAAAATTTTTTTGGCAGCTTTCATACTGCTGGTAGAGATCCCAGCACGGTACTCATTTATATAACATTGTACAACAAATTTATAGAAGAAAACAGTAAACCAAATCTTACTCTATATTGTTAGTCTTCTGTTCCTACATGTTTCTCTTTGTCGTTTTCTAATATATCACTAACTGCTATTGTTCCAAATAATTTTATTTTTGAGATCTGAGCCTTTTCGATATTGCTTCTTCCTCCCTGTCGCCAGAGAGAGCCTCAGTGCCCCCCTCCTTCCCGTCTTGGATCTTACTGTCTTGTGTTTTACTGTCTCTTTCACTACTCCCACTCTGTTCCTCCTCTGAGAGTGGAAAATTCTTTTTAATGAAGGCCTCCGCCTCCAGGACTGTATTGATTCTGATCCTGTTTCCCTCCCAGAAGATTAACATCCCCTCCGGAATCAGCCATTTAAACCAGGTCCCTTTTTCATATAAAATTTTTGCTAGGGAGAAAAATTTCCTCCTTCTATCTCTTATTTTTTCCGGGATCTGTTTGAGAATGGTGATCTCTTCACCCTTATATTTCAATGGTCCCTCCCTTTGGGTCGCAAGTACCTCGTCCCTTGTGTGAGATAGCCTAAAACTTTGGTTCAGGCCTAAAAATCAGGCTACAGGCCCAGGCCTGTAAAAGTCTGATCAAGTCCAAAAGCTTTATTTCCTTTCTTGTACGAATTGCTGACATGTCTGATGGTTATTTTTATCTATAAGCAGGCTGACCCAGACGAATGTATCCTGTTTGCTGCTTGTTCCCCTTTTCCTCCCTTAAAGCATTATAGTTAACATAATTCATCGGATGTATATGGCCCCCTCCCTTTTTTTCTTTCTGTCCCTTTCGGTAATTAAGATATGTACTAAGCGCTTTCAGTTCCTTACCATGCCATATATGTCAAATGTAACAATCAGCAACTGTATACGTAATGTGGGGTATAAAACCCTGTTTTTGATAATCATTCGGGGTCCGGACAAGCTGTTTTCTCTTTGTTTGGTCCTTATGCATAATAAACTGTTTCCTATATTGGAGTGCTTGGCCTGTGTCCTTCCCTCTTCCTACATCAGGTGGCGAGCCAGCCAGGAGAGACAGGCTGAGGCAATATTTTGCTGAGGACCGTTCAACCCCTCGGGCCCTCGGGACAGCCGCTCCTGAACATCCTCCAGGCGCCACTGGAGTTTCCTGACTTCCGGGAGGCGGCAGCGACTTCCCTGTGAGGCCGACGGTGCTGTGAGCGAGCCCAAGAACCCTGTGGTGTAGGAAAGATGATTCGTGTGTTTCCTGGCCAGGACGTGTGCAGTTTCAGGTGAGTATCTGTAATAATTGGTACCTGTCTCATTTGCAGACAGAAGAGGGGACCTGATCTCTCCCCTGGACTCGGGACGGCTGTCCTAACGAAGTCCGTGTGAGGTAACTGTGTGGGGAGGTTAAGTCACCGCAGTTCTCGTTAGTGGCCGTGTGAACCAGGGCTACGAGTCGGTGACAGTGTGTTAGGATGGGGGGGGGGACTCAGAGCGTGCCCAACACACCGTTGGCATGCATGGTGAAAGGCTTTGATAGCTATTTTAGGGACCCCTCATATCCCAAAGTGACAAAGGAGAGATTGAAGTATTTGTGTAAACATGTGTGGCCCACTCTAGGGGTGGGTTGGCCAGCTGAGGGAACTTTTAGAGAGGATATTGCTGATGAGGTGTGGGGGGTAATTGCTGTAGCCCAGGAAAAGTTTCCAGATCAGTTTCCATATATAGATCAATGGGTGAATGCATTGACTGAAAAAGCAGATGATTTGTTGCAATGTCAGGCAGAGATGGTGCGTCTGTGTGTGGCACGACCTAAAAATAAATACAGCAGACGAACTATTATAAGGAAGCTGAGAGACAGGGTGAGGAGAGTGTTAGCTGCTGATGAGGAAGAGATTATTCTACCCCCTCCTTGTGTGCTGCCGTTACTGCCGTATCAGCCTCCCCAGGGAAGAGGTGCTGTTGGGGGAGTGATGGGGGTAGATCAGGCAGGAAAGAGTGGGGATGTGACAGGGGCACGAGTTAAAATAAGCCCGTCTGCTGATGGAAGCGGACAGAGTGATGTGGAGGATGATGAGGGGGCTGTGGGTGCAGTAGGGGGAATAGAGGAAGAAGTTGTGGGGGTGCAGACCCGTGCGGCCAAAGCTAAGGCAAGAGCTGCTGCTGCTGAATTCACTGCTCCTTTGAGGCAGGTGGACCAGCAGGTAATCAATCAGCAGGGTGTTGCAGAAATAAAACCAATGTTTCAATATGTTCCTTTCTCTACAACTGATCTTTTGAATTGGAAACAACATTATGGGCCCCTTTCTGCTAAGCCCACAGAGATGGCAGATCTCTTTCAGACTATTATGCAAACTCACAGTCCTACGTGGACTGATATTCAGCAGTTGTTGAATGTGTTATTGACCCCAGAAGAGAGAGAGAAGTGGAAGGCAGCCATGAGAAAAGGTGTGAGGGAGGCATTCGACAGAGACGCTGATTTCGCCAGGGAATTACCATTGAGGGTGCCAGAGGAGGACCCTGGGTGGAATCCCCGTGACGATAATGACATGACCCGTCTAACTGAGTATAGAACAGCAGTGGTAAAAGCCCTTCGAAGAGCAGGAAAGCCTCCTGTAAATATGTCTAAACCCTCATTAGTATTACAAGGAGCGGATGAAAGCCCTGAGGGGTTTTTGCAGAGGTTGATAGAAGCATATGAGCTGTATACTCAAGTTGAACCGAAACTTCCTGAAAATGTAAGAATGTTGAATGAAAGATTTATTGCTCAGAGTTATGACGATATTAGAAGGAAACTACAGAAGCAAGAAGGGGCTTTGGGCAAAAACACAAGTGAATTGTTGGAAATAGCAAGGAAAGTTTATGTAAATCGAGATAAGGTGGAGAAGAAAGAGAAAGAAGCTAAAATGCACAAGAAAGCGGAATTGTTGGCAGTGGCTTTACAAGGAGGAATGTCTTTGGGTCCAAATCAATGTGCTTATTGTAAGGGTGAAGGGCATTGGCAGAGGGAGTGTCCGAAATGAGTGCAGAGAGGAAGGGGGGCATGGAGGGGAAGAGGAAGATCGCAGCCTGAGGGAGAAAGCAGAGGAGGCCAGGGAGCTGGTAGGTTTATTGGCAGAGGTGGATTTAGGGGCAGAAGAGGTACTAGGGGATTTAATAGAGGTTTGGGAAATCCTAGCCGGCTCCAAGAGGTGTCAGAGACAGTAGGGTTGGCTGAAACAGACTAGACAGATTGACGGGGACCAGGCTTGGAAGTGGCCCCATCTGAGCCCTTGGTAACTGTAAATGTCAGGGGTCAACAAACAACTTTTCTAGTGGATACTGGAGCAGGAAGATCTGTGGTGAATAAGCCTATATCAGCACCTGGACCATATACAATTCAGGTTCAGGGGGTTTCAGGACAGGTTTTGGGCCATAAGGTTCTGAAGCCTGTCTCTTGTGATTTTAAAGGAGCTAAAATACAGCATGAGTTTTTGTATATACCTGAATGTCCGATTCCCTTGTTAGGTAGGGATCTACTTAGCAAATTAGGGGCAACCATTTCCTTTGATGAAGGCAGACAGAGAGTGACAGTAAGACATTCGCCGGAGGAGACATGGAGATTGATGGTCGGTAGGCAGATTGGGGGGGGGGGGGGTGATTCAAGATGGTATCTGGTACCATTTTGATGTGCCAGGGCTGTGGGCAGAGGACAACCCACTGGGATTTGCAGCCCATCATCCACCAGTGGTGGTAGAGGTAAAGCCAGGGGCAGTTCCTGTACACATAGGGCAGCAACCTGTTTCGAGGGAAGCAGTCTATGCTGTATATGAAAGCATTCAGAGATATTTGGAGGCTGGAGTTTTAGTGCATGCCCAATCCCCCTGGAATACCCCAATAATTCCTATCAAAAAGGAGGATGGGTCTTACAGGCCGGTTCAAGACCTTAGACCTGTAAATTTGCTGACAGTGACCTTACATCCAGTTGTGTCAAACCCCTATACCCTCCTTAGTTTAATTCCACCTATAGCTGCTTGGTTTTCTGTTATAGATTTAAAAGATGCATTCTTTACAATACCAATACATCCTATCAGTCAACCTCTTTCTGCTTTTGAATGGGAACATCCTCATACTGGCACTAAATCACAGTATACCTGGACTAGGCTTCCCCAAGGATTCAAAAATTCCCCTACTCTGTTTGGCACTGCCTTAGCAAAGGATTTGCAATACTATGTACCTTGTCAACAAGGAGATACGATTTTACAGTATGTGGATGATGTGTTAGTGACAGTAATGACAGAAGATACTTGTTGGGATAATACCAAGAGATTGTTGGATTTGTTATTAGAGTGTGGGTATAGAGTTTCCAGAAAGAAAGCACAGCTTGTGATGAAGCGTGTCAGATATCTGGGGTATGTCATAGAACAAGGCAGTCGTGCATTAGGACCTGAAAGGAAGCATGCAATCTTGGCTCTGGCTGAGCCTTGGACAAAAAGACAGTTGAGGAGTTTTCTGGGATTGGCAAGTTTCTGTCGTATTTGGATTCCAAATTTTGCTTTGATAGCAGCTCCGTTGTATGCCGCAACTAAAGGTGCAAACCTGGAACCCCTCGAATGGGGAGGAGAACAAAAGAAGGCATTTCATGATGTTAAAGAAGCTTTAACACAGGCTCCTGCATTAACATTACCAAATTTACAAAAGCCCTTCAATCTATATGTAGACACAAATAGAAATATAGCATTAGGGGTGCTGACTCAGCCCCTTGGAAGCTGGCAGCAGCCAGTAGCTTATCTTTCTAAGCAGTTAGATGGAGTAGCAAAAGGTTGGCCTCATTGTCTAAAGGTATTAGCTGCCATTGCTGAGTTGATTCAAGATTGTAATAAGCTCACTTTCTCAAGTACTATAAATGTACACACCCCACATGCAGTGCAATCAGTTTTGGATGCTAAGGGACATCTGTGGATTAGTGGACAGCGTTTAGCCAAATACCAAGCAATCATGATTGAGAACCCACAAGTGAGATTAGTAACTTCAAATAGACTAAATCCTGCCACCTTGTTACCAACAGAGACAGCACCAGTACACAATTGCCTAGAGGTATTGGATAAGGTGTATTCAAGCCGTCCAGATTTAACAGACATACCATGGTCAGATGCTAAATTTAATTGGTATACGGATGGATCTAGCTATATGATAGGAGGCAGAAGGGTATCAGGATATGCAATTGTGGATGATGAAGGAGTGGTAGAAAGTGGTCCTATAGGGCAAGGGTACAGTGCGCAAGTGGCAGAATTATGGGCTTTGATAAGAACATTAGAAAGAGCTGAGGGAGAGACTTTGAATGTGTGGACAGACAGCAAGTATGCATTTCTTACACTACATGCACATGGAGCTGTGTATAAAGAAAGGGGATTTAGGGATTCAGCAGGAAAGTACATTTTGCATGGACATTTAATAAGCTGGTTGCTTGATGCGGTACAGAAACCTAAAAAAGTAGCAGTGATGCATTGCAAAGGACATCAGAGAGGAGATGATAAAGTGGCATTGGGCAACAGGGCAGCAGATATAGAAGCAAGGGATGCAGCGAAGAGATCTGAACCATTACCTGACTTATCTGTATGTGTAGCAATGGACATGGGAGTGATCCCACCTGAGATTAAACCTACATATTCCCAACAGGAAAGTGTGAAAGCTGTGACTGATTTGAAGGCCAGAGTGGAGGATGGGTGGTATGTCTTACCCGACAATAGGGTTTTTGTGCCGTCGTCTGTAGCTTGGACACTAACTCAGTTAGCCCATGAGGCTACTCATATGGGGAAAACTGTATTGGAAGCTGCTCTACAGAGGGATTATTACATCAATGGCCTGGCTGGCATTGCAGCTGGGGTAGTAGCTAAATGTGTTACTTGTGCAAGGGTAAACCCAAGACAAGGACCCCTGCTACCCCCAGGGGCAATACCACTGTCATATATCCCTATGGATTATGTGATGGTTGATTTTACTGATATGCCGAGGTGTGGATTGTTCAAAGCTATGTTGGTTATGGTGGACATGTACATGGGATGGCCAGAGGCCTTTCCTACTAAGACTAAACAAGCTAGGGAGGTGGCAAGACTGTTGTTGAAAGAAATAATCCCAAGGTTTGGAATACCTAGTCATATATCATCTGACAATGGGCCAGAGTTTGTACACCAGGTTAATCAAGCTGTAGCAAGTGCAGTAGGCATAAAGTGGAGGTTTCACAGTGCATTTTGGCCACAGTCTGGGGGTTCTTGTGAACGCATGAACAGGACCCTAAAAGAACGAATAATGAAGATATGTTCAGAAAGCCATTTGAAGTGGCCAGATGCTTTGCTGTTAGCCTTGTATGCAATTAGAAGCTCTCCTAGAGGGCAACACAAGTTGTCCCCTTATGAGTTGATGTTTGGTAGGCCTCCAAACCTCCTGAGAAGGAGTTTATCGGGATGGCCTGATTTGGGTCATAAGGGGGGTGTTTGGAATATGGAAATGGTGCAGGAATTGAATAAACAAGTTGAAAAACTCCAAAACTACGTAATGGAAAGGGTGCCCCCTAGGTTAGTGACTCGTTGTCACCCATTCAAACCAGGAGATCAAGTATGGGTAAAACACTGGAAGAAGGAACAGCTTGAGGGAAGATGGAAAGGGCCTTTTACTGTTGTTATGTCTTCTCCGCTTGCAGTAAAAGTTGCAGGGTCTAAGTCTTGGATCCACTGGACATGAATTAAGGCAGCAGCAGATGCAAATTGGAAGGTGTCTGTGGATCAGAAGTACCCAACTAAACTTACTTTTAAACGTGTCTAGATGATATGTGTTGTGTGTGTAATAGGATGCTGGTAGCAGACTAAGTGTAAAGGTTGAAGATTTGCCCTGCTGGACCACTCCTGGACGCTGGTCTCCTGCGCATGGCAGAAGATTGGTAAGGATCTATGTGGGAGTCCTGGTTGTGGGGACTCTGGCTGGTGGCAATTATATCATTGGTTCTTATTTTATTCTATCACTATAAATTCCTGTTCTGTGGACAATCAAAACCTCTTAATAATTGGGCTAGCCAGCCCCAGTCAATTTCTCCTCCAGAACTGATTACGCGGCTTGAGTTCCTTGAAGAAAGAAAAGACCCTTGCTAAGTCACTCCCGGACGCTGACTTTCTACGCATGGGGGAAGAACGGATGAAAAGGTTTTTGATTTTGCTGATATTCATTAAGAATTTCTTTTTATTGCTTATATGTGTTGGTTTTGCAAGTGTAAATGTGGATGTTGTTGCTGTGCACATTGTATTGATTGTGTTCTTTGCACATATTGTACTGTGGAATGTGATGTGGTAATCATAGAGGATAAATTACAGTTTTATAAAATAGTAGGTGTAGGCACACACTCCTACTACACGCTCAAATCTTGCCCCACTATCAGGAAAGCACTGGAAGATGATCACAAGGAGGTTCAAAGGGAACGTGAAGCTGATAAACATGCTCCTAAAATATGGTATTGTGTGGATATGGGTAAGTGCTATTGTGCATGGAGTGGACAGTAACTTGGTATGGACTAGGACTAGAGACACCAAAGACCATATAGGATTAGGCCCATGTACTCCATGTGTAAGTCAGGATGGCCGTGCCATCCAAATGGAGGTAGGAATACCTAAAACATGTAAGCAGTTCGATCTAACCACATGCGTATTTGGTACTAACCAGCCTGTATTAGTTAATAGGTGCAATGGGACACAAGGAGTTTTGTGTTACACCCCAAGGAAAGGGAAGATGACATTGGGGGAACTACTTGGGGAACGCACAAAGAGAGCTACCTCATTAACACCTACACAATACATTGGGGGAAAATATGGTTCAGTGATCAAAGCATACCCTACTATAAAGTCACTAGTGGCACCTAGGCCATCACTAACAGATAAACAGACAGAATGCAGTCCCTGTATCAAGGTTACAGTTCAAGGTACTTTAATATCTAACACCCTGATATATCACACTAGTAAACCTGATGAATGTTCACCTCACACACCACCTACTTGCCAAGTAAATTCTACTATATATCACATGTGTATTCTAAAGGGAAAAATCCAGTGCTACAACCCAGCTGAGGCTAAGTCAATTACTACATATGAGATGTCCATATATACAACTGAATGTGGTAGGGAAGAATTATTAAATAAAACTGAATTTAGATCTTTAAATAAGCCAGTAGAATTAACATTTGATGCTTGCATGGCTATTAACCATAATTGCCTGAAAGCTACATGTGGGTCATTAGAGTGGGAAAGAAGTTATATGTTAGAACAAAAATACATGTGTCAAAATAAGGGGGAATGTTTTAACCGAGATATCTATAGCTATTGTCCTTATTGGTCTTGTGTAATTATGTGGTCAGGAGATGCCCCAGGAGGTAATCAGAAGTGTAAGATGGAGACAGGGGTAGCAACTAGTAATTGTCAAAAGAACAGATGCAACCCTGTAAAACTGACTTGCACACCTACGAAAACATGGGAAGGGTTGTATGGATTAGAAATCTATGCAAAAGGAGCAGACCCTCATGTAACACTCAAATGGAAGATTACCAAAACCACAAGAAAGGTACAAGACACTAAGGGCTTATTTTGGTCATTTTATCTGGAAATGGAAAAATTAAACATACAAGAAATTCCTCAATATGTAACTAATACTTTTGTTAAATTAGCTGAGGACATAGCCCATACTCTGAGTGTAGCTAATTGTTTTGTGTGTGGAGGGACTAACATGGGAGAGAAGTGGCCCTGGGAAGCTCAGGAACTTAATCACTCTAAAGTGTTACAAATGGAGCAACAAGGTAACCTGTCTTATAATCAGGGAAAAGACGGAGACTGGACCCTCACCACCAACTTGGTAGGAAATGTGTGTTTTAGAAGGAGAAGTAGAACTGAATGTAAGGAAGTAGGTAATCTAATATGCACAGGAAAATGGGAAAGTGGAATATGGTGGTCAGGAAGCAGTGCCACAGAGGGGGTTGATGAACAGGTCCTGTTTAAAATTAAGGGGCTGGAATTCTTGAATGATCCTGATAATCAAACCCTCATATGGTTAGCTCCTGATGGACTATACTGGATTTGTGGGAAAATGGCATATGGATCATTACCTGCTAATTGGTGCGGAACATGTGTTCTTGGCATAATCAGGCCTGGATTCTTTCTACTTCCATTGAAAAACAGACAGATTTTGGGGGTTCCGGTTTATGATGAGGTTGGAAATATACAAAGGAAAAAGAGAAGCGTAGACACATCTATTATAGGGAAAGTTAATGTGGGAGGTAACCATCATAGTTGGGGAGATGAAGAATGGCCTGCAGAACGAATCATACAGGTATATGGACCAGCTGCATGGGCGGAAGATGGCATGTATGGCTATCGTACCCCTGTGTACATCCTAAATCGCCTGATTCGTTTGCAAGCAGTTGTGGAAATCATAACTAATGAAACAGTTAGAGGTCTTACTCAATTAGCTAGGGAAAGTGCAAGGTCTAGAACTTACATTATGCAAAACAGATTAGCTTTAAATTACCTATTAGCTAAGGAAGGAGGAGTATGTGGAAAGTTCAATTTGACTAATTGTTGTATTGAAATAGATGAAAGTGGTTAGGTAATTAAGGAAATCACTGATAAAATGGTTAAAATAGCCCATGTGCCAGTACAAACGTGGAAAGGTCTCAATTTACAAGATATATTTTCAGGATGGTGGCCCAAATTGCCTGGCTTACAAGGGATTGGGGGTCTGGTGGGATTGATTGCTGCTGGCTGTGTGCTACTCCCATGTGTGCTACCCATCTTTGTTAAAACTATCACTAATAGTTTATCCTTATTAGCTGAAAGGAAAGCAACTACTCAGGTAATGGCTATGTGGGAATATGAAAAGCTTCGGCCACAAGAGTTTGGAGGAGATCCAGAATATGTGACTCTTCTGGACATGTCAGATGAGTCACAAAGGGGGGAGTGAAATAGCCTAAAACTTTGGTTCAGGCCTAAAAATCAGGCTACAGGCCGAGGCCTGTAAAAGTCTGATCAAGTCCAAAAGCTTTATTTCCTTTCTTGTACGAATTGCTGACATGTCTGATGGTTATTTTTATCTATAAGCAGGCTGACCCAGACGAATGTATCCTGTTTGCTGCTTGTTCCCCTTTTCCTCCCTTAAAGCATTATAGTTAACATAATTCATCGGATGTATATGGCCCCCTCCCTTTTTTTCTTTCTGTCCCTTTCGGTAATTAAGATATGTACTAAGCGCTTTCAGTTCCTTACCATGCCATATATGTCAAATGTAACAATCAGCAACTGTATACGTAATGTGGGGTATAAAACCCTGTTTTTGATAACCATTCGGGGTCCGGACAAACTGTTTTCTCTTTGTTCGGTCCTTATGCATAATAAACTGTTTCCTACATTGAAGTGCTTGGCCTGTGTCCTTCCCTCTTCCTACATCATAGGTATACAAAATAGGTATACATATTGTATACAAAATAGGTATACAAATTTTTTTGGCAGCTTTCATACTGCTGGTAGAGATCCCAGCACGGTACTCATTTATATAACATTGTACAACAAATTTATAGAAGAAAACAGTAAACCAAATCTTACTCTATATTGTTAGTCTTCTGTTCCTACATGTTTCTCTTTGTCGTTTTCTAATATATCACTGACTGCTATTGTTCCAAATAATTTTATTTTTGAGATCTGAGCCTTTTCGATATTGCTTCTTCCTCCCTGTCGCCAGAGAGAGCCTCAGTGCCCCACTCCTTCCTGTCTTGGATCTTACTGTCTTGTGTTTTACTGTCTCTTTCACTACTCCCACTCTGTTCCTCCTCTGAGAGTGGAAAATTCTTTTTAATGAAGGCCTCCGCCTCCTGGACTGTATTGATTCTGATCCTGTTTCCCTCCCAGAAGATTAACATCCCCCTCCGGAATCAGCCATTTAAACCAGGTCCCTTTTTCATATAAAATTTTTGCTAGGGAGGAAAATTTCCTCCTTCTATCTCTTATTTTTTTTGGGATCTGTTTGAGAATGGTGATCTCTTCACCCTTATATTTCAATGGTCCCTCCCTTTGGGTCGCAAGTACCTCGTCCCTTGTGGATCTCCTGACAAACTTAACATGTATCTCCCTCAGAACATTGTGTCTTTTAGCATATGCTTAATTTATCCTATAAGCTACATCCATATCCCACCATATTTGTTTTTTATCTCTCTTGAGATAATCTGCTAAAATTGTACTCATAATATCTTTAAGGTTTTCATTCTCTGTTTCTGGTAAGTTCTGGAATCTAAGAAAAAAGGACATTCTTTCAAATTCTACTTTTGTCTGAAAGTTTTCCATATCTATGTTTCCCTTATGCATTGCTTTCACTTCTTCCCCCAGCCCCGCCATTCTGTCCTCTAACACCAAAATTCGTTGTGTATTTCCAGCTATATGTTCTTTAACCACTCTGAGTTCTTCTTTGATCTCAGCCCTCATTTCATTCTGTCCCTTCATAAGTTTAGGTTTTAGGTTTATTTGGATTTTTTTTTTTCAAACAAAGTTTTATTGGTTTTTTTGAAAAATAACAGGGAAAAAAGGTAGTGGAATGGTTACACATTTTGGCAGTTGCGATGTGCGGTAGGTGCCCCCTCCCTCCATACTCATAATATACATTTACACAAAATTCATTACTAAATAGTAATATCTAGTCAGCATATGAGTTCAATTAATAATTTCGATCAATTTATGTCAAGCAGATTTTCTCATTCATTTTTGTGATCTGAGTTTTCTCGGTATTGCCCCATCTCCCCCCGCCGCCAGAGCTCCGGCCCCTCCCGTGTCCTGTATGTCTATTGTAGGATCATCTGGTTTTTCTAGGAGTGCTTAATTTTTTTCCATAAAGGCCTGCGCCTCTATGGGTGTATTGATTCTGACTCTTGTGTCCTCCCAGAATATTAGCATACCTTCAGGCATCAACCATCTGAACCACACCCCCTTCTGGTATAGTTTCTTCGCTAATTGCGAATAGCTTTTTCTTTTCTCCCTCACTTTCTTGGGGATCTGTTTCAGAATGGTTATTTCCCTATCTTGGTATTTCAAAGCTTGCCCCCTTTGTGCACTCAGAATTTCATCTCTTGTACTTTTTCTGAGAAATTTAATGTGTACCTCCCTGGGTACGTTGTGTGTTCTAGCATAGGCTGAGTTCACTCTATAAACCAGATCTAGTTCCCACCCCATCTGTTGTTTCTCTTTCTGAATGCATTCAGCCAAAATACTTGTCATAATGTCCCTTATATCTTCATCGTCTGTCTCCACCACATTTTGAAATCTAAGATAAAAGGACATTCTCTCAAATTCTATTTTCATCTGTTGGGTGTCAAGTTCTTTGTTCCCCTTCTGCACCCCTTCCATCCCCTCCTTCATCTCAGCCGTCACACCCTCCAAAAGATCCAGTCTCTGTGAGTTTTTATTAATTTGGGCCTGGTTCTCTTTGATTTCTTCTTTCATCTCTTTTAATTGTCTTTTTATTTCCTCTTGTCCCTGTAGAAGTTGTTGAAACATTTGTTGGAATTCAGTCTCTGTGGTTCTAGGTTGCATCAAAGCTGTTATCGTTGATTGTGTACTGGGACTGGATGTTGTAGATGTTGGGGCAGAGGCAGCAAAGCCAGGCTTCCCAGGGGGTGGTTTTTTACGAGACATTGTTTGTAGAATAAAGAGTTCAGTCAATACAGAGAATGATCAGTCAGATAGGTAGAACAGCCAGGAGAGTCCAGGGGATTAAAGGTCCAGGCAGAAGGTGATTTTTCTAGTTACACTTGCAGTAAGATAAAGTTTTTCACACCAGGGAGTCCAAAAAGTAGCAATCAACAAGAGATTTATCTGAGTAGCACGGAGACAAAGACCGGAAGCCTAAAGTTTTAAAGGTGGAGTCAATTTTCAGAGTTCATAAAGACAACGGAAGTGTGCCATCTTGCCCTGCCAGCTTCGGGTTTAGAGGCATAACAAAGTTTTCAAAGCTTCCAAAATTTCCAGATCATCATTGCATTGTAGAGTCAAATCCAAAATTCGCCCTTAGTAAGAGCGTGACATCATTGGTTGGCTCTCCCCCTCTTCCTTCCCCTAGGGCTGAGAGCAAAATTGTTTCAAGCCGCCTGTCCGAGGGGGGGGGAAATCCCCCTCCCTCCAGCCGCGCTTCTCCAGCCAAGCCGAAAGAAAAGTTTAAACTGCTGGCAATTTCTCCAGATTAGTAGGGGGAATGGAAGGGAGTTTTCGCCTCACCGCACCGCAGCCGCATCCTTCTGCTCGTTTATTCTTCCGTCAGCCTCGCAGCGAAGACGCCGGAGCGTCTCCCCATCATGCTCCCCAGTGCCTGGAGTGAGACGCCCCCCCCGGCCGCCGCCGATCTAGGGGATCCCCCGCGGTGCCGCTCCTCCAGCAGGAGCCTCTACGGGGCGTCCTGTGCCCCCCAAGGAGTGGGGAGCCCACCGGGAAAGCGCGGGGCGAGCAAAGCTTGCCCGTCGCCGTCAGCCGCCAGAACCGGAAGTCAGGTTTATTTGGATTTATATGCCGCCCTTCTCCAAAAGTTCTTCTGTAACAGATAATTCCTTAGGATCCTCCCTAGCCACTGCTTTCTGCAACATTGACGATATCTTAGACTGTTGCATCGTGGGACTTGGGGCAGCCGATGAGGGGGTTGAGTGCGCTTTGCCGGTAGGGGGTTTCCTTGCCGCCATTTGTTTAAGTTCAGAGGTGCAAATCCTTGCCAAGGGAAGTGGTGTCAGAGGGTTTCACAGCTACGCTGGTCTCCAAAGGAAAACAATCACAACGGCACCCAATTTGCAGTTCCAAGAGCAAAATACACCAAGATGAATGGAGAGAAAAGTCAGCCAAAGATCAGAAGATCCTACACAGGAGGAGGTCCCAGTTTCCCTTTGGGAGAGTAAACAAGCAATCCACTTTTCTTTATTCTCTCTTCAGGAGTAACTTCAGAGGACAGACTTCATTTGCATAAAGACAAAGAAAGAGGGGCGAGCGCCATCTTGGCCCTCCCCTTCGCAGGGAAAGAAGTCGCCAAAAGTTTTTTGTTTTAAAACAACAGTTCAGAGTCGTTTCCAGCAATTGTGAAAGTCATTTTCAATTAAAAGTCAAATAAATCAGTCTTTTAACCTCCCTTTTCCCGAGGGTCCATTTTCAAAGCCGCTTAGTCCGAGGGGGGGGAATGGTAACCCCCCCCTCTAATCTCTCTTCAAGGACAGAAACACAAAAGACTCACAAAGTGATTGTTGCTTTTCTCCTAAGTCCTCCAAGAGCATCGGTCAGGATCCCCACCTTCAGTCTCCAGCTGCACTTCTCCAACTTTTGTTTTAGCCTCCGGAGCCATCCGGCGAGAGGGCGGGCAGCGCGAAGCAGTCTCTCGCCCACCCTACGCTCCCCAGCTCCTAGGCGAAGCCGAAAAGCACCCCAGCTGGCTGCCGCCACATGCAGGGTGCCTCGGCCAGCCGCCCTTCGGCAGGACCCACTTTACAAGGGTTCCTGTGTCCCCTAAGGGACCCACCTGGGAGACAAGCGGCGGACAAACATGTCCGTCGTCGTCCGATCCCGGAAGCTCCACTCTTACGCTCTTCCCCCTGACGCTGCTCGGCCTGAGGATCGTGGAGGAAAGCGTTTTCAGGCTGAGAAGCAGCAGACCTCCTGAGCTGTGGGAAGCGGCTGCCAGTGATGCTCTCAGGGTAAAGACATTGCGAGCGGAGAAACCTTGGCCCCCTCAGGAGCTGCCAAGTGCTCCCCGCCCCTCTGACACCTGCCAAACCTCCTCCCACCGCAGACATGCCTTCTCTTTTCTCCTGGTGAGATCTGCCACCTGAAAGGTGACAATCATGGAGGAAAGCATTTTCAGGCGGAGGATCCCTTCCCCGATTCCAAAAACAGTGCATGCGGAAGGCGCTGCCACGTAAAACCTCTTTCCTCCATGATCCTCATGTCTGCGGTGGGAGAAGGCTCAGTGGGTATCAGAGGGGCAGCGAGCGGTTGACAGCTCCTGAAGGGGGCCAAGGCTTCTTTACTTGCAATGTCTTCACCCTGAGAGCATCGCTGGCAGCAGCTTCCCGCAGCTCAGGAGGTTGCTGCTGCTTCTTGGCCTGAAAACGCTTTCCTCCACGATCCTCATGTTTCAGGCCAAGCAGTGTCAGCGGGAAGTGAGAGTGCAGCTGCTCTTTTTTTCCGCAGGGTAGAAGGAGGCGAGGTGGCCTCAGGTGCCATCTGGTGAGAGCCCCTCAGAGGCATCGCTTCTTGGCCTGAAACAGCGGCTTCGCTTTCTTTGACTTCTGCCTTCTGAAGCCTGAGAGAGAGAAGGGAATAGTATAGCAGAGGCTTCTGTGGGCTAAGCCTGATGGAGAGAAGGGAATAGTATAGCAGAGGCTTCTGTGGCCCAGGCCTGAGGGAGAGAAGCAGTGGCAGTCCTCCCGTACTGGTATCAGAAATTGGGCATACGTTTGCGTACCGGTAGAGCCGGAGGCCCCCATACCGGTACGGTACCTCCCCTGGCCTGCCCCCACTCGCTTCCCCTGCCTGGTCGCCGCTCTCTCTCACCCTGCCTGTCTGCACCATGCTTTCCCAGCCCACCCACTTCCTTTGCCAGAGCAGAGGACTCGGCTGTTGGAAGAAGCCCCCCCCCCACACACACACACTTCGTTCTCTTTGACAGCTGCCTCATTTGCAATGGGGTGGGGAGAAATCCATGCGTTAGAGGGTGGAGAAGGCCGTCCCTAGCAGAAGCTCGGCTTTCTCCCCCCCAACACATGAATTTCTCCCCACCCCATTGAAAAGGTGGCTGTCAAAGAGAACGAAGCGCGGTGCTTCTTCCAACAGCCGAGTCCTCCACACCAGCAAAGGAAGTGGGTGGGCGGGGCAAGCATGGTGTGGACAGGCAGGGTGAGAGAGAGCAAGCGGCGACCGGGCGGGCGAAGGGGGAGCAAGTGGGGGCAGGCCAGGGGAGGGACTGTACTGATACGGGGGCCTCCAGCTCTACCAGTACGCAAATGACACCCGATTTCCGCTACCAGTACGGGCGGACCACCACTGCTTCTCTCTCTCGGGCTTGGCCCACAGAAGCCTCTGCTATCCTACTCCCTTCTCTCTCTCGGGCTTGGCCCACAGAAGCCTCTGCTATCCTATTCACTTCTCTCCCTCAGGCTTGGCCCACAGAAACCTCTGTTATACTATTCCCTTCTCTCCCTCAGGCTTAACCCACAGAAGCCTCTGCTATACTATTCCCTTTTCTCTCTCAGGCTTCTCCCACAGAAGCTTCTGCTATGCTATTCCCTTCTGTCTCCCAGGCTTGGCCCACAGAAGCCTCTGCTATCCTATTTTCTTCTCTTCCTCAGGCTTGGCCCACAGAAAAGAACCCCCACTCTCAACTTCATGTGGTCAGCTGCCCAGAACCACTCATGTGGTTCTGCTTCATCATTAAACTATATTTCCATTCAGCCTCCATTTTTCCAGTGGAGCAGATCAACAGATCTCCCCCTGAAACACATCCAGGACCATATGTCACTGGGGGTGGACCAATCTAATGGGACCAGCTTCCCCACAGTAGATACCAGCAATAGAGCATTCCATGAAAATCTAGTCATAACAAGGGAAACACCAACAATTCCCCCAATTTCAGATCTATAGCCACAGCTCTGAAAGAAGCACCAGATGTGGTGTGTGACCACTGTCATGATATGGGATAAGCACATGGCTGTCATGGTGGCCATGAACTTCCAAGTACAATATTTCATGTCAAGTATGTGAAATGTAAACATTCCTTGAGATGCTACCCCTTCAATACTATGGTACTTCTATCAAGATGGATGGATGGATGGATGGATGTAGGCAGACAAATCTAGATTCATATATCTAACCTGATTAAAGCCTACTGGCCATGTGATAAAATCCACAGAGATGTTGAAGAACTTGTCTGGAAGAGCTGTAGGATCTATTGCTCCAACTTGACCCTAAGAAAGGACTGGTTGGAGAATGTGATCCAGTTGATAATATCAAATCCACCAATGATTTTCCCATTTTTATCAAAAGAAATCCTTTCTCCAACATTGTTATTGAATGAGATACTTCTCAGAAAGGAATGAAGCTGCAATAGAGGGAGGGTGTTTTTTTTTTTTTTGCTTTTATTCTGGTTTGTACACCAGCATCAAACAGATAATACAGCAATGTCACCAACATAAGGGTAAAATACAATATTTCTTCAGTAAAAGTTATAAAGACAGAAATACATAATATAAAATTGTAAAACCAAAACTATATGAATCTAGTTTCAATGCTATAAGTATTTAACAGATGACTAGACAAATGCAAAACTAACAATTGAATTTCAAAAGGGGAAAATGAGGGCATTATAGAGGAAACCTTTTTAGAGGTGATATTGCACCTGTAATATCCATAAAACCCAGATTGTTCCACTCTATAAATCATTGTCAACAAGTCACCATTTAAACACTAAGTTGATAGTCAATTATATAATGATTGATTTATTCTTTGAAATGAACAGGTCTGGAAGAATTATATCAATCTATGTGTCTTTTTTGAGTAAGGATCACATTATTATTATCAGTCTGTTTTCTTCCATGCAAGGTTTGGTTGAGAACAACCTAATCTAGAACTCTGTTGAAAAGTGGACATGAAGTATTTTGAACAATCAAACAGATGTGTCTTATTGTTTATTTTACTTTGAATCTGTGACTGAATCTTATGGTATGTTAGATTTCTAAGAAATTTGAGTGTAAAGTATTAATGTCAATGTAAACTCTCCATGCAAAGCATATAGAAGAAAGGGCTGCTAAGCACTGTTTCAACACATCAGTTATAGCAGTGGTTCCCAAAGTGGGCGGTACTGCCTCTTGGGGGGCAGTGGGATGGCCTAGGGGGGCGCTAAGAGGCAAGGGGGGTGGCAGGGGGGGCGCTAAGAGGCAAGGGGGGCAGCAGAGGAGTGCTGGAGGTGGCCCCCTCTAGCAAGCCATTTAGCACCAGTTCGCTCACTCACCCCCGCCCATCCGGAAACTGCTCAATCACTCGCTCCCCCTGCCCGTCCGCACTATGCTAGCCCTTGCCACCGCTCACTGATTGGCTGGTTCACCAATCTCCCTGCCCGCTTCTAAGAGCCCTATCTAAACCCAGTTACCTTTTTTCCGCTTGGCTTTCTATAGATAGGGCTCTTAGAGGCGGGCGGGGCAATTGGTGAGCCAGCCAATCAGTGAGCGGTGGGCAGGGCTAGCATAGTGCAGACGGGCGGGGGGAGCGAGCGATCAAA
Organism: Natrix helvetica; assembly: GCF_964273705.1. Taxonomy (NCBI): domain Eukaryota; kingdom Metazoa; phylum Chordata; class Lepidosauria; order Squamata; family Natricidae; genus Natrix; species Natrix helvetica. The sequence goes on from NC_138555.1 coordinate 46,384,577, forward strand.
GGGAGGCCCCTTCGCCTCCCTTCGCTCCCACTTTTTCTTGATGAGGTCGCCGCAGCTGCCGAGCGCGGACAGAGGGAGGTAGCCAGAGCGGCGGGGCAGCCCGGGCGGGCGGGTGAGTGAGCGAGCTGCCTGATCCTCCATCGCTCACCCGCTCACCCGCTCGGGCCGCTCTGGCTACCTCCGTCCGTCCGTGCCCGGCAGCTGCAGCGACCTCATCAAGACAAAGTGGGAGTGAAGGGAGGCGAAGGGGCCTCAGTGCCCTGCCTGATCCTCCTTCGCTTGCTCGCTATTTTGCCTGCACAGGGTGCCTCGGCAGAAGCCCTTTGCTGGCGGCCAGACCTCCCCGGGGCGATGGGTGGTAGTTTGTGCGGTGCGGCCAGTGCCTAGGAGGTAAGCTCCCGTCGCCGTCCCCACCCCTGTGCCCGTGCTTGCAGGCAGCCATGCAGCCCTGCGCTATAAGCAAGCCAGGGATCCTTGCAAGGCTGCTGAATCCTAAGGGAGATGCGAATGGGACCAAAATTTGAAAACAGGTGAAATTCTTTCTGGAGACCAGAAGCAAACACACACACACACACAGCAAAAGTGTCTGGTTTTGAATATAATCCTCCCTAGTGCTTGTGGAAAAATAGAGGAACATTTGGATATACATTTTGAATTAACTTGGGAAGAAAATTTCTAAAATCACTTTTAGCTGTGTTCTGCATTAAGGATTCATGCAGTAGCATTTCTTGTTGAATTAGCAGAGTAATATTTACAACAGCCAGCTAAGATAGTTTTATCTGTCTTATAATGTGCGTGGGTAGAGGACTTAGGCATAAGTGCAATGTTTGCCTGTGATTATATAATAAATTCACAGCTTAGACATTTGAATTAGATGTTTTTCAATTCTTGTTTAACCTATACTTGATATACTTGTATTCAATACATAAGGTGTTAATTACGTCAATGGAAGAGATAGGAAACTGCATTAGTGATATATATGTCAATGTGTTGATTTGTACTAAAAATGTTTAGCTTAAAGAAGTTATAAGGAATCACAAATATGAGTGTGGAAAATGTACTGTAGTTGTGGATGACCCTTTGCATGAGTTGTATTGGGAAGAAGAAGAAGGAGAAGGAGAAGGAGAAGGAGAAGGAGAAGGAGAAGGAGAAGGAGAAGGAGAAAAAGGAAAAGGAAAAGGAAAAGGAAAAGGAAAAGGAAAAAAAGGAAAAAAAGGAAAAGGAAAAGGAAAAGGAAAAGGAAAAGGAAAAGGAAAAAAAGGAAAAAAAGGAAAAGGAAAAGGAAAAGGAAAAGGAAAAGGAAGAAAGAAGAAAGAAGAAAGAAGAAAGAAGAAGATTCCCAAAGAGGTAAAAGGCTACATTTTGCTAGAGTTATTCTTTGCTTCCAAACTGTTGAGGAAGGGGATTGGACTCCATTGTCTATATTTCCCTTTCCATCCCCATGGTTCTTTAGTGAAAATTATAACCCAAGAACATATAGATCTGGTAAAATGTTCCCATTCTCACTTTCCATATTGGGAATCCCTAGGTACCATGCAATAATCTCATCAAATAATTCAAGCAAATGTTGGTGACATTGAGCTGAAGCCAAAGTTCAAGAAATCGTACCAAGAGTTTTGGTTACAGAAAGAAATTTCTGATCGCTATCCTGCACTATGGACAGTGGTTAAGAAGCTCCTTGTTGCATTTCCAACATCATATTTGGTGGAACGTGGCTTCAGTGTGGTCATCTAACTTCTCTCCAACCAAAGAAATCGACTCCAGATTACTGAATGTAGTGATTTAAGACTCCTGCTAAGTGACTTAAAACCAGACATTGGGAAACTGGTATCACTTTATCAACCACTGGCATAGACCATCCATCACATTAAGAATTTACTGAACAGTGAAGTAGTTACTAAATTTTACTAAGTTTACTATGTAACTAGTTACTAAGGTTCTTGATAAATGACTATCAGACTTTGAAAACCTGGTATCACTGGATCATGTTCAACAATTTTGTTGAATTAACATTAACTACAAAGGTTTTTAATTGGATTTTGAATAAATGTGCAATTAATTGTTACAGTTTTGAATTTTACTGTTACTATCTTCCTTCCATCATGCAAACTGCCCAGTCACATGACTCCCCCAGCCACGCCCACCAGGCCACGCCCACAGAACCGGTCATAAAAAAATTGAATTCCACCACTGGGTGGGGGGCACTGAGGATCAGTTTGTAGCACCAAGGGGGTGGTGGACTGAAAAAGTTTGGGAACCACTGAGTTATAGGTAGTGGACATTTGTAATTTTAATGTGAGGGTGTAAATATTTGAATTGATTAATCCATTACTATCTTTCAATTCTTGAGGGATGCGGTGGCTCAGTGGCTAAGATGCTGAGCTTGTCAATCAGAAAGGTCGGCAATTTGGCGGTTCGAATCCCTAGTGCTGCATAACGGAGTGAGCTCCCGTTACTTTTCCCAGCTACTGCCAACCTAGCAGTTCAAAAGCATGTAAAAATGCAAGTAGAAAAATAGGAACCACCTTTGGTGGTAAGGTGTTCTGACCCCTCTCCGTCCGGTAATGAACACCGACACAGGCTTAGCTGTTTGCCACACTTTATTTACAGTACTATAACCTTGTTGGCTGAAAGCCCAAACACGACTCACAGGCCAGATGTTGGCAGCAACCCAGACTCCAACAGATACAGACAAGAGCTTCTCCAGGTTGTTATGAATGGAAACACAAGGCAGATTAGACAAGGAGTTCTCCAGATTACTATGAATGGTTGTGTCCTGCAAAAAGCCTCCTCCCAAAGTCCCTTCTTATATACGCTCTTGGGAGGGGCCAAGCCACAACCACCTGGGCTTGATTATCTCTTAGGAGCTTGTCTCTGGAGCAGCATGGAGGGAACTCAGAAGACCATGGCAAAAGGCCAGCTATCCGAAGAGAGCCTGATTGCAGCCAGAGTGCAGCCTGACCTCAGACATCAAAGCCGAGATGGGCGAAGCAAGAGATAAGTATTCAACCCCTAAAACAACTAAAGCAGAGCCCCCACCCCACCCCTATGCCTAGAAAAAGTGAAAGGCCCTGAGCGAGCTGGGAAGAGTGGAGGGGATGCTGGACTGGAATCAAGCCAGGCCCCCAAAGCCCCCAATGGAGCCCCAGGGAAGTTCCATAGAGCAATGGAGGGAGGAATTTGACTGGGCCACCCTCGGTGAAGAAAGGCCATTATGCAGGCCAAAAGAGAGGGGAGGAGCAGTGGATCCTCTTGAGGTGACGAGAAGCACATGGAAACGCAGCCCCCTTTCTCCACCCATTAGAAGGAAGATGAAACCAGTGCCTCTCCCACGTAGCAGGCAGGCTGCCCATGGCAGACAATCTCCCCCCTCCCTCCGAACTAGAACTGAGGAGTAGCTTTAGACATATCAAATGCAAGCATACAGAGGCCGACAGGAGGAGGGAAGGACAGTGCTGATTGAACTGCCCCGGTTCAGAAGAAAGTTTGATGGGGACTCAGACCAGTTAGCCCTATTCCTTGACTCAGCTGAGATCCACCTGAAATGCTATGGACACCTCTACTCATCCGCCAGAGCCATAGTGAATACTATCGCAGCGGGACTAGAGGGAGAAGCAAGGGAATGGCTAGCAGCCCTCCACAAGAGGAGAGCCCCCCAACTGCAAGGTGTAGATGACTTCCTACAGCTGCTAGAGGCCAGGTTTGAGGAGGTGGAGGAGGATCTGCATGAGGAAGATGAGCTCAGCAACTTAAAGCAGAGGGGCCGCCCTATCAAAGAGCACATCTGCGAATTCAGGAGAGTCATTGGAAGGCTACCCCCTTTACCAGAGCGTCTGTTAGTGCATTTTTTCAGAACAAGTCTGGACCAGCGAATTGCCCAAGTAACTGCCTACCGGAACATCCCAAAGCAAATCTCTGAGTGGTTCCGAGTAGCAATAAAAGTCGACAGCAGATTGTGCGCTAACGACATGAGAAAGGCACTGGACACGAAAGAGAGAAGTCAACTCGACCTGAAATTTCCAGGTCGATGGGGACCCACAGGAACACAGTGGGCCCCGAAACCAGCCCCCCCTCAAAGTCCACTGAAATGCTATAGATGGGGGGGCACATGGCATCTGCGTGCATGACCCCAACCCCGATGCCAAGGCCAGAGCTGCCACCCAGGGCACGACTGGAATGGGGCAACAAATGGGCCACTCACGCATCCCGGAAGGCCCCCCAGGCTGCAGAGGTCCCTCCCCACCCAGACAAGGGGGGGGGGGGACTACTGCAGGCAACAACAACCAGTCACCAGAATCCTATGACGGTGACGACGAGGGCGAAAACGACCCAATGGTGAGAGGACCAATTCTCCCTTTCCTTTTTCCAATACACCTCACAGCCCCCAAAATAGAAATCCAGGGGGATTTTCAAGCCCTAATAGACTCAGGCTGCACTAGGTGCTTTATCAACCTGACCACAGTCCTGAAACTGGGGATCAGAGCAAAAAGACTGGCCCACCCAATCCAGTTTGAACAGGTCAATGGGTCCTTAATTGGGGGAGCCTATGCCACCCACTTGACCGAACCAGGGAGACTAGAGCTTGTGGATCACTGGAAAGTAATAGCCCCCAAAATGACAGGTGGGACTCTCCTGGGTAGACAAGTGGGGACTGACCATCTGGTGGCAAGGGGATACCCACAGACTTAGGATAGAAAAGGGGACCCAACCCCTTCCACGCCAGCAAGCAGAAACACCACCCAAGCAGGAGCTCACCAGAACATCTGGGAGCCACATCCGATGAAACCCCAGAGACCGAACAGATCTCAGGGGAATATCAGGACCTCACAGAAGTATTCAGCAAGACGGAGTGCAACATTCTGCCCCCCACCCCCCACCATGAGGCAGATTGCGCCATTGAAATCATCCTCGGGGCAAAACTACCCAAACCCAAACTGTATGCCATGATGCCCTGGGAAATGCAAGAAATGCGCAAATACATAGACAAAAACCTAGCACAAGGGTTCATCGAGCCAGCCAAGCCACGGGTCGCGGCGCCAGTCCTCTTCAAAGAAAAAAAAGATGAGACTGTGTGTGAACTTTAGAGGAATCACTGCAGTGTGCATATACAACCTATGCCAGTGATGGCGAACCTGTGGCACGCATAGCCATTTGTCAGGGCATGCGAGGCGCATGTGCGTGCTGGCCAGCTGAGTTCACCCTTTTTTAAAGCCATTTTTCACCCTCCCCAGGCTCCAGCACCTACCACAATGACTCCTACCTACTCAGCCTCTAAGACTCAATGCGCCATACATGATCTAAAAGCTGAAATGAAGGAGGGGTGGTATATCCTCCCTGATGGTAGGCCATACCTACCACATTTGTTGGCATGGACAGTGGTTGAGCAGGCACACCGGACCTTACATTTGGGAAAGCCAAATGAGCCAGCAGTGTGCAGCAGCTGCCAAAAAAGCCAACACAGTTCTAGGCTGCATCAACAGAGGGATAGAATCAAGATCACGTGAAGTGTTAATACCACTATATAACGCCTTGGTAAGGCCACACTTGGAATACTGCATTCAGTTCTGGTCGCCATGATGTAAAAAAGATGTGGAGACTCTAGAAAGAGTGCAGAGAAGAGCAACAAAGATGATTAGGGGACTGGAGACTAAAACATATGAAGAACGGTTGCAGGAACTGGGTATGTCTAGTTTAATAGAAAGAAGGACTAGGGGAGACATGATCGCAATGTTCCAATATCTCAGGGGTTGCCACAAAGAAGAGGGAGTCAAACTATTCTCCAAGGCACCTGAGGGTAGAACAAGAAGCAATGGGTGGAAACTAATCAAGGAGAGAAGCAACTTAGAACTGAGGAGAAACTTCCTGACAGTTAGAACAATTAATCAGTGGAACAGCTTGCCTCCAGAAGTTGTGAATGCCCAAACACTGGAAGTCTTTAAGAAGATGTTGGATAGCCATTTGTCTGAAACGGTATAGGGTTTCCTGCCTAGGCAGGGGGTTGGACTAGAAGACCTCCAAGGTCCCTTCTGTAATGATGTGTAAGTTTTATGTTATATTTTAAGTGCAATTGCTGTGCTTAGCTCTTTAAGAAGGCTAGGAAACAGTTAACCTTTTTAATGATGTCATCCAGGGCAGAAGTTAGTCTACAGATGGCTGCCGCTGAATAAAGACAAGCTCTGGTCAAGCTCTTTGCTGTCTGCCTTTATTTTATGCCAAGGTCATCACATGGTACCAGGAGTAGGGTGAGAAGAATCATGGCAGCAAACAGCAACACAAAGAACACTCCTTCCCTGGATTTGGAATCAGGGAATATATCTGAAAACTGGTTAAGGTGGAAGGAACTGATAGAGCTTGTGTTTGCAGGACCTGATGCAAACAATTGGACTAATCAGCAAAAAGCAGCACACTTTTTGTGTGAAGAAGGAGGAGCTTCCGGAGGGAATGGCGGTCGGCTTGTGAGCTCCGCATGTTTGCGGGGGGGCCTCCCTGACGGGAGGGGTGCTGCCGGCCCTCCGTTCCATCTTGAGGGTCGGAATTTCGTTGACGACCACCCTGGCTTCGCCATGGCTTTGGGCTGGTTCACCAGGGTGGTCGGAGAGCCAGACGGTGAGGCAGAAATGCGCTAGCTAGTTGGTGCTGGGGCTGGGGCTGGCGATTGCGATTGCCGGCTCGTGTGCGGAATGGAAAAAACGGAGCGGAATGGAGCGGAATGGAGCGGAATGGAGCAGTGCGGAGGCAGCCGGAGGAGGAAAGGAATCCTGGACAACCTATGCAGCCCAGGCGGCGGAGTTTTGGACAACGATGGTGGTGGAGGTGGTTAAAGACGCCGAACGCCAGACCTTTTGGCCACCATAAATCCCGGACCAGCGGGGGGCTGCAAGAGGTGAGAACGAGGCGCTTTCTGGGTGCCAAAGAACGCTAGCAGACCAGCGGAGACTGCAGGGAAGCTCAGGAAAGCCGAGACGGCCCTGCGGGCTCAGAAACAACAACCCTGGGCAGCCAGGCTGCCGAGGAGACAAATGGCCACTCATGTCTGAGACTGGAGAGAGACGCTTGGAAGGCTGGTGGCCATTTGTTGAAGGTCTGACTTTTTACTCTCTCACCCTTGCTGATAACTTTCCTTCCTCTATTCAAATTACTATCTGACTAAGGCTTACCTTAACGCCCTGCTACAAACTGCTCCTTAGTGCCACCTTGTTACAAACTGCTCCCCAGTTCCCCCTTGAGGCTCCACTTCTAGATCATTCTGGCTAGCCTGCCAGCTCACCAACCTACCCTTCCCATCCAGGGTAAGGATAACCACCATCTACACACCCCTTTTGTGGGGGAACCCTGGCTCACGAACAAACTTATGATTTTAACAACAGCACCCGAAAATGAGCTCGCCCCTATGACAACCTATGAACTCTATATATTCCAGGTCAGACCTACTACTACTGCGAGAGTCCCCCCTCTCGCAGGTATTGCCCTCAGACCTTTCAAGGTCCCACCTTGATGACGGGTTTGTTAACCCAGAGAGGTGGAGGAAGCGGAAATTAAGGGGTTTTTTAATTAATCATTTTTTAACAGTTTTAAGGGGATTCAGGCCAGGAGGGAAAGTAGAGCCAGGCAAACAGGTGTGGTCGGGAGGGGAGGGAGCGGAGTGGGGGAGGAGAGTGATAATAACATTCCAGTACAGGGCTCTGTTATACCAACGGTCGTGGGGAGGGGTGGGTGCGAGGACAGACTAAGAACCTGCAGCCGGTTGGGAGACCGTGGTTGTTGGTTATACCCGGTCGCTTGTACCAACCCCCGCACGCTAGGTGGCCAGGATCTACAGAGCCAGGGCCTTAGGCTGATGTTATGCAATGCGAGGTCCGCTGTTAACAAGGCCCCCCTCAATAATGACCTGATTTTGGAGGGGGAGCCGGACCTCGCAGGAATAACAGAGACCTGGTTGGGCCATGAGGGGGGTGTACCCCTCGTGGACATGTGCCCACCAGGTTATCGAGCATTCCACCAGCCACGGGCCCAGGGTAGGGGCGGTGGGGTAGCGGTAATTATCCGGGAAGACTTGGAGCCGAGAGAGTTCACTGTGCCACAGACATCCGGGTGTGAATCCCTTGTCGTGAGATGGGGCCCAGGGAGACAGTTGGGCCTGCTGATTGTATACCTGGCTCCTCGCTATACATCAGCGGCCCTGCCTGAGCTCCTCGAGCTGATCGCAACGATGGCAGTTGAGACCCCCAAACTTTTGGTCATGGGGGACTTCAACCTGCCATCGGTGGGAGAAGCATCTGAGGTGGTTCAGGAGTTCATGGCTTCCATGACAGCCATGGACCTGACTCAGTTAATTCAGGGTCCCACACACGAGGGAGGCCACACACTGGATCTTGTTTTTGTCTCTGACCAGTGGACGAGTGATCTGGGAATAGGGGACATAGCTATTACTCCCCTGTCATGGTCAGACCACTCACTTCTCCGACTTGACTTCCCAGGTGCTACCCCCCGCCGCGGGGAGGCGGAACCAGAATGTCCTAGATGGTTCCGCCCCAGGCGCCTGATGGAACCGGAAAGGTTCCAGACGGAGCTTGGGCCACCTCCTGTAGACCTGACCGGCCCCCGGATAGAGGACCTAGTAGCCGCCTGGAATAATGCGGCTGCCGGGGCCTTAGACCGGGTGGCGCCTTTGCGGCCTCTCCTGCGGCAATGAACCACCCTGGCCCCTTGGTTTACCGAGGAGCTAAGGGTGATGAGACGCCACAAGAGACGCCTAGAGAGCCGATGGAGATCCTCCCATTCCGAACTTGACCGAACACAGGTACGAACCTACTTAAGGACATACCTTGTGGCAATAAGAGCGGCCAAACGTCGACATTGTGCCGCCCTTATTGCGTCCACAGATAACCGCCCTGCCGCCCTGTTCCGGGTGACCCGCTCTCTTCTTTCACAGAGACCGCGGGAAGCCCCTTTACAGGGCAGGGCAGAGGAATTTGGGAAATATCTGCACGATAAAATCGATAAAATCAGGAGGGAATGGGTCCCACTCAGTGGGCTAGGAGGGATGCCCCAGGCGAGTCTTGAGAGACCATCCTGGGAGGAGTTTGACTCGGTGGCCATCGAGGATTTGGACAGGTTACGCGGGCGACTACGAGCCACCACATGTTCATTGGACCGGTGTCCCTCCTGGCTTGTACTGGCAACCTGGGAGGTTACACGAGACTGGCTCTTGGTGCTAGTGAACGCTTCATTGGGCGAGGGGTTCTTACCGGCCGCCTTGAAAGAGGCGGTTGTGAGACCCTTACTCAAGAAGCCTTCCCTGGACCCAACGGAGGTAGCCAATTACCGTCCTGTCTCCAACCTTCCTTTTTTAAGGAAGGTTGTAGAGAGTGTGGTGGCCCAACAGTTCCCACGTCACCTGGAGGAGAATGATTATCTAGACCCGCGCCAGTCCGGCTTCCGACCCGGGCACAGCACAGAGACGGCCTTGGTCGCGTTGGTTGATGATCTCTGGAGGGCCAGGGATAGGGGTTGTTCCTCTATCCTGGTCCTATTAGATCTCTCAGCGGCTTTTGATACCATCGACCATGGTATCCTCCTGCACCGGCTGGAGGGGCTGGGGGTAAGGGGCACCGTTCTACGGTGGTTCTGCTCCTATCTCTCCGACCGGACGCAGCGTGTGTTGGCAGGGGAGCAGAGGTCGTCCCTGAGGCCTCTCATTTGTGGGGTGCCACAGGGGTCAGTCCTCTCGACTCTCCTGTTCAACACATATATGAAACCGCTGGGTGAGATCATCCGTGGTTTTGGGGTGGGATATCATCTGTACGCTGATGATACACAGCTGTACATCTCCACCCCGAACCACCCCAATGAGGCCGTTGAAATGATGTCCCGGTGTTTGGAAGCCGTACGGGTCTGGATGGGTGACAACCGACTCAAACTCAACCCCTCCAAGACGGAGTGGCTGTGGCTTCCGGCCCCCCGGTTCAACCAGCTAATTCCAACACTGGCCATTGGGGGTGAGCAACTAGCCCCCATGGAACGGGCGCGCAATTTGGGCGTCCTCCTGGATGCCCGGCTGTCCATGGATGACCATGTGGCAGCCGTGGCGAGGGGGGCATTCCACCAGGTTCGCCTGGTGCGCCAATTGCACCCCCTATTGGACCGGGATGCCCTTCGCACAGTCACTCACGCGCTGGTGACATCCCGCCTAGACTACTGTAATGCTCTCTACATGGGGCTTCCCTTGAGATGCACTCGAAGACTGCAGCTGGTCCAGAACGCGGCTGCGCGGGTGATTATGGGGAGTACGAGATACTCCCATATAACACCTCTCCTGCGCGAGCTGCACTGGCTTCCTGTGGTCTAACCGGTGCGTTTCAAGGTATTGATTACCATCTTCAAAGCGCTCCATGGCACAGGACCTAGCTACATGCGGGATCGCATCCTGCCCCATACATCCCTACGACCAATTCGCTCTCACAGAGAGGGACTTCTCCGGGTGCCGTCCACTAAGCAGTGCCAAATGGCGGCTCCCAGGAGTAGGGCCTTCTCTGTGATGGGCCCAGCCCTCTGGAATGACCTACCCCCAGATATTAGGATTACCACCGACCTCCGCTCCTTCCGTTCAAAACTCAAGACCCACCTTTTTCAACTAGCAGGCCTGGCTCAACCATAGTTCCATTTTATTCCCCCTGGCAATTTTTAAACTTATAATCTCTATTGGGGTTTTAATTTAACTTATTTTAATATTTATATGTTATTATAATATTGTATTGTGTTTTATACCTCCTCTGTACAATGTGTACAATGTGTAATTTTTATAATATGTGTTTTATTTATTGTACGCTGCCCCGAGTCCCTTTGTGGAGAGGGAGCGGCTAACAAATTTAATAAAATAAATAAAATAAATAAATACTTTCTAATATGTGTGGGACAGAAAGGACATGATGTGTGCAGAGCCAGGCAAGCAAGTGGGGAGATCACTGCAGAGGACAAAAAGAAAACAGAGGTACTGTTTGCAAAGTTTGAAGCATACTGTAACCCGAGAAAAAACTCCACAGTGCAGAGAAAGCTGTTTTATGAGAGAAACCAGTGTGGAGGTGAATCTGTGGATGATTGGGTGACCCAGCTGCGCTTGCTTGCCAAAGACTGTGCTTTTTATGATGCTGGAGTTATGATTAAAGACCGTATTTTGATTATTATTATTATTATTATTATTAGCGTTTATATACCGCCCCCTCTCCCGAAAGGGACTCGGGGCGGTGTACAGTCCGTACCAAAATACAACAGATTAAAACGTAGAAATAACTATATAAATACATGTATAAGAGGAGGGTAAAATATGCCAAACTGTACAGCTAATAAATAAATCAATACAAAAGTTTAAAATATCAAGTTAAATTTAAAACAATATCCCTCTAAAAACCAGTAAGAATGTGTATGCCAGGAGGTAGACGTTAAAATTATGCCAAACCAGCCAGTCGGAACAGGTGTGTTTTCAGTTTCTGTCGGAAGGAGCGGAGGTCAGTAGTGGTTCTAATATCGGGGGGGAGGTCATTCCAGAGGGTTGGGCCCATCACAGAGAAGGCCCTACTCCTTGGTGTCGCCCGTTGGCATTGCCTCGTGGACGGCACCAGGAGAAGGCCCTCCCTGTGAGAGCGGAGTGGCCGCAGGGATGTATGTGGGAGGATGCGATCCCGCAGGTAACTAGGCCCTATGCCATGGAGCGCTTTAAAGATGGTGATCAGAACCTTGAAACGCACCCGAAAGACCACAGGTAGCCAGTGCAGCTCGCGCAGGAGAGGTGTTACGTGGGAGTACCTAGTACTCCCCATGACTACCCGCGCGGCTGCGTTCTGGACTAGCTGCAGTCTTCGGGCGCGTCCCAAGGGAAGCCCCATGTAGAGAGCGTTACAGTAGTCCAGGCGAGACGTCACCAGTGCATGAGTGACTGTGCGTAGGGCATCACGGTCCAGAAGGGGGCGCAATTGGCGCACCAGGCGAACCTGGTGGAACGCCCCCCTTGCCACGGCTGCCACATGATCATCCATTGACAGCCGGGCGTCTAGGAGGACGCCCAAATTGCGCGCCCGTTCCACAGGGGGCAATTGTTCGCCCCCTATGGCCAGTGATGGAATCAACTGGCTGAACCGAGGCGCCGGTAGCCACAGCCACTCAGTCTTGGAGGGGTTGAGTTTGAGTCTGTTGTCCCCCATCAAGACCCCGACGGCTTCCAAACACCGGGACATCACTTCGACAGCCTCGTTGGGGTGGCTTGGGGTTGAGATGTACAACTGAGTATCATCAGCGTACAGATGGTACTCAACCCCAAAACCACGGATGATCTCACCCAGCGGCTTCACGTATGCGTTGAACAGAAGGGGCGAGAGGACAGACCCCTGCGGCACCCCACAAGAGAGTGGCCTCGGGGTTGACCTCTGCCCCCCAGTCAACACATATTGCATCCGGCCGGAGAGGTAGGAGCCGAACCACCGTAAAACGGTGCCTCCGACTCCCATCCCCTCCAGCCGGCGCAGTAGGATACCATGGTCGATGGTATCAAAAGCCGCTGAGAGGTCTAATAGGACCAGGATAGAGGAGCAACCTCTATCTCTGGCCCTCCAGAGATCATCCACCAACGCGACCAAGGCTGTCTCGGTGCTGTGCCCGGGTCGGAAGCCGGACTGGCGTGGGTCTAGATATACGGATTCGTCGAGGTGACGTGGAAATTGCTGCGCCACCACATTCTCAACAACCTTCGCTAAAAAGGGGAGGTTGGAGACTGGACGATAATTAGCTAGCTCCGTTGGGTCAAGTGAAGGCCTCTTGAGCAGGGGCCTCACCACCGCCTCTTTCAAGGCAGTCGGTAAGGAACCCTCGCTCAATGAGGCGTTCACCAGGCCCAGAAGCCAGCCTCGCGTCACCTCCCAGGATGCCAGTACCAACCAGGAGGGGCACGGGTCCATTGAACATGTGGTGGGTCGCAGCCGTCCACGCAACCCGTCTAAATCCTCGGGGGCAACAGAGTCAAACTCCTCCCAGAGTGGGCTCACAAGACTCACTGATGTCGGCTCGTCCGGTCCACTGAGGGGGGCCCATCCGCTCCGGATCTGAGCGACTTTGTCTTGCAGATATTCCCCAAACTCCTCTGCTCTTCCCTGCAAGGGCGCCTCCCGCGTCTCCTGCGACAGGAGAGAGCGGGTCACCCTAAACAGGGCGGCAGGGCGGTTATCCGCAGACGCAATGAGAGCGGCACAATGTCTACGTTTGGCCGCTCTCAATGCCACAAGGTAGGTCCGTAAATAGGCTCTTACCTGTGTTCGGTCAGATTCAGAGAGTGAGGACCTCCACCTGCTGGATGGGCAGTAAGTCTAAGGAAGTCCAGGAAAAACTGCTGCAGGAAGAAGACTTAAATCTTGAGAAAGCCATAAGGATTGCCAGAGCATATGAAATATCAAGAAAAGACATGCAGATACTGGAAGGAACACAGCACCAGATCAATGCTATAGAAACTAAAAGCAGTAGATATGGTCAAGAAAGGGCATACAAAGGAACAAAAGGCACCTATGGCACTGGAACAAGTAACAGAGTAACAGCTTGTGGATATTGTGGAAATATGCACCATAAAAACAGTGTCTGTCCTGCAAGGGGGCAAACATGCAACAAATGCAGGAAAAGAGGACATTTTGCTAGGGTGTTTAAACTGTTTTTGCGAACCGAAAGGCCACAAACATGGGCTGTATACGCTGTAGAGGACAATGATGACGATGCAGGGTCAAACTTGGACTGCTCCTTGATATATCTCGCAGCGATACAGAAAGCACATCAGTCCACAGATGAAGCCAATGTAACATTACAGATAGGGGCCAATAAAACTCCAGTCACATTCAAAATAGATACTGGAGCACAAGTAAATTGTGTGCCAAGCCACATATATCTGGAAGACCTCAGGGATGAATCCCCTTTAGAGAATCTGAATTTACCGAATTTAATGGGATATGGTGGTGAAAAGCTGAAAGTAATGGGTCGCTGCCATGTACAATGTGCCTACAAGGGATCGGAAAGGGCTTTACAATTGTTTGTGATAGAAACGCAAGCCCCAGCTGTGCTAGGTCTCAAATCAAGTAAAGAGATTGGACTTGTGAAGATAATAATGACTGTGGATGGTGGGCACAGAGGTCTGACGGAAGCTGATATTAAACATGAGTACTGTGATCTATTCAAGGGCCTGGGGTGTCTCCCAGGCAGAAGCCACATACGTATAAAGGAGGATGCACAGCCTGTCATCCATGCGCCAAGGAAAATGCCTCTAACTCTTGTGGATAAAGTCAGACAGGAACTCACTAGGATGGAGAAGTTGGGAGTAGTAAAGAAGGTCACTGAACCATCGGAATGGGTCAGTTCTATGGTTGTGGTGGAGAAGAAGAACACAGGTGCATTTCGTATATGCATCGATCCACGTGATCTGAACAAAGTAATAATGAGAGAACACTACAAACTCCCCACCATAGAGGATATAGCACACAAGCTAGTAGGAACAACAGTGTTCAGTGTACTAGATGCCCAGTCTGGTTACTGGCAATTGCGTCTTGACGAAGCTAGCAGTTATCTCACTATTTTCAACTCTCCTGTGGGTCGATGGCGCTTCACAAGGGTGCCTTTCGGCATAGCATCGGCACAGGAGATATTTCAAAAGAAATCACATGAACTAATTGCTGGTCTACAGGGTGTTGAAGTAATAGTTGATGATTTGTTGGTCTATGGAAAGGATCAAGTAGAGCACGACAGAAACCTTACTGCTTTGCTCAATCGATGCCGTGAAAGAAATCTTAAACTCAACCCAAATAAAATGCAAATTGGGGTAGGAGAAGTGACATATTTTGGACAACTACTAACCAAAGAGGGTTTGAAGCCTGATCCAAAGAAGATCACAGCAGTTCTTAACATGAAGGCCCCAGCCTCCAGAAAGGAACTGGAGACATCATTGGGCATTTTTTTCCCCCTTTTTTTTTTTTAATTAAAAGAGTTTTGTACAAACAAATTTTCCCCGTTTTCACCCCCCCCCTCCACACAATATAAATCTCATACAAATGCTATACCCCCCAACCCCCCCGCAAAAATTCACATTCAAATATTATACCAAACACTTTACCCCCTCCCCTCCCCCCATCTTAAAATAGATTACTCATAACCCCTCTCCTCCCAACAAACACTATATAAATTTCTCTTAAATTAATAATAACACATTGATCATTTTCTAAGCTAATTTAACATCTATAACTCTTAATATAAATTTCTCCTAGCCTAACAATGTTTCATTAATCCCATCTTCTAATTTATTCATATATATATATTGCCCCACCCTCCACCCTAACCCTCCCCCACCTCCCACACAAACCCACCCCCCTGACTTCCGCTGTATACCACTCTAACAATTCCAAACATCCCATATACTATTTACTCTGATCATCTATCGGTCTAAACATTCTTACCTAAAGACTAGATAATAACTCCTAGTCTGATATTTATTCTGTATATAATCAATCCATTTTGCCCACTCCTGTGTATATTCCTCCTGTTTCTGAGCTTTTAAGAAAGCTGAGATTTTTGCCATTTCGGCGAACCCTGCCACCTTCTGAATCCATTGATCAATTGTCGGTAAAAAATCTTTTTTCCAATGTTGCGCAATCAACAACCTAGCTGCTGTAACCATATACAAGGCCAATTTTGTTTCCCCTTTGGTAAAATCCTTAACTATACCCAATAAGAACATTTGTGGAGTGAATTGTATTCTTTTCTTAAATACATTCTGCATAACCCACCATATCTTTATCCAAAAAGCTTTCACCTTGTTACAAGTCCACCATACATGAAAAAAAGTAGCATCTAGACACCCGCATCTCCAGCATTTTGGTTGAACATTTGGGTATCATTGGGCATTTTCAACTATCTATCGAAATTCTCTAAGGGCCTCGCACAACAGACAGCACCGTTACGTGCATTGCTGCAGAAGGATGCCATTTGGTGTTGGGATGCAAACATGGAAAGGACTTTTGACAAAGTGAAGAAACTGATCACTAAATATCCCGGGCCAATACTGAGATACTTTGACGTAAATGCTGATACTGTGCTTCAAGTGGATGCATCCCAGTTTGGGTTAGGTGCTGTACTGACTCAACAAGGACATCCGGTGGCTTATGCTTCACGTGCACTGACCACAACACAAGCCAATTATGCTCAAATTGAGAAAGAGATGTTGGCCATTCTGAATGGATGTGAGAAGTTTCACCAGTACATATATGGTCGTCCAGTAGTTGTAGAAACCAACTACAAGCCGTTGGAGTACATACTACAAAAACCGCTAGCTTCTACACCACCACGCTTGCAGCGAATGATTATGAAATTACAGCAGTATGATCTCACAGTGAAGTATAAGCCTGGGAAGGAAATTCCAATGGCAGATTGCCTGTCAAGAGTGTTTCCAGAAGGACATGAAGCCAGGGATGAACCTGAGTTGGAAGAGCAGGTACATACAATACTAGTCAACATGCCAATATCAGATGTACGGCTGGAGAAAATAAGACAAGACACCAAAGAGGATAAAGTACTAGAGAAATTAACGCGCATCATGTGCAATGGCTGGCCAGAAAAACGCAAGCAGCTGTGTCCTGAGTTGCAGGAATTCTGGCCTGTGAAAGATGAACTATCCATTTATGAGGATATCATACTAATGGGTGACCGTATTCTTATACCTAAGTCGCAACGGGCAGAAGTAATGGAACAAATTCATCAGGGACATTTGGGCATCACTCTGTGTAAGCGCAGAGCACGGGAGGTGGTCGACTGGCCTCATTTGGACACTGACATTGAAACACTTGTAAAGAAGTGTGACACCTGCCAGACATTTCAAAAAAACAATGCGAAAGAACCTCTTACACCGTGGAATGCTCCTTCACGTGCATGGCAGAGACTGGCTACGGACATTTTTCATTTTGGAGACATACACTATCTGATAATAGTAGACTACTACAGCAAATACTTTGAACTAGTGCAGCTGGGAAGTTTAAAAGCAGCAACAGTCATATGGGCCTTCAAGACAATACTTTCACGACATGGAGTGTGTGAAGAACTGGTGTCTGATAATGGGCCACAATTCTCATGTGCCGAATTCCAGTGCTTCCTGCGTGAATGGGGAATTAAGCACAAACCCACAAGCCCTTATCACCCACAGGCCAATGGCCTAGCAGAGAAGTATGTTGGCATAGCCAAATCCATCATACAGAAAGCACAAACATCAGGGCAGGATGTGTATTTGGGCCTACTAAACTATCGTGCAACACGCATTGAGGGATTATGCTCACCAGCTCAGCTGTTAATGGGAAGAACACTGAGAACTACAGTGCCTACTGCTCCGCATAAATTGCAGCCTCGTTCCATTGCACATGAGCGGGTAATAGCTCAGAGGGACATAAACATAAGAAAGCAAAAACTGTATTTTGATAAATTTACCAAGCCTCTTCGTCCACTGTGTGCCGGGCAAGCTGTGAGACATAGAGTCACTGGGAAAACATGGGAACCTGCTCGAATTGTCAAAGAGGGCAATTCACCAAAATCATATGTAGTTGAAACCAAGTGTGGACAGCAATTGAGAAGAAACAGGTGTCATCTGCGTCCAGACACGGCTGCCGACGCTGTGTCGGAAGAAGAAAACAACAAGGAAAGTGAAGCGCAGGCGCATGATGGCACAAAACTTCTGAACACGGATATACAGCCTACCGAAAACGGCAAGAACAATTTTAGCATATCAGCATGTGACAATGCTGGGACCGACTCACAACTTGATAGTAACTTTACTGATGATCAGACAGCGGTAACATTCTCTCACTATGGTCGAGCCATTAAACCCAAAATATGGAAAGATTTTGTAACATATTAGATGTTTTATACTTAAGAGGGGAGATGTAATGATGTGTAAGTTTTATGTTATATTTTAAGTGCAATTGCTGTGCTTAGCTCTTTAATAATAATAATAATAATAATAATAATAATAATAATAATAATAACAACAACAACAACAACAACAACAACTCCGCCGTTGCCGGTCCGAAGCTCGAATGAGAAAGGAGGAGGGTTGCGGTCAGGTTGGCAACCTGGCCCCATAAAAAAAACCCGCCAACCCATATAACATGGTGAAAGAAACAAATAAAAATTCTATACCGCATCGGTCGTCGCGCGGGTTAACAAGGGCCACGGCGGATTTTGAGGTCCCTGGACATCCGTCGACAAGTGGGCTAGAAGTGGACCAGCCAACAAAACGACAAAAATATAGTGTAGATGAAAACCGTGCCATAATGGCCTGTTATTACAACTCAGAGCCTGGGAAAAGAGGTTATTTAAAGCGAATGTATGAATTATGGAAACAACAACATCCAGATTCAAATGTTAGTGAACAACGACTTGCAGATCAAAGGCGATTTATTGCACGGAATAAAGTGTTTAGTGAAGTTGAACTTGAGGAAATTCAAGCAAATTGCAAAACTAAGAAAACAACATCACAAGCAGAAATAACTGATACTCAAGACACACCTAAAGGCATTGTAGTAGAACTCCCAGAAGAAGCTGTCGGGGAGGAAATAACAACACTATCACCAGAACCAGTTATCACTGAACCAACTGATGAACTAACTCAGAAACAAAAGAATTGAAGGACAAGATCATGGAGCATTTTCTGCTTAATAAGGAACGGCAACGTTTACCATCATTAAAAACTGTGCCTAAGAAAATTTTGGCCCCTATCATGAAAATGGTTAATGCAGTGCTTTCAACAATTGAATCGGGATCCATCTTGGAAACGAACCAGTTAATGTACAGTGTAGCCGCAATAGTCACTAATGAACTAGGCATTAAAATCAAAGCACCTAGTTACACAACAGAAAAAGCATCAAAGCCAAAGTGGAAAATCCGATTGGAACAAAAAGTCAAAAAATTAAGGGCAGATGCTAGCAATTTGAAGAACATGCGTGAGCAACGACTTAGAAACAACAAAATTATAGATCAGCTAATCAGAAGGTATAGATTGGATACAAGAAACATCAATGAAGCTGTAGAGATTGTAAAACAGCAGATAACAGCAACAGCTAGGAAAATTGAAAGATATGAGGCACGAATCATCCAATACAAACAAAATCAGCAATTTCGATCAGACCAACGGCGTTTTTATCAAAGTCTTAATGTGAATGATGACACCAAAAGTCAAAAACCAGAAAAGCAGGCCACAGTTGAATTCTGGAAAGAATTGTGGGAAAATGCAAAGGACTACAATAAGGAAGCAAAATGGATACATGACTTTGAGAAAAGCATTGGCAACAAACAAATGCAAGTATTAGAAATAACAACTGAGATGGTCAAAAATCGAGTAAAAAAAGTAAAGAATTGGACATCACCTGGAAAGGACCAATTACATGGTTTCTGGCTCAAATATCTGACCAGTTTACATGCAATATTGGCCAGGCAACTGAATGAGATTTTACAAAATGGCCAAATTGATGAATGGTTGACAACTGGAAAAACATACTTGATTCAGAAAGATGCAACTAAAGGAACAATACCTGAAAACTACAGACCAATAACATGCTTGCCAACAACCTTCAAATTACTCACAGGCATTATTGCAGATAACATTATGGATTATTTGGAAACAAACAACATCTTGTCAGTAGAGCAGAAAGGCAACAAAAGAAGGAGCAGGGGCACAAAAGATCAGCTCCTAATTGATAAAATGATATTAGAAAATTGTAAGAACAGAAAAACGAACTTGAATATGGTCTGGATTGATTACAAAAAGGCATTTGACTCATTGCCACATAGTTGGATCATAAAATGCTTAGAAACAACTGGCATTAGCAAAAATATTACATCCTTTACTGAAAAGGCGATGAAACAATGGAGAACCGAGTTGGCAGTAGGGAATGAGAACTACGGAATGGTTAATATCAAGCGAGGAATTTTCCAGGGTGATTCACTTTCACCTCTTCTCTTCATCATCGCGATGATCCCACTATCAGTAATCTTAAAAAAAATGAAATTAGGCTACCAAACAGCCAAAGAAGCCGAAAAAAATTCGCATTTATTATATATGGATGATTTGAAACTCTATGGAAAGTCAGAAATAGAAATCCAATCATTGACAAACACAGTCCGAGTATTCAGCACCGATATTTCAATGAAGTTTGGCATGGAAAAATGTGCCACTGTATCCATAAAAAGGGGCAAAATCACTGCGTGTGAGGGAATTGAAATGCCCAATGGCCAACTAATTAAATGCAACGAAAATGAAGCCTACAAATGCTTAGGCATTCTGCAGTTGGATAACATCAAGCATGGAGAAGTAAAAACTATTGTCAGGGGAGAGTACACCAACAGAGTTAGGAAAATTTTGAAATCTAAATTGAATGGTGGAAATACAATCAAGGCCATAAACACCTGGGCAATACCAGTTATAAGATACACAGCTGGTATAGTTAACTGGACACAAGCTGATTTGGACATTTTAGACCGAAAAACCAGGAAACTAATGACAATGCACTACAGTTTACATCCACGTGGTGATATTGATAGACTATACCTACCCCGGAAATCAGGTGGCAGAGGATTATTACAAGTGAAGCAAATAGTTGAAGAAGAAAAACATGCACTGGCTGATTATTTAAAAGAAAGTCAAGAACATCTATTAATCGAAGTAAAGAACAAAAATCTATTGAAGGCCCAACAGACGAAAAAAGAATACAAAAAAGATGTGATAAAATTAAGAATGGAGAGTTGGCAGAACAAAGCATTGCATGGCCAATTTCTGGAAAAAATAAAAGATAAAGTGGACAGTGAAAAAACTTGGTTATGGTTAACAACAGGTACATTAAAGAAAGAAACAGAGTCACTAATCCTGGCTGCGCAAGAACAAGCTATCCGCACAAATGCCATTAAGACCAAAATCGAAAAATCCTCTGATGATGCCAAATGTAGACTTTGCAAAGAGGCTGATGAAACTGTTGACCACATACTCAGCTGCTGTAAAAAAATCGCGCAGACTGACTATAAAATGCGGCACAATTCAGTGGCACAAATGATCCACTGGAATTTGTGCAAAAATTATAACATTAAAACAGCAACAAACTGGTGGGAACATAAGCCTGAAAAAGTCGTCGAGGGTCAGATGGTCAAGATCTTGTGGGATTTTCGCATACAAACGGATAAAATACTGGCGCATAATACACCAGACATCACACTGGTTGAGAAAAAGAAGGTTACAATCATAGACATCGCAATACCAGGTGATAGCAGAGTTGAGGAGAAGGAACATGAAAAAGTCGCGAAATACCAGGACTTAAAAATTGAAATCCAACGATTATGGCACAAACCAGCAGTGGTAATTCCAGTGGTAATCGGCACACTGGGTGCTATTCCAAAAGCACTGGAATTACATTTAAAACAGTTAAAACTTGACAAAATCACCATCAGTCAAATGCAAAAAGCTGCACTGCTTGGATCTGCACGTATATTACGAAAATACGTTACGACGTCCTAGGCCCCTGGGTGGGGCCCGACTAGTAATCAATGCCAAATCCGGCGAATCAACTGGCCGCTGTGATACAATCGTATAATAATAATAATAATAATAATAATAATAATAATAATAATAATAATAATAATAATAATAATAATAATAATAATAATCTTTTATTTCTAGACTGCACCCTTTCCTAAACAGGACTCGGGGCAGTGTACAGTCATTAAGAAGGCTAGGAAACAGTTAACCTTTTTAATGATGTCATCCAGGGCAGAAGTTAGTCTACAGATGGCTGCCGCTGAATAAAGACAAGCTCTGGTCAAGCTCTTTGCTGTCTGCCTTTATTTTATACCAAGGTCATCACACCTTCCAACTCTGCTATTGTATTGTATTAAAGTCGGCCCTCGCAGAGGCTATTCTTAGGCAGTACTACTTAGAAGGTGTTCACGCCCTAACAAACAAGGCCTCGTTATAATGCACCACGTGCGCATCAACAAACCCACGACAGGGTCCTACATTGCCTCCATGCTTTCAACCTATAGGCACCATCCCGATGGACATAGTAACCGTTGACTTTACTGACATGCCCCAATGTAAACATTATAAGGCTCTATTGGTGGTAGTGGATACGTATACCGGATGGCCGGAAGCCTTCCCGACTTCCACAAAACAAGCACAAGAAGTTGCAAAGACCTTCCTGAATTAGATCATTCCCCATTACGGATGTCCATCCGCGATATCATCAGATAATGGTCCAGAGTTTGTCCACAAAATCAATCAACTTTTGGCCCGGCCAATCGGAACCAGGTGGAGCTTTCATTGTGCATTTCATCCTCAATCTGGGGGAAAAGTTGAAAGGGCTAATCACACCCTGAAAGATAGATTAACCAAAATATGCATAGAAACCCATTTGAGCTGGTTAGACGCATTACCCTTAGCCTTGTATAATATAAGGACTGCTCCTAGGAAAAAGTGCCATCTGTCCCCCTTTGAAATGATGTACGGTAGACCTCCTACGATTTTAAGGCGTGAGGTTGTGGGATGGCCGGAATTATCCCATAAGGGGGGAATAGGTAATAGGGAATTAATCAAACAATTGTAGGGGTTGAATATGCAACTAGAGGTCATAAAGAAATATGTAGGAGAAGAAACACCACCTTTACTTGCTACCAAATGCCATCCCTTTAAGCCAGGGGACAGAGTATGGGTAAAGCATTGGAAAAATGAACCTCTAAAAGCTAAATGGAAAGGGCCGTATACTGTAGTCATGTGTTCTCCCCTTGCAGTAAAAACCTCTGGAATCCAAATCGTGGATCCATTGGACCAGATTGAAAGGAGCAGCTCAAAGTGACCCGGTCCAGTGGGAAGCGCAATCCACTGATAAACCCTTGGTGCTCCGGCTTAAGCGCAAGTGACTTTGCCTTTCAGTAGCAGTAGGGAAAAAAAACAGTAGTAGATTTTCTTGTTTGCGCCTGAAAGAACACTCTGCTGAACCTTACCGGCAATAGGTTCCCTGTGCACAGTGTCGAAGATGCTCTGCTGGATCACTCCGGAAGCTGATCCTCTACGCAAGGCGGAAGAATGGAGCCAATATTTATATTATTAATTATGGTATTAGAATGTAAACTACAGTTGGGATATGGTGACGTGTATATTGAAAACTTAGGGGAATGGTGTCCTAGTCATAGAATTGCTCTCAGTGAACCAATAGGGAGGGTGGACAATGAAACTAACAAAGTACTTAGGTTAGACCCAGCATATTGGGAAGAGAGATGGCCCCAGCCATGTGATGACCCCAGAGGATTCGATTTGCAGGTGTCCATAATGTGCATGGAAATTGGGCCCAGGAACTCAGAAGTGTGCAAACATATAGGAAGGTTATTCAGAGTTGGGATATGTAATCACCTTCTGACGTCCTCTGGTCTACCCCTAGTGGCCTTGGATTGTGGCCAACCCCCTTCTGTTGTAATCGGGCGAATAATTAGCCCTTTCCAGTTGAAGAGGGGTTGGGCAGGGTGGTGTAAGGTCCAGAAACAACCATCCTTAGTAGCCCCCGCTTGGTATCAAGGCACTCCTGGAAAACGTAGGCGCCGAGAAGCCATAACAACAGAACCGCCCAAACGAGGATCTGACAATTGCCAACAATGTATCACCCAGGCAAAACAAGGTCCGGCTACAGTAACCACTTTAGTCTATCACACCCAAGCCCCAAGAGATTGTAAACCAATGGGAAAAACTTGCCAGAGAAATGGAACCATGTATACATTATGTACTATAAGGGGTAAGGAAACTTGCTACAAACTTGAAACCTGGGAAAGGCTAAACGTTACATTATATATCGGGTTTGGGCAAATCTATAATGGAAAGATAGAGGGTCTGTATGCATATGTAAATCACACCACTGTCCTTAAACAAGGAAAGGAAAGGATAGTATTGGAGTTCGATGCTTGCATGGCCATAAACGAACCAGGCAAAATAGGTAGAGTGGGATGTGGGTCCGATTCCTGGAAGGATGCATACAAACACAACCATAAATGTTGTGGCCCAGCAGGAGCCATTGGAGTTGCCACCAGACTCCGACAGCGAGGGTCCCTCTGAGTCAGCTCAGGAGGATGTGGAGGACCCTGGACAGGGTTCCGACTCTGAGCAGGGTGCAGAGAGGCTGGTTGGCCACCAGGAGGTGCCTGAGGCATGGAGCAGTGGTGAAAGCCAAAGGAAGGGGGCTCCTGATGTCATGCCTTGGAGAAGTGGGGAGGAGTCACGGGACAGTGAGTCAGACATCAGCAGTGAGCTATTAGATGCTCGTTACCGGCGTGCTACCCGGCGTAAGGAGCAATTGAGCAATTACAGGAGGTAATTGCTCTCAGCTGCTGATCATTAGACTCCTCTCCAGACTATAAAGGGACTGCTTGTGGACACACCCTTTGCAGGAATCAACTGATCATTGGAGTTGGAGAAGCTCAGATCTGTGTCGTACTTTGGCAGGCTGGATTGCTGCCAAAGAGTTTACCTGGATTGCTGCCGATCTGTTCCCTGGACCTTGGCAGGCAGGAGTGCTGCTAAGGTGATTATCTGGAGCTTGGTAGCTGGATTGCTGCCAAGGGGTGTCGCTGTAGCTGGATTGCTGCCCAGAGTGCTATCTTGACCTTGGCAGGCTGGATTGCTGCCAAGGTTGAACCTGTATGTCAATAAACATCTGGAAGAGACTTTGTGTCGGAGTGACTTGGTATACCAGAGCGGGGGCGGGGGGGCAGAACACATAAGTATATGTGTAAAATTGACACCACCTGGATTACAGCCAGACATACAACATGGTTACCTTGTGCAGGTTCGCTGCAATGTGCAGGATGGGAGTGTGTGTGTGAGTATACTGGGGGCGGATATCAGGGGTGTCCAGGATTAGGCAACTTCACCAGGGTTAAGGATAGTAACTGGGTTAAGTTGGAAGTATACAGGACCCATCCGCTCTTAACGGCCTATGGATTTGGAATTGATGGAATAGGGGCAGATCCTCTGACTTACCTAACTGTAAGAATAGAGAGAATCTACAATGGGCAAATTAGATCCTTGGGCTGGTCTGAATATGACAATTTGAGGAAACTAGATAATAGCCCACTCTCTATAAGTACAAAGGCTAATAATGTATTTGTAGAAATGGCGGAAGAAGTAGCAAAAACACTGTCGGTAAAGAATTGTTTTGTATGTGGTGGTACGAACATGGGTGAACAATGGCCATGGGAAGCCCTGGAAGCCAGCCCTGAGGTTTTCAATAGTATGTCTAGTGTTGGTGACGTAGAAATGAGGATCCAGACAGGAACAAGGTTGATGGGAAAAGGCACCCAGAGCATTGTTCGGGGCTCCCTTTTATTGTAAAAGCTCTGAATAACTTGTACTGTTGGCAGAAGTTGATTGGATTACAAACGCATGGTATCCTTGTGATATGCTCGTGGACAGCTCATGCTATAGATCTGCCAGTTAATCTTCTGCTGCATGCAATGTGTCTACGTGTAAATTCCATTGTACCTTCTTGTAACCATGAGAGGAAGAAATTAAGAGGAAGAAATGTGGATTTGATTGATCCTAAGTGTGGTTTGCCAGCTACTGAGTAACCAATTAACTCCACATTTCCTCCTTTCTTTTATTTTAATTCATTTTGTTTTAACAATTTGCATGCATACATTACATCGCGTCTATGAGGTCTAATTCTTGGTCGAAACATTGTTATTAATGCAGGTGCACATTGAATGCAGCAAAAGCAACAAATTAAACCAATTACCACCATGATTACAATCCAACAGTCAGTTCTGTGAATCATTTTTGAAACATTTTGAATATCCCACAGAAGGCAATTTTGGTCCCAAAGTCCTTGTTCTGAAATGCCTTCCTGTGGAGATAGCGTTGCCAAAGTTGGAGGGAAAAGACATGTAAAAAGTATGCACAACACAATAGTGAGAGAATTCGCATTTAAGCAAGAAAAAGCAGCCACTAAAAAGTTCTCTGGTGTTGGCTGCATATTTTGATCTTGCAAGAGCTGACTGGCTTGAGCAGACAAAGCCTTAATTTGTCCCCAAGTTGGATTATGTTTCTTCCGAGATGCCCGGTCTCGATCCGTTTGAGGATTCTGCAGACTGAGGGAGAAGTTGGGTATTGGATTTTTCAATCCTTCATGCCACAACATCTTTCCAAGGTTTTACACACCGTACTGGAATCCACACGGGTCCTGTTGGAGCAAGCACAGCAGCATATCCTCGTCCCCATGTCAACAAAGGAACCGGACCATGCCATTCAGGATTAGGTAACAATCTATACATTACTTGTGGCTGAGGATGACTTGTTCTATGGCCAAAGTGATTATCCACTGGAGTAGATAATTTTTTTATATTAAGATGATTTAATGTGAATAGAACTTTGTTCAGCCATTCCTGTTTCCCAGGAAGGCCTACGGGGTTTCCCCCTGTTTGTTTATGTTTTTCCAAAGCTGATTTTAGGGTATGATTAGCTCGTTCTACGATAGCCTGCCCTGTGGAATTATAGGGAATGCCAAAAATGTGTTTAACTTGCCATTTCTCACAAAATTCAGCAAAGAGTTTACTACAATATGCTGGACCATTATCTGTTTTTAAAGTAGAGGGTAGGCCCATAACAGCAAATGTCCTAATACAATGATTTATAACATGTTTTGTGGCCTCTCCTTTTTGAGGAGTAGCCCAAATGAAATTAGAAGAAGTATCAATTGTAACATGAAGATATTTCCAGGGGTTAAAGAAGGCGTAGGTGAACAGGCATGGCTAGAGGCTTTACTTGTATAATTATAGGTGCATGATGATATGCATGGCCTGGTGGATTCTTGAACCACCATTACTCGCCATATCTCATCTGGGGGAGTGCCTCATCATTAGAGCCATTTTATCTTCCTCAAAGGACAGCTCCCATTTTGCATAGGATATCACGACCCAAAAGAGGAACTGGGCATTCAAGCATGTCTTGGGACATCCTTGTAGCCAGTGGCCTTTTTTCCTTACACCAATTACATCGACCTCTGCTTTGGGCTTTGGAATTATTTGACAATGCAACTGTCAACAATTCAGCTTTGCGTTGCATCCTGTAATGTTTCTTTTTTTTCTTCTACTTTTCACAAAGACCTTTCATGCAATTTCCATTTTATTCAATCCACACAGACCTACATGCACAAATACCCTGAAACAACACTTTCAGACCTGGGGGAGGGTCTGTCCCTTTAAGTCTTCAATTTTCAATGTCCTAATACAATGATTTATAACATGTTTTGTGGCCTCTCCTTTTTGAGGAGTAGCCCAAATGAAATTAGAAGTATCAATTGTAACATGAAGATATTTCCAGGGGGCAAAAGGAGGATATTGGGTAACATCCATTTGCCAAAGTTCATTGACTTTGTGTCCTCTTGGGTTAACCCCAATAGAAGGTGATGGGGTTACCTGTGATCATTGAGGACATTGTTGTATAATGGCTCGAGCGTGATCCAAAGGTATATCGAATTGTTTTGCAAGAGCCTTAGTATTTTGATGGAACATAGCATGGCTATCCCATGGAGTGACAGTCAAGACCTGCCACTTGGTGGCAGCATCGGCAACAGCATTTCCTTCTGATAACATGCCAGGAAAAGATTGATGACTTCTAATATGTGCAATATAAAGTTGCGATGTTCGACCTTGCATTATTTGCTGCAGGGTCAAAAAGAGGGATAGTAAATTGTCATCTAACAAAGGAGTTACATATGCCCCTGGGAGAGAACAAACAACCTGACAAACATACAAGCTATCAGAGATAACATTTAAAGCTATTTTGGGAAAAGTCTGTAAGGCCAAAATCACAGCTGCCAACTCAGCTCGCTGAGCAGATTTTTGTGGTGGTGTTATTTTAGTCATCCATTTCCCTTGTTCCATCCAGGCAGTGGCGCCCCATTGAGGGCCGCCATCTGTAAAGATGGTGAGTGCTTCAACTATCGGAGTAGATGAAATCCCTGATTGAACCTTAATGTCAACCTGATTAAAAGCTAGCAGACGTGGATCAGAAGGTACATAAGAAACCCTTCCTACAAAATCTGTAAATGCCGCTTGCAATGCAGGAGATAAACTAACCATTTGTTCCCAATCTTTCAAAGGAAGAGGCACTACAACATTAACCGGATCTTGCCCTATGAGTATTTTACATCGCTCTCTTCCCTTGAATAGTAGTTCTGCATACATGTGAGCTGGTGTACTAATTGTATGTCCTGGACTATGTGAAAGATATAACCACTCTATAATTAATAAAGAACTTTTAGTCTTGCCCTGTAGTATGATTTCTTGAGCTATGACAGCTGTAGGTTGTTTCTGAGTGGGAATGAAGATGATAGTTAAAGGTGTGTTGTCCTGACATCTATCCACCCAGACTAATTTTAATGCATTGTTTATTTGGTCAAATACTTCCTTCTGCGCTGCTGTCAATTGTATTAAATCAGAAGGATTATCTCTTAGTTTTAATGCACCAAATAAAGGGCTAAGTATACTGGTAGGAAGACCCACATATGGGTGTAACCAGTTAATTGAACCTAAAAGCTGTTGTAATTTAACATATGACAATGTATCCTCTATTTTTAATTGAGGAATTTGTGGGTGTGAATAAGTCTGTAATAGCTTATGACCTAAATAAAGAAAAGGTTCTTTAACTTGTACCTTTTCTGGTGCTATTTGCAATCCATAAACTGCAAGATCTTGAGTCAATTCAGGTAACCAATTTAAAGGAATCTTTGGTGCCAATACTAAAATATCATCCATGTAATGATAAACTACAGCCTGAGGATATCTTTTCCTAAAAGGTTCTAAAGCTCTAGATACAAAGTGCTGACATAATGTTGGACTATTCAACATACCTTGAGGTAAAACTGTCCATTGATATCTTTCCATTGGCTTTTCTGAATTTATAACTGGGACAGTAAAGGCAAAAAGAGGTTTATCCTTTTTGCATAATGGAATTGTGAAAAAACAATCATTTAGGTCAATCACCATAACTTGATACTCTCTTGGTATCATATTTGGATTTGGTGTACCACATTGAAGTGGCCCCATTGGTGTTAATATGGCATTTATAGCATGGAGATCATGAAGAAGTCTCCATTTTCCAGATTTCTTTTTTATTACGAAAACTGGTGTGTTAAACGGACTGGTGATAGGTTCAATGTGTTTGGCAGCTAATTGTTCTTTTACTAATTCTTGTAAAGCTGTTAACTTTTCTTGTGTCAAAGGCCATTGTTCAATCCATATGGGTGTGTCGCAGCGAGCCTGCAACACACTCGTTGTCCGAGGTTCTTCAGACTTTCCTTGTCGATAACTCCCGCAGGAGCGAATTTAGAGGGCCCCTCGCAAGGGTGGATTAGCCAATAAAAGACACCACACAAAAGATTCTCGGAGTGAGAGAGCACGAAATGCCCGGGGTGATGTTATGTCCCCCGAACAGATCAAAGCAAACTCTTTTATTGAGCAGTTTCATTAGGGCGGGGGGAAATATACGCATAAGAGAGTAGCATATAAAAATCACAGAAAAGCATGACTCATTGCATACGTAACAGAAACTTAAAGCTTTAGAAGAAAAGGAAACTTATCCTAAAAACGAAACTGAACACTAGTAGAGCCTAGAAACAAAACTTAACACTAGTAAAGAAACGAAACCTAAATATGGCTAATAAATAGCTCTGTTACACACCAGATATTAAAACTAAGCAGCATATACACATAGATAGGCAATACGTGGCAATTCTAAGGAAGCCTTAAAAGGTTATATTCTCTTGGCCTATTATATTAATAGCAAATGCTGAAGCCTGAACCAGACTTATATCCATATGTATCAAACTTGTATCCATATGTCCTCTGTTTTTATTTTTTAAGATAGTCAAAATTCCTCTAAAGCTATGACATCCCCAGTGGATCCCCCTTCCGGGAGAGCCCTTAGGGAGCCAATACACCTTTCCAAAGGAATGCTTTCTGATTCGGAGTCCTCATCAGCCTCAGAGGCAAATTCTAAAAGAGGTTTTTTACATTCGTTTTCAACAGTGTGCTTCAGCAAGAGGACATCATCTCCAATACTGTTTAGTCGCTGTTTCAAAAATGCCAAAAGTCTCCCCATAACGCATGGGCCAATTATACATGCAAGGAGCAATAAAATCAAAGGACCGGCTAGGGCCGAAAGGAGAGTAGTCAACCAGGGGGAGAGATTAAACATTCCCTGATACCATGTGTGAGATTGGGAGCGTTCTCTCTCTCTGTCTTTCAATCGGGTGTTTAATTCTGCCATAGAGTCAAGCACAATACCTGAGCTGTCTGTATAAAAGCAACACTCTTCTTTTAGGGCAACACATAATCCCCTGCTTTTCAAAAACAAAAAATCTAACCCACGTCTGTTTTGCAAAACAACTTCAGAAAGAAAGGTCAAAGAGTCTTGGAGGGCCACAATGGATGTTTCTATGCGCTGGAGGTCAGCATCAACATCAGTGCTAGTGAGTGTTGTGATGACCTCTCATTTGGCTCTCAAAAAATAGTGAGAGGGGGCCATGACATCAATAAATTGAGAGTTGGAAAAAACAGATATCTTAGGCAATAAGTGGACCTGGATACAAAAGGAGCGTTGTTGTTGAAGAATGTCTCCTTGGACGCAGGCAGTGGCTCCTGTAAAGCAAGCCCAAATGGAGCCATTGGTGGGAATAAAAAAGTGTCCTTGAAAATAATCAGAAAGATCAGCAGTGGGGTGGGAAGAAAACAAAGTCACCCAGCCCCCATGAATATCAGATGACTGGACAGAAGAAGACATCCGAGATTTAGGCAAATAAATCATACATTGATAATATAAATCTATAAAAGCATTAATACAATATTATAAATAATTAGAGGGAACATAGCCTATGCAACAACCCTGACCAATAATAGAAAAAATAGTAATAGAAGAATTACTCCAACGACATGTGGTATCTGAAGTAGCATTCACAAAGGATAAAGGTAAGCCAATGGCCTCATAAAATGGTGGTTGGGAAGAAAGGCACATCCCGCACTCCGGATCAGCATTAGGAAAAGCATGACTGTTATTAAGGGCAAAATAGGAAGAAGAAATAAGAGACAATAAACCTTATTACTTAAAAATATACAGTTAACTACTTTAGCACATGTTACATTTTCAAGAACTGCTACTATCAGTGTATACAAAACAATTGCATCAGGGGGAGGATCATAAGCAATTAATCCTCAATGAGAGATAGTCTTATAATTCGAACCAATGAAATGTTGAATTACTGCAGACAAAATTCAAACAGGATCCAAGCATGTAGAAAGCAAATGTTTCATATACAGTTCAAGTCAGTGTGTATAATGTTAGTTGCACCCATAGATTTTTATTGCAGTCACTGTTCAAATGAGTTTTTTAGTGAGATGACAAAACAAGTAAACGTAAACAAATGATGACTAATGATGACTAAGAACTTGGCAAAAATGGCAGCACATAAGTTGTCGTGTCGTTGTTTCAGCACTGCTTTTTGGTGGTTTTTGGTTTTTCATATCACTGGACAGCTGTTTTGGCAAGATCGTATTGGCCACTGTGCTGTCTGTAAAGTCATCTTGGTCATCTCTGGAACTGGATTTGGGAACTGGTACGACAATATTCTTGTCTAGACAAACATCAGGTACTAGAATCCATAAAAATCTGTAAAAGCAAGCACAGCATATTCTCGTCCCCCTTGCGGGGGAGGCAAACAAACTTTTTAAATCTATTATGTTACTTATGCCAAATTAGCCAAATTGGGGTACACCAAATTGTTAGGTACCCAAAATCCCTCTTTTTTTTATTCGTTTGAAAAAACAGTCCTTAAAGGACCAATTAACACGTTCCACAATGGCTTAACCTGTGGAATTGTAAGGAAAAAAAAACCCAAAAATTTAAAACAATGTTCCAATTAATACAAAATTACAGAAAGGCCAATGAAAAATAGGCCAGGCCATTGTCAGTCTTTAAAAGAAAAAATTTGCCGAAGGCAGTAAAGGCTGAAAAAAAATAAAAAAATGTGGCCAAAAATTAAAAAATAAATAATACAATAATAATACAATAATAGAGTTGGAAGGGACCTTGGAGGTCTTCTAGTCCAACACCCTAACTAAATAAATAAATTTACGTCTAAGGAGCCAAAAAAAAAAAAACATAGGTGGCATTCATTTGCCATAGTGATTAGAGGCCAAATCATAAAAATTAACTTCCTTGTCCCCAAAGGGGGATGCCCCAAAACACTGGGGGCAAAATGAAACAATTTGTTTGGCCTGGTTGAGTGGCATATGGCAAAATCGTGCCAGTCCACAGGCATTTTGATAAAAAATAATAATCAAAAATAAATCTGGGAAAAAAAAACATAGTTTAAAAAAAAATATCTAGAAAATTAAAAATAAATGGACACACATAATGAAAATCAAAAATATAGTTAAAAAGCTTGTTAAGAAAAGATGTGAAAAGTTAAAATAACAACAAACAATTTTTAGTGTTGCAAGAACAACAGTATTGCAAGGTAGGAAACTTTCATGAAAGTCCTTATAAGCAATTTCATCCTCCATTCAAAAAAAACAGTCTTATGAAAGCAGAGAATCGAAAACAATAGGCAAGCAGGAAAGTCATACAGACCACATAGTCAGTTAAAGCACACTGAAAAAATAAGTTTTTCTGAAAATAAAATAAAAAATCAGATTTTGGAATAAAAAAAATAATGTTAATTAAATCAGTCCAATTTCTATAACAAACCCAAGGTTATTAAGTCCACAACTATGTAAAAAAAAATAATAATGGCAAAAGCATTTTAAAAACGGAGCCTTTTTATCTTTAAAAAAAACATCAAAAGAATTAGCTAACAAGTTACACAAACCACAAATGGAATGCTCAAAATCTCATTAATCTTTTCAACTGTGGCAAGGGCACGAAAATAAAATAAAATAAATCAAATAAAAAACTTTAGATAGCGGCAGACAAAGACGGACAAATCCAAACAAAGATTCCCCAATAGCTGCCATAAATTAATTAGCAAAATAACTCCGTGTTCATTTAAACAAAAAAAAATTTGGAGCAAAAAAAATTGTAACATTTTATGCAGTTATGTTTTACTGAAACAATCTGCAATTCATATAATACAATACAATAACAGAGTTGGAAGGGACCCTAGAGGTTCACCAGTCCAACCCCCTGCCTAGGCAGGAAACCCTATACCATTTTAAACAAATAACCATCCAACATCCTCTCAAAGACCTTCAATGTTGGGGCATTCACAACCCCTGGAAACAAGCCGTTCCACTGACCAACTGCTCTAACTGTTAGGAAATTTTTCCCCAGCTCCAAGCCATCTCTCTCCTTGACCAGCCTTTTGTTACACCCTCAGATGCCTTGGAGAACAGCCTGACTTTCCGTGGCAATCCTCGAGACTTTGGAACAATGCTATCATGTCTCCCCTAATCCTTCTTTCTCTTAAGCTAGACCTACCCAGTTCCTGTAACAATTCCTCACATGCTATAGTCTCCAATCTCTCACCTTCGTTACCCTTCTCTGCACTATTTCTAATAAAAAATCATGTTTTATTTTTAAAAGCCAATTGGGTTATAATCATATCTACCATATCAAAATCATTCTCAAACCAATAATTGCTCTCCAACATTCAAACATAACATTTCCCTTTGCTAATTTTACCAACAATTCCATTTGAGCCTCAAAATTATCTCTCTGTTGTTATTCTAAAACATCTTATACAGGCTCTTCCAAAAAGGGGAGGAGGTGTGTGTGGGGGGAGGGAACATTTCAAAAGAAAAAAATGTGTGGGGGGGGAAACAACAAGCAGAAGCCGACACAGAGTGTTTCTAAAGAGGAAAAAGTGTGTGTGTGTGTGTGTGTGTGTGTGTGTGTGTGTGTGAAAGAACAGACATCCCGGAGAGGGGGAGGTGGGGGGAAAGGAAACAGAAACCAGCAGAAACTTTTTTTTTAAAAGAAAAGAAAAAGGGGGGGGGGTAAAAGGCAGACACACAAAGTCAAACTTTTCTTGCAAAGCAGGACAAGGAAGGGTAGAAAAAAGCAATCCTTTAAACTAATTACTTTATAATCTTGTGGAATAAATTTAGGTGGAGAGGCAAAAAACATGTTTATACCCCTCCACTTTTGCTAATTGTTTCTCTAACCATGGAGGAGCTGAAAAATTAACATCTCCATGAGGAATTAAAAGGCCAATTGAAAATCATTTTAGAAAAAAATTTTTTTACTTAACACTTTTGCAGGGGCTCTTTGTGTCTTGTGGAAATAAATTCCCAATCTCCCACATAGACATTTTTATGGAGCCTTTTCCAAATAAGTCAAACATTGTTTTTCTAAATATTAGAAAAAGTTATTTAAAGAAAGTTTAGAAAAAGAATAGATAGTGGTGCTGTTAATTTTTTGCAAACAATTAATCATCTTCACTAGAGTGAAAAGTCCGTCCTTATGCCCTGACGATAATTTGGGACTCGAAAAGCCCATTACTTACTTATGCGCATAGCCTCTTCCAGGCGAGAAGTAACAGGCGTGAAGGAGGCACACTTCTAGACAAAAGTCGTACCTTTGTAAACGCAGAAAGCCGAACCCAGGACGAGCCCCCAGATGTCGCAGCGAGCCTGCAACACACTCGTTGTCCAAGGTTCTTCAGACTTTCCTTGTCGATAACTCCCGCAGGAGCGAATTTAGAGGGCCCCTCGCAAGGGTGGATTAGCCAATAAAAGACACCACACAAAAGATTCTCGGAGTGAGAGAGCACGAAATGCCCGGGGTGATGTTATGTCCCCCGAACAGATCAAAGCAAACTCTTTTATTGAGCAGTTTCATTAGGGCGGGGGGAAATACACGCATAAGAGAGTAGCATATAAAAATCACAGAAAAGCATGACTCATTGCATACGTAACAGAAACTTAAAGCTTTAGAAGAAAAGGAAACTTATCCTAAAAACGAAACTGAACACTAGTAGAGCCTAGAAACAAAACTTAACACTAGTAAAGAAACGAAACCTAAATATGGCTAATAAATAGCTCTGTTACACACCAGATATTAAAACTAAGCAGCATATATACATAGATAGGCAATACGTGGCAATTCTAAGGAAGCCTTAAAAGGTTATATTCTCTTGGCCTATTATATTAATAGCAAATGCTGAAGCCTGAACCAGACTTATATCCATATGTATCAAACTTGTATCCATATGGGTGTAGTAGATTGCCATTCCAAAGGAAGAGCAGTAGGGGGAGCCATATTACCACTTAGTCATGAATAATTAATTCTGCTTGAAACTGTTGCATCAGATCTCTTCCCCATAAATTTATATGAATGGGAAGGATCACTGGTTTTAACTGAGCAGTGCGTTTGCCATCCAGGGCTGTTACCGTAAGCCAATTTTTGCTTCATCGAGCTGCTTGAGGGTGATTCTGTAGTTGGCCAATCATTGGGCCAATTGTCAGCAGTTATGACAGAGATGTCTGCACCAGAATCGAGGACTCCTTCAAATGATCTGCCATTTAACAAATATGTACGTTTTGGTTTTTCATTCCAAATTGATTGAGTTACAGCTAAAATACTAGAGTGTATAGAACGAGGAGGATTGGTAGATCCAAATCCTCCGCTCCCTCTAACCCTTTGTTGACCACCCGCTGGTAATACATATGGAATAATTACTAATTGTGCCCAAGAATCCTCCTTATGTAAAGTCATGGGCATATTTGTTTCAAATTGGATCATTATGACTCCTTCATAATCAGAATCTACAACCCCTGGGATTACAAAAACCCCCTTTTTACCAGCAGAGGAGCGAGGAACCACCAGCCCTACGGTGTTAGCAGGCAAGGGACCTTTTAATTGAGATGGCATTAAGATAACAACTCCTGGGAGAGAGAGATATTTGTCTTCCTGATTAATTAAATCAATTCCTGCACTGCCACTTGTGGCTCCTTTGTAATTATTAACTGTAGAGGCGGCAATTTGACCGGGGCTTGCCGTGAGCCCAAAATCTAGTTTCCCTGATTATTGTTTTGGCCTCTACATTGGTTTGCCCAGTGATATCCTTTTTTGCATTTGGGACAAACGTTTTTTGGTCTGGCTCCTTAGCCCCCACCTGGTCCATTACCTTTATAAGCTCTTCCACCTGGAGCTCGACATTGCTGTTTAAAATGTCCAGGTTTTTTGCAATTAAAACAATTTCCTTTGGGCTTGCCAAAGTGCCCTTTTTGTAATGCAGCTGCTAATGCATCCATTTGAAATGCATTTGTGCCTATGTCTGAACATGTCTTCAGCATGTCCGCTAAAGTATATTCTCCTTTATTTATAATAGACATCAAAGCTTTACGACAATCTGCATTAGCATGTTCATAAACTAGTCGTTTCATCAATTCCCCGCTAGCTTCTTCATGATCTATTTGCCATTGCATGGCCTCTTGTAATTTATTAATAAAATCAGAATAAGCCTCTCCTGCACCCTGACGTATGGATGAACAAGATTTACTAGGTTTTCCTGACACTGGCACTCTCTGAAAGGCCTTTATGACACATCGTCCTACAATGGGGTAGGCTTGTGGAGGTGTTCCTGCAGCTTGTTGTTCTATGCTAGAAAAATTTCCAACTCCATATATTTGATCTGGTATGAACTGCCCTCCTGAATTGTTCCCTGCATGTATCGCTTCTCTTTGGTATTCTGAATCCCAAACTACATATTGTGCAGGTGTAAGAAGCATTCTAAACAAATCTTTCCAGTCTTGTGGGATCAACTGATAACCATTAGAAATACCTTCCAGCATGCCTGCCGTATAGGTAGAACGTAATCCCGTTTCAGTGATACTTTTCCGCAATTCTCTTAATACTTGGTATGGTAACGGATTCCACTGATATTGGACCTGACCTTGTGGGTCAACTGTTTGTACCACTGGAAAGGCTTGAAGCCCTTCTGCAAGTTCTTGTCCTGTGAGGTTTCCTTTCCTTTGTTCTTCTTGAAATCCTGCTCGGACTGCACCCATTGATCCTTGTGAAGAACCACTTAATATGGGAGCGGTCGGGGAACTAACTTCCCCCGGCTTCAACGTAGTTGGTGCCGGCAAAGCTAGTTGCATATATGGAGGGGGAGCAAATCGCTCCTCTGGGATTAAAGAGAGCGGTGGGGACGGTGCCTTGAGTTTATGAGTCCTCACCTTCTCTATTATAGCCCTACATTTTTGCCATAACAATAAATGTTGAATAGGAGCTCACGGCTCGGTATGTAATTGTATTCAAATTCTTATCCAGTCCCCTAATTCCCAAGTTCCTCCCTCGGGGTACCAGGGACATTGACAACCTATTTCACCTACTAAGTGCTCTAAATCATGTAAACTAACTCCTGTCACCCCATTATATTTAAGTAATTTCTGCAGCTCTTTAGCATGAACCTTCTGCGGAGCTGACAGTTCCCCCCCCCCCCCCCATACTCACGAAATATTGGGAGCGAAGTTCGCTGTGGTGCACCTGGGCTCATCCAGCCGAATGATTATGAGGGAATCACGTCGGGGTCACCAGATGTTGGTGACGTAGAAATGAGGATCCAGACAGGAACAAGGTTGATGGGAAAAGGCACCCAGAGCATTGTTCGGGGCTCCCTTTTATTGTAAAGGCATGGTATCCTTGTGATATGCTCGTGGACAGCTCATGCTATAGATCTGCTAGTTAATCTTCTGCTGCATGCAATGTATCTACGTGTAAATTCCATCGTACCTTCTTGTAAGCAAAGGATTAAGAGGAAGAAATGTGGACTTTGATTTATCCTAAGTGTGGTTTGCTTTACTTTTTTACTTTTATTTAGATTTCTAGACCGCCCCCTCTCCCAAAAGGGACTCGGGGCAGTGTACAGTCAAATTAAAACACAAATACATAGGAATAAATATAAATACACAAATCCTTAAATTAGATGAGGAGGTTAAAAGACTGTATCTTAAAGTAAAGCTATTAAAACCATATTAAAATAACCCCTAAAAATACCCCAGAAAGTTAAAATTAACCCAACTAAAATATCTGACACGGGAAGAATGTGTACTTAGGAGAATGATCAATATCCTGGCTGATAAAGTATAAAAACCTGTAACCAACTGCCCTTCAGGGTTCAGATTCTGCTTGAGCTATCGCTGCTGAACCTTGCGCAATAAACCTTTCCCTGGTTTGGTCTCATTTCTGCAACAATGGCACACACTTGAAAGTAAATCAGGACGACTGTATTGTGGGGTATGTCTGGAAAGAACAAAGTATGCTTATCAACAGGAAATATGCATGTGTAAAGCTTGTAGTAATTATGGGTAGTTAGACAACTTACAGACCTCAGCTACAGGTTAGGGATGGCCTGCAGCAAATGAAATGTGCATTAGATAACTCCTGGGGCATTCATTAGCGAATGCATAGGAATAGGGACAGCTAGAGACCAATGGAAAAAAATGTAGATTAGATGATATTTCTTGCTATCTCACCTTGTCCCACCTTCTCCTTTAGTGAAAATGTATAAAGCTTACTTAATCCTTTGTTCTTGGTTCTTGGCCTTTTGACCAGGAACCCTTTTCCTTGGAGTACACCAATAAAAAGCAATCAGAAAACCTGCACCTCATGTCTGGCGTCCATCATTGGCTTTGGCACCAGGCTCAGACCCAAATTGGGGACAACAATCTCAAAGATCTGGAGCTCAAAAATGCAAGGAAAAACAGAAACGTTTTTCTTCCATGTGTAGGTGAGGGGGCTCATATTAGTCTTGTTCCAGCACTTAATAATCCTCTCGGCAGCCCTGGAATGAAGCATGAATGGCCGGTTCTGAAGGCTGGTGGCTTGTTAGCTACAGATCAGGAAGAGTGATGGCCTGTCTAGGGGAGGAAGCAAATGGGAGGCAGGTGTTTGTGTGTGTGTGTCTAGGGGTCTTCTCCCCCTTGCAGCCCCACACCCTCAACATAGAGGACTGGAAGAGAGCTCTAACAGGCAGGCAGGAAGGGGAAGTTAAGGAAGGGGAAGGGAGGGAGGGAGGGAGGAAAGGAAGGAAGGAAGGAAGGAAAGAAAGAAAGAAAGAAAGAAAGAAAGAAAGAAAGAAAGAAAGAAAGAAAGAAAGAAAGAAAGATAGCTGAGGGGCTGGGTGTGGTATCTGGTGGCAGGGATCTCTGGGGTGCTGGGTGAGACCTTGGGAGCAGCTGGATCTTCACCATGGGGGCACTTGCAATGGGTACAATTGCAGGGGGCAGGGTTAGGATCCCCCCAAAAGAGGGGAAGCAATGGGACTCCAGACTTCCCCTCCCATTGAACCACTGCCTGGGATATTCACACTCCCTTAAGCACACACCATTGAAGAAGTAATAGGTGACAAAAAGAAACAAAGCCACTTAAAAAACAACTTTCATTAGTTTATTTAATAATTGATATTGTCACCCCTGCAGCCATCTTTTCTTTTGGGTCTTTGGCTTGCCACACTTTCTATTATTCTGCTATGCATTTTCTATTGTGAGAAAATGGGAGGGGGGATTGTAAGGAGTCACATACTATGTAGTCACAACAAAATTCTTTCTAGAAAGCCAAGGTCATCCTTTGTCTCTGCACCTCTGCACCTGACCGGAATTGGATGGGTGGAACTGCCAGCATGGCAGTGGGAGATTGGACCATGTGATGAACTTGTGGGTGTGGGGGCAAGAACTTGAACTTTCAACTAGGTGGGGAAAACTGGGAAGCTTTCAGATTCAGGTTTTCCCAGATGTGCCAACATGGCTCTCTTAATAAATTGGAACTTTGAGCAATACTTTGCCTTGGACTCTGATTTACTTTTGGATGCTATTTGGAACCCTGACATATATTTTCTCTCATCTGTAAGGGGGAGGGGCTGTTCACACACCCTTCCTTCCTTCCTTCCTTCCTTCCTTCCTTCCTTCCTTCCTTCCTTCCTTCCTTCCTTCCTTCCTTCCTTCCTTCCTTCCTTCCTGTCAACACATCTAAGAGGTGCCAAGAGTGAGAACACTGGAAAAGAAATGTGGAGACAAGAGAAGCTGAGATGAAAAATTACTATTGTCCCAAATTGCCATAGGGGCTGAGAGGGCAAATCCGCCTGGCACTGAACCATTTCCACACAGTTATAATTCTGAATTATCTTGTTGTCTTTGGACTAAGGGAGGTTTAGCAAATGCTTGGTAGAGGATTAAAAATGCAGAGCTCTCAGTGAAACCCAAATGGAGGAGGGGAGAAAAGCAGGGGAGGGGAGATCTTTTACTGAACTTAATTCAATTATACTCGTTCATAAGTGGTTTCCAATGGCTGTTGGGAGGGCTGATACTTTTGTGCAAGTAGAGGGTCATGGTAAAGATTCCCACCTTCCATGTAGATCCCCCTCCCCCCATGTGCACAGAGCAGGGAGAGTAAAGTGGAGCTGAGAGGAGGAGGAGCCAACCAGGTGCAACCTTTAGGGGTGATGGGTGTTGTGGCCAGTTGCATTTCAGGTGAAGAATGGAAATTGTGCGGGTGGGGAGGGATGTGTTCTTAACTGTGTTAAACCAAAGCAATGTTCACAGAGCATTACCAGTGTGCATGTGAATAGAATACAGAGAATCTTTCCCCCCACTCTGCCTATTATGCAGTGCAGAACATGTTAGAGCTCTCTCCCAAACTACTCTGTTGAGGGCGCAGGCCTGAAAGGAGGGAGACCCACAAACACACACACTCACATGTGAGTGTTACAGCTGTCTTCCAATCCTCTATTTTGAGGGCTCGGGGCTGCAAGGGGGGAAACTCCCTCTGCCCACACACACACACAGACACGCCAGAGATGGTATTCTATTTTCTTCACTACCAGTTCGGTAGCGGGAGCACGCACGACCTTCTGCGCATGTGCAGAAGGTCCTTGATGATGTCAGGGTGGGTGGGTGGAGCCTCGTGTCGCTGCCACTACCAGTTCGTCCAATCTGGGGCAAACCGGCAGCATACCACCTCTGATGCACGCAAACCCTCCTCCCATTTGCTTCCTCCCCTAGACAGACTGTCCCTCTTCCTGCTCCATAGCTGCCTCCACAATACCATTGCTTCTGCCTGCCACCCGATTGTCTGGGCAAATAGGACAGGCCGAATGGTGAGGGGCAGAGGGGTGGGGGCCCATTGGCCATGGAGAATGGCCAGGGGAGGACCAGCAGAGGAGGAAAGCTGGCTGTGAATGGGCTGAGGCGGGTGGCTGGAGGCGAAGGAGGCACGGCCAATGGTGGGAGCCTAAAGGTCCCATTCCAAATCCAGGCAGATCAGGGTGAAGAGATTACCGGTAGTTAAGCTCTTTGCAAGAATAGCCCTAAAAAGCTCCTTAACTACATTCAAAATGCCTCGGAGATTCTTGATGAGTTGGGCCACTCCCCTCCTTATAAATTCAAAAAAATGAATGCTTTGTGTCATGAAGAAAGACATATTTGATTTAATTGTACAGTATCTCGTT
Source organism: Natrix helvetica (assembly GCF_964273705.1). Classification (NCBI taxonomy): domain Eukaryota; kingdom Metazoa; phylum Chordata; class Lepidosauria; order Squamata; family Natricidae; genus Natrix; species Natrix helvetica. The sequence continues at coordinate 46,426,105 of NC_138555.1, forward strand.
CATTACCTAACTGAATGGTTTTGTCAAGATTCCTTTGAAATTCTGCCTCTGGAGATTTATTCAGCCTTAACTTCTACCTTCCTTTCTTTATTTCATCTTCTATAAAGTTCTTGTTATTCATTTGTTATCTAAAAGACTTATTTGATCACCCATCTTTAGAAACACAACTCTGGGCACTTCACAACAGTGATAAAAACAATAAAGTGAAAAATGTGGTGCCTCAACCATCCTTCTCCCAATATTCAACAACACCGTCTCTGGGCTCGAACTGTTGCAGAAAATGACAGGCTTTAGACTTCTCAGGATACAGGAGGAGTTTATTTGGCAGCCAGGTTCAGAAAGTTAGCCCATGGCTAACGTTGCGAATTTCTGAACGACCTTCATTATTGAAGCACGCATTCGTATACATTCTCAAAGACAGCGTAACACGGAAACACTTAACTCATTTCTTATTGGTTACCTTGAGGAAAAAGCCTTATAAGGAGATGGAGGTCTTACTTCTCCTTTTGTTACAGGTATGGACTACGTGCCATTAACAAACTTTAATTGAACCTTGTGGTTTTGGACTTTTGACATAGGGACATTTGCTGGAACATGTTGTGGTTGAAGGCTGATGACATTTCCCTGTCCCTTTAAGCAAGCTTCTAACTGTCCCTTTTATGCCACGTCTTCATTCTTATATTTTAATCCATATTTTATTCTACTTTATTTCCCACCTTCTAGACTCTATTAATACCCACAATGGAGTCTAGCCTGTTAGATTAACAATATAAGCATGCACGATACAGAATAGCGAAAATGCAAGGATACAAGCAATACACATCTTAGGGCTTATCTTCCAAAATCACTTTCTCTATTTCTAAGAGTGCAATTTGAATATCATCTTCCTTGAGGGTATGTGGGATTAGGCTTTCCATTAACATTAATTCCTTTTCAGCCCGTGTTTCTTTTACAGACCTCATAACGAGTTGTTTAAGCAAGGGTATTATGCAAGGGAGGAAGGCTAAACTTGCAATTCCACATAATAAAAGAAATAGCATTGGCTTGTTCCAACCTGTTCCCGGTAGCCAAGAGAACCACACATCTGTTCCTTGTACTTTTTGACCAATAGAGGAAGCTCGATCTCGTGGTTCTTGGCCCACCCCCCAGACTGCTCCTGATCTATTCATATAGCAGCAGCAATCTTCTCCCAGGAATACACATAGCCCACCCTTTTCAGCAGTTAAAAGATCAATGGCTCACCGGTTCTGTAATACCACGGCTGCTAAGGAATCAATTTGGTCTTGGACTTCAACCAAGGTGCCAGCAATTTAGTTCAGGTTTTCTTGGAATTCTTCCGACAGTTGCCTGAACTGTGTAATGGAATGTGTCATTCCACCTACTCCCGTTCCTACTGCTGTCCCTATTCCCAGGATTGCTAATAGTGGAATTAGGAGTGGCACTCTTTTCTGGACATGTCCCATGAGGTGTACAGGGAGGGCCTGTTCCCCACTTACTAACCCCATTTTGGGGAGGAGGTGTACTAGCGTGCATGTGCCAGTCCAATTGGTAGGCAAGCACAGATAGGCATTTCTCCCGCAGAGAAAGAAAACTCCATTTTCTCCTACACATACGCCGATGTTCATGGAGAAGGCATGGACTTGGAGGTTCCTTTCATTAGTCCAGACTTGTAAAGTTCCTGCTAGGAACATACCAGACAGGGGCTGTAATGGAACTTCTTGATTAGGGTCCACTAGCTTATTCCTGAGGACTGGTCCTTCAAAGAGATATTGGGAACTTGCATTTCCAGGGGGGAAGTAAACACAGACTCCTGCAGTGGACTGTATTGAGAGCCAAACGGGCAGTCGGGGTGGTTGGAATGGCCTGGGGCAGCTTCCAGTGGTCAGATTCCCCTCCCATTGGTTAAAAACAAGTGGAGGTGGGAGCGAGAAAGTGACTTTCTGTTGGAAGAGCTTGTGAGCAGAGGGAGACATGCTGCGAGTCAATTTTATGTCTATAAGGGTTTTCCTGGGGGCAAGGTACATTTCAGATGGGCATTGTTCCTCTGATAGTGACCCCACAGGAATGCCAGGCTCCTGATATCGTTTGATGCACAAGGAGGGTGACCCTATAAGTTCTACACCAACTGCTATGGGCCCAATGATGGGGAGACGGCTCATCCCTAGTCTTTTAAGCGCGTCATACAGATCGCCATGTATCTGGGTTTCTGCCGTTTTAGTTCCCCATCTACCTCCCTTGTCAAAACTATCGTAGCTCTTGTCTTTTCCCAGAGATCTGACTCGACTGGCACCACATGATAAGATGAGGGTCGGGCAGACAAACATAACCAGCATTTCTGGCCCAGGGCAGGATCAGACTGATTGATTAAGCTTTGACCTAACTCCAGCACTCTTAACATATAGTCCCCTTTTCTCAATTGTTGCAGGGGTCTTTCTTCCCTATGCTCTGCCCTTTTTCTTACAGGGTTTGTCAGATAATTGACTTTAGGTGTTGGGATTGGCTTACGGTTCCGTCCCCAAGCATAAATGATATGCCGTTGGGGGGAGCGGACCTGTTCCACATCCTGTAACTTGATTCCACCCTGTTCTCCAGGAGTTTTTTAACATCCTCGGATCTTTCTTCAAGAGCAAGGGGGGTTGCTCGGGTATTTTCGCAACATTCAAGACGTTATCACTTAACACGCTCATTGCCAATAACAGCCAGAGCCACAAAAGGCTCATAATTGGCCCTCACACAAAACTTCTCCTAACACAATTCTTTTATCCTACTGAATCACCGCATCAGGGAGGGGTTATATATAGTTTGAGGAATGGCAATATCAGCTTTGGGCAATCCACAAAACCAAATTTTATTTGCTAAACATATCACCCACAATCCAAAAACTCCTATTACACTGCAAAGAACCCATTCCCATGGTTCCTCAAACATAAGTGTCATCAGATGATTCATTTTCCTCTTGATTACAATTAATGATCTTAGCCTCAGCACCTGTCTTCCTCTGGAGGGGACAATTCCTGAGGAATGAATATGCAATACAACAAATAAGTACATTCACTAAAGCGAGAAATAGTGCAGTTATGACTATGAATACTTGACTTGCCATTTCCTGACAGGTGCTCAAACTTTCTAATACATCTTATATCTAATAAATGGAACATTGTGTCAGGCCTGTAATTATATTCTTTTTAGGATCTTTGGCCTGCCACACTTTTTAATAATTTTCTATGCTGTTTCATTAGTGTAGTAGTTGGGAGGGGGGAATGGAAAGGAGTAGGATTGTGGAATGTATGTTGACATTCTTTTACAGAAGCCAAGATCATCTTTTGTCTTCGCATCTCGACACCTGGCCGGAAGAAGATGGGTGTACATGCCAGCGTGGAAGATGATGATTGGAACATGTGATGGATTTGTGGGTGTAGGGAGAGATCATGAACTTTCAACTGGGTGAACCCAGAGGATGTACTTCCAGAGTTGGAATTTCCATAGCCATGCTAACATGCCTGCGGAATAAATTGCACCTTTAAGGATGTTTTGCCTTGGACAATGATTTATTTCTGCATGGTATTTAGAACCCTAACATTATTCCAACTCTCTACTTTAAAATAATTCACTAGCTCCCTCCCCCTATCAAGGGGGAAGGGCTGGTGATGGAAGATCTGGTGATGGGGTCTCAGCATTCCCAATGCTGACCGGGACAGCGTAAATATCAGCGAAGAATAAATTAGAAGCTTTTGGTGATAAGAAGCTGAGTGCGGAACTTCAAAGGCAATGGAATGCTGCTTCCAGTTTAATTGCATCAGGAGGAATGCAGGAGGAGACACGACAAGACGAAGGAAGGTCGCAGACGTACTTCTTCAGGAAAATTGTGAGTGCATGCTCCCCCTCCTTCCCCCCAGCTTGGAAACAAGGCTTGGAAAAAAAAACCCCCTAGAACAGAGGTTTGGGCTCCTTCCAGACGGCAATAAATGAAATGGCTTATCACCCTGCAACTAGCTGGGAGAAAGATTCCCTTTCAAAATGGGAATTTCAAAGGAGGCAGGAAGAAGGGATTTTTCCAGCATCTGTCACTTGCAAGCCACCACAAATGGGGCTGCAACCAGTAAATGAAGCAAATTGGGCAGTAAATTGGGCTTTCCTCCCAGGACTTGGATGGAAGAGATGCTACTTACCAACTCCTTTGCCATCAGCATGGGGAAATGCTCCAAGCCAGCAGAGGGCACCTACTTGGCCCATAACTCATCCAAGCCAGCAAAGGGCACCTACTTGGCCCATAACTCCTCCAAGCCAGCAGGAGGGTCCTTGGCACGTAAAACCCCCTAGCCAGCCATCATTGGTTGAGCTGCAACCTGTGAAGCAGGCAACCCCGGGATGGGTCTTAACCCCAGGTCATGGATGGGAGGGATGCCAGTGGGCACCTGCCCTCCCTCAGCAGATGGCACCATGGCAGAAAGCTGGGCAGTGGCCAACCGAGGGATTGACCTCCCCACCGGTTCCAGTCTCCCCTGCAAGGCCCAAAAAGGTTCTTACCAGACCTTCCTACAGAGAAGAATTCTCCATGGAAGAAGGGATTACCAAACAGAGGCCTGCAGTGTGGATGGCGGGAGAATGTGCGCCTGCAAGGCCCCAAGTGGTTCTTACCCCACCTTCCTACAGAGTAGCAATCACCAACATGGAAGAAGGGTTTACCAAGGGGGCAGCTGCAAGTTGGAGAGCAAGGCAGTGTGATGAAACGGTTCCTGAGTTTAGAGATGTTCCATTCCTCGGGGGGGGCCAATTAAATGCCACCATTGTTGTCAACTTGGCCACAGAGCGTCAGAGTGCTTGGCTCCAGCCCCAATGCCACAAACATGCGCACCAACCACCATGGCGGTAAAGAGAGGGTCCCAGATGCCACCACAGAAGAGTCATCTGGGCCAACAACTTCTGGAAGAGGATCTCCAACTTAAAGTGAGGAAGTGTCCTACCAAGGGGGAGGCCTCGGAAGAGGAAAAGGGCAGACAATCTCCGGAGGAGGATCCCCAACTGAAGGTGACAAAGAGTCCAACTAAGGGGGAGGCCTCGGAGGGGGAAAAGCCCAACCGACCTCTGGAAGAGGACCCCCAACTTCAGGTGACGAAGAGTCCTACCAAGGGGGAGGCCTCGGAGGAGGAACAAGGCCAGCCATGGATGATTGGATCCAAGAGCCCAGAACCTATAGCACCTGCAGCAGAGAGCCCGAAACGGCCATGGGAAGAGGTCGCAATGGACTTCATCATGGAACTCCCAGACAGCAGTGGGCATAAAGTAATTTGGACTGTTATTGATTTGTTTTCTAAGCAGGCACACTTCATTGCTTGCTCAGGATTGACATCCGCAAACGAATTAGTGAAAATGTTTGTGAAACACATTTATCGCCTGCACGGAGTACCCAAGAGGATCAATTCAGACCGTGGAGTCCAGTTCACAGCCAAGTTCTGGAGAGAGGTCCTGAGATCCATTGGGTCCACACAAGAACTGAGCTCAGAGGTTCATCCCACCATGAACGGCGCAGCAGAGGGAGCCAAGGCGGTGGTGGAACAATACATCAGGTGTTTTGTGGACTATCAGCGAGACAACTGGTCGGACTTGCTACCCTTCGCCGAAGTGGCGTACAACGATGCGGTCCACAGCAGCAGAGGATTAGCGGGTTTCCAGATTACCAGAGGCATGGAAGTTGTTGCCATGCCTGAGTTGCCTAGAGAACCTCCTTCTTTCATGTCTTTGAGTGAATGGATGGACATGCTAAAGAAAGGATGGGAGAATACGAAGAAGGCTCTAGCAGTTGCGGCAGAAGCCTACCAGAAGCAAGATGATCAACATCGCTCGCTCCAAAACCCCTACCGTGTGGGGGACAATGTTTTTGTATCTACCAAATACATAAGATTAGAAATGCTTAGCAAGGAATTGGGTCCAAAATTTCTAGGTCCATTCCCAATAGTGAAGATAGTTAACTCAGTTACAGTTCAACTCAGTCTACCCAGAAGTCTAGGGGAAATTGACCCAGAATTTCATTGTAGCTTGTTGAAACCAGTAATTGGGTCTAACAGAAGAGCATCCACCCAAGCTCAATCTCCTCCTTTAGTGATGGAAGGGGAAACACAATCTGAGGTGGAAAAAATTGTAGATTTCAGGCTGAATAGGGGTTGCTTACAGTACTTAGTGCATTGGAAGGGTTACCCTTGGTCTGAAGCTAATTGGGTGAACAGTGGGAACCTAAAAGTGGAGAAGTTAGTAAAGCAATTCAATGGGAAGTTTCCCGAGAAGTCAAGAGGTTCCCCTGGGTGGAGAAGAGGTGGTTAATTTTGTTATGTTAACTTTTATGTTATTCTCTTTGCAGGAAATGTTTTTCTTTTGAGGAGAGGCCGCCTGTCAGGCCTGTAATTATATTCTTTTTAGGATCTTTGGCCTGCCACACTTTTTAATAATTTTCTATGCTGTTTCATTAGTGTAGTAGTTGGGAGGGGGGAATAGAAAGGAGTAGGATTGTGGAATGTATGTTGACATTCTTTTACAGAAGCCAAGGTCATCTTTTGTCTCCGCATCTCGACACCTGGCCGGAAGAAGATGGGTGTACATGATAGCGTGGAAGATGATGATTGGAACATGTGATGGATTTGTGGGTGTGGGGAGAGATCATGAACTTTCAACTGGGTGAACCCAGAGGATGTACTTCCAGAGTTGGAATTTCCATAGCCGTGCTAACATGCCTGCGGAATAAATTGCACCTTTAAGGATGTTTTGCCTTGGACAATGATTTATTTCTGTATGGTATTTAGAACCCTAACACATTGTCTTCCTCCTCCAAATCTTCAGCCTTACGTCGAGAAGTCAGCTTCCATGGGGTGACTTCAGTAGGGCCTCTTCTGCCCCGTATATTCTACCCATTGCCAGTAGGGCAGTTTTTAGGGGGCGTTTCTTTAAGCATATCACTAGAGGACGGGCTTCTTCCTGGTCTGCCTCCCAATACTCATCAGCAGCTGGCTCAACTCGAGTCCAGTGAATCCAAAACTTGGATTCCAACACTTTTACTGCGAGTGGAGAACACATGACCACAGTATATGGGCCCTTCCATCTAGGTTTCAAATTCTTCTCCTTTCCAGTGTTTTACCACACTCTGTCTCCCATCTGAATATTATGACTGGAAGTTGTTAAAAATGGTGGGGGTAAGGGAGACACAATACTGTTGGATTTCTTGTATTTACTTATTCAATTCTCCCACCATTTGATTCGCCCATGAGGACCCCAGCTGTCCTAGGTCCCTTATATGATTTTTCAAATTATGGCTTATAACCGGTGGCTGTCCAAACATCATTTCAAAAGGAGATAATTTAAGTTCTTTACATGGAGTACATCTCACAGACCAAACAGCTAAGGGTAAGGCATCTACCCATTTAAGGTGGGTTTCAAAACACACCTTATCTTTTCCTTAACAGTGCAATTCACACATTTGCTTAATTTCCTTCCTGAGTCCGTTAAAAGACCTCTTTCCCTATAATCAGCAGTATTGATATGCAAAGTAAGGAAGGCATACAGAGTCAGTTCAGATGTTCACCCTTTCATTCTTTGTTCTCTCTAATGCACGGATTAAAGCTAATATTCTGCTACTTGGCATTAGTGCCTTTTGAGTCAGGAGTGCCTGATATTTGTAAATTCTAGGGTTTGTTAACCATAAATGTCCCTTCATTTCTAAAATTCTTTGAATTGTGTGGCTGGTGTGCTGGTAGGCTGTCCGAAAGTCAATTTATTAGCTTCCTCCATTAGGAGAGGCGTGGTGGCTAGAATTTTTAGGCAATGTGGCCAGCCTTTTGCAACACAGTCCAGTTATTTAGATAGATAAGCCACATGTTCTTGCCAACTTCCTTTTTCTTATCAGAGCCTGAGATAATTCTGACTTTAGGGGCTTTGTACACTTTTCTGCTTTAAACCCCAAACAAAGAGTTCTTTTTCAACCCCCTTTGTAGATGCGTAAGGAGGTTTGCCTAGAAGCGCGAAATTTGAAAACCTCATTCTGCAATATCCTGCTGCACCTAAGAATTCTTGCAACTCTTTCCTGGTCATGGGTTCCGCAATTTGGCATACAGCTTCTTTTCGCTCATGTCCTATTACTCTTTGTCCCTGACTTATGGTGTACCTTAAGTGTTATGACACCACCACCACCACCCCAACGCACACACACTCCGAGCCACAGATAAGTTACAGGATTTATTTACAGACAGAACAGGTCCTTGGCAGCAATCCAACACAAATAAGCCTTCATAACAACTCGGCACTGATAGGCACTGGCAGCAATCCAGCTTGCCACGCTCACAAGACTTTTCTCCCACATTAGTTCATGCGTTGACTTCTGCAAAAGGGCGTGTGCACAAGCAGTCCTTTTATAGTCTGGAGAGGAGTCTAATTATCATCAGCTGAGCGCAATTACCTCCTGTAACTGCGCAATTGCTCCTGACGCCTATTAGCTCGCCGGTAGCGAGCATCCAACAACTCACTGCTGATGTCTGACTCACTGTCCCTTGTCTCCTCCCCACTGCTCCAAGGCATGACATCAGGAGCACCCTCCCTTTGGCTTTCACCACTGCTCCATGCCTCAGGCGCCTCCTGTTGGCCAACCAGCCTCTCTGATCCCTGCTCAGAGTCAGAACCCTGTCCAGGGTCCTCCACATCCTCCTGAGCCGACCCATAGGGACCCTCGCTGTCGGAGTCTGGTGGCAGCTCCTGCTGGGCCACAACACTTAAGTATTTAACTTGGGGCTTTTCCAGCTGAGCTTTTTGCCTTGGGGCATGATGTCCCTTGTCCATTAACAGATGAAGCAATTGATTGATTGGGGTTTTTTTTTCAACAAATCTCCTTCGTCTGTTTGGTTACTGAGATATTATCTACATATTGGAGTAGCAGATCTCCATCTTTGCAAGGCTGGAAATTTTCTAGGTCTGAGGCCAAGGCTTCGCCAAAAAGGTAGGTGAATTTTTAAATCCTTGGGGAAACCTAGTCCAAGCAAACTGCCTCTTTTGACCTGTTACTGGGTCTTTCCTACTCAAAAGCAAGCAGTTTTTAGTTGTCTCTATGTATTTGAGATGGTGAAGAAGGCGTAGGCGAACAGGCATGGCTAGAGGCTTTACTTGTATAATTATAGGTGCATGATGATACGCATGGCCTGGTGGATTCTTGAACCACCATTAGTCGCCATATCTCATCTGGGGGAGTGCCTCATCATTAGAGCCATTTTATTTTCCTCAAAGGACAGCTCCCATTTTGCATAGGATATCACGACCCAAAAGAGGAACTGGGCATTCAAGCATGTCTTGGGACATCCTTGTAGCCAGTGGCCTTTTTTCCTTACACCAATTACATCGACCTCTGCTTTGGGCTTTGGAATTATTTGACAATGCAACTGTCAACAATTCAGCTTTGCGTTGCATCCTGTAATGTTTCTTTCTTTCTTCTACTTTTCACAAAGACCTTTCATGCAATTTCCATTTTATTCAATCCACACAGACCTACATGCACAAATACCCTGAAACAACACTTTCAGACCTGGGGGAGGGTCTGTCCCTTTAAGTCTTCAATTTTTTTTTATTACCTGATAAATTTCTTACTTTTGCTCGAAGTTATGCCCGTTGTTCTATCTCCTTAAGCACTAGATTGTTAATACCTGTCTCTGCCCTGGTGTTGCGTTTCTAATTTACAATACAATGAAAATACAATAGCAGAGTTGGAAGGGACCTTGGAGGTCTTCTAGTCCAACCCCCTGCCTAGGCAGGAAACCCTATACCGTTTCAGACAAATGGCTAACCAACATCTTCTTAAAGACTTCAAGTGTTGGGGCATTCACAACTTCTGGAGGCAAGCTGTTCCACTGATTAATTGTTCTAACTGTCAGGAAGTTTCTCCTCAGTTCTAAGTTGCTTCTCTCCTTGATTAGTTTCCACCAGTGACGTGCAGTCAGGTGAGGCAAGTGAGGCACAGCCTCACCACTCTCATCATGAAAAAAAAAAGTAAAAGGAAAAAGCTGAGCTAGTTGCTGCCTCACCGTGGATGACTCTGCTTAACCTCACTGGTGCTCTCCCTCCCCAAGTGTAGTGACTTCCTCCCCAGGCCCCCATTCATTTCTCTCTCTCACACACACAGCTGGATAAAACTATATAAAAATCTAGCCCAGCTTCACTGATTACAAGTTTGAAAGGCAACGTGGCTCCACCTGCAATCAAACTACACTTGGGGAGGGAGAGCACAAGCGAGCACTGAGGAGACCACAGGAGGAGGCAGGAAGCCAGGCAAAGAGCCATGCTGTAGTACACACACTTCCCCCCAGCCTCTTTCTTTTGGAAGGCTCGGATCGGCTCCCCTCCGGCTTCTCTGCCTCTCCTCTCACCCCAGCCTGCCAGCAGGAGGTGGTGGGTGGGCTTTATTTTGTTCCAGGCATTTCCCACCCAGACAGCAGGCTGCATTTGCAATGGTGGAGGTGTTTGGGAAAGGCAGCAGGGGAATGTGGGGGTGGGGTGGCAGAGGAGCTGCTTTCAAGCCACTGGAAAAGATATTCAATCCAACTTTTGTGTGTGGGAGGGTTTGTTTGAGAGTGAGTGAAGAGGGAAGGGGTAGGAGAGATAGTCCAATCCAACTTCTGTGTGTGTGTGTGTGTGTGTGTGTGTGTGTGTGTGTGTGTGTGTGTGTGTGTTTGAGAGAGGGGGAGGAAGGGAGAGAGGGAGGAAGGAGGGGAAGGAGAAGAAAAAGAAAAAGAAAGAAGGAGCAAAGGAGAAAAACAAATGCTGCTGCTTTAAATTGGAACTGAGCATGCCTGGCTGTGGAATTCTGGGAGTTGAAGTCCACAAGTCTAAAAATATTTGAAACTCAGCACTGTGTCAGTGCCTCACCAGTCATAAACCTCACCGCACGTCACTGGTTTCCACCCATTGCTTCTTGTTCTACCCTCAGGTGCCTTGGAAAATAGTTTGACTCCCTCTTCTTTGTGGCAACCCCTGAGATATTGGAACACTGCTATCATCTCTCCCCTAGTCCTTCTTTCTATTAAACTAGACATACCCAGTTCCTGCAACCGTTCTTCATATGTTTTAGTCTCCAGTCCCCTAATCATCTTTGTTGCTCTTCTCTGCACTCTTTCTAGAGTCTCCACATCTTTTCTACACCGTGGCGACCAGAACTGAATGCAGTATTCCAAGTGTGGCCTTACCAAGGCATTATAAAGTGGTATTAACACTTCATGTGATCTTGATTCTATCCCTCTGTTGATGCAGCCTAGAATTGTGTTGGCTTTTTTGGCAGCTGCTGCAAACTGCTGGCTCATATTTAAATGGTTGTCCACTAGGACTCCAAGATCCCTTTCACAGTTACTACTGTTGAGCAAGGTACCACCTATACTATACCTGTGCATTTCGTTTTTGTTGCCTAAATGTAGAACCTTACTCTTTTCACCATTGAATTTCATTTTATTAGATAGTGCCCAATGTTCAAGTTTGTCAAGATCCTTCTGTATCTTTAGCCAATCATCTGGAGATCATATTGACCATTCTCTTATTTTCTTCAACCTCAGGATCTAATGTGGTATATTGCCTAAAGGTTTGATAAATGCATTCTAGGAATTCCCTGGATTTTCATCCTGTTTCTGTTGAATTTAATAGACCTTCCCTAAATTCTTAACTTTTGTTTGAATCCTAACAAAACTAAGGTCCAATAGTTTTGCAGCTGAATGTACTAAGGTTCCCAATCTAGTTCCTTCATTAACCATGTCCAGTCTGGATTTTTTTTACATGATCCGACTGCAAAGGCTTATTCATGGTTACCTTCACCAGCCTTCTTTTCTCTGGGGTTAATAAAATTTCCATCAAACCTTGTATGTCAGCCCAAGCAGACTGGTGAGTTAAGAAAAATGGATGCAAAAAGGACATGCATCTCATCTGGATTTTCTCTATAAGCAGGAATTTGATTTTTCCAATTATATAAATCAGCCATTGAGAATGGAGCATATATCCACACCTTACGTAGCTCCCCCTCAGCTTCTGGCAATAAAATTCCCTTAGGGGCAATTTGAGTTTTTATCTCAACTGCTCCCTTGGACCAGGTTTGTGGTCCACTTGATCTGTCCCTTCAATAACCTTTTCGGTTTTCTTTCTCCTGGCCCCACCTAATGGGACCGTTTGTTCATTCTAACCAATATCTGATTCCACCTTTTGTCTCCCTGGGTCTCCTACCCCTTCAGTGTCAACCACTTCATGTCAAGGCTACACAGGTGGAGGGCACTGATGTCAGAGAAAGACTCTCTCTTTCTCTTTTTAAACACTTAAACACATCAACAAAGACAAACATGCAAACTAAAACAGACAGGAACTAAATGTTTCGTTGAGACTCTCTTTTTCTTTTTCTTTCCTCCTTGAGGCTTGTATAATGGGGGTGAGGATAATTTCTCTGCCAGAGACTTTACTAAAACTTTCTCAAAGTTTTTTTTTCCAACATACATTGGAGAGGCGTTTGAGGAATGCTCCCCACCTTCCCATGTTCTATTTCTAACACAATGTCACCGACCTGGGGTGCCGGAATACCACAGTCGCCTTCAGGAACTGCGATGACTTAACCACCCACACAAACCTAGAGCCTCATTAAGATACGCCAGTTCCATTTGGAAGGGACACTATCCAGGGCTCAGGGGGGTGATCGGCCCCCCTCTTCCACTCCTAACCGAGTGGGTCTACAATTCTTTTGATACTTGCCTGCAGGTGTCTTCTTTCTCAGCTGGCGTAATTTTTATTAACTTGTCCTGATCCTGGTCAGATTCTTGGATCGGTGGTGTCCTCTGGATGCCCAAGAGAGGTCATCAGCCCTCTTCCAGAGAAAGGTCTCAGTTAGCGCCTGAAGACGGGCGAGATGGCCTCGATGGGGCACCGGTTGGTCCGTTCCATCCTCAGCGAAATATCACTCTAAGTCCTGCCACTGTCGCCAGAATTGTTGCAGAAAATGACAGGCTTTAGACTTCTCAGGATACAGGAGGAGTTTATTTGGCAGCCAGGTTCAGAAAGTTAGCCCATGGCTAACGTTGCGAATTTCTGAACGACCTTCATTATCGAAGCACGCATTCTTATACATTCTCAAAGACAGTGTAACACGGAAACACTTAACTCATTTCTTATTGGTTACCTTGAGGAAAAAGCCTTATAAGGAGATGGGGGGGTCTTACTTCTCCTTTTGTTACAGGTATGGACTATGTGCCATTAACGAACTTTAATTGAACCTTGTGGTTTTGGACTTTTGACATAGGGACATTTGCTGGAACATGTTGTGGTTGAAGGCTAATGACATTTCCCTGTCCCTTTAAGCAAGCTTCTAACTGTCCCTTTTATGCCACGTCTTCATTCTTATATTTTAATCCATATTTTATTCTACTTTACAACCTCACCAAAGCCCAATGTTTGGAGTATGTCCAAGCTCTTTATAGGCTAAAGAGTGCAAACTTGTCAGATTCCAGAGGGAGCCATAGGGCAGGGCTGCTATGGAAAAGGCATACAGGTAGTCCTTGACTTACAACAGTTCATTTAGTGAATGTTCAAAGTTATGACACTGAAAAAAGTGACTTATTACCATTTTTCTCACTTACAATCATTGCAGCATCCTCATGGTCATGTGATTAAAATTCAAATGCTTGGCAACTGGTTCATATTTATGATGGTTGCAGTGTCCCAGGGTCACATGATCACCTTTTGAAACCTTCTGACCAGCAAAGTCAATAGAGAAGCCAGATTCATTTAACAACTGTGTGACTAACTTAACACCTGCAGTGATTCACTTAACAACTCAGGGAAGAAAGGTCTTAAGATGGGGCAAAAACCACTTAACAAATGTCTCACTTAGCAACAGAAAGTTTGGGTTCAATTGTCATAAATCGAGTACTACCTGTACTTCCTAGGTCCCACTAGAAGGGAACATTCAAAGGGAAGAGACTAAGAGCATGCACATTTTGTCTGACCTGGTGGAATACACTCAGGGAGCTATACAGAGCTCCAAATATGATAACCAGCACCTTAAATTGCACCCAGAAAGAGATTTATTTATGATGGTTGCAGTGTACCGAGATCACGTGATCCCTTTTTGCAACTTTCTGATGAGATGCCTACTTTTGGACCTGGCCCTGAGATAAGTCCCTGGATGGTGTGGGACTCAAAGGTCGAAGCCCAGAAAAATCAAGGTGTGGACAATTTCATAGTGGAGAAAGATATTGGAAACAAAAGCCAGGCTTCCTCAGGATACGTCGCAGAGGTTGACCATCCAGAGGATGAGGTGAGACATGTGGGGGACGCCCCCAGGGGTTGTAAAGTATGTAGACCAGGGTGGACAGTATACAACACTCTTAGGAAAACCTCTGAGATATAGTCAGTTACCAGGATGGGTAACAAGCCTACAGGAGGCAAAGAACAAAGGGATGAGATCCCAGATAACAAATCTAAAACTGGAACAAAAGAAAAAAGAAAAAAAAAGGGGGGGGGAAGGAGAGACTCAATGGAACGTTTAGTTCCTGTGTTGTTTTAATTTGCATGTTTGTCTTTGTCGATGTGTTTAAGTGTTTTTTTTTTTTAAGAGAGAGAGTCTCTGACATCAGTGCCCTCCCCCTGTGTATCTTTGACATGAAGTGGTTGACACTGAAGGGGTAGGAGACCCAGGGAGACAAAAGGAGGAATCAGATACCAGTCAGGAAGAACAAACGGTCCCATTAGGTGGTGGCAGGAGAAAGGAAACCAAAAAGGTTCCTGAAGGGACAGATCAATTGGACCACAAACCCAGTTCAAGGGAGCAGTTGAGACAGAATCCAATTGCCCCTAAGGGAAATTGTATTGCCAGGAGCTGAGGGGGAGCTACGTAAGATGTGGGTGTATGCTACATTCTCAATGGCTGATTTATATAATTGGAAAAATCAAACTCCTCATTATAGAGAGAATCCAGATCAGAGGCATGCTCTTTTGTGCCCATTTTCTGAACTCACAAGCCTACTTGGGCAGACATACAAAGTCTGATGGAAATTTTATTAACTCCAGAGGAAAGAATGATGGTGAAGGGAACCATAGACAAGGCTTTGCAGAAGGATCATGCAACAGATCTGGACTGGACATGTATACTGGAGGAACCAGATTGGGAACCTCAGTCCATTCAGCTGAAAAACTATTGGACCTTAGTTTGTTAGGACTCAAACAGGGGCTCCCAATAGAACTTAGGGAAGGTCTATCACATTCAACAGAAACAGGATGAAAATCCAGGGGAATTCCTAGAATGCATTTATCAAGTCTTTAGGCAAAATACCAAATTAGATTCTGAGGTCGAAGAAAATAAGAGAATGGTCAATATGATCTTCATTGGTCAGCCTGCAGATGACATTAGGGCCAAATTACAGAAGACAGAGGGAGGCCCAGGAAAGGCGATCTCTGAACTTGTGGAATTAGCATACAAAGTGTATATTAATCAGGCTCAAATCTCAGAGAAGAAGGAACTTCAAAGGGCAAGAAGAAATGCAATTTTTCGGGGGGGGGGGGCAAGTCGCGACAATACGATGTGCAATCTCAATGCTCTGAGATCACAATCGACACTTTTGCCACTGGGGGGGGGGGGGGGTCCAAACGGATCTAAACTGTCCCGAAGAGACAGTGAACAGGAAGAATACGTCTTGCTAAACTCGGTGATATCGCAAAATCTCCGAAAGAAGCAAGAGAAATTTCTTCAAGCCGGTGACAAAAAATCCAGCCAAGACTGATGAAGTCGAGGCGGCCCCAAAACACAAGGAATGGAAAGTGAAAGTGTTTCCAAAACAATCTTCATTGTTTTAAAAGAGAGACTGCCTATAAAAACGTAAAAAATGATTTAAATTGAAGAATAGAAGATTTAAGTGGCGAAATTAATCTTGCAATGGTTCTGGACAGTGGCTATCCCATTTTCTTATATGCTATCTTCATGGATGAAACCTTTACAAGGTTTTTAAAATGTACGGATTACGTCTTCTGTTTCTATCCTTTTTTTCTGTGACACTCGGTGATTTATAAACCAAAGTTTTCCTCTTTCATCGCTGTGAGTATTATTATTTTTTAATTCATTTAAAGACTGGACCTCTTTTTCTAATTTGAAATACAAAACAGATATAAAAAGAAATATCTTAAAAGTGCTACGTGCCGGGAGGTTTTGTTGATTGGAGCTTTGTGTATTCAAGCAGAACTTTTCCCTTTCTTCGCGGTTTTTTTTTTTAATATATTTTTATTATTTTTACATTTAAAACAATGCAATACCGCGGAGTCGGAGTGACCATACATTCACATTATGTACAGCTAGTTTCAACCATTAACAGTTAATCTACTTAATACATTGTCTGTCCTTCTATCCAATCACAATATATACATTTGTTCCAGTCTTGTCATCTTGTCTTATACCAATCATAATATCTGTTCCATACTTCAAAATATTCTGATTCCCCTTTATTTTTAAGTTCAAGAGTGAGCCTATCTGCTTCTGCACAGGCCAACACTTTTCTGATTGTATCAAGCTCTGATGGTGTATTTTCTTTTTTCCAATACTGTGCATAGGTTATGCGCGCTGCAGTTAGTATATGTATAATTAAATAAAGTGTATCTTTCTTAAACCCCTCCGGTATTATGCCTAGGAGAAAAGTTTCTGGTTTAAACATAATTTGTTCTCCCACCATTTGTTCTAACCATGACTGAATCATTTTCCAATATTTTTTTGCCTCATTGCACGTCCACCAGATATGATAGAAAGTGCCTGGTGTTTTTTTACACTTCCAACAATTTGGGGCCAGATTTTTGAACATTTTGGAAAGCTGTGCTGGAGGGAGATGCCATCTGTAGAACATGTTATAAAGATTTTCTTTATACGCCGTAGCCAATGTTAGTTTCTGATTAAGTATCCAAAGTTTTTCCCACTTAGCCAATTCCACATTGTAACCGAAATTTTTGGTTTCTTTCACATGTTCCTCCTCTAGTTTATATTCCAACTAGAATCTATACAGCACTTTGATTAGTCTGTTTTCTGTCTGTATCAAAAGTTTATCTAATATTGTGTAGTGTTTGGCAATACCTTCGTTCTTTCTATCCTGTGCATACCTTGATTGCATCTGTAAATAAGACCACCATTCTACTTGTACTCCTTGTGATGTCAATTCTGATCTGGTTTTGATCTCCCCCCTGCCTGTTCAATAACTCTTTATATGTGACTATATTTTCCATGTTGATTAAATTTGGGTGTATGTATGCTTCCATCATAGATAGCCAAATAGGTATTTTGGTATAGTGGTCATGTTTAATTTTGTTCCATATTAGTAACAGAGATTGTCTGATGTAATGTCTACTAAAATATTTGTGTGCAGATCCTTTTTCATACCAGAGGAAGGCATGCCAGCCTGCTTGGAGGTCATGCCCTTCCAATTTGAGTAATCTTTTATTTCTCAGCATTATCCATTCCCTTAGCCATGTTAGTATGGCCACAGTATAATAGAGTTCCCAATCTGGTACGCCAAATCCTCGCTTTTCCTTAGTGTCTTGCATAGCCTTAAGTTTTATTCTTGGTTTTCTTCCCTGCCAAATAAATTTCGAAACCAATTGATTTAAAACCTTGAAGACACCTTTTTCTAATTTAATGGGTATATTCTGAAATAGGAAAAGAAATTTTGGTAATATATTCATTTTTATCACTGCGATCCTGCCCATCAGGGACAGTTGTAGGTTTTTCCATCTATCTAGATCTTTCTTAGTTTTATTAATCAAATTAGTATAATTATCTTCTTTGATGGTCACACACCTCGCAGATAAATGTATACCAAGATATTTAACTTTTTTGACAATTTGGATACCCAATTTCTTTGTTAACTCCTGTTTTGCTTTTGATGTCATATTTTTAGTCAGCATTTTGGTCTTTGTCATATTTATCTTTAGACCCGCTATTTCCCCATACTCTGTCAATTCCTCAATGAGTTTCGTACCAGACTTTATAGGATCTTCTAGCACAAACACTAGATCGTCCGCAAAGGCCTGTAACTTAAATTGCTCCTTTTTGATTTCTAGTCCCTTTATCTGTACCTCTTTATGTACATTCCTGGCTAGTACTTCTAGGGTTAGTATAAACAGCAGGGGGGATAGGGGGCAACCTTGTCTTGTACCTTTCTGGATTACAATACTTTGTGTTAATTTACCATTGATTATTACTTTGGCTTTTTGGTTTGTATAAATTACTCTGATCGTGTTTATAAATTTATCCCCACAATACATGTATTCTAATTGTTGGTGCAAAAATTCCCAGTTGACATTATCAAATGCCTTTTGGGCATCGAGAAAGATTAGTGCAACCTGTTTGTCATTGTGCACTTCATAATATTCAAGAATGTTCAACATAATTCTCATATTGTTTTTAATTTGTCTTCTGGGGAGGAATCCGTTTTGATCTGTATGGATGAACGATGTAAGAAATTTTTTCAACCTTTCTGCTATTATTGAGGCAAAGATTTTGTAATCTACATTAAGCAATGAGATTGGTCTGTAGTTTTGTATAAACACCTGGTCTGTGTCCACCTTAGGTAATAATACAATATTAGCCTCCGTCCATGATAACGGTGACTTCGCCTCTTTCAACACAGCGTTATAGACTTCCAACAACGTTGGGACAAGTATATCCTGGAATTCTTTATATATTTCCGCTGGCAACCCATCCGGCCCTGCAACTTTATTATTCTTTTGTCTTTGTATGGCCTCGATTATCTCTGATGTTTTAATGTCCTCATTGAGCACGTCCTTAACCTCCTCTGGTACCTTTGGCAGATCTGACTTTTCCAAGTACTGTAATATTCCTTCCTTTGTATGGTCTCGGTTTTCTCTATATAATTGTTCATAGAACTCTTCGGTAATCCTTTTCTTTTCCTCTAGTTGGTAGCAGATCTCGCCTTTTTCATCTTGTAGTTTATTGACCCAATTTTCTTGCTTTTGCTTCCTCAACCTATAGGATAGCCACCGCCCCGGTTTATTTGCATTCTCAAAGAAGTTTTGTTTTGCTTTTTTTATAGATTGTGCCAATTTTGCTTTTTCAAATATAGCCAATTCATGTTTAATCAGTTCCATATTTCCTTTTATACTTCTGTTCTGCGGTTTCTTTTGCAGTTCACTCTCTAAATTTCTATACCTTTCTTTCAGCTCTTTTATTTTTAGATTCTCAGTTTTTTTCTTCCTGGCTGTGGCTGATATTGTGACCCCTCTTATAAATGCCTTAGTTGTATCCCATAAGTTTTGTATGGATGTATCTCCTGGCCCGTTTTCTTTGAAGAAAAATCTTAATTCTTGGTTAACTCTTTTAATATATTCCTGATCTTTTAGAATTGATCTATTGAGTAACCAACGATAACTGCCCTTTTGTTTTTTCCAAATAATCCTCATGGGATTGTGGTCAGCCCATAGGTTGGGTTCTATATCTAGGTTTAAGGTTTAAGGTTTATTTGGATTTATATGCCGCCCTTCTCCAAAGGACTCAGGGCGGCGTACAACATTAAAAACACACATCACAAAAGTTAAAAAAAGATTAAACACAATTCCAAAAAGACCAAACCGATTTTTTTTAAAAAAAGAAGAAACAGTACATTTAAAATAAATTAAAATTAACATTAACATTAACAGGCCAGGCCGGCTTGCTGGAAAAGCCAACTTTTTAGGGCGCGTCGGAAGGACCGGAGGTCAGGGATTATGCGGAGCTCCGGGGGCAGCTCATTCCAGAGGGAAGGCGCTCCCACAGAGAAGGCTCTACCCCTGGGGGTCACCAGCCGACACTGCTTGGCCGACGGCACCCTGAGGAGGCCAACTCTGTGGGTTCGTACTGGACGGTGGGAGGCTACTGGTGGCAGTAGGTGGTCTCGCAGGTACCCTGGCCCTAAGCCATGGAGCGCTTTAAAGGTCATAATTAATACCTTGAATCGCACCCGGAAAACAACCGGCAACCAGTGCAGGCCGCCTAAAAGGGGTGTGACATGGGAGCACCTAGGTACCCCCATGACAACCCGCGTGGCCGCATTCTGGACCAGCTGAAGCCTCCGGGTGCTCTTCAAGGGTAGCCCCATGTAGAGAGCATTGCAGTAGTCCAGGCAAGAAAAGACGAGGGCATGAGTGACTGTGCACAGAGCATCCCGATCCAGGAAGGGGCGCAACTGGCGTACCAGGCGAACCTGGTAAAAGACCCCCATGGTCACGGCCGTCAGGTGTTCTTCTAAACTAAGCCGCATATCCAGGAGGACTCCCAGATTGCGAGCCTTCTCTGAGGGGGCTAAAATTTCTCCCCCTATCATCAAAGATGGAACAAGATGTACAAATCGGGATGCCGGGAACCACAGCCACTCAGTCTTGGAGGGATTGAGCTTGAGTCTGTTACTTCCCATCCAGATCCGCACAGCCTCCAGGCATC
Source organism: Natrix helvetica (assembly GCF_964273705.1). Classification (NCBI taxonomy): domain Eukaryota; kingdom Metazoa; phylum Chordata; class Lepidosauria; order Squamata; family Natricidae; genus Natrix; species Natrix helvetica. The sequence continues at coordinate 46,446,557 of NC_138555.1, forward strand.
GGGACATCACATCGAGGGCATCATTTGGGTGGTTTGGGTAGAGATGAAAAGTTGGGTATCATCAGCATATTGATGATACCGTACCCCAAAACCACGGATGATCTCGCCCAGTGGTTTCATGTATATGTTGAACAGGAGGGGTGAGAGAACCGACCCCTGGGGCACCCCACAAGTGACGCACCTGGGGGTCGATCTCTGCCCTCCAGTCAACACAAACTGCGACCGATCCGACAGGTAGGAGGAGAACCACCGTAAAACGGTGCCCCCCACTCCCAACCCCCCGAGTCGTCGCAGTAGGATACCATGGTCGATGGTATCGAAAGCCGCTGAGAGGTCTAATAGGACCAGGACAGAGGAACAGCCCCTGTCCCGGGCCCGCCAGAGATCATCGACCAACGCGACCAGTGCCGTCTCTGTGCTGTACCCGGGCCTGAAACCCGACTGAAACGGATCCAGGTAGACAGCTTCATCCAGGTACTGGGGAAGCTTACGTGCTACCACACTCTCGACAACCTTCACTACAAAGCGAAGGTTGGAGACCGGACGATAGTTGGCTAAAGAAGCTGGGTCCAGGGAAGGCTTCTTGAGGAGGGGCCTCACCACCGCCTCCTTCAAGGCAGTGGGAAAGAACCCCTCTCTCAATGAAGCGTTGGTAATCGCCTGGAGCCAGCCTCGTGTCACCTCCCGGGAAGCCAAAACTAACCAAGAGGGACACGGGTCCAGCACACAAGTGGCAGCACTGAGTCCCCCCATAATCCTGTCCATGCCTTCGGGGGTCACAGGGTCAAACTCATCCCAGATTGACTCCTCAAGAATCATCCCCGTCGGCTCGCCCGAATCTACCCAGTCAGAGTCCAAGCCTGTCCGGATCTGAGCGATTTTATCCTGCAGATACTGAACAAATTCTTCAGCCCTACCCTGCAAGGGGTCTTCCCCAGTTCCTTGGTTAAGTAAGGAGCGGGTCACCCTAAACAGGGCGGCTGGGCGGTTATTTGCGGATGCAATAAGAGCGGAAAAATATTGCCGTTTTGCCGCTTCTATCGCCACTAAGTAGGATTTTATATAAATTCTTACTAGTGTTTGATCAGATTCGGACCGGCTGGCCCTCCAGCCACTCTCTAGGCATCTTTTCCGGCGTTTCATCTCCCGGAGCTCTCCGGTAAACCAGGGAGCCATCCGGGATCGACACCGGGTCAGAGGCCGCAAAGGCACAACACGATCCAAAGCCCCAACGGCAGCTCTATCCCAGGCTCCCACTAGGGCTTCGGTCGAGTTGTGAGCAAGGGATTCAGGAAAAGTCCCAAGCTCCATCAGGAACCTTTCGGGGTCCATCAGGTGCCTGGGGCGGAACCATCTAGTCGGTTCCCCCTCCCTGTGGCGAGGGGTAGCGGTATGGAAGTCAAGCCTGATGAGGAAATGATCAGACCATGACAAGGGTTGAATAGAAATATCCCCTAAATCTAGGTCATTCATTCACTGCCCAGAGACAAAAATCAGGTCGAGCGTGTGTCCCACATTATGGGTGGGGTCTTGAATTAACTGAGTTAGGTCCATAGCTGTCATGGAAGCCATGAACTCCCGAGCTGACTCGGATGTCTCGCCAATGGAGGGCAGATTGAAATCCTCCAGGACCATGAGCCTGGGGAAATCAACCGCCAATCCAGCTAATACATTCAGCAGCTCCGGCAGGGCCGATGAAACATAGCAGGGAGACAGGTATGTAACAAAAAGGCCCACCTGAGCTCCAAGACCCCACTTCACAAAGAGGGACTCACACCCGCCTATCTGAGGCACAGTGACCTCATGAGGTCTGAGACTTTCCCTAATAACCACCGCTACCCCCCCCCCCCGCCCCTGCCCTGGGCTCTCGGCTGGTGAAACGCCCGGAAGCCTGGTGGGCATAGTTCGCTAAGGGGCACCCCCCCTCATGGCCCAACCAGGTCTCCGTAATGCACGCCAGGTCCGCTCTACCCTCCTGTATGAGGTCGTAAATGAGGGGAGCCTTATGACCACAGACCTGGCATTAAGCGACACCAGCCGGAGGCCAGGGTCCTGTAATCCCGAGCACCCAGGGGTGCAAGAAGGGCGATGAGGGTCAGAACGCGCGATTGCTCTCAAACAGCAAACCCGCGTCCTCCGAACATCATTTGGCCCTCGGCCCCCACCATATCTGCCTCTCCCACAAACAGTAGAGATGGTGAACTCCCCAATGGAATGGCTTAATGTCTCCCCCGGAATCCCAGCCCTTCCTAGCCCTCCCAACCCGCGCCCATTAGTTAGCGCTGGCCTGTGCCCTGGCAGACTCCCCCCCAAGCCTGTCTGAGCCATCCGAATCAACCCCCCCTCCCTCCCCTTAAAATTTGGTTTAAAAGCCCCTGTAAAAAACCCTTAAGAAGTCTCTTCTTCGCATGCCACCTCTCAGGATCCCAAGATCCGTCATTAAGGAAGTGTCTTGATAGGTCAGAAGGCCATCCCCGGGAAAGGGGGAGTTCCCGGAGGGAATAAAGTTCTGTCGGAGTATAGCATAGAGGAGAGTGTGGCATCAACCAAACGGGATGACATCATGGGGAGATGGAATGAGGAGATGACATGTCCACAGGGGGGCAGCCGGCAGTGTTCAAGGGGGTAGCAGGAAGCTTATGTCCATCATAAGAATTGTCGATGTTGCCGACAATATGTAAGGGTAACGGCCAGCTGTCCAAAATCGCAGCAGATGCTAGCTTGCGAGGTGGTAAAGCGGCCAGTGATGTCGGCAATGAGGACAGCGGCGGCATCGGCGGCTGCTCCAACTCCGACTCCAACAGCTAAGCTCCACCCACGCCAGCCGCACTCACATCCATCGCCAGGGCCGCACTCCATTGACCCAGTCCATAATATCACAGGAGGGGGGCCAGATGGCCAAATGGCACAGAATGGTGGCCCAGGCAATGGCAGTAATACCAGGGGGGGCACAATGAAGCACCCCCCCTCCAGCCACGCCCACGCCAGCTCCCGAAGCCATCTTCCGCTGGCGTTAGTATCCATGCCAGCTGCCTCAGCCACTCCCCGCTGATCTAAGTTATCATGTTCACAAGCAAGGAGGAGAGGGGGGGGGGGGCAACCGGGATAACACCACATCTATCTCCTTCACTTCTGAAATTAACTCCATCGGCAGCCGGACCATATCTATCCTTGACCAGGATTCGTGTCTACTCGAGTAGAAGGTATATTGCTTTCCCTCTGGACATCTTTCTCGCCATACATCATACAGATTAAGTTCTTCAGCCATTTGGAAGAATGACCTTGGCAAAGTTCTCCTAGCTCCTTTTCTCTTCTTTCCACTTTTATAGTCCCGTTTCGGGTCAACTATTGCATTGAAGTCACCCAGTAAACAAACATTTTCGTTTCCCATCTCTCGAATAATGCTATGTAGTCTATGATAGAAATTTTCCTGGCCTTCATTAGGTGCATATATGACAACCAGTGACACCTTTTTTTGGTTTAACATTATTTCTACGATTAATATTCTCCCTTCCTCATCATGATAAATTAGTTTAGTCTGGATCGTGTCTTTGACATATAATGCTATTCCTCTTTTCTTTTGGTCAGCTAGTGCCGTGTAAAGTTTACCCAATCTAGGACTTTCTAAGATCTGGATCTGTCTTTTAGTCATATGGACCTCTTGCATTGCAATTATATCGTAGTTCATATGTTTTAATTTATTAAATATTGTTTTCCTCCTCTGGGGTAAGTTTAGGCCATTAATATTCAATGATAGAATCTTGATTTCTCCCGACATACTTCTATGTGTATTTAGGTCGTGTGCTTCTTGTTGCCCTTATTTCTCTCACTTCCTTTGGTTCTTCCCCTTTTTCGTCTAGAACAACTACTTTCTCCTTTCGTGTCTCCACTGGTTCCTTTTCTCTTCTTATCTGTGCCCTGGGTCCTTGCCTCCTTGCTCCCGACTGTTCTCCTTCGTCTTTCTCATCCTCCTGCCCAACAAGAGTATTGTAAAAATCTTCCGCTTGTTCTATCGTGTCTATTCTGAATCTTCTATCTCTCCAAGTTACCAGTACGCATCAGCCATCTAAAGTTAATTTCAAATTTGTTCAGGACAGATGTTAAAAATTGATAGGGCCTTCTTAATTCTCTAATTCTCCTCGGTAGCTGTTTTAGAACTGTTAGTTGTCATTGGTTGTAAATTATCGGGTCGTCTCTTGTTCTATTCAGCACCTCGTCACGTATTGATTTTTTTACAAACTTTACATGAACTTCTCTTGGTAAATTATTCTTTTTTCCGTAATTTGTCTGCATTCTCTGCGTCTCGTCGATCTCACTTGCCATCTCATCCTTTTCAATTCCCAAAGCCTTTGCCATAAGGTCTGCCATCGTGTCTGGTAAATCCTCGCCTTTTTCTTCCTTTACGTTCTGGAACCGTAGGAATTGGGCTGCTTTCTCAGATTCTAATGCGAGGACCGTTAACTCAAGTTCCTTGTTTGCCTGGATCAGCCTAGAACTCAGCTGCTCCATTTTTTCATCCTCCTTTTCCAACCTTCCTTCTATTACATTTATTCTTTGTTCGTGTTTATTGATCTGTTCCTGGAACTTCTCAAATTTATTGTCCATCTTCTGCATTCTCTCCTTTAATTCTACAGTATCATTCCTTATTTCTCTAATATCCTTTTTAAGTTCTTCGTGATTTTTAGCCATTGCCTCCTGCATGGTCTGTAATATCATCTGCAATTCCTTAGTTGAATTGGATCTTTCTCTCTGGAGCATATCCTCTGAAGATCTTTGGTTCAAAGGACTGTCAGCCACTAGGGATGGCTGGGATGCTGGCTTCCTCCCCGTGCCAATTTTCGTTAAATTTGTACTACTTGTCATTTTTTTGGAAGAATTGGATCCCTACTTTAATTTTTCTCCAGAACTCCCACTTTCTTCTCTCCCTCGTAACTTTCTCCAGTCCTCCTTCTTTCTTTCTTTCTTTCTTTCTTTCTTTCTTTCTTTCTTTCTTTCTTTCTTTCTTTCTTTCTTTCTTTCATCTTACTGGTCATCTACCCCCCCCCCCCCGCTTATCATCAATTACTTACCATAGACTATCTGCCTTTTACCGCCCACCATGGACTGCCTCCTGGCCTTCATCCACCTATCATCTGACCCATCATCTGACCACCTGACCATCTTTTCATCTAGATGTGACTATAGGCACTGCAATCCCCTCGTATGGAACCCTGGCTTGTTGACTCACTTAACATCGACAGCACCCTGGCCCTGTTATAGCTTTTTCCATCATATATTTGAGGTCAGACTTGCTCCTACTGCGGGAGTCCCCCCTCTCGCAGGTATGGCCCTTTGCCCTCTCAAGGGCCCACCTTGATGACGGGTTCGTTAACCCAGAGAGGTGGAGGAAGCGTAAACTCAGGGGGGTTTTAACAAAATGTTTTTTATCTGTTTTAGGGGGCTCCAGGGTGGGTGGGAGGGTTAATCAGGCCAGGAGGGGGACCAGTGCCAGGCGAACAGGTGAGGTCAGGAGGGGAGTGAGCGGAGTGGGGGGGGAGAGGGAGAATGATATTCCGATAGAGGGTTGTCCTATTCCAACGGTCGTGGGGAGGGGTGGGTGCGAGGATGGAAGAAAATCTCGTAGTCGGTTGGGAGACCGTGGCTGTTGGACACGCCCGGTCGCTTGTACCAACCCCGCAGTCTAGGTGGCCAGGACCTACAGAGCCAGGGCCTGAGGCTGATGCTTTGCAATGCAAGGTCCGTTGTTAACAAGGCCCCCCTCGTTAATGAGTTGATCTCGGAGGGGGAGCTGGACCTTGCAGGGATAACGGAGACCTGGTTGGGCCACGAGGGTGGTTTACCCCTCGTGGAAATGTGCCCACCGGGCTACCGTGCATTTCATCAGCCGCGGGCCCTGGGTAAGGGTGGTGGGGTGGCGGTAATTATACGGGAGAGTCTGGAACCGAGGGAGTTCACTGTGCCACAGATATCCGGGTGTGAGTCCCTTGGTGTGAAATGGGGCCCAGGGAGGCAGTTGGGCTTGCTGATTGTATACTTGGCTCCTCGCTATGCATCAGCAGCCCTGCCTGAGCTCCTCGAGCTGATCGCAGAGACGGCGGTTGAGACCCCCAAACTTCTGGTTATGGGGGATTTCAACCTGCCGTCGACGGGTGAAGCATCCGAGGTGGCTCGGGAGTTCATGGCTTCCATGACAGCCATGGACCTGACCCAACTAATTCAGGGCCCCACACATGAGGGTGGCCACACGCTGGACCTTGTTTTTGTCTCTGGACAGTGGACGAGTGATCTGGGAATAGGGGATTTGGTTATTACCTCTGGTAGTTCCCCGGTGTTCCAGGATCTCTGAAAGATATAATTCAGTGGTTCTGAGATCTCATCTGCTAGTTCCTTCAGAACCCTGGGGTGTAATCCACCCGGTCCTGGAGATTTGAACTCGTCTAGGGTAGACAGGTGCTCACTTACCATTTTCTTCCCTATTTCAATTTGTGTTCCTAATCTGATTTTTGTGGTGCTGCTTTTGATAGGTTGGACTGTTTTATCCTTTTGTGTAAAGACAGATGCAAAACATGAGTTAAATAGTTCTGCTTTCTCCCTGTTGCTTGTCACCTTCTTGCCACTTTCTCCCAGCAATGGACCAATTGTTTCCTTAACTTTTTTCTTGTTTTTAACATGTTGGAAGAAGCTTTTTTTGTTAATTTTTACTTTTGTGGCAAGCCTTTCTTCATTGTGAGCCTTAGCTTTCCTCACTTCATCTTTACAGGCTCGGGCTATTTGCTGATATTCTGCCTTAGTTATGTCCCCCTCCTTCCACTTTTTATACTGACCTCTTTTGTCTTTCAGTTTGTCAGATAGTTCTTTATGCAGCCATGCTGGTTTCTTTTGGGAGCTGTTATTTTTCTTCTTCATTGGTATTGTGCTAGATTGGGCTTTTGTAATCTCATTTTTCAAAATTTCCCAAGCTTCTTGAGTTGTTTTCCCCTTGAGGATTCTCATCCATGGAATTTTTCCCAAGCTCTCTCTAAGTTTATTGAAATTAGCTTTCTTAAAGTCCAAGACTCTAGTTTGACTGTGTTCTACTACTTGTGTTTGGATAATGTTGAATTCCAATATTGCATGGTCACTTGCCCCCAGGGTTCCTATAGCTTCAGCACCTTCTACCATTTCCTCTCTGTTAGTGAGAATTAAGTCCAATATGGCTGATCCCCTTGTTCCCTTCTCTACTTTTTGGAAAACAAAGTTGTCTGCTAGGTTTGTTAGGAACCTGTTGGATCTTCCACTTGGTGCAGAGTTTGTTTCCCAGTTGATGTCAGGGTAGTTAAAATCCCCCATTACTATTGTGGTGTGCTTCCTACATACCTTAGTTAGCTGACTAGCAAAAAGTTCATCTACTTCCTCTGCTTGGTTGGGTGGCCTGTAGTATAGACCTATGGCAATGTCATTTTCCCCACAACCTTTAATATTGAGCGAAATGCATTCAAGATATGTATATAAGATATACACATTCAAGATATGTTTATAATATGTATAAACATTTGAGTTAAGATACTAGAGTTAATATGAATTATACTTGACGGTAGAAGAGATGCACAAAAACCGTTTGTAACCAACTGATACAATTTCTACAGGATGTAAAGAAGGAGGATTTTTATGTTTGTTTTAAAAATTAAAAATAAATAAAGAAGTTTTTGGCAAAAAAAAAAAAAGAAATGCAATTTTTCTCGCCGAGGCTCTTAGACAGGAAGAGTGGGAGGCCAGGGGAACTGCTGGAAGAATTGTACGAGGAGGTTGTTTGTGGGGGTCGGTAGCTGGCAAAAGGGAAGAGGGTTAATGTCTACACAGAGAGTAAATATGCATTTGGAGTTTTACATGCTCATGGGGCTATTTGGAAAGAAAGCGCTCACTGATTTTGTCACTCAATACATGCTGGCAAAAGGCACACATGCTGTTGTTAATCAAGTCACTGCAGCCTGTCTCCATTGTGCACAAAACAACCCAAAGACAGGATGGAAACTTCCTCTGGGAGTCCTTCTACAGGGCTCATACCCAGGTGCTGTGTGGCAAATAGATTTCCCCAAATTTCCCTGGAAACTGGGATTTAGATATCTCTTGGTTATGTGTGTACTTTTTCTGGGTGGGTTGAGGCTTTTCCATGCCATACAAACAAGACTAAAGAAGTAGCCTGTATCCAAACTCTGTCAGGAAGCCCACCTGCACTGGCCGCAGGCCATTCCCAAAGCTTTGCTACAACTCAGAATTGCCCCACGAAAATGTAGTAGCCTTAACCCCTTTGAACTTCTGTATGGACGTCCCTATTTGTTCTATAGTATAAGTGGGGAGGCTATGCATTTGGTGGGGGAGGAGACCCTTCATCAGTGTTCTGACCCCCCTCTTCGTACACCAAAGCACTCCAAGACAAGAATACTGCTAGATGATTTATTCACAGTAAATTAACACACTGACTAGACCTTGGCAACAATCCAGACTTCCAAGATAAGAAACAGACACGAGAGCTTCTCCAGCGTTGGTAATTAAGTTGAATCATGCAACCAGCCTCCTCACAAAGTCTCTCCTTATATACTATCTTGAGAGGAGCCTAATTACAACCACCTGGGTCCAATTATCTTCTGTATCTGCGTAGTTGTTCTCTATGTCTATCAGCCCTCCGTTGTCGGGCATCCATGACCAACTCCCTTGTCTCCTCCCCAGGCATGATGTCAGGAGCACACTCCCTTTGGCTTTCACCACTGCTCCATGCCTCAGGCGCCTCCTGGTGGCCAACCAGCCTCTCTGATCCCTGCTCGGAGTCGGAACCCTGTCCAGGGTCCTGCACATCTTCCAGAGCCGACTCATAGAGTCCCTCGCTGTCGGAGTCTGTTTGCAGCTCCAACGGCTCCTGTTGGGCCACAACACATCAGTATGTCCAAAGAGGAGGCAGACCATACGCAAATTAAGAATTATAGACCTATCTCTTTGTTGAATTCAGACTATAAGCTATTTGCTTCTATACTGGCGGAGAGACTGAAAAAATACTTAAATGGGTTCATTCACCCGGACCAAAATGGCTTTTTACCAAAGAGGCAAATTAGAGACAACATAAGGACAATTTTGAATACCTTGGAATATTATCAGGTCCACTCTGGGAAACAAATGGCCTTGATGTTTCTGGATGCGCAGAAAGCCTTCGATAATGTGAATTGGATGTTTATGATACAACAAATGGAACAAATGAACTTTGGTAAGAACTTTATTCAAGCCATACAAATGATATACCACAAGCAAACAGCCAAGATAATGATAAATGGAGAACTGAAGGATCCAATCGAAATTAAAAGAGGTACGAGACAAGGCTGTCCACTATCACCACTGCTTTTTGTTTTAACATTAGAAGTACTAAATAGAAAGATTAGAGAAGAGGAAGAAATAAAGGGAATGACTATTAAAAAGGAAGAATACAAGCTGCAAGCATTTGCTGACGATTTAGTCTTCATTCTTGAGGAGCCATTTCAATCTGCACCTAAATTGATAGGAGAAATTGAGGCGTATGGAGAAGTTGCAGGTTTGAAAATAAATAAAGACAAAACAAAGATCTTGACAAAAAATATACCCCCAAAACAAAAAGAAGAATTGGCGGAAATTTTGGAAATGCAAATTACAAATAAAGTTAAATATTTGGGGATTCATCTAACAGCCAAATGCATCACTCTCAAAGAAGATAATTATCTTAGATTGAAGCAACAAATCGCAACAGATTTGGCGAAATGGGAGAATCTTCAATTATCAATGATTGGTAGAATTGCAACAATCAAAATGAATATCCTACCTAGACTGCTATATTTGTTCCAGACTATTCCAATTAAGTTGGGGAAAGGCTATTTTGAAGAATTAAATAAAATGGTGTTGAAATTCATATGGCAAGGGAAAAAAGCAAGAATAAAACGTAAATTGCTACAAGATGCCAAATCAAGGGGAGGGTGGGGTTTACCCGATTGGGCGTTATATTACCAGGCAGTTAGTCTGATGTGGATTAAGGAATGGATAATGCTAAGAAATGCTAGGCTTTTGAATCTAGAGGGTCATGACCTGTTGTTGGGATGGCATGCATATTTATGGTATAAGGGAACTAAAACGCATGGTTATTTCAGAAGGCATTTTATAAGACAGGCTCTGTTATCAAATTGGGAGAAGGTTAAGAGGTTGCACTACTTGAAAATTCCAGCCTGGATATCAACTATTGAAGCTTTTTCATATCCAATAGTATATAAAAGGGAAGAAACAGTTAGATATGCTGAATTATTGAATACAGAGGGTGAACTCAAATCCATACAAGAATTGAAACAGGAAGGCATTGAACTCAATTGGTATTCATATGTGCAAATACATTCTAGATACAATGAAGATCGAAAAAATGAGGGCTTTTATGATAAAATGACTGAATTAGATAAAATCTTAGGTAATGATGAAAAAGTAATTAAAAATTTTATGACTATCTATTAGAGGTGAAATTATATGAAGAACAAGTGAAAGTAACTATGTTAGCTTGGGGAAAAAACTTTGGACATGGGATTGACTTAGAAAAATGGCAAAAACTGTGGACTCAAAATTATAAAATGACAATGTCAACTGCATATAAAGAGAACTTGTATAAGATGTTTTATAGGTGGCACTTATCCCCATCGAGAATAGCAAGAATGTCGAAGAATAAGTCTGAAAAATGCTGGAAATGTCAACATACGCCGGGCACATTCTACCACATGTGGTGGACTTGTCCTGAAGCTAAAAGATACTGGACTAAAATACACATGTGGTTGGAGAAAATGATACATAAACATATAGACTTGAAACCAAAACTTTTTTTATTGGGAATAATACCAGAAATATACAATAAGGACTTGAAATATTTGATCATAAATGTGTTAACAGCTGCTAGAATTATATTTGCTAAAAACTGGGAAAATGAGAAATTACCAACAGAGGAAGAAATTGTTTGGAAAATAATGGACTGTGCTGAAATGAGTAAACTTACATTTGAAATTAGAGAACTAGAGGATGAGCAATTCTATAAAGTATGGGATTTGTTTTATCAATGGTTGGATAAAAAAACCTGGAAATGAATTTTTTTCCCCTTTATCTTATCTTATATGTAATAATAATAGAAAGCTATACTTAATGTTGAGAAAAAAAATTCCTTTCTATTCTCTCTTTTTATATATGTTAAGCTTTTACTACGAAACAGATTGCTTACTTATACGATATAAGAATAATAATGTACTTAATATATAAGAGTGAGATGATTTAAATTGTTAGGTATGATTGTAGCTGGTGACTATTTTATAATATAAAATGGAATAATGATGATGTAATGAATAATGGATATAAATATAGATTGAAATACTTAATGACCACATGGATTGACAAATAATAATGGAAAATTATATTCGGAGTTGTGGATGATTGGAAATTCTATGGTTAATGGAAAGTAGAAATGTGTTATATGAATTAATGGGAATTTTTTGACTTAATCTTTATTCTTATTTTTTAGAGATTGGTGATATAATTTTTTAAAGATTTATTGTTACTTAGTAGATAATTATGGATGTAAAGAAACAAGGGCTGTCACAAATGAAAGAATATTAATGGTAACTTGAACACACAATGCTCAATGAAATATTTAACTATGTTTAATGGATAATTAGTGACTTTATTCTTAATTGTAAAAACCGTTGCACAAAAACTTGTAACCAAATGACATGCTTGATGAAATTGTGTTTTTTCCCCTCCTTGCTCTTGTTCTGTATGTGTTGTTTTGTCTTTTTTAAAGAAAAAAATAAAATTTATATAGATAAAACACATCAGTATGTGAGCCAGCTTGCTGGGGTTGTGAATTCTCTTTCTCGTTACATGCCAGAAATGAAGCCTTGGGCCTGGAACATCCAGTGCATCCCTTTCAACCAGGAGACTAGGTCCTAGTGAAATTGTGGAAGCTCTGTCAGCATTCCAAGTATCATGCAGAATTAAATCAGAGTCCAAGGCAAAACTTTCCTTAAAGTTCCAATTTAATAAGAAAGACATCTTAGCACATCTGTGGAATTCCAACTCTGATTTGTTTCCTGGAATTCCACCCAGTTGAAAGTTCATAATTTTATGCCCACTCCCATAAATCCATCACATGGTCCAATCCTCTTCTTCCACGCTGGCATCTCCACCCCTCTGCTTCCGGTCAGGTGTCGAGGTGCGGAGACAAAAGATGACCTTGGGCTTCTAGAAAAGAATGACAACAACACATTCCACAATTCTACTCCTTTCTATTCCCCCCTCCCAACTACTACACTAATGAAACAATACAGTGAAATAATAGAAAGTGTGGCAGGCCAAAGATCCTAAAAGGAACATAACTACAGGCCTGACAGGAGGCCTCTCCTCAGAAGAAAAACGTTTCCTAAAAAGAGAACAACATAAAAGTTAACATAACACAATTAACCACCTCTTCTTCCCCCAGGGGGACCCTTTGACTTATCGGGAAACTTCTCATGGAATTGCTTTACTAACTTCTCCACTTTTAGGTTCCCACTGTTCACCCAAGTAGCTTCAGACAAAGGGTAGCCCTTCCAGCCTGGAGTCTAAGATTTTTTTCCACCTCAGATTGGGTTTCCCCTTCTATCACTACAGGAGGAGAGTGAGCTTGGGTGGATGCTGTTATGCTAGACCCAATTACTGGTTTCAACAAGCTACAATGAAATTCTGGGTCAATTTTCCCTAGACTTCTGGGTAGACTGAGTCGAACGGTAACTGGGTTAACTATCCTCACTATTGGAAATGGACCTAGAAATTTTGGACCAAATTCCTTGCTAGGCATTCTCAATCTTATGTATTTGGTAGATACAAAACTTTGTCCCCCACACGAAAGGGGGTTTGGAGCGAGCAATGTTTATCAGCTTGCTTCTTGTAGGCTTCTGCCGCAACTCCTAGAGCCTTCTTCGTATTCTCCCATCCTTTCTTTAGCGTGTCCATCCATTCATTCAAAGACATGGAGGAAGGAGGTTCTCTAGGCAACTCAGGCATGGCAACAAATTCCATGCCACTGGTAATCTGGAAAGGAGTTAATTCAGTGCTGCTGTGGATCGCATTGTTGTACGCCACTTCAGCGAAGGGTAGCAAGTCCGACCAGTTGTCTTGCTGATAGTCCACAAAACACCAGATGTATTGTACCACCACCGCATTGGCTCTCTTTGCTGCGCAGTTCATGCTGTGATGAACCTCTGAGCTCAGTTCTTGTGTGGACCCAATGGATCTCAGGACCTCTCTCCAGAACTTGGCTGTGAACTGGACTCCGCGGTCTGCAAAGATCCTCTTGGGTACTCCGTGCAGGCGATAAATGTGTTTCACAAACATTTTCGCTAATTTCTTTGCAGACGGCAATCCTGGCCAAGCGATGAAGTGCCCCTGCTTGGAAAACAAATCAATAACTGTCCACATTATTCTGTTCCCACTGCTGTCTGGGAGTTCAACGACGAAGTCCATTGCGACCTCTTCTCATGGTCGGTTAGGGCTGGCCACTCGTTGTAGTAGTCCAGGAAACTTCTCCGGCAGTTGTTTGGGCTTTTCCTCCTCCGAGGCCTCCCCTTTGGTAGGACTCTTCGTCACCTTAAGTTGGGGATCCTCTTCCAGAGGTTGTTGGCCCTTTTCCTCCTCCAATGGTAGCGGCTCAACCACAATCATCAATTTCCTACCACCGTCTTCCCACTATATCGTAGGCTTCCACTTGTCAAGCCATGCAAGCCCCAAGATTATTTTTTCTGGCATCTCTGGAGCCACAATGAATCTGAGAAGTTCATAGTGGTGGCCGACTTGTAAATTCTCCAGTTCAGTTATTAGCGTGGCTGGGGCCCCTCCAATTAGCATTCCATCTACCTGCTCAACCCGAATGGGACAGGCTAGAGGTCTTGTGCGTATGCCTAGTTGCTTGACAATCGACATGCTGATTAAGCATCGAGTGCAACCGGTGTCCACAACTGCTTCAACTTACCCTTCCACCCCCGTCTCAGGTACTTGGAGGTTGACTTGGAAGGCGAAGGGGTGGATGGGTGCACTCACCATTGGGTCATCTTCGGCATTTTCCTCCTCCGAGGCCTCCCCATTGGTAGGACTCTTCGTCACCTTAGGTTGGGAATCCTCTTCCAGAGGTTGTTGGCCCTTTTCCTCCTCCGAGGCCTCCCTCTTGGTAGGACTTTTCGTCACCTTAAGTTGGGGATCCTCTTCCAGAGGTTGTTGGCCCAGATGACTTTTTTCTGGTGGCATCTGGGGCCTTCTCTTTACCGCCGTGGCGGTTGGTGTGCACGTTTGTGGCATTGGGGCTGGAGCCAAGCACTCTGACGCTCTGTGGCCAAGTTGACAGCAACGGTGGCATTTTATTGGCCCCCATGAAGGAAGGAACCTAGTTACATCTCTAAACTTAGGAACCGCCACCTCACGTTGTTCTGCTATCCATCCTGCAGCTTCCCCATTGGTAAACCCTTCTTCCATTGTTGAGAACCTTTCTCTGTAGGAAGGTGGGGTAAGAACCTGTTGGGGCATTGCAGGTGCACATCCATCCTGCAGCCCTCCCTTTGGTAATCCCTGTCTTAGGAGGACTTTTGGGAAGTAGGCCTTCCCAAGGTCCTCGAGGGGGGAATGAAGGATCAGATGATGGAATGTATGCACAGATAAGGCCCTGGGGATCAGAGGAAGGGTCATATGTGGCGATAAGACCCAGGTGTGGATGGAATGGACATGAGAGTGAGGAATATGAATTCTGATAAAACATTTTCTTTTGTCTTCATTTCTTTGCCTTGACAATTAAGAACTTTGCTCCTTTCCTGTCTCTCACTGAAGAGGGAGGGGGGTCGTGGGGTAGCTGCCTCAGATAAAACTGTTTGTTTTTTTATTCTGCTCTGCAGTAGGAAGGAGGGGGGCTGCACATTAACAGTGAGACAAAAGTTAGCATCTTAAAACCACTAGCCAGGATATAAGGAACAAGAATAGCTCGCTTATAAGAATAACCCCAAAACCCACATAGAGGTGGCACACTTTGCAAGATACCTGTGATCTGGGGTGAAAAACAAGTGACGTGAAATCCAAATAACCAATCAATATTATCTGTTATGCATGCATTATTAGGGGAAGGGCAAAGGGTTGAACATGACCATCCCTTGACTATAAAAACTGCTGTCAGATTCTACTCTTGGCCCTTGGTTAGCTTTTCAAACCAGGGTCCTTATATCTTGGTACCAAAATAAAAGTATGATTCTATATCACACCTTGTGTCCAGTGACTTATCGGCTTCGACACCAAGCAAGAGCCCAGTTTTGGGTGCAACACTCTTCGCTAAACTTTTCTTTCTTCTTGGCAACTTTTTGGAAATACAGGCTGCCTGAGAAATGAGCGTGAGCTGCGGTGGAGGCTTCCCTTCAGGTGACCCTCCTCCTCCTCCCCCTCCTCCTCCTCTCGCGACCCCCTGGCTGGATGTGGCAGAGCCGGGAGGGTGCGCACGAGTGGGGAGACCCTCCTTAAGCAAGTGCCCGGCTGCCCATGCAGGCCTTTGCTGTGCTTTGGCTGAGCCTGTCTGCTCACTTAAGGAGGGTCTCCCCACTCGTGTGCATCCTCCTGGCCCTGCCACAGCCAGCCAGGGGGTCACAAGAGGAGAAAGGGGGGGAGGAGGAAGGTCACCTGAAGAGAAGCCTCCGTTGCGGCTCGCGCTCATTTCTCAGCCAGCTCAGATTTCCAAAAAGTTGCCAAGAAGAAAGAAAAGGAGTAGCGAAGAGCCCCAAGGAGACCTCGCTGGGGCTTTCTGAGAGAGAGAGAAGAGACACAGAGACAGAGACAGAGAGATACAGAGATACGCAAACACACACACACAAACACAGAAACAGACTTAGAGAGAGAGAGAAATACAGAGAGAGGGGGAGACCAGCTGATGGGCGAGTGTCTTTGGTGAGGGCGCTCCGGCTTTCTCCGAGCCTGACCCCCGGGGTGGGAGTGCGTGGTTCGGCAGGGCCAGCCCCCTTTTCCCGCTGCCCTGAGCTACTTCATTCCTCAAGCGGAGTGGTACCGCTGCTGGCTTTCATTGAAAGTTTTAAAGTTTTAAAGCCACGACTGTGGGCCCATCCCCCTTTCCATTGTCCTCTCCTCCCGGATCCCATTCCCACCCCGCCAGCCCTCATGTTAGTGAAGCCGGCATCAGTCGGTCAGGTTGAACCAGTATCTTGGGGCGGAGAACAGGTTTTGTGTCTCCCCAAGTGACCGAGGCATGCCCAGCATCAACAAGGACTAGAAGAAGCTCCAGCAAGAGTGAGGCACTGGAGAATCAGCCCTGGATGCTTCTCCATCCCCTACCGCCGCCCTTACCTTTTCAGGCGAGGCAAGGAGTGACTGGGAGGGGAGGGTGAGGGGTGGGGCCAGCCAGTGGTAGGATCACCCGACAGGAAGCCACAGTAGAGGGCCCAAAGAGCCTCATATGGCTCCAGAGCTGCAGGTTGCCGACACCTGCACTAGAGAAACAGTGGGTGGGAGGTAGAAAGCATGGATTACTATTCTTTGCTTTGCCGCTGATGCCAGTTGCCTTTCCTGCAAGAGCCTCTGAATATAAGCTTTCAACCTGCAGTGGGGCAATTATATAACAGGCAAGAATACTGCTAAAGAAAGCAAACTGCCTCAAAGAAAGACAGTTCTCTTTTTCTCACTCTGCATCCTAGCCAGAATTAAACCTCAGTGTCCAATTTCAGGCATCACTAGACCCAACACACCAAGGCACTAATAATATGCTAAAATAAGTTTATGTAGTTTATCCTCGAACTGTACAGGTAGTCCTCAACTCACCACTGTTCATTTAGCGACGGTTCAAAATTACAACTGAAAAAACTGATTTACAATCAGTCAGATGAGGAGAACATATCTTTCTCCTTCTGTCCTGGCCACTTTTTACAGAGGCACAATTGAGAGCATTATAAACAAACTGCATCACTGTTTGGTTTGGTGGCAGCAGTGCCTCAGATAGAAGGTCCATACAGAGAGTGGCAAGGACAGCTGAGAAGCTTATAGGAAGCTCACCTCCCCTTATTCAGGATACTGCTTATAAGTGCTGTGTGCTTAGAGCTCGAAGCATTGTTAGAGACCCCATACATCCACTTCACGGTCGGTTTCTGTTGCTCCCCTCTGGGAGGAGGTTTCGAAGTATCTATGGCAGGACTACTAGATTCTGTAACAGCTTTGCTCCTTATGCCATCCATCTGGCAAACTTGCAGGATTCGTTTTTCTCGCCATGTATATGTATACATTCCAACTAGACTGTGATGTTTCTCTGTGTCATATTTGTGTGTGTAGGTGGGTATATGTGTAATGGTTATCTTCTCAGAGATGAATGCAACAAAATTTCATTTAAATATATGCTTAGTATACATTTAATGTGACAATCAACTTTTTACTCTACTCTACTCTACTCTACTCTACTCTACTCTACTCTACTCTACTCTACTCTACTCTACTCTACTCTATTCTTTGTGATTAACAACTGTCGCAGCATTCCCACGGTCATGAGATCAAAATTGGGCATTTGGTAACTGGCATGTATTTATCACATTATTTTTAAACATAAAAGACAACATTAAAATTTTTTCATCCATTACATACAGCATGTCGTTTGGTTACAAGTGTTTTTGCATCCGTATTTTCAATTACATATACGGTCACAGATTTTCCATCTAATATAACCAAAAACCTCACTTTCATTGTACAGCAATATAATTCAATTATATTTCTTTCTTTTCAATAAACTTAATTCTCTTACATTCTTGATTGTCTGCTTAATAACAACGTACCTTTATGTAATCATTGTCTCATTTTAAATATTTTTACAGTATAAAAGAATTTACCAAGTGTTTATATTTATATATCTATCACTATTTTCAACAGGATATCTTTATAGTATGCACTTAGAGTTATACATTATATTACCAATCCTCTATCAAATGTACATAAATTCATTATTATCTTTGTCCTTCATTTTATAACAAAAGATTCTAAATTATTCAATTCATATATATATGTCAGTTTTTCATTGTATCGTTATTAGTCTATTTAACAACATTATTGTATTCTCACTTTTCTCCTTCAATTAAAACATAAGTAAAACATTTTTCATTTCCAGGTTCTTTTTTCCAGCCACTGATAAAACAAATCCCATATCTTATAAAATTGCTTATCTTCTTCTCTAATTTCAAATGTCAATTTGCTCATTTCAGCACACTCCATTATCTGGCATGTATTTATGATGGTGGTCATGTGATCACCATTTGCAACCTTCTCAGCAACTTCTGACAAGCAAAGTCAGTGGGAGAAGCCGGGTTTGCTTAACAACCATATTGATTCCCTTAACAATTACAGCTCAACAACCATGGCAAAAATGGTTGCAAAATCAGGCATGACTCACTTAACAACTGTCTTGCTTAGCAACTGAAATTCTGGTCCCAGTTGGAGTTGTAGGTCGAAGACTACCTGCATGTATTTCTGAATTTTGCAGTGCACTTTGTCACTTTCTGAAGAAAAATGGAGAACTTTCTGCACAGAATATGCCTATATGTATATTCATTAACATTTTAATAATAATTCATTATGTCAGACATTTGTTTGAAAAAGCTGGGTGAATTCAGCAAACCCTCAAACAAAAGGGTGCATATTTAGAGAAACGTGCACATAAATATCTCCACATTACTGAGTTCACAAACATAAGAAAGGCAGAAACACCAACTTTCATATATCCAGCTATTCCAGTTCTATTCCTATGGGTAGTCCTTGACTTACAATGACAATTGAGACAGTTGCTACGTGAATTTTGCCCCATTTTGCAACCTGTCTTGCCATAGTTGTTAAGTGAATCACTGAAGTTGTTAAGTTAGTAACACAGTTGTTAAGAGAATCTGGCTTCTCCATTGGCTTTGCTTGTCAGAAGGTCGCAAAAGTGGATTGCATGACCTCAGGCTCCTGCAACCCTCATAAATTTGTGTCAGTTGCCAAGCATCAGAATTTTGATCACTGCAATGGTCGTAAGTACAAACAATGGTTATAAGTCACTTTTTCAGTGCCATTGTAACTGTTATAAGTCCTCTATGGTGGTTTCCAGATGTGTTGAGGCCACAACTCCTAGAATTCCCAGCCACACTGATGTATCTTCCTCTAGTTCAGCGGTCCCCAACCTTTCCGGCTCTGTGGACCAGCAGTGGTAGCAGCGGGCGGCGGCAGCAGTGGGGGGGGGGGGGGGGGGAGGGAAAGGGATGGTTTCTCATGTGCAACCTAATCTTGAGCATGTGCAATTGGAGCTTTGCACACTCACCTGCCACTTGTGTGGCCCAGTTTCCAATGGCTTGCAGACTGGTAGTGGTCCACGGACTGGGGGTTGGGGATCCTGCTCTAGATGTCTCTAGTTATTGGAGATTAACTCCACATTCTTCTCTTTCTTGGTGGTCCTCAGGTTGACCCTAGTTTGCCTTTTTAATAAAATAGGATGTCCTGTTTTCCCCCCTACTGTGTCAATAATCTGGTCATGTAGAACAAAACTGTTACTGTACAGTTCATTAATTTTCACACTATCTGTCAGAACCCAGTAGCTGTTGTGGTCCGGCAGCGGCCTGCAGAGCTCGCAGCAAAGTCGGACAGCGAGGAGGTTGGGGAGGAACATGGGCCAGTCCTGGACTCTGGGGAAGGCTCAGACAAGGGCTCTGCATCGGAAGCGGAGAGGGGGCCAGGGCCTTCTGGAAGTTTTGTGCTGCCTCTAGAGCCTCCAGAGTCAGACAGCAGTGAAGCAGAGGAACAGGCTCCCCCTGTTCCCAGTGCACGCATGCGCAGAGCTGCCAGAAGCCAAGAACAGTTAAAACAGAAGGGACGACTCAGGAGTAAGGTTTGGAGGTGGTTGGCCCCTCCCATAGGACATAAAGGAGGAGCAAAGGCACATGAGCCTTTGCAGGAAGCAACTTGGTTCATGCTGGTCAATTTACTTTCTGAAAATACATTTGGACTCTTTGCTCCATGTGGACTCTTTGCTCCATTTGGCCTTGCCAAGCTAATTGCCAATTAAGTCTTTGGCAGTGTTTTCAAAGAAGATAAAGGTGGGTGCTTATCAGCCTTATCCCGAAGGACTTTGGCAGTCTGCTGTAGGACTCTTTGCTACTATTTGGGACTCATTATGGGCTGTGAATGAATATAATTCACAGCCTTTGAAATAAAAAGAGGGTTTTTTGACTTAATCATGTGTGTTTTACTGTATGAGGAAGCCTAGGTCAGAACAGTAGCAAAATGGTTACATTAGCTACATATTAGCTTTGGGCCACCATTTTTTTTTAAAAAAAAAGTTAGCTTTGGAAGCCATATGTAGTCTACAATCATCATAAATCAATTGTTTATATGTGATTTTTATTGAAACTTTTAAACAAAAAGATAAAAACTAACACACACTAATATAAAGTAGAGAAAAAGAAAGAAATCAAAGAAATCAAAGAGAAAGCAAAAAATGCAAGAAAAGAAAAAAGAAAGAAAATATTCAAATATTCATCACAGTAGTTATAAGTAAATATATATTTTAACCTCTCTAAAATGCATTTAATTACTCTTCTTTCTATAATCTATCCCATCTAATAATCAAAACCATGAATTGCAAGTTCATTTTTTTTTACACAAAAAAGTCCATAAGGGACTTCCCCTTATCAAGAAATGCAGATCAAGTATTTTCTCCAATCAAAGAAGATTAGAGAAAATGTATCAGTTTCTGCAAAATGTGTCAACTTCACCAACAGGTCCTCCATAATGAGTAATGTCAAATCTTTCCATCTCTGTTCATCTAGTAATCCTGTCGCAGAATCCTGTCACAATCCAAAGACACTGTGAGAAGGGCTAGTGAAAACGTTCGCAACCCTACCAACTTTTGCAAGTTTCTAATAACGAAAGGAAGTGAGCTCAAGAACATCTACTGAAAGCTGCTATTTTATAAATTAACAGATTTATTGATCTCAGTGAGGGACTTTGTCCAGCCTCAGAAATTGTCAAATCTCCATAGTACTTGTACTGCAGTGGAATTTCAAGGCTGCAAGGTTAGATTGGAAACTGAAGAAATAGGTCTGGAAAAGGCAACAGCCAGTCACTTTATACTGTTGCCAAGAGAATAGCATAGACATTTCCCTATTAGGGAAGAGGTGATGGAGCTGGCAGACATGGCAAAACTGTTTTAATCAAAGAAAATAATTTATCCAGTTTTGTTTCCACTTGGAAACTGCGTCTGGACTTTAGGCTCGAAACAGAAAAAAAAACCTGTTGAGTTTAGATTTGGATGATTAGATTATTTTGTGGTTATAGAAATGTTAGACAACATTTCTACAATACTAGAACAACACAACTACAATACTAGACAACACAGTATCAAATTTGAGACCTTCAAATTTCTAGGTTCTATCATATCGCAAGACCTAAAATGGACACCTAACATCAAAAATGTCATTAAAAAAACACAACAAAGAATGTTCTTTCTGCACCAACTCAGGAAGCTCAAACTGCCCAAGGAGCTGCTGATACAGTTCTACAGAGGAATTATTGAGTCTGTCATCTGCACCTCTATAACTGTCTGGTTTGGTTCTGCAACCCAACAAGACAGACACAGACTTCAAAGGATAATCAGAACTGCAGAAAAAACCATTACTGCCAACCTCCCTTCCATTGAGGACCTGTACACTGCACGAGTCAAAAAGAGGGCCGTGAAAATATTCACAGATCCCCCGCATCCTGGACATAAATTGTTTCAACTCCTACCATCAAAACGACGCTATAGAGCACTGCACACCAAGACAACTAGACACAAGAACAGTTTTTTTTCTCGAATGCCATCACTCTGCTAAACAAATAATTCCCTCACCACTGTCAAACCATTCACTAAGGCTGCATTACTATTACTATTAGTCTTCTCATCGTTCCTATCACTTATGACTGCAGGACTGTAACTTTGTAGCTTGTAACCTTATGATTTATATTGATATTGATTGTTTCCTGATTGCTTATTTGTGCCCTATGACTATCATTAAGTGTTGTACCTTATGATTCTTGACGAATGCATATTGTCTTTTTATGTACACTGAGAGCATATGCACAAAGACAAATGCCTTGTGTGTCCAATCACACTTAGCCAATCAAGAATTCTATTCTATTCTACGTTAGTCCTTACTAAACATGTAAAGCAAAAAATTTGAGGTCGTTACTGTACTTACTACCACAATTGAGCCAAAAATTTATGTTGCTAAGTGAGAAATTTGCCAAGTGACTTTTGTCTCATTTTGCGACTTTTCTTGCCATGTTTTATTTATTCATTTATTGAATTTTTATTGCCGCCTATTCTCCCATGGCAACTCAAGGCAGCTTACAGAATATAAAACCACATTTAAAACAATAAAACTAATAAAAAGAACCAAATAAATTAATATAGTATAATATAATAAAATCACCCCCCACCCCCCCGCCACGGTGACAGCAGATCACACAAGCCATTTAATGGGCTCCATCCAGGGTTGGGTTTCAACTGGTACGGACCGGTACGGACCGGTATGACTGTACCGGATGGTGAAATTTAGCATGCCTTCCTCTTTAGGCCCCGTACCAAATGCTCCCTCCCCTTGTTTGCTCTTTCACTCGCCCCGACTATCCTCACCATGCTGCCAAAAAGTTCTCAGAAGAAGAACCAGAAGAAGAAAGAACTGGTGACTGGCTGGGGTGGGTGTGGGGAGGATGTTGGGGAAGAGGGAAGAGGCAGAGGGGCTGCTAGAAGAGTGTGTGCTGTGCACAGACTGTGAGTTTTAAAAACATCTGAGTGAATCCAGGAAGAGGGAAGAGGCAGAGGGGCTGGGAGAGTCCGAGGAAGATTTATTTCACCCTGAACTAAACGAGGCTTAGGCCTATTTGCGGGTGTGGCTTGGCGGTCATGTGACTGGGTGGGCATGGTCAACTTGTAAAATGTGGTGAAAGTCACTTAACAACGCTCTTGCTTAGCAACCAAAATTTTGGGCTCAATAAGTTCTTTCTTTCTTTCTTTCTTTCTTTCTTTCTTTCTTTCTTTCTTTCCTTCCTTTGTTCCTTCTTTCTTTCTTTCTTTCTTTCTTTCTTTCTTTCTTTCTTTCTTTCTTTCTTTCTTTCTTTCTTGTGTCTGTCTCTCCCTCATACTTCCTTCCTTCCTTCCTTCCTTCCTTCCTTCCTTCCTTCCTTCCTTCTTTCATTCTTTCTTTCTTTCTTTCTTTCTTTCTTTCTTTTTTTCTTTCTTTCTTTTTTTCTTTCTTTCTTCTTTCTTTCTCTTTCCTTCTTTCTCTTTTTCTTTCTTTCTCTCTCTTCTCCTTCTATCTTTGTCCCTCTCTTTTTCTCTCTCTCCCTCCCTTCCTTTCTCTTTCTCTCTCTCTTACACTTTCTCTTTCTTTCTCCCCCCCCCCCCCTCTCACATACACACATCCCTTCCAGTTTGTGAAAAATTCTGTTTTGCCAGCTGGGAGGTTGGCAAAGAAGCCTCACTATCCATTTAAAACAAACCCTATCACCATACGCACATTTAACTGGAGTGAGTGGGGTGGGAGATGATTTTCATAGAGGCAGAAGGTGGACTTGGCATTTGGCACCGAAGGCTTCACTCCCGAGATGCCTCTGTCTTCCTACTGTAATGATGTGTATGCTAGGATGATGTAATGATGTGAAGCTAGGATTGGAGCTGCTGGAGAGAAGGAGGGGGTGAGTCACAAGACAAAGACACTGAGGTGGGGACCCTTAAACTCCATATCATTTGAAGCTTCCTGAAGCTAGGATTGGAGCTGCTGGAGAGAAGGAGGGGGTGAGTCACAAGACAAAGACACTGAGGTGGGGGCCCTTAAACTCCATATCATTTGAAGCTTCCTGAAGCTAGGATTGGAGCTGCTGGAGAGAAGGAGGGGGTGAGTCACAAGACAAAGACACTGAGGTGGGGGCCCTTAAACTCCATATCATTTGAAGCTTCCTGAAGCTAGGATTGGAGCTGCTGGAGAGAAGGAGGGGGTGAGTCACAAGACAAAGACACTGAGGTGGGGACCCTTAAACTCCATATCATTTGAAGCTTCCTGAAGCTAGGATTGGAGCTGCTGGAGAGAAGGAGGGGGTGAGTCACAAGACAAAGACACTGAGGTGGGGGCCCTTAAACTCCATATCATTTGAAGCTTCCTGAAGCTAGGATTGGAGCTGCTGGAGAGAAGGAGGGGGTGAGTCACAAGACAAAGACACTGAGGTGGGGGCCCTTAAACTCCATATCATTTGAAGCTTCCTGAAGCTAGGATTGGAGCTGCTGGAGAGAAGGAGGGGGTGAGTCACAAGACAAAGACACTGAGGTGGGGGCCCGCGCGCCTAACGGCGCGCGAATCATATATCTATAAACCAAAATAGCAATAATACATTCTGGATTAGTGTGTTTGAGATTGTGATTTTATTTATTTCAAAATGACTGGCTTAGTTCAATGTAATAGCTGTTTTGCACCTGTCTTTCGCAGTACTCTTTTCAAATTTGGATACTGTCCCCTTTGTAAACAAATTACGAGTCTACATAGGCAGATTACCTATCTAGAATCTGTAATCTGTGCTCTCCAAGCAGAAACTAGGTGTCTACGTCAGCCATTCCACTCTATGGTGAAGCCACACTATCAGCCCCCTCTACCACAAAGATCTTGCAGGAGAAGAGCTGTCTGGACAACTGTGGGATCTGGCAGGTTGAGAGCTGTGAACCATAAACCCAAAGCTTTTGCTGTGACCCAGCAAAACAGATATAGTGCCCTTGCTGACCTTAATGGGGACACTAAAGAGATAGGTCAAGGCAGTTGTGATAATGATGACTCAAATAAGCAGGGGATCGTGGTCCAAAACGAAGAACTTTCTTCGGAAAGGCGAAAAGGGGAACCAGGTATCACACATCAGTCGCAGAAGAAGATCAAGGTATGTAAAAAGAGAAGTCACCTTCTGGTTGGTGATTCAATCGTAAGAGATGTTAATTTAGGAGAGGATACGGAGGTTTTAAAAGAGGTCAGGTGTCTGCCAGGTGCTACTGCCAGCAGAGACAAGAGGCGTATTCTTAAGATAGTCAAGAATGCAAGTAAGGACTGTGACGTTGATGCTATTATACATCTTGGCACTAATGATCTATCCCAGAAAGATGTACTTTCTGTGCAGAATGATTTCCAGAACTTGGGGTATGAACTTAATAGTATAGGTTGTAGGCTTATCTTTTCAGAGGTTTTACCTGTATATAAGGAACAAAAAGGGAAGGGCCAGCGTGTAGCAGAGTTTAATGTTTGGCTAAAGGAGTGGTGTAAAAGGGAAGGCTTTGGTTTTATTAGTCATGAAGCCTGTAGCTGGTCCAATGAAAAACTGTACAAAAGAGATGGGTTGCACCCATCCAAGAAAGGAACTGAGTTACTTGGCATTAAATTCACAGATTTTCTTGATAAACATTTAAACTGAAGAGCGGGGACAGAGAATTAATAGATACAGAACATCTCTGTCCCCAGCAAACTAAAATTCATAGGGTTATAAATGCATGTAACATAGATGTGTGTGTGGGTAAGATTATCACTCCTGCTGTCAAGCAAAGCCAAGCATGTAATAGTGATTGTCATACCATGTGCATGAATCACACAAGTGGCAAGAAAATAGGGGCAGTCAGGCATAATACAGGTTATGTAGACAGTAAACACAAGGTCAATCAAAATGGACTCAAATGTCTATATACCAATGCACAGAGCATGAGGAATAAACAGGGAGAATTAGAAATTCAAGTAAAAGAGGGCAGATATGATATTATTGCCATTACAGAAACTTGGTGGGATGAAACTGACAAATGGAACATACAGCTAGAAGGATTTAAATTATTTAAAAGAAATAGACCAAATAAAAGAGGAGGTGGAGTTGCACTATATATAAGAAATAACTATGTCTCTACAGAAATAGAGCACAACAATAATGAGAACTATCTTGAATGCATTTGGGTCAATATTAAAGGTTGTGGGGGAAATGACATTGCCATAGGTCTATACTACAGGCCACCCAACCAAGCAGAGGAAGAAGATGAACTTTTTGCTAGTCAGCTAACTAAGGTATGTAGGAAGCACACTACAATAGTAATGGGAGATTTTAACTACCCTGACATCAACTGGGAAACAAACTCTGCACCAAGTGGAAGATCCAACAGGTTCCTAACAAACCTAGCAGACAACTTTGTTTTCCAAAAAGTAGAGAAGGAAACAAGGGGATCAGCCATACTGGACTTAATTCTCACTAACAGAGAGGAAATGATAGAAGGTGTTGAAGTCATAGGAACCCTGGGGGCAAGTGACCATGCAATATTAGAATTCAACATTATCCAAACACAAGTAGTAGAACAAAGTCAAACTAGAGTCTTGGACTTTAAGAAAGCTAATTTCAATAAACTTAGAGAGAGCTTGGGAAAAATTCCATGGATGAGAATCCTCGAGGGGAAAACAACTCAAGAAGCTTGGGAAATTTTGAAAAATGAGATTAGAAAAGCCCAGTCTAACACAATACCAATGAAGAAGAAAAACAACAGCTCCCAAAAGAAACCAGCATGGCTGCATAAACAACTATCTGACAAACTGAAAGACAAAAAAAGTAAGTATAAAAAGTGGAAGGAGGGGGACATAACTAAGGCAGAATATCAGCAAATAGCCCGAGCCTGTAAAGATGAAGTGAGGAAAGCTAAGGCTCACAATGAAGAAAGGCTTGCCACAAAAGTAAAAATTAACAAAAAAAGCTTCTTCCAACATGTTAAAAACAAGAAAAAAGTTAAGGAAACAATTGGTCCATTGCTAGGAGAAAGTGGCAAGAAGGTGACAAGCAACAGGGAGAAAGCAGAACTATTTAACTCATGTTTTACATCTGTCTTTACACAAAGGGATAAAACAGTCCAACCTATCAAAAGCAGCACCACAAAATTAGGAACACAAATTGAAATAGGGAAGAAAATGGTAAGTGAGCACCTGTCTACCCTAGATGAGTTCAAATCACCAGGACCGGATGGATTACACCCCAGAGTTCTGAAGGAACTAGCAGATGAGATCTCAGAACCACTGAATTATATCTTTCAGAGATCCTGGAACACCGGGGAACTACCAGAGGACTGGAAAAGAGCTGATGTGGTTCCCATCTTCAAAAAAGGGAAAAAATTAGATCCAGGAAACTACAGACCTATCAGCCTAACCTCAATACCAGGAAAGATTCTGGAAAAAATAATCAAGCAACGAATTTGCGAACACCTAGAAGCAAACAAAGTAATAGCCAAAAGCCAACATGGATTTGTCAAAAACAGATCATGCCAGACTAATCTTATTGCATTCTTTGATAATGTGACAAAATTAGTGGACCAGAGGAATGCCGTTGATATAGTTTACTTGGACTTCAGTAAGGCTTTTGATAAGGTAGACCATAACCTACTACTAGATAAAGTAGAAGAATGTGGGTTAGACAGCATCACCACCAGATGGATTGGTAACTGGCTGACCAACCGCACTCAACGTGTAGTTCTCAATGGAACTGCATCTACATGGAGGGAAGTATGCAGTGGAGTACCCCAAGGCTCTGTTTTAGGCCCAGTACTCTTCAACATCTTCATCAATGATTTGGATGAGGGAATAAATGGGGAACTCATCAAATTTGCAGATGATACCAAGCTGGCAGGAATAGCCAACACTCCAGAAGATAGGCTTAAGATACAGAAGGATCTTGACAAACTTGAACATTGGGCACTATCTAATAAAATGAAATTCAATGGTGAAAAGAGTAAGGTTCTACATTTAGGCAACAAAAACGGAATGCACAGGTACAGTATAGGTGATACCTTACTCAGTAGTAGTAACTGTGAAAGGGATCTTGGAGTCCTAGTGGACAACCATTTAAATATGAGCCAGCAGTGTGCAGCAGCTGCCAAAAAAGCCAACACAGTTCTAGGCTGCATCAACAGAGGGATAGAATCAAGATCACGTGAAGTGTTAATACCACTTTATAATGCCTTGGTAAGGCCACACTTGGAATACTGCATTCAGTTCTGGTCGCCACGATGTAAAAAAGATGTGGAGACTCTAGAAAGAGTGCAGAGAAGAGCAACAAAGATGATTAGGGGACTGGAGACTAAAACATATGAAGAACGGTTGCAGGAACTGGGTATGTTTAGCTTAAGAGAAAGAAGGACTAGGGGAGACATGATAGCATTATTCCAATATCTCAGAGGTTGCCACAAAGAAGAGGGAGTCAAACTATTCTCCAAAGCACCTGAGGGTAGAACAAGAAGCAATGGGTGGAAACTAATCAAGGAGAGAAGCAACTTAGAACTGAGGAGAAATTTCCTGACAGTGAGAACAATTAATCAGTGGAACAGCTTGCCTCCAGAAGTCGTGAATGCCCCAACACTGGAAGTCTTTAAGAAGATGTTGGATAGCTATTTGTCTGAAACGGTATAGGGTTTCCTGCCTAGGCAGGGGGTTGGACTAGAAGACCTCCAAGGTCCCTTCCAACTCTACTATTGTATTGTATTGTATTGCTTTATGTTATATTTTAAGTGCAATTGTTGTGCTTAGCTCTTTAAGAAGGCTAGGAAACAGTTAACCTTTTTAATGATGTCATCTAGGGCAGAGGTCAGTTTAAAGATGGCTGCCGCTGAATAAAGACTAGCTCTAGTTCAAGCTCCTTGCTGTCTGCCTTTACTTTATGCCAAGGTCATCACATGGTACCATGAGTGGGGTGAGAAGAGTCATGGCAGCAAACAGCAACACAAAGAACACTCCTTCCCTGGATTTGGAATCAGGGAATATATCTGAAAACTGGTTAAGGTTGAAGGAACTGATAGAGCTTCTGTTTGCAGGACCTGATGCAGACAAATGGACTAATCAGCAAAAAGCAGCACACTTTAATAATAATAATAATAATAATAATAATAATAATAATAATAATAATAATAATAATAATAATAATAATAATAAATTTTTTATTTGTTAGCCGCACCCTCTCCCGAAGGACTCGGGGCGGCGTACAATAAAAACACATAAAATATACAAATAGACAATACATATGCAGATAAAAATAAACACATAAACGTACGTACACATATACATATACATGGAGGAGGTATCAAATATATAAAATAGAATTTAAAATTGACAATTTAAAACACCCTCAATTAAATTACAAGATTTAAAAAACCCGTCAGGAGCGATAAGGTAAAACTATGGTTGAGCCAGGCCAGCTAATTGGAAGAGGTGGGTCTTGAGCTTTGCACGGAAGGAGCGGAGGTCAGAGGTAGTCCTGATATCAGGGGGGAGGTCGTTCCACAGGGCTGGGCCCGTCACAGAGAAGGCTCTGCTCCTAGGCGTCGCCCCCTGACACTGTTTGGTAGACGGCACCTGGAGAAGTCCCTCTCTATGCGAGCGAATTGGTCGTAGGGATGTATGGGGCAGGATGCGATCCCGCAGGTAGCTAGGTCCTGTGCCATGGAGCGCTTTAAAGATCGTAATCAGAACCTTGAAACGCACCCAATAGACCACAGGAAGCCAGTGCAGCTCGCGCAGGAGAGGTGTCACATGGGAGTACCTTGTACTCCCCATAATCACCCGCGCGGCCGCATTCTGGACCAACTGCAGTTTCCGAGTGCATCTCAAGGGAAGCCCCATGTAGAGAGCATTGCAGTAGTCCAGGCGAGACATCACCAGCGCATGAGTGACTGTGCGTAGGGCATCCCGGTTCAATAGGGGGCGCAATTGGTGCACCAGGCGAACCTGGTGGAACGCCCCCCTTGCCACGGCTGTCACATGGTCATCCATGGACAGCCGGGTATCCAGGAGGACGCCCAAATTGCGCGCCCTCTCCACGGGGGCCAGTTGTACGCCCCCAATGGCCAAAGATGGAAGCAATTGGTTGAACCGGGGGGCCGGAACCCACAGCCACTCCGTCTTGGAGGGGTTGAGCTTGAGTCGGTTGCCATCCATCCAGACCTGTACGGCTTCCAAGCACCGGGACATCACTTCGACGGCCTCGTTGGGGTGGTTCGGGGTGGAAATGTACAGCTGGGTATCATCAGCGTACAGATGATATCCCACCCCGAAACCACGAATGATCTCGCCCAGCGGCTTCATGTATGTGTTGAACAGGAGTGGCGAGAGGACCGACCCCTGTGGCACCCCGCAATTGAGGGGGCTTAGGGTCGACCCCTGCTCCCCTGTCAACACACGTTGCGTCCGGCCGGAAAGGTAGGAGCCGAACCACCGCAAAACGGTGCCTCGAACCCCCAACCCCTCCAGTCGGTGCAACAGGATACCATGGTCGATGGTATCAAAAGCCGCCGAGAGGTCTAATAGGACCAGGATAGAGGAACAACCCCTATCTCTGGCCCTCCAGAGATCATCCACCAACGCGACCAAGGCCGTCTCCGTGCTGTGCCCGGGTCGGAAGCCGGACTGGCGCGGGTCTAGATCTTTCTAATATGTGTGGGACAGAAAGGACGTGATGTGTGCAGAGCCTGGCAAGCAAGTGGGGAGATCACTGCAGAGGACAAAAAGAAAACAGAGGTACTGTTTGCAAAGTTTGAAGCATACTGTAACCCGAGAAAAAACTCCACAGTGCAGAGAAAACTGTTTTATGAGAGAAACCAGTGTGGAGGTGAATCTGTGGATGATTGGGTGACCAAGCTGCACTTGCTTGCCAAAGACTGTGCTTTTTATGATGCTGGAGATATGATTAACGACTGTATTTTGATGGGCAGTAAGTCTAAGGAAGTCCAGGAAAAACTGCTGCAGGAAGAAGACTTAAATCTTGAGAAAGCCGTAAGGATTGCCAGAGCATATGAAATATCAAGAAAAGACATGCAGATACTGGAAGGAACACAGCACCAGATCAATGCTATAGAAACTAAAAGCAGTAGATTTGGTCAAGAAAGGGCATACAAAGGAACAAAAGGCACCTATGGCACTGGAACAAGTAACAGAGAAGCAGCTTGTGGATATTGTGGAAATATGCACCATAAAAACAGTGTCTGTCCTGCAAGGGGGCAAACATGCAACAAATGCAGGAAAAGAGGACACTTTGCTAGGGTGTGTAAACTGTCTTTGCAAACCAAAAGGCCACAAACACGGACTGTATATGCTATAGAAGACAATGATGACAATGCAGGGTCAAACTTGGACTGCTCCTTGATATATCTTGCAGCAATACAGAAAGCACATCAGTCTGCAGATGAAGCCAATGTAACATTACAGATAGGGGCCAATAAAACTCCAGTCACATTCAAAATAGATACTGGAGCACAAGTAAATTGTGTGCCAAGCCACATATATCTGGAAGACCTCAGGGATGAATCCCCTTTAGAGACTCTGAATTTACCGAATTTAATGGGATATGGTGGTGAAAAGCTGAAAGTAATGGGTCGCTGCCATGTACAATGTGCCTACAAGGGATCGGAAAGGGCTTTACAATTGTTTGTGATAGAAACGCAAGCCCCAGCTGTGCTAGGTCTCAAAGCAAGTAAAGAGATTGGACTTGTGAAGATCATAATGACTGTGGATGGTGGGCACAGAGGTCTGACGGAAGCTGACATTAAACGTGAGTACTGTGATCTATTCAAGGGCCTGGGGTGTCTCCCAGGCATAAGCCACATACTTATAAAGGAGGGTGCACAGCCTGTCATCCATGCGCCAAGGAAAATACCTCTAACTCTTGTGGATAAAGTCAGACAGGAACTCACTAGGATGGAGAAGTTGGGAGTAGTAAAGAAGGTCACTGAACCATTGGAATGGGTCAGTTCTAGGGTTGTGGTGGAGAAGAAGAACACAGGTGCAATTCGTATATGCATCAATCCACGTGATTTGAACAAAGTAATAATGAGAGAACACTACAAACTCCCCACCATAGAGGATATAGCACACAAGCTAGTAGGAACAACAGTGTTCAGTGTACTAGATGCCCAGTCTGGTTACTGGCAATTGCGTCTTGACGAAGCTAGCAGTTATCTCACTATTTTCAACTCTCCTGCGGGTCGATGGTGCTTCACAAGGGTGCCTTTCAGCATAGCATCGGCACAGGAGATATTTCAAAAGAAATCACATGAACTAATTGCTGGTCTACAGGGTGTTGAAGTAATAGTTGATGATTTGTTGGTCTATGGAAAGGATCAAGTAGAGCACGACAGAAACCTCACTGCTTTGCTCAATCGATGCCGTGAAAGAAATCTTAAACTCAATCCAAATAAAATGCAAATTGGGGTAGGAGAAGTGACATATTTTGGACAACTACTAACCAAAGAGGGTTTGAAGCCTGATCCAAAGAAGATCACAGCAGTTCTTAACATGAAGGCCCCAGCCTCCAGAAAGGAACTGGAGACATCATTGGGCATTTTCAACTATCTATCAAAATTCTCTAAGGGCCTCGCACAACAGACAGCACCATTAACGTGCATTGCTGCAGAAGGATGCCATTTGGTGTTGGGATGCAAACATGGAAAGGACTTTTGACAAAGTGAAGAAACTGATCACTAAATATCCAGGGCCAATACTGAAATACTTTGACGTAAATGCTGACACTGTGCTTCAAGTGGATGCATCCCAGTTTGGGTTAGGTGCTGTACTGACTCAACAAGGACATCCGGTGGCTTATGCTTCACGTGCACTGACCACAACACAAGCCAATTATGCTCAAATTGAGAAAGAGATGTTGGCCATTGTGAATTTATGTGACAAGTTTCACCAGTACATATATGGCCGTCCAGTAGTTGTAGAACCCGACCACAAGCCGTTGGAGTACATAGTACAAAAACCGCTAGCTTCTACACCTCCACGCTTGCAGCGAATGATTATGAAATTACAGCAGTATGATCTCA
Organism: Natrix helvetica; assembly: GCF_964273705.1. Lineage (NCBI taxonomy): Eukaryota > Metazoa > Chordata > Lepidosauria > Squamata > Natricidae > Natrix > Natrix helvetica. The sequence goes on from NC_138555.1 coordinate 46,479,489, forward strand.
CAGTGAAGTATAAGCCTGGGAAGGAAATTCCAATGGCAGATTGCCTGTCAAGAGTGTTTCCAGAAGGACATGAAGCCAGGGATGAACCTGAGTTGGAAGAGCAGGTACATACAATACTAGTCAACATGCCAATATCAGATGTACAGCTGGAGAAAATAAGACAAGACACCAAAGAGGATAAAGTTCTAGAGAAATTAACGCGCGTCATGTGCAATGGCTGGCCAGGAAAACTCAAGAAGCTGTGTCCTGAGCTGCAGGAATTCTGGCCTGTGAAAGATAAACTATCCATTCATGAGGATATCATACTAATGGGTGACCGTATTCTTATACCTAAGTCGCAGCGGGCAGAAGTAATGGAACAAATTAAACAGGGACATTTGGGCATTACTCTGTGTAAGCGCAGAGCACAGGAGGTGGTCGACTGGCCTCAGTTGGACTCTGACATTGAAACACTTGTAAAGAAGTGTGACACCTGCCAGACATTTCAAAAAAACAATGCGAAAGTGTCAGGGGAAAAAACACCCTGGAGAAAATGAGGTCTATGGACCGGGCTGATTCCCTTCAGCATATCATGTAGATGTTAAGAATATAAAATAAAAGTCTTTGAGAAGTATTCTAATTAATAAACAAACTTTAATACGAAAATAATAAAAGTAAACAAAACAGAAAGTTAACTAAATTGTTACATTTTGATAATGAAAGCTCCGTCTGCCAAGTTCTGCTTGGCAGCCGGACAAAGAACAAAGGAAATAGTTCTGGAATATGTGAAGAGCAGGCGCAATAAATCACTTTCAGATAACTTGTGTTTTATGACCTGCGCAATAAAGCTTTCTTAGTTTAACTCTTGAGTGTCAATTCAGTCAGTTCATGCCTAGCAAACTTTTTAACATCGTGACACCCTTTCTTTTGCTAGTCTAGGCTGACGTCATCAAATCATCAATTAAGGCACATCTTCTTTCGCAGATACTCGTGTTGATTTGCGGCGAGTGGTTTGTTAAGCATGTCTGCAATCTGATCATGTGTAGAAACATATTGCAATTTAACAAAACCTTGCTTAACTAATTGCTTTGTGTTTTGATAACGAATGTCAATGTGTCTGGACCTAGAACCTGTAAAATGTGACTCAGAAATATAAACAACAGATACATTATCTTCCATCACGGTGATTGGTCGAATCGGACGTGTCCAGATATCTGTGATCAAAGCATCAAACCACGTTAGAGAATTACAAGCATCTGAAACACAAGCATATTCAGCTTCAGTAGATGAACATGAAACAAAACTCTATTTTCTCACTTGCCAGTAAACAGGACATCCATTCAGGAACATCATGTAACCAGAAGTGCTTTTGCGTGACTTCTTGTCACTCGCCCAGTCAGAATCAGAAAAACAAATCAACTTTGGTTGATCAGTGTGTGTTGGTTCTAGCAATAACTTCATGTGTTTAGTGTGTTTCAGGTATTTCAACAACTTCTTAATGCATGACCAATGAAATTGTGTTGCCTTACCTACGTGTCGTGATAAAAGATTAACACTAAGTGCGATGTCAGGTCTGGTCCAACTACTAATGTATAATAGTGAACCAATGACTGAACGATAAAGTGTTTGGTCCTCGAACTCAGGACTTGGTTCATGTGTTAAGTTGTGAAAATCTGTTTGCATGGGTGTCTTTGTTGTGCTAGCATCTTTCATGTTGCAATGATGTAGAATGTGGTCAATTTTCTCTTCTTGTGAAAGACTAAACCCCTTCTGTGTCTTTTCAATTTGAACACCTAAATAAGTGCTAATGTGTCCTAAAGATTTCAGTGTGAAGTATCTCTGCAAACTTTTAGCAAAAATCTCACTCATTTTCTTATTTGGACCAATATAAACAATATCATCAACATAAACAAGAATTATCTCATACGCATTGTTAGATCTTTTTGTGAACACGCATTCATCAGTTTCGGACTTAATAAAGCCTATTGAATTTAGTTTGTCAGTAAGACATAAATACCACATTAAACCTGACTGTTTCAGACCATAAAGACTTTTGTTCAGGAACCAGGTATCCCCTTCTTGCTTTCGGAATCCTGGAGGGCTTCTCACGTAGATCTCTTCATCTAGGTCTGCATGTAGATAAGCTGTGTCCACATCAAATTGGAAAACTTCTAAACCAAGAATAGTTGCAGTGGTTAAGGCAATTTTTACACTTTCAGTTCTGACTGTTGGTGAGTAAGTGTTTGTGTAGTCCTCAGGATAACGTTGAGCGAAACCCTGAGCTACAAATCTGGCTTTGTATAAAGACTCACCATTTGGTTTCTTCTTGATTCTGTAGACCCATCGACTGCCAATGACTTTCTTGTTTGCTGGAGGTTTTGCAGGTGTGAATACATTGAGTTTCTTTAAACTGTCCATTTCATCCTGCATTGCATCATACCATTTGTCTTGCTCTGAATCAGGAAGCTGCTTGATTTGTGTGAATGTCTCAGGAGGAAGAGTAACGTTGCAAATCAAAGGTAATGGTGATTTTGTCAGTTGCCATGAATAACGTTGTGGAGGGATTCCTTTTGTGGCCCTCTTGGAATGTCTAGGGGCATCAGCCCAATCTTCTTCTTCTTCTTCATCATCATCCTCGTCCTCACGTTCGTCGCTAGCATCAGCATCCGCGGCTTGCGAAGACGGAACATCAGGTTGTGAAGAACTGGTAGAAGGAATATCTGCCTGCGAATTGTCATCAGGCTGCGTGGCATCTGGAACACCATCTCTAGGAAAATAAACTTCAGGATCATTGGAATGAATACTGGACCAATCAATGTCTTCCTCAAAATTAGCAGATTGTGAAATGACAATCACATGTTTAGTATCAATCAATTTGTACCATTTTGAGTTATCATCAATACCCATAAATCTCAGTCTCTTTGCTACTGTACCTCCCTTTCTTCTTTGACTTAAGGGAGTGTTCACCATAGCATATGAACCAAAAATGTGGAGGTTCTTGAGATCAGGCTTGTAGCCATACAGCATGTAGAAAGGAGTTTGATTGATTACACTGCTCCAAGTACGGTTGACAATGTAATTTGCATACTTGATTGCTTCGCCCCAGTATGTGTTATTGAGATTGGCATCTTCTAGAAGACAATGCATCATGGTTTGTAGAACCCCTTGTCTTCTTTCTACGACTCCGTTATGAGCCGGTGTATATGGAGCAGATGTCTGATGAAGAATTCCATTCTTACGCATCCAGTCCTGGAAACGCTGAGACATGAATTCTGCACCACGGTCACTCTGGATTCTGGCGATGCGAACTTGGTATTGTGTAGAAACAAAAGCTGCAAAGTCTTTAAAGATCTGAAAGGTCTCAGATTTCTCTTTCATAGGATATACAAATCCATATCTAGAATGATTATCTACAATTGTTAAAAAATACTTTCTGCCACCAATTGTTGGTGGGAAAGGACCCACTATGTCAGTGTGTACCAAATCAAAAATGCGTGTTGACCGGCGTGTAGCGTGTTTTGGAATTGCAGCCGCCTTGGATTTAGCCTTTTTGCAAACCGCACAATCCAAAAACACCTTACACCCCTTTAGATCCAAACCTTTTGCGAACTCCGGCATCTTTCTAAGAACACGGAAACTGGCATGTCCCAATCTTCTGTGCCACTTGTGAATACACCTGGAATGCAAAGGTTTACCAGTTAGTGAATTCTCAACATTAACAGTTTCATGAGGACCCTCAGGCTTGCTCTGAGCAACCTGTTTTTGTTTTCTCTGTTTGTTGGCTTTAGGAGCCTTTGGCACAGTAACGTTTTCTCTCTCTGGGGCAACTCTCTCTGGGTCTGCGTTGTGCCTTTTTGGAGTTTGCATACTTGCCTGTGCTTGCCCTTTAGGCTTTGGCTTTAAGTAATAAACACCACCAATCAGCATAGTTTCAGCAACAATATCTCCATCTTTAACTAAGTAACTTGCTTTTTCGAGGTGGTGAACCTGGAACTTTAAATCTCTAGACAAGTGACTTTGGCTAAGCAAATTACTGGTTGCTGAAGGTATGTAATAAACATCAGGGATGTGTGTATTGAGCTCTTCAATGTAAACAGTTCCTTTTCCCATGACCTTGCAAGTGTGGTTGGTGAAGGAATACAGTTCTCGATACTCGGGCTCTGGTTTGCCCATCTCTGTGAAAAGTTCCCTTCTGTGGGTAACGTGCACAGCTGCTCCACTATCTAAAGTCCACAAAAGACGTCTGTCGAACTTTGGATCAGGTTGTGGAACGTTGGTTATGGCCAGTGTTACAAGTGGAGCTTGTGGATCACGCCTTGGACCACGACGACCTTGTCTTCCGCCTCTACCTCTGCCTCTGGAGTCTGTTCCTCTGGGCTGGTACGTGACGGGAGCTGGAACTCGTTGGGGACAATCCCGGGCGTCATGTCCCACACGGTTGCAGGTGTAGCATTTTGGCATCCTTGGAGCGTAGCCTCTTCCTTGGAAGGGATGTCTGGCTGGAGCCTTTGATGCTGGGGGTCGTTGCAGATGTGGTGTAGCTAACTTGATAGCTTCCTCTTCCACTAAAAGTCTGCAAACGTGGTTAACTGTGCGTTGAGCAATAGGCACGTAGTTAATCTTTGCAACAGCATCTTTCCATTCATAATTCAATGAGTTAATGATGATGCTAATCATTTGGATATCATCGATTACATGGCCATTTTGTCTCAATTCACTTCTCATTCTTTTCAGTTTGGTCAAATGTCCACCAATTCGTTCACCAGGTTTCAACTTCGAACCATGGAACTCAGACATGAGCAAACATGAAGATTCAATTGAAACGGGCCTGTAGCAATCTTCCAAAATAGCCCAAATTTCTTGGGCAGTTGCATCAGGCGGAAAGATACCCTGGATCTCAATTTCCATTGACATGAGCAAAGTCGAGATTGCTCTGTTTTCTAGGTCTCTCATTGCAGGTGTCCATGGCTGAGGAGGAGGGTTAAAAATCATGCAATGTGTGCCTTCTCTTCGAAGCAAGAGTGCAATTTCACTGACCCAGGCTTTATAATTCTCTCCTGACTCCTTTAATTTAGACTCACCAGTCAAGGGAGTGACTGGAAGTACCTGCTGAGGAATGTGCATCGGAACAATTTGTTGCGCAGGTTGCAAAGCTGGTTGTTGAACCAGGGGATGCTGGGGTTGCATCATTGGCCTTTGCGTGGCAACATCAAATTGACTTCCTTGCATTCGCCTTTGGCTTTGCCTTTTTCCATCTAGGGAGGATTCAGCACCACCAGGGGGTGTTGAAGACTTAACCTTTGGAGGCAAAACTTGGGCTTCTGTAAGACTCATAGACAGATCTTTAAAACTCTGGTGCAGCTGCTTCATCTTTTGCTCTAATGATTTTTCTCCGCCAGCAGATGGCAGTGCAGCCTCACTTTTTGGCTGCCTCACCTTTCTATACGTGGGCGGAAGTTCAGTTGACTCAAAGGGACCACGTGACCTCGGTGACGTGTACATGTCTCTTTGTTCTGATTGACCTAAGAACTCCTCTTTGGGGTGTGTCTTAGGCTGTTGTTTTAAAGAAAAGATGGCGTCCTCAGACATTTTGGGAGTGGGGGAGCCCCTCCTACTTCGCTTTATTTCGTTAAAGCACTCTCTCGCCTCCCTAGCATATTTTTCAAACAGCTCTAATTGATCAAGATAGCTTTGCATTTCTTGCTCATCATCTGGGGAGGATTCATAAAATTTGCTTTCTGCGTGGGAGTGTTTTGTCTCTGCCGGCAGTTGCCATTCATCAAGTGTTTGATAATCTCCGAGGGTCTGGGAATGGAGTGGCTTTGGCAAAGTGGGAAGTTTTGGCTTGGCCCCCAAAAATTCATAATCTCCTGGAGATATTTTAGAAGGAGGAAACACTGACCTCGTTTCGTAGATCTCGCGTCCTGTGGCTCCTTCCCCCACATCTGGCTCGGCACTTTGTTGCTCCTGGAATACGTTTGAAGGTCCTTGTTTCTCTGTGTCTGAGGAAGCCTCCTTGTCAGAAGAAACGGAACCATCTGTGCTTGTCCCATCTTTCTTCTTCTTTTTTTCCGACATGGCTAATTAGCTTTAGTCGGTTACCATAAGATAGCACGAAGGGAAAATACAGCCATAAAATGTAGCCATCTCAGCTGGTATCATCGACCAACCTCTGCATACCAAGTTGTCAGGGGAAAAAACACCCTGGAGAAAATGAGGTCTATGGACCGGGCTGATTCCCTTCAGCATATCATGTAGATGTTAAGAATATAAAATAAAAGTCTTTGAGAAGTATTCTAATTAATAAACAAACTTTAATATGAAAATAATAAAAGTAAACAAAACAGAAAGTTAACTAAATTGTTACATTTTGATAATGAAAGCTCCGTCTGCCAAGTTCTGCTTGGCAGCCGGACAAAGAACAAAGGAAATAGTTCTGGAATGTGTGAAGCATGCGCAATAAATCACTTTCAGATAACTTGTGTTTTATGACCTGCGCAATAAAGCTTTCTTAGTTTAACTCTTGAGTGTCAATTCAGTCAGTTCATGCCTAGCAAACTTTTTAACATCGTGACAGAAAGAACCTCTTACACCATGGCATGCTCCTTCACGGGCATGGCAGAGACTGGCTACGGACATTTTTCATTTTGGAGACATACACTATCTGATAATAGTAGACTACTACAGCAAATACTTTGAACTAGTGCAGCTGGGAAGTTTAAAAGCAGCAACAGTCATATGGGCCTTCAAGACAATACTTTCAAGACATGGAGTGTGTGAAGAACTGGTGTCTGATAATGGGCCACAATTCTCATGTGCCGAATTCCAGTGCTTCCTGCGTGAATGGGGAATCAAGCACAAACCCACAAGCCCTTATCACCCACAGGCCAATGGCCTAGCAGAGAAGTATGTTTAGAAAAGCTATTTATACTATTGTATTTTTATTACTCAACCAATAATAAAAATACAATAGCATAAATAACATGATACAGCAGAGGTAAATTTCCAGGATAGTAAATAGAAATGGCTGTCAACTATAGATGCAGCATAGAATACAGAATTGAATACATAATATAGAATACAGAATAGATTGTTGATTGTAGATTAAATGGACCTACAGTATGCAAAATCTGGCATTAAACTGCAGTATTAACATAGGATGTTGCTTGTTTTCTATCCAGATCAGGCACTTACTTGAGGCCACATAATTGTAATCCAGTCCAAGACAGTCCTCCTGCAGAACTCTGCTGGCTGAAAACCATGCGGCCCGTTTTCAGCTCCACGGTCTCTTGCAGCACTCTGCCGACTGAAAATGGGGTGCGGGGGGGGGGCGTACCATCCCCCGTGGCCCGTTTTGGCCAGGAGAGGCACCATGGGCTGGTCCTTTGATATTCCCAGGCCGGCCCTGTGGGTCAGATCTAAGCATCCCATGGGCCAGATTTGGCCTGTCGGCTTTTTTTTTTAAACAAAGTTTTATTGGTTTTCAAATATATAGGGAAGGGTAAATAGGTATACAAATTTTTTTGGCAGCTTTCATACTGCTGGTAGAGATCCCAGCACGGTACTCATTTATATAACATTGTACAACAAATTTATAGAAGAAAACAGTAAACCAAATCTTACTCTATATTGTTAGTCTTGTGTTCCTACATGTTTCTCTTTGTCGTTTTCTAATATATCACTAACTGCTATTGTTCCAAATAATTTTATTTTTGAGATCTGAGCCTTTTCGATATTGCTTCTTCCTCCCTGTTGCCAGAGAGAGCCTCAGTGCCCCCCTCCTTCCCGTCTTGGATCTTACTGTCTTGTGTTTTACTGTCTCTTTCACTACTCCCACTCTGTTCCTCCTCTGAGAGTGGAAAATTCTTCTAACAGTTCAGTTTTGAGTTTCATGGTTAGATTACTTGCGGGTCAGTCTTGCTGGTGGCGTTGTTGTCTTGTGGTCACTTGGGCTGCTTTTTGGGTAGGGGGATTGTTCTGACCCCCCTCCGAGTCCAACAAAGCACTCCGAGACAAGGACTCTGCAAGATGATTTATAAACACACAGACTAAACCTTGGCAGCAATCCAGTACAGACAAGACCTTGGCAGCAATCCAGCCTGCCAAGATAAGGCACAGACTTGATAGCGTCTCCAGCTCTAGTAAATATGTTGATTCCTGCAAACAGTTTGCGCAAAGTCATTTCTTTTTATACAGTCTTGAGAGGAGCCTAATTGCAACCACCTGGGTGCAATTATCTCCTGTAACTGCGCAGCTGTTCTTTAAGTCTATTAGCTCTCCGTTGCCGGGCATCCAGAACCACCTCCCTTGTCTCCTCCCCACTGCTCCAATGCATGATGTCAGGAGCACACTCCCGTTGGCTTTCACCAAAGGAGCTCCCTTTGGCTTTCACCAAAGGAGCTCCCTTTGGCTCTCACCAAAGGAGCTTCCGGAACAATGGCGGTCTGCCTTTGAGCTCTGTATGCCACGGGGCTCGTTTGGTAAAACAGGGATGCTGCCGGTCCTCTGTGTCAGGGGAAGATTTATTTCACCCTGAACTAGACGAGGTCTTAGATCGGGGCTGTTTCCAACAGGCATATTCTTTAAGGTGCGAAGAAAAAGAAATAAACTTTCTGGAGAAACATATTCTAATTAAAAACAAACTTTAATATAAAAATAATAAATGGAAATAAAACGAAACTAACTAATTGTTACATTTTGATAAAAGAGTTCCGTCTCCCAGTTTTCCTGGCAGCCGGACAAAGATCAGAAGTAGATCAGGAATGTGTGAAGAGCAGGCGCAGTACATCACTGTCAGATAAGAACTTTTATGACCTGCGCAGTAACTCTTTTTCAGTTTAACTATTTAGTGTCAATTCAGTCAGTTCAGGCTAGCAAACAAATTTAACACAGTGACACCCCTTCTTTTGCTAGTTGGGCTGACGTCATCAAATCATCAATTAAGGCACATCTTTTTTCGCAGATACTCATGTTGATTTACGGGAAGTGGTTTGTTAAGCATATCAGCAATCTGATCATGTGTAGAAACATATTGCAATTTAACAAAACCTTGCTTAACTAATTGCTTTGTGTTTTGATAACGAATGTCAATGTGTCTGGACCTAGAACCTGTGAAATGTGACTCAGAAATATAAACCACAGATACATTATCTTCCATCACGGTGATTGGTCGAATCGGCTGTGTCCAGATATCTGTGATCAAAGCATCAAACCATGTTAGAGAATTACAAGCATCTGAAACACAAGCATATTCAGCTTCAGTAGATGAACATGAAACAAAACTCTGTTTTCTCACTTGCCAGTAAACAGGACATCCATTCAGGAACATCATGTAACCAGAAGTGCTTTTGCGTGATTTCTTATCGCGTGCCCAGTCAGAATCAGCATAGCAAATTAACTGTGGATGATCAGTGTGTGTTGGTTCTAGCAATAACTTCATGTGCTTAGTATGTTTCAGGTATTTCAACAACTTCTTAATGCATGCCCAATGAAATTGTGTTGCCTTACCTACGTGTCGTGATAAAGGATTAACACTAAGTGCAATGTCAGGTCTGGTCCAACTATTATGTATAATAGTGAACCAATGACTGAACGATAAAGTGTTTGGTCCTCGAACTCAGGACTTGGTTCATGTGTTAAGTTGTGAAAATCTGTTTGCATGGGTGTCTTTGTTGCGTTAGCATCTTTCATGTTGCAATGATGCAGAATGTGGTCAATTTTCTCCTCTTGTGAAAGACTAAACCCCTTCTTTGTCTTTTCAATCTGAACACCTAAATAAGTGCTAATGTGTCCTAAAGATTTCAGTGTGAAGTATCTCTGCAAACTTTTGGCAAAAATCTCACTCATTTTCTTATTTCGACCAATGTAAACAATGTCATCAACATAACATCAACATCAACATATTGGGGAATATCTGCAGGACAAAATCGCTCAGATCCAGAGTGGATGGGCCCCCTTCAGTGGACTGGAGGAGTCGTCAACAGCGAGTCTTGAGAGACCATTCTGGGAGGAGTTTGATTCTGTTGCCCCCGAGGATTTGGACAGGTTACGTGGCCGGCTGTGAGCCACTACATGTTTATTGGACCCATGTCTCTCCTGGCTGGTACTGGCATCCTGGGAAGTGACACGAGGCTGGCTCCTGGGCCTAGTGAACGCTTCATTGGGTGAGGGGTCCTTACCGGCCGCCTTGAAAGAGGCGGTGGTGAGGCCCTTACTCAAGAGTCCTTCCCTGGACCCGACGGAACTAGCTAATTATCGTCCTGTCTCCAGCCTTCCCTTTCTAGCGAAGGTTGTAGAGAATGTGGTGGCTCAGCAGTTCCCACGACACCTGGAAGAAACTGACTATCTAGACCCGCGCCAGTCCGGTTTCCGACCTGGTCACAGCACGGAGACAGCCTTGGTCGCGTTGGTTGATGATCTCTGGAGGGCCAGAGATAGGGGTTGTTCCTCTATCCTGGTCCTATTAGATCAATCAGCGGCTTTTGATACCATCGACCATGGTATCCTATTGCGCCGGCTGGAGGGGATGGGAGTTAGGGGCACCGTTTTGCGGTGGTTCGGCTCCTACCTCTCCGACCAGACGCAATGTGTGTTGGCAGGGGAGCAGAGGTCGACCCTGAGGTCGCTCACTTGTGGGGTGCCACAGGGGTCGGTCCTCTCGCCCCTTCTGTTCAACACATATGTGAAGCCACTGGGTGAGATCATCCGTGGTTTTGGGGATGAGTACCATCTGTACGCTGATGATACTCAGTTGTACATCTCAACCCCAAGCCACCCCAACGAGGCTGTCGAAGTGATGTCTCGGTGTTTGGAAGCCGTCGGGGTCTGGATGGGGGACAACAGACTCAAGCTTAACCCCTCCAAGACGGAGTGGCTGTGGTTACCGGCACCTCGGTTCAACCAGTTGATTCCATCACTGGCCATAGGGGGCGAGCAACTGCCCCCTGTGGAACGGGCGTGCAATTTGGGCATCCTCCTAGATGCCCGGCTGTCGATGGATGACCATGTGGCAGCCGTGGCAAGGGGGGCATTCCACCAGGTTCGCCTGGTGCGCCAATTGCGCCCCCTATTGGACCGGGAAGCCTTACGCACAGTCACTCATGCGCTGGTGACGTCTCGTCTGGACTACTGCAATGCTCTCTACATGGGGCTCCCCTTGAGATGCACCCGGAGACTACAGCTGGTTCAGAATGCGGCCGCGCGGGCTATCATGGGGAGTACTAGGTACTCCCACATAACACCTCTCCTGCGCGAGCTGCACTGGCTGCCTGTGGTTTTTCGGGTGCGTTTCAAGGTGCTTATTACCATCTTCAAAGCGCTCCATGGCACAGGACCTAGTTACCTGCGGGATCGCATCCTACCGCATACATCCCTGCGACCAATTCGCTCTCACAGGGAGGGACTCCTCCAGGTGCCGTCCACCAAGCAATGCCAACGGGCGGCGCCTAGGAGTAGAGCCTTCTCTGTGATGGGCCCAACCCTCTGGAATGACCTCCCCCCCGATATTAGAACTACTACTGACTTCCGCTCCTTCCAACAAAAACTTAAGACTCACCTGTTCCAATTCGCCGGCCTGGCCCATCTATAGTTCCATTTTACCTCCTGGCGGATATTTTATCTGGGATAGTTTTTAAGGGTTAATGTATTTTAAGGGTTAATGGTTTTTAAATGTATTTTAAATTTTTAAAATTCTAATTTAACTTAAACTAAATTTGTACAGTGAACTATTGTTACCTCCTCCAGTCCTATATTTATTCTATATTTATACTATGTATATCTATTGTTCCATTGTTTTAACATGACTGTACACCGCCCCGAGTCTCTTCTGAGAGAGGGGTGGTCTAGAAATTGAATAAAGTTAAGTTAAGATAAACAAGAATTATCTCATATGCATTGTTAGATCTTTTTGTGAACACGCATTCATCAGTTTCGGACTTAATAAAGCCCATTGAATTTAGTTTGTCAGTAAGACATAAATACCACATTAAACCTGACTGTTTCAGACCATAAAGACTTTTGTTCAGGAACCAGGTATCCCCTTCTTGCTTTCAGAATCCTGGAGGGCTTCTTACGTAGATCTCTTCATCTAGGTCTGCATGTAGATAAGCTGTGTCCACATCAAATTGGAAAACATCTAAACCAAGAATAGTTGCAGTGGTTAAAGCAATTTTTACACTTTCAGTTCTGACTGTTGGTGAGTAAGTGTTTGTGTAGTCCTCAGGATAACGTTGAGCGAAACCCTGAGCTACAAGTCTGGCTTTGTACAAAGACTCACCATTCGGTTTCTTCTTGATTCTGTAGACCCATCGAGTGCCAATTACTTTCTTGTTTGCTGGAGGTTTTGCAGGTGTGAATACATTAAGTTTCTTTAAACTGTCCATTTCATCCTGCATTGCATCATACCATTTGTCTTGCTCTGAATCAGGAAGCTGTTGTGATTTGTGTGAATGTCTCAGGAGGAAGAGTAACGTTGCAAATCAAAGGTAATGGTGTTTTTGTCAGTTGCCATGAATATCGTTGTGGAGGGATTCCTTTTGTGACCCTCTTGGAACGTCTAGGAACAACAGTCCAGTCTTCTTCTTCTTCTTCATCCTCGTCCTCACGTTCGTCGCTAGCATCTGCATCCGTGGCTTGCGAAGACGGAACATCAGGTTGTGAAGAACTGGTAGAAGGAATATCTGCCTGTGAAAATTGGTCATCAGGCTGCGTGGCATCTGGAACACCATCTCTAGGAAAATAAACTCCAGGATCATTGGAATGAATCCTGGACCAGTCAATGTCTTCCTCAAAATTAGCAGATTGTGAAATGACAATCACATGTTTAGTATCAATGAATTTGCACCATTTTGAGTTATCATCAATACCCATAAATCTCAGTCTCTTTGCTCTTTGACTTAAGGGAGTGTTCACCATAGCGTATGAACCAAAAATGTGGAGGTTCTTGAGATCAGGCTTGTAGCCATACAGCATGTAGAAAGGAGTTTGATTGATTACACTGCTCCAAGTACGGTTAACAATGTAATTTGCATATTTGATTGCTTCACCCCAGTATATGCTACTGAGATTGGCATCTTCTAGAAGACAACGCATCATGGTTTGTAGAACTCCTTGTCTTCTTTCTACGACTCCATTATGAGCGGGTGTATATGGAGCAGATGTCTGATGAAGAATTCCATTCTTACGCATCCAGTCCTGGAAACGCTGAGACATGAATTCTGCACCACGGTCACTCTGGATTCTGGCGATGCGAACTTGGTATTGTGTAGAAACAAAAGCTGCAAAGTCTTTAAAGATCTGAAAGGTCTCAGATTTCTCTCTCATAGGATATACAAAACCATATCTAGAATGATTATCTACTATTGTTAGAAAATACTTTCTACCACCAATTGTTGGTGGGAAAGGACCCACTATGTCAGTGTGTACCAAATCAAAAATGCGTGTTGACAGGCGTGTAGCGTGTTTTGGAACCGCAGCTGCCTTGGATTTAGCCTTCCTGCAAACTGCACAATCCAAAAACACCTTACACCCCTTTAGATCCAAACCTTTTGCGAACTCCGGCAACTTTCTAAGAACACGGAAACTGGCATGCCCCAATCTTCTGTGCCACTTGTGGATACACCTGGAATGCAAAGGTTTACCAGTTAGTGAATTCTCAACATTAACAGTTTCATGACGAACCTCAGGTTTGCTCTGAGTAACCTGCTTCTGTTTTCTCTGTTTGTTGGCTTTAGGAGCCTTTGGCGTAGCAACGGGTTCTCTCTCTGGGCCCGTGCTGTGCCTTTTTGGGGTTTGCATACTTGCCTGTGCTTGCTTTTTAGGCTTTGGCTTTAAGTAATAAACACCACCAATCAGCATGGTTTCAGCAACAATATCTCCATCTTTAACTATGTAACTTGCTTTTTTGAGGTGGTGAACCTGGAACTTTAACACTCTAGACAAGTGACTTTGACTAAGCAAATTACTGGTTGCTGAAGGTATGTAATAAACATCAGGGATGTATGTATCGAGGTCTTCAATGTAAACAGTTCCTTTTCCCATGACCTTGCAAGTGTGGTTGGTGAAGGAGTACAGTTCTCGATACTCGGGCTCTGGTTCGCCCATCTCTGTGAAAAGTTCCTTTCTGTGCGTAATGTGTACAGCTGCTCCACTATCTAAAGTCCACAAAAGACATCTGTCGTACTTTGGATCAGGTTGTGGAACGTTGGTTATGTCCAATGTTGCGAGTGGAGCTTGTGGATCACGCCTTGGACCACGACGACCTTGTCTTCCGCCTCTACCTCTGCCTCTGGAGTCTGTTCCTCTGGGCTTGTATGTGACGGGAGCTGGAACTTGTTGGGGACAATCCCGGGTGTCATGTCCCACACGGTTGCAGGTGTAGCATTTTGGCATCCTTGGAGCGTAGCCTCTTCCTTGGAAGGGACGTCTAGCTGGAGCCTTTGATGCTGGGGGTCGTTGCAGATGTGGCGTAGCTAACTTGATAGCTTCCTCCTCCACTAAAAGTCTGCAAACGTGGTTAACTGTGCGTTGAGCAATAGGCACGTAGTTAATCTTTGCAACAGCATCTTTCCATTCATAATTCAATGAGTTAATGATGATGCTAATCATTTGGATGTCATCGATTACATGGCCATTTTGTCTCAATTCACTTCTCATTCTTTTCAGTTTGGTCAAATGTCCACCAATTCGTTCACCTGGTTTCAACTTCGAACCATGGAACTCAGACATGAGCAAACATGAAGATTCAATTGAAACGGGCCTGTAGCAATCTTCCAAAATAGCCCAAATTTGTTGGGCTGTTGCATCAGGTGGAAAGGTACCCTGGATTTCAGTTTCCATCGATATGAGCAAAGTCGTGATTGCTCTGGTTTCCAGATCTCTCATTGCAGGTGTCCATGGCTGGGCAGGAGGATTAAAAACCATACAGTGTGTGCCTTCTCTGCGAAGCAATAGCGCAATTTCACTGACCCAGGGTTTATAATTCTCTCCTGACTCCTTTAATTTTGACTCACCAGTCAAAGGAGTGACAGAAAATGCCTGCTGAGGGATATGCATTGGAACAACTTGTTGTGCAGGTTGCAAAGCTGGTTGTTGAACCAGGGGGTGCTGCAATTGCACCATTGGCCTTTGCGTGGCAACATTAAATTGACTTCCTTGCATTCGCCTTTGGCTTTGCCTTTTTCCATCTAGGGAGGATCCAAAACCACCAGGGGGTGCTGAAGACTTAACCTTTGGAGGCAAAACTTGGGCATCTAGAGGACTTATAGATAAATTTTTCCAGCTGTGGCGTAGCTGTATTAATTTTTCCTCTAATAAATTTTTTCGCCAGCAGGTGGCAGTGCAGCTTCACTTCTTGGCTGCATCAGACCTTTATACGTGGCCGGAAATGTAGTGGAACAAAAGGGATCATGTGACCTCGGTGACGTGTACATATCTCTTTGTTCTGATTCACCTAAAACAATGTCCTCTATGGGGTGTGTCTTAGGTTGTTTAGAAGACAAGATGGCGTCCTCAGACATTTTGGGAGTGGGGGAACCCCTCCTACTTCTTTTCCATCTTTCAAAATATTCTCTCGCTTCCCTGGCGTATTTTTCGAACAGCTCTATCTGATCACGATAGCTTTTCATTTCTTCCCCAGTGCCTGAGAAGGATTCATAAGTTTCACTTTCTGCATGGGGGTGTTTTTCCTCTGCCGGCAGTTGCCGCGGAGGCTTTGGCCATTCATCAATTGTTTCATAATCTCCAAGAGTTTGGGAGTGAAATGGCTCTGGTAATGTGGAAAGTTTTGGCTTTGCCTCCAATAAATCATAATCTTTTGGAGGTATTTGGGAGTTTTCATAATGAGAAGGGGGAACTACTGACCTCTGTTCGTAGATCTCGCCTCCTGTAGCCCCTTCCTCCACAGCAGGGTCTTCATCCAGTCCAGTTACTGGAGTTTGGGAAGTTAGAAGCCAGCGTGAGAAATCTTGCATTTCTGTGTCTGAGAGAATGGATCCTTCCGAGCGCGTTCCACGTTTTTTCTTTTTCTTCTTCGGCATGGCTAAGTAGCCTAGCCGGTTATCTCTTAAGATAGCTTGAAGGAAAAACAGCCGTAAATTATAACCATCTCTCTGCTTCCATTAATTGTCAGTGGAAGATTTATTTCACCCTGAACTAGACGAGGTCTTAGATCGGGGCTGTTTCCAACAGGCATATTCTTTAAGGTGCGAAGAAAAAGAAATAAACTTTCTGGAGAAACATATTCTAATTAAAAACAAACTTTAATATAAAAATAATAAATGGAAATAAAACGAAACTAACTAATTGTTACATTTTGATAAAAGAGTTCCGTCTCCCAGTTTTCCTGGCAGCCGGACAAAGTTCAGAAGTAGCTCAGGAATGTGTGAAGAGCAGGCGCAGTACATCACTGTCAGATAAGAACTTTTATGACCTGCGCAGTAACTCTTTTTCAGTTTAACTATTTAGTGTCAATTCAGTCAGTTCAGGCTAGCAAACAAATTTAACGCAGTGACACTCTGTACTACCTTTGAGGGCCGGGCCCAGTAAGCGACCACCCTGGCTTTCCATCAAGACCCGAGTTGGTCTCCAGGGTGGTCTGGCGGCCAAGAACCGGATGGCGGAAGAACGGAAGAACGGGATCCCGAGAACGAGATGGCGCCGGCCAGCTGGAGTAGGAGACGCCGGGCGGAGTCAGCTGGAGCGTTCGGGGACGTGCGGGCCGATGTCGGGCTGATGTCGGCTGCATCGGACGCCTGGTAGGAGCGCCGGAGCGCCGGTGGAGTGTCGGAGGGGCTTGGGAGCTTGGAGCAGCGGAGGAGCGGCGGTTGGAGACGCCGGGCGCTCAGGCTGGCGCTGGTTGCACCGGAGGCCGTCCGGAGCGTCGGAGGCCGGCGGGAGTGGCAGATGTCGGCTTGTGGCAGGAGCGACGGAGAGATGGAGGAGGCTTTCAGCGTTGGAGGCCGGTAGGAGGGAGGAGGGTTTCAGGGCTGGAGGCCGGGCAGGAGTTAGGAGGCTCGCCGGTGGCTGGCAGGAGGCTTTTAGCGCCGGAGGCCTGGCAGGAGAACCATCTGCCTCCTGCGGACCATCTAAATTATGATCTAAATTATGATCCATCATATACTCGAGGGCAGACCTGATCTTACTGCGGGAGTCCCCCCTCTCGCAAGTATGGCCCTCCGCCCTTTCGAGGGCCCACCTTGATGAGGGATTTATTAATCCAGAGAGGTGGACGAAGCGAAAACTTAAGGGGGTTTTTAATTAAATTTTTATTCATATTTTAGGGGGTCCCAGTGTGGGGGGGTGCGGTTAGTCAGGCTGAGGGAGGGACTAGTGCCAGGCCGACAGGTGGGGTTGGCAAGGGAGTGAGCGGAGCTATTGAGGGGAGGGGGAGTAACGATATTCCAGTAGAGGGTCTTTTCATCCCAACGGTCGTGGGGAGGGGTAGGTGCGAGGGTAGACAAAGATCTTGCAACCGGTTGGGAGACCGTGGTCGTTGGACACGGCCGGTCATTTGTCCCAAACCCCGCAATCTAGGTGGTCAGGACCTACAGAGCTGGGGCCTGAGAGTGATGTTGTGCAACCCAAGGTCCGTTGCCAATAAGGCCCCCCTCATTAACGACTTGGTCTCGGAGGGGGAGCCGGACCTGGCGGGGATAACGGAGACCTGGCTGGGCCACGAGTGGGGTCTCCCCCTTGTGGAAATGTGCCCGCCGGGTTGCCGTGCATTTCATCAGCCACGGGCCCTGGGTAGGGGTGGTGGGGTAGCGGTTATGGTAAGGGAAGGCCTTGAGCTGAGAGAGTCCACTGTGCCACAGATATCTGGGTGTGAGTCCCTATGCGTGAAGTGGGGCCCAGGGAGACAGTTGGGCTTGCTGATTGTATACTTGGCTCCTCGCTATGCATCAGCAGCCCTGCCCGAGCTCCTCGAGGTGATCGCCGAGATGGCGGTTGAGACCTCCAGGCTACTGATCATGGGGGATTTCAACCTGCCATCGGTAGGGGAAACATCCGAGGTAGCTCGGGAGTTCATGGCTTCCATGACAGCCATGGACCTGACCCAAGTAATTCAGGGCCCCACACACGAGGGAGGTCACACACTGGACCTTATTTTTGTCTCTGGCCAGTGGAGGAGTGATCTGGGAGTAGGGGATTTAGTCATTACACCCCTGTCATGGTCAGATCACTCACTTCTCCGGCTCGACTTTCCAGCCGCCACTCCCCATCGCGGGGAGGCGGAACCGGAATGTCCTAGATGGTTCTGCCCCAGGCGCCTGATGGAACCTGATAGGTTCCAGACGGAGCTTGGGCCACTTCCTGTAGCCCTGACCCGCTCCCGGATGGAGGACCTGGTGGCTGCATGGAATAGTGCGGCTGCCGGGGCCTTGGACCGGGTTGCTCCTTTGTGGCCTCTCCTGCGGCAGCGATCCACCCAGGCCCCTTGGTTTACCGAGGAGCTGAGGGTGATGAAGCGCCACAAGAGACGCCTAGAGAGCAGATGGAGATCGTCACGCTCTGAATCTGACCGAACACAGGTAAGAGCCTATTTATGGACCTACCTTGTGGCATTAGGAGTGGCCAAACGTCAGTATTGTGCCACTCTTATTGCGTCCGCAGATAACAGCCCTGACACCCTGTTTTGGGTGATCCGCTCCCTCCTTTCACAGAGGCCGCGGAAAGCCCCCTTGCAGGGTAGAGCAGAGGAATTTGGGGAATATCTGCAGGACAAAATCGCTCAGATTCGCAGCGAGTGGGTCCCCTTCAGTGGTCTAGAAGGGACGTCGGAGGTGAGTCTTGAGGCACCATTCTGGGAGGAGTTTGACTCTGTTACTGCCGACAATATGGACAGGCTGCGTGGGCGACTGCGAGCCACCACATGTTTATTGGACCCGTGTCCCTCCTGGCTTATACTGGCATCCTGGGAGGTCACATGAGGCTGGCTCCAGGAGTTAGTCAACGCCTCCTTGAGAGAGGGGTTCTTGCCGGCCGTCTTAAAAGAGGCAGTGGTGAGGCCCCTACTCAAGAAGCCTTCCCTGGACCCAGCTATGTTAGCTAACTATCATCCCGTCTCCAACCTTTGCTTTTGGCGAAGGTTGTAGAGAGTGTGGTGGCACAACAGTTCCCACGCCACTTGGAGGAAATTGATTATCTAGACCCGCGCCAGTCCGGTTTCCGGCCCGGCCACAGCACGGAGACGGCTTTGGTCGCATTGGTGGTTGATCTCTGGAGGGCCAGAGATGGGGGTTGCTCCTCCATCTTGGTCCTATTAGACCTCTCGGCCGCTTTTGATACCATCGACCATGGTATCCTATTGCATCGTCTAGAGGGGCTGGGGGTGAGGGGCACCATTTTGCGGTGGTTCTCCTCCTACCTCTCTGGCCGAGCGCAATGTGTGCTGACAGGGGGGCAGAGGTCGACCCTGAGGCCGCTCACTTGTGGGGTGCCACAGTGGTTGGTCCTCTCGCCTCTCCTGTTCAACACGTATATGAAGCCGCTGGGCGAGATCATCCGTGGTTTCGGGGTCGAGTACCACCTGTACACTGACGACACTCAGCTGTACATCTCTACCCCGAACCACCCCAACGATGCCGTCGAAGTGATGTCCCGGTGCCTGGAGGCCGTACGGATCTGGATGGGAAGTAACAGACTCAAGCTCAACCCGTCCAAGATGGAGTGGCTGTGGCTACCGGCACCCCGGTTCAACCAGTTGGTTCCATCACTGGCCATTGGGGGCGAACAGCTGGCCCCCGTGGATCGAGCACGCAATTTGGGCGTCCTCCTTGATGCCCGGCTGCCAATGGATGACCATGTGACGGCCGTGGCAAGGGGGGCGTTTCACCAGGTTCGCCTGGTGCACCAATTGCATCCCCTATTGGACCGGAACGCCCTCCACACAGTCACCCATGCGCTTGTGACGTCCCGACTGGACTACTGTAATGCTCTCTACATGGGGCAATTGTGGGAGTTACTAGGTACTCCCACGTAACACCTCTCCTGCGCGGGCTGCACTGGCTACCTGTGGCTTTTCGGGTGCGTTTCAAGGTGTTGACTATCATCTTCAAAGCGCTCCATGGCACAGGACCTAGGTATTTGCGGTATCGCATCCTGCCCCATACATCCCTTCGGCCGATCCGCTCTCACAGGGAGGGACTCCTCTGGGTGCCGTCCACTAGGCAGTGCTAGGGGGCGGCGCCCAGGGGCAGGGCCTTCGCTGTGATGGGCCCGACCCTCTGGAATGACCTCCCCCCCGATATCAGAATAACCACCGATCTCTGCTCCTTCCGTAAGAAGCTTAAGACCCACCTGTTCAATTTAGCTGGCCTGGCCTAATCGCAGTTTAGTCCCTCAAGTCTGTATTTTAAATTTTTAGGGGTGGGTTTTTAGGTTGTTTTTAATTTTTATCACTTTGTACAGCCTATTGTTTAATTCGATTTTATGGGAATTTAAGGGTATTTATTTTTGTATACGGTTTTTTATTGAGATGTCTGTACACCGCCCCGAGTCCCTTCGGGGAGAGGGGGCGGTCTATAAATCTAATAAAACTTAAAAACTTAAACCACTGCTCCATGCCTCAGGCGCCTCCTGGTGGCCAACCAGCCTCTCTGATCCCTGCTTGGAGTCGGAACCCTGTCCAGGGTCCTCCACATCTTCCAGAGCCGAGTCATAAGACCCCTCACTGTCGGAGTCCAGCTCCAACGGCTCCTGCTGGGTCATAACACTATCCCTCAACGCAGGGCCCTTCCCCCGGGTCTGATGCTCGGGGTGCGGCCTCGAGGGATATTGCGCATGATAGGCTCACACCAAAGCAGGGGCATGCATGTCCGTTGCATCGGTCCAGGTCCCCCCATCCGACTCCTCATCCTTCCAGTCGACCAAGTACTGAAAACGTCCGTTCAGCCATCTCGAGTCTCGGATCTGGGCCACTTCGTGCGGTAGCCGCATCTCCACCTCACGCAATGACGGCTGGGGGAGCTAGTGTTGGCGGAGAGGACAAGCCAACCGCTCAGGGATCAGGAGCGAGTGATGGAACACCGGGTGCACTCGCATCGAGCGTGGTAGGGTCAGGCGATAGGCCACCGGGTTGATGACGGCCTCCAAGGGGAACGGCCCAAGATACCAGTGGTCCAACTTCTTAGTCAGGTGGTGGGATGGAAGATGCCGCTTGGACAGCCACACGTGATCTCCCAAAGCCAACTCCGGCACCGCACGTCGAGACTTATTTGACACCCTTTTGTAGTCCTCCTTTGCCTGATTCAGATAGCGGCGCACCACTTGGTGGACCGCCTGAAGCTCAGAGAGTAAGTCCTGCGCTGCGGGGACCGGGGAGTCCACTGGGGTGAGAGGGAAAAAATGAGGGTGATACCCGATGTTAGCCATGAAGGGTGTTGTCTGTGTGGAGGTATGCTGAGAGTTGTTAAACACGAACTCTGCCACGGCCAGGTACTCCGCCCAGTTGTTCTGCTGCTGATTCACGAAGCAGCACAGATATTGATCCAGAATCCCAATCACCAGGCAAAGAACAGAGACCACCGGATCTGGCGTTGGTTCAGCTTATGTGCCGTTGTTAAAAGCTCTAAATTGTTATGGTCCGTCCGGACCTCGACCTGATGCCAGGCCCCCTCCAGGTGATGGCTCCAGGCCTCAAACGCCACCTTGATAGCCAACAACTTCTTCTCCCAGATGGTGTAATTGCACTCGGAAGGATTGAGCTTCCGAGAGTAATAAGCGCAAGGGAAAAGGGTACCATCAGGGGCGTGAGCCTGCAGTAACACCGCACCCACCGCGATGTCAGACGCGTCCACCTCCACTACAAATGGACGATGGGGATCAGGCTGCTTCAGGATCGGCTCCCTCATAAAAGCGCGCTTCAGGGCCACGAACGCCTGTTGTTCCGTGGGCCCCTAGCGAAACGGCACTTTCTTTTGCAGGAGCCGAGTGAGGGGGGCGGTCAAGAAAGCAAAGCTGGGGATGAAGGTCCGGTAATAGTTGGCAAACCCGAGGAGTCTCTGCACATCCTTCATACGTCGAGGAGGTTGCCAACTGCGCAACGCCTCCACCTTGCCCAGCTCCATTGCAATTCCCTCAGGGGAGATACGGTGCCCCAGGAACTCGATGGTAGTCTGCCAGAACTGACACTTCTCCAGCTTGGCAAATAAACGATGCTCTCGGAGTCGTTGCAAGACGAGGCACAAATGTTGTTGATGATCCTTCCGGGACGTTGAGTAGATCAAGATGTCGTCCAGGCAAATGATGACAAGAGGTCCTGGAAGATATCATTCATGAAGTGTTGGAAGACTGCCGGGGCATTGGTCAACCCGAACTGCATGACCGTGTACTCAAAATGTCCATACCGGGTGCCAAAGGCCATCTTCCATTCGTCCCCCGCCCTGACTCGGACCAAGTTATACGGCCCACGCAAGTCCAGTTTCGTGAACATCGTCACCTCCCGGAGCCACTCCAACAACTCAGGAATCAGGGGCAGCGGGTAACGGTTATGCACCGTGATGGAATTCAGGCGATGGTAATCACAGCAAAGTCTCAGATCCCCCGTCTTCTTTTTCACGAACAAAACCGGGGCAGACAATGGCGAAGATGAGGGCCAGATAAAACCCCAGGCGAGGTTCTTGTCTATAAAGTCCCACAAGGCGGCCAACTCCGGCTCGGACATGGAGTACAGACGACCCGCAGGGAGCTTCGCATCAGGTACCAGGTCGATGGGACAGTCATAAGGCCAGTGCGGTGGCAGTTGATCTGCCTCCTGCTCTCTGAAGACATCCACGAACCCCTCTAAACACGGCGGCACGGCCACCTTGGGCAAGCTGAGTACCTGGGCCGCACAGACCTGCCGGGTGTGGTCGACGCATTGCAGGGACGGGAACGTGATCAGGTTCTGCGACCAGTAGATCTGAGGATCGTGCGCCTGCAGCCAAGCCAAGCCGAAGACCACGGGGAAATGCAGGCCCGAAGCCACGTAAAATTGGATGGCCTCCTCGTGCTCCCTGAGGATCAGGCGCAAAGGCTGCGTGGCAGCCTTGATAGGCCCAGACAGAAGCACCCAGCCGTCAATGGTCTCGACACGCATGAGTGGATCCACCGGGCACAGAGGGACATCGTACTTTGTAGCAAACGCCGCATCCATAAAGTTCATGGTAGCCCCGGAATCGACCAAGGCATGGGCCGGAATTCCCTGCGGACTACCCGACAAGAGGATGTGTGCTGCTAAGATCATATGCCGTGGAGGCCCGTCCACCTTTGTTTCGGCCTGCGCCCAACCTAAAGTCTCCCTCAGATCGGGCTCTGCCCGTTTTCCGACACGTTGTTCCTGAAATGAGGGGGAGGCCGCAGGCCGTGCAGTCCCCCTACTCTTTTGGGGGCAAACCAAAGCCAGGTGTCCAGGATCCCCACAGTAGAAACACAACCCCCCTGCACGCCATCTGTCCATCTCCGTGCGCGACAAGCGGGGTTTGGCGGCACCCAACTCCATGGGCTCCTCCCGTGCAACTGTAGTTTCCTGAGGAAACTACCGGCACCCTAGTGGTCTCCTGGGACACGTGGCGAGGCCTCCGCCTCTGCAGCCGGGCATCTATCCGGAGGCACAAGTGGACCAACGCGTTGAATGTCGGTGCCCTGTCCACCCTCACCAGCTCATCCTGCAGGTCATCTGACAGCCCGTCCTGAAAAGTGTCCATGAGGGCTGGCTCATTCCAAGCTGAGTCCTGACTAAGCAGCCGGAATTCGCTGACATAATCCTGCAAGGAGCCAAGGCCCTGATGCAGCGACTTGAGTAATTTAGTGGCTGTTTCCCCCTTAATGGGATCATCATACATCAGCCTGAGATGGTTACAAAAGCCCTGGAAATCATCCAGCAAAGGGCTAGGCTGAGATAGCAACGGAGTAGCCCAACGAGCTGCTGTGCCTGAGAGCAAGCTGATAATAAATCCCACCTTAGTCCGGTCAGTGGGAAAGTCCTCCGCTCTCAAGCTGATAAACAGCTGGCATTGGCCCAAGAACGCTGCAAAGATCGCTTGTTTGCCATCAAACTTGTCTGGTGTAGCCACTGGACATTTCCGCCATGGCTGAGGGGGTTAGCAAGTCCCTGGAGCTGGGCTACTTGCCCAGTCAACAAAGCCAACTGTTGTGCCAAGTGGGCATTCTCAGCATGTAGTTGCTCCATTGTAGCTTAATGGAGCTTTGTTTGGGGCAGGAATCAATCTGTTCTGACCCCCCTCCACGTCCAACAAAGCATTCCGAGACATGGACTCTGCAAGATGATTTATAAACACACAGACTAAACCTTGGCAGCAATCCATTACAGACAAGACCTTGGCAGCAATCCAGCCTGCCGAGATAAGGCACAGACTTGATAGCATCTCCAGCTCTAGTAAATATGTTGATTCCTGCAAACAGTTTGCACAAAGTCATTTCTTTTTATACAGTCTTGAGAGGAGCCTAATTGCAACCACCTGGGTGCAATTATCTCCTGTAACTGCGTAGCTGTTCTTTAAGTCTATTAGCTCTCCATTGCCGGGCATCCAGAACCACTTCCCTTGTCTCCTCCCCACTGCTCCAATGCATGACGTCAGGAGCAGACACCCTTTGCCTTTCACCACTGCTCCATGCCTCAGGCGCCTCCTGGTGGCCAACCAGCCTCTCTGATCCCTGCTCGGAGTCGGAACCCTGTCCAGGGTCCTCCACATCTTCCAGAGCCGAGTCATAAGACCCCTCACTGTCGGAGTCTGGTTGCAGCTCCAACGGTTCCTACTGGGTCACAACAGGGGATGATGATGTCTACTACCTCCTCCCATTCGCATTTGTACTGGGGCATGCAGAGAGGGTGTCAGCTAGGAAATTCCTTCCCCTGGGGATGTGTTTCAGCACAAAGTTAAATTGGTTGAAATATTGGGCCCAGCGGTCTTATTTGGGTGATACTAACCCTAAGGGCCTCCAGATTTTTATGGTCAGTCCAGATTTCAGTCCCCCCCCCCCCCCCTTCCAGTAGGTGGCACCAGGTTAGAAGTGCTCATCTTACCACAAAAGCTTATTTTTCCCATGCAGCCCATAGTGAAAAATAGTAAAAACAAAACTGTTGTTATATTAGCAAAGCTAGAAATTGATTGTAAGTGATACACTGACAGTCTGGGGAGGAGCCTCCTGGAGGAATGGAGGTCAGCCTCTGAGCTCCGTATTTTTATGGGGCTCCTTTTGACGGGGCTGGGATGCTGCCGCTCCCCTTTTCGATTCTGAGGACCTGGAACCTACCAGATGACCACCCTAGCACACTCTAGGACCCAAGAGGTCTCTCAGGGTGGTCGGAAAGCCAGGGAAAACGAGCAGAAGGCGTTGGTCGTTCAGCCGATGGAGGAGGCCTCCGTATGAAAGTCTGCGGAGAGCCGGGAAATGCCGCGTTGGCGTGTTTCGGGAAGTCGCAGGCGTCAATGGAGCTGGAGTTGGTGATCTTTGAGCAGCGACGACCCGAGGTTTGTGGGCAGCGACAGCCCGAACGAGGGAAGCGATGGTGACCCGAGCGAGGGACAGCGGAGGGAGGCGGAGGGACAGCGGAGGGAGGCGGCGGCGGCGGCCCGGGTGGCAATGGCGGTTGGGGACGCTAAACATCGGATTCCCGCCTCACTGCAAGCCCCGAACGTACTGGAGGCCTAACGAAGGCCTTGCGAAAGCCGGGCTAGGCTCGAATTGCCGAAGGAAAGAAGGAAAGATCTCAAACCGGCTGGAGCGGCTGGGAGTCGCTGATCCCCCCCCCTCCACGGACCACCCGCCAGCCCATTTAGCAACTATTTCATCAGCTCAACATCCCCCATCTAGGACTGTGGACTGTGGACTATGGGTATTTATCCATCTCTACTCGTTTTGTCGCCCTGGCTGTTAATCTATTTGTTAATCTATTTGGTTCCAAAGATATTTAAGCTTAACATCAGCAGCACCCAGAACGACCTCAGGCCCGTTGAGACTATAACTACCACGTATCCGAGGTCAGACCTGATCCTGCTTCGGGAGTCCCCCCTCTCGCAGGCATGGCCCTCCGCCCTTTCGAGGACCCACCTTGATGACGGATTCATTAATCCAGAGAGGTGGAGGAAACAGAGGCCCAGGGGGTTTTTATTTAAATGTTTTTTAACGCTTTTAGGGGGTTCTAGGGTGGGGGGGAGGATTAACCAGCCCAGGAATAGGGGTAGGGTCAGGCAAACAGGTGGGATCAAGTGGGAAGTGAGCGGAATGGGGGAGGGGAAGGAGAACGTTTCTTTAGAGGGCCCTTTTATAATTCCGACAGTCGTAGGGAGGGGTGGGTGCAAGGACAGACTAAGATTCTGTAGTCGGTTGGGAGACTGTGGCTGTTGGACACGCCCGGTCATTTACACCAACCCCCGCATTCTAGGTGGCCAGGACTCACAGAGCCAGGGCCTGGGGCTGATGCTGTGCAACGCAAGGTCCGTTGTCAATAAGGCCCCCCTCATCTACGATCTGATTCTGGAGGGGGAGCAGGACCTTGCAGGGATTACGAAGACCTGGTTGGGCCACGAGGGGAGCTTACCCCTTGTGGAAATGTGCCCACCAGGATACCGTGCATTGCATCAGCCTCGGGCCCGGGGTAGAGGTGGTGGGGTAGCGGTAATTTTTCGGGAAAGTCTAGAACCGAGAGAGTTCACTGTACCACAGATATCCGGGTGTGAGTCTCTTGGTGTGAGATGGGGCCCAGGGAGTCAGTTGCGCTTGCTGATTGTATACTTGGCTCCTCGCTATGCATCAGCGGCCCTGCCAGAGCTCCTCGAGGTGATCGCCGAGATGGCGGTTGAGACCCCCAAGCTGATAGTTATGGGGGATTTCAACTTGCCGTCGACGGGCGAGTCATCCGAGGCGGCTCGGGAGTTCATGGCTTCCATGACAGCCATGGACCTGACCCAAGTAGTTCAGGGCCCCACACAGGAGGGAGGACACACGCTGGACCTTATTTTTGTCTCTGGCCAGTGGATGAGTGATCTGGGAATAGGGGATTTAGTTATCACCCCCCTGTCATGGTCAGATCACTCGCTTCTCCGGCTCGACTTCCCAGGCGCTACCCCCCATCGCGGGGAGGCGGAACCAGAAGGTCCTAGATGGTTCCGCCCCAGGCGACTGATGGAACCACACAGGTTCCAGATGGAGCTTGGGCCATTTCCTGTAGCCCTGACCCGCTCCCGGACGGAGGACCTGGTGGCCGCATGGGATAGTGCGGCGGCCGGGGCCTTGGACCGGGTTGCGCCTTTGCGGCCTCTCCGGTGGCAGCGAACAAGCCTGGCGCCTTGGTTTACCGAGGAGCTAAGGGTGATGAAGCGCCACAAAAGACGCCTAGAGAACAGATGGAGATCCTCACGCTCTAAATTTCACCGAACACAGGTAAGAGCCTACTTACGGACTTACCTAGTGGCATTAAGGGTGGCCAAACGTCAATATTGTGCCACTCTTATTGCGTCCGCAGAAAACCGCCCTGCCGCCCTGTTTCGGGTGACCCGCTCCCTCCTTTCACAGAGGCCGCGGGAAGCCCCTCTACAGGGTTGAGCAGAGGAATTTGGGGAATATCTGCAGGATAAAATCGCCCAAATCCGGAGC
Organism: Natrix helvetica; assembly: GCF_964273705.1. NCBI lineage: Eukaryota > Metazoa > Chordata > Lepidosauria > Squamata > Natricidae > Natrix > Natrix helvetica. The sequence continues at coordinate 46,507,062 of NC_138555.1, forward strand.
GAATGGGTCTCCCTCAGTGATCCAGGGGTGACGTTGGAGGCGAGTCTTGAGGGACCACTCTGGGAGGAGTTTGAGTCTGTTGCCGCCGAGGATATGGACAGGTTACGCGGGCGACTGCGGGCCACCACATGTTTGCTGGACCCGTGTCCCTCCTGGCTGATACTGGCAGCCTGGGAGGTTACACGAGGCTGGCTCCTGGGACTAGTGAACGCTTCATTGAGGGAGGGGTCCTTGCCAGCTGTCTTGAAAGAGGCGGTGGTGAGGCCCCTACTTAAGAAGCCTTCCCTGGACCCATCAGAGCTTGCCAATTATCGTCCTGTCTCCAACCTTCCCTTCTTATCGAAGGTTGTAGAGAGTGTGGTGGCGCAACAGTTCCCTCGTCACCTGGAGGAAATTGACTATCTAGACCCGCGCCAGTCCAGGTTCCGGACCGGTCACAGCACGGAGATGGCTTTGGTCGCGTTGGTGGATGATCTCTGGAGGGCTAAGGATGGGGGTTGTTCCTCCATCCTAGTCCTATTAGATCTCTCAGCGGCTTTCGATACCATCGACCATGGTATCCTGTTGCGTCGGCTGGAGGGATTGGGAGTGAGGGGCACCGTTCTGCGGTGGTTCTCCTCCTACCTCTCCGGACGGATGCAATGTGTGTTGGCAGGGGAGCAGAGGTCGACCCTGAGGCCACTCACTTGTGGGGTGCCACAGGGTTCGGTCCTCTCACCTCTCCTGTTCAACACATACATGAAGCCACTGGGTGAGATCATTCGAGGTTTCGGGGTTGAGTATCATCTATATGCTGATGATACTCAGTTATACATCTCCACCCCGAACCACCCCAACGAAGCCGTCGAGGTGATGTCCCAGTGCCTGGAAGCCGTACGGGTCTGGATGGGCGACAACAGACTCAAGCTCAACCCTTCTAAGACGGAGTGGCTGTGGTTACCGGCACCCCGGTTCAGCCAGTGGGTTCCATCTCTGGCCATTGGGGGTGAGCAACTCACCCCCGTGGACCGGGCGCGCAATTTGGGCATCCTCCTAGACACGCGGCTGTCTCTGGACGACCACGTGACGGCCGTGGCTAGGGGGGCCTTCCACCAGGTTCGCCTGGTGCGCCAATTGCGCCCCCTACTGGACCGGGATGCCCTTCGCACAGTCACTCACGCCCTGGTGACGTCCTGCCTGGATTACTGCAATGCTCTCTACATGGGGCTCCCCTTGAGATGCACTCGAAGGCTGCAGCTGGTCCAGAATGCGGCCGCGCGGGCAATTATGGGGAGTACCAGGTACTCCCATGTAACACCTCTCCTGCGCGAGCTGCACTGGCTACCTGTGGCCTTTCGGGTGCGTTTCAAGGTGTTGATTCTCACCTTTAAAGCGCTCCATGGCTCAGGACCTAGTTATTTGCGGGATCGCATCCTACCCCATACATCCCTGCGACCAATTCGCTCTCACAGGGAGGGACTCCTCCGGGTGCCGTCCGCCAAACAATGCCAGCGGGCGACGCCCAGGAGTAGGGCCTTCTCTGTGACGGGCCCGACCCTCTGGAACAACCTCCCCCCTGACATTAGAATCATTACTGACCTCCGCTCCTTCCGTAAGGAACTCAAGGCCCACCTGTTCCAATTAGCTGGCCTGACCCAATCGCAATCATGATCTAATCCCTTGATCTTCCTGACTGGTTATTTTAAATTGGGGTATTTTAATTTGGTTTTAATCATTAATTAATCTAGGCATTATTGTACAGACTTATGTTTAATTTGTTTTTATGGGGTTTTGTAATTTGCTGTATATAATGTTTTTTATAATGTTTTTATTCTGTCTGTACACCGCCCCGAGTCCCCTAGGGGAGAGGGAGCGGTTAACAAATCCAATTAAAGTAAAAGTTAAAGTAAAGGAGAATCAATAGAACACCAGATGGGAAATGGCAGAGAGCATATTGATAGGCAGTCACTCCCATTTAGTGCTAAAAAAACAGCTTTCTGAATCCGAGCATTCCATTCCTACAGGTTCAAAAAGATTACAGTAAGCCAGAACATTGTGGCATCTTAAACTTAATTTGAGTGTCCTCCAAAACAGATATAAAATTGCAAGTACTATATCTGGGCATGGAGACAAAAATCCTCAAATCACAATAGCATAATATTTGTGGCCAAAGCATTTTAAAGGTCACAAAGTAACCAGGGCTTTTCAAAGAGGCTCATTTGCCAGTTTAAAATATATTTATATATGAGATCATCGTATTAAGTCCAGTTAAAAGTAGTTTTGGCCATTCAAAATTGCAATCCCATTTTGTGCCATAGCTTCAGCCTAGTATATGGATGAATACACTTTGTGTTCTACCCTCTACACATAATAGTTCCATTCTTACCCTGAGGCTCGTAGTAATGTAAGCTTCCAGATAGGTTTGAATTCTGTCCTCTCTCTTTTTAGAAATGAGTTAAGGGTTGGCATCACAATAAGCCACAATATAATTCTGCAAAGTTTGTGACACAGAAAGAAAGAAAGCTCTCACTCTGTTAAAAAAAACAACTGTCTAAGTTTTGAGATCCTGTAGGAAAGCAAAGTACCTTCTAAGAGTGGAAGTGTTTTGCAAGCTGAGAAAATATACCTTTCAAAGGAATATGTTCAGTGACTCTAAAATGTTGAACAAATTCCACCATTCATTTGAAAAATCAAGCATTGAAGTAAATGAACTTTTTTTTTGCAATTAGTGCCATATATAACTTGATCATATATTTTATCTCCTCTTTCCAATTCCATGTTGACAAAAACTTATAAGGAACTCCTGCACCGTAGTCTCTCTTGTTAACACCTCCCCAGAATTGGTTTCTTTGGCGCAGCATCCAGGCTGGGTCATCAGTTCCCTCTAGCTAACCTCACCTTGGCCAGGGCAATGCCTCATACCTCAGAGATGGGGATGGCCAAAGTCAACTGACACTTCAGCACGGGCAGTGGGGCAGGAGAACTCCAAGAAGATGAATCAGTGGAATCCCCCAAGAACTGCCACAATGGCAAGCTCATCACCATCCAGCCATGCAGCCGTTTTGTGAAGAAGGATGGCCACTGCAATGTGCAGTTTGTCAACATGAGTGAAAAGGGTCAGCGGTATCTTACCGATATCTTCACCACCTGTGTGGATATCTGCTGGAGCTGGATGTTCCTCATCTTCTGTCTTTCTTTTGTGCTCTCCTGGCTTCCCTTTGGCTCCACCTTTTGGCTCATTGCTGCACTTCACAGAGATCTTGCACCTGAGCACACACACCCTGCCCAACTCAAGGCCTTGCTTCTCCAAGGTCACCAGTTTTATGGCTGCCTTCCTCTTCTCCTTGGAGACCCAGACGTCCATTGGATATGACTTCCATAGCATGTCAGAGGAATGCCCCTTGGCTCTTCTGGCTGTGGTGTTGCAGTGCATTCTGGGATGCATCATTGATGCCTTCATCATTGGTGTCATTATGGCCAAGATAGCCAAGCCAAAGAAATGCAATGAGACTCTTGCTTTTAGCGAGACTGCTGTGGTGCCCGTGTGAGATAGAAAGCTCTGCCTTATGTGGAATGTGGCTAACCTGTGGAAGAGCCACCTGGTAGAGGCCCATGTCAATTCACAGCTGTTGCAGATAGGGAGAATATTCGTGAGAAACCTATCAGTAACAGAGAAGAAGGCAGGAAGACATTTAGGGAAACTTTAAGATATATTCTTCCAGAATTACTAAAGTAGTATCTGGATAGATATATAGGAAATGATGAAAAAATCTGGATTGGGAAGAGAGTGAGAGAGCAAGTTAGAGAAAATTAGGAGGAGAAAAATCTGGCTGGAAGATTGAGAGCAGCAGCTAAAGGAATGCTAATATAGAATGGATAGATGGATGGATAAATGGGTTTAAGAAGTGAGAAACTGAATTATGAAATGATCTGTAAGGAATGATGAATACAAGGTTGGTTTCTGAGTGGCATAGAGCATGTTCACAAATACAAATACGTCAGGGGTGTCAAACTCAATTTCATTGAGGGCCACATCAGGGCTGTGGTTGACCTTCAGGGGGGCTGGGTCGGCATGGCTGACTGGGTGGGTGTGGCCAGATTGACACCACACCCCAAACTCCTCTTCGCACTGGGTAGTATGGACTGAAGCCACACTGTCCTGATGCGGGCAGGCCCCTTACATTTTCCAGAACAGCCCCATGGGCCGGATCCGACCACATTTTGGGCTGGATGTGGTCCACAGGCCTTGTGTTTGACACCCCCAAAATAAACTGTTTAAGCTCTACATACCATGTGACAATCATGCTCTCAAAGGTCTGAGCTCTGGACCTAAACCAGTAGAAAGACACCATTCGCTTGGAGGCTAACTGGCTTTACTGTATTTAGCTGGACTCTGGCACAGAATGAGTTCTAGCAGCAAAACAGCAAAACACCAAGATGCAAACTCAGTGCTGGGAGCATCCGCCTCCCAGTGCGTTTTATTTAAGCAAGCCATGCCCTTCTGCTGGCCCTGGCCTCGCCCCGTTGTCAGCTTTGGTTAGCCTGCCTGGTGGGATGCCGCCCAGCCATTCCTTAACCCTTAACAGCTGGTTGTTGGAGCTCCGACTCCCTGCAGGCTGCTTGCCTTGCATCGGCATGCCTCCTTGCTTCACAGCTGATCCCTGGCTTGCCCTCTGCTGACCAGTTGGTCATCGGTGGTCGTCGGCACACCACTGCAGCCTCTCCTACACCCCCCCCCCATCACGGGGTAACTTTAGCTCTACCGTTACAGGATTAATTACCTGCATGATTGGGAACAGACCCAGGAATTTTGGGCCCAGTTTCCAACAGGGTACCCATAATTTTAAGTACTTGGTCAACAGGTCCACCCTCTCCCCCACATGGAACGGCTTCTGTGGAACCCATTTCTGTTGGCCTGCACCTTCTGGATTTCCGTGGCTTTCTGCAAGGCCATTTTCACAGCTCCCCACACACCCTACAAGGTGTCTATCCATTCCTGTGGCTTGAAAGGAGTAGTGGCTTCTCAAGGATATTCCGGTATGGGAACAAAGTCTATACTCTGAACCATCCGGAAGGGGGTAAACCCCTTACAGCTGTGGACCGCATTATTGTATGCCACCTCCACAAACGGCAGAAGCTCTACCCAGTCGGATTGTTGGTAGGTGACATAGCACCTAAGATATCATTCCACTATGGTGTTGGATCTCTTTGCTGCCCCGTTAGTACTGGGGTGGAATGCTGAGCTTAACCCCTAGGATGACCCTAGCATCTGGACAAAGTCCTGCCAGAATTTGGCCATGAATTGGACCCCCCCCCCAATCTGAAATGATCCTCCATGGCACACCATGGAAGTGATAGATAGGTAACAGAAACCATTTAGCCAACTTCCGTGCCTATGGCAAGCTAGGACAGGGTACAAAATGGGCCTGTTTTGAAAATACATCGATGACCATCCATATGATGGTCTGGCCGTTGCTCTCTGGCAGCTCCACAATGAAGTCCATAACTATCTCCTCCCACAGCCAGGTTGGGTCGGCCACAGACTATAAGAGGTCAGGGGGCTTCCCTATTCGGGGTTTTGCGGTCGTGTAGACTGGGCAGCTTTTGACATAGTCTTCTATGTCATGTTGCATCCTGGGCCACCAGAATTGTCTTTTGGCTAAATGCAGGGGTTTTAGGTATCTGAAGTGTCCTGCCTGTTTCACGTCATGGCACCTCCATAGCACCTGTGGCCTCAGGGAGTGGGGCACATACAATTTACTGCCTTTCCATGCCAACCCATCCCATGGGTGAGCAATGTCCGGTTCTCCAGGAACCAAGGGTCAGTTAGTAGTTCGGTCTATAAGCGATGGGTCAATTCATTTGCAGTTACGACCAGCCGCCGGGCTGAAATCACCGCAGCTTGTTGCAGTGAAGGGGGAATGATGGTGTGCACCACCTCAGCGACTGTTGTATTGTGGCATCCTGGACAATGTGTCTGCCAGCAAGTTCTTTCCCCCAGGGATGTACTTCAAAGTAAAACGAAAGCATTGGAAGTACTGTGCCCACCGTACCTGTTTGGGTGACAAACTCCATGGGGCCTGGAGTGCCTCAAGGTTTTTATGGTCCATCCACACCTTGAATGGAACTTTATTGCCCTCCAGGAGGTGGCACCATGTCATGAGGGCCCACCAGAGAGCGAAAGCCTCTTTCTCCCAGATGGCCCACCACCATTCCATTTCAGTGAGTTTGCAGGCGATATATGCACACGGTTGTAACGTGCCCTGTTTGCTCACCTGGATAAGTACAGCAGCTACTGCCACATCACTGGCTAACACCCTAGGCTGTGAGGTTGGAATGATAGCTTGCACTAGATCCTCCCTTTTATTGTGATACTGTGGTTTGCAAGAGAGGGCATTGGCTAAGAAGTTCTTGCCCCCTGGTATATATTTTAATTGGAAGATGAATCGCTGAAAATATAAGGCCCATCTAACTTGTTTTGGTGACAATCTTCGCAGGGGGTGGAGGGCCTCCAAATTCTTGTGGTCTGTCCAGACTTTGAAGGGTGTCCCTCCCCCTTCTAGTAAATGCTGCCACATCAACAGGGCCCACCGGACCACGAACACCTCCTTCTCCCAAATAGGCCAGTTGCGTTCGGTCCCTGTCAACTTCCTCAAGGTGTAGGCACACAGCTGTAGGACTCCTTCATTGTTCTTTTGTAAGAGGACTGCAGCCACCGCCACATCACTGGTGTCTGCCTGAACCACAAATGTTTTAGTGGGTTCTGGATGTTTCAGTACTGGCTCTTGTGCAAACAGGGACTTCAGACGCTCAAACACTTGTTCACATGCTGTTGTTCACACAGCTGGGCTTCCCAGTTGAGGGTTTGTCGTGAGATGTTTTGTACGTAAGAGGTCGGTTAGTGGAAGGGCCACTTGGGCAAAGGACGAGATGAACTGGCGATAGAAATTGGCAAACCCTAAAAAACTCTGCAACTGCTTGCGGGTTTTAGGAGCCTGCCAGACCAACACCACCTTTACCTTTGCGGGGTCCATCTCTACCCCTTTAGCTGAAATATGGAACCCAAGGTAATCCAATTGCATCCTGTGGAATTCACATTTAGACAATTTAATGTATAAATGTGCATCCAGCAGCTTTTTAAGCACTTGACGTACCAGAGTTACATGTTCCTCCATGGTCTTGGTGTATATAAGGATATCGTCTAAATAGATGAGTACCCCTTGATATAGATGCTCGTGCAGCACCTCGTTAATTAGTTGCATGAAAACCGCTGGGGCTCCTTGCAGTCCGAAGGGCATAACCCGGAACTGGTAACTGCCAAGAGGACAATTGAAGGCTGTCTTTCATTCATCACCGGCCCAAATGCGTATCCTATAGTATGCCTCCCTGAGATCTAAATTTGTGAATATGTGTCCCTCTGGTAACCTAGCCAGCATGTCCGTCATTAAAGGAAGAGGGTACAGATGTTCCACACAGATGGCATTAAGGCCCCGGAAGTCAACACAGAGGCATAAGCCGCCATCCTTTTTCTCCCGGAACTGAACAGGGGCGGCTACCCTTGATCTAGCTGGCTGAATAAAGCCCCCTTTTAAGTTCTTTTCTATATATGCCCTCATCTCTGTTAGCTCCTGCAGGGTCATAGAATACATCCGGGGCTTTGGCAGTTTAGCCCCAGGGACTAATTCCACGGCACAGTCTGTGGGGCAGTGAGGGGGCAAAGTAACACATTCCTGTTCTCTGCATACATCCTTTAAGTCTGCATATACCCGAGGGAATCGCTCCTCTCCCGCTGTATGTACCGATGGCATTGTAGCTCGGAATCCCACTGGCCCCTGGGCCGTGATTTGCACCTTATGAGGAGGGGGGTCAGGACCGAGGCCTATTCTGAGATGCCTACTACCACCACTCCACCATATCGTGGGTTCCCATTTGTCCAACCATGCCAGGCCTAGTACAATCTCCTCTATAATGTGTGGAAGCACTACAAACTGCAAGACCTCCCGATGGGGCCCTATCTGCAATACCACCTAACCAGTTACATGTGTGGCTGGTTGGCCCCCCAATACCAACCCATCCATCTGTTCCAAATGGATCGGCCTAGCCAACTTCCTGAGGCCCACCCCCAGATTATCAGCAACTGTGGCATTCATTAAGCAACGAGTGCACCCTGAATTGATCAGGGCTGTACATTGTCGTTGCTTGGCCGCTTCCACCACTACCTGTATCAGAAATGGTTTGATAGGCTTAGTTATCATCGGGTCGGAACCAGTGGTGGCTTTCAAATTTTTTTAGAACCTATTCTGTAGGTGTGGCCTATTTTTGTGGGTGTGGCTTGGCGGTCATGTGACTGGGTGGGTGTGGCCAACTTGTAAAATGTGGTGAAACTCATTTAACAATGCTGTTGCTTAGCAACCAAAATTTTGGGCTCAATTGTGATCATAAGTTCTCTTCTTTTTCTTTCTTTCTTCCTTCCTTCCTTCTTTCTTTCTTATATCTCTCCCTATTTCTTTCTTTCTTTCTTTCTTTCTTTCTTTCTTTCTTTCTTTCTTTCTTTCTTTCTTTCCTTCCTTTCTTTTTCTTCCTTCCTTCCTTCCTTCCTTCCTTCTTTCTTTCTTTCTTTCTTGTCTCTCTCTTTCCCACTTACTTTCTCTTTCCTTCTTTCTCTTTTTCTTTCTCTCTCTTTCTCTTTGTCTCTCTCTTTTCTCTCTCTCTCTCCCTCTTCCTTCCTTTTATTCTCTCTTACTCTTTTTCTTTCTCTCTCTCTCCCCCTCTCTCTCACTCCCTCTCTCTCTCACACATTCCAAACCACCCAAACGATGCCCTCGACATGATGTCCCGATGCCTGGAGGCTGTGCGGATCTGGATGGGGAGGAACAGGCTCAAGCTCAATCCCTCCAAGACTGAGTGGCTGTGGTTTCCGTCATCCTGATTTGTGCATCTTGTTCCATCCTTGATGATAGGGGGAGAAATTTTAGCCCCCTCAGAGAAGGCTCGCAATCTGGGAGTCCTCCTGGATACGCGACTTAGTTTAGAAGAACATCTGACGGCCGTGACCAGGGGGGCCTTTTACCAGGTTCGCCTGGTACGTCAGTTGCGCCCCTTCCTGGATCGGGATGCTCTGTGCACAGTCACTCATGCCCTCATCCTTTCTCGTCTGGACTACTGCAATGCTCTCTACATGGGGCTGCCCTTGAAGAGCACCCGGAGGCTTCAGCTGGTCCAGAATGCAGCTGCGCGGGTTGTCATGGGGGTACCTAGGTGCTCCCATGTCACACCCCTTTTAGACGGCCTGCACTGGTTGCCGGTTGTTTTCTGGGTGCGATTCAAGGTATTAATTATGACCTTTAAAGCGCTCCATGGCTTAGGCCCAGGGTACCTGCGAGACCACCTACTGCCATCAGTAGCCTCCCACCGTCCAGTACGATCCCACAGAGTTGGCCTCCTCAGGGTGCCGTCGGCCAGACAGTGTCGGCTGGTGACCCCCAGGGGGAGAGCCTTCTCTGTGGGAGCGCCTTCCCTCTGGAATGAGCTGCCCCCGGAGCTTCGCATAATCCCTGACCTCCGGTCCTTCCGACGCGCCCTAAAAAGTTGGCTTTTCCAGCAAGCCGGCCTGGCCTGTTAATTTTATTTAATTTTTAAAATGTGAGTGTTATATAAATTGGGTTTGTTTTTTGGACTGTTTCCAATTTCCTTTTAACTTTTGTACTATGTCTTTTTTAATGCTGTACGCCGCCCTGAGTCCTTTGGAGAAGGGCGGCATATAAATCCAATAAATCCAATCCAATCCAATCCTTCCAGTTGGTGAAAACTTCTGTTTTGCCAGCTGGGAAGCTGGCAAAGAAGCCTCATTTTCCCTGCTGCCTGCAGCTCTCGGAGGAAGGAGGCAGGGAAGCAAGCCCCGGGCCTCATCTCTGCCTACTTCCTTGAGAGCTGGCTTTGGGGACAGCCAGCCTCTCCCATCACTGTGCCCTTCACTCGCCTTTCACCCGGCGGCTCTGCCACTGGGGCGCCTGCCATTTCACCTCCCAAGAGAAGCTCAGGAGAAACGCACAAACGGCTGCAACTTGAGGCTCCTGAGGATGACTCTGGACACCGGGGGTGGCAGTGGTGCTCGCTGCTGCTCCTTCTGCTGCTCCTAGAAATGCAGGCTTCTTGGAGAGCATTAAGTTGGAGGCGCAGTGGCGCACCGATTCCAGCAGCAGCATTTTGCCTTCAAATTTGCTGTTCTGGCAACCCAAAGGGGACATTCTCCCAGCGGCATCTCAGGCGCTCCCACTCTTATCCAGGAGGGAGTGAGGGTGGCTGGGTGCAGTTTGGCACCTCCCGGCTCCCCTCAGATCATCGGGGGGCCTCGTGCACCTGCTCGCTCGCATGGCCTGCGTGCTTCCAGCTGGAATGGGAAGCGCAAGGATCTTAATGTAGTAGGGCAGGGGAGGCTGGAGCGGAAGGTTAAATAAACAAATTTGGCTTTGCTTCCTTGCATGGCAAGAGAGAAAGTTGCCTGAGACGCCGCTGGGAGAATGTCCCCTTCAGGTTGCCAGAACAGCAAGTTTCAAGGCAAAACACAGCTGCGTCTCAGGCAACTTTCTCTCTTGCTGCACAAGGAAGCAAAGCCAACTTTATTGGACTGTGGGAGGCGATCTAACGGCACTTTTTATGCCCACGGTGACCCATTTCTTTGCTTGCGTCTCGCTCGAGATGCCAGCTGATTTTCTCCCAAGCAGCAGCCACGGCCGCAAGCACCAGGGAACCTCCAGCTGCAGCCTCCCCCGCCCTACTACATTAAAATCCTTGCACTTCCCATTCCTGCTGGAAGCACGCAGGCCACTTGAGCGAGCCGGCGCACGAGGCCCCCCAATGATCTGACGGGATCTGGGAGGCGCCAAACTGCGCCCAGCTGTCCTCACTCCCTCCAGGCTAAGGGTGGGAGCGCCTGAGATGCCGCTGGGAGAATGGCCCCTTCGGGTTGCTGGGACAGCAAACTTCAAGGCAAAACGCAGCTGCTGGAATCAGTGTGCCTGCAACTTAATGCTCTCCAAGAAGCCTGCATTACCGGGAGCAGCAGAAGGAGCAGCAGCGGGCACCACCGCCACCCTCGGTGTCCAGCGTCCTCCTCAAGAGCCTCGAGTTGTGGCCATTTTCACGTATCTCCTGAGCTTCTCTCGGGAGGTGAAATGGGAGGCGCCCCGCTGGCAGAACCTCCAGGTGGAAGGCGAGTGAAGGGCGCAGTGACGGGAGAGCCTGGCCGTCCCTGAAGCCAGCTCTTGAGGAAGGAGGCAGAGATGAGTCCCAGGGATCGCTTCCCTGCCGGGCAATGGGGGAGGGCTTTCTCACACACCTTCGGAGAAAGAAAGAAGGCATGCGAGAAAGCCCCCCCCCCACCCACTGCCCGAATGTGTGAAGGAAGGAAGCTGTAGGCTCCTTTGCCCTCGGCTACGCGACCTCCTTTCATTCTCTGCTGCCCGAACGAGTGAAGGAGGCAGACAGAGAACGAAAGAAGGTCACGTAGCTGAGGCAAAGGAGCCTGCAGCTTCCTTCCTTCACACGTTCAACGTTCGGGCAATGGGGGGGGGCTTTCTTGCACTCCTTCGGAGAAAGAAAGAAGGCATGCGAGAAAGCCCCCACCAACTGCCTCTCAGAGGCGGGGCGATTGGTGAGCCAGCCAATCAGTGAGCGGTGGGTGGAAAAGCATGGTGCGGACTGGCAGGGTGAGCAAACGAGCAAGCGAGCGGCGACCAGACTGGCGGGGGGGAGCGAGCGAGGGCGGGCAGGCGGGAGGGAGCATTCCAGTACTGTGCCACCAGACGAACGGGTTCCAAAAGGTATACTAAATTTCACAAACAGGTTCTAGCGTACCGGTGAGAACCGGCTGAAACCCACCCCTGGTCAGAACCCTCCCCCCAAGTCACTTTCACCGGTATTGAGCATATCACCCGATGGGCTGGAGTCAACTGGTATAGGAACTGGTTGACTCACCCATGTGACTTCTCCTGGCTGCCCATGACGCTCTTCCTGGCTGTCCCCTTTTTTTTCCTTGGTGTGCTCACAGACGCTGTAGGACCAGTCTCATGGCAGACTGCCAGTCTATGCCCTGGCCTCCTGCATCAAAAACATGTTATGGGTGGACGGATAGGTGTTGTCAGTCCAGCTGTCACCAGGGATGGAGGTTTTCCCATGGAAAGTGCTGTGGGTTGCAGGGTTTTCGGGGCAACTCTGATAGGATGCCTCTGTTGCAGTCTTTGTCCTCATCTAACCCTCTCCCTTCCTGGGTTATCCTCGTGGAACTCTATAGCTAATTCCGTGGCAGCCTGGAGCCATGCAGTCAGTCTAGGTGGCAACCCTCTGTAGACACAGGCCTGGCGTAGTGTTCAGTAAAGACTGGCATTAAAGTAATGCACCACCAACCTCTCTGGCCACATCCTCACTTTGCTGGCCAGACGCCGGAACTCTCTGATGTATTCAGCTACTGGCTTCCCTTGTTGTCTTGTAGCCCACAATTCCGCTTCCACCCACTGGATCCTGGTGGTATCTTCAAATCTCTCCCACAGTGCCATCAGGAACAGAGCAATGTCCATGAGTTCCACAGCATGATCCCAATACAGATCAGCCACCCAGTCAGCAGCCTCTCCGTCCATCCCTGCCATCACGGCCATCACCATGTCCCACTGCGATGTATACATATGGCCATAATGATCCATGTGATTTAACACCTGGCCTACGAAGAGGGCCACTCGTCCCGGGCTACCATCAAAAGTAGCCTGTATTGCCGATGGGTCCCAGCATCCCATCACTCCGGGCCCATAACCAGCTTGAGGCCCCCTCTGGGTAAGGAGAGGGTGAGGTGCATAGCTCTCTCTCGCTGCTCGTCTCCCGCAGGTGTCCCGGGCAGCTTGGGGTAAACCTCGGGAGCACTGTACCGGAACGGTACCCGGTGCTCCGGGCAGGATTCGTACCGCCTGCAACCTACCACTGACGAACACCTACAGTTTATTTTGGATAACAGGTAAGCTGCTTAGTCCCATTCTGGACTACAGTTAGATAAGGTGTGTGAGTTAGAGAGGGATGTGATAAATCAATTAAATATGGTTAATTTATATTCGATTAAGAGGTGCTCCAAGTAGAAAACAGGTTTAAGTTTTTAAATCCTTTTAAAAAATCCTCGTATCATTTTAAAAGGAACTTGTTCTAACATGCATATCTCAGCTACAGAGATGTCTCTTATAGCACACGAGACTGTTTCTTCCCTATATGCAAGTTCAATAAAACCACAGTTGTAATGTCACCAGAGATATTGATATAAAATAACATTCTTTATCTCCTATCAGGTGAGACCACTGAACAGATGAATTACTCAATGAATATTTGCCGACATAACACATAAAAACATCAGATTTCCTGTAACCATGTCTCCCAGGCATAGAGCAGAGTAGGATATAGGCTATTACTATTAACTGTTATTAGTAAAAAAAATAGGAGGGAGGACCATGTTTGCCACCTGGAGTTACTTATAAAAATAATAAAGGCGGGATATAAATAAATAAAATAAATTAATAGCACTCATAGTAGCATTTGCAGAATGCCAGGAAATGTTCAATTTCAGAAGGAGAAAACAGCATTTATTTTGGGAGAAAATGGGCTCAGGTTTGTTCCTCAGGTAGGTCACTCATGTGTTCACAATCTTATTAGCAATGGTATTTACTGTATTATATTGGGTTCCTTGGCAGTGAGACAGATGTGCAAGATCAGCAGTATATTAATAGCCTCAAGAAGGATTCCTTGGTGAGCCTGAGTCCAATACTGAGATCTAACCTGGCTTCTGGGAAGCCTTTGGTAGAGGAAAAAAACCCCTGCTTTCTCTGCCTTACAGAAGACTGGCCTGAAAGGTTATATTTAATTAATTCCTATCCATTTCTGGCATTTTTCAGATGCTGTCTCTTAAGTGGAGTTTTCTTTTCCCCTTTTCTAAGTAAAAAGGATGTCTAAGAGAAGGCAAATGTTTGTGAGTTCACAACTCCAGTTTTTCCCCTTAGGACAGCTTAGGTATAATAAATATAACAATAAAATAATGAATCAGTCAAAACATAGATAAGTTCATGGTGTTTACACATTATCCAGACATGTGATGAAAGAAATGTCCTTCTGGGTTCGGCTCCAAGTGGGGAAAAAGACACTGGAGACATGGAGGCTGCTTGGAAAGATGGTTTTAATGGTGGACAGGACCACATGGCTTGAGCCCTGAACAGAAAAGTGATCACATGCTTCAATGTTGGTGGAGAAGAAGAGAAGGCAAAGGAAGGGCTGAAGAAGGGCTTGCAGGGATTTTTATAATCTGTTCGGCCCCACCTATCTGTTTCCTGTTCCTGTGTAAGAAATGTATTCTGATTGGCTGTCAGACTCACATGGGCCCATGCAAGAGCAACCCTCTAGGCTGAGTTTTGAATCCAGGTTTGGTTGAATTCTCAGATGCCATGTGGTCAGTTGAGTAAAGGCTTATATTATCATGCCTTCATTCCCATCCCCCTGGAGCTGAAGGGGAGAACTCTTTATTATGTAAAGTGGACTAGCTTGGCCTTCTTAATGGCCCATTGATAAAGTGAGGATGGACAGGAAGCTGCAGGTATTTACTTTGTGTTTAAAATGTGTTTCTCCATTTTTCACATCCAGGAAAATATAATATTCTGCCTTTTCAATATTTCCTAGGATATTTCATTTTTCTGGGAGAGGGCTGGGTGATAACTTCCTACACATGTATACATTAAAATTTTAAATAATAGTTAACATTTCCATCTGGTTCAGTTCCAAGCCAGGAGAAAGGCACTGGAGACAAAATGGAGGCTGATTGGAAAGAGGGTCCATTTATTGATGAAGCAGAACCACCAAGCACGTGTGATTCTGGGTAGCTGACCACATGGAGTTGAGAGTGGGTGGCTTTTATACCTTCTCTTGCGCTTTGCACTTGAACTTCTTGTTCATGTGCAAGAACATGCATTCTATTGGCTGTTGTCAAACTCCCATGGTGCCATGTAGGGGTTATGTTTGTCTGAGCTAAGTTTGGTTGAACTTTCTGAGGGTGATGCAATGAAGAGGCTTGTGTTCTGAAAGGGTGTTGGGCAATTCCCATTGTGTCTTAATGGCTTTCCTACTGTTTTTGGCTCTTGGGTGAGGGTATTTGCTTATGAATAGAGCTATCTACTATCTTAAGTGCTGACATCTGCTGAGGGCTATTAAGAAAGGTGGGGGCTGCTTTCTCCCTCTAAAAACATATTTCTCCATTTCTCATCCAGGGAAATATAATATTCTGCCCTTTTAATATTCCTCAAAATATTTCATTCTTCTAGGAGAGAGGTAGCTTCCCACAGGAGAAACGGACTATTTGTATTGCTGAAGAACAAGTAATAATCAGTCCCAATGTACAAAGATGCTTTTCCAGAGATATAAAATCAGAAGGCAGGTCAAAGAACCAAGGGCAATATTGAGTGTGGGAAGTGTGTGTGTGTGTGTTTGAGAGGGGGAGGGTATTGATCACTATTAAGTAAGCAACTGGAAAGAGTCTTGGTAAAAACTGATCTTTCAAACAAATTAAGGGAGCTTTTCCCTGCCTCTCATCTCTACACAAATCATAGCTTGGGACAAATAATTTTGGTCATGACACACAGCTGGAAAAAAGCCAATCTCTTCCCAGCTGCGAGATTAATAATTTTAACCTTCCTCTTATGAAACTCTTGCATTTATAAAAATATGTATGTTACACATTTGGATCTGAAAGAGAATTAAACCTTAGTTAAAAATTGGAAAGGCTATGGTATCGGGACTCCCCCCTCCCCCCTTTGCTAAACTGGGCGTACAGGTGGCCGGGAGTTGGGCAGCCCTGGGTTAGGGCAAGGCTGTCCAACCTTGGCAATTTTAAGATCTGTGGACTTCAACTCCCAGAATTCCACAGCCAGCCTTTAGGATTAGGGATTAAGGGGTTTTGTAGGATGGGTTTTAGCAGGTATAAAGCAGATGGGTCAGTTTTGAGCAAACTACTTAATGAGTTGTGATAGAAAATGCTGCGTTACAGAGTATCCTGGATTTTCTGGTATTTATTTTCACCTGCCCATACAAAGACTGAAAATTAATATCTGTCAGATCCCTAAAAGTGATACTGCCATTCAATTGGGAGAAAGGGTGTGTGTGTGTTGGATTCAATTTATTAGCAGTGCCTGTGACAACTGATATTTTACAACTTGTTTCCTGGCGCTGAAGCGCCCTGAGATCTCCTCATCTTTTGGGGAATGTTTATGTTGGCCATGTGGGATGGTTCACTTTAATGTCTAATGGAAGATAGCCATGGGAATAGATGCTCATCCGATTCTCAGGGCAGCTGGTAAAGGAACCACCTTCACACTTGTGGTTTGGCTAAAATCTGCATTCTGACTAATGGGAGGGGTCTCTACTGCTTTAATTCTACTTGCCTTTCCTAAGGGCATTCAAATGTTACTTTGAACTTATTGTTTTCACTTATGCTTAATAAAAGCTTCCTTTTGAAATACTTCATTTCAAGAGTCTTCACTTTCTTAAATTAGAAGTAAGGAAGGAGGGAAGACAGGCCCTGAATCGGGAAGACAGGCCCTGAATCTTGGTTCACACTTTGGTTCATTATAACATTGCAAAAGACTGGTCAAGGAAAAAGATATTTGCAGACAGAGGCAGGGTGAGATCAATGAGGCATAACATTTATATTTTTATCTGTATGTTCAGATAGACCATGAGGGGTGTATCCTGTTATCTGTCTAGAACAGGGGATAGTCCCGTGTTTGTCTCGCAGATGTTAAATGTTCCTTGACGTATTTTTATTCTCGGCTCTTTCTGTACTTTTCCATTTCTCCTTTTATCAATTTAGCAAATGTATGCCTGCGTATATGCTTACGTCAAAATGACTATATAAGATTGTTGTTTGAGACTGTTCGGGGTTCAAACCCCCATATGCTGTTTTAGCTGTTTGAACCTGCGCAATAAACTTTCTTGCATTGCAAAGAGCTGGTCTTTGAGTCCTCAATTTCCACAACAACATGGCACCATCCAGATGGGACTCTTAGACGAGGCGAAATTTCGCTGAGGGCAGGTTTCACCCTTCGCATCCAGGGGAGGCCACTCCCGACTTCCACGGCGCCGTGGGGAAAATTTATCTCCCGGAAAAGGTAGGGGCCTCCTGTGGGATCGACGGTGCTGGAAAACCTAGTCCAAGAACCCTTGAATGCAAGAAAGACTTCTTTTCCTGGCCAGGACGTGTGTGAAGACTTTTCAGGCGAGTATATGTTAACTTTGTGAAGTACTTATCTCATTTGAAGATAGAAGAGGGGGACTGATCACCCTCCTGGAGTCAGGGCGCCGACCCTAAAGAACTCCGTGTTAGGTTGTGTGGGTGGTTGACACCGCAGTCCCCGCTAGTGGTCGTGGTTTTTCCAAGGCTACGGGTCGGTGGTTGTGCTGTTAGAAATGGGTGGGTCATCAAGCATTTCCAGCACACCGTTGGAATGCATATTGAAAGGGTTCGAGTCCTATTTCAATCACACCCATTGTGCAACGCCCTATCCTGGAATTTCTAAAGAGAGATTAAGATATTTGTGTGAGAAACATTGGCCCCACCTGGGGGTGGGGTGGTCAACTCAGGGATCTTTCAGAGAGCAAGTTATAATCAGTTGTGGCTTTTGATTTACCAACATGAGGAGAAATATCCCAATCAATTTCCCTATATAGATCAGTGGCGTACCACTGTGGTAGAGAGGGCGGATGAGCTTTTATAATGTCAGGCGGAAATGGTGCGGTTATGCATTGCCAGACAAAAGGGAAATAAGTGTAAAACATCTAAAAAGAATTGTAACAATTGTTGTAATGAGAGCATAGCAAAACTTCAGAAAACAGAGAAAAATGTAGCTAGTGAAAAGAAGAGGATGTGGTGAGGCCCCCGTGCTGCGGCAGGAGGGGGGGTCACCAGCAGTGCGTAGGAAGCAGAAACCTGCAGATGTTATGCCAAAAACAGAAATCACTGAGGGGAAGTCTGTGAGTGAAGACGAAGAAGGGGGGTCAGGAGAAATGGAGGAATTTGTGGGAGTAAAAACAAAATTTGTTATATTTTGTTCCCAGACAAGAAGGAGATGTGGTTTTACAGTATGTGGATGATGTATTGGTGACAGGACAATGTGAAGATGCTTGTTGGGAGAATACCAAAAGGTTGTTGGATTTGTTATTAGATTGCGGTTATAGAGTATCCAGGCTGAAAGCGCAGTTGGTGAAAGAGAAAGTGAGATATTTAGGCTATGACATCGACCAGGGACGCAGATCGTTAGGACCAGAACAAAAAGAAGCAACTTAGAACTGAAGAGAAACTTCCTGACAGTTAGAACAATTAATCAGTGGAACAGCTTGCCTCCAGAAGTTGTGAATGCCCCAACACTGGAAGTCTTTGAGAGGATGTTGGATAGCCATTTGTCTGAAACGGTATAGGGTTTCCTGCCTAGGCAAGGGGTTGGACTAGAAGACCTCCAAGGTTCCGTCCAACTCTGCTATTGTATTGTATTGTATTAACACTTAGTGATAGTCATAGGATACTAAATAAGTAATCAACATAAATCATACTAGGATACTAAATAAAATAATATAAATCGTAAGATACAAGCTACAAGGTTATAGTCATAAGAAGATAGGTAATAGGAAAGATGAAAAGAGTAATAATAATACTGCCTTGATTCTCTGAAAATAAGACCTCAATTGGGCTTTTGAGCTCATGCTTTTGAGCTCATGCGCTAAAATAAGCCCTCCCTAAAATATTGCACACAGCAGCAGCCATGAAGTGACCACGCTTGCTGTCTTCTGTGCCTCAAAAATAACGAGACCTCCCTGAAAATAAGGCCAAGTGCTTATTTCAGGGATCAAAAGAAATTAAGACCCTATTTTATTTTCGGGGAAACATGATAGATAGAAGGCAAAGATATGCAGATAGTCCTCGACTTACAACCACAAGTGAGTCCAAAATTTCTGTTGTTAAGCAAACTATTTAAGTGAAATTTGCCCCATTTTGCGACCTTTCTGCCACAGTTAAGTGAAACTGGCTTCTCCATTGACTTTGCTTGCCAGAAGGTTGCAAAAGGGATCACATGACCCTGGGACACCTCAACTGTCATAAATATGAGTCAGTTGCAAAGTATCCAAATTTTGATCTTGTGAGCATGGGGATGATGCAATGGTCATAAGTGTGAAAAATGGTCGTAAGTCATTTTTTAGTGCCATTGTATGTTTGAAATGTTGCTAAATGAACTGTTGTAAGTTGAGGACTACCTGTATTGCCATTGTTGTTACAGGATTATAACAAACTAACATTTTCTTGTCCTATTAATGTGCACACCCCACATGCAGTACAGTCAGTATTAGATAATAAGGGACACTTATGGATAAGTAACCAGAGATTGACTAAGTACCAAGCCATGTTGATTGAAAATCCCCAAGTACAGTTGGTAAGGTTGAATCCAGCTACATTGATGCCTACAGAGACTGAAAAGGAACATGATTGTTTGCAAGTATTGGAGACTGTTTATTCAACTCGCTCTGATCTGTCTGATATACGTTTGAAAGATGCAAAGTTTTATTGGTACACAGATGGCTCCAATTATATGCATGAGGGGAAGCGTGTGGCCGGATATGCGATTGTGGATGATGAAGGTGTTGTAGAAAGTGGACCGATAGGAGGGAAGTGGAGTGCTCAGGTGGCAGAATTGTGGGCATTAACAAGAGCTTTAGAAAGAGCAGAGAAAGAGACTTTGAATGTGTGGACTGATAGCAAGTACGCTTTCCTGACCTTACATGCTCATGGAGCAGTTTATAAGGAAAGGGGTTTTCGAGATTCTGCAGGGAAGTATGTCCAACATGGACATTTGATTAGTCGCCTCATCGATGCAGTACATAAACCTTCAAAGGTTTCTGTTATGCATTGTAAAGGCCACCAGAGGGGGGACGATAGGATAGCCCAGGGAAATCGACTAGCAGATTTAGAAGCCAGAGAAGCAGCCAAACGAGCAGGTCCTACCCCTGATTTAGCAATTCATGTGGCAATGGATTTAGGAGTGATTCCACCAGAAATAAAGCCAACATACACTCAACAGGAGTGTATTAAGGCCACTCATGATTTACATGCTAGCATAAAAGAAGGTTGGTATGTGATGCCAGATAAAAGAATATATGTGCCGACGTCAGTAGCATGGACATTGGTCCAGCTATCACATGAAACTACTCATATGGGGAAAACTGCCTTAGAAACCGCCCTAAGTAGGGATTATTTCATTAATGGACTGGCTGGAATAGCAGCGAAAGTCGTGGCCAAATGTATTATATGTGCTAAGGTGAATCCGAGGCAGGGACCACTCTTGCCCCCTGGAACCATCCCGGTGTCATATCTCCCAATGGATTATTTGATGATTGATTTTACGGACATGCCAAGATGTGGCCCTTATAAAGCAATGTTGGTTATGGTAGATATGTATACCGGATGGCCAGAGGCTTTTCCCACAAAAACAAAACAAGCTAGAGAAGTGGCTAGACTGCTCCTTAAAGAGATAATCCCTAGGTTCGGACTTCCATCCCATATCTCATCAGATAATGGGCCTGAGTTTGTCCATCACATTAACCAGGCGGTGGCTAACGCAGTGGGGATCAAGTGGAGGTTCCATAGTGCGAATCACCCTCAATCGGGAGCAATGTCTGAAAGAATGAACAGAACCCTTAAAGAAAGGATCATTAACATCTGTGCGGAATGTCATTTGAAATGGCCTGATGCCCTTCCATTGGCTTTGTATGCTGTTAGATGTTCTCCCCGACGCCAACATAAACTGTCACCTTATGAGTTAATGTTTGGGCGTCCACCTACATTGTTGAGAAGAAACTTGGCGGGGTGGCCTGATTTGGGACATAAGGGGGGTGTTTGGAATATGGAAATGATGCAAGAATTAAATAAGCAAGTTGAGAAACTCCGAAATTATGTTCAAGAACAAAAAACCCCTCCACTAGTAACTAAATGTCACCCATTTAAGCCGGGAGATAATGTATGGGTAAAACATTGGAAGAAGGAACAGTTGGAAGGGAGATGGAAAGGTCCATATGTGGTTATAATGGTGTCACCCTTGGCAGTGAAAATAGCGGAATCCAAGTCCTGGATTCATTGGACGAGGGTCAAAGCTGCTGACGTGGGATGGAGCGTTTCAGTGGACCACAGAAATCCTACCAAAATGACATTCAAACGTGCTTAAATCACTTGTGTTATGTAGATAAATAGGTTAAGTGTACCCAGGTTGTGTTAAGAAGGCGGAAGAAGAGGACCTAGCCCTGCAGGGACCACACCCGGAAGCTGGTTCCCAAGCACGGCTGAAGATTGGTATGGATTGATGTTTGAAGATTGGGTTTAGGGACTGTGAATAGCAATAGTAGGATCACTAACGCTAGTGTTGCTTTATCACTATCGGGAGTGGTTTTGTGGCATCCCAAAACCTAATGATCCTTTGATTAGTTTGTCTCCATTATCAACACCAGTGCCTGAAACCCAACAGTTGGTGACGTGGATTGAATTCCTGGAGGAAAGAAGCAACCCCTGTTAAAGTCACCCCTGGAAGCTGACTTTTCGACTCACGGGTGAAGATTGGATAAGTAATACTTAGTATAGCATACATATCATTAACATATGCTTATTATATAACCAATTAGGATAAGTATATATGTGTTGGTTTTGTGATTGTAAGTGTGGGTGTTGTTGCTGTACACATTGTATTGATTGTATTGCATACTCACATTGTGGAATTGAATGTGATGTAAAAATTATAGAGGACGCATTATCACCATACATAGGTCAAAGAGATAACACATATTATTGTACACTTAAACCTTGTCCTACTGTGAACCAAACCATCCAGAGGCGTCAGGAAGAAGCGGACAACCCGGATACAACGGAGGATGAGGTTCACTTGTGCTTTCGTTTGATTGGGGGCAAGTGTGTTATTTACAAGGGTCTTAGGAAAATCAGTGTGCGTGCAGAATCTAGGACAGTGGAATAGGCCTGAGGAACGTCCAGGTATTGTCCAGTCTTATGTAATAGGCAATGGACAATGCCGGGGCTATCCTCCTCTTGTCTTTACACCAGATTGCTGGAATGAAATCTTACCTCACCCTTGTCAAGCCCCCCATGCATTTGATCAACTAGTCAAGGAAGCCTGTCTAGCTCGGAAGTACACAAACCATTTCCTCTGCAAGTACGTGGGCTATGTGCTCAGAAAGGGAATGTGTAGCTATGCTTCATATCGAGAGGAAAGGCCTCCTATTATATTAGACTGTGGGGATCCAATATTTCGGGGTTGGGAACGGGTTACTCATATCAATCAGTTAAAACCCGGATGGAAAGGGATATGTACCTTACAACATAGCCGCATAAAGGAGAGAAGGAAACAGCGAAGTGTTGGGGAAAAATGGCCTTTAGGGGAAGGACCCTGTACTCAATGTTTAAATGATGGAGCCATCTTCTATCGTTTGGAGAAACCAAAAACATGTACCAGGTTTGACTTAACCACTTGTGCTCGATCCGGGAGAAGAGGTCTAAGTATATACAAAAGATGTAATGGAACAGAAGGGGTACTATGTTATCAGGATTGCAAAGGCTCATTGAATCACTGTCCACCCCCTCGTCAAACACCCACCAAAGCACACGTAAAAAGACTTTCCCCACAAACACGTGTACCAAAATCTCATGTTACACCAAGAGAAGCACCTAGACGGGCACCTCACTCCACCGAGGCCCCTGATACCTGTTCTCCTTGTATTACAAAGGCACAAGTAGGGAGAACCATTCTTAACACTTTAGTCTACCACACACAATCACCTAGAAACTGTAAGCCTCAGCTTGTCAACTGCATACATAACCAAACCATGTATAGTTTGTGCAAACATGATGGAAAAATTATTTGTTATAACCCCAGTACTCCCATACGATTGAATGTGACCATATATGCTGAATTGGCTAAATATGGCTCCCGTAATACCCCTGAAGGTGACGGGAAGTTGTATTTTCTCAATTATACTCTAAAGTTAGAAAGAGGAAAAGACCCCTTAAGAATAAGCTTTGATGCATGTATCGCCATGAGCAAAGGATGGGGTTCCACCTGTGGAGACGAGTCTTGGGTAACAGCCTACCAAGCAAACCATAAATATTTGTGTTCCGCTAACTTGAATTGGGCTTATGGCAACCCAAACCAATGGCTCCCCTGTGCTGGAAACACCCAATGCTCTGGCTGGAAGTGCATCTGTGATTATACTGGAGGGGGTTATAAGGGCTGTAAGTATATTACTTCCTTTAGAAGAAGCAGAGGAAATGTAGTAGAGTTAGAAGTGGACCGAAGGCATCCTGCTGTAGTAAGTTATGGATTTGGAATAGATGGCACAGGATCAGATCCAAAAACGTATCTTACTATAAAGGTGGAGAAAGTATTTGAAGGTGAAGTAAAATCCCTGGGATGGTCGGTTTACGATAATCTACGGAAATTAGAAACGCCCCTTTTAATAAGCGCAAAAGCCAATAATCTTTTTGTAGCGCTTGCCGAAGAAGTAGCTAAAACCCTTACAGTCAAGAATTGTTTTGTGTGTGGAGGAACTAACATGGGGGAACAATGGCCCTGGGAGGCTCTGGAGGCTCATCCATTGATCTATAATAATCTTTCCAAGGCAGGAAATATTACAAAGAGGGAACAGCGTACAGGTATTGTCTGGACACTCACCACTTATCTTGTAGGAAGAAACTGTTTTGCTAGAAATGGTACACATTATGTAGGAGAACTTATTTGCTTAGGAATTTGGAATGAAAAGTATAACCAATGGACATCACCAGGTAATGCCACAAAACCTGAACATTTTAATAGAACATATCTAGGTTACCTGAACTCATCCCGGACGGCTGATGAATGGGTAGCTCCTAAAGACATGTATTGGATATGTGGAAAACTAGCTTATGAACAACTCCCTTTTAATTGGTCAGGTTTGTGTGTCTTAGGTTGGATAAAACCATCCTTCTTTTTGTTACCAATTCAATCAAAACAAATATTAGGGGTCCCCTTATATGAACAAGTAGGATTGAGAGCAAAGAGGGAAGTGCAAACTGTGTTCACAGACTTCCCTTGTAAAGAATATTCTGCTTATGATAAGGAGGATGAGAAATGGACTAGTGAACGCATAGTGTGTACATATGGAAGAGCAATATGGGCAGAAGATGGATCATGGGGGTACCGCACCCCTATATACATGTTAAATAGAATCATTCGGTTACAGGCAGTTCTGGATCTGGCAGGGGTGAGAATAGACAAAGCACTTAATGTTTTGTCGGAAGCCACTGATAAGATAAGAACTGCTGTGTATCAGAATAGATTGGCCCTAGACTATCTCTTGGCTAAAGAAGGAGGTGGGTGTGGAAAGTTTAATTTGTCCAACTGCTGCCTCCAAATCGATGAAACAGGGAAGGTGGTAAAACAGCTGACTACAGAAATTAGACAACTTACACATAATCCCACTCAAATATGGAGAGGATTTAATCTGAAGGAGGTATTTGGGGGATGGTTTCCCAAGCTTCCAGGATTACAGGCCATAGTTGCTTTGATTGGGTTGATCGCAGCGGGATGTGTGATACTTCCTTGTGTATTGCCAATTTTTGTTTGAACCATCTCTAATAGTCTGTCTTTATTAGCAGAAAGAAAGGCAACTGCTCAGGTGATGGCTGTGCTAGAATATGAGAACTTAAGACCTACAATAGAGTTGGAAGAATATGTGACTCTTCTGGGAAACTCAGATGAGTCACAAAGGGGGGATTAAGGAAGGAGGGAAGACAGGCCCTGAATCGGGAAGACAGGCCCTGAATCTTGGTGTAAATACATTACAGTTGCAGTAGTTTGGTTCAGGCTTTGCTGAAGCTGAAACGCAAGTAGGCCGTTGTCGCTGCAAGGTTCGCGACATACTTGAGTCCGGATTCGCCTGTCTGGGCCTTCAGGGTTCTCCCTTGGGTGGGAGAACGAGCCCCGGTCCTCACCGGGAATTTGGAGGGTCCACACGTGGACGAAGGCCGCAAATTAAGACACCACACAAAGAGTTAGCTCGAGGTAGGCAAGCACAGAGCTTGGAGGATGTATGGCTACATTCCTCCTGACATGTTCTGCACAGACCCTTTTTATTAAGCAGTTTCTTTAAGGCGGGGGAGTGAACACATACAAAGAAGTACATTCAGCAATTTTCCACAAGAAAACAATTAATAGGTATGTAGCAGTTAAGGGGTTTTCAAAAACATCCCTAATAATGCATCGTATACACAGTTAGATATTTGCAGTTAACCAACAACCTATACAAACGCTATGCTAAGCTAGATAAACGGTTAGTTAAATATTGTGGTCAGCAAACATCCTATACACAGTTAGATATTTGCAATTAACCATCAACCTATGCAAGCATTATGTATGTTAAAGGTCACATTCTCATGGCCTACTTTCGTTTCAGCTTCAACAAGGCCTGAACCAAACTACTGTCATGCATTCACATCTCCTCTGTTTTTGTTTTAAAAGGAGGTCAATATCCCTCCAAGGCTATGCGTTCCTCTAACAGCCCACCCTCCGGCAGGCAGTGAGAAGAACCATTCACCTTATCCGGGAATTGAAGCTCACTTTCTGTATCGGAGTCTGAATCCGAAAATGTTAACAACGGTTGTTTGCAGGTGTCATGCGAGGAGGGTAACAAATTTTGCAGTAGGTTTAAATCTTTGCGAGTAGCATCAACTTCTTTATCTATATCACCCAGGCGATTACGTAAAAACCTGAGCAGTTTTCCCATAACACAAGGACCAATGATACAAGCAATCAAAATCAAAATCAAAGGACCTATAAGGGCTGAAAGCAAAGTTGTAAGCCATGGAGAAAAGTTAAACATTCCTTGATACCATGTGTGAGACTTGGAGCGTTCTGACTCTCTGTCTTTCAATCGGGTATTTAATTCTGCCATAGAATCAAGCACAATGCCTGAACTATCAGTATAAAAACAGCATTCTTCTTTTAAAGCTACACATAAGCCGCCCTGTTTTAAAAATAACAAATCCAATCCTCTTCTATTCTGTAGTGAAGTAAGAGAATTCTGGAGAGCAACCATAGATTGAAAAGGTACGGCAGAACCTATGGCCTCATAAAATGGTGGTTGGGAAAAAAAGGCACATCCAACACTCCGGATCAGCATTAGGAAAGGCATGACTGTTATTAAGAGCAAAATAGGAGGAAGAAATAAGAGACAATAAGGCTTATTACTTAAAAATATACAGTTAACTACATTAACACATGTTACATTTTTCAGAGGGAGGATCATAAGCAATTAATCCTCAATGAAAGATAGTCTTATAATTCGAACCAATGAAGTGTTGAATTACTGCAGGCAAAATTCAAACAGGATCCAAGCATATAAAAAGCAAATGTTTCATGTACAGTTCAAGTCAGTGTGTGTAATGTTAGTTGCACACATAGATTTTTATTGCAGTCACTGTTCAAATGAGTTTTTTGGTGAGATGACAAAACAAGTAAACATAAACAAATGATGACTAATGATGACTAAAAACTTGGCAAAAATGGCAGCACATAAGTTGTCGTGTCGTTGTTTCAGCACTGCTTTGGTAGTTTTTGGTTTTTCATATCACTGGACAGCTGTTTTGGCAAGATCGTATTGGCCATTGTGCTGTCTGTAAAGTCATCTTGGTCATCTCTGGAACTGGATTTGGGAACTGGTACGACAATATTCTTGTCTAGACAAACATCACGTACTAGAATCCATAAAAATCTGTAAAAACAAGCACAGCATATCCTCGTCCCCCTTGCGGGGGAGGCAAACAAACTTTTTAAATCTATTGTGTTACCTATGCCAAATTAGCCAAATTGGGGTACACCAAATTACTAGGTACCCAAAATCCCTCCTTTTTTATATGTTTGAAAAAACAGTCCCTGAAGGACCAATTAACACGTTCCACAATGGCTTAACCTGTGGAATTATAAGGAAAAAACCCCAAAAATTAAAACTGGTGCAATTAGTACAAAATTACAAAAAGGCCAATGAAAAATAGGCCAGGCCATTGTCAGTTTCGTTTAAAAAAAGTTTGCCCAAGGCAATAAAGGCTGGAAAAAAAAATGTGGCCAAAAATTAAAAATAGATAATACAATAATAATACAATAGTAGAGTTGGAAAAAACCTTGGAGGTCTTCTAGTCCAACCCCCTAACTAAATAAATGAATTTATTTCTAAGGAGCCAAAAAAAAGAAAACATAGGTGACATCCATTTGCCATAGTGATTAGAGGCCAAATCATAAAAATGAACTTCTTTGTCCCCAGAGGGGGATGCCCCAAAACACTGGGAACAAAATAAAACAATTTGCTTGGCCTGGTTGAGTGGCATATGGCAAAATTGTGCCAGTCCCCAGGCATTGTGATGAGAAAAAAATAATCAAAAATAAATCTAAAGAAAAAAAAACATAGTTTCTAAAAAATTAAAAATAAATTGACACACATAATAAAAGTCAGAAATATAGTTAAAAAGCTTATTAAAAAAAGATGTGAAAAAATAAAATAGCAAAAAACAATTTTTAGTGTTACAAAAACAACAATATTGCAAGGTAGGAAACTTTCATAAGAGTCCTTATAACAATTTCATCTTCCATCCAAAAAAAAAAAAAAAAAAAAGTCTTATGAAAGCAAAGAATTGAGAACAATAGGCAAGCAGAAAAGTCATACAGACCACATAGTCAATTAAAAGACACTGAAAAAAAAATATTTTGAAAATAAAATAAAAAAATCAAATTTTGGAATAGAAAAAATAATGTTAATAAAATCAGTCCAATTACCTAGGTCTTCCATTCAGACAGGCTTTACCTTTTTGTTACCTGCTAAATTTCTTACTTTTGCTTGAAGTGACCCGGCTGTTCTATCTCCTTAAGCACTAGATAGTTAATGCCTGTCTCTGCCCTGGGGTGTTCGTTTCTAATTTGGATCTGCCAACGGACGTTGGCTAATTTTTAAAGATCCAAATTCTATCTTGATATCCCAGCACGCGCTGGCATGTTTAAATATCAAGATGTATAAAAACAATGTACAGAGATGTTTGTCCACACATTGTTTGCATTCAGCCAGGGTTCTAGGTTGGCCCATGCTGGCATATTTTTAAAGATCCAAGATGTATGGAGACTTTCATTAACACATCATTTGCATCTGGGTGGGGCCCTTGATTCATCTGATGGTAGCCAGAAAATCAGCAAATTTGTTGACAAAATCTAAATCAAAACTGCCTTCTGGAGGCCAGGTTTTTACTTTAGGACTAATAGAGTAGGTTGGTCAGAAAAATGTGCAGAGGGTTTTTACTCAGGTTGAAGGCAAACCTTTAGTAGGAACTTCCTTCATTTCATACATACATACAAGGCAACAAAGGCAGAAAAGGAGCCAGCCCGTGGATCTACGTCAGGAAAGTCAGTAGGAGTTTCAGTAGGAAAAGAAGCAGAAGTCTCCGCCAGGGGAGCGGAGGAAGCGACTGAGACTTTGGGGGCCTCATAAGGAGGTGGTGAAACCTTTGGGGTTTTGTCCAAAGGAGATGGATTAGGAACAAAAGAAACGGAAGAATCGTCTGAAGGAAAATTAGGATAGAGAGTAAGCGATAGATTTTCGAGAAAGCGGATAGACAGTGATGCTGTTAATCTTTTGGAGAGAATTAAGACGCTTCACGAGAGCGAAAAGTTCCTCTCGGTGATGAGCAGAAACCTTTGAGCCCGAGGAGCCTATGACTTACGTGTGCACAGTGGCGCGTCCGGCCGGGTAAGTTCACAGGAGTGAAGGAGAGCACACCGCTAGACAACGATCGTGCCCATGAAGACGCCAATACAGGACTGGACGAGCCCCCAGATGTCGCTAATACAGGACTGGACGAGCCCCCAGATGTCGCTGCAAGGTTCGCGACATACTTGAGTCCGGATTCGCCTGTCTGGGCCTTCAGGGTTCTCCCTTGGGTGGGAGAACGAGCCCCGTTCCTCACCGGGAATTTGGAGGGTCCACACGTGGACGAAGGCCGCAAATTAAGACACCACACAAAGAGTTAGCTCGAGGTAGGCAAGCACAGAGCTTGGAGGATGTATGGCTACATTCCTCCTGACATGTTCTGCACAGACCCTTTTTATTAAGCAGTTTCTTTAAGGCGGGGGAGTGAACACATACAAAGAAGTACATTCAGCAATTTTCCACAAGAAAACAATTAATAGGTATGTAGCAGTTAAGGGGTTTTCAAAAACATCCCTAATAATGCATCGTATACACAGTTAGATATTTGCAGTTAACCAACAACCTATACAAACGCTATGCTAAGCTAGATAAACGGTTAGTTAAATATTGTGGTCAGCAAACATCCTATACACAGTTAGATATTTGCAATTAACCATCAACCTATGCAAGCATTATGTATGTTAAAGGTCACATTCTCATGGCCTACTTTCGTTTCAGCTTCAACAAGGCCTGAACCAAACTACTGTCATGCATTCACAGGCCGTGAGAATGTAACCTTTAACATAGTGCTTGCATAGGATGTTGGCTGACCACAGTACCGTTTATTTAGCTTAACATAGTGCTTGCATAGGATATTGGTTAACCGCAAATATGTGACTGTTTAACTGTGTATATGATGCAGGTGTTAGGCCATTTTTTGCTGTGGCACAGTTATTAGTTGTTTCTTACTTCTTTGTGGAAAATTACTGAATGCACTTCCTTGTACATGCCCAATCCCCCCGCCCTTGTGAACAAGACAATAAAAGGGTTTGTGCAGGACATGTCAGGAGGAATGTAGCCATACACCCTCCAGGCACTCTGTGCTTGCCCACCTCAAGCTAACTCCTTGTGTGGTGTCTTGATTTGCGGCCTCCGTCCACGAGTGGACCCTCTAAATTCCCGGTGAGGACCGGGGCTCGTTCTCCCACCCAAGGGAGAACCCTGAAGGCCCAGACAGGCGAATCCGGACTTGAGTGTGTCGCTGACCTCGCAGCAACATCTGGGGGCTCGTCCGGCTGATTGTCCTGTCTTGGCGTCTTCGTGGGCACGATCGTTGTCTAGCGGTGTGCTCTCCTTCACTCCTGTGAACTTACCCGGCCGGACGCGCCACTGTGCACACGTAAGTCATGGGCTCCTCGGGCTCAAAAGTTTCTGCTCATCACCGAGAGGAACTTTTCGCTCTCGTGAAGCGTGCTAATTGTCTCCAAAAGATTAACGGCATCACTGTCTATCCGCTTTCTAAATAATCTATCGCTTCCTTTTTGTCTTATGTCCGTGAAAAATGTCCTGTGTATCCAGAAGAAGGTAATCTTAAAAAATTTACCTGGACGCGTCTCGGGAAATTCCTCCATGAGGCTCCCTGAGCGCCACCCGACATCTTAGTTACCTGGAGGGCTATCATGGCTGCTTTGCAAACTCTCTATCCTGACTCTCCTCCAGATAATCCTCCTATTTCTGTTGTTTCTGATGTTTCCCCTTCGGACAAAGACCCGAAGGTTTTCCCACCCCCTTATGAGGCTCCTAAAGTCTCGATTGCTTCCTCTGCTCCCCCGGCGGAGGCTTCTGCTCCTCTTACTACTGAGTCTCCTATTGAATCCTCTGATGTGGACCCACGGGCTGGCTCCTTTTCCGCCTTTGTTGTTTCTGCCAAGCCTACACTTTCTTTTGAACCAGAAACCCCGGCCTCTGCCTACCCCCTATATTTAAATCGGGGAGGCATGGCTCCCCATCATGATAATTTTAATCAAAGGGACCTCAGACACCTGAAGGAGGCTGTAACCCAATATGGAATCCATTCTCCATATGTGACGGGCTTGCTTGATTCTTTAACTGACACTGATGTTGTGATGTTAATGTATGATTGGAAACTTTTGTTTTCTATGTTACTTACCCCTGCACAATTTGTCATTTGGTCTTCGGAATATAACAAATTGGCAGATGCCGAGATTGTTCGGGGACTGCCCCAGGGTGTCCAAGGTGATCACATAAAAGGCACCGGACAATTTACTACCCTGGTCCAACAACAAAATACCCCGCGGCAAGCTTTTGCGATCATCCGCTTGTGCGCTATGGGGGCCCTTAAGCAGGTGGATGATGCTGATGGCCGCTCAGCTCAAAATTTTTTAAAAGTAATTCAAGAACCAAGCGAGCCCTATGCCACTTTCATCAATCGTCTCCAACTTGCTTTGGAGAGGCAAATTCAGAATCCATCTGCTCGTAACGAGCTCATGATGAAATTGGCTTTTGAAAATGCTAATGAGGATTGCAAGAGGGTTTTGCAGCCCCTTGTTGCGAAACCAGGTGTCACTCTCGCTGAATTTTTGCAGGCTTGTCGGGTTGTGAGCACCACGGCTCATAAAATGTCTGCTTTGGCTGCTGCACTAATATCCTCCATGGGGGGCGGGGAGAGCCACGCTTTTCCTGTTGCTCGCAATGGCAACTGTTTCAATTGTGGCAAGCCAGGTCATTTCAAAGGCCAATGCCGTATGCCTGGCGGCGGGGGGACTCCCCGCGGCCGACCACAAGGTCCTTCCTCTACTAACAACAGCAACACCAAGCCAAAAACTGTGTGCCCTCGGTGCCGGGAAGGTTTTCATTGGGCGCGCAATTGTACCAAGTTTCCCAACTCTGCTCCATCTCAGGGAAACTGAATGGGGGGCGTCCAGCCAGCCCCGCTCCCAAGGCTGAGCTTCATCCGTTAGCCAATAACTCTTCCCTTGCTTTTCCTGTCCGCCTTTCTGAGGACTTTGTGTATGATGACCCAGGCTCGGTTTTTACCATGCCATTAAAGGTCTCTCTTTTTGCCCCACTCCCTCCTGATGCTCCTATTCTTTTGATGCCTAACTCTTCCCTTACACTGGAAGGTGTGATTGCCGCACCCTTCTTGCATAGTTCGGACTCACTAAAAAACATTTCTCTGGCCGCCATTGGAGACCGGTGCTTCTCCCTGAAGGAAGGCACTGTTGTGGCTACTTTGATTCTCCTCCCTTCTCCTGATCACCCTTCTCTTCTTGCTCTTCAACAGCCTGTCCAGGACACCAAGCCCATAATTTCCATTCTTCTCAACGGGCGCTCCTTTTCCGGTCTTATTGACACGGGTGCTGACGTTTCCGTCATTCGCTCATCTGAATGGCCTCCCTCCTGGCCTCTTACTGACGCCTCAACGGTGCAAGGCGTGGGCGGAGCACAGGCTGCTAAGGTTAGCACTTCTTGGCTAACTGCTTCCACTCCACATTCTTCTGTTACTGCATATCTTCGTCCTTTCATTCTTCCTCTTCATATTAATTTGTGGGGTAGAGATTTGTTGTCTCAACTTCACGCCACTCTCACTATTCCTTGAACCTTTTTATTATGTCTCCTGTTCCATTACCCCTTACCCTTAAGTCCTCTGTCCCCATTTGGGTGGACCAGTGGCCTATGACCCAGGAAAAACTCGACATTTTGCAACAGCTGGTTGCCCAGCAACTTCAAGAGGGCCATCTTGAGCCCTCTACCAGCCCTTATAATACTCCGGTCTTTGTCATTAAAAAGAAAAATGGCAAACACCGCCTCCTTCAGGATTTGCGCAAAATTAATTCAATCATTCAACCTATGGGCCCCCTACAATGCGGATTGCCAAACCCAAATTTGATTCCTCACAATTATGATCTAGTTGTCATTGACCTAAAAGACTGCTTCTTTTCTATTCCTCTCATGCCTGCTGACAGGATCTTGTTTGCTTTTACCATTCCTCAATTTAACAACTCTAGGCCTACTACTAGGTATCAGTGGAAGGCCCTCCCTCAGGGGATGATCAATTCACCTACGATGTGTCAATATTTTGTTGATAGGGCCTTGCAACCTTATCGAGATGCACATCCCACGTTTTTGATCTACCATTATATGGATGATATCTTGATAGCAGCTGATGGTCCAAAAGGCACTGCTTCTCAGACTCTTTCCTTTTTGTATACTGTTCTCGCCCAATCGGGTCTTTATGTTGCCTCTGATAAAGTACAAATTTTGTACCCCATGCAATATTTGGGCCACAAACTCTTGGCCTCTGCTGCCATGCCTGTTCTCCCCATGTTGCACCTCCCAGAAAAGGCCACACTTGTACAACTTCAGCAATATCTGGGAACACTCAATTGGGCCAGGCCCTATTTGGCCATTCCAACCCATGTTCTTTCTCCCTTGTTTTCTGCCTTGGTGGGCCTTAAACATCCCTCAGACACTGTCTGCCTACAGCAGGAGCACAAAACCGCTCTTGCTCAGGTCAACGCTGCGCTCACCCAGAAATGGGTTGACAGGTCACTATCAAATGAACCTCTTTTGTTTGCTATTCTTCCCACTCCATCTCTTCTTACAGCTGTCGTTTTCCAGTTATCAGCAGAGAAGAAAATGTTTATTTTAGAGTGGCTACATTTGGCTCACACTCCCAGGGCTTCTATTACTACAAAAGCCCTGCAAATGGCTCTCCTCATCGAGAAAGGGAGACGCCGTTGTAAAGCACTCATGGGAATAGATTTTTGTTCTCTTTATGTTCCTTTTAAATTAAGTCAATGGGAATCTCTTTTTCAATCTTCAGATGCTTTGCAAAGTGCTCTGGAGGACTGGAATGGCAATGTCTCCTGCCATCTCCCTCCAGATCCAAGAATTCAAGTCCTTAAGACTGTTCCTATTCTCTTTACTACCCCTGTCGCTTCTTCTCCTATCAAGGAGGCTCTTACTGTGTTCACTGATGGCTCAAAATCAGTGGGCGCTTGTGCATGGCAAGATTCTGCTAATCAATGGCAGGCTCGCCAAACTTCCTTACAGCCCTCTGCCCAGCAGGCGGAGCTGTCTGCTTTCAATTTGGCCCTGTCAGTATTCCCGAACCAACCTCTTAACATTATTACTGACAGCTTGTATGTTTTTCATTTGGTATCGTGCATTTATGATGCATATATTTCTCCTTCTACCCCTGCACCATTAATGAAACTTTTTTTACAGCTCCAGGATTTATTATGCCTTCGGGCTCATCCTATTTTTGTGGCACATATTAGAAGTCATCAGAACTTACCTGGATTCCTTTCTGAAGGAAACCATATGGCAGATGAGGCCTGTAAACACGCCTCACCAGTTTGTTTGTTAGCCCTGACAGCTGGGGAAAGTCATGACTATTTCCATCAGAATAAAAAAGCACTTGTTAAGCAGTTTGGCATTACACATCAAGAAGCCACCGCAATTATTCAACAATGCCCGACCTGTAGTCTCCAGGCTGCTGCTACCCCACAGGGAGTAAACCCTAGGGGTACCTCGGCTTGTGAAACTTGGCAAATGGATGTGACCCAATATCCTTCCTTTGCCCCTTGGAAATATATCCATGTTTCTGTGGATACATATTCAGGCTTTATTATGGCTACCTTGCAAAGGGGGGAAGCCTCCAAAAATGTTGTCAATCATTGCATTCGGACCTTTGTAACGTTGGGAGCTCCAAAAACATTGAAAACTGACAACGGCCCGGCCTATACTAGTTCTGCCTTTGCTCAATTTTGCCACCGTTGGTCAATCGTTCATAAATTTGGCATACCATTTAATAGCAGAGCTCAAGGAATTGTTGAACTGGCCAATGGTACCTTGAAGCAAGCTCTGGACAGACATTTGGGAAAAAAGGGCCTTAGCCCCCCATCTCTCCCGGCGTTACAGAATGTATTGAATGTTTGTTTATATTCTTTGAATTTTCTAAACTTGACTGGATCTCCTGCCTCTACTGCGGCCTCTCGACATTTTTCTTCTCCGCCCCTCCCTTCTTCTCGTCCACTTGTTTATTATAGACACTTGCCTGATCCTGCCTGGAAGGGTCCTGTTTCACTCATCACCTGGGGAAAAGGCTATGCTGCGGTACAACTGCAGGATCGAGTCCTCTGGGTTCCGGCTCGCTGTGTCCGTCCATGTCACCTGACCCCCATAAAATCTAAAAAAGAGGAATCTCCAGACAACAAGGATGAAGACAATTCTGTTCTTTCTCTCACTCAGCTGTTTCTTTCTTCCTCTTCTTTCTGATCCTCCTGATTTTTCTTCTGACCCATCACTTTCAAAATTTTCTGACTCTTCCTTTCCTCCTCCCAACTGTACCTTCCTTGAACGGCTCAGCGCATACATTCGTGTGCCTCATTGCAGAGTTGCTGCACCACTAGGAGGCAAAGCTGAACTGACCTGTAAACAGCGATATCCAGTGATACATCCGGCTAACTGGTACTGGTTTAAAGAAGGAAGAACTATCCACTCTTCTGATACTACCTATATTGTGTCTTCGCCTTGTTTTACTTCTCTCCTCCTTCTTAATATTTCTTTTCAGGATTATGGTACCTATAGGTGTGCCTTAGACTTCCCAAAACTGAAACGAGACTTTGGAATGGATGTTTCTCTCTTGCACCCCTCTGAGATTTCCCATGTCCGCCACCGGCGTGCCCTGCAGGAACGCCCTATCAATCAGCATTGTCCTGTAAACTATACCTGGACTATTTTAGATTTTCAAGGAAACACACTTTATTCCATTTCTAACCGAACTTTGTGGCCTTGGTTTCCTGTGCTTTCTTTTGACTTTGCTGAAATGCTGGTTGGCACTCATGGCTTTAAACATAAGACTAAATGTGATCCTTCCCCCCGAGATGTTTGGTCGATTGGCCCAGGCCTGTATATTTGCCCTGGACATCTCACGGACCTTTCCCACCAGGATAAATGTGGAACCTACTCAGACTATTATTGTAAGTCTTGGCAATGTGTGTCGACTGGAAAGATTTGGTGGACGGCTCCCTATACCACAGACTATATTAAAGCCGTATTAGGCCCTGATAGTAATTTGCCTTGGAACTCCTGTGACAATCAGGCCTGTTGTGGTGTTCGCCTTAACCCCATGACTGTCACCTTCACATCGTACGGCAGAAATCTTCCAATCACTGAATGGTTTGCGGGGAAAACATGGGGGGGAAGGTCAAATGATAACTCTGGATATCGTCACCCTGGTAACATCTTCACCATTCGCCTTACCATGACTGAAGAAACGTCCCCACCTGTAGGCCCAAACACGCAGCTCAGTTCGCCTTTTTTACAGCCCTTGACAAAAAAGGACAACCCATTGGTGAGCCTGGTCTCCTCCGCCCGAGACGCCCTTGCGGCGGCTGGTACCTTTCCTCACAATGATACTAGGTGTTGGTTGTGCATGTCTTCCCAACCTCCCTTTTATGAAGCCGTGGGTTCTGCCCGACCCTTTACCAATAGTACCTCAGATACCACCTGTCGCTGGTCTAATTCTTCTATAACTATATCCTCCATAGAAGGTCAAGGCTGCTGCCTTGGATATGTACCCTCTAATTTTTCTCATTTTTGTATTAACGCTTCTACAGCTTTATATCATCAATGTAAGGTTTATTTGCCAAAATCTCGGATGTCCTCTTCTGTCCAGTCGCGTAAAATTCACGGGAGTTGGGAAACTTTGTTCACTTTCCACTCAAAAGCTGATCTTACATCCTTTTTTAAAGGATATTTTTTTATCCCCTCCAATGGTTCTGTTTGGGCCTGCTCCACTGGCGCTACTGCATGTGTCAGTGGAGACATTTTAGCCTCACAAAGAGGCTTTTGTATTCAGATTTATCTCCTCCCAAAAATGACTGTCTTTTCTAATAATGACTTTCTTTCTCGAATGGAAACACCTCAATATCTCCCACGAACAAAACGTGAGATAGTCACTACTATGACCCTGGCCCTGCTCCTGGGCCTAGGAGCCACTGGAGCAGCAACAGGCATCGCAGGAATGGTTGTGGCTGACCAACGAGTCCAAAAGCTCAGTGTTGAAATTGATGCCGATCTCAAACGCATTGAACAATCTATGGTTGCTCTCCAGAATTCTCTCACTTCACTATCTGAGGTTGTTTTACAGAATAGAAGAGGATTGGATTTGTTATTTTTAAAACAGGGCGGTTTATGTGTGGCTTTAAAAGAAGAATGCTGTTTTTATACTGATAGTTCAGGCATTGTGCTTGATTCTATGGCAGAATTAAATACCCGATTGAAAGATAGAGAGTCAGAACGCTCCAAGTCTCACATATGGTATCAAGGAATGTTCAATTTATCACCATGGCTAACAACCTTGCTTTCAGCACTTATAGGCCCTTTGATTTTGGTTTTGCTTGCTTGCACTATTGGTCCTTGTGTTATGGGAAAATTGCTTCGATTTTTGCGTAGCCGTTTAGGTGATATAGATAAAGAGGTTAATGCAACTAGAAAAGATCTAAACCTACTGCAAAACTTATTGCCCTCCTCGTATGACTCTTGCAAACAACCATTGCTGACATTTTCGGATTCCGATTCTGAAACAGAAAGTGAGCTTCAATTCCCGGATAAGGTGAATGGTTCTTCTCGCTGCCTACCGGAGGGTGGGCTTTTAGAGGAATGCATAGCCTTAGAGGGATATTAACCTCCTTTTAAAAAACAAAAACAGAGGAGATGTAAATACATTACAGTTGCAGTAGTTTGGTTCAGGCTTTGCTGAAGCTGAAACGCAAGTAGGCCGTGAGAATGTAACCTTTAACATAGTGCTTGCATAGGATGTTGGCTGACCACAGTACCGTTTATTTAGCTTAACATAGTGCTTGCATAGGATATTGGTTAACCGCAAATATGTGACTGTTTAACTGTGTATATGATGCAGGTGTTAGGCCATTTTTTGCTGTGGCACAGTTATTAGTTGTTTCTTACTTCTTTGTGGAAAATTACTGAATGCACTTCCTTGTACATGCCCAATCCCCCCGCCCTTGTGAACAAGACAATAAAAGGGTTTGTGCAGGACATGTCAGGAGGAATGTAGCCATACACCCTCCAGGCACTCTGTGCTTGCCCACCTCAAGCTAACTCCTTGTGTGGTGTCTTGATTTGCGGCCTCCGTCCACGAGTGGACCCTCTAAATTCCCGGTGAGGACCGGGGCTCGTTCTCCCACCCAAGGGAGAACCCTGAAGGCCCAGACAGGCGAATCCAGACTTGAGTGTGTCGCTGACCTCGCAGCGACATCTTGGTTCACACTTTGGTTCATTATAACATTGCAAAAGACTGGTCAAGGAAAAAGATATTTGCAGACAGAGGCAGGGTGAGATCAATGAGGCATAACATTTATATTTTTATCTGTATGTTCAGACAGACCATGAGGGGTGTATCCTGTTATCTGTCTAGGACAGGGGATAGTCCCGTGTTTGTCTCGCAGATGTTAAATGTTCCTTGACGTATTTTTATTCTCGGCTCTTTCTGTACTTTTCCATTTCTCCTTTTATCAATTTAGCAAATGTATGTCTGCGTATATGCTTACGTCAAAATGACTATATAAGATTGTTGTTTGAGACTGTTCGGGGTTCAAACCCCCATATGCTGTTTTAGCTGTTTGAACCTGCGCAATAAACTTTCTTGCATTGCAAAGAGCTGGTCTTTGAGTCCTCAATTTCCACAACAGAAGGAGAGGCAATCCTTACAATAGCAATCCCTTATTCTGGAATAAAACACAATCTCTTATCCTGACCACAGCGTTTCTAACTTGGGGGAAGATGCTTCGTGTTTAAATCGAACAGGATTTGAACAGGCTGCAGTCGATGTAGCTTTTCTTGGGGCAGGGGATGCTGATCAGGCTGAAATGCACAT
The DNA here is from genome assembly GCF_964273705.1 of Natrix helvetica. Lineage (NCBI taxonomy): Eukaryota > Metazoa > Chordata > Lepidosauria > Squamata > Natricidae > Natrix > Natrix helvetica. The sequence continues at coordinate 46,545,784 of NC_138555.1, forward strand.
GGACGAGAGGGGGCGGTCTATAAGTGTGAATAATAAATAAAAATATTACAATATCAAGCCAGAGACCTTTGCAGCTCCTGCGGACTTTGTACTACTCTTTTGCAAAGGCCTGACATGTGCCACAAAGTGCTTGGTGATTTAGAATGCTCAACTTGGGGGGTTGAAAAAGCCTTCAGGCTCTGAGGTGTTATACCCAAGGGACAACCTGAGGAAAAGCAGTGGTGGAAGAGTAGATTTGGAGCGCTAAACTACAAGATAAACAAGTACAATATCTCACTCACTGGAGCAGGAGACAGCCTTAGGAGGCTTGGTCAGTGAGGTGAGGCCTGTTGAGTTCGGATGAGAGCAAGGAGGAAGGACACACAGCATCATAAACATAAAGGTTTTATTCCTTCCGTTAAAAAGAATGGCGGCCAAAGAGACTAGGTCCTGTAAGTGTTTTGCACAACAACCTGGTCTAAGAGTGTTTTTCAAAAGACCAGTGCCTATAATTGTTTTGCACAAGACTAGGGCCTGTTTTTGGTTTGGACAACAAAAGTGTTGTGTTTTTCACAAGAACAGGGCCTACAAATATTTTGCAAATATTTTGCACAAGACTAGGGCCTGTAAGTGTTTTGCAAGGGAACAGCAGCTGAGTGTGTTTTGCACAAGTGTAGTGCCTGTTTGTGTTTTGGACAACAAGAGTGTCTGAGAGTGTTTTTCACAAGAACAGGGCCTGCAACTTTTTGCACAACCACCCAGTCTGAGAGTGTTTTACAAAAGTTAGTGCCTGTAAGTGTTTTGCACAAGACTAGTGCCTGTTTGTGTTTTGGACAACAAGATTGTCTGAGAGTGCTTTTCACAAGAACAGGGCCTGCAAATATTTTGCACAAGACTAGGGCCTGTAAGTGTTTTGCACAAGACTAGTGCCTGTAAGTGTTTTGCACAAGACCATTGCCTGTTTTTGTTTTGGACAACAAAAGTTTCTGAGAGTGCTTTTCACAAGAACAGGGCCTGCAAATTTTTTGCACAAGACTCGTGCCTGTAAGTGTTTTGCACAAGACCATTGCCTGTTTGTGTTTTGCACAAGACTAGTGCCGGTAAGTGTTTTGCACAAGACTAGTGCCTCTCTGTTTTGGACAACAAGAGTGTCTGGGAGTGCTTTTCACAAGAACAGGCCCTGCAAGTTTTTTGTACAAGACTTGGGCCTGTAAGTGTTTTGCACAAGAACCTGGCCCAAGAGTGTTTTGCAAATGCCAGTGCCTGCAACTTTTTTGCACAAGACCATTGCCTGTTTGTGTTTTGCACAAGACCATTGCCTGTTTTTGTTTTACACAAGACTAGGGCCTGTAAGTGTTTTGCACAAGACCATTGCCTGTTTGTGTTTTGCACAAGACTAGTGCCTGTAAATGTTTTGCACAAGACCATTGCCTGTTTTTGTTTTGGACAACAAAAGTTTCTGAGAGTTTTTTCACAAGAACAGGGCCTGCAAATTTCTTGCACAAGACCAGGGCCTGTAAATATTTTCCAAGGGATCAGCGGCTGAGTGTGTTTTGCACAAGACTAGTGCCTGTTTGTATTTTGGACAACAAGAGTATCTGAGAGTGTTTTTCACAAGAACAGGGCCTGCAACTTTTTTGCACAAGACTCGTGCCTGTAAGTGTTTTCCAAAAGACCATTGCCTGTTTGTGTTTTGCACAAGACTAGTGCCTGTAAGTGTTTTCCAAAAGACCATTGCCTGTTTGTGTTTTGCACAAGACTAGTGCCTGTAAGTGTTTTGCAAAAGACCATTGCCTGTTTGTGTTTTGCAAAAGAAAAGTGCCTACAATTGTTTTGCAAAAGACTAGGGCCTGTTTGAGTTTTGGACAACAAGAGTGTCTGAGAGTGTTTTCACAAGAACAGGGCCTAAAAATTTTTTGCACAAGACCAGGACTTGTAAGTGTATTGCAAGGGAACAGCGGCTGAGTGTGTTTTTCACAAGACTAGTGCCTGTTTGTATTTTGGACAAGAGTATCTGAGATTGTTTTTCACAAGAACAGGGCCTGCACCTTTTTTGCACAAGACTAGGACCTGTAAGTGTTTTGCACAACAGCCTGGTTTAAGAGTGTTTTGCAAAAGATCAGGACTTGTAAGTGTTTTGCAAGGGAACAGCGGCTGAGTGTGTTTTTCACAAGACTAGTGCCTGTTTGTATTTTGGACAACAAGAGTTTTTATGTTTTGCATAAGAACAGGGCCTGCAACTTTTTTGCACAAGACTAGGGCCTGTAAATGTTTTGCACAACAACCTGGTTTAAGAGTGTTTTGCAAAAGACCAGTGTCTGTAAGTGTTTTGCAAGGGAACAGCGGCTGAGTGTATTTGTATTTTGGACAACAAGAGTATCTGAGAGTGCTTTTCACAAGAACAGGGCCTGCAACTTTTTTGCACAAGACTCATGCCTGTAAGTGTTTTGCAAAAGACCATTGCCTGTTTGTGTTTTGCACAAGACTAGTGCCTGTAAGTGTTTTGCACAAGACTATTGCCTCTTTGTGTTTTGGACAACAAAAGTTTCTGAGAGTGTTTTCACAAGAACAGGGCCTGCAACTTTTTTGCACAAGACTAGGGCCTGTAAGTGTTTTGCACAACAACCTGGTCTAAGAGTGTTTTGCAAAAGTCAGTGCCTACAATTGTTTTGCACAAGACCATTGCCTGTTTTTGTTTTGGACAACAAGAGTGTCTGAGAGTGTTTTTCACAAGAAGAGGACCTGCAAGTTTTTTTAACAAGACTAGGGCCTGTAAGTGTTTTGCACAAGACCATTGCCTGTTTGTGTTTTGCACAAGACTAGTGCCTGTAAGTGTTTTTTTCGCAAGACTATTGCCTCTTTGTGTTTTGGACAACAAGAGTGTCTGAGAGTGTTTTTCACAAGAACAGGGCCTGCAAATTTTTTGCATAAGACCAGGGCCTGTAAGTGATTTGCAAGGGATCAGCGGCTGATTGTGTTTTGCACAAGACTAGTGCCTGTTTGTATTTTGGACAACAAGAGTATCTGAGAGTGTTTTTCAGAAGAACAGGGCCTGCAACTTTTTTGCACAAGACTCATGCCTGTAAGTGTTTTGCAAGGGAACAACAGCTGAGTGTGTTTTGCACAAGACTGGTGCCTGTTTGTGGTTTGGAGAACAAGAGTATCTGAGTGTTTTTCACAAGAAGAGGGTCTGCAACTTTTTCGACAACCACCCAGTCTGTAAGTGTTTTGCACAACAACCTGGTCCAAGAGTGTTTTTCAAAAGACCAGTGCCTACAATTGATTTGCACAAGACCATTTCCTGTTTGTGTTCTGGACAACAAGAGTGTCTGAGAGTATGTTTCAAAAGAAGAGGGCCTGTTAGTGTTTTGCACAACAACCTGGTCAAAGAGTGTTTTTCAAAAGACAAGTACTACAATTGTTTTGCAAAAGACCATTGCCTGTTTGTGTTTTGGACAAGAAGGGTGTCTGAGAGTGTTTTTCACAAGAACAGGGCCTGCAACATTTTGCACAACCACCCAGTCTGAGAGCGTTTTGCAAAATCACTGCCTGTAAGTGTTTTACACAAGACTAGTGCCTGTTTGTGTTTTGGACAATAAGAGTGTCTGAGAGTATGTTTCACAAGAAGAGGGCCTGCAAGTGTTTTGCACAAGACTAGGGCCTGTAAGTGTTTTGCACAACAACCTGGTCCAAGAGTGTTTTTCAAAAGACAAGTGCCTACAATTGTTTTGCACAAGACCATTGCCTGTTTTTGTTTTGGACAAGAAGAGTGTCTAAGAGTGTTTTTCACAAGAACAGGGCCTGAAAATATTTTGCACAAGACTAGGGCCTGTTAGCTAAGGCTCCAGGGACTGATGGTTTGACTGCAATGTACTATAAAACTTTACAACTGGAAATGATTGAATATCTTACACAACTATTTTGTAATATACAACAAGGAGGTAAAATACCCTCCTCATGGAAAGCGGCTTTTATCTCATTGATACCTAAAGACAAAGAGGGCCCTAAGAAACCAGAGGATTACAGGCCGATATCTCTTCTGAACACAGATTATAAAATATTTGCTAAGGTACTAGCCAACAGATTGATGCCGGTTATTCAAGAGATTATTCATCATCATCAAGCAGGATTTATTGAAGGCAGACACATGAAGGAGAATGTAAGGCAACTCATAGATTTAATTGACTATCTTGATAAGAATAAGCAGATCTCTGCAGTGCTGGTCTTCTTGGATGCAGAGAAGGCCTTCGATCGAGTGAATTGGAATTTTCTAACCAAGACTTTGGAAAAGATGGATATGGGACCACGATTTCGGCAGGCGATTGGAGCAATTTATCAGCAACAAAATGCACAACTTATTATTAATGGAAATTTGTCAACAACTTTCGAGATACAAAAAGGCACAAGACAAGGTTGCCCATTATCCCCATTGTTATTTATTTTAACTTTGGAAGTCTTGTTGAATGCAATTCGGGACTCAAAATCCTTAGATGGCATAGCTATCAGGCAAAAGGAATACAGAACTAGAGCATTTGCCGATGATCTGGTTGTTACCCTTTCACATCCTTTGAAATCAATAATCCAGATGAAAAATATCATAGTAGAATTTGGCATGGTGTCTGGGTTTAGACTAAATCAAAACAAAACGAAAATGATGGTTAAAAACATGACAGAGACTCAAAGAAAGAGACTTGTAAGTTTAGCAGGTTTTGAAATAGTCTCCAAAGTCAAATATTTAGGAATACAAATTGCAGAATCAAATACAAAACTTTTCCTAAATAACTATGAAGTGTTGTGGCAAAAGATACAGAAAGATCTTGAAGTGTGGAAAAAGTTACAATTGTCTTTGCTTGGAAGGATCTCAGCAATTAAAATGAACATTCTACCTAGATTTATCTTTTTATTACAGATGATACCGGTGCTTAAATCAGATAAAACTTTGTTAAACTGGCAAACAACATTAAATAAATTTGTTTGGAAGGAGAAAAAAACGAGAGTAAAGATGAAGATTTTGCAAGATACTCGTGAAAGAGGCGGCCTTAGACTCCCAAACCTTCGATTGTACTATGAAGCTGCGGTACTAACGCATGTAGCAGATTGGTTTGGGAAAACAAAAATGGATTTGCTGAACATAGAAGGCCATGATCTTGTTCTGGGATGGCATGCATATCTTTTTTATGAAGATAGGCTGGATAAAGTGTTTAACAATCATGTTCTCCGAAGTGCCTTGATGAGAATATGGAAGAAGCACCGGCCCAATTGGGATTATAAAATACCGCTTTGGTTGGATCTTGCAGACACCATGGGGATTATGAATATTAAGTCACTCGGGGGTTGTTTATATAAAGATGTGCTTATCGCTGATGGGGACGAATGGAAGTTAAAAACTTTGGAACAACTGTTGGAAGAAGGAATTACTTTAAATTGGTTACATTACATAGAGCTACAGAAGAGATGGGAAGAAGATCGTAGGGTCGGTTTTATGGATAAAGAAGTGGAACTGATCAAGCAGATAAAAGAGACTGGCCCAAAACAAGTTAAAAGAATATATAATGTACTGTTAGAAAGAGACTCGGAAAGTGAATTGGTTAAGGATTGTATGATTAAATGGGCTCAGAATTTTGGTGAAGTGGTTATGTTGGAAACGTGGGAAAAAATATGGGTTCAGAATGTTAAATTTACACAGTCACAGAATTTAAGGGAGAACTTTTATAAAATGTTTTACAGATGGTATTTAGATCCTAAAAAATTATCATGCATGTACCCAAATGTTCAACCAAAATGTTGGAGATGCGGGTGCCTAGATGCTACCTTTTTTCATGTATGGTGGACTTGCAACAAGGTTAAAGCTTTTTGGATAAAAATATGGTGGGTTATGCAGAATGCATTTAAGAAAAGAATACAATTCACTCCGCAAATGTTTTTATTGGGTATAGCTAAGGATTTTACCAAAGGGGAAACAAAATTGGTCTTGCATATGGTCACAGCAGCTAGGTTGTTGATTGCGCAACATTGGAAAAAAGATTTTTTTACCGACAATTGATCAATGGATTCAGAAGGTGGCGGGGTTCGCCGAAATGGCAAAAATCTCAGCTTTCTTAAAAGCTCAGAAGCAGGAGGATTATACACAGGAATGGGTAAAATGGATTGATTATATACAGAATAAATACCAGACTAGGAGTTATTATGTAGCCTTTAGGTAAGAATGTTTAGACTGATAGATGATTCGAGTAAATAATACATGGGCTGCTTGGCCTGTAAGTGTTTTGTAAGGGAATAGCAGCTGAGTGTGTTTTGCACAAGACCAGTGCCTGTTTGTGTTTTGGACAATAAGAGTGTCGGAGAGTGTTTTTCACAAGAACAGTGCCTGCAAGTTTTTTGCACAAGACTAGGGCCTGTAAGTGTTTTGGACTTCAAGGGTATCTGAGAGTATGTTTCACAAGAACAGTGCCTGCAAGTTTTTTGCACAAGACTAGGGCCTGTAAGTGTTTTGCACAACAACCCAGTGTGAGAGTGTTTTACGCAAGACCTTTGTCTGTTTGTGTTTTGGACAATAAGAGTGTCGGAGAGTGTTTTTCACAAGAACAGTGCCTGCAAGTTTTTTGCACAAGACTTGGGCCTGTAAGTGTTTTGCAAGGGAATAGCAGCTGAGTGTGTTTTGCACAAGACCATTGCCTGTTTGTGTTTTGGACAACAAGTGTATCTGAGAGTGTTTTTCACAAGAACTGGGCCTGCAACATTTTGCACAACCACCCAGTCTGAGAGTGTTTTGCAAAATCACTGCCTGTAATTGTTTTGCACAAGACTGGTGCCTGTTTGTGTTTTGGACCACAAGAGTGTCGGAGAGTGTTGTTCACAAGAACAGGGCCTGCAAGTGTTTTGCCCAAGAACCTGGTCCAAGAGTGTTTTGCGAAAGACCAGTGCCTGCAAGTGTTTTGCACAAGACTAGGGCCTGTTTGTGTTTTGGACAAACAAGAAAAGTGCCTGCAAGTTTTTTGCACAAGACTTGGGCCTGTAAGTGTTTTGCAAGGGAATAGCAGCAAGGGAATAGTCTTGTGTAAAACAGTTGCAGGCACTGGTCTTGTGAAAAACACTCTCAGACACTCTTGTTGTCCAAAACACAAACAGGCACTAGTTTTGTGCAAAACACTTACAGGCAGTGATTTTGCAAAACGCTCTCAGACTGGGTGGTTGTGCAAAACACTTACAGGCCCTAGTCTTGTGCAAAAAACTTGCAGGCCCTGTTCTTGTGAAAAACACTATCCGACACTCTTGTTGTCCAAAACACAAACAGGCACTGGTCTTGTGCAAAACACACTCAGCAAGTTTTTTGCACAAGACTTGGGCCTGTAAGTGTTTTGCAAAACAACCTGGTCTAAGAGTGTTTTGCAAAGGACCAGTGCCTGTAAGGGTTTTGCACAAGAAAATTGCCTGTTTGTGTTTTGGACAACAAGAGTGTCTGTATTCGGCTTTCTATGCCGCATGTTCTCTGGATCATCATCAGTATTACTGACAAAGTGAATAAATTATATTTCACCCGGGATACACTTCGTGATCTCAAGACATTCATACAGTGTATCGAGAAGAGTCATAAGCTGCTGTCATTAATGTCAAAGATTGAAGCTGAATTGCCATTGGCTCTGAAGAGGATCATATGCCAGAACGTAACAGAAATTAATTACAAGAAACTGCTAAAGCTATGAAATTTATAATAAAATGTTCTTTACAAAACACATGAAAGGTGTATTACGTTTTTTTCTTTTGCTGACCCTATTGTTTAACCTTGTCAGATGTTAAACACAGAGATACAGTTTAATCAAAGCTCATGTGATATTATTCATTCGGGATTTCCTATGCTGGTTGGGGCGGGGGGGACTGGCCAGTGTTTGCAAAAAGTCTGAAGAACTCACCAACTGTGACGTGAGTAATTTGTAACATTATCTTCTATTCAAATGCATCTTCCGGATAGGCAGGGAGGACAGTTTTGCAAAAGGTGTGAAGAACTCCCCTTTTCTGATGTGATTAATTTGTGACGTCACCAGGGTGTATAAAAGTAGGACCGATACTTGTCTAGTCATGTTTACTGGTTTTAGGCATAACCTCTGGAGCAATTTGAGCTGCTAAGAAGAGCCCTATTCAGAATGGATGCTACTATTGTAAGTAATTTTATGCCTAATTTTGAAACACTTAGATGCAAAATGGTTTTTATAGAGTTCTTGTCTGCCTGCTTGCTTGTTTGTTTGATTGAATATTTTCTTTCACTAGAATGAATTGACAGATTCAGAATGTTTGATGGGGGCTACAATTGTAAGTACAATAATACAATAATACAATAGTAGAGTTGGAAGGGACCTTGGAGGTCTTCTAGTCCAACCCCCTGCCTAGGCAGGAAACCCTATACCGTTCCAGACAAATGGCTATCCAACATCTTCTTAAAGACTTCCAGTTTTGGGGCATTCACAACTTCTGGAGGCAAGCTGTTCCACTGATTAATTGTTCTAACTGTCAGGAAGTTTCTCCTCAGTTCTAAGTTGCTTCTCTCCTTGATTAGTTTCCACCCATTGCTTCTTGTTCTGTCCTCAGGTGCCTTGGAGAATAGCTTGACTCCCTCTTCTTTCTGGCAACCCCTGAGATATTGGAACACTGCTATCATGTCTCCCCTAGTCCTTCTTTCTCTTAAGCTAGACATACCTAGTTCCTGCAACCGTTCTTCATATGTTTTAGTCTCCAGTCCCCTAATCATCTTTGTTGCTCTTCTCTGCACTCTTTCTAGAGTCTCCACATCTTTTTTACATCGTGGCGACCAGAACTGAATGCAGTATTCCAAGTGTGGCCTTACCAAGTAGTTTTATGGCTATTTTTTTTGAAACACTGACCCCTCTTAGATGTAAAATGTGTTTATAACATTCTTGCTTTCTTGCTTGTTTGTTTGACTGTTTGTTTGTTTGTTTTTCACTAGAATGAATTGACAGACTCAGAATGTTTGAGGGCATATGAAGGTATTTATCTTACATACTTTCTTATATTTAGATTCTTATAAACATAATGCAACAATTCTGACTATTGGGGGTGTTTTCTTTTCCTCCAGAATGGGAGGGCGATCAGCCATTCGTGGATCTCACTATTCCCGCAGAACCCCAGGGGTCCCCGCATAACATGACCCCTCAGCCTTCCACAAGCCACACAACACGAATGATGTTAGGAGGTATAATATCTAGCATTTTACCCAACTACAACTCTATTAGTATTATTTTTTAGAAACTAAAGGTGTGTGTGTGTGTGTGTGTGTGTGTGTGTGTTGGCATTACTTTATTAGGAATGTTGGTGATAACTTTTTGTTTGTTTGCTTGTTTGTTTAACCAGAGCCGTCCTGCAAAAAAGCAAAAATGCATGGCGCCGGACTTCCTGCATCCCCAGCAGACAGTGTTAGTTATGATTCTATGATTGTCTCTCAACCAGAAGAAGATACATGCCATTCTATGTCCCAGCTACAACCCTCTAGCTCTGCAAACTCTCAGAATATGAACAATGTTTATCTGGATATGGTGCAGGTATGGGAGAATCCTATCCGAAATTTCAGAGCTGTGGAATACTATCAGCGATACAGATTTGTTAATTTTGACCAAATCCGGTCCTTTGTAGTTGCTATAGATGCTATTCATAATGTGTTACAGATTCTTTTGAATAATGTAGCTATGAACATAGGCCCAAATGATTTTGTTCAACTCCGGTTGGATGCAGAGGGTTTAAACCATCCTCTCTTTTCTCTTAGGAGGTGTGTGAATGATTTAAATGCTGATGATTTTCTGACCAGTGTTGAAAATCTGCTTCAAAGTAAGGCTAATATATTGGGGGGGGGGGGTAATTTGCAATTAGTTGTTACCATCGTGAAGAACAAGGAGGGAGGAGGGCTTAGGAAGTTAAACACTTTGCTACTCACCAGAGTACTGGAGAAAAAAAGACAGCACCTAGTAGATTTCAATGTGGAAGGCGAATTTCTTTGTTTTGCTAGCTGTTTGCTCTGTCTGATAGGTGCTGATGTTAGAAATCAAGAAATTATTACCAGGGCCAGGGAACTTCACAGCAGACTGGGTATTTCCACAGAAAACAGGATTGACTTTTCCCAGATACACATCTTTGAAAAACATTTACGGGTCACTATAAAGATCTTGTTTTATATGCAGGATGGGTGGCGGTTTTTTGTCACAGGTTGCCCACAGCAAGAAAAAATAGTATTTATATTATTACACAACAAGCATTACTATGGCATCAAAAATATCAAGGGCTTTCTGGGTGAACGCTATTTCTGTAAATTCTGCCACACGCCCTACCACCACAAATTTAGTCATGGCTGTCAATATATTTGCAGAGCTTGCCTAAAGCAAGAATGTCAGCAGGTTGAGGTGGAGAAGATGCGCTGCTGTAGGTGCAAAGTGCATTGTCGGTCTAAGGAATGTGTTGAAAGGCACACACAACTCGCTAAGGAGGGAAAAGTAGACTGTAAGAATAAGGAATATTGTGAAACGTGTGGGGTTTATGTCTTTACCCCCCACAAAAAGTGCAAGGAAGTCAAGTGTGGGCAGTGCTCTGAGAAGGTTGAAAGCTTGGAAGATCATTTATGCTTTCTAAAATCGTTGGACCGACCACGAATTGGCGAAAGATACATCGTTTATGACTTTGAATGCTGCCAAGAAACAGGTACACATATACCTAATTATACATGTGCCAGGGATATGTTGAAGGATGAGGACAATAAAGATGTTGTGAGGTGGGATTGTTATGGTATTAGATGCCTAGAAAAGTTTGTAAAGCAATTTATAAATCATAAGTTTAAAGGATGTACTTTTATCGCACACAACTCCAAAGGTTATGATGGGTACCTAATACTGAGGCAGCTGATCTGTGAAAAGGTTAGGGTTCAACTTATAAGTCAGGGGGGGAAAACTTCTGTGTATTACCCTTCCAGATTATAGGATTTGGTTTATCGATAGCCTCTCATTTTTACCACTTAAATTATCCAAATTACCCAAAGCTATGGGGTTTCAAGGCTGCAAAGGATATTTCCCCCACTTGTTCAATACAATGGCCAATCAAGACTACGTGGGACCACTCCCTGAAACCAAGTATTACAGCCCAGAAACCATGATGACTGGGGAGAGAGAAGAATTCCTGAAATGGCACACTGCTAATAGAGGTACTGTGTTTAAACTAAAGAAGGCTCTGGCTTACTATTACAGACAGGATGTAGATATATTAAGAGAGGCCTGTATTTGATTTATAATAATAATAATAATAAATATTTATTTCTTAGCCGCACCCTCTCCCGAAGGACTCGGGGCGGCGAACAACAAAACATAGGAAATAAATATATCGACATACATATAACAAAACATATACCAAGACATATATACGACATATACAAGGAGGAGGTGAACTGATAGATAAAAACAAGTAAAAACACAATGTTTAAAAACCCCTAAATAAATTGAATGCAATTAAAATACCCCAAATAAAAAACCCGTCAGGAGCGATATAGTTGGATCAAAGTTGAGCCAGGCCAGCAACTTGAAAAAGGTGGGTCTTGAGCTTTACACGAAAGGAGCGGAGGTCAGAGGTATTCCTAATATCCGGGGGGAGGTCATTCCACAGGGCTGGGCCCGCCACAGAGAAGGCTCTACTCCTAGGCGCCGCCCCTCGACACTGTCTGGTGGACGGCACCTGGAGGAGGCCCTCTCTGTGCGAGCGGATTGGTCGCAGGGATGTATGGGGCAGAATACGATCCCGCAAGTAACTAGGTCCTAAGCCATGGAGCGCTTTAAAGATTGTTATCAAAACCTTGAAACGCACCCGATAGACCACAGGAAGCCAGTGCAGCTCGCGCAGGAATGGTGTCACATGGGAGTACCTAGTACTCCCCATAATTACCCGCGCGGCTGCGTTCTGGACCAACTGTAGCCTCCGGGTGCATTTCAAGGGAAGCCCCATGTAGAGAGCGTTACAGTAGTCCAAGCGAGACGTCACCAGCGCATGAGTGACTGTGTGTAAGGCGTCCCGGTCCAGTAGGGGGCGCAATTGGCGCACCAGGCGAACCTGGTGGAACGCCCCCCTTGCCACGGCTGTCACATGGTCATCCATGGACAGCCGGGCATCCAGGAGGACGCCCAAATTGCGCGCCCGCTCCACGGGGGCAAGTTGAATGCCCCCGATGGCCAATGATGGAATTAATTGGCTGAACCGGGGAGCCGGTACCCACAGCCACTCCGTCTTGGAGGGGTTGAGTTTGAGTCGGTTGTCATCCATCCAGATCCGTATGGCTTCCACACACCGGGACATCACTTCGATGGCCTCGTTGGGGTGGTTCGGGGTGGAAAAGTACAGCTGAGTATCATCAGCGTACAGATGGTATCCCACCCCGAAACCACGGATGATCTCACCCAGCGGCTTCATATATGTGTTGAACAGGAGTGGCGAGAGGACCGACCCCTGTGGCACCCCACAAGTAAGGGGGCGTAGGGTCGACCTCTCCTCCCCTGCCAACACACGCTGCGTCCGACCAGAAAGGTAGGAGCCGAACCACCGCAAAACGGTGCCCCGGACCCCCAACCCCTCCAGCCGGCGCAGCAGGATACCATGGTCGATGGTATCAAAAGCCGCCGAGAGGTCTAATAGGACCAGGATAGAGGAACAACCTCTATCTCTGGCCCTCCAGAGATCATCCACCAACGTGACCAAGGCCGTCTCCGTGCTGTGACCGGGGCGGAAGCCGGACTGGCGCGGGTCTAGATAATCATTTTCCTCCAGATGCCGTGGAAACTGGTAGGCCACCACACTCTCTACAACCTTCGCCAAAAAGGGAAGGTTGGAGACAGGACGATAATTGGCCAGCTCCAAAGGATCCAGGGAAGGCTTCTTGAGCAAGGGTCTCACCACCGCCTCTTTCAAGGCGGCCGGGAGAGACCCCTCGCTCAGCGAGGCGTTCACTAGGTCCAGGAGCCAGTCTCGTGTAACCTCCCAGGATGCCAGTACAAGCCAGGAGGGGCACGGGTCCAATAAACATGTGGTGGGTCGCAGTCGTCCACGCATTCTGTCCAAATCCTCGATGGCAACCAAGTCAAACTCCTCCCAGGTCGATTCCTCAAGACTCGCCACGGACGTCTCCATTGGACCACTAACAGGGACCCAATCCTTCCGAATTTGAGCGATTTTATCCTGCAGATATTTCCCAAATTCCTCTGCTCTGCCCTGTAGAGGGGCCTCCCACGGCCTCTGAAACAAGAGGGAGCGGGACACCCGAAACAGGGCGGCAGGGCGGTTCTCTGCGGATGCAATGAGAGTGGCACAATATTGGCGTTTGGCCACTCTCAATGCCACAAGGTACGTCCTTAAATGGGCTCGTGCCTGTGTTCGATCAAGTTCGGAACGAGAGGATCTCCAACGACTCTCTAGACGTCTCTTGCGGCATTTCATCACCCTCAGCTCCTCGGTAAACCAAGGGGCCAGGGTGGATCGTTGCCGCCGGAGAGGCCGCAAAGGCGCCACCCGGTTCAAGGCCCCGGAAGTCGCATTATTCCACGCGACCACCAGGTCCTCTACCCGGGGGCGGGTCAAGGTTACAGGAGGTGGCCCAAGCTCCGTCTGGAACCTATCTGGTTCCATCAGGCGCCTGGGGCGGAACCATCTAGTGCTTTCCGGTTCCGCCTCCCCGCAGCGGGAGGTAGCACCAGGGAAGTCAAGACGAAGGAGTGAGTGATCTGACCATGACAGGGGAGTGATGGTTAAGTCCCCTCCTCCCAGATCACTCAACCACTGGCCAGAGACAAAAACGAGGTCCAGAGTGTGTCCTCCCTCGTGTGTCGGGCCCTGAATCATTTGAGTCAGGTCCATGGCTGTCATGGAAGCCATGAACTCCCGAACCCCCTCTGATGCTTCTCCCATCGATGGCAGGTTAAAATCCCCCATCACTAAAAGTTTGGGGGTCTCAACCGCCACCGATGCGATCAGCTCGAGGAGTTCAGGCAGGGCCGCTGATGTATAGCGAGGAGCCAGGTGTACTATCAGCAGGCCCAACTGTCTCCCAGGGCCCCATTTCACAACAAGGGATTCACATCCGGACGTCTGTGGCGCAGTAGACTCCCTCGGCTCTAAGTCCTCCCGAATAATTACTGCCACCCCACCGCCCCTTCCCTGGGCCCGGGGCTGATGAAATGCTCGGTAGCCTGGTGGGCACATTTCCACGAGGGGAAGACCTCCCTCGTGGCCCAACCAGGTCTCCGTCATTCCCGCGAGGTCTGGCTCCCCCTCTAAAATTAGATCGTGAATGAGGGGGGCCTTCTTAACAACGGACCTCGCATTGCATAACAACAGCCTCAGGCCCTGGGTCTGTAACTCTTGACCACCTAGATTTAGGGGTCAGGTGATGAAAATGACTGAGCGTGAGTACCACTGTGGGGTCGGGGGGGGGGGGATATTGTTGAGGAGATTCAATGCATTGACCTCTTCCAATATATCACATTGGCATCTGTCTGCATGGCGCAGTACCGGTTCATGTATTTGAAAAGCAATACCATTGCTTTAGATCCTTTGGACAATTATCACAATACACAGAAAAGGTATTCAGCTCCAGCGATTCAATGGTTGTTGCATATAGAACACACTGAGAAGCTCAATATTCAACATGCTCTGAAGGGCGGTGAAAAGAAAGTGGGCAAATATTTTTGGATGGTTTTGCTGTCATAAATGGAACCCCCACGGCTTTTGAATTTCATAGCTGTTTTTTTCATGGGTGCCCTGTCTGCTACTCTGAAAAAGACTTCAACGAATTACTTGATTCAACATATGGCAGCCTGCACAGCCATACTAGGATTAAAGAAGAGTACCTCAGGGCACAGGGTTATGCTGTGCGCTGCATCTGGGAACATGAATGGCGGGCCATGGTGGAGGATGACGCCTCTTTGAAGCAGTTTCTAGTCGAGAATAAGCTCCCAACTCCTTTGAATGCTCGAGATGCTTTTTTGGTGGTAGAACAAATGCTACATGTCTGTACTACAAACCAAAACCTGGTGAACAAATCTTATACTACGATTTCACCAGTTTGTACCCTTTTGTGAATAAGACCAAGGAGTATCCAGTTGGGCACCCTCAAATCATCTATCAAAACTTTGGGGACATAAAGCAATATTTTGGGCTAGTCAAAGTCAAAGTGTACCCGCCAAGGAATCTCTATTTCCCGGTCCTACCTCACAAATCAGGGGGCAAATTAATGTTTAGTTTGTGCGCAACCTGCACAGAAAAGCTGCAAACCTCCCCCTGTAAACACAGTGATGAGGAAAGAGCTCTGACTGGGACATGGTGTACTTTTGAATTGAATGTAGCCTTAGAAAAAGGTTACAGAATTGTTGAAATCTATGAGGTCTGGCATTTTGAAAGAACTTCAAATGAGCTATTTTCAGGATATATGAACATGCATCTTAGACAGAAACAGGAGGCAAGTGGTTACCCTGAATGGTGCAAAACAGATCAGGATAAAGAGCAATATATTCAGGATTATGAAAAGATGGAAGGTGTCCGTTTACGACGTGACCACATTGAAGTAAATCCTGCTAAAAGATAGATTGTCAAACTCTTTTTAAATTCGCTGTGGGGCAAGTTTGGCCAGAGCACCAACCACCTGACCACATTAGTGGTGACAAACCCTGAGGAATTATTCAAATATCATTTTGTACCCTATTATGATGTTTCCTCATGTGAGTTTGTGGATACAGAGACAGCCGTCGTGACGTGGAAAACAGCCAAGAACCACCCCACCAAATCCTCATGCACTAATGTATTCATTGCCAGCTTTACGACCGCCTATGCACGGCTGGAATTATACAGACTACTGGAGGGGCTGGGTGATAGGTGTCTGTACCATGACACTGATTCAGTCATCTTTGTAAGGAGAGAGGGGGCGTGGACACCCCCTTTGGGTGATTATTTAGGACAACTGACAAGCGAAATTCCACCAAACACTACGATAACAGAGTTTGTTGCGGCCGGCCCCAAAACGTATGCTTATGCTTTGTCCAACGGTGAAGCGGTGGTAAAGGTGAAGGGAATCACACTAAATTGTGGTAATAGCAGTAAAGTTAACTTTGACAGTTTGAAAGATTTGGTAGACGATTATTGTCTGTCTGATGCAGAGAGAAAAAAAGAGATCAGGGTAGAACAGTTGGGGATTGTCAGGGTTAAGAAACAGTAGACCCTAGAAACAAGGGTCCTCCGAAAAACTCTAAAAGTAGTGTATAATAAAAGGTTATTAAAGAGTGAGGATTACTGTACACTGCCTTACGGTTATTAAGGATTATGGAAAACATTGCACAATTTGTACACCCTTTTTCCTGTATTATAAGTGGACCGTCCAATTCTGGCAAATCTTTTTTTATCAAACAAATGTTAGAACATGGTGATGTGGTATTGTCTCAAAGTCCTCAAAATATTGTATGGTTTTATAGCTGTTGGCAACCTCTGTACAAAGATCTGCTTAATAAATTCCCTTATATTAAGTTTATGGAAGGTCTACAGTCTTCTTTTGAAGATGATGTCTTGTTTCCGCCAAATCAAAGAACTCTAGCTGTGATAGATGATCTCATGGCATCTGTCGGTGACAGTGACCAAATAGAGAAGGCTTTTACACAGTATGTTCATCACAGAAACCTGAGCATTATTCTCATACTGTTTTTTCAAGGTAAGAAAATGAGGACAATAGCTCTGAATTCCAAATATTTGGTATTATTCAAAAGCCCCCGTGATCAGATGCAAATTGTCACACTGGCCAGGCAGATGTACCCCACTAACACAAAGTATTTTTTAGAAGTATTCCAAGATGCCACTCACAAACCACACGGGTACCTATTAGTAGATTTGTCAGCCACCACTCCAGAATCCTATAGGCTAAGAACAGGTCTCTTCCCCCCTGATTGGCCTACTGTTTACACAATGAAAAAGAAGAGTAAAAAGTTGTAGCCCGGTTACCTTAGCGCTAGTTCATTTAAGATGTCAGAGAGGTTACGTAGAAATTGGGGGCTTTTAAAAATCTTAGTAAAGGCCGGACCAAGACAGAGAAAAGCCATCTTATGCAATGCTAATAATGACCTGGTGGGGTCAATAGCAGAAATAGCACTGAATACCCTAAAAGGAAATCTTCCTCTGAAACCTTCACAATTCCAGTCTCTAAAGAGTAAGAAGGGTGTCATTAAAAAGTTGAGTGACAGAAAAGTTTCACTCAAAAAGAAGAAGCAGATCATACTTCAGTCGGGTGGTTTTATAGGGCCCTTACTAGGGGCGGCTATTCCTCTGTTGACTAGCCTGTTAGCAGGCTAAACCATGGACCATGCCGCGAAAATGTATCTGGTGTCGCGTCATCAGATGGAGCAGCTACAGGGCAGGACACCTACTATGGGGACTACAGCCACTAACCGGTTGGATGATGAGATGCGCAACATCCTTCAGAGGCATGATTTGAGTGAGGATGACAAGATTAAGCTCTACAATTCTGTACTGCAGAGGTATCTAAGACTGACCAGGCAAAATGAGTCTGAAAAGGACAAACTGAATCTCATTTATCCACCGGGACAACCTCAGCCACTACCAACATTACCAGAACAGTCGCCACATCCAACTCCCCAGGATACAGCTATGGATGATATCCTAAGTGGTGTGAGCGCTCGTTATAGGAAAAATGCAGAACTTTTGCTGAACAAAATGAAACAACACCAGGACGTCTCAACCTGGGATGATCGCGGTACCTTTTTATACAAAGGTGTACCTATTCCCGGTACTAATATTTTAGACTTGGTGAAAGGCGCCTCGCAACGCCGAGCCCCTACTGAGAAGCGGAAACCTAAAGGATGGGATTATTTTATGAATGCTATGGCTGAGGTGAATGTTCCAACTTCTGCGTTGGGGTCTACTGCTGTTAAAGAGCAAATAGAAAAGTTGAAAGATACTCTGGTTGTTAAGGATGAAACTGCTGCTAGCCCCGACTCTGTAATGATAGCACCTGTTGGGGCTCAGAAGCCTATGTTTGCAGGCACCCCCACTAGCCCTTGGACAATAAAACCTAGAAGTCGGCTCAGGTTTGGTGACTGGCTCAATTTTTAAAATGAATAAAAACACTGATACACGTAAACACGTTTAAGTCTTTTTCTTTATTTTACAGTAAGGCATGCATGCCTGCATGCACTTGTGACGATTACAGATTCCAAGCCCCCTCCCAACCTTTATAGTTTTTACAAACAGCTTTACCATTTGATCATTTTTAATATCGGCATTGGAGTACATCTTTAAAATATTTTCATAGGTCACTCCTTTAATACGGTTCAGTAGAAAAAACGCACAGTGTTGTCCGCAGGTCACAGCACTGGGGTGTTGCAATTGCCGTTGGTGAAATGTGTACTTCTCAGCTTGCTGCTCTAAAAACATCACTATGGAGCCAGGAAAGTCATGGCTATCCGGAGGTCTTCCATAAGAATCAAAAAATTCACCATATCCGGGAGATGGGAAGTAGAGGGCCAGCCAGTGTTCGCCAGGAAAAGTGTGACGATGGGTGTTTACGATTAATCCAAAAGGTCTTTTGGAGATTTGTCTCTGGGGTAACAGGTCACAAGGGTAGACCCCTAGAAAGGTAGTATTTCCAGATAACAAGTGGAGGAACTGCTGTGTATCCATGCTCACATATAATCAAAAAGTACATTCCTTGTGTGACTTATTTCAATAAGGTTTTCAAAGATTGCATACAGTATCATGTTAACGGTGTTGGGGAGGGGCTGTGCAAATCTAATTTCGGCTCTGAGGTTACCGTTCCTGATCAATGAATAGTGCTCAGAGCATCCCTGATCAGGACTCTGGTCAAAACAATACAAAGTATACCCTCGGTTAAACTCTTCCCGGCTGATTAACATCGGTCTGTCTTTCATGCCTTTGCCTGTTGCTTGAACCATCTGCATGTACTCTCTCACAAAAAGACCATGCTCATAATCGGGCTGAAGAGGCTTTGCGGGGATCTGTTCGCCATCACAATGCAGGGTGCAAAAATTGACATTGCAGTGTTGAAAATTGAATGGATTTCTTTCATAATCCCCACTAAAAGCTGCATTGTCCACAAACCCAATTACTAATTGTTTAGGTAGTTGGCCCAGAAATAGATTTTCCTGATTACACACAAGACTACCTGCGGGAATGCTGTAAAGCTTCATCCCCACTCGATCAATGGGGTATTTGGCATTGGAGGTGAGCAAAGCTTCTGCATGGCCAAGACGCACTCCCAGGGCTACTTTTACACATTTTACAAAGAGAGAAGCAGCCAGGAGTTGCACTTTGTAATTCTCATTGCCATCCTTCATCACGCAAAATTCATTTCTGCTTCTTGTGAGTTTGACTTTCACATCTACGCCATTAATTAGCAGTCTGTCTTGAAAAAACAGATCACTATGCAGAAGCCCAAGCAGGTCCCATTTACGACTACCGGCCGTGTGTCTCGCTCTCGCTTTGAAACCAGAGTTCCCAGCCGCTGTCAGTAGAGTACTCTCCATGAGGTCCGAATCATCTTTGTAAAAAACCCCAGAAGTAAATTGGGTGCCCAACGCATCACCACCAAAGTTGAGAATCAGTTCAATTATGGCCCTATACGAATAGCAATGATGGCTCTGTGTAATGAGCCGATCTCCCAAGGTAACATCCAGCTGGTTAAACAGCGATGCTATGGGGTAGTTGGCCAGGGCCACCCTTGCCCCATCATCAATATCCGACCCGTCAGCTTTTACAATCTTGCAACTCACATACAGAAGGGTGTTGTTTAAATCGGTGTAATGCTCACCATGCCCTGTGATGAAAAATTCCAGGGGGCCGTTGGGCGTTAGCGCTGATAAAGGAGGGATCTCGATATAGGTACTGTTTTCAATACTGGTCTGTGTAGGCGCCAGTTGAAAAAGATCAAGTTCAGATTTAACACATTCCTCTGAAGCAGACTGAATAAATGCCATAATGTAATAGAATATGTCTTCCTTGTCACAGGGTTTCCTCTTCTGTGCACGTTTCCTCTTGGTATGACGGGGCTTTTTCACAAGTCTTCTCTTTTTCAACGGAATAGGCGGGCCCAATGCGTAATTCTTCCTGGCTATGACCAGCCCTGATCCATCCTGCCCGCTCTCAACAACACGGGATACAAGATGCCCCGCAACATCTCTAGCGATGTTTTTGGCAGCAGATTTCACATGCGGCTTTATGATTTCTAATCCCCGCCTCAAAAAAGGCATTGCTTTTCGAAAAAGTCCACGGAACAACCCTCCTAAACCAGTCCCGTACATAATGGGGGCTCCTCGGAAGCCTGGAAGGCCTCCCCCAGCTTGTGCCCTGTAGTAAGCTACGTAGTCTTGAGGTCTCCCGTGCTCCTTGTTTACAACCATCCTTCACTTTTCCAAGGCCTAAAATGAAGCTTGACAATCACCTTCCCGTGATAAAAATGCACATTTTTGTCCTGGTCGGTTTTGATTTCTATAGTAACGGTATCAATGTGATGTTTGCTGACTGGCACATAATGTGGACGGTCATAGGTCACAGTTATGAAATCATTGTCTTGCCCCCGCACAGGCACACAGCGTAGTAACGGCACATAGAAGTCACCTACTATCTGGAGCTCTACAATGTCTGTGTAAACATATAATGTGCTGAATCCTGGGAACATACCTAACAGATGTCCAACTTCTCCGCTAACTAGAATGGTGTGCGGTTCATCTCCTTTAAGATTAATTTTTCGACCCACTGAATCATAATGTAGGGTTGTCTTAGGTCCATCCTTGGCATTTGATATAAGCTTGTTCATATTTTCTAACAGTTGTCGGATGCTATTATAGTACCCGCTTCTCAAAGAAAAATGCCATTTCTTTCTCTCGTTAGCAATTTCAAAATATCCAGGAGAAGTTAATGTGTGCCAACTATGCGGATACTGTATCTCTGCTAGACCTACTTCCCATGACCCTGGAAGATCCAACGATCTCGCTAATTGAATAGTAAAATTAGAATTTTTGTTTTGGGGGGAAAATTTCTGCTGATGCGTTGCTGGGGAGGGTGATGTAAAAATCTGACATTTCAAAGATGTTGTACTTCAGTAGCCTTAACCCAACTGTTGAACTTCTCTGGCCAGCCATTCCATTTGACTAGAAACTCTCTGCGTCTCCCCCGCCCTCTTTTTTGGATAATTTTCTCTATTCTGTATATACGCTGTTGGTCAGCAGGAACCTTTTGGAGCTCCTCAAAGTAAAAAGCTCCCTCTACAGGGTCACCTGTGTAATCATTTAATCTATACACCACTCTTTCCCCCTTGTTCCCAGTTCTTTGACGATGAATATCTCATCCGTATAGGTTTGCTGATAGCCCTTTTCAAACTTCCCCTTCAGTCTAGATACCCTGACATGATTCCCCACCTTAAGACATTTTTCCTTTCTTTTACTTTTTAAACTTACCCCATAAAGTCTCGACCACACATCCCTTTCGTTAGACAAATTTACGGCTTTAGGAGCAGTCCCAATGCTACGATGGTAAGTGCTATTGTACCCCTGAAGAGTGTCTGCCAAAATGTTCACATACCGATGGGTATTCCTAGCTGTGAAATATCTCCAGAGTTTGTTTTTTAGGGTTCTATTAAACCTCTCTATAACTGCTGCTTTAGTTTCACTATGGGTGACAAAATGATGAATACCATAACGTGTTAAAAGTTTCTTCAGCGGCGTATTCAAGAACTCTTTACCAGCATCTGTCTGTATTTTTCGGGGTGCATGTCCTGTTTCAAAGATATTCTGGAAGGCGGATGTAACTTCCCTCCCTGATTTATCAGATAAAGGGGAGGCCCAGGCATATTTAGATAACACATCGATAACTGCTAAGATGTATTTTTTTCCCTGGTTCTCTTTAGAAATTTTGGAGAGATCTATGAGGTCGGCCTGCTATTGATGATCTAAGCCAGACACTACTGTTTTATTTCTAGGAAAGTTAATTCTTGCAGGCTTATGAAGCATATAAGCATCTTGCCCTGACAGCCACGTCTTGACTTGCTTCATGGTCAGGTTTTTATCATGTTTTCTAGCTTCCTGAAAAAGGGTATTTACTCCTCCATAACTCCCTACATATCCTGGAGCATAATAAATATGGCTTAGAACTTTTTCATGCATCATTATATTGAAAGAACACTGACAAATGGGTCATGCGTTGACATTAACACAATCTTTTATTGGTTATACAGAGTTCAAAGGGTCATGCCCCCTCCATCAGAAAAATAGCCCTCATCACTACTATCAGAAGCAGAATATAGACGTGCATAACACACTATTTTACAATTAGTTGAGTCTGTATTCCACAAATCATGTCCGCAGCCCAGTGACGTGCGGTGAGGTTTATGACTGGTGAGGCACTGACACAGTGCTGAGTTTCAAATATTTTTAGACTTGTGGACTTCAACTCCCAGAATTCCACAGCCAGGCATGCTCAGTTCCAATTTAAAGCGACAGCATTTGTTTTTCTCCTTTGCTCCTTTCTTTTTCTTTTTCTTCTCCTTCCCCTCCTTCCTCCCTCTCTCCCTTCCTCCCCCTCTCTCAAACACACACACACACACACACACACACACACACACACACACACACACACAGAAGTTGGATTGGACTATCTCTCCTACCCCTTCCCTCTCTCACTCACTCTCAAACAAACCCACACACACACAAAAGTTGGATTAGATATCTTTTCCAGTGGCTTGAAAGCAGCTCCTCTGCCATCCCCCCCCCCATTCCCCTGCTGCCTTTCCCAAACACCTCCACCATTGCAAATGCAGCCTGCTGTCTGGGTGGGAAATGCCTGGAACACAATAAAGCCCACCCACCACCTCCTGCTGGCAGGCTGGGGTGAGAGGAGAGGCAGAGAAGCCGGAGGGGAGCCGAGCCTTCCAAAAGAAAGAGGCTGTGGGGAAGTGTGTGTACTACAGCATGGCTCTTTTCCTGGCTTCCTGCCTCCTCCTGTGGTCTCCTCAGTGCTCGCTTGTGCTCTCCCTCCCCAAGTGTAGTTTGATTGCATGTGGAGCCACGTTGCCTTTTCAAACTTGTAATCAGTGAAGCTGGGCTAGATTTTTATATAGTTTTATCCAGCTGTGTGTGTGAGAGAGAGAAATGAATGGGGGCCTGGGGAGGAAGTCACTACACTTGGGGAGGGAGAGCACCAGTGAGGTTAAGCAGAGTCATCCACGGTGAGGTAGCAACTAGCTCAGCTTTTTCCTTTTACTTTTTTTTTTTCATGATGAGAGTGGTGAGGCTGTGCCTCACTTGCCTCACCTGACTGCACGTCACTGCCGCAGCTGCAAGCAAACCAGTCTTTACACAAATTGCAGCTCTTTAGCTCACTGGGTAGATAGTGTGGTCTCTGGGATAGCTCAGAATCCCAGTTATAGTCTAGATCATAAAAATCTGCAGAAGCTTTATGGCCGCAGTAATTACCACTAGAATATAAAATTGGGGTGTCTTGAAGAGTTTGTTGTCTAGGAGTTATTATTTTGGAGTCTGCAAAATATAAATCGCCTCTTGTTAGTGAGTTATCCACTCCAGTGTCATTTACAATATCATAAAAAAAATATTTACTTACCATTGCTGGGAGATCGTGAAGCATCATTCGCTGTTTCACATACTGTCCGGTAAGTACTCTGCATATCATCGTTAAAATTACAACACACCATGCTGCAGCTGTGCAAAACAGGTCTGAATAAAAAAATTTCTTTATCATAACCCTTGCAACAGGGTTTGTTGCATTCTGGCGGTTGGGGTCTTGTGTCAGAGCATGCAATGCTGGCTTTTGCAGCTGTTTTAAAAACATCTTTGGAATCTGAGGTTGCCATCTTCAAGAGACTGCTGAAATTAAGGCAAACTACCCAGCTCTTGTAATGACAAGTGAGCCTTGCGCATGCCCGGAATCATGGGAGGTATGACATGCCCAGGCATGTCCCTGGCATGGCTCTTGTGCATGCCCAGAATCACAGGGGAGTGGGCTGGGTGGGTGGGTGGGTAAGGCATGTCCCACACATGTCTCTTGCGCATGCCCAGAATCACAGGGGGTCAGGTTGGCGGGTGGGTGTTACATGCCAGGGCATTTCCCAGGCATGCCTGAACAAGACTTATCCCCTGCATGCAACCTGGTGAGTTTCCTCTTGTGAACATTTTAATTCCTGTTAATATTCCTTGTCTTTTCCTGTAGGCGGGCTTCAAAATGGTTACATGAGTATTTGAATGTGCAATTGGCAAAATATGTGTCTTTAGATTTTACAAAGATAAAAACCAGCTGCAGGGTTTAAAAGGGCTGTGTTTTCTCCCCCAGGCTTCAAGGAAATGTTTTTAAATCCACCTAGAAATAAATACCTTTTAGAAAAAAAGGTGGGTTAAATGCAGACCCCTGTCTCCACAAAAATTAAAACCAACATTGCCTAGAAATAAATACCTTCTAGGGAAAAAAATGTGGGTTTAAATGCAGCCCTTAGGAGAATGATTACAAATAAAAAAACATTTTTTTTATTTCACACCCCCCCTCCCCCTTGAATGTCCATAGAATTAATCTAGGGTTAAACTAATCATGTACACAGAATCTTGCCATCTTTCCTGATGGGGTAAGTTTCAACATGTCTTATCTGAAAAAATAGGGCTAGGATATTGCACAACGCCTTATCTGTTAGGGCTACTCATCATGATGGGCTTAGGCCAATACAAATATCCGGCTAGGGCTATGACCTTTGTGAACCCTGTACCACGGGGGGGTCAATTATACACATCCCAGCCGGGGAGGAGGGCTATGCACGTCACATCCGGAGGGTGGGGGCTGTGCACGTCACTTCCGCTTAGGGGCATGATCTGGTGACGTAATCAGCACGTGGGTTTGTTTACTTTGATGATGTCACTGATCAAAAGTACTGATAATTTTCATTAAAAAAGGTATGAACTATATCTACTTAGCAGTCAAATTGTAATGCTTATTCTAGGACTTTTCTCTCTCTCAAATTCTCCTTCCAATCAGTTTAGGTAGTTAGTTATGTTGGAAGAAATGTCCTTCTTTTTTTTTTCAAAACATGTGAGTGGAACGCACATGTTCTTGACAAAAGATAAAAATTGGTCAGATCAGGGAGGCTTAAGTTTTTCTGATGGAAAGGCATTGAAAGAGACAGCAGAAGAATCCCTTCAGTGGCTCCCAGAGAGCTTTCAACTATGAAGGTCTAGCAACCAGGGCACAATTTCTAGAAAGAAATTTACAATATCCAATTTACCATGCCAATTATTTTCAGATGTTTGATATCACTTTCTGTGAGCTTCCAGACAGGTTACAAGCAAGCAGAAGTCCCAAAATTCTTCACAGCCAGGCTTTTCCTTTAAATTACGGGCTGCATATTTCATGGTTCTTGAGCCTGTCCTAGCTCTTAATTTAGTGAGGCCAAATTCAGTTTAGCTAGTGTGCAATACAAGCTATTTAGCATTTTTTTTTAAAGTTACACACAATGAGCCCAGGGACTCCTATCAGAGACCACCAGTGCAACATGTCCTGCTTTACTGGGCAGCATCATTTTTTTTGAGTCACAGACAGGGTTTGCGTTTTGAAGATCCTTTCTGCTACTCTTCAAGTGGGGGAATTGCCTGAGGGGAACTGACCCTCCCCCATGGGATTAAAAGGGAGATATCACTGCTTAGGCTTTTGTGCAAGGGCAAAAATCAACCTAGGAAAAGCTTTGTGGAGTTAAGACAAGGAGATAGTTTCAATCTAGTTCTGAATGGGGCCTCTCTCTCTCTCTCTCTCTCTCTCTCTTTGTGTGTGTGTGTGTGTGTGTGTGTGTGTGTGTGTGTAGCTACTTCTATAATACATAAAATACAGACATTTTGGACAAAATTTTCCTCCCACTAGACAGAAATCTAAGGTGTTCAGATCTTGCTGTGCCAACCACTCTCAAATGCAATTCTTACATGAGTACATTAAACTGATTACAATATAAATGAGATAAGAAAGGAAAGGTTACAATGAGGCAAAGAAAGAAAACTTTGCAATCAATTTTCACCCTCCCCCGTAGTTTTACAGCTGTCTTCTGGGAATTGAACAGTCTTTTGGTCTTTACTTCATCTCAGAGTCCTTTTTCATGTCTGCTGGATGGCATTAGGTTTGGCTTGCTGGTAAGAGTGGTCAGTCAGTCTTGGTAGTCTGTCCCAGGCTTGGCTAAGTTTTTTTTTCTCATGTCAGGTTTTATCAGGAGGCAATCACCAGCAGCCAATTCGAGAGTTATGGTTTGAGCTAGCAGTCCTTTGTTTCTGAGGTGAAGAAAAAAAAGAGGAGAGGCCAAGAATACAGTTCTTTACAGACATCTTTGGTCTCATGTTGTGGAATCTCACCCATTCTGTCCAAGTGTGGAAATCCAAACATTATTTCAGGAGGCAGACGATGTAAATTTCATGGAACATGACATTCCCACTGCCTGTATGATTGAAACACTTTTGCAGTAAGATGAGTAAATTTCCAAGAGGGACAACAACTTGTGTTGCAAACAAACAAACAAATAAAATATCATAGGGTAGAGCACCTTGACTCATAAGCATTTAAAAATGCACTCAGGCATAAAAGAGGGAGGTAAGAACAGCTTTTAAAAAATTGCAATTAAAAAAAAAGTACTTTGAGTCAACACTCTAAAATATCAAATTCCATTCTGATGGAAGCAAATTCTCATTAAGTATGTTAAAACATTTACAAATGTAAGCAAAATATCTCAAAATCATTTCTTTTTATAGGTTTAATTAAGCATTTTAAACCTCAAAAATTTCCAGAAGAAAAAAAAATCAAAATTGTATTCAGAGCAGACAAAGAAATGTAACTGCATAATTTTTATATGCAGATGAAAGATCACAACAGTGAAAGGTAAAAGTGCACGAGCAGATCACCCATTTATTCCAAATTTCTCAGAAGAGAGGAAAAAAAAAGTGGTTAAAGTGAGGAGAAAAATTTCAGCGGCCTTTAATGACCCAAAAGGAAGGAGGGAAAGAAGGAGGGGGGGAATGCCCAGAGGCTTTCACAGGTATCACTGGGGGTTTCATACACACACTCATGGTAAAAATGAGCAGGCACTCATTCTCCTCTCCTTTCCTGCTTCCCTCCAAAGAATGACCCAGAAGGAAGAGGGGGGGAGGGGGAAATTCACGCAGAAAATCACGTGGATCTCTGGATCCCTTCACTTATCACTCCCTGGGGCATGGGGGACACATACTCACATTCATACTGCAATCAGACCTTCATGCTTGCTCATGCCAACCAATCATAGGTATTTCAGGAAGCTTTTTTTTCACAAGCCACCAAGCTTCATTTTCTTTTATTAGAGGATCTCACCCTCCCTTCAGGTTTGGAAATGATAACACACATGCATACACACACATACCATTAAACAACCTTGTAACTTACTGTTTCTTTATATGAAAGGGAATCAAACTACATTCATACCAACTTTTACCATCAACATACTCACATTTGCACTGCAATCATTAATTTCACATACAGAAATCCCATTTCATTCTTTCTTCATGCAAAGCAGTTATTACAATTATTTCAGGGAGCTGTACATAAGCCAATGAGCTCCATTTTCTATTATTAAAGGATCTCAACTTCCCTCCAGGTCTGGAAATGATCACACACACACACACACATACATGCACAAATACCATGGAACAACACTTTCAGGCCTGGGGGAGGTCCTGTTCCTTTAAATCTTCCATTTTCTTTCTTTCAGACAGACAGATGGCTATCTTTCCTTGGGGAACATGTGGCTCATTCTCCAAGCATGGGAAAACTCAGAGAGCAGTGTATAGATGCACACCTAAGAATTTCTTAACAGACATTACATCAAATTAATCAAGTCCAATTACCTAGGTCTTCCCATTCAGACAGGCTTTGCCTTTTTGTTACCTGCTAAATTTCTTCCTTTTTTGCTTGAAGTTACCCCCGTTGTTCTATCTCCTTAAGCACTAGATTGTTAATACCTGTCTCTGCCCTGGGGTGTTCGTTTCTAATTAAGTTGGATCTGCCAGCGGACGCTGGCTAATTTTTAAAGATCCAAATTCTATCTTGATATCCCAGCACGCGCTGGCATTTTTAAATATCAAGATATATAGAAACAATGTACAGAGATGTTTGTCCACACATTGTTTGCATTCAGCCAGGGTTCTAGGTTGGCGCTCCCAGCACACGCTGGCATATTTTAAAGATCCAAACCCTATCTTGATCTCCCAGCAATTTCTGGCATAGTTTTAAAGACCAAGATGTATGGAGACTTTCATTAACACATGGTTTGCATCTGGGTGGGGCCCTTGATTCATTGGATGGTGGCCAGAAATCAGCAATTTTGTTGGCAAAATCTAAATCAAAACTGTATTCTTGAAGCCAAGTTTCTACTTTAGGACCAATAGAGTAGGTTGGCCAGATAAATGTGCAGAAGGTTTTTTACTCAGGTTGAAGGCAAACCTTTAGTAGGAATTTCCTACATTTCATACATGCACACACAAGGCAACACTCTCCTCCTCTCCCCAAAGGGAAAAAATAAATCTATACTCACCTGAAGAGTACAATCTTCTAGGGCTGAAAGGCAGGAGAACAAGGTTCCCTCCCCCACAGAAAAGGCATTGTTGGAGGATTAGAGGTAAAGGGCGTGTGGGGGGGGGGGTGTAAATAGCTTGCAGACAGAGTTTGAAAAATAAAACCATCAGTTACTAAACAGATAAACATTATGGGGATATCACAGATGAGAAATGGAGTCTGGATTCACATGCTTCAGGAAAGAAATGAACAGGTAAAATCATTTAGACACACAATAAATGCAAGGATGAAACTTTTCTTGCAAACATTTCCTGGGTTGTTACTTTAAGGTATAGGGGAGGAAGGAAGGAAAAAAAATCTCTTTACTCTGTTTCTGCTGGCCAAACAGATGCAAAGTAAAGACCCTCCCCAGCTTCAGTTAGTTTTCTAGGCCCAACAAACTGAGCGAAGGCAATTTCTGCCAGTTTACTCCTTTCTTTCTTTGAACACTTTAAAATTCTTGTCTTTTGGATTGGAGACATCTTAGTTACAATTACCTTGAGGGTGCACAAAGACTTAGACATACACACAGAGAGACAAAGAGGGGATAACAAAACTCATGAGTTTCACAAACAAAATCATTCCCACCATGAATCTCAGTTAAATTGGGGAAGGCACAAATCTTAACAAACAAACCACGTGGTTGCATAGAAGACAGAGAAAGAGACAAACAGACAAGAGAAAAAAGAAATATTTCAACATTTTCCCTTTTCTTTTAAGTACCTTTATGTAGCCAAATTAATTTTCCTGTGTCATCTTTCAGCAAAGCCCATTTCTCACACAATTTCCTTGCTCTCAGCCAAAATCTTGGCATCTAAGGAAATCTCCGAGGGCACTTCTGGCCACCCACGAGCTAATGCTTCCCATGACCATTTACATGCAGGGCTCACTTTGGCCTAGCCGGGTGCCACCCGCCGTAAGTTTTCGGAAGAAAAAAAATTCCTGGAAGGACTTCGATTCCCTCAACGAAGTATTCGGCCCCTTTCCTCGTAGGGAATTCTGCTAAGGTTTTCCAGATCCAAAAAGGTGATCTGGGGAGGACCTCTGCCCCTCTGCAGTTAGTTCCAGCACCTCCTTCTCTGTTTACGCACAATGAGCCTTTGCTTTTTTGCTTTCACAGGACAAAAACAACAACAGCAACAAAAATATTTCATTCACTTTTCCATCCATTTTCACACACACTCTCCTTTCCCTAACAGAAGGTCCATGCTCTGGCCTGACCCTAATGCTTTCCAGGCTCTCTTGGTAAAACACACAGAGGAACCAGGATCCAGCTGTGATTGGGAGAAAGATTTCATCACTCATACACATGCAGGCATAGACACATTTCCCATGCTTTACCATGCTTTAAAATTAAATTTAGAGAATTAAAATTTAGAGGTAATTTTTAAATTTAATTTAATTAGCACTTCTAGACCGCCCCCTCTCCCAAAAGGGACTCGGGGCGGTGTACAGTCCATATCAAAAACATCATACATAATAACAATTAAAAATTATTAAATGGATAAATACATAAAAAGAGGAGGATAAAATAGACAGAACTGGAATTGCTAAATAAATAATTTAAAATATACAAAATTTAAAACCCCAGTGTCCTATAAAATTAAGTCCCTTAAAAAACCAGTAGGAAATATATATGCCAGGAGGTAGACGTTAAGAATTATGCCAGGCCAGCCAGTCGGAACAGGTGTGTCTTCAGTTTCTGCCGGAAGGAGCGGAAGTCAGTGGTGGTTCTAATGTCGGGGGGGAGGTCATTCCAGGTACTCACCTTCTTTCCAGGCAGCCTTTGAGCTCAAACTCAAAACCCCTTTAAAACCTAGATCCAAATGGCTAAGGCCAAGATAAAGTCCACCCACAGACTCAATGGGGTCTGTGCCGGCATGGGAGGCTTACCTGGGCCATATCCACTGGTTAGGCTAGCTTGGAGTCCCATCTGGGGTGCCAATTGTTGGAAGAAATGTCCTTCTGGGTTCGGCTCCAAGTGGGGAAAAAGACACTGGAGACATGGAGGCTGCTTGGAAAGATGATTTTAATGGTGGACAGGACCACATGGCTTGAGTCCTGAACAGAAAAGGTGATCACATGCTTCAATGTTGATGGAGAAGAAGAGAAGGGAAGAGAAGAGAGTGAAGAAGGGCTTGCAGGGCTTTTTATAATCTGTTCTGCCCCACCTATCTGTTTCCTGTTCCTGTGTAAGAAATGTATTCTGATTGGCTGTCAGACTCACACGGGCCCATGCAAGGGCAACCCTCTAGGCTGAGTTTTGAATCCAGTCGAGTTCTCAGATGCCATGTGGTCAGTTGAGTAAAAGGCAATATTATCCTGCCTTAATCCCATCACTCTGGAGTTGAAGAGGAGAACTCTTTATTATGTAAAGTGGACTAGCTTGGCCTTCTTAATGGCCCATTGACAAAGTGGGGATGGGCCGGAAGCTGCAGGAATTTACTTTGTGTTTAAAATGTGTTTCTCCCTTTTTCACATCCAGGAAAATATAATATTCTGCCTTTTCAATATTTCCTAGGATATTTCATTTTTCTGGGAGAGGGCTGGGTGATAACTTCCTACAGTTAGATTGACTACCTTAGATTTTCCATCCATGTTCAACCCCACCTTACCTATTGTGAGACTAGGCAAAGTTGATTAAGTGTGTCCCCTGAAACTACATGAATTCAAATAACGGAAATAATACAATTGGTATGCCAAGAGGCACAAGGCAATATCCATGGCTGTTGCATTCCTTGGATATGAGAAGGCTTTTTTCTGTACAAGACATGGCTGAAATGTTTGAACTTGTTCCAGAAGACAAGATTAAAAAAAAACATAATGTTTAAATAATGATAAAGCAGGTTTTGGTTGGACACCAGAAATAATTACCTAATGATAAGAACTATTTAATTATAAAAGAGACTGCATCAGGAAATTTTTTCATAGGGAAAAAAATCTTTCCAGATTGACCATAAAGCAAACAAAAAAATGTTTAGCAGGTGGCAAGATAAAATAGAGTTATTGTCCTGGCATAATACTTATTTTAACATGTTTTAGTTTTGTTTCTATCTGGTTTCTTTTACTGATGTATTGCATTTTATATGTTTTTTATGCTTTTATGCTTTCAACTGTACGCCATCCAGAGTCACTCTGAGAGTAAGAGAGTAACTAACTTTGACAAAAAATAAATATTAAAAGTGATATAGATCAGATTAAGCATGATTAACCTAATCTAGGGGAAAAGATGCCATACTATAAACTATGTATTATTACATCCTTGGAACAAAATTCTATTAATGCAATACTTCTTAAGTTCTTTTTTGAGAACTTCCTTACATGATATCATCCAAGAGATCCAGCGATGGGGCTGTTTTAAAGGTTATTGGATGTAAAAAGACAACTCTGAGACATAATACCAGCAATGTTGAGTTCCCCTGAATGGTAATATTTATGAAGAATAGGAAGAAGAATTTGTATTCCTAGCAACATTAGTACTGATATAAAGGCAACTATCATGCTGCATTAAATCTACTTTCTGGAAAGTCTTTTAGCCAGCTTTGTTGGGGTAGTCAAAGAGATTTCAGTATCATAAAAGCTGGATAATTACTCTCTTACTAAAAAGGTTGACGCAAAAGTTCAGGAACATGTTTATCTTGATTTCTGCCCCACCTCTAAGTGGCAGAGGCTGGATTATTACAACAATTTAGTCTTAATAGTTTTACTGCAGCCCAAGGACTCTCTTTAATGGAAGAATGAAAAGATCATAATAATCTTGATAATTGCAGAATAAATTGAATTGACAATTATTTAGAACTGCCAGTGTTTTGTTGACTCTAGATGAAATTAGTTGAACTTGCCTCCTGTTTGAATCGAGGGGGTAAAGGCCTAATGCATTCAATACGATGGCAGTTAATTGCAATGAATCCATTACATTACAACATAGACCACATTGGATTCATACTTAATGTTCAATAATAGAATCAACATAGAGCTGGAAGGGACCTTGGGGGTCTTCTAGTCCAGCCCCCTGCTCAAGCAGGAGATCCTATATCATTTCAGACAAGTGTCTGTCCAATCTTGCCTTAAAAACCTCCAGCGATGAAGCATCCACAACATTTGAAGGCAAATTGTTCCATTGGTTAATTGTCCTCACTGTTAGGAAGTTTCTCCTCAATTCCAGGTTGCTTCTCTTCTTGATTAGTTTCCATCCATTGTTTTTTGTCCTGCCCTCTGTTGCTTTGGAAAATAAACTGACCCCCTCATTTTTGTGGCAGCCTCTCAAATAACGGAATATTGCTATCATGTCGCCATTAGTCCTTTTTTTTCTCTAGACTAGCTAAACCCAATCCTCCAACTGTTCTTCATATGCTTTAGCCTCCAAGCCTTTACAGCTTCATGTTATATATTGATTAGATAAGATTAGATTTTATGAGATTAGATTATCACATTAGATATGTCATGTCATGTCATGTCTTGTATTGCTACTACTATTATTATTATTATTATTATTATTATTATTATTATTATTATTATTATTATTATTATTATTGTGTGGTTAATCTTTGGTGAGATTCACAGCCTTTGGGGCTGGTTGGTAGCTCAACAGCTCGAGTCCTAACCTAGGAACTGTTAAGGTAACGTCGAAGGATACGGTTTTTTTGTAGAATCAGAATGTTCAAATCTGATAAATTTAAAATTTCCAAATAGCGAGGTAGTCCTTTAGGTATTGCTCCAAGGGCTCCAATTACAATCGGGACAACACACAATTTCTTTTTCCACAGTTGCTCAACTTCAATTTGCAAGTCCCGGTACTTTGTGATTTTTTCTTGCTGTTTATCTTCAATTTGTGCATCTCCAGGTATTGCAATGTCCATGAACCATACTTTTTTCTTTTCGACTATTGTTATGTCAGGTGTGTTGTGGGCCAAGTGCCTGTCAGTCTGGATTCTGAAGTCCCACAAGATCTTGACTTTCTCATTCTCTAAAACCTTCTCAACCTGATGGTCCCAGTGGTTTTTGCTGTACTCAAATCCAAACTTTTGGCACAATTTCCAGTGAATGATCTTAGCAACGCGGTCATGGCGTTGTAGGTAGTCAGTTTATGAAATTTTGCTGCACCCACTGATCAAGTGGTCAACTGTCTCGTCTTTCTCATTACAGAGGCGACATTTGCTGTTGGTGGTAACATGTTGAATTTTTGCCTTCACGTAGTTTGTGGCTAAGGCTTGTTCTTGAGCTGCCAAAATAAAGCCTTCTGTTTCTTTTTTCAATGCTCCTGATCTTAACCAGTTCCAAGTCAGCTTTTGGTCAGCTTTGCCTTCAATACTTTTCAAGTATTGGCTATGCATAGCTTTGTTTTTCCAATTTTCAGTTCGCTTCTCAATTACTTCTTTCTTATATTCAGCTTTTGACTTAGCTGTCTTTAAAAGGCCTCCTTTATTTACTTCCTTAATCATTGTTTCTTCACTTTTCTGGATGTAATCATTCAAGCTGTGTTTTTCTTCTTCCACAGCCTGTTTTACTTGTAGGAGTCTTCGACCACTCTCTGCTCTTGGTAGATGCAATCGGTCAACATCACTTTTAGGGTGCAAAGCATGATTCATTGTCATAAGCTTCCTTGTTTTTCTGTCCAAATTGTCCAACTCCAACTGGGTCCAGTCAATTATTCCTGCAGAGTATCGAATCACAGGTATAGCCCAGGTATTTATGGCTCTTATGATGTTTCCTCCATTCAATTTGGACTTTAAAATCTTGCGAATTTGTCGAATGTACTTGGCTGAAGTTAATTCCTTGACTTTATTATGCATTAAGTCAGAGGCCTCTAAAATCCCCAAGTACTTGTAGCCTTCTTCTGGTTTTACTGCCTTTATCATTTCTTCATTCTCAAGTTCTATTCCATCATCTTCTATGACCTTGCCTGCTTTGGTTGCCATTGTTGCACATTTGTCAATTCCAAACTGCATACCAATGTCTTGGCTAAATTCTTTTGTGCTTTCAATTAATTAACTCAGTTCAGCTTTTGTTTTACCAAACTGCTTCAAATCATCCATGTACACCAAGTGCGAGATTTTCAGTCCTTTCTTTGCAAGTTCGTATCCACAGTTCATCTTCTTCAAAATGATTGTCAGTGGTATCATTGAGAGTATAAAAAGTAGGGGTGAAAGGGAATCGCCCTGGAAAATGCCTCGTTTAATTTCAACTTCACCCAGTTCTTCTTCATTAGCTATAAGCTTCGTTTTCCAGAGGTTCATTGAAGTTTCCATGAATTTTTGTATGTTGTTGCTGATGCCAAAGATTTTCAGGCTTTTCTTGATCCAGCTATGGGGAACTGAATCAAATGCTTTCTTATAGAGAGCTTCCGGTTCCGGCGGCCGACGGGGATGAGCAAGCCTTGCTCGCCCCCCGCTTCCCTGGTGGGCTTCCCACTCCTTGGGGGGCACAGGACGCCCCGTAGAGGCGTCCTGCCGAAGGGGGATCCCTGGATCGGCGGCGGCCGGCGGGAGGTCCCCTGCCTCGCTCCAGGCACCGGGGAGCACAATGGGGAGACGCTCCGGCGTCTTCGCTACGATGCCGATCGGAGAAAAAAGAAACTAGAAGGATGCGGCTGTTGTGCGGTGAGGCGTGAACTTTCTCCATTCCCTTTAACAACCCTAACAACTCTAACGAAAAAAAAGTCAGCTGTTTAAATCCTATTTTCGGCGTGAATCGGAGAGGCGCAGCTGGAGGGAGGGGGAATTCCCCCCTCCCTCGGACAGGCAGCTGGAAACGATTTAGCTCTTTGCCCCAGGGAAAGGAGGAGGAGGGGGAGAGCCAACTAATGATGTCACGCTCCTATTTAGTGAATTAAGTGAATTTTCGGACTTAAGCCCTAAAACAATGATGATCTGGAAACTTTGAACATTGAACTTTGAAAACTTTATTTGTTGCCTCCAAACCCGAAGCTGGCAGGGCAAGATGGCACACTTCCGTTGTCTTTATGAAATGTGAAATCTGACTCCACCTTTGAAACTTCAGGCTTCCGGTCTTTGTCTCCGTGTTGCTCAGATAAGTCTCTTGTGGATTGCTGTTCTTTGAACTCCCTGGAGTGGAAATTCTGCTCTATTACCAGGGCCAGTGGAAACAAAAACTCTCTTCTGCCTGGACCTTCTGTCTCTTGGACTCTCTTAGCTGCCTTGCCTTTCTGATTGACCATTCTCTATACTGACTGAACTCTTTATGGTATAAAGAATGCCACCTAAAAAACCACCTCCTGGAAAGCCTGGCTTTGCTGCCTCTGCCCCGACATCTGCAACCTCCAGTCCTAGTACACAATCAAAAATAACAGCTTTGATGCAACCCAAATCTCTGGAGATGGACTTTCAACAAATGTTTCAGCAAATTATACAGGGACAAGAGGAAATAAAGAAACAACTGCAGGAGATGAAAGAAGAAATTAAAGAGAACCAGGTCAAAATTAATAAGAACTCACAGAGATTGGACCTCTTGGAGGGTGGGGCGGCGGAGATGAGGGAAGGGATGGAAGGGATGCAGAAGGGAAACAAAGAACTTGACTCCCAGCAGATGAAAATAGAGTTTGAGAGAATGTCCTTTTATCTTAGATTTCAAAATGTGATAGAGACAGATGATGAAAATATAAGGGACATCATGACAAACATTTTGGCTGACTACATCCAGAAAGAGAAGCAACAGATGGGGTGGGAAATAGACCTGGTATATAGAGTGAATTCAGCTTATGCTAGGACACACAATGTTCCCAGGGAGGTACACATTAAATTCCTTAGAAAAAGCACAAGAGATGAAATTCTGAGCACACAACGGGGGCAAGCCCTGACATACAAAGATAAGGAGATAACCATTCTGAAACAGATCCCCAAGAAAGTAAGAGAAAAAAGAAAAAATTATTCGCAATTAGCGAATAAATTATACCAGAAGGGGGTGTGGTTTAGATGGTTGATGCCTGAAGGTATGCTAATATTCTGGGAGGAAACAAGAGTTAGAATTAATACACCCATAGAGGCACAGGCCTTTATGGAAAAAAACAAACTACTCCTAGAAAAACCTGAGGATCCTCCACCAGATACACAGGACACGGGAGGGGCAGGAGCTCTGTCGGCGGGGGGAGATGGGGCAACATTGAGAAAGCTCAGATCACAAAAATGAGTAAGAAAATCCACCTGACATAAACTGTTCGAAATTATTAACTGAATTTACATGCTGACTATATGTTATTATGTTACTATCTAATAATGAATTATGTGCAAATGTATACTATGAGTATGGAGGGGGGGCACACCTACCGCACACTGCAGTTGCCAAAATTTGTAACCTATCCCCTACCTTTTCCTTTTGTAAAATATTAAAAAAAACAATAAAACTTTGTTTAAAAAAAATGCTTTCTTATAGTCTATCCAAGAGATGAACAGGTTGGTTCGTCTTTTCTTTGAATTCTTTAGGATTAGCTTGTCAATCAGCAGTTGGTCCTTTGTTCCCCTTGAATTTTTGCAGCATCCTTTCTGTTCTACAGGAAGCAAGTTATTTCTTTCCAAATATCCATAAATTTGGTTTGCAATGATACCAGTAAGGAGCTTGTATGTTGTTGGCAAACAGGTGATTGGCCTATAGTTTCCATGGTCCTTTCCTTTTTCTTTATCTTTTTGGATCAAAAATGTCCTTCCAGTTGTCATCCATTCATCATTTTCAGGTGTTTTTAAGATCTGGTTCATTTGGGCTGCCAATCGTTTGTGCACACTTGTAAGTGCCTTTAACACGAAGCCATATAACTCATCTGGTCCAGGTGCACTCCAGTTCTTCACTTTTCTTGACTGTCTTTGCACCATTTCTTTTGTTATTTTCACATCTTCCATTTTAGGCACTTTAATAGAATCCTCAATTTCTTTGATCCATTTTGCATTTCTGTTGTGGTTCTTGTTGTTTTCCCACAAATTCTTCCAGAATTTCAGAGCTTTCTCTTTATCGGGCTTTTCATTTGTTGTTACTCCATCTCCACTTTCTAATCTTTTATAAAACTGGTGCTGATTTGCTCTGAACTGTGAGTTTTCCTTGAACTGAGTTACTCA
Source organism: Natrix helvetica (assembly GCF_964273705.1). NCBI lineage: Eukaryota > Metazoa > Chordata > Lepidosauria > Squamata > Natricidae > Natrix > Natrix helvetica. Next base: position 46,583,475 of record NC_138555.1, read on the forward strand.
GTTTTCATACCTTTTAATCTTTTCAGCAACGGCAACAACCCTCTGCTTCAGCTCTTCAATTACTACCGCAATCTCCTTGTTCGCCAAATCGTATCTTACTTCCAGGCTGCTTTTGACCTGCTTGTTCTTTAGCTGCCCTTGCCTTAGGTTCTTCAAGTTGCTCAAGTCTCCATGAAATTTTTTGATCTTCGATTCCAACCGAATTTTCCACTTAGGCTTCCCCTTCTTGCCTCTTTGGTTCTTTTGTATTTTCAAACCTAATTCTTTGGTGGTTATGAAGGCTGCTGCATACATCAGCTGGTTGGTTTCAGCTAATGTAGTGGTTTGAATGGTTTGCACAGCCTCATTGACCTTTTTTAGTACCTTTCTCAATTCTTTCCGGTTCACTTGGTTCAGCTTTGGCAAACGTGTTCTTTCAGTATCTTCCATTTGATGCTTTATTTTCTCAGCTAATTGAGCAATATCTGTTGGTGTTTGTTCTTTAGTGTTTCCTTGCTCTTTATCTTCATCCATTTCAGCATCCTCTTCCTCCCTTTCTTCCTCAGTTTGCTTTTGAGTTTGCAGATCATTCTTGATGTTACTCTTCTTTGTTGGTATACTCAGACCATTAGTTGCTTTCTCTTCGATTCCTATTAATTCTGCTGTAGTGAAAAATTTGTGGCTTAGAATTACACGCTGTTGGTCCATTAGCCTTTGTTCACTGATATCACAATCTGTGTGGTTCATCTTCCAAATCTGATACATTCGTTTTTGAAATCCACGTTTTGCTGGCTCAGACTGATAGTAAACTTTGATAATAGAGATGTTTTCTTCCTTAGTCCAGATTTTTCGCTTTTTTGCTTTTTCTTCCAGTAGCTTGTCAGCTCCATGCCCTGGTTGCCTAGCAGAGGAAGCTGAGCCCTGTAGCTCATTTTGCGCAGAATGCCCAGGAGCCATAGCATCCAACAGAACCCTTGTTAATCCGGGTGATGGTTCAGCCAGCATAAATTTCATTTTTTTTTATTCACCATATTTGAATGGGTTGTGGAGCAAATTTTGTCTGGCCCTTCATCTGAGACCTTTCTGATATGGTTGCACCTGTTCAGCATAGCCCTTAGGATCATAAGAGCACAGAAGCCCCTCCACCACGACAAGGTAAAGCTCCTCGGGGGGTTATTATTATTATCATTATTATTATTATTATTATTGCATCAACAGAATTGTATCACAGCGGCCAGTTGTTTCGCCGGATTTGGCATTAATTACTAGTCGGGCCCCACCCAGGGGCCTAGGACATCGTAACGTATTTTCGTAATATGTGTGCGGATCCAAGCAGTGTGGCCTTTTGCATTTGACTGATGGTGATTTTGTCAATTTTTAACTACTACTACTACTACTACTACTACTACTACTACTACTATTATTATTATTATTATTATTATTATTATTATTATTATTATTATTATTATTATACGATTGTATCACAGCGGCCAGTTGTTTTGCCGGATTTGGCATTGATTACTAGTCGGGCCCCACCCAGGGGGGAAGAAGGAATGGAAAGTTTCCCTTCCACCTTCGATTGAGGTGCGGACCGTCGCCCCTCCTTGTTAGCATATCTCTTGATAAGAAATAAAATAAGACCCGATAACATTTCTCTCTCATAGGATATACAAATCCATATCTAGAATGATTATCTACAATTGTTAGAAAATACTTTCTACCACCAAATGATGGTGGGAAAGGACCCACTATGTCAGTGTGCACCAAATCAAAAATGCATGTTGACAGGCATGTAGCGTGTTTGGGAATTGCAGCTGCCTTGGATTTAGCTTTCCTGCAAACTGCACAATCCAAAAACACCTTACACCCCTTTAGATCCAAACCTTTTGCGAACTCTGGCATCTCTCTAAGAACACGGAAACTGGCATGCCCCAATCTTCTATGCCACTTGTGGATACACCTGGAATGCAAAGGTTTACCAGTTAGTGAATTTTCAACATTAATAGTTTCATGAGGAACCTCAGGCTTGCTCTGAGCAACCTGCTTCTTTTTTCTCTGTTTGTTGGCTTTAGGAGCCTTTGGAATAGCAACGGGTTCTCTCTCTGAAGCAACTCTCTCTGGGCCCGTGCTGTCCCTTTTTGGAGTTTGCATACTTGCCTGTGCTTTTGGCTTTAAGTAATAAACACCACCAATCAGCATGGTTTCAGCAACAATATCTCCATCTTTAACTATGTAACTTGCTTTCTCGAGGTGGTGAACCTGGAGCTTTAACTCTCTAGACAAGTGACTTTGACTAAGCAAATTACTGGTTGCTGAAGGTATGTAATAAACATCAGGGATGAATGTATCGAGCTCTTCAACGTAAACAGTTCCTTTTCCCATGACCTTACAAGTGTGGTTGGAGAAGGAGTACAATTCTCGATATTCGGGCTCCGGCTCGCCCATCTCTGTGAAAAGTTCCTTTCTGTAGGTAACGTGTACAGCTGCTCCACTATCCAAAGTCCACAAAAGATGTCTGTCGTACTTTGGATCAGGTTTTGGAACATTGGTTATGGCCAATGTTGCGAGTGGAGCTTGTGGATCACGCCTTGGACCACAACGACCTTGTCTTCCGCCTCTACCTCTGCCTCTGGAGTCTGTTCCTCTGGGCTGGTATGTGACGGGAGCTGGAACTTGTTGGGGACAATCCCGGGTGTCATGTCCCATACGGTTGCAGATGTAGCATCTTGCCAGCCTTGGAGCGTAGCGTCTTCCTTGGAAGGGACATCTAGCTGGAGCTTTTGACGCTGGTGGTCGTTGCAGATGTGGTGTAGCTAATTTAATAGCTTCCTCCTCAATTAAAAGTCTGCATACATGATTAACAGTGCGTTGAGCAATAGGCACGTGGTTAATCTTTGCAATGGCATCTTTCCATTCATAATTCAATGAGTTAATGATGATGCTGATCATTTGGATATTATCAATAACATGGCCACTTTCTCTCAATTCACTCCTCATTCCTTTCAGTTTGGTCAAATGTCCACCAATTTGTTCACCAGGTTTCAACTTCGAACCATGGAACTCAGACATGAGCAAACATGAAGATTCAATTGAAATGGGCCTGTAGCAATCTTCCAAAATAGCCCAAATTTGTTGGGCTGTTGCATCAGGTGGAAAGGTAACCTGCAATTCAGTATCCATGGACATCAACAATGTCGTGCAAGCCCTAGTCTCTAGGTCTCTTATTGCAGGAGTCCATGGTTGGGCAGGAGGATTAAACACCATGCAATGGGTACCTTCTCTGCGAAGCAAGAGTGCAACCTCACTGACCCAGGCTTTATAATTCTGTCCTGACATCTTTAATCTGGCCTCACCAGTCAAATGAGTGACAGAAAATGCCTGTTGAGGGATATGCATTTGAACAACTTGCTGTGCAGGTTGAAAAGCTGGTTGTTGAGCCAGAGGAGGCTGTAATTGGACCGTTGGTCTTTGTGTTACAGCTGGTACTGGAGCTGGCATTTGCCTTTGCTGCATTAGGTTTTGCCTTGTTCCATATAGGGAAAATCCAACGCCACCAGGGGGAGTTGAAGATTTAACCTTTGGAGGCATTTGCATTGTTGCTTGGCCATCTGGACGGGCTACAGATAAATTCAGCCAAGTCTGTTGCAATTCCTTTAATTGTTGCTCTAATAAATTACTTCCGCCATGAGATGGCAGTGCAGCATCACTTTTCAGCTGTAACAGACCTGTGTGCGTGGCAAAATCTGAAGAACAAAGAAGATCACGTGGCCTCTGTGACGTGTACATATCTCTCTGTTCTGATTTGCCTGACACTTTATCCATCGGGGGGGGGGGGTGTCTTAGGTTGTGGAAAGAAGGCAAGATGGCGTCCTCAGACATTTTGGAAATGGGGAAACCCCTCCTACTTGCCTCTAATCTTTCATAGGTTTCTTTGGCTTGAAAAAACTGTTTTTCAAAAAAGTCTATCCAGTCACGATAGCTTTTCATATCTTCCCCAGGGCCTGGGAAGGATTCATAAGTTTCACTTTCTCTGTGGGGGTGAATTTGCTGAGCTGGCGAGGGCTTTGGCCAAGCATCAAACGTTTCATAATCTTTAAGAGATATTTGAGGGTGAGTTTGCTCAGGCAAGGAACGCTTTGGTTTAGCCCTGAGCATTTCATAATCTCTTGGAGATATTTGGGAGCAAGCATAATCAGAAGGAAAAATAACTGACCTCGGAACTTCGGAAGCAGCTTTATCTCTTTCTCCCATAGCAGATTTTTCTTTTGGCCCGGCTGTTGAAGAAATTTGGAGTTTCGGAAGCCAGCTTGAGAAATCTTCCAGTTCTGTGTCAGAGGGAAGGGACCCCTGCGAACGTGCTTCATTTCTTCCTTTTTTCTTTTTCTTTTTCGGCATGGTTAGGAAGTTGATTTTAAGCGTACCTTAGTAGCTATAAATCATTCCTTTCCTAATTGGGCTAGCCGCTTCCTATCTCTTTTAGAGATAGCTTAACAAGGAAAAAGGCTGTTTATTAAGAAAGAGCCATCCGTCTGCTGCCAATATGAGAAGGAATGGAAAGTTTCCCTTCCACCTTCGATTGAGGTGCGGACCGTCGCCCCTCCTTGTTAGCATATCTCTTGATAAGAAATAAAATAAGACCTGATAACATGTTCTAATTAAAAACAAAACTTTAATATGAAAATAAAATGAAAACAAATCTATCTAATTGTTACATTTTGGCAAGAGCAATTGTCGTACACCTTCTTGGCAGACGAACAGAAGATCAAAAGTCTCTGGAATGTGTGGGCAGGCGCAGTAAATCATTGTCAGATAAGAAAAACTTCTCTACAGTATAACTCATAATAGAGGCTCAAGTAGACAAACAAAATAACATAGTGACAGTCGTAACATATTTTCGTAATATACGTGCAGATCCAAGCACTGCAGATTTTTGCATTTGACTGATGGTGATTTTGTCAAGTTTTAACTGTTTTAAATGTAATTCCAGTGCTTTTGGAATAGCACCCAGTGTGCCGATTACCACTGGAATTACCACTGCTGGTTTGTGCCATAATCGTTGAATTTCAATTTTTAAGTCCTGGTATTTCGTGATTTTTTCATGTTCCTTCTCATTGACCCTGCTATCACCTGGTATTGCGATGTCTATGATTGTAACCTTCTTTTTCTCAACCAGTGTGATGTCTGGTGTGTTATGCGCCAGTATTTTGTCCGTTTGTATACGAAAATCCCATAGGATCTTGACCATCTGATTTTCGGTGACTTTTTCAGGCTTATGTTCTCACCAGTTTGTTGTTGTTTTAATATTATAATTTTTGCACAAATTCCAGTGGATCATTTGTGCTACTGAATTGTGCCGCAATTTATAATCAGTCTGCACGATTTTTTTACAGCAGCTGAGTATGTGGTCAACAGTTTCATCAACTTCTTTGCAGAGTCTGCATTTGGCATCATCAGAGGATTTTTCGATTTTGCGATTTTTCAATTTTTCGATTTTGCTCCCTTTGGGGAGAGGGGGCGGTCTATAAATTTAATAAATTAATTAAATTAATTAATTTATTGCTTTTCATTTGTTTTGAAAGGATATGCCCAAACAACTTATTGAAAGTGGTTTGGGGTTTCTTAGCAAAAAAAAAATGGTCTCTATGAAATAATTATTTTGCAGAATCCCAGAAGTAAGCAAATAATTATTCCCTGGATTACTCAAATGAAAAAAGAATCAATTCTGTGGGCATGTAAGGCAACAAATACAATTTATTTATGGAGAGAGTGTCCAGGTTAAATCAGCAGACTAATTAGAAAAGAAAAAGCAAGATGCGTGGCATAAAATTTAATAAATAAGTAAATAACAATAACAATAATTCAGTTTAGGGATAAATCATATCCGTAATATGAAGAATCTCATTGCCATCTCCATATTTCTACAAAGATAATATAATGTTGCTCTACTTTAATTCTTTTATTGACATATTGTCATGATATATAAAAATTGTTTTGAGATTGCTTTGTTCTACTCTAATTCTTATTCCAATTCTAATTTAATTAGAATAGAATTAACTCAAATTAAAGAAACAATAAAGGGATGTGGTGGCTCAGTGGCTAAGATGCTGAGCTTGTTGATCAGGATGGTCAGCAGTTCGAATCCTTAGTGCCGCATAATGGAGTGAACTCCCATTACTTGTCCCAGCTTCTGCCAACCTAGCAGTTTGAAAGCTTGTAAAAATGCAAGTAGAAAAATAGGAACCACCTTTGGTGGGAAAGTAACAGCGCTCCATGTGCCTTTGGCATTTAGTCATGCCGGCCACATGACCACAGAGACATCTTTGGACAGCGCTGGCTCTTTGGCTTTGAAATGGAGATGCACAGTGTTAGGGATGTAACCCTACCTAGGCTTGGCTTGGCAATGTATATAAGCTATGATTACTTTACTGTTACTTTAAATGATTCAGATATGTAAGTGGCTTGTTACCTCAAGCAGCCATAAGAGGGAGCCAGAATGGCTGTTAGATCTCTGTTTTGTTAGATACTGATCGTGGATACTGTTTGATACTGATCGTGGGTTACTGAGTCTTGCTACTGTTAGCTACATTGTGTGCTAGACTGACTATTTGATAACTGAATTACTGAACCGTGTATGACTTGGACTGTTAACCGGACTCTGAATATTTCTATATTTCTACATAGTAAACTACTATATTTTTATACTATTCAGTGTCTCTGTATGCTGGTTTGTGCGTGTTCTTCCATATCACTCTCATTACGCTTCTCTGCATACTCACTCTTCTAACAGGGAGCTTAATTACTTAACATTGGTTATGGGCCCAGAGTGTGCCAGACGTAGCCAAAGATAGAGTCGGTGTTGATACACATTACAGTATACAGATAGCGGTTTAGTTTATAAGTGTTTACTATTATGGAGAAGATGGCACAGGCACCATCAGCAAATTTATCACTGATAACCCAGTTGGATGGAACAAACTATGATTCCTGGTCAATGAAGTGCAGCTTACTTCTGCGTACTGAAGGATTGTGGGATGCTGTACAGAATCCACCGGACGTGACTTCTTGGAATCCAGATGGTGAGGATGATACAATACAATACAATACAATAATACAATAGTAGAGTTGGAAGGGACCTTGGAGGTCTTCTAGTCCAACCCCCTGCCTAGGCAGGAAACCCTATACCGTTTCAGACAAATAGCTATCCAACATCTTCTTAAAGACTTCCAGTGTTGGGGCATTCACAACTTCTGGAGGCAAGCTGTTCCACTGATTAATTGTTCTCACTGTCAGGAAATTTCTCCTCAGTTCTAAGTTGCTTCTCTCCTTGATTAGTTTCCACCCATTGCTTCTTGTTCTACCCTCAGGTGCTTTGGAGAATAGTTTGACTCCCTCTTCTTTGTGGCAACCTCTGAGATATTGGAATAATGCTATCATGTCTCCCCTAGTCCTTCTTTCTCTTAAGCTAAACATACCCAGTTCCTGCAACCGTTCTTCATATGTTTTAGTCTCCAGTCCCCTAATCATCTTTGTTGCTCTTCTCTGCACTCTTTCTAGAGTCTCCACATCTTTTTTACATCGTGGCGACCAGAACTGAATGCAGTATTCCAAGTGTGGCCTTACCAAGGCATTATAAAGTGGTATTAACACTTCACGTGATCTTGATTCTATCCCTCTGTTGATGCAGCCTAGAACTGTGTTGGCTTTTTTGGCAGCTGCTGCACACTGCTGGCTCATATTTAAATGGTTGTCCACTAGGACTCCAAGATCCCTTTCACAGTTACTACTACTGAGTAAGGTATCACCTATACTGTACCTGTGCATTCCGTTTTTGTTGCCTAAATGTAGAACCTTACTCTTTTCACCATTGAATTTCATTTTATTAGATAGTGCCCAATGTTCAAGTTTGTCAAGATCCTTCTGTATCTTAAGCCTATCTTCTGGAGTGTTGGCTATTCCTGCCAGCTTGGTATCATCTGCAAATTTGATGAGTTCCCCATTTATTCCCTCATCCAAATCATTGATGAAGATGTTGAAGAGTACTGGGTCTAAAACAGAGCCTTGGGGTACTCCACTGCATACTTCCCTCCATGTAGATGCAGTTCCATTGAGAACTACACGTTGAGTGCGGTTGGTCAGCCAGTTACCAATCCATCTGGTGGTGATGCTGTCTAACCCACATTCTTCTACTTTATCTAGTAGTAGGTTATGGTCTACCTTATCAAAAGCCTTACTGAAGTCCAAGTAAACTATATCAACGGCATTCCTCTGGTCCACTAATTTTGTCACATTATCAAAGAATGCAATAAGATTAGTCTGGCATGATCTGTTTTTGACAAATCCATGTTGGCTTTTGGCTATTACTTTGTTTGCTTCTAGGTGTTCGCAAATTCGTTGCTTGATTATTTTTTCCAGAATCTTTCCTGGTATTGAGGTTAGGCTGATAGGTCTGTAGTTTCCTGGATCTAATTTTTTCCCTTTTTTGAAGATGGGAACCACATCAGCTCTTTTCCAGTCCTCTGGTAGTTCCCCGGTGTTCCAGGATCTCTGAAAGATATAATTCAGTGGTTCTGAGATCTCGTCTGCTAGTTCCTTCAGAACTCTGGGGTGTAATCCATCCGGTCCTGGTGATTTGAACTCATCTAGGGTAGACAGGTGCTCACTTACCATTTTCTTCCCTATTTCAATTTGTGTTCCTAATTTTGTGGTGCTGCTTTTGATAGGTTGGACTGTTTTATCCCTTTGTGTAAAGACAGATGCAAAACATGAGTTAAATAGTTCTGCTTTCTCCCTGTTGCTTGTCACCTTCTTGCCACTTTCTCCTAGCAATGGACCAATTGTTTCCTTAACTTTTTTCTTGTTTTTAACATGTTGGAAGAAGCTTTTTTTGTTAATTTTTACTTTTGTGGCAAGCCTTTCTTCATTGTGAGCCTTAGCTTTCCTCACTTCATCTTTACAGGCTCGGGCTATTTGCTGATATTCTGCCTTAGTTATGTCCCCCTCCTTCCACTTTTTATACTTACTTTTTTTGTCTTTCAGTTTGTCAGATAGTTCTTTATGCAGCCATGCTGGTTTCTTTTGGGAGCTGTTGTTTTTCTTCTTCATTGGTATTGTGTTAGACTGGGCTTTTCTAATCTCATTTTTCAAAATTTCCCAAGCTTCTTGAGTTGTTTTCCCCTCGAGGATTCTCATCCATGGAATTTTTCCCAAGCTCTCTCTAAGTTTATTGAAATTAGCTTTCTTAAAGTCCAAGACTCTAGTTTGACTTTGTTCTACTACTTGTGTTTGGATAATGTTGAATTCCAATATTGCATGGTCACTTGCCCCCAGGGTTCCTATGACTTCAACACCTTCTATCATTTCCTCTCTGTTAGTGAGAATTAAGTCCAGTATGGCTGATCCCCTTGTTTCCTTCTCTACTTTTTGGAAAACAAAGTTGTCTGCTAGGTTTGTTAGGAACCTGTTGGATCTTCCACTTGGTGCAGAGTTTGTTTCCCAGTTGATGTCAGGGTAGTTAAAATCTCCCATTACTATTGTGGTGTGCTTCCTACATACCTTAGTTAGCTGACTAGCAAAAAGTTCATCTTCTTCCTCTGCTTGGTTGGGTGGCCTGTAGTATAGACCTATGGCAATGTCATTTCCCCCACAACCTTTAATATTGACCCAAATGCATTCAAGATAGTTCTCATTATTGTTGTGCTCTATTTCTGTAGAGACATAGTTATTTCTTATATATAGTGCAACTCCACCTCCTCTTTTATTTGGTCTATTTCTTTTAAATAATTTAAATCCTTCTAGCTGTATGTTCCATTTGTCAGTTTCATCCCACCAAGTTTCTGTAATGGCAATAATATCATATCTGCCCTCTTTTACTTGAATTTCTGATGCCAAGAAGATAGCAGAGTTTCAAAGATGCAATGGACGAGCATTGTGTATAATTGGTCTAACGTTGACTGACCAACAGTTAGGTCATATTCGTGGGGAGAATTCTGCAGCAAGATGTTGGGAGAATTTGAAGAAGATATATGTACGTGACACTGTAGGTGCACATATACATCTTACCCTCAAACTGTTTAGAGCACGTCTTCTGAAGGGTGGAGATACGTTAGCTCATTTAAACTTTATGAAAGGAGTTTTCCAAGAGCTACATGAAAAAGAACTTATTTTCTCAGAGTTACATCAAGTTTACATCATTCTGTCATCACTGGATGAGAGTTATGATGATTTTGTATCATCCCTCCAGGTTCTAACCTGAAATGAACTAACATTGACTGACATAACTGCACTCCTGTTGGAAGAGTCCAGAAGAAGGTTGGAAAGAGAGCAACTGAGAGTGAAACCACCACAACATGAAGAGTCATCTTCAACTGCCTATACTGTTAGAAAATGTTTTTCTTGTGGGGCAAAGGGGCATATAGCTAGATTCTGTAAAAATGCAAAACGACAGAATACTAGAAAGGCTAAGAAACATGATAATGTCAATTTAGGTATGTCTACTTTGACTATCTCTAGAAATGCACCAATAAGCCATGATTCATGGGTTGTTGATAGTGGAGCATCACAGTGCATTACTAGAAATAAGAACTGTTTTATAAAAATGTCTGCCAGCAAGCAACATGTATCTTTGGCAAATGGATGGAGGATGAAAGCATCTGGTGAAGGTATGGCAAGGTGTTCATTTGTAAATGAGCATTTATCCATGTTGTATATACCTAAACTGAAATTTAATTTGTTATCAGTAAGAGCTCTAGTTAAGATTGGCTATGTAGTAACCTTTAGGGGAGATAAATGTCTCATAGAGAAAGCAGGTAAAATGGTTACTGCTCATATATCATTTGAAGCTTCCTGAAGCTAGGATTGGAGCTGCTGGAGAGAAGGAGGGGGTGAGTCACAAGACAAAGACACTGAGGTGGGGGCCCTTAAACTCCATATCATTTGAAGCTTCCTGAAGCTAGGATTGGAGCTGCTGGAGAGAAGGAGGGGGTGAGTCACAAGACAAAGACACTGAGGTGGGGACCCTTAAACTCCATATCATTTGAAGCTTCCTGAAGCTAGGATTGGAGCTGCTGGAGAGAAGGAGGGGGTGAGTCACAAGACAAAGACACTGAGGTGGGGACCCTTAAACTCCATATCATTTGAAGCTTCCTGAAGCTAGGATTGGAGCTGCTGGAGAGAAGGAGGGGGTGAGTCAAAAGACAAAGACACTGAGGTGGGGACCCTTAAACTCCATATCATTTGAAGCTTCCTGAAGCTAGGATTGGAGCTGCTGGAGAGAAGGAGGGGGTGAGTCACAAGACAAAGACACTGAGGTGGGGACCCTTAAACTCCATATCATTTGAAGCTTCCTGAAGCTAGGATTGGAGCTGCTGGAGAGAAGGAGGGGGTGAGTCACAAGACAAAGACACTGAGGTGGGGACCCTTAAACTCCATATCATTTGAAGCTTCCTGAAGCTAGGATTGGAGCTGCTGGAGAGAAGGAGGGGGTGAGTCACAAGACAAAGACACTGAGGTGGGGACCCTTAAACTCCATATCATTTGAAGCTTCCTGAAGCTAGGATTGGAGCTGCTGGAGAGAAGGAGGGGGTGAGTCACAAGACAAAGACACTGAGGTGGGGACCCTTAAACTCCATATCATTTGAAGCTTCCTGAAGCTAGGATTGGAGCTGCTGGAGAGAAGGAGGGGGTGAGTCACAAGACAAAGACACTGAGGTGGGGACCCTTAAACTCCATATCATTTGAAGCTTCCTGAAGCTAGGATTGGAGCTGCTGGAGAGAAGGAGGGGGTGAGTCACAAGACAAAGACACTGAGGTGGGGACCCTTAAACTCCATATCATTTGAAGCTTCCTGAAGCTAGGATTGGAGCTGCTGGAGAGAAGGAGGGGGTGAGTCACAAGACAAAGACACTGAGGTGGGGGCCCTTAAACTCCATATCATTTGAACCTTCCTGAAGCTAGGATTGGAGCTGCTGGAGAGAAGGAGGGGGTGAGTCACAAGACAAAGACACTGAGGTGGGGACCCTTAAACTCCATATCATTTGAAGCTTCCTGAAGCTAGGATTGGAGCTGCTGGAGAGAAGGAGGGGGTGAGTCACAAGACAAAGACACTGAGGTGGGGACCCTTAAACTCCATATCATTTGAAGCTTCCTGAAGCTAGGATTGGAGCTGCTGGAGAGAAGGAGGGGGTGAGTCACAAGACAAAGACACTGAGGTGGGGACCCTTAAACTCCATATCATTTGAAGCTTCCTGAAGCTAGGATTGGAGCTGCTGGAGAGAAGGAGGGGGTGAGTCACAAGACAAAGACACGGAGGTGGGGACCCTTAAACTCCATATCATTTGAAGCTTCCTGAAGCTAGGATTGGAGCTGCTGGAGAGAAGGAGGGGGTGAGTCACAAGACAAAGACACTGAGGTGGGGACCCTTAAACTCCACATCATTTGAAGCTTCCTGAAGCTAGGATTGGAGCTGCTGGAGAGAAGGAGGGGGTGAGTCACAAGACAAAGACACTGAGGTGGGGGCCCTTAAACTCCATATCATTTGAACCTTCCTGAAGCTAGGATTGGAGCTGCTGGAGAGAAGGAGGGGGTGAGTCACAAGACAAAGACACTGAGGTGGGGACCCTTAAACTCCATATCATTTGAAGCTTCCTGAAGCTAGGATTGGAGCTGCTGGAGAGAAGGAGGGGGTGAGTCACAAGACAAAGACACTGAGGTGGGGACCCTTAAACTCCATATCATTTGAAGCTTCCTGAAGCTAGGATTGGAGCTGCTGGAGAGAAGGAGGGGGTGAGTCACAAGACAAAGACACTGAGGTGGGGGCCCTTAAACTCCATATCATTTGAACCTTCCTGAAGCTAGGATTGGAGCTGCTGGAGAGAAGGAGGGGGTGAGTCACAAGACAAAGACACTGAGGTGGGGACCCTTAAACTCCATATCATTTGAAGCTTCCTGAAGCTAGGATTGGAGCTGCTGGAGAGAAGGAGGGGGTGAGTCACAAGACAAAGACACTGAGGTGGGGGCCCTTAAACTCCATATCATTTGAACCTTCCTGAAGCTAGGATTGGAGCTGCTGGAGAGAAGGAGGGGGTGAGTCACAAGACAAAGACACTGAGGTGGGGGCCCTTAAACTCCATATCATTTGAACCTTCCTGAAGCTAGGATTGGAGCTGCTGGAGAGAAGGAGGGGGTGAGTCACAAGACAAAGACACTGAGGTGGGGGCCCTTAAACTCCATATCATTTGAACCTTCCTGAAGCTAGGATTGGAGCTGCTGGAGAGAAGGAGGGGGTGAGTCACAAGACAAAGACACTGAGGTGGTGGCCCTTAAACTCCATATCATTTGAACCTTCCTGAAGCTAGGATTGGAGCTGCTGGAGAGAAGGAGGGGGTGAGTCACAAGACAAAGACACTGAGGTGGGGGCCCTTAAACTCCATATCATTTGAAGCTTCCTGAAGCTAGGATTGGAGCTGCTGAAGAGAAGGAGGGGGTGAGTCACAAGACAAAGACACTGAGGTGGGGGCCCTTAAACTCCATATCATTTGAAGCTTCCTGAAGCTAGGATTGGAGCTGCTGGAGAGAAGGAGGGGGTGAGTCACAAGACAAAGACACTGAGGTGGGGGCCCTTAAACTCCATATCATTTGAACCTTCCTGAAGCTAGGATTGGAGCTGCTGGAGAGAAGGAGGGGGTGAGTCACAAGACAAAGACACTGAGGTGGGGGCCCTTAAACTCCATATCATTTGAACCTTCCTGAAGCTAGGATTGGAGCTGCTGGAGAGAAGGAGGGGGTGAGTCACAAGACAAAGACACTGAGGTGGGGGCCCTTAAACTCCATATCATTTGAAGCTTCCTGAAGCTAGGATTGGAGCTGCTGGAGAGAAGGAGGGGGTGAGTCACAAGACAAAGACACTGAGGTGGGGGCCCTTAAACTCCATATCATTTGAAGCTTCCTGAAGCTAGGATTGGAGCTGCTGGAGAGAAGGAGGGGGTGAGTCACAAGACAAAGACACTGAGGTGGGGGCCCTTAAACTCCATATCATTTGAACCTTCCTGAAGCTAGGATTGGAGCTGCTGGAGAGAAGGAGGGGGTGAGTCACAAGACAAAGACACTGAGGGGGGGGGTCCTTAAACTCCATATCATTTGAACCTTCCTGAAGCTAGGATTGGAGCTGCTGGAGAGAAGGAGGGGGTGAGTCACAAGAGAAAGACACTGAGGTGGGGGCCCTTAAACTCCATATCATTTGAACCTTCCTGAAGCTAGGATTGGAGCTGCTGGAGAGAAGGAGGGGGTGAGTCACAAGACAAAGACACTGAGGTGGGGGCCCTTAAACTCCATATCATTTGAACCTTCCTGAAGCTAGGATTGGAGCTGCTGGAGAGAAGGAGGGGGTGAGTCACAAGACAAAGACACTGAGGTGGGGGCCCTTAAACTCCATATCATTTGAAGCTTCCTGAAGCTAGGATTGGAGCTGCTGGAGAGAAGGAGGGGGTGAGTCACAAGACAAAGACACTGAGGTGGGGGCCCTTAAACTCCATATCATTTGAACCTTCCTGAAGCTAGGATTGGAGCTGCTGGAGAGAAGGAGGGGGTGAGTCACAAGACAAAGACACTGAGGTGGGGGCCCGCGCGCCTAACGGCGCGCGAATCATATATCTATAAACCAAAATAGCAATACATTCTGGATTAGTGTGTTTGAGATTGTCATTTTATTTATTTCAAAATGACTGGCTTAGTTCAATGTAATAGCTGTTTTGCACCTGTCTTTCGCAGTACTCTTTTCAAATTTGGATACTGTCCCCTTTGTAAACAAATTACGAGTCTACATAGGCAGATTACCTATCTAGAATCTGTAATCTGTGCTCTCCAAGCAGAAACTAGGTGTCTACGTCAGCCATTCCACTCTATGGTGAAGCCACACTATCAGCCCCCTCTGCCACAAAGATCTTGCAGGAGAAGAGCTGTCTGGACAACTGTGGGATCTGGCAGGTTGAGAGCTGTGAACCATAAACCCAAAGCTTTTGCTGTGACCCAGCAAAACAGATATAGTGCCCTTGCTGACCTTAATGGGGACACTAAAGAGATAGGTCAAGGCAGTTGTGATAATGATGACTCAAATAAGCAGGGGATCGTGGTCCAAAATGAAGAACTTTCTTCGGAAAGGCGAAAAGGGGAACCAGGTATCACACATCAGTCGCAGAAGAAGATCAAGGTATGTAAAAAGAGAAGTCACCTTCTGGTTGGTGATTCAATCGTAAGAGATGTTAATTTAGGAGAGGATAAGGAGGTTTTAAAAGAGGTCAGGTGTCTGCCAGGTGCTACTGCCAGCAGAGACAAGAGGCGTATTCTTAAGATAGTCAAGAATGCAAGTAAGGACTGTGACGTTGATGCTATTATACATCTTGGCACTAATGATCTATCCCAGAAAGATGTACTTTCTGTGCAGAATGATTTCCAGAACTTGGGGTATGAACTTAATAGTATAGGTTGTAGGCTTATCTTTTCAGAGGTTTTACCTGTATATAAGGAACAAAAAGGGAAGGGCCAGCGTGTAGCAGAGTTTAATGTTTGGCTAAAGGAGTGGTGTAAAAGGGAAGGCTTTGGTTTTATTAGTCATGAAGCCTGTAGCTGGTCCAATGAAAAACTGTACAAAAGAGATGGGTTGCACCCATCCAAGAAAGGAACTGAGTTACTTGGCATTAAATTCACAGATTTTCTTGATAAACATTTAAACTGAAGAGCGGGGACAGAGAATTAATAGATACAGAACATCTCTGTCCCCAGCAAACTAAAATTCATAGGGTTATAAATGCATGTAACATAGATGTGTGTGTGGGTAAGATTATCACTCCTGCTGTCAAGCAAAACCAAGCATGTAATAGTGATTGTCATACCATGTGCATGAATCACACAAGTGGCAAGAAAATAGGGGCAGTCAGGCATAATACAGGTTATGTAGACAGTAAACACAAGGTCAATCAAAATGGACTCAAATGTCTATATACCAATGCACAGAGTATGAGGAATAAACAGGGAGAATTAGAAATTCAAGTAAAAGAGGGCAGATATGATATTATTGCCATTACAGAAACTTGGTGGGATGAAACTGACAAATGGAACATACAGCTAGAAGGATTTAAATTATTTAAAAGAAATAGACCAAATAAAAGAGGAGGTGGAGTTGCACTATATATAAGAAATAACTATGTCTCTACAGAAATAGAGCACAACAATAATGAGAACTATCTTGAATGCATTTGGGTCAATATTAAAGGTTGTGGGGGAAATGACATTGCCATAGGTCTATACTACAGGCCACCCAACCAAGCAGAGGAAGAAGATGAACTTTTTGCTAGTCAGCTAACTAAGGTATGTAGGAAGCACACCACAATAGTAATGGGAGATTTTAACTACCCTGACATCAACTGGGAAACAAACTCTGCACCAAGTGGAAGATCCAACAGGTTCCTAACAAACCTAGCAGACAACTTTGTTTTCCAAAAAGTAGAGAAGGAAACAAGGGGATCAGCCATACTGGACTTAATTCTCACTAACAGAGAGGAAATGATAGAAGGTGTTGAAGCCATAGGAACCCTGGGGGCAAGTGACCATGCAATATTGGAATTCAACATTATCCAAACACAAGTAGTAGAACAAAGTCAAACTAGAGTCTTGGACTTTAAGAAAGCTAATTTCAATAAACTTAGAGAGAGCTTGGGAAAAATTCCATGGATGAGAATCCTCGAGGGGAAAACAACTCAAGAAGCTTGGGAAATTTTGAAAAATGAGATTAGAAAAGCCCAGTCTAACACAATACCAATGAAGAAGAAAAACAACAGCTCCCAAAAGAAACCAGCATGGCTGCATAAACAACTATCTGACAAACTGAAAGACAAAAAAAGTAAGTATAAAAAGTGGAAGGAGGGGGACATAACTAAGGCAGAATATCAGCAAATAGCCCGAGCCTGTAAAGATGAAGTGAGGAAAGCTAAGGCTCACAATGAAGAAAGGCTTGCCACAAAAGTAAAAATTAACAAAAAAAGCTTCTTCCAACATGTTAAAAACAAGAAAAAAGTTAAGGAAACAATTGGTCCATTGCTAGGAGAAAGTGGCAAGAAGGTGACAAGCAACAGGGAGAAAGCAGAACTATTTAACTCATGTTTTGCATCTGTCTTTACACAAAGGGATAAAACAGTCCAACCTATCAAAAGCAGCACCACAAAATTAGGAACACAAATTGAAATAGGGAAGAAAATGGTAAGTGAGCACCTGTCTACCCTAGATGAGTTCAAATCACCAGGACCGGATGGATTACACCCCAGAGTTCTGAAGGAACTAGCAGACGAGATCTCAGAACCACTGAATTATATCTTTCAGAGATCCTGGAACACCGGGGAACTACCAGAGGACTGGAAAAGAGCTGATGTGGTTCCCATCTTCAAAAAAGGGAAAAAATTAGATCCAGGAAACTACAGACCTATCAGCCTAACCTCAATACCAGGAAAGATTCTGGAATAAATAATCAAGCAACGAATTTGCGAACACCTAGAAGCAAACAAAGTAATAGCCAAAAGCCAACATGGATTTGTCAAAAACAGATCATGCCAGACTAATCTTATTGCATTCTTTGATAATGTGACAAAATTAGTGGACCAGAGGAATGCCGTTGATATAGTTTACTTAGACTTCAGTAAGGCTTTTGATAAGGTAGACCATAACCTACTACTAGATAAAGTAGAAGAATGTGGGTTAGACAGCATCACCACCAGATGGATTGGTAACTGGCTGACCAACCGCACTCAACGTGTAGTTCTCAATGGAACTGCATCTACATGGAGGGAAGTATGCAGTGGAGTACCCCAAGGCTCTGTTTTAGGCCCAGTACTCTTCAACATCTTCATCAATGATTTGGATGAGGGAATAAATGGGGAACTCATCAAATTTGCAGATGATACCAAGCTGGCAGGAATAGCCAACACTCCAGAAGATAGGCTTAAGATACAGAAGGATCTTGACAAACTTGAACATTGGGCACTATCTAATAAAATGAAATTCAATGGTGAAAAGAGTAAGGTTCTACATTTAGGCAACAAAAACGGAATGCACAGGTACAGTATAGGTGATACCATACTCAGTAGTAGTAACTGTGAAAGGGATCTTGGAGTCCTAGTGGACAACCATTTAAATATGAGCCAGCAGTGTGCAGCAGCTGCCAAAAAAGCCAACACAGTTCTAGGCTGCATCAACAGAGGGATAGAATCAAGATCACGTGAAGTGTTAATACCACTTTATAATGCCTTGGTAAGGCCACACTTGGAATACTGCATTCAGTTCTGGTCGCCACGATGTAAAAAAGATGTGGAGACTCTAGAAAGAGTGCAGAGAAGAGCAACAAAGATGATTAGGGGACTGGAGACTAAAACATATGAAGAACGGTTGCAGGAACTGGGTATGTTTAGCTTAAGAGAAAGAAGGACTAGGGGAGACATGATAGCATTATTCCAATATCTCAGAGGTTGCCACAAAGAAGAGGGAGTCAAACTATTCTCCAAAGCACCTGAGGGTAGAACAAGAAGCAATGGGTGGAAACTAATCAAGGAGAGAAGCAATTTAGAACTGAGGAGGAATTTCCTGACAGTGAGAACAATTAATCAGTGGAACAGATTGCCTCCAGAAGTTGTGAATGCCCCAACACTGGAAGTCTTTAAGAAGATGTTGGATAGCTATTTGTCTGAAACGGTATAGGGTTTCCTGCCTAGGCAGGGGGTTGGACTAGAAGACCTCCAAGGTCCCTTCCAACTCTACTATTGTATTGTATTGTATTGTATTGTATTGTATTGTATTGTAATTTAAAGAATGGTTTGTATGTGATGTCTGATGAAAGTGTAGTTAATTCTGTGTATACAAATGCTAAACAGCATGATGAATGCATACATTTGTTACACAGGCGCCTGGGGCATATTGACTTTAAAACATTACAACAAACAGCTAAAATAGTGGAAGGTATTAAGTTGATGCCATGTACTAAGTATTTGAACTGTACCGTTTGCAGTAAGGAAAAGAGTAAGGCTAATCCTGCAAACAGGCTGGACGGCTTTAAGACTGAGAAACCTCTAGAAGTAGTATTTGCAGATTTGATAGGTCCCATGAAACCAAGTATCGGGGGTGCACGTTATGTGTTGAGTATTGTGGACCACTATTCCAGGTATGGGCTTTGTTACTTAATGAAAGACAAGACAGAAACATTTCAACATTTTTTTAATTGGCTGAGATTTGCGGAAAGAAAGATAAAAGCCAAGGTTATTACTGTAGTTACTGATAATGGGACGGAGTTTACAAATTATAAGTTCCAAACTATGTTAAAAACAGCTGGTATTGAGCATAAACGTTCTGCTCCTTATAGACCTCAACATAATTTGTTTGTAGAACGAAGGGGGCAAACGTTACAAGCTATGACTAGAACCATGTTAGCCGATTCAGGATTGCCTGAAACATTATGGGGTGAAGCCATGATGTGTGCTAATCATTTACTGAACAACGTGGTAAATGCTTCTACTGGAGAGGTACCATTTACTCGTTGGCATGGTAGGAAACCTGATTTGAGCTACTTGCACACGTTTGGAGTTCCTGCATAGGTTCATATTCCAGCACAGATCAGATTAAAGGGACAAACTCGTGCAAGGCAGTTAATATTTGTAGGTTATGACGCAAACCATAGATCTTATAGATTCTGGGAACGTGGGACAATTAAGATCCATCACAGTGCAAATGCTAAGTTTTTAGAGCATATTGGTTGGGATAAACTGGAAATAAGCAATGATGAGGTAGTAATTGAAACCGGAGTAGACCAAAAGAATGTATCAGGAATACCAGAAACGTGTGATGAAGGGAAGGAGTCTACTCAGGAGGAGGAAGTGAAAAGTCAGGAGGAAGTGATAAAGCAGGAGGACGTTCAGGATAGTCCACCTATAAGCCCTAAGTTACCCAGAAGGTCAACCCGTGTAACACGGCCACCTGATAGGTATCAGGCATCTGTTGCATGTAAAGTGGATAAGGTACCTGCTGCATACCAGGAGCTGACTATGTATCCAACTGAGGATAAAAAAGTAGGGGAAGCCGCAATGAACAGTGAGTTTAAGTCATTGCAGGATTTGGGAGTGCTTGACAACACTGATTTACCTTCAAGTAAATATGCAACGGGAAGCAAATGGTTTTATAAGTGTAAAACTGGAGTGAATGGGAATTATGTAAACCATTATGGATGGAAATTATGTAAACCCCGATAAGTTATGAGTTAGATGATGTTGATATAAAAGGTTCTATGTTTGATAAGGGATGCATTATGCATTGTATCTTGAAACTACATTATGTACTGTATTGTGTGTTAAAGAAAAACATAAATCATTATTGTGATGTTTATGGATTAAGAATGTGAAGTTGTCTGTAAATACATTGACAACCCAAGAGGGGAGAATGTTAGGGCTGTAACCCTAGGCTTGGCTTGGCAATGTATATAAGCTATGATTACTTTACTGTTACTTTAAATGATTCAGATATGTAAGTGGCTTGTTACCTCAAGCAGCCATAAGAGGGAGCCAGAATGGCTGTTAGATCTCTGTTTTGTTAGATACTTATCATGGATACTGTTTGATACTGATCGTGAGTTACTGAGTCTTGCTACTGTTAGCTACATTGTGTGCTAGACTGACTATTTGATAACTGAATTACTGAACCGTGTATGACTTGGACTGTTAACCGGACTCTGAATACTTCTATATTTCTACATAGTAAACTACTATATTTTTATACTATTCAGTGTCTCTGTATGCTGGTTTGTGCGTGTTCTTCCATATCACTCTCATTACGCTTCTCTACATACTCACTCTTCTAACAGGGAGCTTAATTACTTAACACGCACCATCCCCTAGAGTCAGGAACAACTAGCACATATGTGCAAGGGGAACCTTTACCTTTACGTTTAAAGGTTGGATGGAAACTAATCAAGGGGAGAAGCAACCTAGAATTAAGGAGAAATTTTCTAACAATGAGGACAATTAACCAGTGGAATAGCTTGTCTTCAGAAATTGTGGGTGCTTCATCACTGTAGGTCTTTAAGACAGCCACTTGTCTGAAATAGTATAAGTGTCAGTGTTCCAAGTAATGCACCCATAGAAAGCAGAACTCCAAGGCAGGTAGATTCCTCAAAGAACAATTTATTGGATATATCATATTGGCATAACTGGTGAAAATCCCCACAGTTTTTACCCAGTTAAAAGTGAAAGTTCCCCCTTTCCCACAAGTCATCTGTCACATTGTCCAATAGAGGTGCTGGCTGGTTGCTTGGTTACTTTCCCCTCCTCCTCCTCCTTCCAGACACCTGTTGAAACAAACTTGGTTCCCACAGGAAACTTTTTGGTTTTGGCTATAAACCCCCAGCTATCTATTTTCCTCCCCCACTCCCATCCAGTGACAACCCTTAAGCCATAAAGATGGCCTCAGCCAGGTTCGCTTCTGTAAGTGAACAATAAAGTCTCCTGCTTGAGCAAGGGGTTATAGTAGAGGACCTCCAAGGCAGTGGTGGGTTTCAAATTTTTTTGCTACCTTTTCCTGTGGGCGTGGCTAGGTGGGGGGATGTCACTCATGCCCATTTAGTCACATGGCCCCTCCACCTAGCCACACCCACAGGAAAAGGTAGGAAAATATTTAGGATTCCTCCTTATCTAACCCTGCCCTTCCTTCGCCAGTCACCCTCATTTCCCCTCTTCTAGTGACCCCAGCCCTAGCCCCACTTCCTCTACCACCACTGCCTTTTTGGTTGCTTACCTTCCACAGCAGCTGGTCCAGAAGGCAAGCTGACCAAGTTTTCGGTGGCCACCACCCAGCCACCGCTTCTGGGAAGCGGCTGGCTGGCAAAGAAGCCTCCCAGCTGCTGCCTCTGAGAGCCGCTTTGCAAATCATGCACTAAGAACATGTCGGTGATGGCAGCAGCTTTTTCACCAACTGGAGGACTTCTAAGTGGCCTGCGGCCAGCTACCGCCTCTTTGAGAGTTGGTATGCAAAGCATCGGTGCGAGTGAGTGGTGACAGGGGGACCTGTTTGGGAGTGTAGCCACCCAGCTATTGCTACTGGTTCACTGAACTGGGCAAAATTTCCACCACTGGTTCAGGCAAACCGGTAAAACCAGTTGAATAGCAACTCTGCTCCAAGGTCCCTTCCACCTGTATTCTGATTGATTGATTGGTTATACTGCCATACTGGCATGATAAACGTAGATTGTTGTAGTATATAATTTTTTTAACATTACACTGTTCTGACCCCCCTCCGTCCAGTAATGAATGCCGACACAGGCTTAGCTGTTTGCCACACTTTATTTACAGTACTATAATCTTGTTGGCTGAAAGCCCTAACACAACTCACAGGCAAGACGTTGGCAGCAAACCAGACTCCAACAGATACAGAGAAGAGCTTCTCCAGCTTGTTATGAATGGAAACACAAGGCAGATCAGACAAGGAGTTCTCCAGATTACTATGAAAGGTTGTGTCCTGCAAAAAGCCTCCTCCCAAAGTCCCTTCTTATATATGCTCTTGGGAGGGGCCAAGCCACAACCACCTGGGCTTGATTATCTCTTAGGAGCTTGTCTCCGGAGCAGCTGTTGCCTTCGTTTCTCCACCCTTCTTAATCTTGCGTCAGGGACAAACTCCCTTTGATCTTCCCCACTGCTCCATGCCTCAGGTGCCTCCTGGTGGCCAACCAGCCTCTCTCGTCCCTGCTCTGGGTCTGAACCCTGCCCAAGGTCCTCAATCTCTTCCATAGCTGACTCATAGGGTTCGTCGCTATCTGAGTCCCTCAGCAGCTCCAACGGATCCTGCTGGGCCACAACATTACACATAATGATAAATTAAAAATATGTTTGGGAAATAGCTTATCCAGTATCCCAGACAACAGGCTCTGCATTTCCATACCACCCATATTTTTATAGTTAAATTTTGCAAGTGATTTGTGAGGCAGGGCCTGAGAGGCAGAAGATAATAGTGAACTATGAGTTTTTCCATATGAGGGAAAGAGATTCCTCAGCTTCCGAGGACTTTAACTTTTCCATGCCAGAACACTCTGCAGTTCCAGCAGTTTCTCAGCCGTTCCAAAGCAAACAGTAATTGGGGATACTTTGTGGCACACTAAGCTGATGAAATTTTAGGGCTGAATGATGGAGTTCAGTGTCATACTTTTGCAGCAGGTTGAGGCTTGTGCCCCAATGCTCAATAAAAATGGGACATGAGACCACGAAGGTAAAAGAGATACAGGTTTATTGATGCATCGAGTTCAGCGTGTTCACACACCAGTCTGAACTGCCCTGGCTTTGTTCAGGACAGAAGTTATATGCCCTCCCAAGATGAGGGTGTTTACACAGGTATTCCTTTGTCAGCGAAAGAGGATTACACATTTCAAATTGGTACATACTTACAAAAACACAGTTTGTAAGATTACAGAAAAGGAAGTAAAAAATGTTATATATCAGCAGTTTGATATGCTATCTCCTATTAATGTACTTGTCGACAGTTTCCATCTTACACCATTGGTTTCCTGTGTCCATCCCTGAAGCTTCTTGCAACACTTGTTCCAGTAAGATTTGTAATACATATTATCAAAGAGAGACATTGTCTGGCAAGTTTAATAGACTGATTAAGAGGGATCATAAATTAATTGAGTAAGCTGATTAATATGCTGACATGCCTTATCTATGAATCTTTTATGGAGTTTTAGAGGCCAAAGGTTGACTGGCTAATATAGGTGTGGTTTCCGGTGGCTGCCTCATTCCCCCCTGTTGAAACTTCAACCTGATCCAGAATATAGGGTGGAGTTTCATATTCAGATTGCTCCAGGTGGAGCAACGAAACATACTCTCCCGCATTCTCACATAATGCCATGGCTTTCGTAGCTGCTTGTTGATCGACGAGGAGGGACAAACTATTGCTGATGGTTCTTACAAACAGAGGAAGGACACAAGGGAGGATGACACATCCCAAAGCAATCAGGCCAATGAGGGCTACCATGGCCTGTAGGCCAGGGAGTTTAGGGAACCAGGATCCAAAGGTGGATGTGAGATCCTATCCCTTCCAGTCCTGTCCCTCAAAGCGGGTCAATTGCCTCATTTCCGTTGTGAGTTGTTTTATGATGGTGCCTGTTTCATCAATTTGGAGACAACAATTGGAGAGGTTAAATTTTCCACATGCCCCACCCTCTTTTGCCAGAAGATAGTCTAGGGCCAATCTATTTTGATAGATGGCCATTCGTAACTTATCTGTGGCGGTAGAGAGAATGTTTAGAGATTTATCAATCCGTTCCCCAGCTAAATCCAAGACAGCTTGAAGTCGAATTATGCGATTTAGCTTATAGATCGGGGTGCGGTATCCCCACGATCCATCCTCGGCCCATGTGGCCTTGCCATAGGTACAAACAATGCGTTCAGAGTCCCAGAAAGTACTTTTCTCATATTCAGCCAATTCTTTGCATGGAAAGTTGGAGAATGCCGTATCTACTTCCCTTTTCCTTCTCTGGGAACCCATGGGGTTGTACAGGGGAACCCCCAATACCTGTCGTTTTTGAATAGGTAGGAGGAAGAAGGATGGTTTTATCCATCCTAGGATGCAGGAGCCTGACCAATCATAAGGGAGTGTTTCGTAAGCGATGTTACCACAGATCCAATTCATATTATTTGGGGCCACCCATGGGATGGAAGAGCTGTGGTTGGTATGGAGGAAGGTTAATAGAGTTTGGTTAAAATGGGGAGGTGCAGGCAGGCCCGAGGGAGATTCCCACTGTGTGTAAATGACATTCCATGTCCCCAAACAGATCAAGTGGCCCACTGGGAAGGAGCCACTCCTAGCAAAGCAATTTCGGCCTACCAAGTTGGTGGTGAGTGTCCACACTATTCTGGAGGGATCGGTCCGCTGGGTTACATTCCCACTTCTTGACAAGTTGTTATATATCTCCGGACTGGCTTCCAGGGCTTCCCATGGCCATTGCTCTCCCATGTTGGTCCCTCCACACACAAAACAATTTCTAACTGTCAGAGATTTGGCAACTTCCTCAGCCATTTCCACAAAAAGGTTTACCGCCTTTGTGCTGACGGGGAGGGGTTTTTCCAGCTCTTGAAGGTTATCGTACACTGACCAACCCAGGGATTTTACTTCCCCATCTCGTATGGTCTGGACCCTGATCATGATGTAGGTGGATCCTGACCCTTCCTGACCCCTCAATACCAATCCCATAACTAACCTGCGGGGGGTGATTCCGATCTATATAGAAAGAGACTTTGTTAGTTTCAGGGATCCTGTGGATATTGGAAAGGTAAGTGCATCCCGGATACCCACCCCCTATATAATCACATACACCCCCCCATCCTGTACAAGCCAGTCCACCACAGGGATAGAATTGATCTGGGTCCCCATTCCTCCAATCCAGACTCCTCATGCACATATACTTATGGTGGTACTTGTACGCCTCTCTCCAAGCCTCACTGCCACAGGCGGTGTAGGCCACCTTATCTATGGCCTTGCAAAAGTCGACAGTCACACTAATGGGGTGGTTCCCTTGCTTTAGAGCCACCGTTGAGGATAAGAAATAGAGAAGGGGCTGTTTTGGATCTCTTGTCAAACCTAGGCCTGCCCATACAGTAACATTGAGGCGTACCGGGGTTTCTGGCTGAAAGCAAACAAGATTGTTATGTTGTAAGCAATAAGTATACATGGTGCCATTGGCTACGCACGTTTTGGACAGAGGGATACAATCTGGCGGGGCTTGGGTGTGATACACTAAGGTTTTGGCAATCCGGTTACCTACCCTGGCCTCTGTCATGCAAGGCCTGCAATTGTCCAGGCTTGGAGCTTGGGGTAAGTAGCAGGCTACACCTTCAGAACCATTGCATCTTTTGTAGATGCGGGGATGTTGCCGACCAAAGGTGCAGTCATTGAGATCAAATTGGTAACAGGACTTGGGTGTTCCCATTTTAAATTTGAAAATGTTGTTAAAATTACCTCGGAGGCACGGTGTACACTGACTGAGCTCCTTTTGAGAGCCCTGGTCATTTTGTGGAATATTGCCTTGTACTGTCAGGTTGACTAGGTCTTGGAGGGTTAGTCCCTTCAGGGGATCTTTCCTGTTGAGTAGAGGGTTAACCTCAAGTGCCCTCTCGACCGGGTCTTCACTGGCAATTTCAACTAGGCCAAGTCCCATTTGGGGAGCCAGGGGGAGATTTGTAATTTGCAATGTCCTGGTTAGTTCCTTAGTGGCAGTTCCCGCCTGGCATTGATAGGGGCCTCCTTTTAAGAGAGTGTCTGCCTTAAGCATTAAAGTACAAGTTTTTATAGTAACATTTTTGGTGATTTTAATTCGGGGCACCCATGAGTCCCCAAGGGTTTTTCCTGCAGCCCTCCACTTTATGCCCCATCTGGTCCCTTGAACGTTTTCAAGACGACAGGTGATGGTAACGTAAGAGGTCCCTGGTACCTTCTGCCTTTCTGGGTGGATTGTGAGGGACATAGGGGAGGGAGCTCGTCTGTGCCTCGTGTGTTTTATTCCTGGAATTGGCTTGTTAGTGGGTCGTAATAAATGGCACATGATAGTTGAGTTATAATGATCATTTGAGGCCCAATTGGTAGTATTAGTGTCTACCCTACATTGCCAAAAATTAGTTCCATCATATTCGCAGGGTAAGAGGTCTGGTTCTTTGTGGCACTGGGGGAACCAAGAGTCGCTATGTAGAAACTGAAGTCCCCCTGGTCCATCAAAGAAGCAGTTCTGACATGTGGGAAAGGGGCCCGCCACCATCGTTTCGTAGATGGGTGCACGCTTCCCATTCCCCCCTGTGGGAGGGAGAACAAAGTTCGGGAATCCCATCAGGGGCTTACCCTGGCTTCCAAGGTCCTGGTTGGGAACCTCATTTCTGTTGGCAGCCATAGCCTGGTACAGATAAAAAGAGTTAATAATGATTAAGATAATCAGGAGTCCCACCAGGGCCAAGACGGCGGGCATAAGGCCCTTTCTAATGAATGCTGTTTGTTGCAGTGTCTGGGTGTTGTCCATGGTGTTCACCGAAGAGGCAGGATGAACGCAGGCGCCACGGGAGACATTGTAGGTTGCCCGTGCGAGGGTTGCCCGTGCGAGGGGTGACAGCATCTGGAGTGCCACCTGCAGGGGGAGCAGAGTCTTCGTCACCTGTCCATTGAGAGACAGCTTCCGGAGTGTCGTCGGGAGAGGTGACAGTCCGTGGGTTGTGTTGACGACGCCGTTGGAGAGTGAGTTTCAGGGGATTGTGTGGATCCGTTCTAGTCTGCCACTGAGGAGGGGCAGCCAACTTAACATGCGACCAATGGATCCATGGCTTAATCTCGGCTACCTTAACAGCAAGGGGAGAACAGATGACAACAGTATATGGTCCTCGCAATTTAGGGCCCAATGGCTCCTTCTCCCAGTCCTTAACCCAGACTTCTTGTCCTGGGTTGAAATTATGGGCCGGGGTAACAACAATATGTGGTCTGCACGAAAGTACATATTTTTGTAATTTGAGGACTATGGCATTCAGGGCCTGCAATTGCTTAAGTTTAACAGAGTCGGCTATCTGAGTGGTAGGCTGCATTTGAGGAGCAATGAGGTTGGGTTCCCGCCCATACAGAAGTTCAAAGGGCGAGAGTCCAAGATCCTTGCTTGGTGCACATCGCACCACCAGGAGAGCCATGCTTAGAGCATCAGGCCATTTGAGGTGGGCCTCTTGGCAAATTTTAGCTACCTTTTCTTTTATTGTGCAGTTTGTCCTCTCAATTTTCCCACCAGATGACGGATGGAAAGCACAATGAAGCTTCCAGGTGATGCCCAAGATGGAAGCCACCTTTTGGGTGGCCTTGTGAATAAATTCAGGGCCATTGTCTGATGAAATACGGGAGGGCAGGCCATACCGGAGGATAACCAGGCACAGTAGAGCTCTGGTTACCTCAAAGGCCTTTTTTGTCCTGGTAGGGACGCACTCAGGCCAACCCGTGTAAGTGCAGACTATGACCAGCATGGCAGTATATGGGCTGGAACGTGGCATATCAGTGAAGTCAATCATAAGGGAGTCAAATGGATAGATTCCCTTTGGCTGGTGACCCAGGGGGAGCAGGGGTCCCTGTCAGGGGTTATTAGCAGCACAAATGTGGCAATGGGCGCACACACTAGCTGATATACGGGACAGATTGTCAATATACACTTCCCTAGATAATGCTTTCTGTAGGGCGGTCTTTCCCAGATGGAGGGTTTTATGGAGTGAGGAGACTGCTTCCCAAGCTAGGTGTTGAGGAACAAAAACTCAGTCGTCTGGCAACACCCACCACTCATCCTGAAGGTTTGCTCTTAATGCTTCAGCTTGTTGTTTTTCCTGGGGGGTGTATGATGGAGGTTGTGATGGAGACGGAGTCCATAAGGTAAGGCAAGTAGTTTGCATCTGTAAGGGCCGGAAGGCCGCTGTTCGAGCGTGGCAATCGGCCATGTTGTTGCCTCGTTCAGCATCTGTGGTTCCCTTCTGGTGTCCCCTTACATGCATGATTTTCTACTTCCTTGGGAGCCCACACACTATCCAGCAGTCTCAGAATTTGCGGGCCATGCTTAATGTCCTTTCCGCCTGCTGTTATGAGTCCCCGTTCTTTGTAAAGCGCCCCATGGACTTGTACCGTGAGGAAAGCATATTTGGAATCAGTATAGATGTTAACCCTGAGGCCCCGCGATAGTTCAAGGGCCCGCATGAGGGCATGTAACTCAGCAAGTTGAGCACTCGTGCCTGGAGGGAGGGGTTGGGCTTCCCATACCTCCTCTAAGGTGACTACCGCATAGGCTGCTTTCCTTATTCCCTCATATAAAAAGCTTGTGCCATCTGTGTAGAGAGTGGCATCGGGGCGAGGGAGGGGTTCATCTTTCAAATCAGGGCAGCTGGCATAAGTCTCGGCAATGGTCTGTAAGCAATCATGGGTGGTGTGGGCATCCGGTTCCGGCAGCAGAGTGGCGGGGTTGAGCGAGTGAGACTGCACCAATTTGTTTGAGGGGTTGTGGGTGATGAGGCCCTGGTACTTAAGCATTCTGGGATTAGTGAGCCATTGATGGCCCTTCCGGTCCAACAGCCTTGAGGGCGTGTGGGGTGTAGATGTCCAATTCCTTGCCAAATGTCAACTTATTGGCTTCTTGGGTGAGGAGTGCCATGCCGGCCACCGCCTTTAGGCAGGCAGGCCATCCTTTTTCCACGGGATCTAACTGCTTCAACAAATAGGCCACAGGGTGATGCCAATTCCCAAACTTCTGGGTGAGCACCCCTATGGCCATATTATGTTTCGTATCCACAAACAAATGGAACGGCTTGTCCAAATCAGGGAGGCCCAAGCTAGGGGCCTGGGTGAGGGCCTGCTTGAGTTTCAAAAAGCTTGCTTGTTCCTCCTTTTCCCACGGCATGGGCTCCTTCTCATGTCCCCTGGTGGCTTTGTATAGGGGCTTAGCAAGGAGGGCGAAGTTGGGGATCCAGATGCGGCAAAACCCAGCTGCCCCCAGAAATCCTCTAAGTTCCTTCCTGTTCCGGGGGATGGGCAGTTGGCAAATTGCTTCCTTCCTTTCATGGCCCAGCGTTCTCTGTCCTTGTTGTATATCGTACCCCAAATATTTAACCTCCGACTGGACTAACTGAGCCTTCTTTCTAGAGGCCTTATATCCCCTCTCCTGAAGGAGGTGTAGTAAAGCAGAGGTGTTCTGATGACAATGTTCCGGGGTGTGTTCGGTAACCAACAAGTCATCCACATATTGAAGCACTACATCTGGCTGGGGGATTTGCAATGATTCCAAATCTGTGGCTAGGGCTGTGCCAAACAGAGTAGGGGAGTTCTTAAAGCCCTGTGGGAGGCGAGTCCAGGTGTACTGCTGTTTACGGCCCGTAATAGGGCTCTCCCACTCAAATGCAAAGAGGTACTGGCTTTTCTGGTGAATTGGGATAGAGAAAAAAGCGTCCTTGAGGTCAATGACTGAAAACCACTTAGCTGTTGGTGGAATTAGGCCCAGTAAAACATAAGGGTTTGGCACAATTGGGTGAATTGTGACTGTGGCTGCATTCACAGTGCGCAGATCTTGGGTCCTTCTAAAAAGGCCATCACCCTTTGGGATGGGTAAGATCTGTGTATTCCATTTAGAGTCAGTTGGGACCAGGATGTGATGGTCTAAATACAGGTCGATCACTTCCTGGATGGCAGCAACAATAGGCCGGGGATACGCCCTTTGGCGAATCCGGGTGGGTGATTTCATTGGTAGTTCCTCAGTGATGATTGGTGGATGATGGGCTGCAAACCCATGGGGGTTGTCTTCCGCCCACAATTCTGGCACTCTGAATTGCCTCCATTTTTCCCCTGGTACTTCCACAACTGCCATGATTCTCCAAGCTTCCTCCCTAGATATTTCTAGATTAACTTTGCCATACTTCACATCCATCTCCCCACTTTCATTAAAGAAGATTTGGGCACGTAATTTACAGAGTAAGTCTCGACCCAAAAGCAGAAGGGGGCACTCAGGCAGATATACAAATTGGTGAGTAAGCGAGTGTCCTCCTGTGGTACAGAGTAATGGTTCCAAAAGAGATCGTTTTTGGGTACCTCCCATAGCTCCCTGAATATTGATGGATTGGGGGGACAGGGGGCCAAGAGGTTGAGTTAGGACAGAGTGGGTGGCCCCTGTGTCCACTAAGAAGGGGACACTCTTGCCTCCAACTTTAATGCGGACCATAGGCTCTGGGAGGCTTAAAGAACCCGGTTGGCTTCAATCCCATTCTTCTCTGTCTGTCAGCGCCATCAGGGGGGTCCGGGAAAATGGGGCTCTTCCTGTACCCCGTCCTCTCATGCTTGGGCGTAGACGCGGGTCTCAGGGGGGACCTTGACGGCGGGGTCCCCTTTCAGGACCCCTATCGTCCCTCATCCTTTGGGGGCATTCTCCCTTCCAATGCCCATGTTGGTGGCAATAAGCACATTGATTACGGCCCAGGGCTCCCTCTGTTTCTCTTCCCCGCATCCTTCCTTCCCCTTGGGGCATCGTCATAATGGCGGCGGCTAGGAGCTTAGCCTTCTTCTGCATCTTAAGGTCTTTCTTCTTCTCCTCCACCACTTCCCTTTTTACAAACGTTTTTCGGGCCACCTCCACCAGCTCACTCATGGGCTTTCCTAGCGCACCTTCCAATTTTTGCAGCTTCTGGCGAATGTCCGGAGTGCTCTGGGAGATAAAGGCCATGGCAAGCATCCGAGCATTCTCAGGCAGGGTGGGGTCTATGGGTGTGTACATCTGGTATGCCTCAATAAGCCTGGCGTAAAAAGCCTCGGGGCTCTCGGTGGGTTCTTGGAGAACCAGAGAAGGTTTTGACATATTTGTAGTGGGTTTGCCTGCGACTCGGACTGCCCTTATAATTAGTTGCTGGAATTGTCGCAGGAGTGCCATCTGGTGGGGATCATATGGATCCCATTGTGGGTCCCTGGAGGGGAAGCGTGCCACCACAAAGTCAGCCAATGTTGACGTGGCGGGGACATCAGGCTTTAAAATTTGAGAAACTGCTATCCTAATTTTTTCCCTCTCCTCTGGATTGAATAAGGTGGCCAGGAGTTGTTGGAGATCCAACCAGGACGGGTTGTGGGTATCCACAATAGTTTTAATGAGGTCTGCCACTTCATTAGGTTTCTCACTAAAAGGGCCATAGTGCAATTTCCAATTTAGGAGATCCGAGGTGGAGAAAGGGACATGCTGAAGCAAGGGGGTTGTGACCACCCTTGTTGGGTCGTTTCTGTCCACCAATAACTGGTCCCCCTGTCTTAAAGGGGCCGTAAAAATAGGAGCCGATTCTTTCGCCCTAGTCCGGGCAGCTATAGGCTGATTATCAATTGAAGCCGCTGATGCCCCCTCCTTTCCTTCCAGCCCTTCACCCGACATCTGTTCTTTCTTTTCCTGTGGGGAGACTGGGCTCTTGGAGGGGGCGAGGTCCTCCGAGCCCTTGAAGGGGCTTGTTGGTGAAATCATAGGAGAGAGAGCCTGTAATCTGCCTTCATCCCAGCTAGCGGATGCCTCCTCCCCTGAGGTGGTCTGGCTGTCCTGTAACGGGGAGGGGCTACGGCTGGTTGACAGCCGCTGGGGGCCCGTGGCTCTTGGTCTGGCTCCTCTCATCGGGGGCGCCGTTGCTGGAGGGGGTGCATAAGGAGGGGGATGGGGGAGCTCTTTGGAGACACTGATGAACACTGGCGGAATCTTCCTCAGGTTTTTTAAAGGGATAGTCCGTGTCAACATAACCTTACATTGTTTTTCCTAGCATTTTCCTATCCAGGCAGGGGGTCTCCTCACCAGAAAATACCACACATCGATGTAGGGGGCTTGGTCCGGGTGTCCCAATTGGGGATGGAACACTAATTGATGGACTTTTAAAGCAATATCGGGGTTAAAAGTGGCGGGGGGGGGGGGCACCCAAAGCCAAAGGTGGGCCATTCTGACTCACAAAATTTTATAAGGTTGTGCCTACTCCACTCAATGCCAGTCCTGAGACATATATTCTGCTTTAAAATGATTTAACATACATTGGAGGGGGGTCAAGGGAGCGCTCTCGCACCCACCCATATTCTTCCCGGGGCACCAGGCAAAACAGATAACTAGACAAACAAACACACGTTCGACCCAGGGAGCCAGATAACCATGGTCACCGATGGGAACTGCGAACGTCACACACACACGCTTTTACTTTATTCCACGCACTTGCTACTGGCCCACGGTGCTGGATAACCACGGTCACCGATGGGAACTGCGAACGTCACACACACACGCTTTTTACTTTATTCCACGCACTTGCTACTGGCCCAGGGTGCCGGATAACCAAGGCCACCGTAGGGAACCGCAATAGCCTCACAGAGCACTTGTGCTTTCACAACCCTCCCAGAGGTACCTGTTCAGTAAGCGTCGGGGGATCAGGCCGCGCCTCCGGTTCGATAAAGAGTCCAGGTGGACTGGTCCGGCTCATGAATGAGTCCGGAACTACTTTGGGGTCCCACAATACTTGCCTGTCTGGGTCCCCTCGTCCTGGCCGGCCGGTGTTCTGAGCTCCTGGTCTCTGGTCCTTCTTCAGTGGTTCTTGGAGTTGTCAGCCGCTGCTGTCGGAGCCCTCGGTCTCCAGGAAGTCCCTCGGGCCCCGACACTGGGGTGGACACTCCAGAGGGTCCCAAGACCCCTCACAGTCCCGGCGGAGTCACCAGAAATGTTACAGCAGGTTGAGGCTTGTGCCCCAATGCTCAATAAAAACAGGACATGAGACCACGAAGGTAAGAGATACAGGTTTATTGATGCATTGAGTTCAGCATGTTCACACACCAAAGTCTGAACTGCCTTGGCTTTGTTCAGGACAGAAGTTATATGCCCTCCCAAGATGAGGGCGTTTACACAGGTATTCCTTTGTCAGCGAAAGAGGATTACACATTTCAAATTGGTACATACTTACAAAAATACAGTTTGTAAGATTACAGAAAAGGAAGTAAAAAAAGTTATATATCAGCAGTTTGATATGCTATCTCCTATTAATGTACTTGTTGTACGCCCTGTAAATCAACGATGTATGGACTGTGGAATTTCCTTGTAGTATACTTTTGAAGTAAGCAAAAATAAACCCGAGGCATAATCTAAGAAAAAACATTTTAATTGTAAAGAAAGTAAAAATACAAACTTACTAAGCTAATTGATTACATCTTGGCAGAGCCCCTTGTCTGCCTGGCATACAGACAAAGGAAGAAGAAAACAAGGTATGTGATGTAATGACATGCGCAGTAAATCATTTCTGATAAGAGACAGTTCATTCTGCCTTATAACTCAGAATGTAGGCACAGCTGACAAACCAAATAAACGCAGTGACAATTAAGCCCCACTGCATTAATTCTACCACCATTGGTGAATATTCAAGAATTTACTGCTGCCTTTCTACCTATTTATATACTTGCATTTGCATGCTTTTGAACTGCTAGGTTGGCAGGACCTGGAGCAAGTAATATGAGCTCCACTGTGTCATGCAGGACTTATAGTTGTGGGCTTCAGATCGTACAACCATAGAGCATACTTCCAGAGTGGCATCCGTCCTCCGTGCTTTGAAAAAAAAACCCAAGCGGCGGCCGGTGCCAGCAGCGGAGATGCCCTTCGCGCAAGCGGGGAGCGGAAAAGCTGCTGCGCAAACCCCCTCTCCAGCCATGCAGAGCCCCATTCATTCACCTAGGGGCATTCCGAAGGCACCGAGCGGCAAGAGGCGGAGGGCAGTGAACAGGCGCTCCCGCTGCTTGGTGCCTTCCAGGTACTGCTAGGTCAGTCAGCGGTGCTGTGCCCAGCTGGAAAGGGGGGTTGCTGGGTGGCTGCTCGCGAGCTTGGTCACCTCATGGCTGCTGTGTTGCTGCTGTGACAGCACAACACAGCCATTCAACCCTGAGGCTGTGTCCGGCTCTTCGGGAACCCAGTCGCAAGGGAGCAGCCGCACGGCACCCCCAAAATAATAAGCCCTCCCCTTTAATAAGCCCAAGGCCATATTTCGTGGGTCAAAAAAATATAAGACTTTGGGGGAAACACGGTATCTATCTATCTCAAACAAGACTTTGATTTTAAGTTGTGTTGTTGGAAACATTTACATCACTGCAAAAAGTTTTGAGATGAAACTGCTGAAATTTTCTGGAAACTATTTACAAGTGTTGAAATAGGTCTAGCACACCAAATTACCTTAAAGAAATCACATTTTCTAGGTTTACTAGTAAGAATGAAAAATAAAATGGAATGAGTGAACTAATTTTGTTGCAGAAATGAGACCAAACCAGCTCTTTGTCAAAGGGAAAGGTTTATTGCGCAAGGTTCAGCAGCGATAGCTCAAGCAGAATCTGAACCCCGAAGGGCAGTTGGTTACAGAGTTTTATACTTTATCAAGCAGAATATTGATCCTTCTCCTAAATACACATTCTTTCTGTGTCATGTATGCCTTGTACACATTAACCCTAGTGACAGGATATCTTGATTGCCTTATGAGGATAGAATAATACCAATTTCCTAGCTAGACCTAGTCAGGTAGATAAAGTATTTAATCCCCTGTGGAATGGATAAGGCTCATGGCATTCTTGTCCAGCTTAACTTTACATCTTATGTTAACCCTTTACTTTATCCCCCCCCCCCCCTTTGAAACTCTTCTGACTTTTCCAGAGGAGTTTCACAATCACCCACGCTTGTTAGTTTTTCATATTCCCATATTGCCATTACCTGGGCTACTGCTTCCCTTTTTGCTAATAACGACAGGCTGTTAGATATGGTTCACACAAAAATGGGAAGGACACATGGAAGAATAACACAGCCAGTGGCAATTAGACCTATAAGGGCAACTATGGCTTGCAAACCGGGTAATTTTGGGAACCACCCACTAAAGATGTCTTTGAAATTAAATCCACTCCATTTCTGATCAGCATTATGGGTAAGTTGTCTCATTTCCGTAGTTAATTGTTTAATAACTTTCCCTGTTTCATCAACCTGTAAACAACAGTTAGAGAGATTAAACTTTCCACACACACCTCCCATCCTGCACATTGCAGCGAACCTGCACAAGGTAACCATGTCGTATGTCTGGCTGTAATCCAGGTGGTGTCAGTTTTACACATATACTTATGGTTGTGTTTGTATGCATCCTTCCGGGAGTCGGACCCACATCCCACTCTACCTGTTTTGCCTGGTTCGTCTATGGCCATGCAAGCATCGAACTCCAATACTATCCTTTCCTTTCCTTGTTTAAGGACAGCAGTGTGATTTACATATGGATACAGACCCTCTATTTTTCCATCATAGATTTGCCTAAACCCGGTGTATAAAGTAACGTTTAGCCTTTCCGGGGTTTCACGTTTATAGCAAGTTTCCTTACCCCCTATAGTACATAACGTATACATGGTTCCATTTCTCTGGCAAGTTTTTCCCATTGGTTTACAATCTCTTGGGGCTTGGGTGTGATAGACTAAAGTGGTTACTGTAGCGGGACCTTGTTTTGCCTGGGTGATACATTGTTGGCAATTGTCAGATCCTCGTTTGGGCGGTTCTGCTGTTATGGCTTCTCGGCGCCTACGTTTTCCAGGAGTGCCTTGATACCCAGCGGGGGCTACTAAGGAATGTTGTTTCTGGACCTTAAACAACCCCGCCTAACCCCTCTTCAACTGGAAAGGGCTAATTATCCGCCCGATTACAACGGAAGGGGGTTGGTCACAATCCAAGGCCACTAGGGGCAGACCAGAGGACGTCAGAAGGTGATTACATAACCCAACTCTGAATAACCTTCCTATATGTTTGCACACTTTTGAGTTCCCGGGCCCAATTTTCATGCACATTATGGACACATGCAAATCGAATCCTCTGGGGTCATCACATGGCTGGGGCCATCTCTCTTCCCAATATGCTGGGTCTAACCTAAGTACTTTAGTGGACCAGAGGAATGCCGTTGATATAGTTTACTTGGACTTCAGTAAGGCTTTTGATAAGGTAGACCATAACCTACTACTAGATAAAGTAGAAGAATGTGGGTTAGACAGCATCACCACCAGATGGATTGGTAACTGGCTGACCAACCGCACTCAACGTGTAGTTCTCAATGGAACTGCATCTACATGGAGGGAAGTATGCAGTGGAGTACCCCAAGGCTCTGTTTTAGGCCCAGTACTCTTCAACATCTTCATCAATGATTTGGATGAGGGAATAAATGGGGAACTCATCAAATTTGCAGATGATACCAAGCTGGCAGGAATAGCCAACACTCCAGAAGATAGGCTTAAGATACAGAAGGATCTTGACAAACTTGAACATTGGGCACTATCTAATAAAATGAAATTCAATGGTGAAAAGAGTAAGGTTCTACATTTAGGCAACAAAAACGGAATGCACAGGTACAGTATAGGTGATACCTTACTCAGTAGTAGTAACTGTGAAAGGGATCTTGGAGTCCTAGTGGACAACCATTTAAATATGAGCCAGCAGTGTGCAGCAGTGTGCAGCAGCTGCCAAAAAAGCCAACACAGTTCTAGGCTGCATCAACAGAGGGATAGAATCAAGATCACGTGAAGTGTTAATACCACTTTATAATGCCTTGGTAAGGCCACACTTGGAATACTGCATTCAGTTCTGGTCGCCACGATGTAAAAAAGATGTGGAGACTCTAGAAAGAGTGCAGAGAAGAGCAACAAAGATGATTAGGGGACTGGAGACTAAAACATATGAAGAACGGTTGCAGGAACTGGGTATGTTTAGCTTAAGAGAAAGAAGGACTAGGGGAGACATGATAGCAGTGTTCCAATATCTCAGGGGTTGCCACAAAGAAGAGGGAGTCAAACTATTCTCCAAGGCACCTGAGGGTAGAACAAGAAGCAATGGGTGGAAACTAATCAAGGAGAGAAGCAACTTAGAACTGAGGAGAAATTTCCTGACAGTTAGAACAATTAATCAGTGGAACAGCTTGCCTCCAGAAGTTGTGAATGCCCCAACACTGGAAGTCTTTAAGAAGATGTTGGATAGCTATTTGTCTGAAACGGTATAGGGTTTCCTGCCTAGGCAGGGGGTTGGACTAGAAGACCTCCAAGGTCCCTTCCAACTCTACTATTGTATTGTATTGTATTGTACTTTGTTAGTTTCACTGTCCACCCTCCCTATTGGTTCACCGAGAGCAATTCTATGGCTAGAATTCCATTCCCCTAAGTTTTCAATATACACGTCACCATATCCCAACTGTAGTTTACATTCTAATACCATAATTAATAATATAAATCTTGGCTCCATTCTTCAGCCATGCGTAAAGGATCAGCTTCTGCAGTGATCCCGCATGGCATCTTCTACACTGTGCGCAGGGAACCTATTGCCGGTAAGGTTCAGCGGAGTGTCTTTTCAGGCGCAAACAAGAAAATCTACTACAGTTTTTTCTTCTTCTTTTCTACTGCTACTGAAAGGCAAAGTCACTTGCGCTTAAGCCAAGGGTTTATCAGTGG
The DNA here is from genome assembly GCF_964273705.1 of Natrix helvetica. Classification (NCBI taxonomy): domain Eukaryota; kingdom Metazoa; phylum Chordata; class Lepidosauria; order Squamata; family Natricidae; genus Natrix; species Natrix helvetica. Next base: position 46,621,491 of record NC_138555.1, read on the forward strand.
ATTGTGCTTCCCACTGGACTGGGTCACTTTGAGCTGCTCCTTCAATCTGGTCCAATGGATCCACGATTTGGATTCCAGAGTTTTTACTGCCAAGGGAGAACACATGACTACAGTATATGGCCCTTTCCATTTAGCTTTTAGAGGTTCATGTTTCCAATGCTTTACCCATACTCTGTCCCCTGGCTTAAAGGGATGGCATTTGGTAGCAAGTAAAGGTGGTGTTTGTTCGCCTACATATTTCTTTATGACCTCTAGTTGCATATTCAACCCCTGCAATTGTTTGATTAATTCCCTATTACCTATTCCCCCTTTATGGGATAATTCCGGCATATATAGGAACTGGTGTTTCAGAACAGTATTCCCTAATTGACATATCATGGGCTTAAGAATTGGTCTCCCTAAAAACCCTTCCTGAGACCCCTTGGATTTGAATTTGTCTGCCCGTTGGTGGTGCAATTGGCTTATTCACCACCGAACGGCTAGCCCCTGTATCTAAAAGGAAGGTTGTTTCTGTATTCCCCACCTGTATCTTAACCAAGGGCTCAGGGGGTGGGTCCTCTGAGCCCTGTCCCCTTTAGTCAGACTAATTCATCTCTGCTAATCCTATCATCTCTCCTGCCTCCTGCGGTAGCATTCCTCTTCTGTCTGTCTCATATCATCCCCTTCCTCTGAATCCACATCCTCTAAATCCTTGTCCCCTAGAGCCAGGGGGAGGCAATGCCCTGCCTCTTCCCCTGAACGTCCCGCGATTCCGGGATCCCAAACGCCGTGGGCATTCCCGTTGTCAATGTCCCGCTTCTTTACAGGGAGCACATTGATTGGATCCGAGTGTGACACCTCCTATGGCTGCCGCTAAAAGTTCTGCTTTTTTTTATTTTTATGGAAAGGCATTGAGAGAGACAGCAGAAGGATTCCTTCAGTGGCTCCCAGAGAGCTTTCAACCATGAAGGTCTAGCAACCAGGGCACAATTTCTGGAAAGAAATTTACAGTATCCAATTTTCCATGCCAATTAGTATCAGATATCACTTTCTGTGAGCTTCCAGACAGGTTTCAAGCAAACAGAAGTTCCAAAATTCCTCACAGCCATGCTTTTCCTTTAAGTTACAGGCTGCCCATTTCGAAGGGATGGTTCTTGAACCTGCCCTAGCTCTTATTTTAGTGAGGCCAAATTGAGTTTAGCTAGTGTGCAATCCAGGCTATTTAGTTTTTTTTTAAAATTACACACAATGAGCACCACCAGTGCAACATATCCTGCTTTACTGGGCAACTGGGAAGCATCATTTTTTTTTGAGTCACAGTCAGGTTCTCTCTCTCTCTCTCTCTCTCTTTCTCTCTTTCTCTCTCTCTCTCTCCCCAGAAATCTAAGGTGTTCAGAACTTCCTGTGCTAGCTATTCTCAAATACAATTCTTACATGAATACATTAAACTGATTACAATATAAATGAGACAAGAAAGAAAACCTTACAATGAGTTTCTGTGAAGGAAGCAAAGAAAGAAAACTTTACAATCAATTTCCACCCTCCCCAATAGTCTTTACAGCTGTCTTCTGGGGATAGAAGAGAGTCTTTTGGTCTTTCTTGTCCATTTTAGGGTTCTTTCTTTCATGTCTGCTGGATGGCATTAGGCTTGGCTTGCTGGTAAGTGGTCAGTCAGGCTCGGTAGAGTCTGTCCCAGGCTTGGCTAAGTTTTTTCCTCATGTCAGGTTTTGTCAGGCGGCAATCACCAGCAGCCAATTTGAGAGTTATGGTTTGAGCTAGCAGTCCTTTGTTTCTGAAGTAAAAAAGGAGAGGCCAAGAATACAGTTCTTTACATACATATCTTTAGTCTCATGTTGTGGAATCTCACCTATTCTGTCCAAGTATGGAAATCCAAACATTATTTCAGAAGGCAGACGATGTGAATTTCATGGAACATGACATTCCCACTGCCTCTATGATTGAAACACTTTTGCAGTAAGATGAGTAAATTTCCAAAAGGGACAACAACTTGTGTTGCAAACAAACAAACAAACAAAATATCATATGGTAGAGCACCTTGACTCATAAGCATTTAAAAATGCACTCAAGCGTAAAAAAGGGAGGGAAGAAGAACAGCTTTTTTAAAAAATTGCAATTAAAAAAAGAGGTACTTTGAGTCAACACTCCAAAATATCAGATTCCATTCAGATGGGAACAAATTCTCATTAAGTATGTTAAAACATTTACAAATGTAAGCAAAATATCTCAAAATCATTTCTTTTTATAGGTTTAATTAAACATTTTAAACCTCAAAAATTTCCAGAAGAAAAAAAATCAAAATTGTATTCAGAGCAGACAAGGAGCTGTAACTGCGTAACTTTTATATGCATATGAAAAGATCACAACAGTGAGAGGTAAAGGTGCAGGAGCAGGTCACCCATTTACTCCAAATTTCTCAGAAGAGAGAGAAAAAAGTGGTTAAAGTGAGCAGAAAAACCTGCAGCCACCTTTAATGACCCAAAAGGAAGGAGGGAAAGAAGGGGGGGGGATGCAGAGAGACATTCACAGGTATCACTGGGGGCATCTCATACACACACTCATGGTAAAAATGAGCAGACACTCACACTCTCCCCCCTTCCTGCTTCCCTCCAAAGAATGACCCAGAAGGAAGAGGGAGAGGGGGAAGATTCACACAGACAATCACAGGTCTCTGGATCCCTTCACTTATCACTCTGAGGCATCGGGGACACATACTCACATTCATACTGCAATCAGATCTTCATGCTTGCTCATGCCAACCAATCTTAATAAGTATTTCAGCTTTTTTCACAAGCCACCAAGCTTCATTTTCTTTTATTAGAGGATCTCACCCTCCCTTCAGGTTTGGAAAAAAAAACACACATGCATACACACACATACCATTAAACAACCTTGTAACTTACTGTTTCTTTATATGAAAGGGAATCAAACTACATTCATACCAACTTTTACCATCAACATACTCACATTTGCACTGCAATCATTAATTTCACATACAAAAATCCCATTTCATTCTTTCTTCATGCAAAGCAGTTATTACAATTATTTCAGGGAGCTGTACATGAGCCAATGAGCTCCATTTTCTATTATTAAAGGATCTCAACTTCCCTCCAGGTCTGGAAATGATTACACACACACACATACTTGCACAAATAACATGAAACAACACTTTCAGGCCTGGGGGAGGTCCTGTCCCTTTAAATCTTCAATTTTCTTTTATTGGGAAACGTGGCTCATTCTCCGAGCATGGGAAAACTCAGAGAGCAGTTTAAATCCTAACTACACTCCCCTTCCCCTTGACTCAGTTTTCTGGGCCCAACAAACTGAGCAAAGGCAATTTCTACCAGTTTACTCTTTTCTTTCTTTGAACAATTTAAATTTCTTGTCTTTTTGGATTGGAGACATTTTAGTTACAATTACCTTGAGGGTGCACAAAGACTTAGACAAACATTTTCACAAGGACAAGGAGAAAATAAAAGGGGGGGGGGGAAGAGAACTCTCAGGTTTACACGTCCTAGCACAAATCTGTTAAATCAGGGAAGGCACAAATCTTAACAAACAAACCACGTGGTTGCATAGAAGACAGAGAAAGAGACAGACAAGAGAAAAAAAGAAACTCCACCATTTTCCCTTTTCTTTTAAGTACCTTTTTAGCCAAATTAGTTTTTCCTGTATCATCTTTCAGCAAAGCCCATTTCTCTACATATCTGTTTTGCTTTCCTTTTTTTCATTCCGGCCAGGACGGGCATCTGCATGGCCGCCCGTGAGCTACCGCTTCCCATGATCCCGCTCAGATGTGGGGCTTACTTCGTGCTAGCCGGGCTTGCAGCTTCATATTCCCCACTTCAAATTTGCGTCCTTAGAGGATCTTTTTGCGCCCTTTTAAAATTCTTCAACATACACTGGAGAGGTGTCCTTGGGACACTCCCTCCCCCACCCATGTTCTAAAAACTCTACCACTGACCTGCGGTGCCGGACACTCGACGGTCACTCAACAAGAACTGCAGTGTTTTAACCTCCCGCACAACCTAACACGGACTTCTTTAGGATCGACGTCCCGAGTCCAGGGCGGTGATCAGGCACCCTCTTCTACTCTCAAGCGGAGTAGGTACACAACACTATATTATACTTGCCTGCCGGCAGGTTTTCCTCACCCTCTCGTCCTGGCCAGGATTCGTTCAGATTCTCTCCTTTCCTTTCACACAAAGGGTCCTTGGACTGACTGGAGGTGCCCTCAGTGGCAGAAGGTGTCCTTTCCCCGTTCCTCCAAAGCAAAAGAGCCTCGTGGCGCCTGAGGTACCCGGGGCATGGATTCCATCACCGGCGCGGGGTCCTAGTTGTCCGGAGCGAAGGATTGCCTGGCAGTCCCTTCGTGTGTCACCAGAAATGTTGCAGAAATGAGACCAAACCAGCTCTTTGTCGAAGGGAAAGGTTTATTGTGCAAGGTTCAGCAGCAATAGCTCAAGCAGAATCTGAACACCGAAGGGCAGTTGGTTACAGAGTTTTATACTTTATCAGGCAGGATATTGATCCTTCTCCTAAATACACATTCTTCCTGTGTCACGTATGCCTTGTACACATTAACCCTAGTGACAGGATATCTTGATTGCCTTATGAGGATAGAATAATACCAATTTCCTAGCTAGACCTAGTCAGGTAGATAAGGTATTTAATCCCCTGTGGAATGGATAAGGCTCGTGGCATTCTTGTCCAGCTTAACTTTACATCTTATGTTAACCCTTTACTTTAATTTAAGTTGCATTGTCTTTAATCAACTTATTGAAAATGTTGTTGTTGTTGTTGTTATTATTATTATTATTATTATTATTATTATTATTATTATTATTATTATTATTATTATTATTTACTTTATTCATTAAACATGAAACTCAGCCAATTGAACATTCAAAAATGCATCACAAATACCAGTGACTGGTGCTAATGGTTGATACGGTTTGCTGCCAGCATCCTAGGTATTAACCAAGTACCTTCTTAAAATATAAGATGTTCCGAGCAGCGCAGTTTTTTGCAGTTCCACTGGTGTTATTGCAGGAAGCTGCAATTTGTTGATGTATCATATAAAATTCTTGGACATGGTGCCAAGTGCCCCAATGACAATGGGTATCACTGTTACATGCTTCATCCATAGCCGTGTAGTTTCTTTTTTTTTAGCAGATTTTTTAAATTATTGTTTCCCTTCTATAACATCTTACAGTCATTATATCAACATTATTATGTCATCATACTTGTACATGTATATAATATTTCACTTCTATATTTACACACCTTTATACACAGTTCTATATATATTTATATATATTGTTTTTTGGCTTAATTAATTTTATTCTTGTTTTGCAGCCATTTGTACCAATTGTTCCAATTTCATAATATTCCAACTCTTCTTTAACTTTTAATTTCAGTGTTAATTTGTCCATCTCTGCACAATCCAATTTTTTTGTATCACTAATTCGTCCAAGGGGGTATTATTTTGTTTCCAGCATTGGGCAAATGCTATTCTAGCTGTGGTTACCAGATGTGTTAATATGTACTTAATTTTCTTTGTATATTTCCCTTTGATTATTCCCAGCAGAAAGATTTCGGGTTTGTATTTTATCTGTTCTCCTGTAATTTCTTGCTCCCATTTCCAAATTTTTGTCCAATATTTTTGTGTTTCCAGGCAGGTCCACCATATGTGATAAAAAGTCCCTTTTACTTTTTTATACTTCCAGCAGGTCGGATTCATGTTTGGGTACATTTTAGCCAATCTTGTTGGTGGTAAATGCCAACGATAGAACATTTTGTAAATATTTTCTTTAAATGCTGCTGATCGTGTTAGTTTATAATTTGTGTTCCAAATTCTTTCCCAATCCACTAGATCTATGTTGTAACCAAAGTTTTTGGCCCATGCTATCATGCAACCTTTAACTTTTTCTTCTTTGAATGTTACTTCTAATAAATATTTGTAAATTTTCGTTATGAATTTATTTTCCAGGTCAATTAAAATTTTATCTATTTGTTGTAATTCTGTGTATATTCCATATTCTTTTGCATCTTTTTTGTATCTCAGTTGCAGTTGGAGATATGGCCACCAATCTATATTTATATTTTGCTCCTTTAATTCTTGATTTGTTTTCAAATTCCCTTGGCTGTCTAAAATTTCACTTTATCTAACCATTTTCGATAGATCTAGTGTATTGGGATGTGTCATGGCTTCCATAGTGGAAAGCCATGTCCGTATATAGTAAGTGAGCACCTGTCTACCCTAGATGAGTTCAAATCACCAGGACCGGATAGATTACACCCCAGAGTTCTGAAGGAACTGACAGACGAGATCTCAGAACCACTGAACTATATATTTCAGAGATCCTGGAGCACCGGGGAACTACCAGAGGACTGGAAAAGAGCTTACGTGGTTCCCATCTTCAAAAAAGGGAAAAAAACAGTTCCAGTTCCATAACTACAGACCTATCAGCCTGACCTCAATACCATGAAAGATTCTGGAAAAGATAATCAAGCAACGAATTAGCGAACACCTAGAAGCAAACAAAGTATTAGCCAAAAGCCAACATGGGTTTGTCAAAAACAGATCATGCCAGACTAATTGCATTCTTTGACAAAGTGACAACATTAGTGGACCAGAGGAATGCCGTCAATATAGTTTACTTGGACTTCAGTAAGGCATTTGATAAGGTAGACCATAACCTACTACTAGATAAAGTAGAAGAATGTGGGTTGGACAGCATCACCACCAGATGGATTCGTAACTGGCTGACCAACCGCACTCAACGTGTAGTGCTCAATGGAACTGCATCTACAAGGAGGGAGGTATGCAGTGGAGTACCCCAAGGCTCTGTTTTGGGCCCAGTACTCTTCAACATTTTCATCAATGATTTGGATGAGGAAATAAATGGGGAACTCATCAAATTTGCAGATGACACCAAGCTGGCAGGAATAGCCAACACTCCAGAAGATAGACTAAAGATACAGAAGGATCTTGACAAACTTGAATATTGGGAACTATCTAATAAAATGAAATTCAATGGTGAAAAGACTAAGGTTCTACATTTAGGCAACAAAAACGAAATGTACAGGTACAGTATAGGTGGTACCTTGCTCAACAGTAGTAACTGTGAAAGGGATCTTGGAGTCCTAGTGGGCAACCATTTAAATATGAGCCAGCAGTGTGCAGCAGCTGCCAAAAAAGCCAACACAGTTCTAGGCTGCATCAACAGAGGGATAGAATCAAGATCACGTGAAGTGTTAATACCACTTTATAATGCCTTGGTAAGGCCACACTTGGAATACTGCATTCAGTTTTGGTCACCACGATGTAGAAAAGATGTGGAGACTCTAGAAAGAGTGCAGAGAAGAGCAACAAAGATGATTAGGGGACCTGAGACTAAAATATATGAAGAATATGAGGAACTGGGTATGTCTAGTTTAATAGAAAGAAGGACTAGGGGAGACATGATAGCAGTGTTCCAATATCTCAGGGGTTGCCACAAAGAAGAGGGAGTCAAACTATTTTCCAAGGCACTTGAGGGTAGAACAAGAAACAATGGGTGGAAACTAGTCAAGGAGAGAAGCAACTTAGAACTGAGGAGAAACTTCCTGACAGTTAGAACAATTAATCAGTGGAACAGCTTGCCTCCAGAAGTTGTGAATGCCCCAACACTGGAAGTCTTTAAGAAGATATTGGATAGCCATTTGTCTGAAACGGTATAGGGGGTTGGACTAGAAGACCTCCAAGGTCCCTTCCAACTCTGCTATTGTATTGTATTGTATTTTCATGTAATGTTTTTCTCTAATTTTATTCCAGACCCGTATCAGTGCATTTCTTTCTTTTTTTCCCCCCCAAAAAATTATTGGTTTTTACACATATATGGGGAAAGGTAAATGGGCATACAAAAATTTTTTGGCAGCTCCCACAGTGGTGTTAGTAACCCATCCAGCACTCACAGTTTTAACAATCTTAAAAACAAAATACAAAAGATAAGCAGAAAACAAGATCTTATTCTGTAATGTTAACCATGTGTTCATTCATTTTCCTTTGTCACTTTCTAAAATATCACCAATTGCTATTTATTTCAAAAAAAAATTATTTTTGCGATCTGAGCCTTTTCGATATTGCTTCTTCCTCCCTGCCCCCAGAGGAGCCTTCAGCCCCCCCTCCTTCTTATCCTGCACCATGCTGCCCCTCCCACCACCTTCACTATGTTCGTACTCTAGGAGGAGAGAATTTTTTTTAATGAAGGCTTCCGCCTCCTGTACTGTATTGATTCTAATCCTATTTCCCTCCCAAAATATCAACATTCCTTCTGGCAATAACCATTTAAACCAGACTCCTTTATTATATAATTTCTTTGCTAAGGAGGAATATTTTCTCCTTCTCTCTCTTATCTTTTTTGGAATCTGCTTAAGAATGGTAATTTCTTTATCTTCATATTTCAATGGTCTCTCCCTTTGGGTCTCAAGTACCTCATCCCTTGTGGTCCTCCTGAGAAATTTAACATGTACCTCCCTTGGAACATTATGACTTCTAGCATATGCTGAATTTATCCTATAGACTAGATCCATATCCCACCACAGTTGATTTTTGTCTCTCTTAATATAATCTGCTAATATTGTACTCATAATATCCTTAAGGTCTTCATTTTCTGTCTCTGGTAGGTTCTGGAATCTAAGAAAAAAGGACATTCTTTCAAATTCTATTTTTGCCAGAAAGTTTTCCAAGTCTGCATTTCCCTTCCGGATTGTTTTAATTTCTTCCCGCAGTCCAGTCGCTCCCTCCTCTAACACCGAAATCTTTTGTTTATTTTCTGCAATATGATTTTTAACATCTCTGAGTTCTTCTTTGAGTTCTGTCATTTCTTTTTTCAAGTCATTCTGCCCCCTCATCAGTTCTTGGAACATTTGAGTAACAGATAGTTCTTTTGATCCCCCCCACCCCCTCCTGCTGTAATAATGATGTAATCTTTGTCTGTTGCATACTGGGGCTGGAGGAGGCAGATGTGGGGGCTGAGAATGACTTGCCCGTCGGTATTTTCTTCGGCCCCATTTGTTTAGAGTGCAGAGATATCAGTCTTTTTCCAAGTTAATGGCGTCTGAGGATTGCGCAGCTGTGCCGGTCTCCAAAATACAAAACAAAGCCGAAAGTGGCCATTTACACTTCATAGTTCCGAGGCACCAAGGCAAACAAATGTAAAGTATCTAATCAACAAAGTTCAGTAGAACCACCTTTCGGGAAGGAGTCTCGGTTTCCCTCGGTGAGAATAATAAGGCAGAAGGTGATTTCAAAGGGCAGACTTCATTTATGATTAGATCAAACAAAGAAGGGCGGGCGCCATCTTAGCTCCTCTTTCCACAGGGAGAAAGAAAACAGAAATCACCATCCAGGTTTTTAAAGAAAAAAGGCTCCACAGTCATTCCTAGCGATCGTGATAAAGATCTTTCACCATTGGCTAGCTCAAGTGACGACTCAACCTTTGTTGTCTCTCTTGTAAGGGAGATCGTTCAAATGCCGCTAATTCCGAGGAGGGGTTAGAAGAAAGAAACACCCCCCTCTAATCTCCATTCAAATAGGATGAACACAAAACTTACAAAGGTCTGCTGCTTTTCCTTTGATCAATCAGAGGGTTCAGGATGGTTCCCCTAACACCAGGATCCTGCCGCACTTCTCCAAATGTATTCTTTCCTCTGGATCCATTCGGCAAAGAGGCGGGCAGCACAATGCTGTCCCGCACCCCCCCCCTCCGTTCCCCGGCCCCTAGGCGAAGCTGAAAAGCACCCCCGCCGGCTGCCGCCTTTCGGGGGGCTTCAGCAAGCCGCCCTTCAGCAGGGAAACCCCTTCAGGGCCCCCTGTGCTCCTTACGGAGCCAGCCGGGGAGACAAGCGGCAGAGAACACGTCCGTCGCCTTCAGGAACCGGAAGTGAACTCATCAGTGCATTTCTAATATAGTGTCTGTGAAAGTATTTTTGTTTCTTTTTACCCTCTTCCCATAGGAAAAAATGCCATCCCGTTTGCAAATCGTGGCCCTCTAATGTTAGTATTCTTTTATTTTTTAAATTTATCCAATCCCTGATCCATGTTAGTGCTGCTGCTTTGTAATAAAGCTCCCAGTCAGGGAATCCCATACCACCTCTGCTTCTGTCATCCTGTAGAGCTTTCAACTTTATCCTGGCTTTCTTCCCTTGCCATATAAATATTAATATAATCTTATTCAATTCAGTTAAAAAAAAAATTCCAATTTTATGGGGATTGTTTGAAATAAGTATAATAGTCTCGGTAGTACATTCATTTTTATTGCTGCTATTTTCTCTAATAATGATAGTTGTAGTTTCCCCCCTAATTCTAGATCTTTTTTTATTTGTTGCACTAATTTTGTATAATTATTTTCTTTTATAGTTGAGCACTTTGCAGTTAGCCATATTCCAAGATATTTAACTTTCTTTGTTACTTGCAGTCCTATTATTCTTCCGAATTCTTTATTTTGTTCTTCTTTCAAATTTTTAGTTATCATTTTAGTCTTTTCTCTATTAATCTTTAACCCTGCTACATCTCCATATTTTCCTAATTCTCGCATTAAGCTATTTCCTGTTTCTAGCGGGTCTTCTATAATGAATACCAAATCATCTGCAAAGGCCTGAATTTTATAGTCCTCTTTTTTAATTTTAGTTCCTCTTATCTCTGAATTTTGTCTAATTCTTATTAAAAGACTTACAAGTGTCAGGATAAAGAGCAGAGTTGATAGTGGGCAACCCTGCCTTACTCCTTTCATTATTTTAAAGGTCTCTGTACTTTCCCCATTTAATAATATATTTGCCCTTTGGGTGGAGTATATTGTTTCTATTAATCTTTCAAATTGGTCCCCTAATTTCATATTCTTAATTTGCTGTGTCATGAAGTCCCAATTTGAATTGTCAAATGCCTTCTGTGCATCCAGAAAGACAAGTGCCACTTGTTTCTCTGGATGCGCCTCATAGTACTCTAAAATATTTGCTATTATCCTAGTGTTATTCCTGATTTGTCTTGTTGGGAGAAATCCATTTTGGTCTGGATGTATATAGTGATTTAATAGTTTTTTCAATCTCTCCGCTATTATTGTTGTGAATATTTTATAGTTGGCATTTAACAACGAGATTGGCCTATAGTTTTGAATCTGTTTTTTATCTGCACCTTCTTTAAATATTAATGTAATATGTGCTTCCCTCCATGAATCTGGTATTTTTGCTTTCATCAGTGCCTCATTGTACATCTCCAACATCAAGGGTTCTATCAATTTGTTCAATTCATCTATTATTTTGTACCATTCTGCTGGGAATCCATCTGGGCCTGGTGTTTTATTATTTTTCTGTTTCTGAATTGCCTGTCAATTCTATTTTCGTAATTTTTTTTGACAACATTTCTTTCATATCTTCTGTTATTGACGGGGTTTCTTCTCCATTTAGATATTCTTTTATTTGTTTTCCATCTACTTGTTCCCCTTTATACAGATTCTCAAAGTACTTGTATGCAATCTTTTTCTTCCCTTCCATTGTATGTTGTAGTTCACCAGTTTCCTTTTGAAGTTGATATATTAATTTTTTTTCTGTTTCTTTTCTCAATCTATATGACAGCTGTTAGATTGGGTAATGAAAGGCACAAAAGGCTAGCGATAACAACAGCTCTTTATTGATATAAGGCAGGCATCCACTGAATGCATGGTCGGACAGCTCCCTTTTTAAAGGGGAGCTGACCAGCGCTCCAGCCAATCAGGGGCCTCTCTGTTCCCGCCGGAAAAAAGAGGACCTGAGTGGAAACTATTTTCTTGCTGCAACCCTGGGGGGGGGGGGGGGGAGTATCTAACAACAGCCACCTCCCCGGTTTATTTGCTTGCTCAAAGAAGTTTTGTTTTGTTAGTTTTAGGCCCTTTACCATTCTTCCTGGTCTAATATATTTAATTTATGTTTTGCTAACATCCAATCCTTTCTCATTTTGTCACTTTGTGGCTTATTTTGTAATTCTATTTCTAAATTTTTAATTTCCTCCTCAAATATCTTCTGTTGTGCCCATTTTTCTTTGTTTCTTTTTGCTGAATATGCTATAATAATTCCACAGGAATACGCTTTCATGGTGTCCCATAAATTTTGTATAGATGTCTGTTCTTTTGTGTTTTCCTTAAGGAATAACTTAAATTCGTTTCTACATTTTTGAATAAATTCTTTTTCTTTTAATATTTGCAAATTTAACATCCATCTTCGTCTAGTTTTTTTTTCCCCTTTCCAAATTATTTTAATGGGGTTGTGATCCACCCACGTATTTGGTAATATTTCAATTGTATGTATTTCTGCCCTAATTTCCCCATTCATCCATGCCATATCAATCCGTGACAAGGATTGGTGTGGATTGGAATAAAAAGTAAATTGTTTTTTTTCTGGTTCTATTTTTCTCCAAATATCAATATTAAGTTTAGCTCCTCCATCATCTCAAAACAGGATGTTGGTAATACTTTTTTTATTATTTTTAGTTTTTTTGTCACTTACGTAATCTTTTTTACTGTCTACTATGGCATTGTAATCTCCTATTATACGGATATTCCTCACTCCAATTTCTCTAATTTTTTCATCTAATTTTTTATAAGCGTCCTTCTGATTTTTATTTGGGGCGTATATTGCTACCAGTAGCATTGATTTTTGATTTATCCATATCTCTATCATTAATATTCTTCCCTTTGGGTCTGCATAAATTAAATTTGTCTTTATCCCATCTTTAACATAAATCGCTATCCCTTTTCTCTTTTCTTCTGCTGATGCTGCATACAATTTTCCTAATTTAGGACATTCCCGGTATTTTATATCTTGTTTTTTAATGTGTGTTTCCTGTAAGCATATTATATCTGCCTTTTGTTTTGTTAATTTTGCCCAGATACGCTTTATTTTTGTTGGCGAATTTAAACCATTAATATTTACTGACAATAATTGAATTTCTTCTTCCATCCTCCTAATTCTCTACCTGTCTTTGTTTTTTATTAACTCTAGTTTCTTTTTCGGCTCCTTGTTTTTGGTCTCACTTCCTCCTCTCTCTGTTGTTCTTCCTCCTCCCTACTACTTTCTCCCTGTTCTCCTTCTGTTATTCTCTGTTGTCGTTCTTCCTGGCTTCTATATTCCATCTCCTCTTTACTGCTCTGTTCCTCTTCCGGGCCTACTAGTTGCTCATATAAATCATGTGCCTTCTCCAGATTGTCAACTTTAATACTTTTCTCCTGCCAGGTTACCAGCATCCCTTCAGGTACCAACCACCTAAATAGTATATCTCGTTAAATCAGTTGTGTCGCCAGGAATCGATATTTTCTCCTTTGCCCCTCACTCTTCGTGGAATTTGTTTCAGGGTTTGTATCTCTTTCCCTTTGTACATCATCGGCTCATCTCTTTGTCAGGCCTGCAGAGGTTCCTTTAAGAATCTTTGGCCTGCCACGCTTTCTTATAATTTTCTATGTGTTTCATTAGTGTAGTAGTTGGGAGGGGGGAATAGAAAGGAGTAGGATTGTGGAATGTATTGTTGTGATTCTTCCTAGAAGCTCAAGGTCATCTTTTGTCTCCCCACATCGACACCTGACCAGAAGCAGAGGGGTGTAGATGCCAGCGTGGAAGATGATGATTGGAACATGTGATGAATTATGGGGTGTGGGGATAGATATGAACTTTCAACTGGGTGAACCCACAGGATGTACATTAGAGTTGAAATTTCATAGCATAATGCCAACATGCCTGCATTATTAAATTGGAACTTTAAGGATGATTCTGTTCTGGACTCTGATTTTAATTTTGCATGGTATTTGGAACGCTGACATTATTTCAACTCTCACATAATTTTTTTTTACTTTCATAGGGGTACTGAATCCCAGTTCTGACCCAATCCTGGGCAGGACGAAATTTCAGTGAAGATGGAGGAAGGAAAGAATGCAGCAGAGAAGGCTAAGGATAACGGATTGCTTAATTTTGTTGATACTATCTATGCAACTTCTAAAGAAATAGTTGAACTTGCAGAGGCGAGGTAAAGGGAACTTCAGCTGGGCACCCGGTGAAAGGAACCGAAACCAAGACTTTCCTCACAGACGGAATTAGACCTGCGAGATGAAGCTTCGGGATTTATAGCTTCTCAGGAATGTCTGCTAGAAGAAGAGCCCCCCCCCCCAGGGAACTCCGACAGACGACTGGAGGATGGGGACAAGATCAAATGAATGGAGGTCTCAGCTGCTCTCACGCAGCCATTCTTTGATGGGCCTTCAAGACCAATTTGGACGCCTAAATGTGAGTAAAATGAAACCCCTCGGCCACCCAGGACCACCCAGGTGGAGCCTGGCAAAGCCCACATTATCCTTTCCCAGCAGAGAAACTGCTGAGCAGGGGAGTGGAGACCTTGGTTCTTTCCACACAGCCACCAGCGAATCAGCACCCCCACCTCCTGGAGTGCAACAAAGTTGGGAAGTAAAAGCCAGCCAGCCGAAAGGGGCCTGGAGCACTTTCACCTCCCCCCTTCTGCAAAGTGGTGACTCTGAAGCCATGAATCAAGCCAATCCAAGTTGGGCTTTCTTCCTGGGTCATGGATGGGCTCAATGCCAGTGGACGCCTGCCCCTTCCCAACAAATGGCGCCACCCCAAATAGCTGCCCCTAGGCAGAGCCAGGGACTGGGACCACCACTGGGTCCAGTCCCCCCACCGATGCCTCAGCAGGCTTTTTCACAACCAATGGGTGTGGCCCAACAAAGGGGCTTACCACCCCAAGCAGCAAGCCAACAGGTTGCTCCGGTTCAACCATCAGCACCCCCTCCTCCTCCAACACCCCCACGTTTCCGTGCAACATACGATGGGAGCCGAGACAAGCTAGCTTACTTCATGAATTGAGTATTGGCATACGTTGACCAAGTAGGCCCACAATACCCGACGGATCGAGAATTGATCCAAGAAATAGCAGAGGGGATGAATGAAGGAGAGGCTGCACAATGGATAGCGGAACTCCATGAAGAAGCAGCTCCTGAATTAGATGATGTAGCGGGGTTCATCCAACTGATGCGTGCCTGATTTTACGATGTGGCCCAACAGGTAGATGCTGAAGACCAGATCCAGGAATTACGGCAGGGTGGTCGTCCGGTCAAAGAATTAGTTTGGGAGTTCCAGAGAATAGCTGGGAGACTACGATACTGGCCAGAAAGACTATTGGTCTATACGTTCAGAAAGGCCTTAGATCCCAAACTGAAAGAAGCTTGTGCCGTAAGGGGGACCCCAGATCGTCTCCAAGATTGGTACACCACTGCAATCATACTGGACCACGAGATTAACACCTATCCAAAGCCGGGTACCAGAACCCCTGCCAAAAAAACATTGGCCCACCGAACACAGAGGCAGCAAACTGAAAAGCCCCCACCAACCCCTCGTTCCTGGGACCCCAAAATAAAGTGCTACCAATGTGGTCAGCTTGGCCACCGGGCATCAACATGCCGGGCACCAGCCCCATTTCCACAACCGCACCAACCACCTGCCAGCACAACCAAGAAAACCCCCAGAAAACCCCCAGAAAAGAGTCGTCTGGTACAACAGCCAGCAGAGGCAAAGAGCAAAGCCACTGAAAACGCTCCTGCCACCTCGGAGGAGCAGGAGGAGGACGAAAATCCCGAAGACGACCCGATGGTGAGTGCACCGATCCGCCCCTTCCAGATAAAAGCCAAACTCCAAATACCAAAAACGGGGGTAGAAGGGGAAGTTGGGGTGATTATAGATACCGGTTGCACCCGATGCTTAATGAGCATGTCAATAGTGGAGCAACTAGGTATACGCACCAGACCCCTAAAACATCCCATTCTGTTTGAGCAAGTGGATGGAACCCTAATTGGGGGGGGCTCCGGCTACAAAGATCACTGAGTTAGTAAAGCTGGTGATAGGCCGCCTGTCAGGCCTGTAGTTATGCTTCTTTTAGGATCTTTGGCCTGCCACACTTTCTTATAATTTCCTATGCTGTTTCATTAGTGTAGTAGTTTGGAGGGGGGAATAGAAAGGAGTGGGATTGTGGAATGTATTGTTGTCATTCTTTTATAGAAGCTCAAGGTCATCTTTTCTCTCCGCACCTCGACACCTGACAGGAAGCAGAGGGGTGTTGATGCCAGCGTGGAAGATGATGATTGGAACATGTGATGGATAATGGGTGTGGGGATAGATCATGAACTTTCAACTGGGTGGAATTCCAGGAAGAACATTAGAGTTGGAATTCCATAGACGTGCTAACTTGCCTGTATGATTAAAATGGAACTTTAAGGATGATTCTGCCTGGTCTCTGATTGATTTCATACATGGTATTTAGAACGCTAACATTATTCCAACTCTCATTTTAAAATAAAGCACCAGCACCCTCCCCCTCGCAAGGGGGGAGGGGCTGGTGATGGGGGGTGCTGAATTCCCAACGCTGACCAGGACAGCGTAAAATATCAGTAAAGAAATAATGAGAAAGCTTTTGGTGATAAGAAGCTGAGAGCCGACGCTTCTTGATAACTTCAAAGGCAATGGAATGCTGCTTCAAAATTTATTGCATCTGGCAACAGGACGGAGGGGGCTGGAAAAGACTTTTTCTACACCCGGTTAGAGGATGACCAGAAGATGAAAGGAATGGAGATTCCAGCCATCCCCATGCAGTCATCTCTGATGGGCTTCCCTGACCATTTCGGACAACTAAACGTGAGTGCATGCTCCCCCTCCTTCCCCCCCGCTTGGAAGCAAGGTTGGAAAAAAACCTGGATTGGAGATTTTGACTCCTTCCAGACAGCAATAAATGAAATGGCTTATTACCCAGCAACTAAGTGGGAGACAGATTCCCTATCAAAATGGGAATTTCAACCCAGACAGCAAGAAGGGATTTG
The DNA here is from genome assembly GCF_964273705.1 of Natrix helvetica. NCBI lineage: Eukaryota > Metazoa > Chordata > Lepidosauria > Squamata > Natricidae > Natrix > Natrix helvetica. The sequence goes on from NC_138555.1 coordinate 46,638,374, forward strand.
GCCAGCATCTTTCACTTGCCAGCCACAATTTGGGCTGCAACCAGTAAATGAAGCAAAACCAGATTGGGTTTTCTTCCCAGAGTATGGATGTGCAAGATGCCGCTGGGCACCTCCTTTGCCATCAACATGGGAAAATGCTCCAAGCCAGCAGAGGGCACCTACTTGGCCCATAACTCCTCCAAGCCAGCAGAAGGGTCCTTGGCACATAAACCCCCCTAGCCAGCCATCATTGGAAGAGCTGCAACCTGTGAAGCAGACAACCCTGGGATGGGTCTTAACCCCAGGTCATGGATGGGAGGAATGCCAGTGGGCACCTGCCCTCCCTCAGCAGATGGCACCATGGCAGAAAACTGGGCAGTGGCCAACCGAGGGATTGACCTCCCCACCAGTTCTAGTCTCCCCTGCAAGGGCCCAAAAGGTTCTTACCCCACCTTCCTACAGAGAAGAAATCTCCATGGAAGAAGGTATTACCAAAGGGAGGCCTGCGGGATGGATGGCGGGAAAATGTGCACCTGCAATGCCCCAAAAGGTTCTTACCCCACCTTCCTACAGAGAAACATTCTCTGCAAGGGAGGAAGGGTTTACCAAGGGGGAAGCTGCAAGGTGTCAGGCCTGCAGAGGTTCCTTTAAGAATCTTTGGCCTGCCACACTTTCTTATAATTTCCTATGTGTTTCATTAGTGTAGTAGTTGGGAGGGGGGAATAGAAAGGAGTAGGATTGTGGAATGTATGTTGTCATTCTTTTATAGAAGCCAAGGTCATCTTTTGTCTCTGCACCTCGACACCTGACCGGAAGCAGAGGGGTGTAGATGCCAGCGTGGAAGATGATGATTGGAACATGTGATGAATTATGGGGTGTGGGGAAAGATATGAACTTTCAACTGGGTGAACCCACAGGATGTAAAATAGAGTTGAAATTTCATAGCATAATGCCAACATGTCTGCCTTATTAAATTGGAGCTTTAAGGATGACTTTGCCTTGGAAAATGATTTAATTCTGCATGATATTTGGAACGCTGACATTATTTCAACTCTCCCTTTAAAATAAACCACCAGACCACCACCCCTCATACGGGGGGCTGGTGAGGGGTACTGATCTCCCAACGCTGACCACATCAGTGTAAAATATCAGTGAACAATTAAGATAAAGAAGCTAATGATGAATTGCTTCTTTGAAGTTCTTCAGGAGTGCAAAAGAATTTGCGTGGGAGGAAATTTTCACTTGTATAGCCTCTGGGAAGATGCACGCACAGCCGGAGGGGGATGGCTGGAGGGGCCTCTCAGACCGACTTCTTCAACCAAACGTGAGTCAATCTTCCCCCCCCCCCTTCACTAGTAAAAGCTGCAATGAGCTGGAGGACTTGAATGCAGATAATTACTCCTTCCAAACGGCAATAAATGAAATGACTTATTACCCAGCAACTAAGTGTGAGACAGATTCCCTTTCAAAATGGGAATTTCAACCTTGGCAGCAAGAAGGGATTTGGCCAGCATCTTTCACTTGCCAGCCACCACAAATTGGGCTGCAACCAGTAAATGAAGCAAAACCAGATTGTGTTTTGTTCCCAGAGTTTGGATGGATGAGATGCCACTGGCCACCTCCTTTGCCATCAGCATGGGAAAATGCTCCAAGCCAGCAGAGGGCACCTACTTGGCCCATAACTCCTCCAAGCCAGCAGAAGGGTCCTTGGCACATAACCCCCCCTAGCCAGCCATCATTGGTTGAGCTGCAACCTGTGAAGCAGGAAACCCCGGGATGGGTCTTAACCCCAGGTCATGGATGGGAGGAATGCCAGTGGGCACCTGCCCTCCCTCAGCAGATGGCACCATGGCAGAAACCTGAACAGTGGCCAACCGAGGGATTGACCTCCCCACTGGTTCCAGTCTCCCCTGTAATGCCCCAACAGGTTCTTGCCCCACCTTCCTACAGAGAAGAGTTCTCAAAAGTGGAAGAAGAGGTGAATGAGGGGATTACTGCAGGATGGGTAACAGAACAGTGTGATGATGCAGTTCCAAAGGCTAGAGATGCAACTAGGTTCTGTCCATCGGGGAAGCCAATAGAATGCCAGCGTTGCTATCAATTTGGCCACAGAGCGTCAAAGTGCTTGGCTCCAGCCCCAATATCACAACCGTGTGCACCAACTGCCAGAGCGATAAAGGGAAGGATCCAGAAGCTACCACAGAGGAGCCTTCTGGGCCAACAACCTCCAGAAAAGGATCCCTAACTTAAGGTGACAAAGAGTCCTACCAAGGGGGAGGCCTCGGAGGAGGGAAATGCTGAAGACGACCCAATGGTTAGTGCACCCATCCGCCCCTTTCAAATAAAAGGCAAACTCCAAGTGCCAGAAACTGGAGTGGAAGGGGAAGTTGGGGCAGTTGTGGACACTGGTTGCACCCGATGCTTAATCAGCATGTCGATTGTGGAGCAACTAGGCATACGTACAAGACCCCAAACCCATCCCCTTTGGTTCGAGCAAGTGGATGGAACACTGATTGGAGGGGCCCCAGCCACTAAAGTTACCGAGTTGGTAAAGTTGGTGATAGGGCGCCACTATGAATTCCTCAGATTCATTGTAGCTCCAAGAATGCAGGAATCTATTATATTGGGGCTTGCATGGCTGGACAAGTGGGCACCTACAATAAAGTGGGAGGATGGCATTAGAAAACTGATTATCGGCTGCGGGCCACTGCCACCGGTGGAGCCTAAAGGGCACCCAGGAACGTTGGAACCCAACAGCCCAGACCATCCAGAACCTGTGGCAACTGCAGTAGACACTAAACCTCCGGGAATCCAACGAGTCCCAAAGAGCTATTGGGATCTGGCGGAGGTGTTCAGTGAGGAAGACGGAAACTACCTTCCACCTCACAGCCCCACAGACTGTGCAATAGAGTTCAAACATGGGGTAACCTTACCAAAGCCAAAAATGTACTCTATTCAATTTCAATTTCAATTTATTTGATTTGTTAGCCGCTCCCTCTCCACAGGGGACTCGGGGCGGCGTACAATAAATAAAAACACATATATATATTACATTACACGGAGGAGGTAACAACCACTTACAATACATAAAATAATAATAATGAAATTAGAAATTAAATACCCCCGTTTAAAATTACTAATTTAAAAAGACTGTCAGGAGGAATAAGATGGAACTATGCTTGAGCCAGGCCAGATAATTGAAAAAGGTGGGTCTTGAGTTTTGAACGGAAGGAGTGGAGATCAGAGGTAATCCTAATGTCGAGGGGGAGGTCATTCCAAAGGGCTGGGCCCATCACAGAGAAGGCCCTACTCCTGGGTGTCGCCCTCTGGCATTGTTTAGTGGACGGCACCCGGAGAAGTCCCTCTCTGTGAGAGCGGATTGGTCGTAGGGATGTATGGGGCAGGATGCGATCCCGCAGGTAGCTAGGTCCTGTGCCATGGAGCGCTTTGAAGATGGTAATCAAAACCTTGAAACGCACCCGATAGACCACAGGAAGCCAATGCAGCTCGCGCAGGAGAGGTGTTATATGGGACTCCTAAGGAGATGATAGAATTGAGGAAGTACATTGACACTAATTTGAAAAGAGGCTTTATTGAACCAGCCAAATCGAAAGTAGCGGCCCCAGTGCTTTTCAGAGAAAAGAAAGATGGGGGAGTTCGTCTCTGTGTGGACTTACGAGCTTTAAATGCGGTATGCGAAAAGAATACCTATCCCCTCCCTCTCATGAAAGATATGTTGAACCACTTGGCTAAAGGCAAGATCTTCACCAAGCTGGACTTGAGAGAGGCGTATTACCGTATACGAATCCGGAAAGGGGATAAGTGGAAGACCGCTTTTAACACTCCCCTGGGCAGCTTCCAATATAAAGTCATGCCTTTTGGTCTACAAGGAGCACCCTCAGTATTCATGCAGTACATAAATGAAGTGCTACACGACCACCTGTACCGCGGAGTACTCGTCTATTTAGATGACATCTTGATCTTCTCTGAGACCCTGGAAGAACATGTGAAACTGGTACGGCAAGTCCTGAAAAAAGTTCTGGCTGCCAAACTATACACAAAGTTGTCAACATGTGAGTTCCACAAGACCTCGCTAGATTACCTGGGGTATCGTATCTCCAATGAAGGAGTAGAAATGGATTCAGCAAAAGTTAAAGCGGTGTTAGATTGGAAACCTCCAAGCACTCGCAAACAATTACAAAGCTTCCATGGATTTGCAAACTTTTATAGGCAGTTTATTCCAACGTTCGCTGAAATTGCCCTACCATTGACCAAACTATTAAAAACGGGGCCTTCCCCAACTAAACCGAAAGCAAACCAACCGTTAAAATGGACAATGGATTGTCAAAAGGCTTTTGAGAAATTAAAACGGCTCTTTGCCCAAGAACCCATATTGCAACACCCCTATCCAGAGCGACCTTTCATAATCCATACGGATGCCAGTAATGTCGCGATAACCGCGGTGCTACTGCAAAAGAATAAAAAAGGCCACCTCTTACCTTGTGCTTACATCTCCAAGAAACTCACCACTATGGAAAGAAGGTGGCCCATTTGGGAGAAGGATGCATTCGCGATCAGGTGGAGCATGCTCACCTGGAGACATCTCCTGGAAGGGGGGGATATACCGTTCGAGGTATGGACTGATCATAAAAACCTCGAAGCTCTCCTTGCCCATCGGAAGTTATCCCCTAAACAAGTTCGTTGGGCCCAATATTTCCAAAGGTTCAAATTTGAAATTAAACACATCCCCGCAGGAAAGAACTTGTTAGCAGATGCGCTGTCGAGAAAACCCCAGTTTGACAGTAAAAAGGAAGAAGTTGTCCACCCCATCATATCTCCTTCCCACCAAAAGGCAGCTCAAGTCACCACTCGAAGCCAAGATAAGCTGAAAACCGAACTGAAAGCGGCCCTCCAGACAGACCCATGGTTCAACAACAACAAGGACATCCTAACGATGAATGATGGCGTAGCCTGGAAGGGGTCCAAACTGTATGTCCCTGCAGAGATGAGACTGCAAGTACTACAGTGGAGTCATGATGCGAAACTAGGAGGTCATTTCGGATTCCTGAAAACTCTCCACCTTGCCAGACGTCAATTTTGGTGGCCGAAGATGAGGTCGGAGGTGGAAGATTATGTAAAAAGCTGTGCTACTTGTGCCACAATGAAAACCCGGCCAGGAAAGCCCCCTGGACTACTACAACAAGTGGCCAACCCTAGCCGACCATGGGAAGAGATAGCAATGGACTTCATCGTCGCTTCCAGATAGCAAGGGTAATAGAGTAATCTGGACAGTTATTGATTTGTTTTCCAAGCAAGCACACTTTATCGCTTGTTCAGGCCTACCATCCGCAAAGAAATTAGCAAAAATGTTTTGTGAAACACATTTATCGCCTACATGGGGTACCAAAAAGGATCATTTCAGATCGCGGAGTTCAATTCACCGCCAAGTTCTGGAGAGAATTCCTAAAATCGATCGGGTCCACGCAGGGACTCAGCTCAGCATTTCATCCCAGTACAAATGGAGCAGCAGAGAGGGCCAATGCAATGGTGGAACAGTACATCCGGTGTTATGTGGACTATCAGCAAGATAATTGGTCGGACTTGCTACCCTTCGCCCAAGTAGCATATAATAATGCGGTCCACAGCAGTACAGGATTAACTCCTTTCCAGATTACCAGTGGCATGGAATTCGTTCCCATGCCTGAACTACCTAAGGAACCCCCCTCCTCCATGTCTCTGAATAAATGGATGGAGGCACTAAAGAAGGGATGGGAAAATACGAAAAGGGCGCTAGCAGATGCGGCAGAAGCCTACAAGAAGCAAGCTGATAAACATCGCTCCCTACAACCCCCCTTTCGAGTGGGGGGACAAAGTTTTTGTGTCTACTAAATACATAAGGTTAAGGATGCCTAGTAAGAAATTAGGTCCAAAATTTCTATGTCCTTTCCCAATAGAAAAGATAATTAACCCAGTTACAGTTTGACTCAGCCAACCCAGACTCCTAGGGAAAATTTATCCGGTATTCCATTGTAGCTTATTGAAGCCAGTAAGAGGGTCTAGCACAAGGCCATCCACCCAATCTCCACCTCCTCCCGTAGTGGTAGAAGGGGAAACACATTATGAGGTGAAAAAAATATTAGATTCCAGGCTGTATAGAGGTTGCTTACAATATTTAGTGCAATGGAAGGGATACCCTTTGTCAGAAGCTACGTGGGTGAAGAGTTGGGATCTGAAAGCGGATAAATTAGTGAAACAATTCCATGAGAAGTTCCCTGATAAGCCAAAGGGTCCCCCTGGGGGAGGCAGAGGTGGTTAATTGTGTATAGTAATTTATACTTTTACTTCTTTTGCAGACAACGTGGGTTTTTTGAAGAGAGGCCGCCTGTCAGGCCTGCAGAGGTTCCTTTAAGAATCTTTGGCCTGCCACACTTTCTTCTAATTTTCTATGCTGTTTCATTAGTGTAGTAGTTGGGAGGGGGGAATAGAAAGGAGTAGGATTGCGGAATGTATGTTGTCATTCTTTTATAGAAGCCAAGGTCATCTTTCGTCTCCGCACCTCGACACCTGACAGGAAGCAGAGGGGTGTAGATGCTAGCAAGGAAGATGATGATTGGAACATGTGATGAATTATGGGGTGTGGGGAAAGATATGAACTTTCAACTGGGTGAACCCACAGGATGTAAAATAGAGTTGAAATTTCATAGCATAATGCCAACATGTCTGCCTTATTAAATTGGAGCTTTAAGGATGACTTTGCCTTGGAAAATGATTTAATTCTGCATGATATTTGGAACGCTGACACAAGATGGAGAGCAGTCCAATGTGATGAGGAGGGTCCTAAGTTTAGAGATGTAACTAGGTTCCATTCCTCGTGGGGGCCAATAAGATGCCACCATTGCTGTCAACTTGGCCACAGAGCGTCAGAGTGCTTGGCTCCAGCCCCAATGCCACAACCATGCGCACCAACCACTACGGCGGTTAAGAGAGGGCCCCAGATGCCACCACAGAAAAGTCATTTGGCCCAACAACCTCTGGAAGAGGATCCCCAACTTAAGGTGACGAAGTGTCCTACCAAGGGGGAGGCCTCGGAGGAGGAAAAGGGCAAACAATCTCCGGAGGAGGATCCCCAAATAAAGGTGATGAAGAGTCCTACCAAGGGGACTCTTTCATTTCAGACCGCGGAGTCCAGTTCACAGCCAAGTTCTGGAGAGAGGTCCTGAGATCCATTGGGTCCACACAAGAACTGAGCTCAGAGGTTCATCCCAGCATGAACTGCGCAGCAGAGAGAGCCAATGTGGTGGTGGAACAATACATCAGGTGTTTTGTGGACTATCAGCACGACAACTGGTCGGACTTGCTACCCTTCACTGAAGTGGCGTACAACGATGCGGTCCACAGCAGCACTGAATTTACTCCTTTCCGGATTAACAGCAGCATGAAATTCATTGCCATGCCTGAGTTGCCTAGGTTCTCTCCTTCCTACATGTCTTTAAATGAATGGATGGACACGCTAAAGAACGGATGGGAGAATACGAAGAAGGCTCTAGCAGTTGCGGCAGAAGCCTACAAGAAGCAAGCTGATCAACATCACTCGCACCAAAACCCCTTCCTTTTGGGGGGACAAAGTTTTTGTATCTACCAAATACATACGATTAGGAATGCCTAGCAAGGAATTGGGTCCAAAATTTCTAGGTCCATTCCCAATAGTGAAGATAGTTAACCCAGTTACAGTTCAACTCAGTCTACCCAGAAGTCTAGGGAAATTTGACCCAGAATTTCATTGTAGCTTGTTGAAACCAGTAATTGGGTCTAACATAAGAGCATCCACCCAAGCTCACTCTCCTCCTGTAGTGATAGAAGGGGAAACACAATCTGAGGTGGAAAAAATCGTAGATTACAGGCTGAATAGGGGTCGCTTACAGTACTTAGTGCACTGGAAGGGTTACCCTTGGTCTGAAGTTACTTGGGTGAAAAGTGGGAACCAAAAAGTGGAGAAGTTAGTAAAGCAATTCCATGAGAAGTTTCCCGATAAGTCAAAGAGTTCCCCTGGGTGGAGAAGAGGTGGTTAATTTTGTTATGTTAACTTTTATGTTATTCTCTTTTCAGGAAATGTTTTTCTTCTGAGGAGAGGCCGCCTGTCAGGCCTGTAGTTATGTTTCTTTTAGGATCTTTGGCCTGCCACACTTTCTTATAATTTCCTATGCTGTTTCATTAGTGTAGTAGTTGGGAGGGGGGAATAGAAAAGGAGTAGGATTGTGGAATGTATTGTTGTCATTCTTTTATAGAAGCTCAAGGTCATCTTTTGTCTCCGCACCTCGACACCTGACCGGAAGCAGAGGGGTGTTGATGCCAGCGTGGAAGATGATGATTGGAACATGTGATGGATAATGGGTGTGGGTATAGATCATGAACTTTCAACTGGGTGGAATTCCAGTCAGTTCATGCTCTTTCCTACTCATTGTAGGTTTAATAAATATTCTGGCCCAATACTTGAAAGAAAAGCCTGTGGAGAGCCTCATGAAAAGGGCCTTTTATTAGTTCAGTGACTTTGCATAAATGCTGCAAAAATATTGTATGCAAATTTCTCTCCCTCCCTCCCTTCTTCTCTCCATATCTATTTAGAAACTGCCCATATCCTGCCCAAACTTTGATTTTACATGATTATAACAAAGTAATTACTTGATATGGATATTGATTGAAACTGATCCTCCCTTTAATCATCATTGTTCTGTCTTGCAATGTGGATGAAAGCATGTCATGCAAAGCATGTGCACTGTAGCTGTGGCCTGTCATGCTCAATTCATAAACAGATTCAGGAAGGGATTCCAGCTTTTCTTTTCCAGTGCATAGCTTCTCATTCTGTGGGTCTTTTTCAGAGAATGAACAAAGAAATGCCTGTTCCCAGAAAGTCATAATGAAGCCATCTTCTTTTTCTGAAACAGGGTTTCTGATCTGAACAAATTGCTGGAAACCTAGAACTTCCTTCGATTGAACTGCAAATGACATAGCGCCATGGAGGAAATATATCCCTGAATTTCTTTGAAGGGGTAAAGAAGTGAAGTCCATCTGGGCTGTCATGGATGGACCAAATAGTAGCCGTTTTCCCCATGAGAATGTTTACAGTTCCAAAGCCTTCTTCAAACATCTGATCAAAGCCAGTAAGATAAGTTAATTGAGGCAACTTTTCTATAAACTCAAAGCATATGCCTTTTGGGGAATAGATGGGAAGAACATTTTGTACAAAGGTTTCTGCATTATCATCTAGCTTTCTGCTGTTGAAGTTGTGCCATAATTTCCAGCTGACAAATACTGCTGCTCTGGCTTGAAGGATTTTTACAAGGTTAAACATAAATTCACAGTAAGATCTTCTTTTCACTTTGTCTGGTTAGAGATATAGTTCAAAAGGACACCTGTGTAAACAATTTGTCCTTTGGTTCTTATCACTCTCTATAAACAAACTTTAAGACTATGAATTGCAAAGCCAGACTGTTCAGTGAGGAAAATGAAAGTGCTTTGTTCCCAATACACAAGCCTCCAGCCTCCAAGCAGCGACACTAACTTTCCCTCTGTTGTTAGAATTCTTTGTTTCCTTCTTTTCTTTTCTTTTTTTTTATATTCCAAGTTACAAAAAAAAAAAATCAAATTCTTGAGTAAAATAGATGAGAAAAAGAGGAAAACACATGTAGTAATGAGGAAGGAGAATTTTAGTCCATAGGTTGCAAAAATAATAATGAAAAAAGATAGAAGAAGAAAACTTAATCCATTCATTTTAAAAGGCTTGCATAAATTCCATCCATAAAAATAGCATTTAAGAGCAAGCTAACACACTGACCAAAACCATTCAAAGCTTAATTCCGCCGCTTATTTCTTCTGTTCTCAGATTTAAATTAAGTTTAAGTTTTTTTGTAGGCAGTCTCTTTTAAAACGGTAAAAATTCCTCACCAGCTGTGAACACTTTCTCTTTCCGTTTCGTTCCGTTCGGAGCCGTCCCAACTTCATCAGCCTAGGGGCTGTGCTTTTATTGCCAGCTAGAAGAACTTCTCCTGGGTCGATTAGGGACTTTGCGGTGTCCCTGAGATCAGCAGGACGTATTCTTCCCGTTCGCCATCTCTGCGGAACAGTTTAGGTCTGATTGGACCACCCAGCGATAAAAGTTTCGGCAGCGATCTCAGAGCATTGAGATCGCATGTCCGTCTTATAGCGACGTTGGCTCCTCCTCCCTGGTCAGTACTTCTATACTCTCCTACCATCAGGGAGGAGATATAAAGCATAGCCAACCGAATGTATAGGCTGAAAAATAGCTTTTATCTGTGGGCTGTCAGACTTCTGAACACAACGTAACACCACAATTAGGTTTAATATGATAGACTTGCAGGGCCAGCACAACTTGCAACATGTTCATACCGATGTAATGTAATATCATGTTACATACATATAACTCAGGGGTGGGTTCCAGCAGGCACTACTGCCGGTTCGCTCATGGGTGTGTTGTGTGCACGCTTGATGCGTGCTATGCGCGCATGTACAGGGCAATAAAAATGGTTGTGCATATGCACAGAAGCAAAAAACAAGACGGCGGTGCCTATGGCACCACACAGTTCAGGTGCTTGGCATGCCTGAGTCGCTGCCAGTTCCAGCAATCCAGGCAACCAAACCATGACCAGTTTGACCAAACCGGTCCAAACTGGTAGGAACCCACCACTGATATAGCTATATGGGAATGTCTTTTAGTTATTACTTATTTGGGTTTAGGGATTCTATTTGTTTCATGTATTGAGTTATTGAGATGTATTTTGTGTGTAATGAACTATATATTTTATACTTCTCATCTCATTTTGTAGGGTCCAAGATACTTTCTTGCAAAGAAGGGAGGGGGTGGGAAGTTTGAGACTTTCATTTTCTACTGCTGGCATCAATCATTAAAATTCTTTTCTCCTCTCAACATTTTTGACCACTGACATTATTGTTCAAAAAATAATAATTTCTATTGTCCCAGAATACTAAATCATGGAGGGAGGGAAAACTGAAGAAGGAGAAGGAAAAAGAAGAAGAAAGAAGAAGTAGAAGGAGGAGGAAGGAAGAGGAAGAGGAAGAGGAAGAGGAAGAGGAAGAGGAAGAAGAAGAAGAAGAAGAAGAAGAAGAAGAAGAAGAAGAAGAAGAAGAAGAAGAAGAAGAAGAAGAAGAAAGTAGAGCAGCTGGAATCCTGATTATCAGCAGTCTGAACTGCAGCAAGCTAATATAGAATATATTTATTTTTGTTTCAATTTAGCAGATAACTCTGTGATCTGTCAAATGTAGTTTGACCTTTGATTAATAACTATTCATGATATGCCATACATTTTAATATAGTACACTGTGAACAATTTATCTCCACAATTAACTACATATTTATTTCTGTCAATACTCTGCATAAAATGTTTATCTCAACATTCTAATTATGTGTACTTGGTTTTAAAGTTTGGTGTTGTTAAGTAAATGAGTCTTCTTCCTTCTCCTTCCTCTACCCCTTATTCTTATCCCCTTTTCAGTGCAAGGTAAAAATAAAAGTATTATTTTATAATGTTATTTTCTCACTAGCAAATATATTCCTAGATAATTCAGAATTCTCCTCGTAGGTTACTAACTCATAATTACCAGCACATCCTGGCATTGGCTTTTGCAATAAAGGAGATCAATGAACATCCCTCCATTTTATTGAATAATACCCTTGGCTTCCACATTTATAACAGCCATTTCAGTGCAAGGTGGATCATGCATGCCTCACTGGAAGTTCTTCCTTACAAGGATTCATACCTAACTACAATTGTGACAGCCAGAAGAATTTGGTAGCAGTCATTGGGGGCCCAAGTGCTAACATTTTTTACACATGGCACTTATTTTCTGCTTGTACAAGATTCCACAGGTAAGATGAGAAGGTGAGAATGAATTTAGATCTCTTGCTCTGCTTTTAGACACAGACATTAGAGATGCAGACAGTTTGACCTACAGATTGTACACTTCAAATCAAATCAAATCAAACCAAACCTTTATTGTCATTGGACCACATGTGTACAATGAAATTGAATGAGCCTCCCTTGGTGCAACACAAACACAAAATACATACAATACATACAATACATACAATACATACAATACATACAATATAGTGATAGATCAAGTTATAATTCAAAGTCATCAATTTTTGGATGGGCAAAAACTGTTCTTGAAAGGAGACAAAAAGAAAATAAGGTGAATTTCTGGGTCATTATTTGAGAAGATCAACGATCAACTTAAAAAATAAAAATAAAGAGAAAGTAACAAAGTGAATTTATTGGGATTAAAATATGCATGCTGTGATTTCTGGTAGTTATTGATGGGATTCTTTTAAACCAAGACTGAATGACAAGGCTTTAAGGATATAAGAGTGGATATTTGCTTTAAAGAGTAAAGTAGAGTAGTAGAGTAGAGTAGAGTAGAGTAGAGTAGAGTAGAGTAGAGTAGAGTCGAATAGAATAGAATAGAATAGAATAGAATAGAATAGAAAGAATAGAATAGAATAGAATAGAATAGAATAGAATAGAATAGAATAGAATAGAATAATAGAATACTTTATTTGGCCATGTGGTTAGACGCCCACAGAATTATTCTCCAGTATGGACTTTAGTTGCAAAACAACAGAGAAAAACAACAACAAAAACAACAACAATAACAACAACAACAACACTAATAATAAATGAAACATGGCTAATGGAGAAGAACTGAGTGAAGTTGAAATTAAACGAGGCATTTTCCAGGGTGTTTTGCTTTCACCTCTACTTTTTATACTCTCAATGCTACCACTGACAACCATTTTGAAGAAGGTGAACTGTGGATACGAACTTGCAAAGAAAGGACTGAAAATTTCACACTTGGTGTACATGGATGATTTGAAGCAGTTTGGTAAAACAAAAGTTGAACTGAATTTATTAATTGAAAGCACAAAAGAATTTAGCCAAGACATTGGTATGCAGTTTGGAATTGACAAATGTGCAACAATGGCAACCAAGGCAGGCAAGGTCCTAGAACCGTGATGGCGAACCTATGGCACGCGTGCCACAAGTGGCACGCGGAGCCATTTGTCAGGGCACGCGCGCGCTGGCCAGCTGAGTTCACCTTTTTAAAAGCTATTTTTCGCCTTCCCCAGGCTCCAGAGGCTTTATAGGAGCCTGGGGAGGGCGAAAAGAGCCTCCCCCGCCCCCCTGGAGGCTTCAGGGACCATCCCTGATGCCTTCGGAACGCTTAAAACCACCCTCCGAGCAAACCGGAAGTGACTTCCGGGTTGCTCGGAGGGAGGTTTTAAGCGTTCCGAAGGCTTTCGGGACCGTCCGAGGCTTCCCTGATGCCTTCGGAGCGCTTAAAACGACCCTCCGAGCAACCCGGAAGTCACTTCCGGTTTGCTCGGAGGGTGGTTTTAAGCGCTCTGAAGGCTTCAGGGAAGCCTCCGGACAGTCCTTGAAGCCTCCGGAGGGCCTCGGGGGGGGGGTCGGGGGAGGCTCTTTTCGCCCTCCCCAGGCTCCTATAAAGCCCCTGGAGCCTGGGGAGGGCAAAAAAAACATGTAAAAATGGGGGGGTCGCGTGTTGTGCGTGCATGCGCACTGGGGGGTCACGCGTTGCATTATGGGTGCAGCACGCCCGCACTCGACCCCCCTGCGCTCCCCCCACTTGTGGCACGCGAGCCAAAAAAGGTTCGCCATCACTGTCCTAGAAGATGATGGAATACAACTTGAGAATGAAGAAATGATAAAGGCAGTAAAACCAGAAGAAGGCTACAAGTACTTGGGGATTTTAGAGGCCTCTGACTTAATGCATAATAAAGTCAAGAAATTAACCTCAGCCAAGTACATTCGACGAATTCGCAAGATATTAAAATCCAAACTGAGTGGAGAAAACATCATAAAAGCCATAAATACCTGGGCTATACCTGTAATTCGATACTCTGCAGGAATAATTGACTGGACCCAGATAGAGTTGGACAATTTGGAGAGAAAAACAAAGAAGCTTATGACAATGAATCATGCTTTGCACCCTAAAAGTGATGTTGACCCATTGTATCTACCAAGAGCAGAGGGTGGTCGAGGACTCCTACAAGTAAAGCAGACTGTGGAAGAAGAAAGACACAGCTTGAATGATTACATCTGGAAAAGTGAAGAACCAATGATTAAGGAAGTAAATAAAGGAGGCCTTTTGAAGACAACTAAGTCAAAAGCTGAATATAAGAAAGAAGTAATTGAGAAGCGAGCTGAAAATTGGAAAAGCAAAGCTATGCATGGCCAATACTTGAAAAGTATTGAAGGCAAAGCTGACCAAAAACTAACTTGGAACTGGTTAAGATGAGGAGTACTGAAAAAAGAAACAGAAGGCTTTATTTTGGCAGCTCAAGAACAAGCCTTAGCCACAAACTGCATGAAGGCAAAAATTCAACATGTTACCACCAACAGCAAATGTCGCCTCTGTAATGAGAAAGATGAGACAGTCGACCACTTGATCAGTGGGTGCAGCAAAATTTCACAAACTGACTACCTATAATGCCATGACCGCATTGCTAAGATTATTCACTGGAAATTGTGCCAAAAGTTTGGATTTGAGTACAGCAAAAACCACTGGGACCATCAGGTTGAGAAGGTTTTAGAGAATGAGAAAGTCAAGATCTTGTGGAACTTCAGAATCCAGACTGACAGGCACTTGGCCTACAACACACCTGACATAACAATAATTGAAAAGAAAAAAAGTATGGTTCATTGACATTGCAATACCTGGTGATGCACGAATTGAAGATAAACAGCAAGAAAAAAATAATTACAAAATACCGGGACTTGCAAATTGAGGTTGAGCGACTGTGGAAAAAGAAATCATGTGTTGTCCCAATTGTAATTGGAGCCCTTGGAGCAATACCTAAAGGGCTACCTCGCTATTTGGAAATTCTAAATTTACCTGACTTGAATATTCTGATTCTACAAAAAACCACCCTACTTGGAACAACTTATATCCTCCGACATTACCTTAACAGTTCCTAGGTCCTTGGTTAGGACTCGAGCTGTTGAGCTACCAACCAGCCCCATGGGCTGTGAATCTCACCAAAGATTAACCACATAATAATAATAGTAAAGGTTCCCCTTGCACTTATGTGCTAGTCGTTCCCACTCATCTCCGTTTCAAAGCCGAAGAACCAGTGCTGTCCGAAAACATCTCCATGGTCATGTGGCCCGCATGACTAGACACCAAATGTGCACAGAACGCTGTTACCTTCCCACCAAAGATGGTCCCTATTTTTCTACTTGCATTTTTTACGTGCTTTCAAACTGCTAGGTTGGCAGAAGCTGAGACAAGTAAAGGGAGCTTACCCTGTTACGTGGCACTAGGGATTCGAACTGCCGAACTGCCATCCTTTCGATCAACAAACTCAGTGTCTTAGCCACTGAGCCACTGTGTCCCTTTCAGTAATAATACTAAAAGTGTGTTGGAAGGCAAAGGTTTCCGGTCCGTTCCCAGCCGGGAGTCACCACCGACGCTGAAAGAAAGTTTTGTGAAGACAGCCGCCTGGAAGTTATGAGTTTTTTTATTGAAGAAAAAGGAACGGGAAGGATGAGACGCAGCTCTATCGTTCCCGGGTCTGCAGCACCCCATATCCAGTTTGGTTTTCTCTTTTATACAGTTTTTCTTGCCCCAGGCTATTGTGTAAAATTCAGTTTTTTACAAAAGTTCTTTTATTCTGGATGATTGCTCTGATCTTGATTCTCTTGTCTTTGGATTTCGTTCGTCCGGTATCTCGTCCTTGGGCTAATCCTATCATAAAACACGAGGAGGGTGTTTTCCTGTTTGGGGCGCTTATACAAAGGTGTCTGCTCTATGTAAATGGTCATGATGTTTGTGTTATCTTGGAATTGGATTTTGTGCTTTTGTTATTCTGACCGGTCATTGCTAGATTCGGGGATTTCCCAACTCTGTTACCCTTTTCCTAATCCTATTATCTTATTTTCCTTTTGTGACCAAGTGTAACCTCTTCCTGGCTACGTGTGTGGTTTTCTCTGGCTATGACTCCTGGCTACGTGTTTATTAATTTCTTTCCTGTGCATGCCATCTGGGTTATTTCTGTTACCTTACTACAAGTGTAGCAAACAGTAGAAGGGGAAAATAAGATCAAAAAAGGGTAAATAATACAACAGCCACACTCTAGTCACCATGTTTTGTCAACTGTGAGAATTAAATATTCAGCAGAATAACAGCACAAGGGGAAAAATGCCCTTGTGCCTAGTTCTCTTGGCATACAGTACCCTATAACACTGCCCATGTTGAAACAATTTGTATCCAGGATGTTAGGGGTATAGAGGTATTTTCTCAGCCTCCCTTGTGACCATTAGATCAACTTTTTTTCTCTGGTTCCATAATATGGTTGGATTTGCTTAATATTTTGATGGCAGACCATCAGAAAATCTCAATGTATATTAAATTAAGCAAAACAAAAGTTGAAAGAAAGCAATAGTGAAATAGTTCTGAATTCCTGATGAAACAGCTATTGGAAGTCAAGCTGGATGGAATTTTCTTCAAATACAATGCCTTGGGGGGGGGGGGGCAGAATACAAGGTGGTGTCCCTAGTTTTGTCTTCTGTGGCAGAATTGAGAAAGCCAGCTCATTTTAACTGGGTCTGACTAATCAATTAAATTAAGAGCTGTTGTGTTATACTTTACTGAGATAATGTGAACGACAACTATAGATAGGAATTTGTGTAATTATTCAATCCCTCCCTGTCCCTCCTTATCATGCCTGGCTGAGGAGGGAGGGCTGAAAGGGGAGGTACCGGGCATGGTGAGGCAAGGCAAGGCTATTCAGTGGTTTTGCTGAACTGCTCCTTTCTAAAGGCACAATTATATCCCTGAATATTGCTTCTGTGCCAGCTCATTTTAACCGGGTCTGACTAATCAATTAAATTAGGAGCTGTTGTGTTATATTTTACTGAGATAATGTGAGCAACAACTATAGATAGGAATTTGTGTAATTATTCCATCTGGACTAGTTACAGGAGAATGTTTTGATAGTTTACTTTTCCAAACATTTCAGATGAGAAGAGAAGAAATCAGAGACTTAAATCTTATCTATTCTATTTATTCATTCATTAAAGTTCTTTGCCACCTGATTCCCTTATAAAGCAACTCAGGGTGGCTTAAAGATTATAAAAAGACAAATAGAAAAACACTTAAAAATTAAAACAGTCCAAAGTAAAACTTTAGAAGTAGACAAAAAATTAAGACTGAGAGACATGCAACACACGAATGAAGTCTTCATATTCCATCAATCAGTGAGCATCCCCCTTAGGGCTCCAGGCCAACCATCAAATCCAAGTTTTAATACCCTTCCAGAAGGTCACAATGATGGGAGAAGTCCTCACCTTCCATGGTGGAGTGATCACAGGGATAGGTCCACAGCAGAAAATACTTTTTCTTTGATCGTGTCCACCAGAACTTCTTAGCAGATGGGATCTGTAGCAGGTCTCTTTTATTGGTGTGAGTGGGACAGTATTTGGGATAGTCCAATTGGGGTGAGGCAGATACTGAGATAGAAATTTAATAATACAAATTGCCAACTCAGAATATTACATACAGTATATCACGCATATAGTAACCTACCCTGTTTCCCTGAAAATAATACCTCCCTGGATAATAATCCCAATCAGACTTTTGAGCAATTAAAAGACTGTTTACAAAAAAGTAAGACTAAGGATTGGGGATAGTCCAATTGGGATAAGGCAGCTACTGAGATACAAATTTAATAATACAAATCTTCAGCTCAGAATACTACATACAGTATATCACCCATATAGTAACCTATAAAAGATTTAATTGATGAATAATCTCTATCTTTGTTGCGGTGGATTGGGGTCTTTACCTCAATGCGCCAAAGACGGGACGTGAGACCACAAAGGTGCTAGAGAAAACAGGTTTATTGATGCATCGAGTCCAGCATGTTCACACACCAATCTGAACTGTCTTGGCTATGCCCAAGACAGTACTTTTATACTTTTCTTGCTTCTAAGCTCGGGCAAGGCGTTCCCCATTATTGTGGGCTGGGTGCCCACACCCCTGAGATAACCACCTGGTCAGGGGGCGTCGGTTTGCCTTGGTCATCAAAAGCAACAGCTACATTTCATATTTATGTCTTACAAATACATTTCGGAAAGTTACAGAAAAGTTACAGAAAGAGAAGTGAAAAAGTTAGCATCAGCAACCCTTTAATGCCAAGTTCTATTAATACGCTAAACGGCAGTTTCTATCTTACACAAACAGCACCTGCTTCCTGTGCCCATCTCTTGAAGCATTTTGCAACTTATGTTCCAGTAAGATTTGTAACAGATATTAAGGAAGAGAATTCAAAGGTCAATTAATATGCTGGCTCGATTGTCTTTAACTAAAGGGGAGTCTAGGGGCTCCTATACC
The DNA here is from genome assembly GCF_964273705.1 of Natrix helvetica. Lineage (NCBI taxonomy): Eukaryota > Metazoa > Chordata > Lepidosauria > Squamata > Natricidae > Natrix > Natrix helvetica. The sequence continues at coordinate 46,656,800 of NC_138555.1, forward strand.
CTAAAGGTAAGCTGGCTATTCTCCTGCTGCCTCATTCCCCCCTTTTGAAACTATACCTCCATCTCAAACTTTACTGTGTAGTTTCATAGATTGGTTCAGGGTCTTCTGGGTGAAGTAAGGTGACTGTTAGATCTGGGCAACGAGAGACAGACTGCGGACACGAAGTAACTCAACAGCTCATTTTATTAGTAGTAGTAGTGATCCAGCTTAACCTGTGGTCGGAGGGTTCCCCTTTTATAGGGATGAGGCACGCCCATTGACCAATCAGATGAATACCTGTTTCCCGCTGTAGGAGCGGACCTGAGGGAAGACTTATCTCGATATATGCTAATATCTAACACCCCTCCCCTCCTAGATGGGACGTTGCGGTAGGTGACATAGTCCTTTAGGTAGGTGGGTGTTTGTCTTGCTCGGGAGGAACGTCGGAGTTCAGGTTGCGTTGAAGTACTTGCAGGACTGGTTTCCTGTTGGTTTGAAGTGGTTGCAGGATCGGGTGCTTTTTCTGTTTCTGGAGGTCTTGCGTTTTCGATGCTCTTTTCCCTGGTATCTTGTTCGGCTGCGATGACGGGGGGTTGCTCAGCGGCTGTGATGACGGGGGGTTGCTCAGCTGCGTGCGTGATGTCCTGTCCCCCGCTTAGCTCGCCGGTGTCGTCGTTTCCTGGGATGAAGTTTCCCTGCGGTTGTCTTTCTGTGGACAGGAAACTTTCGCCCTCATCCCGTAAGTTGGATTGTGCTAGGCGACCTCGAAGCTGATCGATGTGCCTTCTCCAATTCCGCCCATCTTCAAGCTCTAACAAATACGATCGAGGGCCCATGATGCCAATGACCCTCGCCGGTATCCACAATGTCCCCCCTGTGTAATTTTGAGCATAAACAGTGTCTCCTTCTCTAAAAGATCTGACCTTACTTGTAGAGTCTGGGGGAGCCGAGGTAGAATAATTCGGGTGGAGCCTGTCCAGGTGAGACCGTAGGCGGCGACCCATTAGTAGTTCAGCGGGGCTTCTACCCGTCGTTGCGCTCGGGGTAATGTGTTGAATGAGGAGGTAATGGTCAATGCGTGTTTGCCAATCCCCCGGGCCCATCCTGGCGAGGGCCTCTTTCGCGAACCGCACCATTCTTTCTGCCTGACCATTGGACGCTGGATGGAATGGCGCGATGAGGGCGTGTCTGATTCCCAACCCTGCTAAAAATGTTTCGAACTGCATGGCCGTGAATTGGGGCCCGTTGTCCGATACTAACAGATCTGGTAGACCATGGGTGGCGAAAAGCCGCCTAAGAACCTTTATAACTGCCTCTGCCGTGGTTGATGTCATTAGGACTACATCTAACCATTTAGAATAAGCATCTACAACTATGAGGAAGGTTTGACCCTGGAATGGTCCTGCAAAATCAATATGAATGCGTGACCAGGGTGCCTTGGGTTTCTCCCATTCTGTGGCGGGCGCTTCCGGGGGTGCTGGTCTCGACTCCTGGCATGGGTCGCAAGTGGCCACCCACTCCTCTATTTCTTTGTCCATATTGGGCCACCACACATAACTTCTCGCTAACGCTTTCATTCTCACGATCCCCGGATGACCCATATGTAAAGCATTCAATACCTTTTTTCGTAGAGCAAAAGGAATAACAACTCGATCCCCCCACAACAAACATCCCTGTAACACGGAGAGTTCGTCCCGTTTAGACCAAAACATTTTGAATTCCGGGCCCACATTTCCCTTCGGCCACCCCCTCCATACCCAAGTTTGCACTTGTTTTATTAAATTGTCCTTCGAGGAGAACCTTGCGACATCGTAAGAAGAAACCGGTCCCGAATCCAAACAGTCAATGAGCAATACCGGTACTTCTGGAGTGGGGTCTGGCAAAATGTCTGGTAATGGGCAACGGCTGAGCGCATCTGCGTGCCCTAGAGTGGAGCCCGGTCGATGAATTAACTTGTAAGAGTACGCAGCCAGGAAAACAGTCCACCTGGTCATACGTGGAGAAAGGGAGACCGGAGTGGGGCGATTTCCCGCCAAAAGTCCTAACAGCGGTTTGTGATCAGTAATGAGTTCAAAATCGCGGCCGTAGAGGTATTCATGGAAACGTTTCACACCTGCAACGGCAGCCAATGCTTCTCTGTCCATTTGGCTGTAGTTCCTTTCGGCCGATGAAAGAGTTTTGGAGTAGAAAGCAATGGGTGCTTCTTTCCCGTCGGGCATCCTGTGGCTGAGGACTGCTCCAACCCCGAAAGGCGATGCGTCGCAGGTCAATACCAGCGGGAGGGTTTGACTGTATTGCACAAGTAGTGAGTCAGTGGTGAGCAGGCGCTTTACCCCGGCGAATGCTGCAGCTTCGGCTCGTCCCCATCTCCATGGTGCGTTCCTCTGGAGTAGACGGTGTAGTGGCTCAGCAACGGTCGCCTTCTGTCTCAGAAAAACGCTGTAGAAATTAAGTAGTCCGAGGAAGGCCTGCAACTCGGTTTGATTTCGTGGTGTGGGGGCGTCCTGGATTGCCTTAATTTTCTTTTCAGTGGGGTGAATTCCCTGACCATCAATTCTATAACCCAGGAATTCTACACTAGGCACGTTAATTTGGCATTTTTCTTTTTTAAGGCGGAGGCCCTTCTCTCTGATTCTGGCCAAAACAGATCTGACTCTTTTGTTTAGTTGCTCCTCGTTTGCAGCGGACACCAAGATATCGTCAAAATATGGGACGACTCCCGGTATCCCTTGCAACAGTCGTTCCATGACGCTCTGGAACAATCCTGGAGCAATACTTACGCCGAATTGTAGCCGGTTGCATTTAAACGCTCCTCTGTGCGTCACTATAGTCTGGGCCTCCGCTGTGGCGCTATCTACTGGCAGTTGCTGGTAAGCTTGTGCCATATCTAACTTAGCGAAAACCTTTCCTGGCCCCAATGAGTGCAATAGGTGCTGTACTACGGGCACCGGATATGCGCTCTGTTGTAGCGCGACATTAATTGTGCATTTATAGTCTGCGCACAAGCGGACTGATCCGTCTGACTTAACTGGGGTCACGATAGGTGTCTCCCAACGCGCGTGATCTACCGGCTCAAGGATTCCTTGTTCCACTAACTTATCTATCTCTTTATCTATTTTTGGGCGGAGTGCAAAAGGCACTCGTCTCGATTTAAGTCGGATTGGCGCCACATTTGGATCTAAATTGAACGATATTGGTTTGCCCACATACTTACCAAGACCGGAGCTGAACACATCCTCGAACTCCTTAAAGATCTTTTCAGCGCTGCTGTTTCTCACGGCGTTGATTCCGGTGACTTCTAATCCCAGGGCTTCAAACCAATCAAGCCCCAGGAGGTTCTGCAATGGCGCGCTGGAGATGGTCACGGGCAGCTGGGCTTCGATGTCCTTAAACTGGATGTGGAATGTGCCTTGGCCCACGATGGGGACTTGGTTCCCCTGGTAGTCTCGTAGCAGGACGTCAGGAGCGCGCAGTTGGCTCTTTCTGAGGCCGGGAATGGCCTGTTTCATGGATGCCCATGAAATGATCGTCAGGGTTGATCCTGTGTCAACCTCCAGCTCGCAGGGTGAGCCCTCCAAGAGGACTGTGACTTTCAGCCTTTTGGGCCGCTTAGGGCGGACCTGATGTATCGTGGTGAGATACGTTCGCAACTCCTCTCTCTGGGTCAACTCTATCTCATCGTCTATATCCTGAAAATACTCTCGTTGAGCGTCTTGGTAGAACGCTCTTTCGGCTCTCTGTGTGAATTCTCTCTGGGGATACGCTCGCTCACTTTCTTGTGAGTAATCTCTCTGGGAATACGCTCGTTCAGCTCTTTGGGGAGTTTCTCTCTGGGTAAACACTTGTGGATTTCTCTCTGGGCGCCCTTTTTGATTTCGCCAAGCCCCTGGGTTGGGCTTCTGTTGGCGGTACATGGGTGGCTGCCGTGAGGCAGGGACTCCGCTCCGGCACACTCGTGCGATGTGCCCAAGTTTGTTGCAGTGCGAACAAACAACGTTCCTGAACCTGCAAGTAGACCTGGGGTGATTCCCTCCGCAGCTTGCGCAGGGCGGCAAGCGGGATCCGGGTTTCCCCCCAGGCCTCCAGTGACTGCTCTGCATTAGGTGACTGTCCTCGAACTCGGGATCCACGTAGTCGGGGCTTGCGTCTTCGTAGTGGACTCTGGTTTGTCTCGGTGCCGGCTGGGTTTCGTTGACCCTTCTTTGTATGGTCACTGCTGATTTCTCCGCTGATTCCGACGCTCTTGCTTTGTTCAATGCTGACTGTAGGGTTAGATTCGGGTTGGCTAACAGTTTCTTTTGCAACGAAATGTCTCTTACCCCACAGATGAATTGCTCTAAGATATGCTCTTCCAAATCCCTGTATTCACAGTGGGCTGCTATTCTTCGTAGAGCTGCAACAAATTGGTTAATGGATTCTCCCGCCATTTGAGTCCTCGTGTTGAATTCTTTGCGGCTGACATGGCGGGACGGTTTTGGCGCGTAATGTGTTTCCAAGGCTTGTTTCAGCGTCGCCCACGGTACTGCTTGTATTGGAGTAGGCGCGGTGAGGTCTCTGGCCGTATTGAAGACTTCCTTTCCGCAGTAGCCGAGGAAGATATTTTTCTTTCTTGCATCGGTGATCCCCGTGTACTCATTTGCTTCGAGGAAACACTCGAAGCGAATCATGAAGGCTTCCCATTCGTCGGTTGCTGGGTCGAAAGGAGCGGGGGGAGCATGCATCGCCATTTTCTCAGTTTGAATTTGCCGCGCTGCGGTGATCTGAGATGGCTGCCGGAATTTCTGCCGAATTCCTGGGCTGGATCAAATCCGGAGATTCTTGAAGTGCGCTCTTCGTCCTATCTGTCTCTCAATCCCACCCTCGTCGCCAATGTTAGATCTGGGCAACGAGAGACAGACTGCGGACACGAAGTAACTCAACAGCTCATTTTATTAGTAGTAGTAGTGATCCAGCTTAACCTGTGGTCGGAGGGTTCCCCTTTTATAGGGATGAGGCACGCCCATTGACCAATCAGATGAATACCTGTTTCCCGCTGTAGGAGCGGACCTGAGGGAAGACTTATCTCGATATATGCTAATATCTAACAGTGACATATTCCCCTTCCTGCTCATAAAGAGCCAGTGCCTTTACGGCTGCCTTTTGGTCCACCAAAAGTGACAGACTGTTACTGATGGTTCTTACGAACACGGGGAGAATGCAAGGGAGAATGACACATCCAGCTGCGATGTGGCCAATGAGGGCCACTATTGCCTGCAGCCCCGGGAGTTTTGGAAACCAGGATCCAAAGGCTGAGGAGAAGTCAAACCCTTTCCAATCTTGTCCCTCAAAGTGGGTAAGTTGCCTCATTTCAGTGGTGAGTTGTTTTATAACAGATCCGGTTTCATCTATCTGGAGACAACAATTCGTGAGATTAAATTTTCCACACACCCCTCTTTCTTTTGCCAAAAGGTAATCCAGAGCCAGCCTGTTTTGATAGACTGCTATGCACAGTTTATCTGTGGCTGTGGCCAAAATATTAAGAGATTTGTCTATTCTCTCTCCAGCTAAATCTAAGACTGCCTGGAGTCTGATAATTCGATTTAACATGTATATAGGGGTGCGGTATCCCCAGGATCCATCTTCTGCCCATGTGGCCTTCCCATATGTACAAACTATACGCTCAGAATCCCAGAATGTCATGTCTTCATATTCAGCCAGTTCCTTGCAAGGGAAGTTGGAAAATGCAGTATCCGCTTCCCTCCGCTGTCTGTTTGTACCTATGTGTTCGTATAAGGGCACCCCTAATACTTGCTGTTTCTGGATGGGGAGGAGGAAAAAGGAAGGTTTTATCCATCCTAAGATGCAAGATCCAGGCCAGTCATGGGGAAGAGTTTCATATGCTATGTTGCCACAGATCCAATACATATTGCTGGGGGCGACCCATGGGGTGGAAGGGTCATGGTTTTTGCTGATAAAAGGTAACAGAGCCTGGTTAAAGCGGGGTGGGGCTGGCAAACCTGAGGGCGAGTCCCACTCCGTATAGTTGACATCCTATGTACCCAGACAAATCAAGTGGCCGACTGGAAAAGACCCACTTCTGGTAAAACAATTTCGACCCACCAGGTTGGTGGTTAGTGTCCACACTATCCCAGAGGGGTCTGTTCTGGGTGATGTTGCCGTCTATGGTCATGTTATTATAAACCTCTGGGCTGGCTTCCAGCGCTTCCCATGGCCACTGCTCTCCCATATTGGTCCCTCCACATACAAAACAGTTTTTAACTGTGAGGGATTTTGCTACTTCCTCTGCCATCTCTACAAAGAGATTAACTGCCTTAGTACTGAGGGGGAGGGGATCCTCCAATTTTTGAAGATTGTCAACTTCAAACTACTGACCAACCAAGGGATTTGATTTCTCCTTCATTCAGAGTCTGGAGCCGAATAGTGATATATGTGGTAGGGTCCCTCCCAGACCTATCAATTCCAATTCCATAGCTAACCTGAGGGGGGTGATCTTGAGCTACTTGAAAAGACACTTTGTTAGTACCGGGTATCCGTTGAAAGGCTGAGATGTATGGACAGCCTGTATAGCCTCCTCCTGTATAGTCACATACACAGCCCCATCCCGTGCAAACCATCCAGTTGTCACAGGGCATGAATTGATCAGGGTCTCCCCTGTTCGCATTCAAATTCCTTGGGCACAGGTACTTGTGTGTGGATTCGTACGTTTTTCGCCAAGCCTCATTCCCACATATTATATGGACTGCTTTGTCCATTGCAGTACACACATCAAAGGTCACTGTAATGGGCTGGTGCCCTTGTTTCAGAGCTACTGTAGAGTTTAAATAATAGAGCAATGACTGTTTCGGGTTTTGGCTGAGCCCTAAACCAGCCCAGACAGTGACATTCAACCGTATTGGGACCTCAGGCTGGAAACATACGAGATTGTTTTGCTGCAAACAGTAATTGTACATAGTGCCATTGGTTGCACATGTCTTGGATTGGGGCAGGCAATTTGGAGGGGCCTGGGTGTGATATATCAAAGTATTAATTGTACGGCTGCCTACCCGGGCCTTCTTCATACATGGCTCGCAGCTATCTAGGCCTGGAGGTGGGGGAAGGTAACAGAGGATTCCTTCGGGACTATTGCATCTTTTATACACTTGGGGGGTTAATTTTGTTTTTGTGGTTAAATTCTTAGTTATTGTGATTCGGGGTGACCATGAGTTAGTGAGGGTCTTTCCCGCTGCTGTCCAATTTATATCCCAATCCTTCCCTATGACATTTTCAAGATAACAGGCAAAAGTGATATATTTTGTTATCTCTTCATTTTGCTGTCCAGGGTAAATGGTAAGGGTCGTAGGGGAGGGATTGCGCCTGTGCCTGGTGTGTTTTATTCCTGGGATTGGCTTGTTAGTGGGTCTTAATAAGTGACACATGATGGATGAATTATATCAATCATTAGGGGCCCAATTTGTACCGTTCGGGTCTATTCTGCACTGCCAGAAGTTAGTACCATCGTACTCACAAGGGGAGAGGCCGACTTCCTTATGGCACTCGGGGAACCAAGAGTCGCTGTGCAGAAACTGTGATCCCCCTGGTCCATTAAAGAAGCAGCTCTGACAGGGGGGAAACGGCCCCGGCCCCATTGTTTCGTATATGGGTGTCCGCTTCCCATTCCCCCCTTTACCAGGAATTACAGATTTAGGGAAACCCACTGGGGGGTCCCTGGGGGGCCCCAGATCAAGATTCTGTTGAGTTTTCATCTTTTTGGCCACCAAGGCCTGGTACAAGTAAAGGGAGCTCATTATGATTGAAATAACAAGAAGAATGACCACAACCCAAATAGAGGGCATAAGGCCCCTTCTAATCCAGGCTGTTTGTCGCAAGCGCTGAGCGTTTTCCATGATGTTTCCTCGAGGCTCGGGATGAGCGCAGGCTCCACCGGAGACGTACGTTGCCCGTGCATGGGGTGACAGCATCTGGAGTGCCACCTGCAGGGGGTGTGGAGCCTTTGTCACCTGTCCGTAGAGAGACAGCTTCCGGAGTGTCGTCAGGAGGGGTGACAATCTTAGGTCGTGGGCCTCACTGGCGGTGCAGATTTAGTTTCAAGGGATTTTGTGGATCCTTTTTAACGTGCCGTTGAGGAGGGGCCACTAACTTTACTCGCGACCAATGGATCCACGGTTTTATATCGGCCACCTTAACAGCAAGGGGAGAACATATGACAACAGTATATGGTCCTTTCCACTTGGGGCCCAATGGCTCCTTCTTCCAGTCCTTAACCCAGACCTTTTGGCCAGGGTGAAAATTATGGGCTGGTGTCACAATTACATGAGGCCGACATGATAATACATATTTTTGTAATTGGAGGACTATGGCATTCAGGGCCTGTAACTGTTTAATTTTAACAGAGTCTGCTATCTGGGCAGTAGGATGCATTTGGGGGGCAAGGAGGTTAGGTACCCGCCCATATAAAAGTTCGAAGGGCGAGAGACCAAGATCCTTGCTACGTGCACAACGTACTGCCAAGAGAGCCATACTGAGAGCATCGGGCCACTTCAGGTGGATTTCTTGGCAAAATTTAGCTACCTTTTCTTTAATTGTGCAGTTAGTTCGTTCAATTTTCCCACCGGAAGAGGGATGAAAAGCACAATGAAGCTTCCAGGTGATACCTAAGATGGAGGCCACCTTTTGGGTGGTTTTGTGAATGAACTCGGGGCCATTGTCCGAGGAAATACAGGATGGCAGGCCATAGCGAGGGATAATGAGACACATAAGAGCTCGAGTGACCTCGAAGGCCTTCTTGGTCGTGGTGGGGACACATTCTGGCCAACCCGTATAGGTACAGACCAGAACCAACATTGCTGTGTAGGGGCCCGATCTCGGCATATCCGTGAAGTCAATCATAAGGGAATCAAAGGGGTAGGACCCCTTAGGCTGATGCCCCTGGGGAAGAGTCGGACGCTGGCGAGGATTATTAGCTGCACATACTTGACATCGGGCACACACACTGGCTGCAATGCAGGAAAGATTATCAATATAAACTTTGCGGGCCAATGCTTTTGCAGGGCAGTTTTTCCCATGTGGAGGTTCTTATGAAGTGCTGCCACAGCTTCCCATGCTAGTTGCTGAGGGAAAAACACTCTGTCATCAGGTAGAACCCACCATCCCTCTTGGAGGTGTGCTCTTAGGGCGACAGCCTGCTGTGTTTCGTGGGGTGTATAGGAGGTAGGATGTGAGGGGGTCGGGGTCCATAGAGTGAGGCAGGTGGCCTGCATCTGTAGGGGCCGGAGGGCTGTGGCTCGGGCCGTCCGGTCAGCCTTGTTGTTGCCTCTTTCATTGTCAGTGGTTCCTTTTTGAAGTCCCCTCACATGCATGATTGCCACTTCCTTAGGTGCCCACACACTGTCCAATAGCCTCAAAATCTGTGGACCGTATTTAATGTATTTTCCGCCGGCTGTGATGAGTCCCCGTTCCTTGTAGAGAGCCCCATGGACCTGTACGGTAAGGAAAGCATATTTGGAATCTGTATAAATATTAACTCTGAGGCCTTGTGCTAATTCCAGAGCCTGTGTGAGAGCATGTAGCTCGGCAAGTTGGGCGCTGGTACCTGACGGAAGTGGCTCTGCTTCCCACACTTCGTCGAGAGTAACTATGGCATAGGCCGCTTTTCGAAGTCCCCCTTGGAGGAAGCTGGTGCCGTCCGTGTAGAGGGCAGCATCGGGGCGCTGGAGGGGGTTCATCCTTCAAATCCAGACAGCTAGCATACGTCTTGGCTATGGTTTGTAAGCAATCATGAGTGGTGTGGGCATCCGGTTCCGGTCGGAGAGTAGCAGGGTTGAGAGCGTGGGACTGAATTAATTTGACTGAGGGGTTATGGGTGATCAAGCCTTGGTATTTAAGCATTCGGGGATTAGTGAGCCATTGATGGCCCTTTCGGTCAAGGACAGCCTTGAAGGCATGTGGGGTGTATATATCCAGTTCCTGACCAAACGTTAATTTATTGGCCTCATGGGTGAGTAGCGCCGTGCCAGCCACCGCTTTAAGGCAGGCCGGCCATCCCTTTGCCACTGGGTCCAACTGTTTGGACAGATAGGCCACTGGGCGATGCCAGGTTCCAAATTTCTGAGTCAATACCCCCACAGCCATGGTTTGTTTTGTGTCCACAAACAAGTGGAAAGGTTTGTCCAAATCCGGGAGTCCCAAGCTGGGGGCTTGAGTGAGGGCATGCTTAAGCTGCAAAAAGCTTGCCTGTTCCTCTTTTCCCCATTGCATAGGCTCCTTCTCATGTCCCCTGGTAGCATCATACAGGGGTTTGGCTAGTAGAGCAAAGTTGGGAATCCAAATGCGACAGAAGCCAGCTGCTCCCAGGAAGCCTCTGAGTTCCTTTCAGTTCCTCGGGATGGGTAATTGGCATATGGCCTCCTTTCTTTCATGCCCCAAGGCCCTTTGTCCTTGTTGTATGTCATACCCCAAATATCTAACCTCTGTCTGGACTAACTGGGCCTTTTTTCTTGAGGCCTTGTATCCCCTGTCCTGTAGGAGGTGCAATAGAGCTGAGGTATTGTTATGACAGTGCTCCTGAGTGTGTCCTGTAACTAACAAGTCATCCACATATTGAAGCAGTACATCAGGTTGGGGGATCTGCAATGCTTCCAAATCAGTGGCCAGGGCTGCACCAAACAGAGTGGGGGAGTTTTTAAAGCCCTGTGGGAGGTGTGCCCAGGTGTATTGTTGTTTGTGACCAGTGATGGGACTTTCCCACTCAAATGCAAACAAGTGTCGACTTTTCCGATGGATAGGGATAGAGAAAAAGGCATCCTTGAGGTCGATGACTGAAAACCACTTTGCAGTCGGTGGAATTAGGCCCAGTAAAACATAGGGGTTGGGCACAGTTGGGTGTATAGTCACTGTGGCCGCATTTACGGAGCGTAGATCTAGGGCCATTCTGAAACAGCCCTCTCCCTTCGGGATGGGAAGGATCGGGGTATTCCATTTTGAGTCTGTAGGGACCAGGATGTGATGGTCCAAGTAAAAGTCGATAACCTCCTGGATGGCAGCAACAATGGGCCGGGGATACGCCCTTTGGCGAATCCGGACGGGGGCTTTCATTGGGAGTTCTTCAACAATGATTGGCGGATGGTGGGCTGCAAAGCCTGGGGGGTTGTCTTCCGCCCATAGCTCAGGCACTTTGAATTCGCGCCATTTCTCTCCGGGGACTTCCATGACAGCCATGATTTTCCAGGCCTCCTCCCTGGGTACTTCCAAGTTAACTTTGCCGTATTTGAGATTCATTTCCCCATTTTCACTAAAGAAGATCTGGGCTCTGAGTTTGCAAAGTAAATCTCGGCCCAGCAAGGGGATCGGGCATTCAGGCAAATAGACAAATTGGTGAGTAATGGAATGTCCTCCTGTTTTGCAAAGTAGAGGTTGCAGGAGCGAACGCTTTTGGGGGGGGCCCTGTTGCTCCTTGGATATTAATTGATTGGTTAGAGAGGGGGCCAAGGGGTTTGTTTAAAACAGAACGGGTAGCTCCCGTGTCTACGAGGAAGGGAATTTCTGTGCCTCCAACTTTAATGCGGACCATAGGTTCAGGGAGGCTTCTGGAACCCAGTCGGTTTCAGTCTTCTTCCTCTATATTCGTCAGTTGCATCAGCAGGGCTGGGGGAACTGACCCTCTTCTTCCTCCGCGTCCGCGCATACTGGGCCATAGACGAGGGTCTCTAGGTGGTCTGGGTCGACCAGATCCTCTCGCGGGTCCCCCGCCATCCCTTGCCTTCTGGGGGCATTCCAGCCAATCAGTGAGTCCAGCCAATCAATGAGCGGGCTGGAGGAGGCCCTTTTAAAAGTGGGTCCTCGATTTCAAAACTCCCTTCCCTTTGCCTTCCAGGAGCTTGCTGCTTCCCTCAGGTAAGCAACTAAGCGCTAGGGGGGCAGTGGGAGGCTAGCTTCGCCAAGGAAAGGCCCCTGGGCCTTTCCTCGCTGAAGCGCCGGGCTGGCGAGCCTCCGCGAGGAAAGGCCTCCGGGCCTTCCCTCGCTGAAGCACCGGGCTGGCGTGGGCGGCAAGCCTCCGCGAGGCTAGGCCGAAAGCCCTCCGCCCCCGCTCTCTGCCTCAGTCTTACCTGTTCTGCTGCCTCTCTGCCTGTCTGCTGCCTGTTGCATCCATCCATCGCATCGGAGAGCTGCTGATTCTGCCTGCTGGTTTTTTTTCTTTTCTTTTTTTAATGTATTTTAAAATAATATTTTATTTATTGTGCATAGAATTTTTTAAAATAATTTTACTTAAAATTATTGAGTATAGAATATTTTAAAATGGTTTACTTCAATTTATTGTGTGTGGATTCTTTTTTTAAATTGTGTTAGACTATTTTAAAAAAGATTCTATCCAAAACAAATTAAAATAAACCATTTTAAAATATTCTATACTCAATACTTTAAAATGTATTGTGCGTAGAATTGTTTTAAATTGTTTTATTGCAATTTATTGTGTATGGAATATTTTTAATGGTTTCATTTTAAATTATTGTGTGTGGAATAGTTTGAAATGGTTACAGTATAAATTATTGCTGGTGGAATAATGGTTACAGTATCCTATGGCTGGTACAATACCTTAAAATAGTTATAGTATAAATTATTGCTGGTGGAATACTTAACAATGGTTTTTAAGGATTTTTTCATTTATAGAATATCTTTTTTAAATTATTGTTTGGGAATTTTTATTTTTTAATTGTTTATAAAATATATTTACTACAAGAAATGTTATTCCTTTTTGCAAATGTTTTCTTTGTGATGCAATATGTTGCTTAAAAGTGTTCAGACCAGGTTTATGTATCTCAAAGTGGCTGCTTTTCAATGGGCAGGCCAGGTTGATGCAAGGCAGCTTTGCAAGATTTTGTGGGTTTCACCCTCGTTTATGTAATTCTGAGGTGGTTGATGGTTCTGTGAGCTTCCTGGCACTGTCCTTTATAATTTCCCACAATGCCTTGATGGTTTTTATTCCAGTGGCTTTGTCTTTCCTGTCCTTAGGGTTAGGAAAAAAAACTGGTTTCATTTGCAGTCTTTGGGGGGGGGGGGAATCTTATTTTTGGGTGTTTTCCTGGCACTGTCATAGTTTGTGTGGGTGTGTAATGTCCCACAGTTATCTACGCATTAATAATGATCTAGTAATATTTCCTTATACATTTTAGGGACCTTTCCTTACATAATTGGTGTTTTCTTTCATACTTTTGGATTTCTAATTTCTGTTTCTGTTAGTTAGCAATTGCTAAAACAAATCCCACATGAAAAAGTATTCAAAGCCTTCTTGATTTTAATTGTCAATTTATTTATTCCTGCACATTGTAATATTTATTCATTTTCATATCTCTGTTTTTCCACTGTTGTGCAAACACAATTCCAGCAGCTGCTAACATGTGTAAAATTAAATATATATTGTACTCCTTTTCAAATAGCCAACAAAATATTTCTGGTTTTAATTCCATATCTTGCTTTACCATTGCTTCTAACCACTAACTCTTGAATAGTTACTTGGACCGACCTAAGTACTGAACCGATTTCATTATATTTCTGTTTTTTTGAACTGAGAACTAAATTTCAGAAAAAGAAATCTGTATTGCTCTGTGAATCTACCTATGACATTCATTCTTGATCTAACTTCTTGGATGAAAGACTATATCTTTCCTGTTTGTTGGGGGACACCCTTCCTGAAAAGACCGTACATTGTTGGGTGAAAACAGAGGTCCCTTCTGTTACCTGTAGTGTAGTCCTCAGCTTACAACCACAATTGAGTCCAATATTGTTTTAGTTCTTCTGCAGTTAGTATTATTTAACAGGATGAAGAGGCAACAGAGTATGACCGCTAGGACAGTCATCTTTCCTATGTAAGTAGCTCTTTTATTGCTTTGTGTGCTTGTTTCATCCTTAATATAGTAGTGCAAGCAATTAAAGTCTTGCTTTCTGTGTCTGTCCTTTGTGCAGGTTTTTTGAGCAAAGTAAATCGATAAGGTGGTGTGCAGAAGACCGGCAAGCCAGGGATCCTTCCTCTGTAAGTAGCTGTCTTTATTGCTGGGTGTGGTGTGGTCTGTGCTGTGTTCATCCTTGAGATAGTGAAGTGCAAGCAATTAAAGTCTTGCTTTCTGTGTCTCTCCTTTGTACAGGTTGTTGGAGCATGAGGTGGTGGTGCAGAAGACGCCAAAAAGGAGAGTAATTTTCCTTTCCTATTATTTTGTGTGCTGGTTTCATCCCAATGCAGTGCATGAAATGAAAGAGTTCATTTCTGTGTCTCTTCTTTGTGCAGCCCATTGATTGGAGTCCGTGATACTGAAGACTGGCAAGAACAGTCATCTTCCTTCTGTAAGTTGCTCTTTTATTGTTTTTGTACTTATTTTAATCTTATTGTAGTTCATCCATTGGGGCAAAGAATTCAGTGACATCGTCTTGGCCACTCCCACCCAGTCACATGGCTGGCAAACTACTCCCACCCGGTCACATGGTCGGCAAGCCACTCCCACCCGGTCACATGGCTGGCAAGCCACTCCCACAAAGGAGGCCACACCCACAGAGTAGGTTCCCAAAAAATTTGAAACCCACCACTGCACCAATTGTTGGTGGGAAAGGACCCACTATGTCAGTGTGTACCAAATCAAAAATGTGTGTTGACAGGCATGTAGCGTGTTTGGGAATGGCAGCTGCCTTGGATTTAGCTTTCCTGCAAACTGCACAATCCAAAAACACCTTACACCCCTTTAGATCCAAACCTTTTGCGAACTCCGGCATTTTTCTAAGAACACGGAAACTGGCATTGGGGCATCTTCTATGCCACTTGTGGATACACCTGGAATGCAAAGGTTTGCCAGTTAGTGAATTTTCAACATTAACAGTTTCATGAGGAACCTCAGGCTTGCTCTGAGCAACCTGCTTCCTTTTTCTCTGTTTGTTGGCTTTAGGAGCCTTTGGAGTAGCAACGGGTTCTCTCTCTGAACGAACTCTCTCTGGGCCCGTGCTGTCTCTTTTTGGAGTTTGCATACTTGCCTGTGCTCTTGGCTTTAAGTAATAAACACCACCAATCAACATTGTTTCAGCAACAATATCTCCATTTTTAACTATGTAACTTGCTTTCTCGAGGTGGTGAACCTGGAACTTTAACTCTCTAGACAAGTGACTTTGACTAAGCAAATTACTGGTTGCTGAAGGTATGTAATAAACATCAGGGATGAATGCATCGAGCTCTTCAACGTAAACAGTTCCTTTTCCCATGATCTTACAAGGGTGGTTGGAGAAGGAGTACAATTCTCGGTATTCAGATTCAGGCTCGTGCATCTCTGTGAAAAGTTCCTTTCTGTAGGTAACGTGTAAAGCTGCGCCACTGTCCAAAGTCCACAAAAGATGTCTGTCATACTCTGGATCATGTTGTGGAATGTTGGTTATGGCCAATGTTGCGAGTGGAGCTTGTGGATCACGCCTTGGACCACGACGACCTTGTCTTCCACCTCTACCTCTGCCTCTGGAGTCTGTTCCTCTGGGCTGGTATGTGACGGGAGCTGGAACTCGTTGGGGACAATCCCGGGTGTCATGTCCCATACGGTTGCAGATGTAGCATCTTGGCATCCTTGGAGCGTAGACTCTTCCTCGGAAGAGATGTCTAGCTGGAGCTCTGGATGCTGGGGGTCGTTGCAGATGAGGTGTGGCTAATTTGACAGCTTCCTCCTCAATTAAAAGTCTGCATACATTGTTAACAGTGTGTTGAGCAATAGGCACGTGGTTAATCTTTGCAATGGCATCTTTCCATTCATAATTCAATGAGTTAATGATGATGCTGATCATTTGAATATCATCAATAACATGGCCTCTTTCTCTCAATTCACTTCTCAGTCCTTTCAGTTTGGTCAAATGTCTACCAATTTGTTCACCAGGTTTCAACTTCAAACCATGGAACTCAGACATGAGCAAACATGAAGATTCAATTGAAATGGGCCTGTAGCAATCTTCTAAAATAGCCCAAATTTGTTGGGCTGTTGCATCAGGTGGAAAGGTAACCTGCAATTCAGTATCCTTCGACATCAATAATGTTGTGCAAGCCCTAGTCTTTAGGTCTCTTATTGCAGAAGTCCATGGTTGGGCAGGAGGATTAAACACCATACAATGGGTACCTTCTCTGCGAAGCAGGAGTGCAATCTCACTGACCCAGGCTTTATAATTCTGTCCTGACATCTTTAATTTTGCCTCACCAGTCAAAGGAGTGACAGAAAATGCCTGTTGAGGGATATGCTGTGCAGTTAAATATGCTGGTTGTTGAACCAGGGGGCGCTGTAATCGGACCTGTGGTCTCTGTATTACAGGTGCAGTTGAAGCTTGAGCAGCAAAATTAAATTGGGTTGCTTGAGAGGCTGGCATTTGCCTTTGCTGCATTAAGTATTGCCTTGTTCCATCTAGGAAAAATCCAACACCACCAGGGGGCATTGAAGATTGAGCCTGTGGAGGCATTTGCATTGGAGCTTGGACATCTGGATGAGCTACAGATATATTTGACCAAGACTGTTGCAATTTCTTTAACTGCTGCTGTAGTAAATTATTTCTGCCAGGAGATGGCGGTGCAGCTTCACTTTTCGGCTGCATCATTTCTGCCTGCGTGGCATATGCTGAAGAACAAAGGAGATCACATGGCTTCTGTGACGTGTACATATCTCTCTGTTCTGATTTGCCTGACACAATATCCACCAGGGTGTGTGCCTTAGGCTGTGAAGAAGAAGGCAAGATGGTGTCCTCAGACATTTGTAAAATGGGGAAACCCCTCCTACTTGCCTCTAATCTATCATAGTCTATTTTGGCTTGAAAAAGCTGTTTTTTGAAAAAATCTATCTGGTCACGATAGCTTTTCATATCTTGCGCAGGGCTTGGGAAGAATTTGCAAGTTTCTTTTTCTGCTTGGGAGTGATTTTGCTTTGGCGAGAGCTTTGGCCAAACATCAAGCGTTTCATAATCTCTAAGAGTTTGGGAGCATGCATAATCAGAAGGGAGTATAAATGACCTCCGTCTGTTTGCTTCATCTTCAAAAGCAGCTCTATCTCTTTGAGAAGTTTCTCCCATAGCAGATTTTCCTCTGGGCCCGGTTGCTGAAGTTCGGAGACTTGGAAGCCAGCTTGAAAAATCCTCCACCTCTGTGTCAGAGTGGAGAGACCCTTCGGAGTGTGCTTCATTCCTGCCTTTCTTTTTCTTCTTCGGCATTGTTAGAAAGTTGGATTAATCGGCCCTGAGTTGATCATAAATCATTCTCTCTAATTAGGCTAGTCGCTTATCTCTTTGGAGATAGCTTAACAAGGAAGAAAGGCTGTAAATTATAAAAACCAAACTCTGCTTCCAATTTGTGAAGGAGGAGAAGTTTCCCCCCCACCTTCGATTAACGAGGTGCGGATCGTCAGCCCTTCCAAGAAGCATATCTCTGAATAAGCAGAAAATAAAACCCGAGAACATGTTCTAATGAAAACAAACTTTAATATGAAATAAAATAAAATCTTACTATCTAATTCTTACATTCTGGCAAGAGCAATTGTTGCCCACCTCCTCCGGCAGGCAAACGGAAGATCAGAAGGGAAGTACAAGAATGTGTGACATATTAGGAGACATGCGCAATAAATCATTGTCAGATAAGAAAATATTTCTACAGTATAACTCCGAATAGAAGCTCAAGTAGGCAAACCAATTAACGCAGTGACAGAAACTGTCCGGGGTGGAAGTGGGCCTCTGGTTCAAGAGTACTCAGGTTTCCTGGACAGGGCATCCACCCTTTGGTTGCGCACACTCGGAATGTAGTTGAACCGGCCAAAGAACAGAGACCACCGGATTTGGTGCTGGTTCAGCTTGCGCGCCATTTTCAGGAACTCTAGATTCCTATGGTCCATCCGGACCTCGACTTGATGCCTGCCCCCTCCAGGTGATGCCTCCAGGCCTCAAATGCCACCTTAATGGCCAGCAACTCCTTCTCCCAGATGGTGTAATTGCGCTCGAAAAGATTGAGTTTCTGTGAGAAGAAAGCGCAAGGGAAAAGGGTACCGCCAGGGGCGTGAGCCTGCAGTAACAACACGCCCTCCGCGATATCGGACGCGTCCGCCTCCACAACAAACGGACGAGGGGGATCAGGGTGCTTCAGGATCGGCTCCTTCATGAAGGCATGCTTCAGGGCCTCGAACGCTTGTTGCTCCGTAGGCCCCCAGCGAAACGGCACTTTCTTCTTAAGGAGCTGAGTGTGGGGCGCAGTCAGGGAAGCGAAGCTGGGGATGAAGGTAAGGTAGGAGTTGGTAAACCCAAGGAGTTGTTGGACATCCTTCACTCTCCAAGGAGGTTGCCAACTGCGCAAAGACTCTACCTTGCCCGGCTCCATTGCAATTCCTTCAGGGGAGATACGGTGCCCCAGGAACTTGATGGTAGTCTGCCAGAACTGACACTTCTCCAGCTTCGCGTACAAACGAGTCGTTGCAGGACCAGGCGTAGGTGCTGCTGATGACTCTCCTGAGAAGCCAAGTAAACCAAAATGTCGTCCAGGTAAATAAGAACAAACTGGTCCAAGAGGTCCCGGAAGATATCATTCATAAAATGCTGGAAGACGGCCGGGGCATTGGTCAGTCCAAACGGCATGACCGTGTACTCAAAATGTCCATACCGGGTGCCGAAGGCCGTCTTCCATTTGTCCCCTGCCCGGACTCGGACCAGATGATAGGCGCCATGCAAATCCAGTTTCATGAACACCGTCGCCTCCCGGAGCCGCTCCAACAATTCAGGAATCAGGGGCAGAGGGTAACAGTTGCGCACCGTGATGGCATTCAGATGACGATAGTCACAACAGAGTCTCAGATCCCCGGTCTTCTTCTTGATGAACAAGACCGGGGCAGACAGTGGCGAAGGCGAGGGCCGGATAAAACCCCAGGCGAGGTTCTTGTCCAGAAAGTCCCGCAATGCGGCCAACACCGGCTCGGACATGGAGTACAGGTGACCCACAGGGAGCTTCGTGTCCGGCACCAAGTCGATGGGGCAATCATAAGGCCAGTGCGGTGGCAATTGGTCCGCCTCCTACTCACTGAAGACATCTGCGAACTCCGCTAAGTCCGCTGGCAAGGACACCCTGGGCAAATTCAGCACCTGGCCTGCACAGACGTGACGGGTGTGGTTGACACATTGCAGGACGGGAACGCAACCAGGTTCTGGGACCAATATATCTGGGGGTCATGCGCCCGCAGCCAAGCCAAGCCCAGGACTATGGGGAAATGCAGGCCCGAAGCAATGTAAAACTGGATGGCCTCCTCGTGATCCCTGATGACTAGGCGCAAGGGCTGCATGGTGGCCTTGATAGGCCCAGACAGAAGCACCCGGCCATCAATAGTCTCAACCAGCATCGGTGGGTCCACTGGACACAGAGGGACAGCATACTTGGTTGCAAATGCCTCATCCATGAAGTTCGTGGTAGCCCCGGAATCGACCACAGCATGGGCTGGAATCCCCGGCGGATTACCAGACAGGAGAATGTGTGCTGCCAAAATCAAGTGCCGGGTAGGGCCGTCAATCTCAGTCTCAGAGTGTGCACGCCCTAAGGTCTCCCTCAGATCATGCTCCGCCCGTTTCCCCACAAGTTGTTCTGGAGCTGAGGGGTAGGCCCCGGACCTCGCAGCCCCCCTGTTCTTCTTGGGGCACACTGCTGCCAGGTGCCTGAGATCTCCGCAATAAAAGCACAACCCCCCTGCGTGCCGTCTGTCCATCTCAGTTTGTGACAAGCGGGGTCTGGCGGGACCCAAATCCATGGATTCCTCCTGTGAAGCTAGAGTCTCCTGCGGGATCGGCACCCCTCTGGTTTCCTGGGACGAGCGGCAACTCCCCCACCTCTGCAACCGGGTGTCTATCTGGAGGCACAGGTGGATCACCACGTTGAACGCCGGTGGCCTGTCCACCTGCACCAGCTCATCCTGCAGGTCATCCGACAGCCCATCTTGAAAGGTGTCCATGAGTGCTGCCTCATTCCAGGCCGAATCTTGGCTAAGGAGCCGGAATTCACTGACATAGTCCTGCAGTGAACCCCGGCCCTGCTTCAGCGTCTTGAGACATCTGGCGGCTGTTTCCTCCTTAATGGGGTCCTCGTACATGAGTCTGAGGTGATCACAAAACCCTCTGAAATCGTCCATCAAAGGGCTTGCCTGAACCAACAAAGAAGTAGCCCAACGAGCTGCGGAGCCAGAGAGTAAGCTGATGATAAACCCCACTTTAGCCTGGTCAGTGGGAAAGTCCTCCGCTCTCAGACTGATAAAGAGCTGGCATTGTCCCAAGAAAGCTGAAACATGGCTTGGTTGCCGTCAAACCTATCAGGCATGGCAACCGGACATTTCCTCCGAGGCTGGGGGGAGGGGAAATAGCATGCCCTTGAAGCTGAGCTAACTGGCAGGCCAGCAAGGCCACCTGCTGTGCCAGTTGAGCATTATCAGCGTGGAGCTGTTCCATGGTGGCTTGTTTGTAAATTGTGGGCAGGAAACAAACTGTTCTGACCCCCCTCTCCACGCCTGTGAATAGACCAGAACACAGGCTTGGCTGTTTGCCACTATTTGGCTCTTTGATTCCAACGGTCGTAGGGAGGGGCAGATGCGAGGACAGATCAAGAACACGCAGTCGGTTGGGAGACCGTGGTTGTTGGTCACACCCGGTCGTTTGTACCAACCCCCGCGTACTAGGTGGTCAGGAGCTGCAGACCCAGGGCCTGAGGCTGTTGTTATGCAACGCGAGGTCCGTTGTTAACAAGGCCCCCCTCATTTTCGATCTAATTCTTGAGGGGGAGTCGGACCTCGCAGGAATAACGGAGACCTGGTTGGGCCATGAGGGAGGTTTACCCCTCGTGGAAATGTGCCCTCCAGGTTACCGAGCATTTCACCAGCCCCGGGCCCAGGGAAGGGGCGGTGGGGTAGCAGTGATTATTCGGGAGGACTTAGAGCCGAGGGAGTCCACTGTGCCGCAGACTTCCGGGTGTGAGTCCCTTGTCGTGAGGTGGGGCCCTGGGAGACAGTTGGGCCTGCTGATAGTATACCTGGCTCCTAGCTATACATCAGCGGCCCTGCCTGAACTCCTCGAGCTGATCGCATCGGTGGCGGTTGAGA
Organism: Natrix helvetica; assembly: GCF_964273705.1. Classification (NCBI taxonomy): domain Eukaryota; kingdom Metazoa; phylum Chordata; class Lepidosauria; order Squamata; family Natricidae; genus Natrix; species Natrix helvetica. The sequence goes on from NC_138555.1 coordinate 46,677,883, forward strand.
CCCCCAAACTGTTAGTGAACCTGCCATCGATGGGGGAAGCTTCCGAGGGGGTTCGGGAGTTCATGGCTTCCATGACAGCCATGGACCTGACTCAATTGATTCAGGGCCAGACTCACGAGGGAGGCCACACTTTGGACCTTGTTTTTGTCTCTGGCCAGTGGTTGAGTGATCTGGGAGGAGGGGATTTAACCATCACTCCCCTGTCATGGTCAGGTCACTCACTCCTCCGACTTGACTTCCCTGGTGCTACCCCCCGCTGCGGGGAGGCGGAACCGGAAAACACCAGATGGTTCCGCCCCAGGCGCCTGATGGAACCAGATAGGTTCCAGATGGAGCTTGGGCCACCTCCTGTAGCCCTGACCCGCCCCCGGGTAGAGGACCTGGTGGTCACGTGGAATAATGCGACCACCGGAGCCTTAAACCGGGTGGCGCCTTTGCGGCCTCTCCGGCGGCAACGATCCACCCTGGCCCCTTGGTTTACCGAGGAGCTAAGGGTGATGAAGCGCCGCAAGAGACGCCTAGAGAGTCGTTGGAGATCCTCTCGTTCCGAATTTGACCGAACACAGGTACGAACCCACTTAAGGACGTACCTTGTGGCATTGAGAGCGGCCAAACGTCAATATTGTGCCGCTCTCATTGCATCCGCAGAGAACCGCCCTGCTGCCCTGTTTCGGGTGTCCCGCTCCCTCCTGTTTCAGAGGCCACGGGAGGCCCCTTTACAGGGTAGAGCAGAGGAATTTGGGAAATATCTGCAGGATAAAATCGCTCAAATCCGGAAGGATTGGGTCCCTTTCAGTGGTCCTGGCGAGACATCCATGGCGAGTCTTGAGAGACCAGTCTGGGAGGAGTTTGACTTGGTTGACATCGAGGATTTGGACAGAATGCGTGGATGGCTGCGACCTACCACATGTTTATTGGACCCGTGCCCCTCCTGGCTTGTACTGGCATCCTGGGAGGTTACACGTGACTGGCTCCTGGGCCTAGTGAACGCTTCGCTGGGTGCGAGGTCTCTCCCGGCCACCTTGAAAGAGGCGGTGGTGAGACCCTTACTCAAAAAGCCTTCTCTGGACCCTACGGAGCTGGCCAATTATTGTCCTGTCTCCAACCTTCCCTTTTTGGCGAAGGTTGTAGAGAGTGTGGTAGCTTATCAGTTTCCACGACATCTGGAGGAAAATGATTATCTAGACCCGCGCCAGTCCGGTTTCCGCCCCGGACACAGCACTAAGACGGCCTTGGTCGCGTTGGTGGATGATCTCTGGAGGGCCAGAGATAGGGGTTGTTCCTCTATCCTGGTCCTATTAGACCTCTCGGCGGCTTTTGATACCATCGACCATGGTATCCTGTTGCACCGACTGGAGGGGTTGGGGGTTCGGGGCACCGTTTTGCGGTGGTTCGGCTCCTACCTTTCCGGCCGGACGCAACGTGTGTTGGCAGGGGAGCAGAGGTTGACCCTAAGCCCCCTCATCTGTGGGGTGCCACAGGGGTCGGTCCTCTCACCACTCCTGTTCAACACATATATGAAGCCGTTGGGTGAGATCATTCGTGGTTTTGGGGTGGGATATCATCTGTACGCTGATGATACTCAGCTGTACATTTCCACCCCGAACCACCCCAATGAGGCCGTCGAAGTGATGTCCCGGTGCTTGGAAGCCGTACGGGTCTGGATGGATGACAACCGACTCAAGCTCAACCCCTCCAAGACGGAGTGGCTGTGGGTTCCGGCCCCCCGGTTCAACCAGTTACTTCCATCTCTGGCCATTGGGGGCGTACAACTAGCCCCCGTGGAGCGGGCGCGCAATTTGGGCGTCCTCCTGGATACCCGGCTGTCCATGGATGACCATGTGACAGCCGTGGCAAGGGGGGCGTTCCACCAGGTTCGCCTGGTGCGCCAATTGCGCCCCCTATTGGACCGGGATGCCTTACGCACAGTCACTCATGCGCTGGTGACGTCTCGCCTCGACTACTGCAATGCTCTCTACATGGGGCTTCCCTTGAGATGCACTCGGAGACTTCAGTTGGTCCAGAATGCGGCCGCGCGTGTGATTATGGGGAGTACAAGGTACTCCCATGTGACACCTCTCCTGCGCGAGCTGCACTGGCTTCCTGTGGTCTATCGGGTGCGTTTCAAGGTTTTGATAACGATCTTCAAAGCGCTCCGTGGCTCAGGACCTAGTTACTTGCGGGATCGTATCTTGCCCCATACATCCCTGCGACCAATTCGCTCACACAGAGAGGGACTTCTCCAGGTGCCGCCCACCAGACAGTGTCAGGGGGCGACGCCTAGGAGCAGAGCCTTCTCTGTGATGGGCCCAGCCCTGTGGAATGACCTCCCCCCTGATATCAGGACCACCTCTGACCTCCGCTCCTTCCGCGTAAAGCTCAAGACCCACCTCTTCCAAGTAGCTGGCCTGGCTCAACCATAGTTTTATCATATCGCTCCTGATGGTTTTTTTTTTTTTTTAAATTGTGTATTTTGTATTGTAATTGAGGGATTTTAAATTGAAATTTTAATGCTATTTTATTCATTTGTTTACCTCCTCCATGCACATGCATATGTATATGTTTATGTATTGTTTATATTTGTATATTTTTATGTGTTTTAATTGTACGCCGCCCCGAGTCCTTCTGGAGAGGGTGCGGCTAATCAAATAAAATTTGATTTGATTTGATTGATTTGATTTAATTTGCTGAGATAACAAATCCTTTGGCTGAGGGCCCACACAATTCACGTTCAAGAAAAACAACCCAGAATGTCAAAGAAAACATGGTCGCCTGGGCGAAAAATTTCGGTTACAATGTGGAATTGGCTAAGTGGGAAAAACTTTGGATACTTAATCAGAAATTAACATTGGCTATGGCGTATAAAGAAAATCTTTACAAGATGTTCTACAGATGGCATCTCCCGCCAGCACGGCTATCTAAAATGTTCAAAAATTTGGCCCCAAATTGCTGGAAGTGTAAAAAAACACCAGGCACCTTCTACCATATGTGGTGGACGTGCAATGAGGCAAAAAAATATTGGAAAATGATCCAATCATGGTTAGAACAAATGGTGGGAGAACAAATTATGTTTAAACCAGAAACTTTTCTCCTAGGCATAATACCGGAGGGGTTTAAGAAAGATACACTCTATCTAATTATACATATACTGACTGCAGCGCGCATAACCTATGCACAGCATTGGAAAAAAGAAAATACACTATCAGAGCTAGATATAATCAGAAAAGTGTTGGCCTGTGCAGAAGCAGATAGGCTCACTTTGGAACTTAAAAATAAAGGGGAATCAGAATATTTTGAGGTATGGAATAGATTTTATGACTGGTATAAGTTAAGATGACAAGACTGGAACAAATGTATATATGGCGATCGAACAGAAGGACAGACAATGTATTAAGTAGAATAACTGTTAATGGTTGAAACCAGCTGTACATAATGTGAATATATGATCACCCTGACCCCGCAGCATTGCATTGTTTTAAATGTAAAAACAATAAAAATATATTTTAAAAAAAAGAAAAACAACCCAGAGAGTCCCAAAGAGCAGACATGGCTAGAATACATGGATTTTCTTCACTGCTAATTCGAACGGTTGTTTCCTGCAAATGTCCCCTCCCAATGCCTCACCTATAAGCTCTCTTGGGAGGGGCCAATCCACAACCACCTGTGCTAATCATTTTCTGTGAGTCTGTCTATGTAGTTGCTGCTTCCGTTTCTCAGCCCTTCTCAATCTAGCATCAGGGAGAAACTGCCTTTGATCCTCCCCACTGCTCCATGCCTCAGGCGCCTCCTGGTGGCCAACCAACCCCTCTGGTCCCTGCTCTGAATCTGAACCCTGCACAGGGTCCTCCACATCGTCCAGGGCAGACTGAAACGATCCCTCGCTATCAGAGTCCATCAGCATCTCAAACGGATCCTGCTGGACCACAACAGGAACCCTTCAAATATTAGAACACTGCTATCTTATCAGTTTTAGTGCCACTTTATATAGAAGGAATCTTGTAAAGTTGTTCATACCTTTAAGGCCCACGTTAAAGGGCATACTGTATACGTCAGGCCTGTAGTTATGTTCCTTTTAGGATCTTTGGCCTGCCACACTTTCTATTATTTCATTATGCTGTTTCATTAGTGTAGTAGTTGGGAGGGGGGAATAGAAAGGAGTAGAATGGTGGAATGTGTTGTTGTCATTCTTTTCAAGAAGCCAAGGTCATCTTTTGTCTCTACACCTTGACACCTGACCGGAACCAGCGGGGTGGAGATGCCAGTGTGGAAGAAGAAGATTGGACCATGTGATGGATTTATGGGTGTGGGCATAAGATCATGAACTTTCAACTGGGTGGAATCCCAGGAAGCTCTTCAGAGTTTGAATTTCACAGATGTGCCAACATGTCTGTCTTATTAAATTGGAACTTTAAGGATAGCTCTGCCTTGGACTCTGATTTAATTCTGCATGATATTTGGAACGCTGACAGTATATCCTTTAGTTCTTTATTCTTATCAACTGATCTCTACTATTCAATTCTGATTTTATCAATATAATATAGCTTTTGGGAAGAAACATACAAATTAGTAACCCAGCACTGGAAGCCAAAATGGAGAAGATTTCCACAGCCAATATGTATTTTCCTTTTGCACTCAAGTATGTGGGAACAAAAGTTAGCCAAACAGAGCAAAGCATCAGCATAATGAAGGTGATAAAACTGGCCTCATTAAATGTATCTGGCAAATTTCTGGCAAAGAAAGCCACAGTGAAGCTAAGCAGTGCCAAGAAACTCATAAAGCTGAGGACACAGTAAAACATGACCATTGAGCCTTCATTACATTCTAGTAGAATTTCTTCAGCTAAAGAATGCATATCCAAATCTGGGAATGGGAGAGTGAAGATCAGCCACATGGTACAAATAATAAGTTGGACAAATGAGCATAAAATTACAATGGAAGTAGCCAAGGGTTTTCCCCATATACTTCCTCATTTGGGAATCCGGCTTAGTGGCCTTAAAAGCTAAAACTATGATGATGGTTTTAGCCAAGACACAAGATACAGCAAATGTAAAGATGATGCCAAAGGCACTTTGTCAAAAAAGACATGTCAACTTTCCGGGCTGGCCAATGAACAGTAAAGCACAAAGGAATGAAAGCATGGGGGAAATAAGAAGAGCATAAATGAGATTCCTATTGTTGGCTTTGACAATGGGAGTGCCTTGATGTTTAATAAATATCACAAGGATCAATGTTGTAATTAAAAAAGACAGAGTGCAAGCATGGTCAAACCAAACCCCAAAGGTTCTCTATAAGACAGATAAGTGATTTTTTTCAGAAGACATCTATCTTTAGCATCGTTTGGAAATTGTCCTTCTGGGCACTGAACACAGTCATCCATGTCTGGAGGAGAAAATATATATGAATAATATCGTTCATTTCAAACATCATGTCGACTCTGAAGCTGGCCTGACTAAGGCCATCTTGGAGGCTTCAGTATTGCCACAATGGTGCTGAGGGATAGAAAGTGGGGAATAGAGATAGCTGGGGTTTGTAGCCAAAACAAAATAATTTCCCCTGAGAACCAAGGACATTCCCACGGGTGGCTGAAAAGAGAAGGACTGAAGTTTCCAAGCAACTGGACAGCATCTCAATTGGACCATGTGACTGATTATGTGGGGGAAAACTTTACTTTTAATTAGGTGAAAACTTCAGGAACCTTTAGAGTCAGTTTTCGACAGTCTGTGCCAATATGATATATCCAATAACCCTTTTCTTTGAGGAACCTACTTGTTCTGTTTGCTATGGGTGTATTACTTGGAGCCCTGACACATCATTCTGTAATGACACAACTATGAATAGGGTTAATTGGATTAAAATTTTAAAGGAACGCATAGAATCTACTCAGTAAACTTTAGTACAAACATTATCTCATAATCCTGAACTTACACTATCCATTAAATATATGTGAATAAATGTATCATGAGTGTTATAACTTCTTCAATAGTACAGACTGGGATTATCTAAACTCTGCATGTGTTTCCATCTTGTGAAGGACCAACTACTGACTCCATCAATTGAATGGATCCAATCTTAGCAAGCTCTTGATTTTCATGTTACCAACAGTTACTTCCACCCTGTATGGTCTCTTTGGCTCTGGTTCAATTCTTTATTGCTGTGGCAATTGATTGTTGAAAGGGGACCTCAGTCCCTTTCATCTCACAGAATAAAACAAGTAGTGTAATGTACATACTGGGTGGGCCAAATGGTTTGGTTCTGGGTGGAAAAAGTGGTCTTGCAGAATCATGCCTTCTGAAAGAGACAAATATTCCAAACATAATGTTTAAAGATTAAATACTTAGTTCTTTGTTTTCCTTCTGTTTCTGTTCTTGTTCTTTCAGAAACCTGAAATAATCTTAAACTCATACTACAAAACACAAACTGAGCTGTTAAATGTGATGCTAATGAATTACATACATCACTGTAAATGCAAAGTAAGAGTGGTGCGGGGGCCTAGAGGTGGAGCTTCGCCTCACAATCAGGAGGCTGTGAGTTGGATCCTAGTAGAAGCTGATATTTCTCTCTCTGGGCACAATGAAACTATATCTGCTGGGGGGGGGGGAACTTTGTATTGGTGACAGAAAGGGCATCTGGCCAGTAAACACTCTTTCAGTTGCCCAGACTCTACCCTGTAAGGGATTATGGGGGTCATTCAAAGAAGATGATTGTAAATGCCAGGGAAGTATCTATGTCAAATATCAAAACATCTGAATATTCTAGTTTTGTTTTTTCCTCACCCTTCTCGGTTAAAATCTTCCCTTCTGGACATGGAAGGCAATCATGACAGCAAAAGGGCTTCCCCTCCTTCTTCCTCTTATAGAATCCTTGATGACAGTTATGGTTACAAACTGAAATAGGTTGAGTCTTAATGTAAAAGAAAGAATATCAAAACATCATATCAATAAATATGTCTATGGAGTTTGAAACAAAATTGATTAAGAACAATTTTATCTTCTTGGCAAGGCTGTTAAGGTATGCTCTGTATATATTGTGCTTTTAGAGGTACTGAAATCATAACATTTAATTGAGATAACTATGAAAAAAGACCCTCTATTTCAGTTATTTTCTTAATAGTTCTATGATTACCCTAAAATAAGGTGACCAGATTTTAACATTGGTAAAGCGGGACACCATTGACTGAGGGGGGGGGGTGTTCTTGATTAAAAATTTGGTCTATATCCTTGCACCCCTAACCCTTTAGGGAAAAAAAACCCAGGGGTCTTCAAACCTGACACCTTTAAGACTTGTGGACTTCAACTCCCGGGATTCCTCCTCCAGTCATGTTGCGGTGACATCATCTGCGTGGATCTGCTCCATCTTTGGTTTTTTTCACCGGGGGCAGGGCTGCCGCTGAAGATGCCGACGAGCCCCTGCCGCCACCAGAATAACTGCTGCCGCCTCCTCCTCCTCTTCCTCCAACAGCACCACCACATTTGCTGCGGCTGAGGTGAAGCTGTCAAAGCTCCCGCTGGCGCCTCCACCCGTGGCAGCGTCGTCGTCACCCCCTACGCTCGGACAACCTGAGCTGGGCCCGCATTACCCCTGCCTCCTCCTCCTCCGCCGTGCTTTTGAGAAGCCATGAGGCATTTTTTTCCTGCTCCCCCCCCCCGCTGCCTTCCTACTGGCTCCCGTGGCCTCATGGCTCCTCAAAAGCACGGCGGAGGAGGAGGAGGCAGGGGTAACGTGGGGCCCAGCTCAGGTGCTCCAAGCGGAGGGGCGCCAGCGGGAGCTTTGGCGGCTTCACCTCAGCCGCAGCGTCGGGCAGCAAATGTGGTGGTGCTGTTGGAGGAGGAGGAGGAGGAGGAGGCAGCAGCAGCAGTTATTCTAGTGGCGGCGGGGGCTTTGGGGGTTCACTTCAGCCGCAGCGCCAGGCGCAAGTGGCTAGGACTGGCTGCCCACAAAGGACCTCCCCAGGCTTGGTTTGCTGAACATGGGGTGACTGACAATAGTTCGAGTGGGTGCGGCCGGCGCAAACTACCGTCAGTCGCCTCGCGCTCATCAAAACAAGTCTGGGGAGGTCCTTTGCGAGAGGCCAGTTCTAGCTGCCTGCAAAGGACCTCCCCTGCTTCCGGAGCCTGTGACAGTAGAAATCACTGTGCGGCAGTTGCAAACTGCAGCGCGGTGTTTTCTTGCCATCTGCGCGGCCGCGCACCTTACCAAAAATCTGCACTTTTAAAAAATGCTGCGGGACAAATTATTAAAAAGCGGGATGTCTGGTCACCTTACCCTAAAAGCACAAGTCTCTATAATCTTTTGTACTTTAATAGTTTTTCTTGTGTTACCTATATAGGCAATTTATGTCTAATTGACATATCTCCCATTTAATTATCTTGAAGTCTTTACTTGTTATGGATCTTGGGCAGGGGTGGGTTCCTGCCAGTTCTAACCTCTTCTATAGAAGAGGTTCCACAAATCTACAGTGCCATTTAGAACCGGTTCCAGCTCCCTCCCCCCCACCCCACCCGTCCGCACATCATCAAGATGAAGAGCAAGAGGAGGAATTCTGGGAGTTGAAGTCCACAAGTCTTAAAGCTGTCAAATTTGAACACCCCTGGGGTTTTTTTCTAAAGGGTTAGGGGTGCAAGGGTCCTGTAACTTGACAGCTTTAAGACTTGCACACTTCAATGCCAGAGTTCCTGAGCCAACATGACTGGGGGAGGAATTCTGGGAGTTGAAGTCCACAAGTCTTAAAGCTGTCATGTTTGAACACCCCTGGGTTTTTCTTTTCTAAAGGGTTAGGGGTGCCAGGGTCTTGTAACTTGACAGCTTTAAGATTTGCTTGCTTCAAATGCCATAGTTTCTGAGCCAACATTTTGGTTGCTAAGCAAGAACGTTGTTAAGTGAGTTTCACCACATTTTACAAGTTGGCCACTGCCACCCGGTCACATGGCCAGCAAGCCACTCCCACAAAGCAGGCCACACCTACAGAAGAGGTTCTAAAATTTTTTGAAACCCACCACTGATTTTGGGTGTCGGTTTTTTATAACTAGGTGGCATGCATTTTATTGGGCTGAAGTAATTAACCAAAGAAAAACATACACATGCATAGAACAGAGTCAATGAAATAATATTAAAATGTAGAAATCATAATGCACCTAATATTAAAAAAAAGGAAAGAGGGCCGATAAATTATGTTTCAAATACAACAATTCCATTATTTCCCAGTGATGTTCAAAAGTCTTCATCCTTTTCTCTTTATAAAAGTGAAAACTAAATTAAATGTTAACAGATATGTTGGAAGAAATGTCCTTCTGGGTTCAGCTCCAAGTGGGGAAAAAGACACTGGAGACATGGAGGCTGCTTGGAAAGATGGTTTTAATGGTGGACAGGACCACACGGCTTGAGTCCTGAACAGAAAAGGTGATCACATGCTTCAATGTTGGTGGAGAAGAGAAGAGAAGAGAAGGGAAGAGAAGAGAAGAGAGTGAAGAAGGGCTTGCAGGGCTTTTTATAATCTGTTCAGCCCCACCTATCTGTTTCCTGTTCCTGTGTAAGAAATGTATTCTGATTGGTTGTCAGACTCACATGGGCCCATGCAGAGGCAACTCTCTAGGCTGAGTTTTGAATCCAGGTTTGGTTGAGTTCAGATGCCATGTGGTCAGTTGAGTAAAGTGTCAATATTATCATGCCTTAATCCCATCCCCCTGGAGCTGATGGGGAGAACTCTTTATTATGTAAAGTGGACTAGCTTGGCCTTCTTAATGGCCCATTGACAAAGTGGGGATGGGCAGGAAGCTGCAGGAATTTACTTTGTGTTTAAAATGTGTTTCTCCCTTTTTCACATCCAGGAAAATATAATATTCTGCCTTTTCAATATTTCCTAGGATATTTCATTTTTCTGGGAGAGGGCTGGGTGATAACTTCCTACAGATAAATAGCAATACTGCTTTACTGAAAAACTGGTGTATATTTTTTATTTCAGCATTGTATGATTATTGTTTTAGTCAACTCACATGCCCTCCATAAGGGATAATCCTAGTGAATTAGGCAGTTGCTTAACTCCTCTATATTTCTTTGAAGATTACCTTAAACCTTGATTTGGATAAATCCTACTTAACAAACTGGAGAAAAAGTGATATTAAATACCATATATTTTGAAATATAAGACGCACATCCTGCCCCCCAAAAGAGGCTGAAAATTTGGGTGTGTCTTATACTTTTTCGAGTATAATATAGTTTTTCGAAGCTTTTTTTCAGCCCTAATGAGGTGCTAACGAGTGAAGCGATCTTCCATGCTTTGCCTGCTTTTCTCATTTCTTCTTTCTCTGACGATCAGCTGTGCTTTAGAAGTTGTTTTTCAGCCCTAATGAGGTGCTAACGAGTGAAGCGATCTTCCATGCTTTGCCTGCTTTTCTCATTGTTTCTCTCTGATGATCAGCTGTGCTTTTGAAGCTGCTTTTTATCCCCAGCCAGGGGATAAAAAGCGTGCTCAAGCTCAAAACCAGCAAGCTTATGTGCTGAAGCTGACCAGACTAAGGACGCTAGCCAGATGAATACCTGGTAGGCAGGATATTTTTCTCCTATTTTTCTCCCCAAAAACTAAGGTGTGTCTTATACTCCAGTGCATCTTATACTCCAAAAACTATGGTACTTCCAAAATTGAAAGTTAAGAGCACCCTATCCCTTTCCATGCATAGAGACAGCAAGGCACAGACCGATACAGATATATAAAATGTTGCTTCAGAAGCTTCAGGGCACATTGTGCAATATATTATTTTTCAGTCCATTAAGGGGAAGAGGCAAAATTGTTTGGAAGGATGCCATTACTCATCTGCAATCTGATATTTAGGGCCAAAACCAATGATTTCCTTTGCCAAACATTAGATCTGGATTTTTACATCTGTGTTAGTCTTGCAAGGTAGTCCAGACAGGAAGCAAGTCCAGATGAGCCAAGTCTACTTTATTGTAAAGTTATATTAACAAAAGTCTGAAAGTACATGTCTCCCTTTACTTACCAAAAAAACAAGGGAGAGTCCCTTCTGAGATTTTTGCCATATCCCTTTGCTTCTGTGGGCCAAGCTGCCTCTTATCTGATCATTCCTTTGGCTGTGGCTCTTCACATTGTCTCCCAAGGTCATTCCCACATACCATTACATCTGAAAATACTTCAGGAAATGGAAACATCCTTACCTGATTGAACTTGTTAGGCCATACAATGCTATTGTCATTAATGGAGAATATACTCTTTGGAGAAGCATATGGGTCAATCTTTCCAACTTTTGCTTTCAAGAAAGACTGATTTGGAAATGTTATCCAGTTGATAATATCAAATCCAGCTATTCTTTCTCCATTTTGGTCAAATGAAATTTTCTCTCCAGCACTGTTGTTGAATGATACTTTTCGTAGAAGGTGATGAAGCTAAGATCAAATTGGGGAAAATATTTTAAAACAACACAAAGAGAGATAATATTTTAGTATCTTATTTTTGAAAAAGCAACATAGACTTGCTAATTTATCTGTCAGGCACAAGAAATTAGAAACCAAAATTGTTCAAATGTGTACAAGTTTATTCCATGTTATCTTTGTACAAGAATCTGAACTACTAAGGCCAAGGCAAGACTAACAACTGTCCAGTCTCTTCTTAAAAGCCTCAAGGAATGGAGCATCCACAACTTCTGAATGCAAGCCTGCTCACCGGTTGTTCCATTGGTCGTTCCACTGGTTAATGGTTGTCACTGTTAGGACATTTCTACTTAGATCTAGGTTGCTTCTCTCCTTGATTAGTTTCCATCCGTTGCTTTTTGTCTTGCCTTCTGGGGCTCTGAAAAATAGTTTCACTCCCCCTTTTTCATGGCAGCCCCTGAAATATAGAAACATTGCTATCATGCTGTACTGTATACGCATACCAGGGTATATACTGTACCTGCCAAGAGTATTGATTGAGAAGTTTCTTTTTCTGCCCCTTCACCTTTATTTTTTGATTGAATTTCAAGGAATGTATGTGGTGCAGCGCATGTGCTATAGCATAGACTGCATTGTACATGCTGTAGCTGTCAGCAGTCATCTTCACTTCAAAGAGAGAACCAGGAAGAGACCCCAGTTTTTCAAACCCATTGCAGGTTTTCTCGGACAGGTTTTCTGAGCTGGGGCTTGAGAAAAAACATTCAAACACACTTTCCCAGAAGCTCTGGATAAAACCATCTTCTTTTTCTGAGATCGGGTTTCTGGTCTGAAGAAACTCTCGAAATCCCAAAACTTTCTTTGAGTGGACTGCCAAGGATATGGCACCCTGTAAGAAGTCTATGCTCCAGCTGCCTTGGAAACCAAAGGAAGTGAAATCCATTTGGGCCATCATAATCCAGACTTTGTCACCTGGCTTTGCAGATATATCCAAATACACAGAACCTGCTATCAGGAATCTTAAAATCGACATTGTCTGTATTTCTCCGTGTATGAGCAAAACATTGGAAGTATTTCTCATGATGGTCTTGTAAGTTTCAAGACCTTCTTCTATAAGTTTCTGCATTTCCCCAGTAAATCCTTCTTTGGGGAGTCTTTGTATGAAATCAAAACAAATGCCCCTCTCTGAGAAAAAGGGAAGGACATTCTGCACAAATTTTTCCCCACTGTCATCATCAAGATAAAGCACCCCAATCAATGTCTGTGAAGACGACGGAAGTGTGCCATCTTGCCCTGCCAGCTCCGGGATCAGAAGGCAACAAGCCAACAGTTTTCAAAGTTTTCAGAAAAAAACAGATCATCACCTCATTTTCACAATTGCAGAAAAAAAACCTGCCTTTGCTATGAGCGTGATTTCGTTGCAGGGCTCCCCCCCTCCTCCTCTGGGGGCAGAGAGCAAAACAGTTTAAAGCCGCTTGTCCAAGGGGGGGGGGAATCCCCCTCCCTCCAATCACACTTCCCAAAAACAAGTTGAAAGTTTGTTCCAAAGGGCTGACAATCTTTTTTTTTTTCAGTCAAAAAAGGGAACGGGGGAATTTCCACCTCACCGCACAGCAACTGCGTCCTTCAAATCTTGATTCTCGTCCAGCTGCCTCATCGCGAAGACGCCGCGGCGCCTCCCCTCTTGCCTCCCGATGCCTAGGGCGATGCGGGGAGCCCCCCCGGCCGCCGCCGACACAGGGGGTCCCCCGCTATGCCGCCCCCTCGGCAGGAGCCCCTCCAGGGCATCCTGTGCCCCCCGGATCAAGGGGGAGCCCACCAGGAGTGAGCGGGGCGAGCAAAAACTTGCCCGTCAGGAACTGCAACCGGAACCGACTCCACCCACAGAAACTGCTGGCATCTTGTCTTTGTCTCTGTGACACTCAGATAAATCTCTTGCTACATTTTACCCTGGGCTTGGAACAAAGGACTTTATTGCTTTATTTCCAGGAGCTGAATTGAGAAAAGGTCCCTATCTGCTTGGACTCCCTGCCTTGTAACCTCTCTTGGCGGTCTACCTCCCTAAGTGTTCCTTCTCTGTACTGACATTGTTATCTCTTTGCTTATTACAATGCCACTTAAAAGACCACCACCGGGGAAACCGGGCTTTGCTGTCTCCGCCCCATCATCTTCAACGCCCAGCCCCAGTGGACAACAGACTTTAACTTCTTTGTTCCAGCCTAAGCCTCCTGAGGTGGACTTTCAACAGATGTTTCAACAACTCTTAAAGGGGCAGGAGGATTTAAAAAACTAACTGAAAGAAATGAACGAGCAGCTTAGAGAGAATCAAGACCGGGCGATCCAAAACTCACAGAGACTGGAACTTTTGGAGGAGGGGGACGGCTGAGATGAGGGGGGAGGTGAAGGGGGTGCAGAAAGGGAACCAAGAACTTGAGAACCACCAGATAGAAATGGAATTTGAAAGGATGTCCTTTTTTCTTAGATTTCAAAATATAATTGAGGCTGATGATGAAGACCTAAGGGATATTATGACAAATTTATTGGCTGAATATATTAAAAAAGACAAACAACAGATGGGGTGGGACATGGACCTGGTTTATAGAGTAAATTCAGCTTATGCCAGAACACACAACATTCCAAGGGAGGTACATATCAAATTCCTTAGAAAGACCACAAGAGATGAGATTCTGAGTGCACAAAGGGGGCAAGCACTAAAATACAAGGATAGAGAAATAGCCATTCTGAAACAGATCCCAAAGAAAGTGAGAGATAAAAGAAAAAACTATTCACTGTTAGCGAAGAAATTATACCAGAAAGGGGTGTGGTTTAGATGGCTGATGCCAGAAGGTATGCTAATATTCTGGGAGGACACGAGAGTTAGAATTAACACAACCATAGAGGCTCAGGCCTTCATGGAAAAAAATAAAGTCCTCCTAGATAAACCTGATGACATTACACAGGATATACAGGACACGGGAGGTGCCGGAGCTCTGCTGGAGTGGGGAGAAGGGGCAACATCGAGAAAACTCAGATCACAAAAATGAATTAGAAAATCTGTTTGATATAAAATGATTGAAATTATTTGAAGATAAAAGTTTATATGCTGACAAAATACCATTAAGTAGTAATAATCTAATGTACTAATAAATGAAAGGGATGAGAAGTGGGGGGGGGGGGCATTTCCTGCATAATGTAACTGCCAAAATTTGTAACCTATCCGACTACCCCTTTCCTTGATTATTTTTTTAAAAACCAATAAAATTTTGTTTAAAAAAAAAAAAAGATAAAGCACCCCAATCCATGTCCACCTGAAATGCAGAAGTAAGTGAAGAATCCCATTATATTGATGAGTGCTTTTGGGGAACATCTGTTGGACAAAGCCAGGTTGGCTTCTGTAATGCAGTACTGGAGTAGATCCACATGCAACCTTTTTAAAAATTAAAAATAAAAAAAGATTTTTTTAAAAAAATATGTCATAATATCTGTGGGGGAATATATTTGATTGCCACAATATAAAAAAAGATGTTGAGACTATAGAAACAGTGCAGCGAAGAGCAACAAGGGTGATAAGGGGCTTTAAGTTAAAACATATGAAGAAAGGTTGCAGGAATTGGGTATGTCTAGTTTAATGAAAAGAAGGACTAGGTGTCATATGACAGCAATGTTTTAATATTAAAGGGGCTGCCACAAAGAATATGGGTCAACCCATTTTCCAAAGCATCCAAAGGCATTACAAGAAGCAATGGGTGGAATCTAATCAAGGGGAGAAGCAACCTAGAACTAAGGAGAAATTAATCAGTTGTGGTTTCTCTGTTACTATAAGTTTCTAAGAAGAGATTAGACAACCATTTGTCTTAAATGGTATAGGGTTTAGGAGACCTCCAAGGCCCCTGGCAACTTTGTTATTCTTTTCTGTTCTGTTAGAAACCAAACCAAACTTGTCTTCAAGTTGTGAAAGATAATCCTTAAAATGATGCATGACAATATAAAATCTAAACACACTATTATCCCATATTAGCTACTAGAAACTAAGTGTCTTCTAAATCAAATTATGAAAAGTCAAGGATAAAAATCTATTATTCTCAATTTTGGAATATTTTGGATATAGCTTCTGCAAAAAAAATGGTGGACATGATGCAAATCTTGATCACAGGAAAAATATTGTAATCTCTATAATCTGGGGAATTCTGATACTCAGATATGAAGAATGAAAGTCAACCTGTAGTTTCAACTCTACAAAAAAGTCACAGAGTTTTCCCATTATTTTAATCATGGCAATAAGGGAAACATCAGCGGTATAGAGGTTCCTTACCTGTGGAATCTTGTAGAGACCAAGGATAGTGGCCATATGGAGGCAGACATTTGAATTAGGTCCCCCAATGACTGCAACTGCATTGCTTCTAGTATCACACTTGTAGTTTGGAATGAACCTCTTCTGGGTGGAGAGAAGCTCCAGTGAGGCAAGGTAAGTCCAGCTTGCACTGAAATGGCTGTTATAGATCTGGAAGCTCAGAGTGATGTTTGACAAAATATGTAGATTTTCATTGATTTCTTTTACAGCAAATACTAATGCCAGAATATGCTGGTAATGCTGAGTCAATACCCTACAAAAAAGTACATAAGACATAACAGTATGCTTCAAAATGTTATACTTGCTCACTATAGTAATACATGTATTAAAATATATATCAAACAAATGATGCTGTATCAGAGATAGATTATGTATCTTTTACAATGGGAGTGTAACTTGGAAGAGAAAATATATAAGGTATCATTTCTTGAAATGTGTATGTGGATTTAATTTGAAACTTCTAGTCAGCATGCACGCAATACTTTTGTGACATGCTTTGGGAAATCTGCATCTGGCTGCATTCAGTAAAGGCAAAGCATTCATACATTTGTGTTAAGATTATTCATGTTATTCCTTCATTTATTCACAGGGCTGACTAGGGAGTTGTGCATGATTTATGATGCTAAAACCCAGTCTTCTAGTTCATTCACTTGTAGAATATCTTAACCTGAGCTCCAGAGCACAGTTATAGTTAGATTCATATGTTCTATTCCATTTTAAAAAGGAGAACAATATACTAGGGCAGTGGTCGGCAAGCCGCGGCTCGCGAGCCACATGCGGCTCGCGAGCCACATGCGGCTCTTTACACATTTTAATGCGGCTCTTCTGTGTGCCGGGCGCCCGCTCCCCTCCCTCCCACTGTTCCCTCTAAGGTGCGTGGCTGCGTGCCCGCGCAGGTGGCAAGAAAACACCGCGCAGCAGTTTCCAACTGCCGCGCAGTGCTTTCTGCTGTCACAGGTGCCGGAGGCTGGGGAGGTCCTTTGCAGACGGCTAGAACTGGCCACCCGCAAAGGACCTCCCCGGACTTGTTTTGGTGAGCGCGGGGCGACTGACGCCAGGAAAGCAAGCCCGGGGAGGAGGTCCTTTGTGGGTGGCCAATCCTAGCTGCTTGCGCCCGGCACTGCAGCTAAAGTAAAGCCCCTGCCGCTACCGGAATATCTGCTGCCGCCTCCTCCTCCTCTAACAGCACCCGACGCTGCGGCAGAGGTGAAGCCGCCAAAGCTCCCGCCGGTGCCCCCGCCTATGGCAGCGGCGCCTCCCGCACCGTTAGGAGCACCTGAGTTGGGCCCCGCGTTACCCTGCCCCCTCCTCCTCTGCTGTGCTTTTGAGGAGCCAGTAGGAAGGCGGCCGGGGGGGGGGGGGCAGGAGCAGGGAAAAAAGGCCTCATGGCTTCTCAAAAGCATGGCAGTGGCGGAGAAGGCAGCAGGGGTAACGAGGTGCTCCGAGTGGAGGGGGGCGCCAGCGGGAGCTTTGGCGGCTTCACTCCAAATGTAGTGGTGCTGTTGGAGGAGGAGGAGGAGGCAGCTGTTGTTCTGGTGGCGGCAGGGGCTCGTCGACATCTTCAGCAGCAGCCCTGCCCCCTGTGAAAAAAGCCGAAGATGGATCCACGCAGATGACGTCGCCGCAACATGACTGGAGGAGGAATTCTGGGAGTTGAAGTCCACAAGTCTTCAAGCTGTCAGGTTTGAAGACCCCTGGGGTTTTTTTTTCTAAAGGGTTAGGGGTGCAAGGGTCTTGCAACTTGACAGCTTTAAGACTTGCATGCTTCAATGCCAGAGTTCCTGAGCCAACATGACTGGAGGAGGAATTCTGGGAGTTGAAGTCCACAAGACTTAAAGCTGTCAGGTTTGAAGACCCCTTGGGGTTTTTTTTCCTAAAGGGTTAGGGATGCAAGGATCTTGTAACCTGACAGCTTTAAGACTTGCGTGCTTCAAATGCCAGAGTTTATTGAAACTAAAAACAGTGTACCATCCTATGTATTTTCAGTTTTAAAAATGTGGCTCTCAAAATAAATTTCAATCGTGGTTTTGGCGAGATTTGGCTCAGTTGAAAAAAAAGGTTGCCCACCACTGTACTAGGGTAACAACAGGAATAAAGCTTGACTTCCGGTTCCGGCGGCTGACGGTGATGGGCAAGTCATTTGCCCGCTCCGGCTCCCCGGTGGGCTTCCCCACTTCTTGGGGGGCACAGGATGCCCCGGAGAGGCGTCCTGCCGGAGGAGCGGCTTCGCGGGGGATCCCTGCATCGGCGGCGGCTGGTGGGGGGCCCCCCGCTTCGCTCTAGGCATCGGGGAGCAGTTTCGGAGGACGCTTCGCGTCTTCGCAACAGGCTGATCGGAGAATGAAAAAACAGAAGGAAGCAGCGGCGGTGTGGTGAGGCGCTACCCCCCCTCATTCCCTTTCTTGACTTGAAGGACTTTTCAGCATTTTAAAACTTTTACTCTCGGATTACTTTGGAGGCGTGGCTGGAGGGAGGGGGATTTCCCCCCCCCCCTTGGACAAGCGGCTTGGAACAATTCTGCTCTCAGCCCCAGGGGAAGGAGGAGGGGGGAGAGCCAACCAATGATGCCACACCCTTGCTAAAGTGACTTTTCATTGAACCTAGCTCCATAACTTATTGATGATCTGAGGACTTTGGGAACTTTTAAAACTTTGTTATACCTCTGAGCCCAAAGCTGGCAGGGCAAGATGGCACACTTCCGTTGTCTTCATGAACTGTGAAACCTGACTCCACCTTTAAAATTCAGGCTTCCGGTCTTTGTCTCCGTGCCACCCAGAAGAATCTCTTGTGGATTGTTATTCTTTGAACTCTCTGGGGGGAAAATTTTTCTCTATTGCCAGACTGACTAGAGAAATTCTCTTCTGCTTGGATCTTCTGCCTCCTGGACTCATCTGGCTGCTCTGCTTCTCCAGTTGTCCATTCTCCATACTGACTGAACTCTTTATTTTATAAACTATGTCTCCTAAAAGACCACCCCCTGGAAAACCTGGCTTTGCTACCTCTGCCCCGACATCTGCAACATCCAGTCCTGCTACACAATCAAAGATTACAGACCTGATGCAACCTAAGAGTACAGAGATGGATTTGCAACAAATGCTTCAGCAACTTATACAGGGCCAGGAGGAAATTAAGAAACAGTTAAAGGAAATGAAAGAAGAAATTAAAGAGAACCAAGTCCAAATCTATAAGAACTCACAGAGACTGGACCTTGTGGAGGGTGGGGTGGCGGAGGTGAGGGGGGGGGGTAGAAGCGGTGCAGAAGGGAAACAAAGAACTTGATACCCAGCAAATGAAAACAGAATTTGAGAGAATGTCCTTTTATCTTAGATTTCAAAATGTCATAGAAGCAGATGGGGAAAATATAAGGGACATCATGACAAACATTTTGGCTGAATATATACACAAAGAAAAACAACAGATGGAATGGGAGATAGATCTGGTCTACAGAGTGAACTCAGCTTATGCCAGAACACACAATGTACCCAGGGAGGTCCATATTAAATTTCTTAGAAAAAGCACAAGAGACGAAATTCTGGGTGTACAAAGGGGGCAGGCACTGACATACCACGATAGGGAAATAACCATCCTGAAGCAGATCCCCAAGAAAATTAAGGAAAAAAGGAAAAATTATTCGCAATTGGCGAATAAATTATACCAGAAGAGGGTGTGGTTTAGATGGTTGATGCCTGAAGGTATGCTGATATTCTGGGAGGAGACAAGAATTAGAATTAACACACCCATAGAGGCACAGGCCTTTATGGAAAAAAACAAAACACACCTAGAAAAAACAGAAGATCCTACAACGGATATGCAGGACACGGGAGGGGCCGGAGCTCTGCCAGCGGGGGGAGAAGGGGCAATACCAAGAAATCTCAGATCACAAAAATGAATAAGAAAATCTCATTGTTATAAACTGACCGAAAGTAGTAATGGAATTATATGTGGATTATATATTACAATGTATAAACTGATTGAAAATACCAATAGAATTAATATGCTGATTATATATGACTATGTATTAATGTTTTATACTCAGATGTATACTATGAGTTTGGAGGGAGGGGACGCCTGCCACACTTTGCAACTGCCAAAATTTGTATACCTTTCCATTACCTTTTCCCTTATAAATGTTAAAAAAACCAATAAATTTTTTTTAAAAAAAGGAATAAAGCTTAGCATACTGTAGTATCTTCATGGCCATCAGATTTATGAGGGTACATATGCACCAAAGACAAATTCCTTGTGTGTCAAATTGTTGCAGAAAATGACAGGCTTAGACTTCTCAGGATACAGGAAAAGTTCATTTGGCAGCCAGGTTCAGAAAGCAAGCACATAGCTAGCATTGGAAATTCTGAACAATCTTTATTATCGAAGCATGCATTCTTATACATTCTCAAAGACAGTGTAACACGGAAACACTTAACTCATTTCTTATTGGTTACCTTGGGGAAAAAGCCCTATAAGGAGATGGGGGTCTTACTTCTCCTTTTGTTACAGGTAAGGGCTACGTGTCATTAACGAACTTTATTTGAACCTTGTGGTTTTGGACTTTTGACATAGGGACTTTTACTGGAACATGTTGTGGTTGAGGGCTGATGACATTTCCGTGTCCCTTTAAGCAAGTTTCCAACTGTCCCTTTTATGCCACGTCTTCATTCTTATATTTTTAATCCATATTTTATTCCACTTTATTTCCCCCCTTCTAGACTCTATTAAGGCCCACAATTGAGTCTAGCCTGTTAGATTAACAATATAAGCATGCAGAATACAGAATAGCAGAAAAAGCAAGGATACAAGAATACACATCTTAGGGCTTATCTTCCAAAATCACTTTCTCTACTTCTAAGAGGGCAATTTGAATATAAGAACTAGTATCTGAGACTTCATCTTCCTTGAGGGTATGTGGAATTAGGCTTTCCATTGACATTAATTACTTTTCACCCTGCGTTTCCTTTACAGACCTCATAGTTGTTTAAGCAAGGGTATTATGCAGGGGAGGAAGGCTAAACTTGCAATTCCACATAATAAAAGAAATAGCATTTGCTTGATCCAACCTGTTCCCTGTAGCCAAGAGAACCACACATCTGTTCCTTGTACTTTTTTGAGCAATAGAGGAAGCTCAAACTAGTTCTTGGACCATCCCCCAGACTTTCCCTGATCTATTCATATGGAAACAGTAAGCTTTTTTCACATAAGAAGACTCCATTTCCCCCTACACACACTCCTATGTTCATAGAAAAGGCATGGGCTCACAGGTTCTTTTCATTAGTCCAGACCTGTAAGGTTCCTGCCAAGTACATACCAGTTAGGGGCTGTAATGGAACTTCTTGGTTAGGGTCCATTTGCCTATCCCTGAGAACTGGTCCTTCAAAGAGATAGTGGGAACTGGTGTTTCCAGGGGGAAAATGAACACAAAATCCCATGGTGGATTGTATTGAAAGCCAAACGGGAAGTCGGGGTGGCTGGAATGGCTTTGGGGCAGCTTCCAGTGGTCAGATTCCCCTCCCATCGATTAAAAACAAGTGGAGGTTGGAGCGAGAAAGTGACCCTCTGTTGGAAGAGCTTGTGAGCAGAGGGAGACATACTGTGAGTCAATTTCACATCTACAAGGGTTTTCCTGGGGGCAAGGTACATTTCAGATGGGCATTGTTCCTCTGATAGTCACCCCACAGGAATGCCAGGTTCTTGATATCGTTTGATGCACAAGAACTATCTTAAGCTTTCTTCTTCTTGTTGTTGTTGTTTTCAAAGATCTTGCTCAACTGAAACAGCATGATAAGGTAAAGATCCAGCAGACAGACACAACCAGTATTTTTGACCCAGGGCAGGATCAGACTGATTGATTAAGCTTTGACCTAATTCCAGCACTTTTTTTCTGTTCCCCTTTTCTCAATTGTTGCAGGGGTCTGTTTTCCCTATGCTTTGCCCTTTTTCTTACAGGGTTTGTCAAATAATTGACTTTAGGTGTTGGGATTGGCTTACGGTTCTGTCCCCAAGCATAAATGATGCATTGGTGGCGGAAGCAGACCTGTACCACATCCTGTAACTTGATTCCACCCTGTTCTTCAGGATTTATAGCATCCACGGATCTTTTTTCAAGAGCAAGGGGGGTTGCTCAGATATTTTCACAACATTCAAAACGTTATCACTTAACAAGCTCATTGCCAATAACAGCCAGAGCCACAAAAGGCTCATAATTGTCCCTCACGCAAAAACTCTCCTAACACAATTCTTTTATCCTACTGAATCACCATGTCAGGGAGAAGGCAGGGGTTATATATAGTTTAAGGAATGGCAATATCAGCTTTGGGCAATCTACAAAACCAAATCTTATTTGCTAAACATATCACCCACAATCCAAAAACTCCTATTATACTGCAAAGAACCCATTCCCACGGTTCCTCAAACATAAGTGTCATCAGATGATTCATTTTCCTCTTGATTACAATTAATGATCTTAGCCTCAGCACCTGTCTTCCTCTGGAGGGGACAATTCCTGAGGGATGAATATGCAATACAACAAATAAGTACATTCACTAAAGCGAGAGATAGTACAGTTATGACTATGAATACTTGGCTTGCCATTTCCTGACAGGTGCTCACACTTTCTAATACATCTTATATCTAATAAATGAAACGTTGTCTTCCTCCTCCAAATCTTCAGCCTTACGTCGAGAAGTCATCTTCCAGGGGGTGACTTCAGTAGGGCTTCTTCTGCCCCGTAATTCTGCCCATTGCCGGTAGGGCAGTTTTTAGGGGGCGTTTCTTTAAGCATATCACTAGAGGAAGGGCTTCTTCCTCTGCTCCCAATACTCATCAGCAGCTGGCTTAACTTGAGTCCAGTGAATCCAAAGCTTGGATTCCAACACTTTTGCTGCAAGCGGAGAACACATGACCACAGTATATGGGCCCTTCCATCTAGGTTTCAAATTCTTCCCTTTCCAGTGTTTTACCACACTCTGCCCCCCACCTGAATATTATGACTGGAAGTTGTTAAAAATGGTGGGGGTAAGGGAGACACAATACTGTTGGATTGCTTGTATTTACTTATTCAATTCTCCCACCATTTGATTCACCCATGAGGACCCCAATTGTCCTAGGTCCCTTATATGATTTTTCAAATTATGGCTTATAACTGGTGGCCATCCAAACATCATTTCAAAAGGAGATAAATTAAGTTCTTTACATGGAGTACATCTCACAGAGCAGAGAGCTAAGGGTAAGGCATCAAAACACACCTTATCTTTTCCTTAACAGTGCAATTCACACATTTGCTTAATTTCTTTCCTGAGGCAGTTAAAAGACCTCTTTCCCTATAATCAGCAGTATTGATATGCAAAGTAAGGAAGGCATACAGAGTCAGTTCAGATGTTCACCCTTTCATTCTTTGTCCTTTCTAATGCACAAATTAAAGTCCACAATTCTGCCACTTGGGCACTGGTGCCTTTTGGGAGAGGTCCACTCTCAAAGACTTGGGCACGGGAGACTTCATAATGTTCTCCCATAGTAATGAAGCTTGATCCAAGCTATAGTCTGCATATTTCAACGGCACGTCAGTTAAGTCTGGTCTGCATGAAAACTGATTCTCAATGATTCTCATACAATTATACTCAATTTCGGGTCCTGGTATTGGCAAAAGGGTGGCAGGGTTTAGGGCATTTGTTTGCTTCAAGGTCACTTGTGGATTTTGAGTCAGGAGTGCCTGATATTTGTAAAATTCCTTGAATTGCATGGCTAGTGTAGATATTGGTAGGCTGTCTAAAAGTTAATTTATTAGCTTCCTCCATTAGGGGAGCTGTGGCGGCTAGCCTTTTGCAACAGTTCAGTTGTTTAGATAGATAAGTTGTTGTCAACTTCCTTTTTCTTATCAGAGCCTGAGATAATTCTGACTTTAGGGTTTCAAATGCCCGTTTCTGCAAGCAAGGGTTCTTCTTTTTTCCACCCCCCCTTCGTAGATGCGTAAGGAGGTTTGGCTAGAAGCACGAAATTTGAAATCCTCATTCTGCAATATCCTGCTGTTCATGGGTTCACAATTTGGCATATTATTACTCTTAAGTATTTAACTTGGGGCTTTTTGTCCCTGCCTTCCAGCTTTTTGCCTTGTCCATTAACAGATGAAGCAATTGATTGATTGGTATTTTTTTTCAACAATTCTCCTTCATCTGTTTGGTTACTGGGATTGGAGTAGCACATTTTCATCTTCGCAAGGCTGGAAATTTTCTAGGCCTGAGGCAAAGACTTAACCAAAAAGGTAGGTAAAAATTTTTTTAATCCTTGGAGAAAACTAGTCTCCAAGAGCAAACAGCCTCTTTTGACCTGTCACTTTTCCTACTCAAAAGCAAACAGTTTTTAGTTGTTTCTATGTATTTGAGATGGTGAAGAAGGCATAGGCAAACAGGCATGGCTAGAGGCTTTACTTGTATAATTATTGGTGCATGATGATATGCATGGCCTGGTGGATTCTTGAACCACCATTGCCACATTTCATCTGAGAGAGTGCCTCATCATTAGAGCCATTTTATCTTCCTCAAATGACAGTGTAGCTCCCATTTTGCATAGGATATCATGACCCAAAAGAGGAACTGGGCATTCAAGCATGTCTTGGGACATTCTTGTAGCCAGTGGCCCTTTTTTTTCTTACACCAATTACATCGATCTCTGCTTTGGGCTTTGGAATTATTTGACAATGCAACTGTCAGCAATTCAGCTTTACTTTGCATCCTGTCATCTCTCTTTCTCTCTTTTACTTTTCACAATTTCCATTTTATTCAATCCACACAGACCTACATGCACAAATAGTCTGAAACAACACTTTCAGACCTGGGGAAGAGTCTCTCCCTTTTAATCTCCAATTTTTCTTTCCTTCGGAAACATGTGGGTTATTCTCCAAGCATGGGAAAACTTAGAGATTAAAACCTTAAATCCTACCGTTCCCCACAACTTCCAAGTCCAAGCTGAGAAGCTTACTTATTTTGCCCGCTGGTCAAACATATCAAAATCAATTGAACACCATTCAATTCTACATGTTATTAGTATAGATACACACCTAAGAATTACATCAAATTAATCAAGTCCAATTACCTAGATCTTCCTATTCAATAGGCTTTACCTTTTTATGACCTGCTAAATTTCTTACTTTTGCTTGAAGTTATGCCCGTTTGTTCTATCTCCTTAAGCACTAGATTGTTAATACCTGTCTCTGCCCTGGGTGTTCCGTTTCTATCTTGACCTCCCAGCTGCGCTGGCATATTTTTAAAGATCAAGATGTATAGAGACAATGTATAGAGATGTTTGTCCATACATTGTTTGCATTCAGCCAGGGTTCCAGGTTGGATCTCCCAGCCACGCTGGCATATTTTTAAAGATCCGGATATATGGAGACTTTCATTAACACATTGTTTGCATCTGGTTGGGGCTATTGATTCATCTGATGGTGACCAGAATCTGAGGCTCTATTCAAAGGCACCCCAAACCTTGGCACAATGTCTTTTAGTACACACAAAACCAAGAGATCTCTAAATCTCACTTTCTGGGAAAATTGTGGGGACATCTATTTGCCACACAGCACCTGGGAGCCCTGTACAAGGACTTCCAAAGGAAGTTTCCATCCTGTCTTTGGGTTGTTTTGTCACAACAGAGACAGGCTGCAGCAATCTGATTAACAGCATGTGTGCCTCTAACTACCGATCCCCGCAACAACCTCCTCGACAACTCTTCCGGCAGGTCCCCTTGCCTCCCACTCTATCTAAGAGTGTTGGCGAGAAAAAAATGTGTTTCCTCTTGCCTTTTGCAGTTCCTTCTTATCTGAGGTTTTGAGCCCTTGTATGCTCATTCCACAAGTTCAGAGATGCCTTTCCTGACCCCCCTTTTTCCCTAATGTCATCTGCAGAGTGACCAATGAAGGTACAATACAATACAATAGCAGAGTTGGAAGGGACCTTGGAGGTCTTCTAGTCCAACCCCCTGCCTATACCATTTCAGACAAATGACTATCTATTAGATATTAGCATATATCGCAGCAAGTCTCCTCTCTGGTCCGCCGCTACGGCAGGAAACAGGTATCGCTCTGATTGGTCGAGAGGCGTACCCGATTCCTATAAAAGGGGAACCCTCCAGCCACAGAGCAAGCTGGATCACTAATACTACTAATAAAGAGCTGATAAGTCACTACGTGTCCGCAGTCTGTTCTCTCGCTACCCGAATCTAACATTGGCGACGAAGGTGGGATCGAGAGACAGATAGGACGAAGAGAGCTACTTCAGAATCTCAGGATTCGATCCAGCCCAGGAATTCGGCAGAAATTCCGGCAGCCATCTCAGGACACCGCAGCGCGGCAAATTCAAACGAAGAGAAGATGGCGATGCACACTCCACCCGCTCCATTCGACCCAACGAACGACGAATGGGAGGCTTTCATGATTCGTTTCGAGTGTTTTCTCGAAGCGAACGAATACACGGGGATAACAGATGCCCGAAAGAAAAACATTTTCCTCGGCTACTGTGGGCGAGAAGTCTTCAACACGGCCAGAGACCTCACCGCGCCTACTCCGATACAAGCGGTATCATGGACGGCGTTGCAACAGACTCTACAGACTCATTACGCGCCAAAACCTTCCCCCCACGTTTGCCGCCAGGAATTCAACACGCGAAACCAGAAGGCGGGAGAATCAATCAACCAATATGTTGCAGCCCTACGTAAAGCATCAACTAACTGCGAGTTCAGGGATCTGGACGAGCATATCCTGGCACAATTTGTTTGTGGGTTAAGGGACATTTCGCTACAAAAAAGGCTGTTGGCAAACCCGAATTTAACCCTACAAATAGCACTAAACGAAGCAAGGGCATCCGAGTCAGCAGAAAGATCATCGGAAACCATACAACGCGGATTCAACGTAAGCCAGCCAGCACCCAGACACACCAGAGTCCACTACGAGGACATCAGCCCCGACTACGAGGATCCCGAATTCGAGGACAGTCACCTGATGAGGTGCAGTCACATGAGGCCTGGGGGGAGACCCGGATTCCGTTTGCCACCCTGCGCAAGCTGCGGAGGGAATCACCCCCGGTCTACCTGTCGGTTCAGGAACGTTGTTTGTTCACACTGCAACAAACTTGGGCACATCGCACGAGTGTGCCGCAGCGAAGTCCCTGCCTCAAGGCAGCCGCCTACGTACCGCCAACAGAAGCCCAACCCAGGGGCTTGGCGAATTCATAAAGGGCGCCCAGAGAGAAATCCACAAGTGTTTACCCAGAGAGACAATTCCCATAGAGCTGAAAGGGCGTATTCCCAGAGAGATTATACACAAAGAGCTGAGAGAGCGTTCTACCAAGACGCTCAACGAGAGTATTTTCAGGATACAGACGCTGAGATAGAGTTGACCCAGAGAGAGGAATTGCAAACGTATCTCACCACAATAAGTCAGGTCCGCACCAAGCGGCCCAAAAAGCTGAAAGTCACAGTCCTCTTGGAGGGCTCTCCTTGCGAGCTGGAAGTTGACACAGGATCGTCCCTGACGATCATTTCATGGGCCTCCATGAAAAAGGCTATCCCTAGCCTCAAAAAGAGCCAACTACGCGCACCAGACATCCTGCTACGAGACTACCAGGGGAACCGAGTCCCCATCGTGGGCCAAGGCACGTTCCAAATTCGCTTCAAGGACATCGTAGCCCCGCTGCCCGTGACCATCGCCAGCGCTCCGTTACAAAACCTTCTAGGACTAGATTGGTTTGTAGCCTTGGGGTTAGAAGTCACCGGGATCAACGCCGTGGAGAACAGCAGCGCTGAACAGATTTTTAAGGAGTTTGAGGATGTGTTCAGCCCCGGTCTTGGTAAGTATGTGGGTAAAGCAATCTCATTCAATTTAGACCCCAAAGTGGCGCCAATCCGACTTAAACCGAGACGAGTGCCTTTTGCACTCCGCCCAAAAATAGATAAAGAGATCGATAAGTTAGTAGAGCAAGGAATCCTTGAGCCGGTGGATAACGCGCGCTGGGAAACTCCCATTGTGACCCCAGTTAAACCAGACGGGTCAGTCCGCATCTGCGCGGACTATAAATGCACAATTAATGTCGCGCTACAACAAAGCGCATATCCTGTGCCAGTAGTACAACACTTATTGCACTCGTTGGGGCCAGGAAAGATATTTGCTAAATTAGACATGGCACAAGCTTACCAGCAGTTGCCCGTGGATAGCGCCACAGCGGAGGCCCAAACTATAGTGACGCATAGAGGAGCATTCAAATGCAACCGGCTACAATTCGGTGTGAATATTGCTCCAGGTCTGTTCCAGAGCGTCATGGAACGGCTTTTGCAAGGGATACCGGGAGTCGTCCCCTATTTCGACGACATCTTGGTGTCCGCTGCAAACGAGGAGCAACTATTAAAAAGAGTCAGAACTGTTTTGGCCAGAATCAGAGAAAAGGGCCTCCGCCTCAAAAAGGAGAAATGCCAAATTAACGTGCCTAGCGTAGAATTCCTGGGATATAGAATTGATGGTCAGGGAATACACCCCACTTCATAGAAAATTAAGGCGATCCAGGACGCCCCCACACCACGAAATCAGACCGAGTTGCAGGCCTTCCTCGGACTACTTAACTTCTACAGCGTTTTTCTGAGACAGAAGGCGACCGTTGCTGAGCCATTACATCGACTACTCCAGAGGAACGCAACATGGAGATGGGGACGATCCGAAGCAGCAGCTTTTGCCGCAGTAAAGCGTTTGCTCACCACTGACTCGCTGCTAGTACAATATAGCCAGACGCTACCGCTGGTATTGACCTGCGACGCATCCCCATTTGGAGTCGGCGCAGTCCTTAGCCACAGGATGCCAAACGGGAACGAAGCACCCATCGCTTTCTACTCCAGGACTCTTTCATCGGCCGAGAGGAATTACAGCCAGATGGACAGGGAAGCGTTAGCTGCTGTAGCTGGAGTAAAACGTTTCCACGAATACCTCTACGGCCGCGATTTTGAACTGATTACAGATCACAAACCGCTGTTGGGACTTTTGGCGGGAAACCGCCCCACACCAGTCTCCCTTTCTCCACGCATGACCAGGTGGACTGTTTTCCTGGCCGCGTACTCATACAAGCTAATTCATCGACCGGGCTCCACTCTAGGACATGCAGACGCACTCAGCCGTTGCCCACTTCCGGATCTCTTGCCAGACCCCACTCCCGAGGTACCGGTGTTGTTAATTGACTGTTTGGACTCAGGACCGGTTTCTTCCTGCGACGTTGCCAGATTCTCTGCTAGGGACCACATAATAAAGCAAGTTCAAACCTGGGTTTGGAGGGGGTGGCCGAAGGGAAACGTGGGCCCAGAATTCAAGTTATTTTGGGGAAAACGTGATGAGCTTTCAGTGTTGCAAGGTTGTTTATTGTGGGGGGATCGAGTTGTTATTCCGTATGCGTTACGTAGAAATGTATTAGAGGCATTACATGTGGGGCATCCGGGGATCGTGAGAATGAAGGCGTTAGCAAGAAGTTACGTTTGGTGGCCCAACATGGACAAAGAAATAGAGGAATGGGTGGCCACTTGCGATCCATGCCAGGAATCGAGACCAGCACCCCCGGAAGCGCCCGCCACAGAATGGGAGAAGCCTAAAGCACCCTGGTCGCGAATGCACATCGATTTCGCAGGGCCAGTCCAAGGTCAGACTTTCCTTATAGTTGTGGATGCATACTCCAAATGGCTAGAAGTAGTCCTAATGACTTCAACCACGGCAGAGACAGTCATTAAGGTTCTACGGCGACTTTTCGCCACTCATGGCCTGCCCGACCTACTGGTCTCCGATAATGGGCCCCAGTTCACGGCCATGCAATTTGAAACGTACTTAGCAGGTCAGGGAATTCGGCATGCCCTCGTCGCGCCATTCCATCCGGCATCAAATGGACAGGCGGAGAGAATGGTGCGATCCGCAAAAGAGGCCCTCGCTAGGATGGGTCCAGGTGATTGGCAAACACGCATTGACCATTACCTACTAATTCAACATATTACCCCCAGCGCAACGACGGGTAGGAGCCCCGCTGAACTACTCATGGGCCGCCGTCTACGGTCTCACCTGGACCGTCTTCACCCTAATTACTCTGCCACAGCGCCCCCAGACTCTACAAGCAAAATTCGGAGTTTTAGCATAGGGGATTCAGTATACGCCCACAACTATGCAGGGGGAACATTGTGGATGCCGGCAAGGGTCATTGGCATCACGGGTCCACGATCGTATCTGCTAGAGCTCGAAGATGGACGGAATTGGAAAAGGCACATCGATCAACTACGGGGTCGCCTGGCACACTCAGACCTGCGGGCTGACGACGGAAACTACCTGCCAGCACAAAGTCAGCCACTCGAGACCCCCAACACAGAGAACCACGACACCTACGAGCCCATGGTAGAACAAGAGGTCGAAAGAGAACCCGAACAACGCCAAAGCAACGAAAGTCTGCAGACCCCCGAACGCGAAGCAGAGAAAGCAACCGATCCTGAAACCACTCCAGATCAACCAGAACTGCGACGTTCTACCCGTGTAAGGCAAACACCAACATATCTTAAGGACTATGTAACCAACCGTAATGCGCCATCTAAGAGGGGAGGGGTGTTAGATATTATCATATATCGCAGCAAGTCTCCTCTCTGGTCCGCCGCTACGGCGGGAAACAGGTATCGCTCTGATTGGTCGAGAGGCGTACCCGATTCCTATAAAAGGGGAACCCTCCGGCCACAGAGCAAGCTGGATCACTACTACTACTAATAAAGAGCTGATAAGTCACTACGTGTCCGCAGTCTGTTCTCTCGCTACCTGAATCTAACACTATCCAACATCTTCTTAAAGACTTCCAGTGTTGGGGCATTCACAACCTCTGGAGGCAATTTCTGTTCCACTGATTGATGGTTCTAACTGTCAGGAAGTTTCTCCTCAGTTCTAAGTTGCTTCTCTCTTTGATTAGTTTCCACCCATTGCTTCTTGTTCTACCCTCAGGTGCCTTGGAAAATAGTTTTTTTGACTCCCTCTTCTTTGTTGCTCTTTTCTGCACTCTTTCTAGAGTCTCCACATCTTTTCTACATCGTGGTGACCAAAACTGAATGCAGTATTCCAAGTGATCTTGATTCTATCCCTCTGTTGATGCAGCCTAGAACTGTGTTGGCTTTTTTGGCAGCTGCTGCACACTGCTGGCTCATATTTAAATGGTTGTCCACTAGGACTCCAAGATTCCTTTCATAGTTACTAATGTTGAGCAAGGTACTTGTGCATTTCATTTTTATTGCCTAAATGTAGAATCTTACTCTTTTCACCATTGAATTTCATTTTATTAGATAGTGCTCAATGTTCAAGTTTGTCAAGATCCTTCTGTATCTTTAGCCTATCTTCTGGAGATCATATTGACCATTCTCTTATTTTCTTCAACCTCAGGATCTAATGTGGTATATTGCCTGAAGGTTTGATAAATGCATTCTAGGAATTCCCCTGGATTTTCATCCTGTTTCGGTTGAATTTAATAGACCTTCCCTAAATTCTTAACTTTTGTTTGAATCCTAACAAAACTAAGGTCCAATAGTTTTGCAGCTGAATGTACTAGGTTCCTAATCTGGTTCCTTCAGTAACCATGTTCAGTCTGGTTTTTTTTTCTTCATGATCCTTCTGCAAAGGCTTATTCAAAAGACTTATTCTTTTCTCTGTGGTTAATAAAATTTCCATCAGACTTTTTATGTCAGCCCAAGCAGACTGGTGAGTTCAGAAAAATGGATGCAAAAAGGACATGCATCTCATCTGGTTTTTCTCTATAAGCAGGAATTTTATTTTTCCAATTACATAAATCAGCCATTGAGAATGGAGCATATATCCAGACCTTACGTAGCTCCCCCTCAGCTTCTGGCAATAAAATTCCCTTAGGGCAATTTGAGTTTTTATCTCAACTGCTCCCTTGGACCAGGTTTGTGGTCCTCTTGATCTATCCCTTCGATAACCTTTTTTGGTTTTCTTTCTCCTGGCCCCACCTAATGGGACCGTTTGTTCTTTCTTTTTAACAAAACAAAAAAACACTTAAACACATCATCAAGGCAGGAACTAAATGTTTCGTTGAGACTCTCTCAAAGCTTTTTTTTCTTTCCTCCTTGAGGCTTTTATAATAGGGGTGAGGGTAATTTCTCTGCCAGAGACTTTTTACTAAAACTCTCTCAAGGCTTTTTTTCCCTCAACATGCATTGGAGAGGCGTTTGAGGAACGCTCCCCACCTTCCCATATTCTATTTCTAAGACACTGTCACCGACCTGGGGTGCCGGAATACCACGGTCGCCTTCAGGAACTGCGATGACTTAACCACCCACACAAATCTAGAGCCTCATTAGGATATGCCGGTTCCATTTGGAACGGACGCTATCCCGGGCTCAGGGAGGTGATCAGGCCCCCTCTTCTACTCCTAACAGAGTGGGTCCACAATTCTTTTAATACTTGCCTGCAGGCATCTTCTTTCTCATCCGGCGTAAATTTTATTAACTTGTCCTGATCCTGGTCAGATCCTTGGATCGGTGGTGTCCTCCGGATGCCCAAGAGGGGTCATCGGCCCCCTTCCAGAGAAAGATCTCCGTGGCGCCTGAAAAAGGGCGAGATGGCCTTGATGGGGCACCGGTCGGTCCGTTCCGTCCTCAGCGAAATATCGCTCTAAGTCCTGCTGCGACGGTCGCCAGAATTGTTGCAGAAAATGACAGGCTTAGACTTCTCAGGATACAGGAAAAGTTTATTTGGCAGCCAGGTTCAGAAAGCAAGCACATAGCTAGCATTGGAAATTCTGAACAATCTTTATTATCGAAGCATGCATTCTTATACATTCTCAAAGACAGTGTAACACGGAAACACTTAACTCATTTCTTATTGGTTACCTTGGGGAAAAAGACCTATAAGGAGATGGGGGTCTTACTTCTCCTTTTGTTACAGGTAAGGGCTACGTGTCATTAACGAACTTTATTTGAACCTTGTGGTTTTGTACTTTTGACATAGGGACTTTTACTGGAACATGTTGTGGTTGAGGGCTGATGACATTTCCCTGTCCCTTTAAGCAAGTTTCCAACTGTCCCTTTTATGCCACGTCTTCATTCTTATATTTTTAATCCATATTTTATTCCACTTTAAAATCACACTTGGCCAATAAAGAATTCTCTTCTCTTCTGTTTTTCTATTCTATTCTATTCTTTTTCTCAGGGACTCAGAAAGTTTGATTCAGTATGTGGGAATAATTCATATTTTTGTTATATGACATGGATATAACACCCATCCACTTACCCACCCACACATAGACATGCAAAAACAGAGACACATGAATGTGCTAAGAAGATATTTTGAAAAAAAGGAGAAGCAGAAAGAAGTAAAAGGTCCTTTTTAAAAAAATCAAGGATTGGGAATAAATCACTTCTGTTTATGACCCATGACACAAACAAGTTCCCAGAATTGTTCATCTCCTGTTCAGAATTATGTTCCCATCAATTTGCCCACAACTGAAAATGTAATTCGCCAATTTTGAAAAGTTGGTCATTTTCCCTAATGTGGGGGAAAAAAATCTATTACAACAGTTATATGTTTGAATCAGCCGATGTGATTTTGGGAACCGAAGCAAATGATTATGAAATAATCTTGCTGTTGAAAAGAGTGTATCTTAAAAAAAATAAACCAGTTAACATATATCTTTATTAGGGCTGCAGCTCTTGTTTGGAAATGCACCCTGAATAAATATAATCAGAAATTTTTTGCTGCTTTTGTTGGGGAACCAGAATCTTGTTAGCAAGCAACAGTCTTTAAGAAGTTACAAAATACAGCTGTCTGGTCTGTCCAGCCTAAGAAACCACAGAGAAGGACACACATATAAGGAACAACAGAATTTATGGCTTCTATTAATAAAGGAACATGCGATCATTATGCTTCTCTGCTAAAACTAGAATAAGGTCATATTGCAAATGATATGAATCAGAATAAAAGTTCATCTATAAAGCAACTTGCTCAGATAGAAGGTCAGGAGAGATACACATTGTGATTCAATTATATCCCAGGTTCTTACGGAATATCATCAAAGTACTCTGGAGATGGTATTTTTTCATAGGATAAGGCACGTGAAAACACATTACTCTGAGAAGTTATGCTTGCAATATTAAATTCTCCAAAATGGTAATATTTGTGAAGAATTGGAAGAAGCACCCGAGTGGCATGTTTATCAACAGGGCATTTGCTAGCTGTGTAAGGTAACAAAGCTAATGCCAACATTATTATCGCCACCATCTTGTTCATTGATTTTAAAAAAAGATACTCAATAAGATCTTAGAGTCACATCTTGATTTAACTAACTACAAGTGCAGAAAGCTGTCCTGAAAAACAAAGCCATGGGCATGTAGATCAATTTTTGGGACACAAAATCCATTAAACCTGATATGTAGTTTTGCTACCGCTGATAGACAGAAAGCTGTCAATTTAATTATGGTTATTTTGATAATAATTATTTACTCAAAGCTGCTGTTGCTTTGCAGTCTTGGGTCCACAGCCTGTCAGTCAATTATTTTGTGGGTGTTTAAGCCCATGGATAAGTTGTCATCAGTGTCTCCTATCAAGTGAAATAAAAATTAATTTTAACATGTTATATAACTGGACCTTCAACTCATCCTAGTTATATATAACTTGATTCATTTTATTTGTTTAAGTGAACTTTGCAACTGCAGCCACAAATATTCTCCGGGGACAAATAACAGTGAGCTTGAAACTGATAGGAAATGATCACTTGCTTGGTTTTCTTATTTAATGAAAATCAAAACAGACTAATAAGATCTTAATTCTTGTTTGATCGTATTCGCTATGGGAGGAAAGCATCAATTAAAATTAATCTTGGAATCATCCTATGAAGAGTTGACAAAGGGGCACGTGAAATTAACTTGATCAAAAATTGTGCCATTTTTGCTGAACTGAACCCTAACCTATATTAACCCGTTGGTATATCTCTAGGGACATGGTGGCTCAGTGGCTAAGACACTGAGCTTGTCAATCAGACAGGTCAGCAGTTCGGCGGTTCAAATCCCTAGCTCCACATAACAGAGTGAGCTCCCTTTACTTGTCCCAGCTTCTGCCAACCTAGCAGTTCGAAAGCATGTAAAAATGCAAGTAGAGAAAATAGGGACGACCTTTGGTGGGAAGATAACAGCGTTCTGTGTGCCTTCGGTGTTTAGTCATGCCGGCCACATGACCATGGAGACATCTTCGGACAGTGCTGGCTCTTCGGCTTTGAAATGGAGATGAGCACTGCCCCCTAGAGCTAGGAAGGACTAGCATATATGTGCAAAGGGTACCTTTACTTTTATATTTCCAGACTGATGTACCATACATTTTCCCCCAAGAAAACACTCCAAATACATGCTGAACATCTCAGAAAACAAAACAAAAATAAAAACAGAAGTCACAGTTATATCCAGAGAAGTTGAGTTTACCTCTTGGCATACAGCTTCATTTTTGCTACAGATGCTTTATTGGCAAAGAGATAAACTTGAATCATGGCAGGTGGAAACATTGTTCCAATCCTCCCTTGAAATGATAAAAGACAGTGTCATAGGATTCTCTTTTTAATTGTTGACTACCAATCAGACACTGGGGTTCCACTTTCATTAATTATGAAAGTATTCTATCTGAAACAGTCAAGTTTCACTTCTTTTTAAAGGCATAATTATATCCTTGAATTCTCTTGAAGAACTAGCAAGATTAGTATCCTCTATGGCAGTGATGGCTAACCTTTTGCGGATCGAATGCCCAATGCACATGTGCATTCCCAAACCCCCAAAATGCAATGCACATGTGGCCCCTGCACATGTGCCCCACCCCCTGTGCATGTGCGTGCACTCCCCATATGCACCCCACCCCCGTGTGTATCCCCCCACATGCGCCCTGGCTCCCCACATGAGTGTGCAGCCCCCCACATGCACCCTGGCCCCCTGCACTTACGCAGGTTCCCCCCACATGCGCCCCACTCCCATGCATGCACGGCAGAGACCTGAAGATCAGCTGGCCAGTGGGACGCATGCACATGCACAGCAGAGTTGAACTGGGGTGATGGCTCACATGCCCAGAGAGAGGGTGCTGCGTGCCACCTCTGGCACGTGTGCCATAGGTTCGCCAATACAGCTCTATGCTGTCATGATACTTGTGGTGCAGTGCCAGCATTGAAAGATATCCTACTCAAATATCCCTTGTGTGAAAATATGCTGTACTCGCCAACCCAAAGGAAAACATGTTTATTTTGTTTATTTATTAGATTTATCTTCTACCCATCTCATCTCGAGTTGACTATATGAAATGTGAACAGAATTGTGGAAGATCCCAGAGTCCTGTTGCTGCATGAGTAGACTGGGTGGAGTTTTCAGAAGTACAATTTAGTGTATGGAAGGATGTGAAACACCGCTTGTGTCTATCTTCTCTTGTTGTTGTAGTTACATTATTACTTTCCTGGTAGGTTGCATAAAACAGGATTGAAAAGGGCTCCACCTTCCCAAAATCTGTTTTGGTTCCTTAGCCTTCATGGTAGGTCTTCTCTTGACTATGAAGTGTTATCAATTGTACTGGAGAACATCATACATACATCCCATGCTTCAGATAATCATCCTAAGCAAGGTCTGGAAAACGTGTGTGTGTGTGTGTGTGTGTTGGGGGTGTTGGTCAACTTTTTAATTTTATATTGCTTATACATACCAATGCGTGAACAGTTTGACACCTGGGTATCGTACACATAAACATAATATTATTACACATAGTTATTACATTTTATTTTCATTTCTTATTGTTTAAACATATCTAATACTACCATCATTCAATTTCTATACCACACTCTTATTATTACATATATCTATTCTAACTTTTATTCATGTCACCGTTGTAGGCAAAGACGTTTCTGTCTTCCATCTTTTACCTGCTTTATTATTCATATTTCTCTTATTTAACGTTTCACATCTGTATATACAAGACAATACAATAGCAGAGTTGGAAGGGACCTTGGAGGTCTTCTAGTCCAACCCACTGCCTAGGCAGGAAACCCTATACCGTTTCAGACAAATGGCTATCCAACATCTTCTTAAAGATGTTGGGGCATTCACAACTTCTGGAGGCAAGCTGTTCCACTGATTAATTGTTCTAACTGTCAGGAAATTTCTCCTCAGTTCTAAGTTGCTTCTCTCCTTGATTAGTTTCCACCCATTGCTTCTTGTTCTACCCTCAAGTGCCTTGGAAAATAGTTTGACTCCCTCTTCTTTGTGGCAATCCCTGAGATATTGGAACACTGCTATCATGTCTCCCCTAGTCCTTCCTTCTATTAAACTAGACATACCCAGTTCCTGCAACCGTTCTTCATATGTTTTAGTCTCCAGTCCCCTAATCATCTTTGTTGCTCTTCTCTGCACTCTTTCTAGAGTCTCCACATCTTTTTTACATCGTGGCGACCAAAACTGAATGCAGTATTCCAAGTGTGGCCTTACCAAGGCATTATAAAGTGGTATTAACACTTCACGTGATCTTGATTCTATCCCTCTGTTGATGCAGCCTAGAACTGTGTTGGATTTTTTGGCAGCTGCTGCACACTGCTGGCTCATATTTAAATGGTTGCACACTAGGACTCCAA
Source organism: Natrix helvetica (assembly GCF_964273705.1). Classification (NCBI taxonomy): domain Eukaryota; kingdom Metazoa; phylum Chordata; class Lepidosauria; order Squamata; family Natricidae; genus Natrix; species Natrix helvetica. The sequence goes on from NC_138555.1 coordinate 46,715,239, forward strand.
GATCCCTTTCACAGTTACTACTGTTGAGCAAGTTACCACCTATACTGTACCTGTGCATTTCATTTTTGTTGCCTAAATTTAGAACCTTACTCTTTTCACCATTGAATTTCATTTTATTAGATAGTGCCCAATGTTCAAGTTTTTCAAGATCCTTCTGTATCTTTAGCCTATCTTCTGGAGTGTTGGCTATTCCTGCCAGCTTGGTGTCATCTGCAAATTTGATGAGTTCCCCATTTATTCCCTCATCCAAATCATTGATGAATATGTTGAAGAGTACTGGGCCCAAAACAGAGCCTTGGGGTACTCCACTGCATACCTCCCTCCATGTAGATGCAGTTCCATTGAGGACTACACGTTGAGTGTGGTTGGTCAGCCAGTTACAAATCCATCTGTTGGTGATGCTGTCTAACCCACATTCGTCTACTTTACCTAGTAGTAGGTTATGGTCTACCTTATCAAATGCCTTACTGAAGTCCAAGTAAACTATATCGATGGCATCCCTCTGGTCCACTAATTTTGACACTTTGTCAAAGAATGCAATAAGATTAGTCTGGCATGATCTGTTTTTGACAAACCCATGTTGGCTTTTGGCTAATACTTTGTTTGCTTCTAGGTGTTCACTAATTCGTTGCTTGATTATCTTTTCCAGAATCTTTCCTGGTATTGAGGTCAGGCTGATAGGTCTGTAGTTTCCTGGAATTTCCTGGTATTTATTAATGTTTTGTTCAGTGTTTCAATGTACAATTCTAATATCAATCACAATATCATTTAAACATATAGGGTAGACCTGTTCATATTCCTTCCATTCATCCAGTCCATGCAATTCTATTTTTAATACACATGCTTAAAGGTTTGGAAAATGTTAAAGGAGATGGAAAAGAGACTATTATCAACAAACCTTATCCATTCCCATGAGTACTGGGATTCAAATTTTTTTTACTACAGGTTCTGTGGGTGTGGCTTGGTGAGCATGGCATGTGTTAGATTCGGGCAACGAGAGAACAGACTCCAGACGGTAGTGACAATCAGCTCTTTATTAGTGATCTAGTAGTGATCCAGCTAACTATGGGGTCGTGCAGCTCCCCTTTTATAGGGAGCTGGCAGACCTCCCGTCCAATCAGAACACCCCCTTGTTCCCGCCCTAGTGGCGGACCTGAGTGGAGACTACAGCAGTTTATGCAAATATCTAACACTCGTTCGGGTGGACCTGCGAAGTTCTGGTTGTGCCGGAACGGGCGTAGGATCGGGGTGTCCTTTTTTCTCCATTGTCCCGGTTGGGGATTGTAGGTTCCCTTCGCTCGGGGACTGCTCCATTCTTTCATCGGTCACAGGTTCCTCCCCTGGCTCCGCTGTACCTTAGTCGTCTGTGCTGGGCGAGTCGGGTTGTTGTGTCAGCAATCTCTCTGAAGGTGTGAGTTCCTCGTTCGATGACCGTAGGTAGGAGTGTGCCAGGCGACCTCGGAGTTGGTCGATGTGTCTTTTCCAATTCCTACCGTCTTCCAATTCTAACAAGTAGGAACGAGGTCCGGTGATGCCTATTACCCTTGCCGGAATCCACAGTGTCCCCCCTGCATAGTTGTGGGCTTATACTGAATCCCCTATGCTAAAGTTCAGAATTTTGCTTGTAGAGTCGGGGGGCGATGTGGCAGAGTAATTTGGGTGTAGTCGGTCTAGGTGAGAACTTAGCCGGCGACCCATGAGGAGCTCAGCGGGACTCCTTCCCGTCGTGGTGCTAGGGGTAATATGTTGGATTAAAAGATAGTGATCGATTCGTGTTTGCCAATCACCCGGGCCCATCCTAGCGAGGGCCTCTTTTGCAGCGCGCACCATTCTTTCCGCCTGACCATTCGATGCCAGATGGAATGGCGCGACGAGGGCATGCCGAATTCCCTGACTTGCTAGGTAGGATTCGAATTGCATGGCCGTGAACTGTGGCCCGTTGTCGGAGACCAGGAGGTTGGGCAGGCCGTGTGTGGTGAAAAGTCACCGTAGTACCTTGATGACCGCCTCTGCCGTGATCGAGGTCATCAGGACTACTTCTAACCATTTGGAGTATGCGTCCACAACTATTAAAAACGTCTGTCCCTGAACTGGTCCTGCGAAGTCTATGTGTATTCGCCACCAGGGTGCTTTCGGTTTGTCCCACTCCGTAGCGGGCGCTTCAGGGGGGGCTGGTCTGGATTCTTGGCACGGATTGCAAGTGGCTACCCATTCCTCTATCTCCTTGTCCATGTTCGGCCACCAAACGTAGCTTCTAGCCAATGCTTTCATCCTTACGATCCCTGGATGCCCAACATGCAACGCTTCTAATACATTTCTCCGCAGTTTGTGCGGTACAACAACTCGATTCCCCCACAATAAACAACCTTTCAAAACCGACAGTTCATCACGCTTGGACCAAAACAGTTTGAATTCGGGTCCCACAATCCCTTTGGGCCACCCCCTCCATACCCAAGTTTGCACTTGTCTGATCACGTTGTCCTTAGCAGAAAACCTCGCAACGTCCACAGAAGATACTGGCCCTGTGTCCAAACAGTCAATCAATAGGACCGGTATTTCTGGAGTGGGGTCGGCCAACAGTTCCGGTAGCAGGCAGCGGCTGAGCGCATCTGCATGCCCCAATGTAGAACCCGGTCGGTGTACCAGTTTGTAGGAATATGCAGCCAGGAAAACAGTCCACCTGGTCATGCGCGGGGAGAGGGAGACCGGTGTGGGACGGTTTCCCACCAGTAGACCCAGCAATGGTTTGTGGTCCGTTATAAGATCGAAATCACGGCCGTAGAGGTATTCGTGAAAACGCTTGACTCCAGCCACAGCGGCTAACACTTCCCTGTCCAGTTGGCTGTAGTTGCGTTCCGCCGAAGACAATGTCCTTGAGTAGAAAGCAATGGGGGCTTCGTTCCCGTTTGGCATTCTGTGGCTGAGTACTGCTCCGACGCCGAAAGGTGAGGCATCGCAGGTCAATACCAGTGGTAGGGTTTGGCTGTACTGGATTAGCAGAGAGTCGGTCGTCAGCAGGCGCTTGACTGCGGCGAAAGCGGCAGCCTTGGAACATCCCCAGGTCCATTTCGCGTTCTTTGCTAGAAGTCGGTGCAACGGCTCAGCAACAGTGGCTTTCTGTCTGAGAAAGACGATGTAGAAGTTAAGAAGTCCGAGGAAAGCCTGCAACTCGGTCTGATTTTGTGGTGTGGGGGCGTCCTGGATCGCCTTAATATTTTTTGATGTCGGGTGTATTCCCAGTCCATCGATCCTGTAACCCAGGAATTCTACACTGGGCACGTTAATTTGGCATTTTTCCTTTTTTAGGCGGAGACCCTTTTCTCAAATTCTGGCCAAAACAGTCCTTACACGCTTTAATAATTGCTCCTCGTTTGCAGCCGATACCAGGATGTCATCGAAGTAAGGGACGACTCCTGGTATGCCCTGCAAAAGCCGTTCCATGACGCTTTGGAACAATCCCGGAGCGATGCTTACGCCGAATTGTAACCACTTGCATTTAAAAGCACCCCTGTGCATCACTATAGTTTGGGCCTCTGCCGTGGCGCTATCCACTGGCAGCTGCTGATACGCTTGTGCCATGTCTAGTTTTGCAAAAGATTTTCCTGGCCCCAACGAGTGCAATAGGTGTTGTACTATGGGCACAGGATATGCGCTTTGTTGTAGGGCGACATTAATTGTACATTTATAGTCCGCGCAGATACGGACTGAGCCGTCTGGCTTAACAGGGGTCACGATTGGGGTTTCCCAGTGAGCATGATCCACTGGTTCAAGGATTCCTTGCTCTACCAGCTTATCAATTTCCTTATCAATTTTGGGACGGAGCGCAAACGGCACTCTCCTAGGTTTGAGCCTGATAGGCGCCACATTTGGATCCAAATTAAATGAAATTGGTTTTCCCACATACTTACCAAGGCCGGGGCTGAACACATCCTCGAACTCCTTAAAAATTCCTTCAGCGCTGCTGTTACCCACGGCGTTGATCCTGGTAACTTCTAGCCCCAAGGCTTCGAACCAATCCAGTCCCAGGAGGCTTTGTAATGGCGCGCTGGCAACGGTCACGGGCAGCTGGGCTGTGATGTTTTTGAACTGGACTCGAAGCGTGCCTTGACCCACGATGGGGACCCTGTTCCCCTGGTAGTCTCGAAGCAGGATGTCTGGTGTTCGTAGTTGGCGCTTCTTTAGGCTCGGAATCGCCTTTTTCATCGCTGACCACGAGATGATCGTCAGTGATGATCCCGTGTCGACTTCAAGCTCGCAAGGGGAGTCCTCTAGGAGGACAGTGAGTTTCAGATTTTTAGGTCGTTTTGTGAAGGACCTGTCCTATCGTTGTGAGATAGGTTCTTAGTGGTTCTCTCTGGGAATACTCTCTCTCGGCTCCCTGGGAATACTCTCTCTCGGCTCTCTGGGAATACTCTCTCTCGGCTGACTCCCTTGGCTCTCTCTCCGGGCGCCCTTTGTTTTTTCGCCAAGCCCCTGGGGTGGGCTTCTGTCAGCGATACGATGGCGGCTGCCATGTTGTATCAGGGACTTCGCTCCGGCACACCTTTGCAATGTGCCCGATTTTGCCGCAACGTGAGCAAACAACGTCTCTAAATCGGCAGGTAGACCGGGGATGATTCCCTCCGCAGCTTGCGCAGGGCGGCAAACGGGATTCAAATTTTCGCGCCGGTTTTGTGTGGCTGCTGCGCATGCGATGGCTGTCTTCGCACTCGCTGTCCTCGGTTTCTTGATCGGTGGCCTCGTGATGCACCCAGGTTTGTCTGGTTCCGGATTGGTGTGTGCCATACCCGCGTTGTAGCGTTTCCGTAGATCTGTCGGCTGATTCTGAAGCTCTTGCCTCGTCGAGTGCGATCTGCAACGTTAGATTGGATCTTGCCAATAAACGTTTCTGCAATGAAACATCCCGCACTCCGCATATGAGGTGATCCAGGATGTGCTCGTCCAGATTTCTAAATTCGCAATACGTTGCCGCTTTGCGAAGTGCTGCAACGTATTGGTTTAAGGTTTAAGGTTTAAGGTTTATTTAATTTATAAACCGCCCCCTCTCCCCGTAGGGACTCGGGGCGGTGTACAGACCGTTCAAAATCAAAAACAACAAAAACATAACATAAGACATTGAACAAAACAACACACACATACTGTCTGTATATAAAACCCCAAAACCAATTTAAATAATTAAAAACAATTTTAAAACCCGTTTAAAACCCCAATATAAAATTTAAAAAGCCATCCAGGAAAGATAGTGATAGATGTTCCCTTTGTAAATACAATTACGATTATAATTAGGCCAGACCAGCTACTCGAAACAGGTGGGTCTTGTTTCGTCCGTCTTCTGATTCCGCATGTAGAACTCGTGGCGGCGAACGTGGCGGGAAGGCTTTGGTGCGTAGTGTGTCTGCAGCGTTTGTTGTAGAGCCATCCATGTGACTGCCTGGATGGGAGTTGGCTCCGAAAGATCCCTGGCCGTCTCGAAAACCTCTCGACCACAGTAGCTCAGGAACATGTTCTTTTTCCGGGAGTCCGGTACCCCCGTGAGATTGTTTGCCTCGAGGAAACATTCGAATCTCAGCATGTAGGATTCCCAATGTTCGGCTACTGGGTTGTACGGGGTTGGTGGAGCGTGCATCGCCATCTTGTCCTGCGTTTGAATTTGCCGTGCTGAGATGGCTGCCGGAATTTCCGCCGAAATCCCGGGCTGGATCGATCCGTGGATTCTGTTAGTAGATCTTCGTCCTATCTGCCTCTCGATCCCACCTTCGTCACCAGTGTTAGATTCGGGCAACGAGAGGACAGACTCCAGACGGTAGTGACAATCAGCTCTTTATTAGTGATCTAGTAGTGATCCAGCTAACTATGGGGTCGTGCAGCTCCCCTTTTATAGGGAGCTGGCAGACCTCCCGTCCAATCAGAACACCCCCTTGTTCCCGCCCTAGTGGCGGACCTGAGTGGAGACTACAGCAGTTTATGCAAATATCTAACAGCATGACTTGATGAGTGTGGCTTGATGGGCATGGCAGGGGAAGGATACTGTAAAATCTCCATTCCCACCCCACCCCAGGGGAAGGTTACTGCAAAATCCCCATTTCCTTCTGATCAGCTGGAACTCGGGAGGCAGAGAATAGATGGGGGAGGGGCCAGTGAGAGGTGGTATATACCAGTTCTCCAAACTACTCAAAATTTCCACTACTGGTTCTCCAGAACTGGTCAGAACCTGCTGAATACCACCTCTGGTTCCCACTTAAAATAACTCAACACAAAACATAAGATTTCCACATTTATTGAACCGCATCATATGTAGAGTGTATCCTGAAGTTTCCCTCACCCATCCCCAAATTGAGGGATTTGAAATTTTCCCTCTTATTTATTCCTTGTTAAAGATGTTCCAATTTTTAAATCAGGTTTCATCAAAATGATAAAACATTTTGGGGAAAAATGCATCCCAGTAATCCAAAACTGAAGGTCAAGATGGAAAACATCACCACAGCTACCATGTATTTTTCTTTGGTGCTCAGGTAAGATGGAATGAAGGAGAGCCAAACACTCCAAAAGACCAACATGCTAAAAGTAATAAATTTAGCTTCATTAAAATTGTCTGGGAGTTTTCTGGTTAAAACAGCCACAGTAAAACTGACAATGGCCAGAAATCCCATAAAACCCAGAACACAGTAGAACAAGGTAGAGGAGCCTTCATTACATTCCAATATAACCTCTGTATTCAATGAATAAACATCAGCATCTGGGTACAGAGGAGCTGTTGTCAACCATGTAGTACAAATAATAATTTGCGTAAACAAACAGGAAAGGATGATGGAATAAGCCAGCCTTTTCCCCAACCATTTCCTTATCTTGGATCCAGGTTTGGTGGCCATGAAGGCCAGAACCACAATTATGGTTTTGGCCAATATACAAGAAACCGCTAGCGAAAAGATGATGCCAAAAGCAGTTTGGCGAAGGAGACGTAATCTTCTCTGGTGGCCCAATGAACAATAAAGCACAGATGAATAATAATAATAATAATAATAAATTTTATTTGATTAGCCGCAACCCTCTCCCGAAGGACTCGGGGCGGCGTACAATCAAAAGGATAAAATACACATAGGACACACATACATACGACAAAACAAGGACAATTACATTTGTGCATGAAGGAGAGTAGACTTGTAAGTGAAGGACAATAAACACAGCTAAAAACACAATTAAAACACAGTTTAAAATCCCCTTAAATAAAATTGCTAAATTAAAAACCCCACAGGAGCGTAACGAAGTTATGGTTGAGCCAGGCCAGATATTTGAAAAAGGTGGGTCTTGAGCTTAACACGGAAGGAGCGGAGGTCTGTAGTGGTCCTAATATCCGGGGGGAGGTCATTCCACAGGGCTGGGCCCGCCACAGAGAAGGCTCTGCTCCTAGGCGCCGCCCCATGGCATTGTCTAGTGGACGGCACCTGGAGAAGTCCCTCTCTGTGCGAGCGAATAGGTCGTAGGGATGTGTGGGGCAGAATACGGTCCCGCAGGTAACTAGGTCCTGAGCCATGGAGCGCTTTAAAGATCGTGATCAAAACCTTGAAACGCACTCGATAGACCACAGGAAGCCAGTGCAGCTCGCGCAGGTGTGGTGTCACATGGGAGTACCTGGTGCTCCCCATAATCACCCGCGCGGCCGCATTCTGGACCAACTGTAGTCTCCGAGTGCATTTCAAGGGAAGCCCCATGTAGAGAGCGTTGCAGTAGTCCAGGCGAGACGTCACCAGCGCATGGGTGACTGTGTGTAGGGCGTCCCGGTCCAATAGGGGGCGCAATTGGCGCACCAGGCGAACCTGATGGAACGCCCCCCTGGCCACGGCTGTCACATGTTCATCCATGGACAGCCTGGCATCCAGGAGGACGCCCAAATTGCGCGCCCGCTCCACGGGGGCGAGTTGAATGCCCCCAATGGCCAGAGATGGAATTATCTGGTTGAACCGGGGAGCCGGAACCCACAGCCACTCCGTCTTGGAAGGGTTGAGCCTGAGTCGGTTGTCATCCATCCAGACCCGTACGGCTTCCACACACCGGGACATCACTTCGACGGCCTCGTTGGGGTGGTTCGGGGTGGAAATGTACAGCTGAGTATCATCAGCGTACAGATGGTATCCCACCCCAAAACCACGGATGATCTCACCCAGCGGCTTCATGTATGTGTTGAACAGGAGTGGCGAGAGGACCGACCCCTGTGGCACCCCACAGATAAGGGGGCTTAGGGTCGACCTCTGCTCTCCTGCCAACACACGTTGCGTCCTGCCGGAGAGGTAGGAGCCGAACCACCGCAAGACGGTGCCCCGGATCCCCAACCCCTCCAGTCGGTGCAACAGGATACCATGGTCGACGGTATCAAAAGCCGCCGAGAGGTCTAATAGGACCAGGATAGAGGAACAACCCCTATCTCTGGCCCTCCAGAGATCATCCACCAACGCGACCAAGGCCGTCTCTTTGCTGTGCCCAGGGCGAAAGCCGGACTGGCGCGGGTCTAGATAATCATTCTCCTCTAGATGTTGTGGAAACTGAGAAACCACCACACTCTCCACAACCTTCGCCAAAAAGGGAAGGTTGGAGACAGGACGATAATTGACCAGCTCCATAGGGTCCAGGGAAGGCTTCTTGAGCAAGGGTCTCACCACCGCCTCTTTCAAGGCGGCTGGGAGAGACCCCTCACCCAACGAAGCGTTCACTAGGTCCAGGAGCCAGTCGCGTGTAACCTCCCAGGATGCCAGTACAAGCCAGGAGGGACACGGGTCCAGTAAACATGTGGTAGGTCGCAGTCGCCCACGCAATCTGTCCAAATCCTCGATGACAACCAAGTCAAACTCCTCCCAAAAAGGTTTCTCAAGACTCGCCACTGGCGTCTCGACTGGGCCACTGAAGGGGACCCAATCCTTCCGGATTTGAGCTACTTTATCCTGCAGATATTTCCCAAACTCCTCTGCCCTGCCCTGTAAAGGGGCCTCCCGTGGCCTCTGAAACAGAAGAGAGCGGGACACCCGAAACAGGGCGGCAGGGCGGTTCTCTGCGGATGCAATGAGAGCGGCACAATATTGACGTTTGGCCGTTCTCAATGCCACTAGGTACGTCCTTAAATGGGCTCGTACCTGTGCTCGGTCAAGTTCGGATCAGGAGGATCTCCAACGACTCTCTAGGCATCTCTTGCGGCGCTTCATCACCCTTAGCTCCTCGGTAAACCAAGGGGCCAGGGTGGATCGTTGCCGCCGGAGAGGCCGCAAAGGCGCCACCCGGTTCAAGGCCCCGGGAGTCGCATTATTCCACGCGGCCACCAGGTCCTCTACCCGAGGGCGGGTCAGGGCTGCAGGAGGTGGCCCAAGCTCCGTCTGGAACCTGTCTGGTTCCATCAAGCGCCTGGGGCGGAACCATCTAGTGTTCTCCGGTTCCGCCTCCCCGCAGCGAGGAGTAGCACCAGGGAAGTCAAGACGGAGGAGTGAGTGATCTGACCATGACAGAGGAGTGATGGTTAAATTCACTCCTCCCAGATCACTCAACCACTGGCGAGAGACAAAAACAAGGTCCAAGTTGTGACCTCCCTCGTGTGTCGGGCCCTGAATCATTTGAGTCAGGTCCATGGCTATCATGGAAGCCATGAACTCCCGAGCCCCCTCTGATGCTTCTCCCACCCACGGCAGGTTAAAATCCCCCATCACTAAAAGTTTGGGGGTCTCAACCGCCACCGATGAGATCAGCTCGAGGAGCTCAGGCAGGGTCGCTGATGTATGGCGGGGAGCCAGGTATACTATCAGCAAACCCATCTGCCTCCTAGGGCCCCATTTCACAACCAGGGATTCACATCCGGACGTCTGTAGCACAGTGGACTCCCTCGGCTCTAAATCCTCCCGGATAATCACTGCTACCCCACCGCCCCTTCCCCGGGCCCGGGGCTGGTGAAATGCTTGGTAACCTGGTGGGCACATTTCCACGAGGGGTAACCCTCCCTCGTGGCCCAACCAGGTTTCCGTTATTCCCGCGAGGTCCGGCTCCCCCTCCAAAATCAGATCGTGAATGAGGGGGGCCTTATTGACAACGGACCTCGCATTGCATAACAACAGCCTCAGGCCCTGGGCCTGCAGATCCTGACCACCTAGAACGCGGGGGTTGGTACAAGCGACCGGGTGTAACCAGCACCCACGGTCTCCCAACCGACTACGGGTTGTTAATCTGTCCTCGTATCTGCCCCTCCCTACGACTGTTGGGATCAAGAAGCCCTGTATAGGAATGATATCCTCTCCCCCCTCCTCCTTTCTGCTCCTTCTGCTCAAGACCCCGCCTGGTGACCTGGCTCCGTCATCGCTCCTGATCTGACCCACCCCCCCCCCAACCCCTAAACCCCTAAAAGAATTTAAAAAACATTTCACTAAAAAACCCCTAAGGAGAGCAGGAGAGCGAGCAGGAGAAGGTAGGTGAGGCTCTGGTTGTTGGCCTTGACTATTGCGAGGTCTCGATGCTTAATAAAAAGCCAAAGCACCAGGATAGTCAGGAAAGAATAGAAAAGAGCCAGAACAGCCAAAGACACCCCTAAATGTTCTTTAAGAGATAAGAAACTGAAAGTCTTTGGAATGCATAAACGTCTCTGAGGATTTGGATACTGATTTGTCAGACATGGGTAACATGTATCTGCATCTGAAAAAGAAACATATGCACTCAATCATGTAAAGATGGATCAGGATTGTCAGAGAAACTCAAAAGAACCTACAAAACTGAATTATTATTTTATTAAGATTGTTCTCTTCAGTTGGTGCAAATCTGAATCATAAATGGATATAAGGGTGTGGAATCAGTTGATTGCTTGAGATATCACGGAAGGTTCTACCACAATCTGTCTTACATTAAAATCTTCCTCAAGGTTTTCAAGAAAAGAGCAGGGGTGGGTTCCAGCAGGCACTACCCCCGGTTTGCTCGTGGGTGCACTGTGCACATGCACGCATGCTGTGCGCACATGTGCAGTGCAATAAAAATGCGCAGAAAATTTTTCGCAGAAGCAAAAAACAAGATGGTGGTGTAGGGAACCAGTTTGTGGGCATGGCAGACCTGGGTTGCTGCTGCTTCCGAACCGGTAGGAACCCACCACTGGAATAATGGTAGTGGTAAAGGTGAAGATGGAGGTGGAGGTATAGAAACAGAATATAATATCATATCATATCATATCATATCATGTTGTCAACCCCAAAGCTGACCTGGCTGTGACCATTTTTTAAACTGTAGTTTTCTTTTTCTATTGGGATTTCTTTTCACATGGCTTCAGGCTTCACATATCTTGTGAAGGTGGAGGGGGGTAGAGATAGATGGGGTTTTGTAGCCAAACCAAAATACTTCTCTCATGAGTCAAGGACATTCCAACTGCTGCCTGGCCAGAGGAGGAGAAGAGAAGCAACCAGGCAACCAGCCATCACCCAGATTGGACAATGTGACTTATTGTTTGGGAGAAAGGGAGACTGTTATGTCCCCTGATTGGTTACCACACGCATGCCGGCTCAAGGGAAGAGCCTCGTGTTCCTATTGGTTGTCCGTCTGACAGGTCGGTTATAAAGAGCTGTCAGACGGGAGAGTTCGTTGATTCCGTTACTTTGTTCAGTTTGGTTAATAAATAGTTACAGTTACTATCGGCTCCTCTGTTCATTGAATCTCTAAGGAAGAGACATAAAACTGGCAATGAAGGTGTTTTTAACTGACCCACCTACATTATCAACGATGGCTAGCGCAAACATTTTTGCAGAATTTAGACCTGAGAAGGAATCGTAGGAGGCTTTCCTTGAACGATTTGAGTGCTTTATTCAGGCTAACGACTTAACTGGGCTCTCTCTGGAAAGGAAGAGAGGGGGTTTTCTAAGTTACTGTGGCCCAGACATGTTCGCAACAGCCCGTGCATTAGCAGCTCTGACTCCTGTTCATGCTATACCTTGGGATGAGTTGCTGACTAAACTGAAGGCACACTATGCCCCCACGCCTTCCCGTTTCGCTCGCAGACACCTTTTCCGTAAATGTACGCAAGCGTAAGGGGAATCTATCAGCTGTTACATTGCCTCTCTGAGGGCTGCGGTTATCCACTGCGAGTTTGGCGATCTAGACGAGGCATTGCTGGAGCAATTTATTTATGGTCTTAATGATATGCATCTGCAACACCATCTTCTTGCAAGATCTAAATTGACCTTGAAAATTGCCATTGATGAGGTGCGAGCAACTGAAATGGCTGAAAAATCAACCTCGGAGATTCAGTGCTACCATTTGGCTGTCAACCTCACATCCCAAGCATCGTCGGTACACCAACAGAATGAAAACTTAGAGGATGACCCTGAGGCGGCCATCGATGTCAGTTGCCTTAAACTAGTTAACAACCAGGGAACCACACCTAAAGGAGATTGGAAAGGGTGTTTAAGCTGCAGTGGCAAACACCTTAGGTCTCAATGTAAATTCAAATCAGCCTTGTGCCAACATTGTGGCAAGAAGGGCCATCTGGCTAGTGTGTGCCGGGCTTGGCTACCGGACAATAGGTCTACCGGGTCACCTTCTGTCGGCCGCCCAAATACTGCCAAAACCAGTATCTGCCAAACTAACTGCTGCGCTAGCATTAATAACGATGACAACATATCCGAATGGACCGTTGACTCTGCATCCACGGAGGGTAACAGAAGCAGAAAAATTCACATTACCATCAGACTGGAAGGCAAGCCCTGCCCCATGGAGCTGGATACCCGGTCAGTGAAATTGATCATGTCCTGGGATACACTGCACTCCCTCCTGCCGTCCCTACACCGGAACCAGCTGCTGCCTGCCCGCTGCCGTTTGAAGGACTACCCAAAAACCCCCATTCCTGTCATCGGCTGCGGAAACTTCAATGTGCACTATGGACAATTCAGGGGCCAACTTCCCCTAATCGTGGTGTCCAAGCCATTGGCTTCTTTGTTAGGCCTTGACTGGTTTAGGGCACTAGGTCTTTCAATTTCCGGAGTCCATTACACCGTCCAGGGAGATGAATTTGAGGCTTAGACACACAAATTTGCCGATGTTTTCTCACCATCCCTAGGTAAATATAAGGGCACACCAATTTCATTAAACCTCGATCCTCAGGTGGCACCCATTCGGCTTAAAGCACGCCGCGTCCCATTGGCCCTAAGGCACAAGGTGGACACGGAGCTAGACAAATTACTGGAGCAAGGGGTTTTAGAACCGGTAGACCATGCAAAGTGGGAAACCCCTATCGTAATTCCTCTGAAGGCTCAATAAGAATTTGTGCCGACTACAAGTCGATGTCAAATAAGGCGTTATAGGCGCACCCTTATCCTGTCCCAGTAGTGCAACATGTGTTGCACTCACTGGGTCAGGGTAAGGTTTTTGCAAAGCTAGATTTGGTGCAAGCTTACCAACAGTTACCGGTAGATGCAGAGACCGTAGCTGCGCAGACGATTGTAACACACCACAGCGCATTCAAATGTAATTGTCTACAGTTTAGAGTGTGCATCACTCCTGGGTTATTCCAGAGTCTAATGGAGCGACTGCTCCATGGAATACCTGGGGTCATTCCATATTTTGACGATGTCATGATCGCTGCTGACAGTCGATCACGACTCATCAAAATGCTTAGGCAGGTATTTAACCGTTTTAGGGAGGCGGGGCTCAGATTAAAGCAATCAAAATGCAAGTTAGGAGTGCCCGCAGTTGAATTCTTGGGGTATTTAATTGACAGCCAGGGCATTCACCCCACACCAGTGAAAGTGGAGGCTACTAATGCAGCCCCAGTGCCATCCAATAGGACGGAATTACAGGCTTTCTTAGGGCTCTTGAATTTCTATTCAAGTTTCATTCCGCACAAGGCTTCGGTGGCAGAACCCCTCCACCATTTGTTAGACACCTCTACTGCATGGAGTTGGACCAGCCGCGAAGCACATGCTTTCATGGCTGTTAAGAAATTATTAACGACACCACTGGTATTAGTGCAATACAATGAGCACTTACCGTTAATACTGGCATGCGACGCCTCCCCCTTTGGGGTCGATGCGGTATTAAGCCATGCATTCCCAGAGGGCCTGGAGGCTCCTATAGCTTTTTACTCCTGCACTTTATCAAAGGCTGAACGTAATTATAGTCAGCTTGATAAAGAGGCTCTAGCAGCCGTAGCGGGAGTAAAAAGGTTCCATCACTATCTTTATGGACGTCCATTTCACTTAGTGACGGACCATAAGCTGCTGCTAGGTATTTTAGCAGGGGATCGTCCTACTCCGCAAATCATATCACCCCGCATGTCGAACTGGGCAGAGTTTCTAACTGCTTACACGTATATGCTACAACATAGGCCAGGGAAGCAAATGGGTCACGCAGATGCTCTGAGCCGTTCCCCGTTGCCCACTCTAGTAACCGACCCAGCTCCCATACACAATGTATGTTTACTTGATGAGCTTAAGTTGCCCTTTCAGCAACTGATATTGCCCTTCATTCACAGAATAAGCCTATTCTCCTTCAAGTGATGGATTGGGTATGCCGCGGATGGCCATCGACCCCTGTGGGGGCGGAATTCGTTCCCTTTCATCGCCGGAGAGAGGAATTGTCGGTGCTGCAAGGATGTTTGTTGTGGGGTTGTCGGGTAGTAATTCCGAAAGCACTGAGGCAGGCCATGCTAGTCCGCCTCCATGAGGGTCACCCAGGCATAGTAAGAATGAAGGGCCTCAGCCGCAGCTACGTCTGGTGGCCCGCCATGGACAGTGACATCACGGATTGGGTACAGCGCTGTCAACCATGTCAGCAAGTCCGACCGGCGCCTGCCGCCGCTCCTGTCAGGGACTGGGACAAGCCCTCTGCCCCGTGGAGTAGAATCCACATTGACTTCATGGGTCCAATGTCAGGGGCAAACTACCTTCTTCGTCGTCAATGCGCTGTCAAAGTGGGTGGAGTGCAGCACCCCATGTGCAGCACCACTTCAGAAGCAACTATAGCCGTCCTAGACAAGCTGTTCACTACACATGGGTTACTGGACACATTAGTGTCCAACAACAGTCCACAATTCACAGCGGGTACTTTCCAATCATATCTAGCAGGGTTGGGAATGCAACATGCACAGGTAGCACCATATCACCCTGCTGGAAATGGATTAGCAGAACGCGCTGTATGTTCAGCTAACGACGCATTAAACTGAATGGGAAGCACACCGTGGCCAGCTAGGATAACTACTTATTTATTAGCGCAACACACAACACCATGTCCCACTACCAGCAAAAGCCCGGCCGAGATTCTCATGGGACGCCGGCTGCGGACTTTCACTTTTTAATGTGTTGGAAAGCACGGGAACTCTCACAGTTGGCTTTCTACCAGTTTGTGCCATGATTACATCTCCAAATAAAACTGTTCTTTGAGGAACCAACTTGCCTTGGAGTTCCGTTTGCGATGGGTGTATTACTTGGAACGTCGACATATATACTTAATCATTGGTATGACTATCACCATATTGCATTGCAATGGGCTGTAGTTGGGGCTACACTTGAAAAGTATCCAGAAGCTTCAACTGGTATAAAATGTGGCCCTATGAACAATTTTAGGCAACCAAAGAACGGTACATGTAACACTTTTGCTCTGTGAGCTGCATTGAATGCCAGTTTGCTTCTCAGTCCAATTCAAGGTGCTGTTTGTGACCTATAAAGCCTTATATGGCATGGGACCAGGCTACCCACAGGACTATCTTCATCCCATTACATCAGACTATGCCACCCTATCAGTTAAAAAACTATGACTGGATGAATCTAGAAAGAGAACTTTGCTATTGCTGCTGCCCTGTGAAATACCTCTCCCCCCCACCAGGTGAGGCAGGTCCCCATTCTCCTAGCCTTCCAAAAATGAGTTTAAAAAGACTGAAGCTTTATGCAGGGAGCACAGAGGAGCACAGAGCATGAGGCCGATTAATCCCCTGAAAGCTTTCGCTTCCCCTTTTAACTAATTTTAATGGAGTGAGCTCCCATTTCTTGTCCCAGCTTTTGCCAACCTAGCAGTTTGAACGCATGTAAAAATGCAAGTAAAAAATAGGAACCACCTTTGGTGGGAAGGTAATAGTGTTCTATACCTTCAGCATTTAGTCATGCTGTCCACATGACCACAGAGACATCTTCGGACAGTGTTGGCTCTTCGGCTTTGAAACAGAGATGAGCACTGCCCGCTAGAGTCGGGAATGACTATGTGTGAGGGGAACCTATACCTTAATATGTTTAATTATTCTTGTTTCCATATATCTATCCATATCATCTATCTCTATCTCTATCTCTATCTTTATCTCTATCTCTGTCTCTGTCTACGTCTCCATCTACATCTATATGTACACTATTTTTATATTTTAACATGTGTACAGAACCCAGGGTCCAGTAGGGAGTCTTGAGGGAGATCAGCAGTTCAGAAATAAATAATTTTTCTAACTTTTCAGTAATGTCTGAAAACCTCTAAATGGATGCATGCTTACCTGGATAAACCTGACAGGCCACACAATGTGACTGTCATCAATGAGAAATGCATTTTTTGAAGAAGCATGTGGGTCTATCATTCCAACTCTGACTCTATGAAAAGACTGGTTTGGGAAAGTTACCCAGTTTATAATATCAAACCCCACTATTTGTTCACCATTTTGATTAAAAGAGATAATGGCATCAGCGCTATTGTTGAATGAGACTTTTCTCAAAAAGGGGTGAAGCTGAAAGTGAAAGAAAAATGCAAAAAAGAGGATGGATGGACGGATGGACAGGCAGACAGACAGACAGACAGACATATTTGCATATACAACATTAACATTCTATAAAATTAAAAATAATGAGGAACATTAGCATTTTGGATAAAAAGAATATTTATATTAGGGTAAATAGAAACAACAATCAATAAACATTCAAGATTAAATAGGAAATCATGTGGGAATTATATTCAACTGACAAAACATATTATTATTGTTGTTGTTGTTGATCATCACACAGTCAGCCTGATGTTCAGACTGTGTTCAGCATTTTTGTCTATCTAGTGAGTCCTTACCAAGGACCTGGAATAGGCAAATCTGGATGTTTGATGGTGCTACAGATATCATCTCAGGATGGAAGCTGTTCCAAGTAAAGCCACCTTCTGCAATTGACTGATGGCAATTTTGTCAACGCCTATGGCAGTGATGGCGAACCTATGGCACGCGTGCCACAAGTGGCACGTGGAGCCATTTGTCAGGGCACGCGAGGCGCTGCCATGTCAGCTGGCCAGCGCGCATGCGCGCGCTGGCCAGCTGAGTTCACCTTTTTAAAAGCTATTTTTCGCCTTCCCCAGGCTCCAGAGGCTTTATAGGAGCCTGGGGAGGGCGAAAAGAGCCTCCCCCGCCCCGCGGAGGCTTCAGGGACCGTCCCTGAAGCCTTCGGAACGCTTAAAACCACCCTCTGAGCAAACCGGAAGTGACTTCCGGGTTGCTCAGAGGGTGGTTTTAAGCGTTCCGAAGGCTTCAGGGACCGTCCGAGGCTTCCCTGATGCCTTCAGAGTCCTTAAAACGACCCTCTGAGCAACCCGGAAGTCACTTCCGGTTTGCTCGGAGGGTGGTTTTAAGCGCTCCGAAGGCTTCAGGGAAGCCTCCGGACAGTCCCTGAAGCCTCCGGAGGGCCTCGGGGGGGTCGGGGGAGGCTCTTTTCGCCCCCCCCGGCTCCTATAAAGGCCCTGGAGCCTGGGGAGGGCGAAAAAAGCATGTAAAAATAGGGTGGGTCGCGTGTTGTGTGCGCACGCGCACTGGGCCCCCCCGCTGCATTATGGGTGTGGCACGCCCGCACCTGACCCCCCTGCGCTCCCCCCACTTTTGGCACGCGAGCCAAAAAAGGTTCGCCATCACTGGCCTATGGTGTTCAAGTGGTGCATTATGATTATTTACAAGAATGCCCTTAACTAGGTTGGATTTCAACTTTGAAAGAAATGCAAGTCTTGATCAGAGTATTTTAATTGTTACCATATTCAGGTTTTTTTAAAAAAAATCAATTGAGGCTGGACAGAGATCTCATAGTCACACTGCCCATTGTTAGGGATGTAACCCTAGGCTTGGCTTGGCAATGTATATAATCTATGATTACTTTACTGTTACTTTAAATGCTTAAGAGATGTAATTGGTTTGTTACCTCAAGCAGCTATAAGAGGGAGCCAGAATGGCTGTTAGCTCTGTTTTGTTAGATGCTGGTCGGTGTATTGTGAGGTATTGTGGTTTGCTACTGTTAGCTATATTTTGTGTGTTAGACTGACTATTTTGATAACTGAATTACTGAACCGTGTATGACTTGGACTGTTAACCGGACTCTGAATATCTCTATATTTCTACATAGTAAACTACTATATTTTTATACTATTCAGTGTCTCTGTATGCTGGCTTGTGCGTGTTCTTCCATACCACTCTCATTACGCTTCTCTGCATACTCGCTCTCCTAACGGGGAGCTTAATTACTTAACACTGGTTATGGGCCCAGAGCAGTGGTGGGTTCCAACCGGTTCGCACCGGATCGCGCGAACCGGTTCCAGACCGAACCCGGAAGTAACCGAACCCGGAAGTAACCGGCACCGGTCCCGTCGCTCGCCGTTAAGGCTAGCTCGCTCCCCCGCCCGTTGCAACCGCCCGTCGCGTAGGCGATCTGGCCGAAGGCGGGCGGGCGGCGGCGCCGGTGGCGGCCTAGTTTTGCGCGGGAAGGCCTTTGGCCTTCCCTCGCAAAAGCCGGGACCTCGCGTGGCCGATCTGGCCGAAGGCGGGCGAGCGGCGGCGGCCTTTCCTAACGAAAGCCGCGGCCTCGCATACGCCCCGCGGCCAAAAGCCCTCCCCCCCTTCTCCAGCCTCGCCTGGCTAGCTAGATAAGCCTGCCAGGCGATGTCTTTACTAAACTTTACTCTATTTCTTCTCCAGGTGTCTTACCTTTCCTGCTGCCAGCCAGTCTCGCCATCCATCGCATCGGAGTCCGGAGTCTGATCCATCGCATCGGAGTGCTGCTGATTCTGCCTGCTGGTAAGTGACCTGGTTTTTTTTTCTTTTTTTAAAAATGTATTTTAAAATATATTTTATTTAAGAATTGTTTTAAAATAGTTTTACTTAAAAGTATTTAGCATAGAATATTTTAAAATGGTCTACTTCAATTTATTGTGTGTGGATCTTTTTTTAAATTGTCTTAGACTATTTAAAAAAAGAATCTTTCCCCAATAAATTAAAGTAAACAATTTAAAAATATTATATACTCAATGCTTTAAAATGTATTGTGCATAGATTTTTTAAAAATAGTTTTATTGCAATTTTTGGTGTATGGACTATTTTTAAAATGGTTCCCTTTTAATTTTATGTGGCAGATCCTTTTTTAAAATTGTCTTAGACTATTTAAAAAAAGAATCTTTCCCCAATAAATTAAAGTAAACAATTTAAAAATATTATATACTCAATGCTTTAAAATGTATTGTGCATAGATTTTTTAAAAATAGTTTTATTGCAATTTTTGGTGTATGGAATATTTTTAAAATGGTTCCCTTTTACAATACAATACAATACAATAGTAGAGTTGGAAGGGACCTTGGAGGTCTTCTAGTCCAACCCCCTGCCTAGGCAGGAAACCCTATACCGTTTCAGACAAATAGCTATCCAACATCTTCTTAAAGACTTCCAGTGTTGGGGCATTCACAACTTCTGGAGGCAAGCTGTTCCACTGATTAATTGTTCTCACTGTCAGGAAATTTCTCCTCAGTTCTAAGTTGCTTCTCTCCTTGATTAGTTTCCACCCATTGCTTCTTGTTCTACCCTCAGGTGCTTTGGAGAATAGTTTGACTCCCTCTTCTTTGTGGCAACCTCTGAGATATTGGAATAATGCTATCATGTCTCCCCTAGTCCTTCTTTCTCTTAAGCTAAACATACCCAGTTCCTGCAACCGTTCTTCATATGTTTTAGTCTCCAGTCCCCTAATCATCTTTGTTGCTCTTCTCTGCACTCTTTCTAGAGTCTAGAGTTTTAATTTTATGTGGCAGATCCTTTTTTTAAATTGTCTTAGACTATTTAAAAAAGAATCTTTCCCCAATAAATTAAAGTAAACAATTTAAAAATATTATATACTCAATGCTTTAAAATGTATTGTGCATAGATTTTTTAAAAATAGTTTTATTGCAATTTTTGGTGTATGGAATATTTTTAAAATGGTTCCCTTTTAATTTTATGTGGCAGATCCTTTTTTTTAAATTGTCTTAGACTATTTAAAAAAAGAATCTTTCCCCAATAAATTAAAGTAAACAATTTAAAAATATTATATACTCAATGCTTTAAAATGTATTGTGCATAGATTTTTTAAAAATAGTTTTATTGCAATTTTTGGTGTATGGAATATTTTTAAAATGGTTCCCTTTTAATTTTATGTGGCAGATCCTTTTTTTAAATTGTCTTAGACTATTAAAAAAAGAATCTTTCCCCAATAAATTAAAGTAAACAATTTAAAAATATTATATACTCAATGCTTTAAAATGTAATGTGCATAGATTTTTTAAAAATAGTTTTATTGCAATTTTTGGTGTATGGAATATTTTTAAAATGGTTCCCTTTTAATTGTATGTGGAATACTTTGAAATGGTTAAAATCTAAAACATTGCTGGTGAAATAACAGTAACAGTATAACTTAAAATAGTTACAGTATAAGTTATTGCTGGTGGAATTATGGTAACAGTATACCTTGGCTGATACACTACCTTGCAGTATAAATTTTTGCTGGTGGAATACTTAACAAAAGATTTTTTTTATTTATAGATATTTTTTTTCTAATTATTTTTTGGGAATTTTTATTTTTTATTGTTTATAAGTTGAAATTACTGTAATAATTTATTTATTTGTTTGGAGTTTTTCCAAATGTTTTCTTTGTGATGCACTATGTTGGAGTTTTTCCAAATGTTTTCTTTGTGATGCACTATTTTGGAGTTTTTCCAAATGTTTTCTTTGTGATGCACTATGTTGCTTAAAAGTGTTCAGACCAGGTTTATGTGCCTCAAAGTGGCTGCTTTTCTATGGGCAGGCCAGGTGCAAGGCAGATTTAGTGTGTTTCACCCTCCTTGTTAGGTAATTCTGAGGTGGTTGATGGCTCTGTGAGCTTCATGGCACTGTCCTTTATAATTTCCCACAATGTCTTGATAATATTTATTCCAGTGGCTTTGTCTTTCCTGTCCTTAGGGTTAGGGAAAAAATAGCTGGTTTCATTTGCAGTCTTTTTTGGGGGGGGGGGGGGGATATTATTTTTTGGATTTTCCTGGCACTGTCATAGTTTGTATGGGTGTGGGTGTGTAATGCTGCGAGAGTAGGCTTAATTATTGTTTTCTTTCATACTTTTTTCTGTTTCCGTTAATTAGCAATTGCTAAAACAAATCCCATGTGACAAAGTATTCTAAGACTTCTTGATTTTAATTGTCAATTTATTTATTCCTGCACATTGTAATATTTATTCATTTTCATAACTCTGTTTTTCCACTGTTGTGCAAACACAATTCCAGCAGCTGCTAACATGTGTAAAATTAAATATATATTGTACTCCCTTTCAAATAGCCAACAAAATATTTCTGGTTTTAATTCCATATCTTGCTTTACCATTGCTTCTAACCACTAACTTCTGAATAGCTACTTGCATATATTCTTGTTTTTTGGAACTGAGAACTAAATCTACCTATGACATTCATTCTTGAACTGAAGACTATATCTTTCCTGTTTCTCATCCTTCCTGAAAAGACTATACATTGTTGGTTGAAATCAGAGGTCCCTTCTGTTACCTGTAGTCCTCAGCTTACAACCCTCAGTCCAATATTGTTTTATTTCTTTGGCAGGCAGTTAGTATTACTTATCATAATGAAGAGGCAACAGAGTTTGACTGCTTTCTTCTCCAAAAAACCAAGAGTTGAGGAATCAGCTGATCCAAAACAGGCACCACCAGCAGCGCCAGCACCAGCGCCAGCACCACCAGCAGCGCCAGCAGCACCAGCGCCACCAGCAGCACCAGCGCCACCAGCACCAGCGCCACCAGCAGCGCCAGCGCCAGCAGCACCAGCGCCAGCACCAGCGCCAGCACCAGCGCCAGCACCACCAGCAGCGCCAGCGCCACCAGCAGCACCAGCACCAGCACCAGCGCCAGCAGCACCAGCGCCAGCACCACCAGCACGACCACTACCACCAGTTGAGGTCGGCGAAAGCAGCAAGTCCATCGACTCCACTGTAGTTCCACAACTTCCTGATTGCTGGAATTTGCAGCAATACAGTAACTTCAAGGACAAGTATGATGGACTGGCAGTATCCGACAAGAAGCTGGGTTGTGAGTACTGTGCAAAACCCATGTTCTCGTTAGAGCAAGGTATTCATGTTTCCAAAGAGTGGAAACATTTCCAGGTGGCACCAGCAGGGAAAAGCAAGGATGTACAACAAGCATCACTCCGAAAAAAATTAAAGGAACATTTTCAATCAAAAGCCCACCTTATTTGTGTGGAGACCAGTAAGCAACGGGAGCAGGAGGCTTTGACCAAATCCGTGGATAAGTCAACTGAGAAACATTTATCCACTACTTGCACAATATTTACCACCGTTTACGATCTGGCGCAAAGATGTAATCCCTTCTCAGACATCGAAGCGCAAGTAAATTTGCTCAATACAGTTGGAGTGGATGTGGGAGTTGGCTTGCATTCACGGAGATCTGCAGTGAAAATCGTTGAATTCATTGCAAACCAAATCAAGACCACCGTGTTTTCAAGGATTATTGCAAATAATCGAAAGGTGTGTCTAATTATTGATGAAGCCTCAACACTTTCAATGAGAGCAGTGCTGATAGTTTTCGTTAAAGTTGAGGATCCAGAGTGCCCAGCAACCATCTTCGTTGAGCTTCTGGAATTACAGAGACAAGATGCAGAGACCATATTTTCTGCAGCAATGGAAAGCTTGCATAGAGTTGGATTTACCACCGGATATCTACGCAAGAATTTAATCGCTTTCTGCTCCGATGGTGCCAACGTTATGCTTGGAAGAAAATCTGGAGTCAGCGCCAGAATAGCTCAAGAGTTCCCAAACATCATCATCTGGCACTGCCTGAACCACCGCCTGCAACTTGTGCTGGATGATGCAATAAGAGAAGTGAAGCAGATCAACCATTTCAAGATCTTCCTGGACAAAGTACACACCACCTTCCACAAATCCTGCAAGAGCCAGAATGAGCTCTTCCAAATCTCCGAACAATTGGGCATAGAAATTGTGAAGATTGGCAGAGTTTTGGGACCAAGATGGGCTGCCTGTAGTTTAAGGGCAACCATGGCTGTGTGGCGTGCTTATCCAGCGCTACATCAGTTTTTTCAGGGAAATGAAAGGTTCCCAGGCATGGCTTCCCGTTTTGAAAATTTAAACTTTTTGCAGGATTTGGCCCTGATGATTGACATCCTAACTGAGATTTCTTGGCTGTCAAATACTCTACAGGGGAGAGAGACAAATATCGTCATGGCCCAAAAGTTAGTATTGCGGTCAATCGATTCTTTGGAAAACCTTAGACGGGGTAAGGGCAAATGTGAAAATGAACTTGTGGAATTGCTAAAAACAGAAGCCTTCCAAAACATCAAGTTAGCTCCAAATCACCGATTTGTTGCCCTTCCTCGTGGAATACTTGTGGAAAGCATCATCACCAATTTAAAGAAAAGGCTGATGGATTGCGACCATCTAAGAACAGGTAGCCTATTGCCAACACCAAACAAATTGCACTTTATCACTTATCTGGAGCCAGATTACTGGCACATTGAAGATGTAGTCGTTCCATGGGCTGAGGCAGAGCAAGCATTGGATGCATTTGGCAATATTTTTAATCACAACATTAACATTAACGACTACAGAGATTTCTTGGAAAATGTAAAGAAAAATCCACAGAAGTACAAAGTTCCTGGCAATATCCGGAAAGCTAGAGATATTGTCAGAACAATTGCTGTTAGTTCAGCAGAGGCGGAAAGGGGGTTCTCAAAAATGAACCTCATATGTTCGGAACAAAGAACACGCCTAACTGTACAAAACATAAGTAATCTGATGGTGATAAGTGTTGTTGGCATACCTGTTGAGAGATGGGACCCAATTCCGACAGTGAAAGCTTGGCTCAGAGCGCACCACCACACAGCTGATGATCCACGGGTGAAGACGAAGAAAGCTGCAACAGAAGAATCTGGAAGCCTAAGGACACTATGGAGATATCAACAACCAGAAAAGCAATAAAACAAGTAAGTACTTGAGTGTATCTCTTTCATTGTGCTATTCTTATGTAAGGTGCAAGTGCAAGCAATTAAGGTCTTGCTTCCTGTGTCTGTCTTTATGCAGGTATTTCAATACGCTTCCATTGAAAAGGTGGTGTGCAGAAGATGGGCAAGCTGGTCATCTCTCCTCTGTAAGTAGCTGAGTTTATTGCTGGCTGAGTGGTGTGGTCTGTGCTGTGTTCATGCTTGAGATGGTGAAGTGCAAGCAATTAAGGTCTTGCTTCCTGTGTCTTTCTTTATGCAGGTATTTTGGGCTTCCATTGAAAAGGTGGTGTGCAGAAGACGGGCAAGCTGGTCATCTCTCCTCTGTAAGTAGCTGAGTTTATTGCTGGCTGAGTGGTGTGGTCTGTGCTGTGTTCATGCTTGAGATGGTGAAGTGCAAGCAATTAAGGTCTTGCTTCCTGTGTCTGTCTTTATGCAGGTATTTTGGGCTTCCATTGAAAAGGTGGTGTGCAGAAGACGGGCAAGCTGGTCATCTCTCCTCTGTAAGTAGCTGAGTTTAATGCTGGCTGAGTGGTGTGGTCTGTGCTGTGTTCATGCTTGAGATGGTGAAGTGCAAGCAATTAAGGTCTTGCTTCCTGTGTCTTTCTTTATGCAGGTATTTTGGGCTTCCATTGAAAAGGTGGTGTGCAGAAGACGGGCAAGCTGGTCATCTCTCCTCTGTAAGTAGCTGAGTTTAATGCTGGCTGAGTGGTGTGGTCTGTGCTGTGTTCATGCTTGAGATGGTGAAGTGCAAGCAATTAAGGTCTTGCTTCCTGTGTCTTTCTTTATGCAGGTATTTTGGGCTTCCATTGAAAAGGTGGTGTGCAGAAGACGGGCAAGCTGGTCATCTCTCCTCTGTAAGTAGCTGAGTTTATTGCTGGCTGAGTGGTGTGGTCTGTGCTGTGTTCATCCTTGAGATGGTGAAGTGCAAGCCCTTCATGCTTCCTGTGTCTGTCTTTATGCAGGTTGTTGGAGCAAGGTGGTGCAGAAGACGCAAAAAAGGACAGTAATTTTCCTTTTCTATTCTTTTGTGTGCTTGTTTCATCCTAATGCAGTGCATGCAATTAAGGTCTTGCTTTCTCTGTCTGTCTTTATGCAGGTTGTTGGAGCAAGGTGGTGCAGAAGACGCAAAAAAGGACAGTAATTTTCCTTTTCTATTCTTTTGTGTGCTTGTTTCATCCCAAACTGGCAATGAAAGAGTTCATTTCTGTGTGTTTTCTTTGTGCAGCCCATTCACTGGAGTCCGTGATACTGAAGACTGGCAAGAACAGTCATCCTCCTTCTGTAAGTAGCTCTTTTATTGTTTTTGTACTTATTTTAGTCTTATTGTAGTTCACCCATTGTGGCAAAGAATTCAGTGACATCATCTTGACCACTCCCACCAGGTCACATGGTTGGCAAGCCACTCCCACCAGGTCACATGGTCGGCAAGCCACTCCCACCAGGTCACATGGTCGGCAAGCCACTCCCACCAGGTCACATGGTCGGCAAGCCACTCCCACCAGGTCACATGGTCGGCAAGCCACTCCCACCAGGTCACATGGTCGGCAAGCCACTCCCACAAAGGAGGCCACACCCACAGAGTAGGTTCCAAAAAAATTTGAAACCCACCACTGGCCCAGAGTGTACCAGACGTAGCTGAAAAGAGAGAGTTGGTGTTGATACGCAATACCGTATACAGATAGCTGTTTAGTTTGTAAGTTTTACTATTAAAGAGAAGATGGCACACGCACCATCAGCAAATTTATCACTGATAACCCGGTTGGATGGAACAAACTATGTTTCCTGGTCTATGAAGTGCAGCTTACTTCTGCGTACTGAAGGATTGTGGGATGCTGTACAGAATCCACCGGACGTGACTTCTTGGAATCCAGATGACGAGGATGATGCCAAGGAGATAGCAGAGTTTCAAAGATGCAACGAACGAGCATTGTGTATAATTGGTCTAACGTTGACTGACCAACAGTTAGGTCATATTCGTGGGGAGAATTCTGCAGCAAGATGTTGGGAGAATTTGAAGAAGATATATGTACGTGACACTGTAAGTGCACATATACATCTTACCTGCAAACTGTTTAGGGCACGTCTTCTGAAGGGTGGAGATATGTTAGCTCATTTAAACTTTATAAACGGAGTTTTCCAAGAGCTACATGAAAAAGAACTTATTTTCTCAGAGTTACATCAAGTTTACATCATTCTGTCATCACTGGATGAGAGTTATGATGATTTTGTATCGTCCCTCGAGGTCCTAACCCGAAATGAACTAACATTGACTGACATAACTGCACTCCTGTTGGAAGAGTCTAGAAGAAGGTTGGTAAGAGAGCAACTGAGAGTGAAACCACCACAACATGAAGAGTCACCTTCAACTGTCTATACTGTTAGAAAATGTTTTTCTTGTGGGGCAAAGGGGCATATAGCTGGATTCTGTAAAAATGCAAAACAACAGAATACTAGAAAGGCTAAGAAAAATGATAATGTCAACTTAGGTATGTCTACTTTAACTATGTCTAGAAATACACCAATAAGCCATGATTCATGGGTTGTTGATAGTGGAGCATCACAGTGCATTACTAGAAATAAGAATTGTTTTATAAAAATGTCTGCCAGCAAGCAACGTGTATCTTTGGCAAATGGTTGGAGGGTGAAAGCATCTGGTGAAGGTATGGCAAGGTGTTCATTTGTAAATGAGCATTTATCCATGTTGTATATACCTAAACTGAAATTTAATTTGTTATCAGTAAGAGCTCTAGTTAAGATTGGCTATGTAGTAACCTTTAGGGGAGATAACTGTATCATAGAAAAGGAAGGTAATAGGATTACTGCAAAATTAACAAATGGTTTATATATTATAACTGATGACCATACTGCTAACTCAGTGTATGATAATGTGAAGCCACATGATGAATGCATACATCTGCTACATAGGCGTATGGGGCACATTAATTTCAAAATGCTGCAACAAACTGTAAAGTTGTCAGAGGGAGTAAAATTAAAACCTTGCAGTAAGTATTTAAATTGTAATGTATGTAGTAAGGAAAAAAGCAAGGTTACACCAGCAAACAGACTTAATGGGTTTAAAACGAAGGAACTTTTAGAAGTTGTTTTTGCTGATCTAATTGGACCTATAAAACCCAGTTTGGGAGGTGCCTGTTATGTTTTGAGTATCATGGATCATTACTCAAGATACAGTTTCTGCTACTTAATGAAAGACAAGACAAAAACATTTCAACAATTTTTTAATTGGCTGAGATTTGCAGAAAGAAAGATAGAAGCCAAGGTTATTACTGTAGTTACTGATAATGGGACGGAGTTTACAAATTATAAGTTCCAAACTATGTTTAAAACAGCTGGTATTGAGCATAAACGTTCTGCTCCTTATAGACCTCAACATAATTCGTTTGTAGAACGAAGGGGGCAAACGTTACAAGCTATGACTAGAACCATGTTAACCGATTCAGGATTGCCTGAAACATTATGGGGTGAAGCCATGATGTGTGCTAATCATTTACTGAACAATGTTGTAAATGCTTCTACTGGAGAGGTACCATTTACTCGTTGGCATGGTAGGAAACCTGATTTGAGCTACTTGCACACATTTGGAGTTCCTGCATGGGTGCATATTCCAGCACAGATCAGATTAAAGGGACAACATAGAGCTAGGAAATTATTTTTTGTTGGTTATAACTCAAACCGTAGATCTTATAGGTTGTGGGAACTAGGGACAATTAAGATCTATCACAGTGCAAATGTGAAGTTTTTAGAGCATGTTGGTTGGGATAAACTGGAATTAAACAACGATGTAGTGATTGAAACACAGGTTTTTCCTAGTGGTAAAACAGAGAAACCAGATATAATAATTAAGGAGGAAGTGCAAAGTCAGGATGAAGTGCAAAGTCAGGAGGAGTTAGAAGAACGGGAACAGACGTAACAAGAGAGTCCAATAGTGAGCCCTGAGTTACCCAGAAGGTCAACCCATGTAACGCGGCCACCTGATATGTATCAGGCATCTGTTGCATGTCAAGTAGATAAAGTTCCTGCAATGTATAATGAACTATCAATGTATCCTAAAGAGGAGCAAATAGTTTGGAAAGCAGCAATGAACAGGGAACTGAAATCTTTACAAGATCTGGAGGTATATGAGAATGTGAGATTACCACCAGGTGAAAAGGCGATAGGGTGTAAATGGATTTATAAGGTTAAAACAAGTGTAGATGGGACAGTTACCCATAAAGCTAGATTGGTAGCACAAGGTTTCAACCAGTCGGCAACTGATTATGATGAAGAGTTTGCACCAAGTTTAAAAGCCATAACATTGCGTGCATCATTAGTTAGGGCAGCTAAGCATGGATATGTAATAAATCATTTAGATGTTGAAACAGCATATCTTCATGCACCATTGCAACACACTATTTATTTAAAGAAACCTGAAGGGTTAAACATTGATAGCAACACTGATTGTTGGAGATTAAAAAAGAGCCTGTATGGTTTAAAACAGTCAGGCTATGAGTTGAATCAATGCATAGTGAAAGAATTAGCAAGGATAGGGTTTAAAGCTGTATTAGCTGATCCTTGTTTATTTAAGCATGAAAGTGATGGTATGACTTCATTATTGTTATTGTTTACAGACAATATAGCGTTGATTACTAAAACAGAACAGAAGGCCATTGAAATTATTACACTATTAAAAAAGAGGTTTAAAATAAAACATCTTGGTGAAATAAAGAAATATCTTGGAGTGAAGATAGATAAGACTAGGGGAGGATATAAAATATCACAGGCTGATAAGATCAATCAGTTACTTAGGAATTACAAAATGGAACTGTGTAAAACTGCTAAAACTCCTATGAGTCGGGAATTTAGCAATGATGATAACAAAAGCCCAGTGTTTGATAAGAATATTTATCAATCCCTAATTGGTAGTTTATCTTATCTTAGCAATTGGTCTAGACCAGATATTTCATATAGCTTTAATCAATTGGCAAGGTTTAATGCCGAACCCACTGAACGGCATTGGCAAGCAGCAAAACGTGTATTAAGGTATCTGAAACAGACAATACACTATAAATTATACTTAGAGCCTAAGGATGAGCTGATATTAACCGCATATGCTGATGCAAGTTTTGCAACTGAAGTTTCCACACGTAAATCTACATCAGGTATCGCAATATTCTTAGGAAAGGCATTGGTTGGATGGTGGTCTATTTGTCAAAAGCATATAAGTTTAGCTACAATGGAGGCCGAATTTTCATGTTTATCTTTGTTATGTACCGATTTAATTTGTTACAAGCAACTACTGATAGATATGGGAATTAATGTTCGTGAGCCTATTGTTGTATACGAGGACAACCAAGTAGCGATCCAGATGGCAACAAATATTGCTGTAAAGACAAGAACAAAGCATACTGACTTAAGATATATGAATGTACGGCAAAGTGTTAGTTGTAAAATTATTACACTGGAATATTGTATGTCTGAAGAGAATGTTGCTGATTATTTTACCAAAGCACAAGGTACGGTTAAACATAAACAATGTTGTGATGTTTATGGATTGAGAATGTAAAGTATGTGTGTAAATACATTGACAACCCAAGAGGGGAGAATGTTAGGGATGTAACCCTAGGCTTGGCTTGGCAATGTATATAAGCTATGATTACTTTACTGTTACTTTAAATGCTTAAGAGATGTAATTGGTTTGTTACCTCAAGCAGCCATAAGAGGGAGCCAGAATGGCTGTTAGCTCTCTGTTTTGTTAGACGCTGGTCGGTGTATTGTGAGGTATTGTGGTTTGCTACTGTTAGCTATATTTTGTGTGTTAGACTGACTATTTTGATAACTGAATTACTGAACCATGTATGACTTGGACTGTTAACCAGACTCTGAATACTTCTATATTTCTACATAGTAAATTACTATATTTTATACTATTCAGTGTCTCTGTATGCTGGTTTGTGCGTGTTATTCCATATCACTCTCATTACGCTTCTCTGCATACTCGCTCTCCTAACGGGGAGCTTAATTACTTAACACCCATATTTCAAAATCTTCTAAAAAGCTCTGCTTTCAGAGCTTGGACAATAGGTTGCTTTGAAATCATATTCAAGCCAGAAATAATTACACATGACATTCATTTTTGTTAAAAGTCATGGAGAAAGGGAGCATCAGCGGTCAAGATATCTATTTTCAGATCAGTGTGATTCTTGTCACTATCAGCTGCCCCAGTTCCAGTTTATTTACTTGTGTTGTGTTGCTTTTTTTTAATAGGCAGTTAAATTATAAAGTTGTATGGAAGGGATGAAAACTCTGTAATTGTTTTTCATTACTGTCATAATTTTCTTTCTTTCAGCTTGTCTGAACTTTTATGTTGTATTACATTAACTCATTAGTTAGTTGCAAACAACAAATGCATCTTTCCTCACTCTTGTTCTTGGTTGACGTTCCTTAAATTTCTGTTGTTCCAACTTTCTGTTTCTCTAGTCTCATCCCCTTTCCTTTACTTCCATATGAATTGAGAGATGAGAGACTTTAAAACAGAAGTCAAATAATGGAATAAAAGTAAAGAAAAGGGAGGGAGGTGGAAAAAGACAGGAAAGTCCTCCTCTTCCTCCTCCTAGCAGTTTACATCCGATGATGATATCTTTAACACCATTAAACATCCACATGTGCCCATCCCAGGTTCTTGCAAGGGACTCAATAGGTGGACTAAAATTCCAAATCCTGTGTAAACATCTGGATCAGAAACCATAATAATAACAATTTCTTGTCACAAAAAGGTACATTAGATAGATGAAGGTAAAGGTTCCCCCAGCACATATGTGCTAGTCATTCCTGACTCTAGGGGGCAGTGCTGATCTCCATTTCAAAGGTGAAGAGCCAGCACTGTCTGAAGACGTCTCCGTGATCATGTGGCCAGCATGACTAAAAAGCGAAGGCACATGGAACGCTATTACCTTCCCACCAAATGTGGTTCCTATTTTTCTACTTGCATTTTTACATGCTTTCGAACTGCTCGGTTGGCAGAAGCTGGGACAAGTAAAGGGAGCTCACTCTGTTATGTGGAGCTAGGGATTCGAACTGCCGAGCTGCCAAACGTTCTGATAGACAAGCTCAGCATCTTAGCCACTGATCATAATATGAATCTACTCTAAACAGAATCATTTTTGCCTCTAATGCACTGAGAGTCCTTCATAAGTTGAGTTGACATGCAGATAAGTCTTCTACTGTTTATAATGTGAACATGCAAGTGGATTAGGAGACATTGATAACTAAGTTACTTATAGAGTGTCTCAATTGTTTTCCTATCTGAAAAGAGGGCATTTTAATGTGATAACCTCCTCTTTTATAATTATTACTGTATCTCTTTAATCTTATACAGATGTAATGACCTTTATTATTCTTAGAATGAATTTGTGATGTTATACTAAGCTGTAGAATGTATTTTTCCTTTTAAAATCACAACACAAAGTGACCAATTCTGTGCTTAGCTGTAAGTCTGACTTTAATAAACTCAGATGAATAAAACAAATGACTAGGCTTCAATTCTGATTGTCATGCTATTTTATATAGCAATGGCACTTAGACTTATGTACCATGTTACAGTGCTTTACAGCCCTCTCTAAGCGGTTCTACAAAGTCAGCATATTGCCCCCAACAATATGGGTCCTCATTTTACCCACCTCGGAAGGATGGAAGGATGAGTCAACCTTGAGCCTGGTGAGATTTGAACTGTCAAATTGCAGGAAGCCAGCAGTCAGCAGAAGTAGCCTGCAGTACTGCACTCTAACCACTGCACCATCCCAGTTCAATAGCTCAACAACATGGGCAAATCATGGTGAAATCCCTGTAAGACAGCAAGCTACACAATCTGAATCACTTCATTCAAAATTCAGAAATGTGCTCACTCTTTCTTCTTATATGAAGTCAGGAGAGACTGACTTTTTAGGTTCAAAACTTACACTTTTTCATTTTTATTTTTGTAGATTGTGTTCTGACCTAGGCTTCCTCAAAAAGCATGAGGCAGAGTCCTGGTCCCGACAAAACCCTTTTTATTAAAAAAATGTGAATTCCTTTCATTTGCATTCAGCAAGGCCTGGCAAACAGTCTTTCAAAGGAATATTTATGACTACAGACCTTGTCTATCCTGGAAAGCTGCCATGTAAATATTTTCCAAACGAGGTGCTGTGCAAGGAAAGACTGGGCACAGAGTCTCTGAAATTCACAGACAGATCTTCACACTCCTGAAATGAATCTAATGACCAAATGAACATATTGTTTCTTGCAAAAGCTCACTCCCCTTTCTCTCCTCTTTTATTTCCTATGAAAGGGGCCAATCACCTTTTACCTGTGATTTTACTGCCAAGTCTACCTTGATTTCTGAGTTCTTTTCTTCTCGTTGCTCTGCGCATGCGCACACTGGGAACAGGCTCCAGCTGTTCCTCTGCCTCATTGCTGTCTAGCTCTGTAGGCACCTAATCACTGCCAGATGGCCTCAGTCCCATCTCTGCCTCCGATGCAGAGCCCTTGTCTGAGCCTTCCCCAGCCTCCAGGACTGGCCCATGCTTCTCCCCAACCTTCTCACTTTCCGACTCTGCTGCCAGCTCCACTGGTGGGCCACAACAGATTGTTTTGTGTCATAGCACCATCCTCCCATTCTGTTTTTACCTGCCAGGAGACTTGACTGAGAAGGTTCTTCTGCTGCTCATTTTTTCCTATTTGTCTCTGTTTGGACTGTGATAAATGCATGAAGTGCACAGCATGTGCTACAGCATGGACTGCTTTGTAGATGTTGTAGCTGTATGCAGTCATCTTCATTTCAAAAAGAGTCCCAGGGAGACTTTCCAGGTTCTCCTTCGCAGTGCAAAGTGTCCCAGACATGTTGTCTATGTTGGGTTTGGGTAAAGAACAGTCAAATGCATGTTCCCAAAAGATCTGGAGGAAATCATCTTCTTTTTCTGAGATGGGATTTCTGGTCTGAAGAAAGGTCTGGAATCCTAACACATCCTTTGAGTGAACTGCAAAGGATATCGCCCCATGGATGAAGTCTATGTCACGTGGTTTTTTAAAAGAATAACACACAAAATCCATCTGAGCTGTCATAATCCAGACTTTTCCTTCTGATTTGTCCATGCCAAGATATTCTGGCATTCCTAGCAGTAGGATAAGAACTGACATGGTTTGTAGTTCTCCATGTATGACCAAGACATTGGAAGTGTTTCTGCTGATGATCTTGTATGTTTT
Source organism: Natrix helvetica (assembly GCF_964273705.1). NCBI lineage: Eukaryota > Metazoa > Chordata > Lepidosauria > Squamata > Natricidae > Natrix > Natrix helvetica. The sequence continues at coordinate 46,748,731 of NC_138555.1, forward strand.
AATCCCATCTTCCACAAGGGTTTCAATAGCATTAGAAAACCCTTGTTTGGGTAGCCTCTGAATAAAATCAAAGCAGATGCCACTCTGGGAAAAAGTTGGAAGTACATTCTGCACAAATCTCTCCCCATTGTCATCACTGAGATACAGCACTCCGATCCATGTCCATCTAAAATGAAGAAGTAAGTGAAGAATCCCATTGTACTGATGGATGCCGTGGGGGAACATCTGTTGGACAAAAGCATCTTGGTTTTTGTAATCCAGCACTGGAGCAGAACCATAGGATAGCTAAGGAATTGATAAGAAAGATCACATTTCCAAAACAGTGCTTCTGGAAGTGGTATGTTGGTTAAATGCTGAATGGAATGGAATGGAATGGAATGGAATGGAATGGAATGGAATGGAATGGAATGGAATGGAATAGAATAGAATAGAATAGAATAGAATAGAATAGAATAGAATAGAATAGAATAGAATAGAATAGAATAGAATTCTTTATTGGCCAAGTGTGATTGGACACACAAGGAATTTGTCTTTGGTGCATATGTGCTCAGTGTACATAAAAAGACAAGATAGATTCGTCAAGATAGGGTACAAATAAGCAATCAGGAAACAATCAATATCAATATAAATTGTAAGGATACAAACAAGAAAGTTACAATCCTGCAGTCATAAGTGGGAGGAGATGGGTGATAGGAACAATGAGAAGACTAATAGTAATAGTGAATATACCTACATGGAAAGAGATCAGAGGTGGTATTCAGCCAGTTCTGACAGGTTCTGGAGGACTGGTAGTGGAAATTCTGAGAGTGGGGAGGGAATGGGGATTTTGCTGTATCCTTCCCCTACCACACCCACAAAGCCACGTGCACAGAACTGGTAGTAAAAAAAATTTAAATCCCACCACTGAAGGAGATCAAATGTTGTCCTCTCCTCCATTTTTTAACTATAATATCTTTTTATAGATTAGAATCCCTCAGCCTGCAATTCATATGTAATTCCTTCTCTTAAATAATACACAACAGATCAAAGCTACACTCTGTAATCTATCTGAACTGTTATCATTGCCTTATTTGATTTGGGATAGCTAATAACTGAGCAAGTCCACATAAATTCCAGTTTCCTGTTATACTAAGACTAAAACATTGCCAACTCCCATCCTAGTTATTAAATCATTTATTCCTGGTATTTTATTTGAAAGGTCACAAGAGCCAAGGTGGCACAGTGGTTAGAGTGCAGTACTGTAGGCTACATCAGCTGACTGCTAGCTGCAGTTCAGCAGTTGAAATCTCAGCAGGCTCAAGGTTGACTCAGCCTTCCATCCTTCCATCCTTCCAAGGTCGGTAAAATGAGGACCCAGATTGTTGGGGGAAATAGGCTGACTCTGTAAACTGCTTAGAGAGGGCTGTAAAAGCAGTATGAAGCGGTATATAAGTCTAAGTGCTATTTCTATCTCCTACAGTATAACAAAAGATTAAAATACTTCATATAAAATAAAGTTAATCATAAAAGTACCATTAAATTAGTAGCCAAATGAAATCAACCAAGTAGCAGAAAAATAATAAACAATAACATTGATTTTGATAAGAACAAAAAATTAACATCTGCAACATTTTCTAAGGCACAAGTGTTTTTACCTAATATTTTACGTAAAATATTTCTTCATTTAAATTTCCATAATGTACATATCTTTTATATATTACTTCAAGAAATGTAGGTGTTTTCATATCCAAAAAGGACAGAGGTGCACACTTTTATCACAGAAAAGTGATTTTTTAAAAAGGGATGACTATTCAAACCAACATGATTATGTTAGAATTTGAAAATCTGTTGCAAATGAAAACTGTTCAACAAATCCTTACCTGTGGAACCTTGTAGATACCTAGAATGGTGGCCATATGAAGGCAGACATTTGAATTAGGTCCCCCCATGACTGCAACTGCATTGCTTCTAGTATCACACTTGTAGTTTGGAAAGAACCTCTTCTGGTGGAGAGAAGCTCCATTGAGGCAAGATAAGTCCAGCTTGCACTGAAATGGCTGTTATAGATCTGGAAGCCCAGAGTGATGTTTGGCAAAATCTGTGGGTTTTCATTTATTTCTTTTACAGCAAATACCAGTGCCAGAATATGCTGGTAATGCTGAGCCAATACCCTATAAAGAAATATATAAACTGCATAATCCATATGTTGTAGTGCAAGATACTTGCTATAGTTTCAGTTGTTCTATATTGAACAAAAGAAGATACACCTAAGTTGATTATACCACCCCTATCATGCGAAGGGTAAATTGGGAATCTCTGCATCCTTAATAAGTTACTTTTTAAGATTTGAATTTGAATTTAATATGGGGAATTAATTGTGCTCCACTGAAAAAGAAATTACAGCAATAATCTGCTAAAATGTGATTATTTATTGATTTCTTTTATAGCAAATATTGAGTGCCAAAGAATTGAATGGCAAAGAATTGAGGCCTTTGAACTATGATGCTGGAGAAGACTCCTGTGAGTCCCTTGGACTGCAAGGCGATCAAACCGGTCAGTCCTAGAGGAGATCAACCCTGACTGCTCTTTAGAAGGCCAGATCCTGAAGATGAAACTCAAATATTCTGGCCACCTAATGAGAAGGAAGGACTCACTGGAGAAGAGCCTAATGCAAGGAAAGATTAAGGGCAAAAGAAGAAGGGAATGACAGAGAATGAAGTGGTTGGATGGAGTCACTGAAGCAGTAGGTGTGAGCTTAAATGGACTCTGGGGGATGGTAGAGGACAGGAAGGCCTGGAGGAACATTGTCCATGGGGCGCAATGGGTTGGACTTGACTTCGCAACTAACAACAATAGCAAATATATGAATGTATCTTCAACTACTAAGATTCAAAAGATCACTGGCTGACATGCTAGAACAAAAACGTATCCCCAGAATTAAAATGTAAGATGATGATGTTATCTCGTTGAATAATGAAATATCTGCAAGCAAACAACCAAGCTCAGAGAACACCAAAAGTGCTAAAAATATCCTGAGCTGCAGATGTTCTCTTCTATTAAGAAGAATCCAGACATGCCATTGAGTGCTATGCAGAATCATTCAAACATGAACATCTCCAAGCTTTCTCTATTCAAATTATATAGAAAAAGGAGTTTGTTTATTGCAAAAATCAGAACTGCTTGTCATCTTTCATGAATTCTGCTGTGTTCCACCAATCTTATCCCTTATGTCTATGGAGATTCACAATCATCCAGGTCATGATTTTTCCAAAGGTGCTTTTTCAAGAGACAACTGAACTTTCTGGTTTTTCTTTGAAGATGTTTCGCTTCTCATCCAAGAAGCTTCTTCAGCCCTGAAATTTCATCTCCAGCACTATTGTTGAACGAGACTCTTTTTAGATAATGATGGAGCTAAATTAAAATAGAAAAACTCAAAATAATTTTAAAAAACCAAGTTGGTTATTGATATTGATAACTAATACAAAGCTGTTCATTTATAGGATATTTATATTTACAGTTTTTCCTTCAAGCATGCTTTAAAAATGTTATGCCTGCTAGTTTGAATTATTATACACTTCCTTATGGCAGGACATCCAATTACATTCAGACAGAATAGCCAATGTAAATGATCTTTGGAGCTGTAGTTCTAAAGCGGAATAAATGAATGAACATATTAATTGCTCTATAATACTGATATACTGTAAAATATGGTGTGTTTGTGTGTGTGTGTAAAAAGGTAAATGTGTTCTCTCTAAAACCATATCACCTGTTCCTCATCTCTATTTGTCAGGCCAGGTCTGCCTACATATCAGTGGTGGGTTCCAGATCCCATTGCAACCGGTAGGGGTGTCCACCACATGCATGTGTACTTACCGCCCACGACGCTCCAACTGCTCGGTGGAGTGTCGCGCAGGCGCCATATTCTCCGTGAGCATGTGCATAAGCCCCGATCGGCTCAAATACAGGTAAGGAGGGCGGGTGGGCGGGTGGGCCCTCCGGAGCACCATACCAAAGCAGTACCTGGTGCTTCCAGCAGGCACCAGTATGCCTGTACTGGGGCATACCAATCGTATCCCACCACTGCTATATATTAATCAACTCCAAATATTCCCACTACATAATTCAGCTATTCCCTATTTTCTCTGTTCCCTGTCTGGCTAGTTGCAGAAATATACATGTTGTCTTCAAAATTGTTCACATTGAATTTGACCCTAAACTGGTAAAATGTTGTTCTTCAAACATGAATGAAAAGACAGGGCAGAGACAGAACAGCATCCATTGAGATTTAGAACATGAGTGTCTTTAAAACAACAGTTCCCAACCTTTTTGCCTTTGTGGACCAGTGGCAACAGGGGGGGGGGGGATGGTTCTGTGTCAGTAGTGGGCATGCATGTAAGTGTGCACACCTCCATTTGCATGAGCAGTGGGCTCACGCAATCATCACTTGCACAAATGGAGATTCACACATGAGTGCATACACCCACCACTTGTGCAAGTGGAACTGCACCTATGCATGCACTCACACGTTGCTTGTGTGGCCTGGTTCCAAATGGACCATGGCCTGTGGATTTGTACCTAGGATTTGCACTTTGCCTATAGAGCCAGCTATGACCCCGACATAAACCCTACATGGCCCTATGTGAGTCTGAGAACAGCCAATTGAATACATGTTCTTGCACAGGAACAGGAAGCTCAAGTGCAAAGACCAAGAGGAGCAGAGGTGGTATTCAGCAGGTTCTGACCAGTTCTGGAAAACTGGTAATGGAAATTTTGTGTAGTTCGAAGAACTGATAAATACCACCTCTGACTGGCCTTGCTCCCATCTATTCTCTGCCTCCCGAGTCCCAGCTGATTGGGAGGGAATGGAAATTTTACAGTATCCTCCCCCTGGAGTGGGGTGGGAATGGAGATTTTACAATAGCCTTCCCTGCTATGCCCACAAAGCCACACCCACAAAGCCATGCCCAGAGAACTGATAGTAAATTTTTTTGAATCCCAGCACTGAAGAGGAGGTATAACACCCCCCCCCCACACACACACACACGCTCAACTCCATGTGGTCAGCTGTCCAGAACCCATGTGGTTCTGCTTCGTCATTAAACCATCTTTCCAAACAGCCTCCATGTTTCCAGTGTCTTCCTCCCGGCTTGGAACCGAACCAGATGGATATTTCTTTCAACAATTGGTACTATGAATTGTCTCTCCTTGCTGTCCTTAAAGCAAGGAGAGCAGAAATGACAGCAAGGAGAGACAATTAATGAATATAAATGGAAATGTGATGCAAACGCAGGCCCTTTTGTACTTGTAAGGTAAAGGTAAAGGTTCCCCTCACACATATGTGCTAATCGTTCCCAACTCTAGGGGGTGGTGCTCATCTTTGTTTCAAAGCCAAAGAACCAGAGCTGTCTGAAGACGTCTCTGTGGGCATGTGGCTGTCATGACTGAATGCCGAAGGCGCACAGAACGCTGTTACCTTCCCACCAAAGGTGGTTCCTATTTTTCTACTTGCATTTTTATGTGCTTTCGAACTGCTAGGTTGGCAGAAGCTGGGACAAGTAAACGCAGATCACACTGTAACTCGGCACTAGGGTTTCGAACCACTGAACTGCCAACCTTTCTGATCAAGAAGCGTTTTAGCCAATGAGCCATTTTAGCCCTTTTGTACTTGTATCAATGTGTCTTAGCCCTTTTGTACTTGTATTAATATGTTATACCCAGTCCTTCAGTGACAGAGCTTGCATTAAATGTTGCAATGCTTTCTCCCCCTCATTTAAAAAAAAAATTATTGTGTTCTAATTGGCACCTGCTCATCACATGACAACACAAAGCTACTGTTTACACTGGTTATCACTACTGATCATTAGGATGTATCACCATGTAAACAGTTTTGTTCTCCTAAAACTTGTGAGGCATACATAGCCTTTACTGGTTACATCTTAGATACTGTATGTTCCAACTGTCTACGGGATTTTTAAACTCCTGCTGAGATTTGAAGTCCCTCCAACTGGGATTTGAATTCATTGCACCTAAAGACTCACTACCTGGACCAAAAAGTTATTTTCCTTCTTGGTTTCATCATACTATGAAGAGAACTGAGCTTGCCTAAGCAGGTGCAGTGACATTATGTGTAGGCACGGGTGGGATTCTATCAGTTCATACTGGTTTGGGCAAACTGGTAGCACCAACAATCAGCTGACCTATATTCTCTTTTCTGAAGCCCAGCTGATAGGCACGGCAGAGCAGATTGCCACATCTCAGCTGTTTTGCACCGGGGCTGCAGTAGAAGGTCAGTTTTGAAACACACTGAGCATGCGCAAGCGAAGCAAACAAGTTGTTACACCAGTTGAATCTCACCACTGTGTGTAGGGATTTGAAGACATTACCTGCCACAGTTGGTCATTCTGAATTTTCTGATTTGGACCCTTTGAACCTGAAGACTGCATGTCATGAAATGCATGTGCTACAGCATAGATTGCATTGTAGACACTATAGCTATGGTCTGTCATGCTCATTTCAAACACAAAATGAGGAAGAGCCTCCAGCTTCTCTTCCCCAGGGCAGTTTTTCTCAGCTGTCCCACCTGTGAAGGAACCAGGGATGGAACAAAGAAACACTTCCTTCCAGAATCCTCTGATAAATCCATCGGCTGTTTCTAAGATAGGTTTTCTCCTCTGAAGAAATCTCTGAAAGCCCACCACCTCCTTTGAGTGAATTGCAAGAGAGAAAGCCCCATGGAGGACATCAATGTGCATATATCTTTGAAAGGAAACAGAAGTGAACTCTGTCTGGGCCACCATGATCCAGACTATTCCCCTTTCCAACTTTGACAGCTCTGCAGAACATGAAGCCAGTGGGAACAATCTCAAGATCAAAATGCTCTGAAGTTCTCCATGAAAGAAGACATTTGCTGTACCATTGATCACAACTTTGTATGTTTCAAAAAAATGTTCTATAATTCTTTCAAAGCCACTTGTGAAATCTATTGCAGGCAATTCTTGTATGAACTCAAAGCAAATCCCACTCTGGGAAAACACAGGGAGAACATTCCATAGTAATCTTTCTCCATTTTCAGAATTTAGAAAAATCACACCAATCCATGTCCATCCAAAATGCAACAGCAGTTGCAAGATCCCTTCGTATTGATAATTCCCACTTGGAAACATTTGATGGAAGAAAACTTCTTGGTTTTTTTCATTTAGCACTGGAGATGAGCCATATGCAAGCTGGATAGATTAAGGATTATATAAAAATATAATAAGAACACAATGAAAGTTGGTTAAAGGGAAACAGAACAAATCTTTATCTCTCTTGATAGAAAAAAGGTGGAGATACGGATGGTGGAGGTGGAAGTGGAGATGAATACTCATGCATCAAGACAACCCTCTTACCTGAGGAAGCTTGAAAGTGCTCAGAATTCTGGCCATGAAAATAGAGACATCAGGAACCGGTCCACCAATAACTGCCACTGGATTCCCTTCCCTGTCACACTTGTAATTAGCAATCAATCTGTCCTTACTGAAGAGAATGGCCATCGAAGCCAGATAGGCTCCCCTTGGAATGAAGTTGCTATCTGTGATATGAAAACCCAGGGTAATATTTGGTAAGATCTGAGCATTTTCATTGATTTCCATTATAGAAAATTCCAAGGCTAGGATGTGCTGATAAATCTGAGCAAACATCCTGCAATGATAATTACGTTTCTCTAATTCACAGTGCTGCTGCTAAAGAAAAATAAATGGTACAATTCAGCAAATATTTGCCACCTATTACGTAAGCCTGTGGGAATTATAGTGAAAATAAAACATTTTTATAACAGTTGTAAGAAATATGAGGACAATACACTGCTCACTTGTTAGTGTCTTTCTAGATTTAAGGGCCAGAGCTCACTGTAACAGCGTTGCCAAAAAGGCATTAAAAGTTGTTTGCCTAATCTTATGAAGCTTCTCCTCTGGTAATATTGTATTGCTAACTAGGGCATACAAAACCTTTACTAGACCAATTCTCGAATACAGCTCATCTGTCTGGAATCCACACTGTTTATCAGACATTAATACAATTGAGCGAGTCCAGAGGTATTTCATGAGAAGAGTACTACACTCTTCTGATTGCAACAGAATATCCTACACAACTAAGCTTGAAATGTTGGGCTTGGACAACCCAGAACTACACTGCCTATGGTCGGACTTAAGCATAGTACACAAAATTATCTGCTACAACATCCTACTGGTCAATGACTACTTCAGTTTCAACTGCAATAATACAAGAGCACACAATGGATACAAACTCAATGTAAACCGCTCCAAACTTGATTGCAGAAAATATTACTTCAGCAACAGATTTGTCAATGTCTGGAATGAACTACCTGACTCTATTGTTACATCTTCAAATCCCCATAGCTTTAACTTTAAACTGTCTACTATTGACCTCACCCCATTCCTAAGAGGTCTGTAAGGGGCGTGCATAAGAGCACCATCATGTCTACCATCCCTGTTCTACTGTCCCCATTTATTCGTACCCATTTCATTCATAATCATGTTTATTCTTATACTTATTGTTTTGTAAACAATTGACAAATCAAATGAATAAATAAAAAATAAAATAGAACATTGTGGAAGGAGAATCTGTCACTAAGAGAAGGTTTCCAGTATAAATCTGAAGGCAGGAGTTTCAACCAGCATCTTCTCCACTTTTCATAGGACTTCCAGGGAAGCAGTGATGAACTGAAGATGGCTTTGCTTTAAGGAGCACCAAACTAGGATCTGCTAAACAGATCAGCATCTTAAAATGTATCTCTGGATAAAGGGATGACCTGTGATTGCTCACAGTAATCCATATGTATCTGCTGTCCATGACAAAACCATAAAACAGCAATTCCTAACAAATTTTACAGTTCTGGGTGCCAGGAGAGTCAGCTTAGCCCAAGCTGTAATTTGGAACCTTCAAATAAATCCTGGGTTTACCAATTTCTTCTCTTCATCATTTTTGGAAATGACTTGTACATTGTTTTTTAGATATTAAGAATCTTCAAAAGGACATGATATAATGCAATCAGTGCAAAAGTTTTCATGTAAGTTTCAGAACCTAAATATTTTTTCAATTGGGAAAAAGGCAGCAGGATAGAACATTTTGAAAAGTTATAAATAGACTGAAGGGACAGTCTATTTCCCTTTGAAAATAATTATAAGAATCCTTCCTGTGACCTGTTTAAAATCCTATTACATATATATGTGTTAGGGTTCTAAATACCATGCAGAAATAAATCATTGTCCAAGGCAAAACATCCTTAAAAGTGCAATTTATTCCGCAGGCATGTTAGCACGGCTATGGAAATTTCAACTCTGAATTACATCCTGTAAGTTCACCTAGTTGAAAGTTCATGATCTCTCCCCACACCCACAAATCCATCACATGTTCCAATCATCATCTTCCACGCTGGCATGTACACCCATCTTCTTCCGGCCAGGTGTCGAGACGCGAAGACAAAATATGACCTTGGCTTCTACAAAAGAATGTCAACAATCCATTCTACAATCCTACTCCTTTCTATTCCCCCCTCCCAACTACTACACTATTGAAACAGCATAGAAAATTATAAGAAAGTGTGGCAGGCCAAAGATCCTAAAAAGAACATAACTACAGGCCTGACAATATGAAGATTTTGAATCTACGGTATGTGTAAGAAATCTTTCTATGAAAAATTGTTGTGGATTAGAGAAAAACATGCTAAAAGGAGACCTTGAAGTCTGACTACTAGTGGTAATCAGAAAAAATGAAAGAATAAAATTAAAGGAGAAGACCCATTAATACAGAATGGAGAAAAGTATTTTAACTCTGCAAAAATGGAAAAATATTTGTACTCAAAGCTTTCTCTTAAGAATGTCTATCACGAGGAGGAGCCAACGTTATGATGATACGGACGTGCAGTCTCGATGCTCCGAGACTGCAGCAGATACTTTTGCCGCTGGGTGGTCCAATCGGACCTAAACTGTCCTGCAGAGACGGTGAACAGGAATAATACATCTTGCTGATCTCAGGGACATCGCAAAGTCCCTGATCAATCCAAGAGAAGTTCTTCAAGCTGGCGACAAACAATCCAGCCATTAGGCTGATGAAGTCAAGGCGGCTCCAAAACGGAAGGATGCGGAAAGAGAAAGTGTTTCCAGCTGGTGAGGATATTTTTACCGCTTTAAAAGAGACTGCCTATAAAAAAACTTAAAATTAATTTAAATTGGAGAGCAGAAGAAATCAGCGGCGGAATTAAGTTTGGAATGGTTTTGGACAATGGGTTATCTTACTTTTTAAATGCTATGTTCATGGATGGAATTTATGCAAGCCTTTTAAAATGAATGGATTAAGTTTTCTTCTTCTATTTTTTTAAATTTTATTATTCTTTGTAACCTATTGTTCTGTCCCATGATTCTAATAAATATGCAGACACAGGCTTGGCTGTCTTCCATGACTAATTACAGAGATAAAACCACCCCTTGGCTAGGAGCCTAGAACGCTATCTTCAAGAAACCAAGATTAGACTTACGGAATGCTTTCTCAACGGCTAGTAAAATGGACTGTTGTTTCCTGCAAAGATTCCTCTCCCATCGCTCCACCTATAAACTCTTTGGGAGGGGCCACAACCTTAGCCAGGTGTCCATACTTCCTTCTATGACGTCTTCTCCACAGCTGTTCCTTTCTCCTCTCAGCTCTACGCACACGAACATCAGGGACAACTTCCCTCTGTTCCTCTTTACTGCTCCCTGACTCAGATGCCACCTGGTGGCCAACAGGCCTCTCTAGTTCTTGCTCTGACTCCAAACACCCTCCAGAGTCTTCCTCATCCTCCATAGCAGTCCCACAATGGTCTGAGCTGTCAGAATCCACCAACAGCTCAGCTGGCTGCTGCTGGGCCACAACACCTATGGACTAAAATTCTCCTCTTTCATTACTGTGGGTGTTCGTCTAACTCATTCAAGAATCAGACTTTTTTTAAACTTGAAATACAAAAAAGATACAAAAAGAAACAAAAAAATGCAACAATAACACTGCTACTCAGAGGCTGGAGGTTTGTGTATTGGAAATGAAACACTCTTACTTTCCTCACTGATTATCCTGGCTTGGCATTCCAAGGTCTCACAGCTTGTTTATAGAGAGTGATAAGAAGAAAAGCATACAGATGTCCCTTTGAAGTATATCTTTAACCAGAGAAAAGTGAATATAAAACTTTATTGTGAATCTATGCTTAATCTTGTTAAGACCTTCCAAGCTAGAGCAGCAGTGTTTGTTAGCTGGAGATAATGGCACAATTTCAACAGCAGAAATAAAATTTAAGTCTACAGAAGATATTCTTAAAAATACAGAAATTATCAAACACATTTGAGAGGATAGAGAAGTTGGAAGACTTAGAACATCTAACAGTAAAATATGATGAAGAAGTTGGAGATGTTTATCAAGTGGAAAAAGTGGTGGTTAGAATCCTAAAAATCGAAGAGGAAAATGACTATAAAGAAATTAAATTTGCTGATATTTATGGTGATTGGTTTGTCTCTGAAAATGGAAAGAGTGAAATACTGAAAGAGGAATTAATTAGAGGGGAACTCTACCCCAGATGGCAAGACACAGAAGAAGAAAAAACAAAGGAATTTATGGATTTAAAGAGAGAAATTTTATTAGCAACATCATTGATAACACTACCGACAATCAAAGATAAGCTGATTAAGGAAACAGAAGAAGGGCATCGAAATTACATGAGAGATTTTATAAGCAAGGAGTTGCTAAGAGGAGTCTATACAAATTTGATTAAGGAGATGATTAGAGGACTGACACCACAAATGGCAGAAGATATGAGACTGTTTTGCTACTGGAAAGATACACGTTGATAGATGGAAGAGTATAATTTAAAACTAGTTAAACTTAGTGAAATGTAGTGACAATAGATATAGTTAAATAAATAATTGACAATGATGATAATAATGTATACAATGTGTAGTGTTATGATAAGTAATAATTGGATGTGAATATTGAATGGTACCCATGAAAGGAAGACTAGAAATCCTTTTGGATTATATATAAAGGTTAATAAAAAAGAACTAAGTTAGATACAGTTAAGTCTTGATTATTAGGGGGGAAATGCTATGATACAGGATATAGTCAAATAAAGGAGGGATAATGATAACAATGTATATATATGTATGGGTACAACATAAGGAAACTGGATGTAAATTGTAAACAGTGATTTGGAAAGGAGGACTAGAAAATTTTGTTATTAAATATTATGGAAGAGATGCACGAAAGCCTTTTGTAACCAACTGATACACGATCTTCAGTATGTAAAGAAGGAAGATTTTATGTGTTGTGTTTGTTTTGAAAATAAAAAATAAAAAAAATAAAAAAAAGAAGAATGTCTATCACCTCTAAAAATTAGTTTAAAACAGGAGATAGTGTAGGATACAACTGAGAATCAGGCTATTTGGGACATGGATTAAAAATGACTGACTACAAGAATAGCATAGCATAGCATAGCATAGCATAGCATAGCATAGCATAGCATAGCATAGCATAGAATAGAATAGAATAGAATAGAATAGAATAGAATAAGAGTTGGAAGTGACCTTGGAGGTCTTCTAGTCCAACCCTCTGCCTAGGCAGGAAACCCTACACCACTTCAGACAAATGGCTATCCAACATCTTCTTAAAGACTTCCAGTGTTGGGGCATTCACAACTTCTGGAGGCAAGCTGTTCCACTGATTAATTGTTCTAACTGTCAGGAAATTTCTCCTCAGTTCTAAGTTGCTCACCTCCTTGATTAGTTTCCACCCATTGCTTCTTGTCCTACCTTCAGGTGCTTTGGAGGATAGCTTGACTCCCTCTTCTTTGTGGCAGCCTCTGAGATATTGGAACACTGCTATCATGTTACCCTTAGTCCTTTTCTTCATTAAACTAGACATACCAGTTCCTGCAACCGTTCTTCATATGTTTTAGTCTCCAGTCCCCTAATCATCTTTGTTGCTCTTCTCTGAACTCTTTCTAGAGTCTCATTCTAGAATGATATTGAGTTTGAGTTTGAGTTTTATTAAATTTATATACCGCCCCCCTCTCCCCGCAGGGACTCGGGGCGGTGTACAGACAGTACATATAAAACAACAAAGCAGGAACAACAAAACATTAGACAACCAACATAAACATACGGTCTGTATAATGCCCGAACTCATTTCTAGTTAAAAACGGTCTAAAACCAAATTAAAACCCCAAAATTTACAATACTAAAAAGCCATCCAGGAAGGTCAGTAATAGATTGTACTTGTGATTACAATTAGGCCAGGCCGACTAGTCGGAACAGGTGGGTCTTGAGTTTCTTACGGAAGGAGCGGAGATCAACAGTAGTTCTAATATCAGGGGGGAGTTCGTTCCAGAGGGTTGGGCCCATCACAGAGAAGGCCCTACTCCTGGGCACCGCCCGCCCGCATTGTCTAGCGGAGGGTACCCGGAGGAGACCCTCCCTGTGTGAGCGGATTGGTGTAGGGATGTATGGGGTAGAATGCGATCTCGCAAATAACTAGGTCCCGAGCCATGAAGCGCTTTGAAGATGACAATCAACACCTTGAAACGCACTCGAAAAGCCACAGGCAGCCAGTGCAGCTCGTGCAAAAGTGGTGTTACATGGGAGTACCTGGTACTCCCCATAATTGTCCGCGCGGCTGCATTCTGGACCAACTGGAGCCTTCGGGTGCATCTCAAGGGGAGCCCCATGTAGAGAGCATTGTAGTAATCAAGACGGGAAGTCACCAGGGCCTGAGTGACTGTGCGAAGGGCGTCCCGCTCTAGTAGGGGGCGCAATTGGCGCACCAGGCGCACCTGGTGGAATGCCCTCCCAGCCATGGCCGTCACATGATCATCCAGCGACAGCCGGGAGTCTAGGAGGATGCCCAAATTGCGTGCCCTATCCACCGGGGGTAGTTGTTCCCCCCCGATGGCCAGAGATGGAGCAAACTGGCTAAAGCGGGGCGCCGGTAGCCACAGCCACTCCGTCTTGGAAGGGTTGAGCTTGAGTCTGTTGTCCCCCATCCAGACCCGGACAGCTTCCAGACACCGGGACATCACCTCGATGGCTTCGTTGGGGTGGTTCGGGGTAGAGATGTATAACTGAGTGTCATCTGCATACAGATGGCACTCAACCCCGAAACCTCGAATGATCTCACCCAGCGGTTTCATGTATGTGTTGAACAGGAGAGGTGAGAGGACCGACCCCTGCGGTACCCCACACGTGAGCGGCCTCAGGGTCGACCTCTGCTCCCCCGTCAACACACATTGCGTCCGACCGGAGAGGAAGGAGGAGAACCACCGCAACACGGTGCCCCCCACCCCCATCCTCTCCAGCCGACGCAATAAGATACCATGGTCGATGGTATCGAAAGCCGCTGAGAGATCTAATAGGACTAGGATGGAGGAGCAACCCCCATCTTTCGCCCTCCAGAGATCATCCACCAACGTGACCAAAGCCGTCTCAGTGCTGTGCCCGGGCCGGAAACCGGACTGGCGCGGGTCTAGATAAACAATTTCCTCCAGGTGTCGAGGGAACTGTTGCGCCACCACACTCTCAACAACCTTCGCTAAAAAGGGAAGGTTGGAGACAGGACGATAATTGGCTAACTCTACTGGGTCCAGAGAAGGCCTCTTAAGTAGGGGCCTCACCACCGCCTCTTTCAAGACGGTTGGTAGGAACCCCTTCCTCAGCGAGGCGTTCACTAGTCCCAGGAGCCAGTCTCGTGTAACCTCCCAGGATGCCAGTACAAGCCAGGAGAGACACGGGTCCAATAAACATGTGGTGGCCCGCAGTCGCCCGCGTAACCTGTCCATATCCTCGGCGGCAACAGAGTCAAACTCCTCCCAGCATGGTACCTCAAGACTCTCCTCCGGTGTCTCCCCGAGATCACTCAAGGAAACCCATTCGCTCCGGATCTGAGCGATTTTATCCTGCAGATATTCCCCAAATTCCCCTGCCCTACCCTGCAAAGGGGCTTCCAGCGGCCTCTGTGAAAGGAGGGAGCGGGTCACCCGAAACAGGGCGGCAGGGTGGTTTTCTGCGGATGCAATAAGAGTGGCATAGTATCGACGTTTAGCCACCCTTAGTGCCACAAGGTAGGTCTGTAAATGGGCTCTTACCTGTGTTCGGTCAGATTCGGCGCGAGAGGATCTCCATCTGCTCTCTAGGCGTCTCTTGTGGCGCTTCATCACCCTCAGCTCCTCGGTAAACCAAGGGGCCAGGGTGGTTCGCTGCCACCGGAGAGGCCGCAAGGGCGCAATCCGGTCCAAGGCCCCGGCCGCCGCACTATTCCATGCGACCACCAGGTCCTCCATCCGGGCGCGGGTCAGGGTTACAGGCAGTGGCCCAAGCTCCGTCTGGAACCTATCAGGTTCCATCAGTCGCCTGGGGCGGAACCATCTAAGATCTTCTGGTTCCGCCTCCCTGCAATGGGGGGTAGCGGAAGGGAAGTCGAGACGGAGAAGCGAGTGATCTGACCATGACAGGGGAGTAGTAACCAAATCCCCTATTCCCAGATCACTCTTCCACCGACCAGAGATAAAAACAAGGTCCAGCGTGTGGCCTCCCTCGTGTGTGGGGCCCTGAATTATTTGGGTCATGTCCAGGGCTGTCATGGAAGCCATGAACTCCCGAGCTACCTCGGATGATTCACCCGTCGATATATTGACAAAGATATTGTACAGGACTTGCAAATGAAACCAGTTGATGTTTTAATAGCTAAAAGAGACACACAAATAATAAATCAGAAGATTGACTTGGATGTATGAATATCAACTCAGACAATTGACTTGGACAACTTTCTTATTTTGGAGTTATAAAAGGAATGTGTTATAGCTGAGATATGGATTGAAGAGATTTTTTGGATGAAATTTTAGAGAAGGCAATAGCTTACTGAAATTGTGTTGATGAAGAGGAAAGGCATACAAGCACATACCCACAAACATATACATGTATATATACACACACTCTCTGTATGTATGTGTGTGTGTGTGTGTTTATCTTCCCCTTTTTTCTCTGTGCATTTTTTTATTTTTTAGATTTTTCTTAGTTTATATTAGATGTTTATGTTCTATTTTTAAGCTTCAACACAAAGTATTATTATTAAAATAAGATCAATTACTCCTGATGTCATCCTGACAAACAATTATCTATCAGGCCAAAATGATATTTGGACCTCTTTCCAAGCATGGCAGAACTCCAGGGTGGAATGCCTATGAATAGTAACTCTATGAGCCAAGACGTGAGTCGTGCACCAGTGTATGAACATAGTGCAACAATATTATTGAGAGATCCATGTCCAGTCTCTTACAGTAAAGGAAGATATTGGGGATGAGAACCAGAGGAAGAAGAGAAGACATATCCCTACCACTTCTATGTGCTGGTATGTGACCGTAATAAAGATTGATTGATTGATTGATGATTGATATTCCTGCCACTATTATGCAGTACAAATGAAGACTCAAGTCAAGTTTTGTTCATTGCCTAACCTCAGTAGCATTTTGTTTTGTTCATCCCCTAACCTCAGTAGCATTTTAGCAAACTTTTGCAGGAATCACATTAGTCACACGGTAGGAAACATAAATGCTTGTTTGAGAAAACTCAGTGATGGAATTGTTCACTTCTCCTAATCTAACACCACTAGATTCTGCTGCATGAGCATATTCTACAAAAGGCTGATATAAGTAGTGACCTAATAAAACCTAAACACTTCCTTACAAGTGATCTGCAAACACCTCAAGAGTGGGGTGTATTGTGAAAGTTATAGGATTAGCAATGATGAAACTCAGAGAAATAAACCCTGCAATGATGACATCCCCATATTGATAATTCTGTTGAGGAAGTTGGAAAAGTCCATCAAAAATGCAGTTACTTCGGGCAGCAACATTGGCCACCGGAAGGGGTAACACTGCTAATACAGTTGCTATAAGCAGGACAGCCTTGTATGAAGGTCTTGGTCTGAAGCACAAGTGTATCACTTCTTCAATTGTTACTCAGAACACCTTCCCCAACCAACACATCTTAATTTTAGAACTCATTCAGTCAATTTCTCGAAGCTGAGACTTGAATCTAACTCCAAAGCACTGATCAAATCCATGAACATTTTCTTCCTCTTCCAATTCATCAGATTGTGAGTGATAAAAGCGTTTTTATATAAATTTGTTTTTCTTGTAAGCAACCACTGCAGTAGTCTATGGCTGTGATGGTGGTGGGATGGAGAGGGGGAGAGAATGAGATCACTAACTTGGTGCTAGTAATTACAGAGAACATCTATGGGAAATTATAAAGTGCTATAATTTTACTAGGAAAAAAGTACAAATAAATTACATTGATTGTACTTCTCACGTTTGGGGAATTGTAGACAGATCTGGAATAAATCCAAATGTAGAGGTCACATAACATGGAGTAAACAATCCTTCCTTCCTTTCCTCCCTCCCTCCCTCCCTTCCTTTTCTCCCTCCCTGGATTTTGCAACTATTGTAAATATATGCTGGTTTCCAAGCACCTGAATTTTGATCACATAACTGCTTTTATGCTATGATAGTCATAAGTGTGAGGACTGGTCTTATGTCAGTGGTGAGATTCAAAATGTTTTACTACCGGTTCTGTGGGTGTGCCTTGGTGGGCATGGCATGGCTTGGTGGACATGGCAGGGGAAGGATACTGGAAAATCTCCATTCCCACCCCACTCCAGGAGAAGGACACTCCAAAATATCAATTACCTCCCCACCCCACTAACCTGCTTTCCAGCTCCATTCTCCTGTGCAGGGCAACAAAAGAAGACCCAGCTGATCAGCTGGGACTTGGGAGGCAGAGAATAGATTGGGGCAGGGCCATCCAGAGGTGGTATTTGCTGGTTCTCCAAACTACTCAAAATTTCCACTACCGGTTCACTAGAACCGGTCATAACCAACTGAATACCACCTCTGGTTCTCACTGTCAGAAAATTTGTCCTTATTTCTAGGTTGAATCTCTCCTTGATCAGTTTCCATCCACTATTCCTTGTCTGACCTTCAGGTGCCTTGGAAAATAGCTTGACCCCCTCCTCTCTGTGGCAGCCCCTCAACTATTGGAACACTGCTATCATGTCTCCCCGGTCCTTCTCTTCACTAGACTAGCTGTACCCCATTCTTGTAACCATTCATCATATGTTTTAGCATCTTGATTGCTCTTCTCTGCACTTTTTCTAGCGTGTCAACATCTTTTTATAGTATGGTGACCAAAACTGGATGCAGTATTCTGCCATGTTTTCCCAAAAATAAGACAGGATCTTATTTTCTTTTGACTGCCGAAATAAGCACTTGGCCTTATTTTTGGCGAGGTCTTATTATTTTTGAGGAGTTGAAGGTGGCAAGCATGGTCACCTCATGGTTGCTGATGTGTTGTAATATTTTGAGTAGGGCTTATTTTCAGGGGTGAGCTTATTTTAGTGCATGCTCTCAAAAGCCTGATTGGGCTTATTATCCGGGGAGGTCTTATTTTTGGGGAAACAGAGTAGATGTGGTCTTACTAAGGCTTTATGTAGTGGCTTTATAGAGAAAAGACAGAAGAGACATCTAGAGTGTTACTGGCAGTCAATAGGAAACAGATATAACAACAAATATAAATAGTAGGGTCTACCTTAGGCAAGAGAACCATCAGAATATTTCCACTCTTATTAAGCCTGTGTACAGTATAGCCATCCCACAGCACTCTTTTGGGTGTCACATGCCTTCTTAGAAGGGCTTGGAGAACCTCCTTTAGGGGCATGCAGAAGAAATTGTTCAGCATTTAACAAATAAAATCACTTGAATTCACTAACAGTTTGATGCTGGTCTTGTTGCAGGTCTTAGAGAAATGTCTGGAATGGTTTGAATTTATAGGTATATAATATGCATCTGGTTTTCCCAAAAATCTCTAGACCACCCACACTAAATCTATGAGACTTCCTTGAATGTTGTTGGAAAAAAGCTTAAACTTGATAGAATTTCCCAAACATCCAGATTTCAGAGACACAAATAAATCAGAATGGTAAGAACCCCTTCATATGAATAATTTAAAAATATTTTTTAATCTTGTTCTAGCTTACTCTGACCAACTTTAAAAAATGCAGAGAAAAATGTATTTAAGAATGCCTTTTTATCAATTGTTCCTTGTTATTTAAATCAGGCCTCAAGACAATAATGTAACACTTGGGGAAAAAGATGCATCCTAGGAGTACTGCACTTGAGTACAAGATAGAGAAGATCTCCACAGCCACCATGGCCTTTCCTCTGGTGCTCAGATAGGTTGTGACAAAGGAAACCCACACACTGCAGAAAGCCAACATGCTGAAGGTGATGAACTTGGCTCATAGGGTGGATAAAGTGTTTAACAATCATGTTCTCCGAAGTGCCTTGATGAGAATATGGAAGAAGCACCGGCCCAATTGGGATTATAAAATACCGCTTTGGTTGGATCTTGCAGACACCATGGGGATTATGAATATTAAGTCACTCGGGGGTTGTTTATATAAAGATGTGCTTATCGCTGATGGGGACGAATGGAAGTTAAAAACTTTGGAACAGCTGTTGGAAGAAGGAATTACTTTAAATTGGTTACATTACATACAGCTACAGAAGAGATGGGAAGAAGATCGTAGGGTCGGTTTTATGGATAAAGAAGTGGAACTGATTAAGCAGATAAAAGAGACTGGCCCAAAACAAGTTAAAAGAATATATAATGTACTGTTAGAAAGAGACCCAGAAAGTGAATTGGTTAAGGATTGTATGATTAAATGGGCTCAGAATTTTGGTGAAGTGGTTATGTTGGAAACGTGGGAAAAAATATGGGTTCAGAATGTTAAATTTACACAGTCACAGAATTTAAGGGAGAACTTTTATAAAATGTTTTACAGATGGTATTTAGATCCTTAAAAATTATCATGCATGTACCCAAATGTTCAACCAAAATGTTGGAGATGCGGGTGCCTAGATGCTACCTTTTTTCATGTATGGTGGACTTGCAACAAGGTTAAAGCTTTTTGGATAAAAATATGGTGGGTTATGCAGAATGTATTTAAGAAAAGAATACAATTCACTCCGCAAATGTTTTTATTGGGTATAGCTAAGGATTTCACCAAAGGGGAAACAAAATTGGTCTTGCATATGGTCACAGCAGCTAGGTTGTTGATTGCGCAATATTGGAAAAAAGATTTTTTACCGACAATTGATCAATGGATTCAGAAGGTGGCGGGGTTCGCCGAAATGGCAAAAATTTCAGCTTTCTTAAAAGCTCAGAAACAGGAGGATTATACACAGGAATGGGTAAAATGGATTGATTCTATACAGAATAAATACCAGACTAGGAGTTATTATGTAGCCTTTAGGTAAGAATGTTTAGACTGATAGATGATTCGAGTAAATAATACATGGGTTGCTTGGAAATGTTAGAGTGTATAGTGGAAGCCAGGGGGGGGGCTTGAGTGGGAGGTGGGGGTGGGTTAGGGTGGAGGGTGGGTTAATATATATGCATAATTAAACTAGAAGATGGGATTAATGAAATATTGTTACTTTAAGAGAAACTTATATTATGTTTGTTGGGAGGTGAGGGGGTATAATATGTGAATGAGTAATCTATTTTAAGATGGGGAGGGGAGGGGGTAAAGTGTATAGTATAATATTTGAATGAGAAAATTCTTGGGGGGGTTGGGGGGGGCATAGCATCTGTATGAGATTTATATTGTATGGCGGGGGGGTGAAAAGGGGGAAAATTTGTTTGTATAAAACTCTTTTAATATATATATATATATATATATATATATATATGTGTGTGTGTGTGTGTGTGTGTGTGTGTGTGTGTGTGTGTGTGTTTGTGTTACCTTTTCCAGCACCTTAAAGCTACAGGACACGAAATCAACTTTGAAGGAGCCAGGTTAATCTCCAAAACAGAACACCTCCACAAGAGAATAATCATGGAAGCCATCGAAATAGAGAAACACCCCCAGAGCATGAACAAACGTGATGATACCTCCCGCCTACCAAACATCTGGAAACCAGCCCTAGCCAACAAACGAACACCACCCACCACCCAAGCCGTTAAAATACAAAACAACAATGCACACACAACCTGCACCAATCAGCACCAATCTACCAATCATGATACAACCACACAACCAATCATTCCACTTACTGAAACAAAGCCAGCACCCCATCCCCTCCCACCAAGACTTACAGAAAGACGGCAGCTCCGATCACATTTTAAGCCCACAGCTTGAAGATGGCAGGTGTGATCCTGCCGAAACGTTGCAAAGACAATCTCAACCTTACACGGGAAAAGACCCGAATACAACAAAACCAGCATATATATATATATATATATATATATATATATATATATATATATATATATATATATATATATATATATATATATATATATATATATATATATATATATATATATATATATATATCTTGTTCTAGCTTACTCCGACCAACTTTAAAAAATGCAGAGAAAAATGTATTTAAGAATGCCTTTTTATCAATTGTTCCTTGTTATTTAAATCAGGCCTCAAGACAATAATGTAACACTTGGGGAAAAAGATGCATCCTAGGAGTACTTCACTTGAGCACATGGCCTTTCATCTGGTGCTCAGATAGGTTGTGACAAAGGAAACCCACACACTGCAGAAAGCCAACATGCTGAAGGTGATGAACTTGGCTTCATTAAAACTGTCAGGCAGTTTATGAGCCTGGAAAGCCACAATGAAACTAGCAAACGAAAGGAGGGCCATATAGCTCAGGACACAATAAAACATAAAAACTGACCCTTCATTGCATTGTAGAACCATTTCTTCAGTGATTGAGTGCATGTCTAATTCTGGGAATGGGGGAGAAGTTGAAAACCACACAATACAGATGCTTGCTTGGAACAGAGCAGAAAAGAACAATAGAAACAGCCAGTCTTTTTCCCACCCATGTCCTCATCCGAGATCCTGGTTTGAAGGCAAGAGAAACAAGGATTGTTTTGGCCAACACACAAGAGATGGACAATGAGAAAATTAGACCAAATGCAGACTGTCTGAGGAGACAGGTGACTCTCCCACAGTGACGTGCAGTCAGGTGAGGCAAGTGAGGCACAGCCTCACCACTCTCATCATGGAAAAAAAAAGTAAAAGGAAAAAGCTGAGCTAGTTACTGCCTCACCGTGGATGACTCTGCTTAACTGTTAAAAAAAGCTGGAAAATGTATGTGTGGGTTGGAGGGAGGGGGAGGAATTCAAACTTCATCCTCCTGGTGCTGTGCAGGGCTTTGGGCAAAGGCTGGAGGGAACCTGGCTCGCTTGTCCTCTCCCTCCCCAAGAGTAGTTTGATTGCAGGCAGAGCCACGATGTGGGGCCGGTGTGTGTGCTACAGCATGGCTCTTTGCCTGGCTTCCCATCTCCTCCTGTGGTCTCCTCACTGGTGCTCTCCCTCCCCAAGTGTAGTGACTTCCTCCCCAGGCCCCCATTCATTCCTCTCTCACACACACACAGCTGGATAAAATTATATAAAAATCTAGCCCAGCTTCACTGATTACAAGTTTGAAAAGGCAACGTGGCTCCGCCTGCAATCAAACTACACTTGGGGAGGGAGAGCACAAGCGAGCACTGAGGAGACCACAGGAGGAGGCAGGAAGCCAGGCAAAGAGCCATGCTGTAGTACACACACTTCCCCACAGCCTCTTTCTTTTGGAAGGCTCGGATCGGCTCCCCTCCGGCTTCTCTGCCTCTCCTCTCACCCCAGCCTGCCAGCAGGAGGTGGTGGGTGGGCTTTATTGTGTTCTAGGCATTTCCCACCCAGACAGCAGGCTGCATTTGCAATGGTGGAGGTGTTTGGGAAAGGCAGCAGGGGAATGGGGGGGATGGCAGAGGAGCTGCTTTCAAGCCACTGGAAAAGATATCCAATCCAACTTTTGTGTGTGGGGGGGTTTGTTTGAGAGTGAGTGAGAGAGGGAAGGGGTAGGAGAGATAGTCCAATCCAACTTCTGTGTGTGTGTGTGTGTGTGTGTGTTTGTGTTTGAGAGAGGGGGAGGAAGGGAGAGAGGGAGGAAGGAGGGGAAGGAGAAGAAAAAGAAAAAGAAAGAAGGAGCAAAGGAGAAAAACAAATGCTGTCGCTTTAAATTGGAACTGAGCATGCCTGGCTGTGGAATTCTGGGAGTTGAAGTCCACAAGTCTAAAAATATTTGAAACCCAGCACTGTGTCAGTGCCTCACCAGTCATAAACCTCACCGCACGTCACTGCTCTCCCAGGTTGTCCAAGAAAGAGGAAAGGGCAGAGGAAGCAGAACAGAAGAGAGATGAGGAGAGTGTAGGTGAGATCCCAGTAGTTGGCTTTCACAATAGGGCTGTCTTTGTGCTTAATAAAAGTTCCCAGCACCCATGTTGTAATGAAGGAGAACACAACAAGACAAGTTAAACTATACCATAAAGGTTCTTCATAAGACAGAAGTTTATAATTTTCATGAGACATCCGTTTCTTTCTTGGTTTGCATATTGATCTTCTGGACATTGGAAGCAAGCTACCATATCTGAAATTGAAAAAAAAAATCCAGCCATGTTTGAGTGAGTAAATGTAGAGTAGCAACAATGGCTAAACTGATTCCTAAAAGTTATTCATCAGGCAAGTAGCTAATTGTTCTCATGATGCACCTATCCTTGTTATAGTTTGTTTATAGTTCACTAGAACATTGAAAGCAAACAAGAGTGTCTAAAAATAAAAACCTTTATCTCAAAATGGACTCATGAGAAAGTTAATTGACTATTTTCACAGTTAACTTTACCTAAGGTTGACTCAGATTTCTATCCTTCCAAAGGAGGTAATATGAGGACCCAGACTGTTGTTGGGTAATATGAGGACCCAGATGCTGACGTGCTTAGAGAGGGCTTTAAAGCACTGTAAAGCAGTATATAAGACTAAGTGCTATTGCTAATGGTGATTTGATACAAAATATACAAGGCAGAGAGTGAAAATACCTTTGAACATTTCCCTATGTATGTATATTTCAGACTATAAGATGCACTGGAGTATAAGACACACCAAGATTTTGAAGAAGTACTGTATTTTTCGGAGTATAAGATGCACCTTTTTTCCTCAAAAAAGAGGCTGAAAATCTGGGTGCGTCTTATACACCTAATACAGCATTTTGTGCCTCCTGAAGCCCTGCCCCTTCACCAAAATAGCTGTGCATACCCTTATGGAGCCTTTCAGAGAGGTCCTGGGGGCTGGGGAGGGCAGAAATGAGCAAACGGGCCATTTTTTTGCCCTCCCAGCCCCCAGCAGCACTCTATAAGCCTCCATAAGGCTATGCATCCAATTTTTTGACAAAAAACGGGCCTGTTTTAGCAAACAAATGTGCCATTTTTTCCTCATTTTTGGCCCCCCACCCCCCAGGAGCACTCTACAAGCCCCCCCCCCCCCCGGCTATTCCTGCCTCTTTTTTTGAAAAAAAAAATGGGCCGTTTTGGGGAGGTTTGCAGAGTG
Source organism: Natrix helvetica (assembly GCF_964273705.1). NCBI lineage: Eukaryota > Metazoa > Chordata > Lepidosauria > Squamata > Natricidae > Natrix > Natrix helvetica. Next base: position 46,773,223 of record NC_138555.1, read on the forward strand.
CAAAAACTTTTTTTCCCTTTTGGAAAGCTATTTAACTGATTGATGAGAATTACATTGATCAAGTGCTGTGCCAGCAGAAACACCTACCTATCTACTGTATTTCTCTCTCTCTCTCTATTTCTCTCTCTCTATCCCTCTACCTACCTACCTACCTACTCTCTCTCCCTACCTATCTACTGTATTTCTCTAGCTCTATTTCTCTCTCTCTATCCCTTTATCTACCTACCTACCTACACACACTCTCTCTCCCCTACCTATCTACTGTATTTCTCTCTATCTATCTCTTTCTATTTCTCTCTCTCTATCCCTTTATCTACCTACCTACATACATACTCTCTCTCTGTCTCCCTACCTACCTATTGTATTTCTCTATTTCTATTTCTCTCTCTATATCCCTTTATCTACATACCTACCTAACTACTCTCTCTCTCTCTCTCTCCCTACCTACCTACTATATTTCTCTCTCTTTCTCTCCCTCTCTCTCCCTCTATCTACCTACCTACTTTTTTAAAATTTGTCTCTTCAAAACCTTGGTGTGTCTTATACTCTGGTGCGTCTTATACTCTGGTAAATTAAAAAAAACTTTTTTTTGCCATCCCCAGCCGCCAGGAGCACTCTGCAGGCCTCCCAAACCCTCTGCATGCCCCATTTTTGCAAAGAAAAGAAAAGAAAGAAAAAAGAACAGGGCATGCATAGGCTTTGGGAGTCTTGTAGAATGCTCCTGGAGGCCGAGGAGGACATAAATGAGCAAAAAGTGGCCTGTTTTTAGCTTGTTTTTACCCTCTCCAGCCCCCAGGAGCACTTTGCTGGCCTCCCAAACCCTCTGCGTGACCATTTTTGCAAAAACACGGGATGTTTTGGGGGCTAAAAATGTATATTCCCTGGCCTTGCTGATAAGGAAGAGAGCCTGTGGCTTAGTGGCAATTACATCGGCCTGGTATGCAATACAGCCCTGGTTCGAATCCCAGTAAGGGTATGGCTAGCTGATGAGAGCTAAATAGCTTGAAATGGATCCCTAGTCTCCCTTTATTTATTTATCAGCACAAATACAACACACACACACACACACAAACACACACACACACACACACATATACATACATACATACATACATACATACATACATACATATATACATATAATATTTGTATCTATCAGTACAAATACAACATATATATATATATATATATATATATATATATATATATATATATATATATATATATATATATATATATATATATATATATATATATATATATATTTCAGTATATAAGATGCACCCAGATTTTCACCCTCTTTTGGGGGGGAAAAGTGAGTCTTATATTCCCCAAAAATACGGTATATTTAATGCATTGTTGAAATTAAGGCAAATCTAATTTGAATACACCCAAGGAACTGAAGCACGCTCCTAGAAAATCTCTATCCATTTTTAACTTTAGTTATGTTCTTATTATACACAACTGATCCAATGAAGATTTATGAATACCTGAAGGAATAATTTAATATTTAAATACATATTCACTTCAAGACTCCACTTCAAGATACAGTAGGAAAATGAAATATTCTCCCCTAAAATTCAAGAAATTATATCATGGAGGGAATTCCAAAAGATCAATACAGTATATCATACATATTTCAAGTGCAAACTACACAGGACATTTTTTTTTTTCTGAGCCTGCAAGACATCATTTTAATTTAATAAGTTTATTCTTAATTTTGCTTTCTTTCTTCATTTTTGCGCTGATCGCTAAAAACAGAATACGGGAATCATGGGCATCAAAACTGAATATATGATGTGGTGGCTTAGTGGCTAAGACATTGAACTTGTTAATTAGAAAGGTTGACAGTTCAGTGGTTCGAATCCCTAGCCCCACGTAACAGAGTGAGCTCCCATTACTTGTCCCAGCTTCTGCCAACCTACCAGATGCACATAAAAATGGAAGTAGAAAAATAGGAACCACCTTTGGTGGGAAGGCAACAGTGGTCTCTGTGCCTTTGGCATTTAGTCATGTCGGCCACATGATCATGGAGACGTCTTCGGACAGTGCAGGCTCTTCAGCTTTGAAATGGGGATGAGCACTGCCTCCTAGAGTCACGAACGACTAGCACATATGTGCGAGGAGAACTTCTACTTTTACCTTTACCTTATACACACTCTAGGTGTGGCTTTTGCAGAGGAGTCAAACATGAAGAAATACAACATAATAAATGTAACTAGGTAGTAATGAAAAGAATTAAGGTCTAAATTTGGTCATTCATTTATATTCCATATAACACTAATGTGTAAAATGTTGTTATCATATTTACAAATATTAAGCATTTGCTTTCATAAAGTTCATGCTTGTTTATTTAAAATTTATACTTTCTTTGTTTCTTTTTAAAACTTCATTTTTTCATTGCCCCGTTCAATTTCCAAAGATAAACTTAAAACTAATTGGCTGAAAACATTCTGCAGAACATATTCACAAAAATTCTCATATTGTATATTGTTTGTAATGACACTGTGGCTAATATTTCAAGTTCATCCCTATAACAACAAAATCAGAGAAGTTGTTAACGTACTGATCTTATTTGAAATATTTCCCTCTGGACACAGAACACAATCATAACAGCAGAATTTTTTTCCCTTCATCCTTCCTTTTCTGATAACCGGGGTAACAATATTCATTGCAAAGAGAGATGGGAAGCACCTAGTTATTAATTTCATATGGTCAGAAAGTAAAGATTTATTGTTTTGAAGAAAGTTCAGTTGTTACTGTTAGGTAAGCTCCCCGTTAGGAGAGCGAGTGTGCAGAAAAGCGGATTGAGAGTGGTGTGGAAGAACACGCACAAACCAGCATACAGGGACACCGAATAGTAAAAGTAATAGTATTTTACTTATGTGGAAAATAGAGGTATTCAGAGTTCAATTTACACATGGTTCAGTCAGTCAGTTATCAATGTTCTCAGTTAAGGAGTGATCCATCGAACACAGTCCAGTATCATATAATCAGTTCAGCACACAAAGTCGCTAACAGTAGCAAAACTCACAGTAACTCACGATATATCTACAAGCAGTGTCCACCGATCAGCATCTAACAAACAGAGAGCTAACAGTCATTCTGGCTCCATCTTATGGCTGCTTGAGGTAACAGCAACCAATCCCATTACAGCAGTACTTAAAGAAACAGTACTACTCTCATGGCTTATATATTGCTGACCCAACCGTTAGCTTACATTCCTAACAGTTAAAATATAAATGAAATGTGCATCACATTTCCAATAAAAAGGTCCTATCAAAACAGGCATCAAAGGATCAAGTAAGACAATAGCATGTAAAGCTTGAGCCAATACATAGACAGCATTATAGATACTATAGCTGTGCCCAGTCAACTGCACCTCAAAAAGAGACCCAGGAATGTCCTCCAGCTTTTCCTCTCCTGTACAAATGTTGTTATCCACTAGAGTTGAATGAGAAGATGGCAATGAACAATCAAACACTTGTTCCCAGAAAAGTGGGGAAAACCATCTTCTCGAATCCAAGGAGGTTTTATAAACTTCAGGAATTCATTGTACCCTGAAATTTGCTTTGAGTGAATTGTAAAGAAAATGGCACCATCAAAGAACTGTCAATCCCATTTTCTTTGTATTCCTGTTAATAAATAATCAACCTGGGCAGTCATGATCCATACCTTTGCCAAGAAACTCTGCTCACATCCAGGGAAAACTAAAAATATGATACTAGTTACCCATACAATTGTCAAAGAGTCTCCAGAGACAATAAAGGTATTGATCTTCTCATCAGCTATACTGTTATAAATATTTGTTGCTTTCTCAATCATTTCATGAAATTTATCCCAGTGGGTTAAATATGGAATTCTTTGAATAGAAGCAGAGCAGATTCCATATTGGGAAAAGAGGGACTTCATGATCTGCAGAAAATGTTCTCCATTCCAATTATCAGTAGTAAAAATCCCAATCCAGGTCCACCCAAAATGTTGAAGCCGTTGGATAATCCCAATGTACTGAGAAGATTCATTGGGGACAATGGAGTAAAAGGAAGACAACTCTCCATTATAACTATCCAGAGGGGCAAATGATCCATAAGTGAGCTAAAACAAAGAATACATTCTGTAGACCAAATTTACCTCCATTTTTCTATTCATGAAAGCAATATTTTGTAAGGTTATTCTAAGCGATTATCATTAATCATTACTTTCTAGAAGGGAGGAAAGGAATAACACTCTTATGTCTATTCTTCAAGTGCCTACCTGTGGTATCTTGTATAAACCTACAATGTCTGTCATGTAGGATGATGTTTCAGAGCTGAGTGATCCAATAATTGCTATGAGATTTTTCATGGTGTCACATTTGTAGTTGGGGACAAATTGCTCGGATTTGAAGAGTAAGTCTAGAGTTGTCCGATAGGTCATCATTGGGTGATAATAGTTGTCATGGATATGGAAGCCCAGGGTGACATTAGACAGGATTTGTGGATTCTCATTTATCTCCTTCACAGCAAAGGCCAAAGAAAGGATATGTTGGTAGAATTTTGTTAGTACCCTGTAAATAAAATGAACACAACAGTTTCTGTGCAACAGTAATTGCTATAACTGAATTAAATATTTCAATAACCTCTTCCTCTCTCCAAGTTTTAAAGAAAACAAAAAAGAAGGACTAAAATGTCCTTCTTTTTCAAAAACTAAAATATGTTTATATTTTTCCTATCATTTGCGATAACATCTCATACGGAGATTATAAATTTCAGTTTACTTGTAGGCTTGATGTTATATAAGAGCCCATGATATTTCTTTCTAGTATTTAGGTAGAATTTGGTTAGTACCCTGTACATAAAATGATTTCACTCTTTCAGAAGTTAACTATAAAGAAGATTTTACATATGAACTATTGTAATTGCTATAACTGAATTAAATATATCAATAATCTCCCCCCTGTGTGTGTGTGTGTGTGTAAGATAGAGCTATTCCATTTCAATTGAGAACTCTGCCAGAATGAAATTTTTTTTGTGATTGACATGGTCGTAAAATGAGTCAAAATATTGCCACCTCCCACAAACAAAAATGTCTTAACCTGTTTCCCCCAAAATAAACCCTCCCTGGATAATAAGCCCAATTAGGCTTTTGAGCGCATGCGCTAAAATAAGCCCTCCTGCCAAAATAAGCCCTCCCCAAAAATATTGCAACACAGCAGCAGCCACGAGGTGACCATGCTCGCCGCCTCCTGCACCTCAAAAATAATGATACCTTGAAAATAAGGCCATGTTCGGGGAAACATGGTACTATTTCAAAAAATAAAATTTATCTTCTTTCTTTCCTTTTCAACTTACAGTAAGATTGTATAATGAAAGCATGAGTTGCACTTTTCTTGTAGGTTTGATGTTATACAGTAGAACAGCCCATGATATTTCTCACTAGCATCCTGATGCTACCATAAATTGGGTTTACCTGGTCTAATTTTGCACACCTAGCAGACAGAATTTACATCCAGAGATGTAAAAGAACCTCAGAGAGAAAGAGAGTTATCATTATGCAAGCAAACAATCCACCTTTCCCTCTTTCCCTGCATGCATTAAATGTTCCTAACTGCTACAGAGGAGCAAGATAGAAAATCCATACTCTGGAAATTCAAAAAACTCTTGAGAAGGATGCTTCTGAAATGAAACTTCATTAAAATGGTAACTTATCATAGAAACAATTCAAGGTATTAATTATGACCTTTAAAGCACTCCATGGCTTAGGCCCAGGGTACCTGCGAGACCACCTACTGCCACCAGTAGCCTCCCACCGTCCAGTACGATCCCACAGAGTTGGCCTCCTCAGGGTGCCGTCGGCCAGACAGTGTCAGCTGGTGACCCCCAGGGGGAGAGCCTTCTCTGTGGAAGCGCCTTCCCTCTGGAATGAGCTGCCCCCGGAGCTTCGCATAATCCCTGACCTCCGGTCCTTCCGACGTGCCCTAAAAAGTTGGCTTTTCCAGCAAGCCGGCCTGGCCTGTTAATTTTAACTTATTTTAAATGTATTGTCTTTTAAATTCGGTTTGTTTTTTTGGATATGGATGTAATTTTTTTTTTACTTTTGGGATGTGTGTTTTTTAATGTTGTACGCTGCCCTGAGTCCTTTTGGAGAAGGGCGGCATATAAATCCAAATAAACAAACAAACAAACAAACCATCTCACCGAGAATGATGTCTCCTTCCTGATACCACTCATATTGAGTAGCTATTGGATCCCCCATATGACATGCTACTCTATTCACTCTGGCTATTGGGATTACAAAAAGAAGAAGAATTATCTGCATTAACAAATACTGTATTAGCCAGGCTAAATACACCGCTTGAGAGCTTTGCTACTACTCCTTAGGTATAACAATAATATAGATCCATCCATGTCCTTTATTCAGATTACCAAAATCCAACTAACATTGTGCTCAAACGATGGCACTTTGGTACTATGACAAATCACAGTTTGAAAAAAAAGTGTAGACTCTGCTCTTTCTAATTGTTACTTTTATTTGCAACTCTCTATGGGATAAAACATTTAGATGTTTTTCCCCTTCTCACTAATAGATTTGATGTTTCTGCTTCAGATGTTTACATCTTAAACCAAGTGAACAAATTACAGTCACAAGAATAATTCTAGCAGAGAGATCATCAATTTTGCTCTGCATGTCATCTATGATTGAAAGAAATGATAAAACAGATAGTGAAGTAGTAAAGATTTGATGTGATTTTATAATTGTTCAGGCACTGCAGCTTCTCCCAGAATTACTTTTCTCTTTTTGGAAGTTCAGTCATTTGTCAACTTTGCAAACAGATTAATTGTCTCTAGGGACCCAGCTTTTAAAGTACTCCAGTTAGAAGCACACAAACTTATTTACAGGTGTTGTTTCTACAGTAAAATTCATGTTTCAATAGAATTGTTTCCCAGTATTTCCTATAGTGAACAAATATTTTTTTTAATGTAGAATTTTGAAAGAAAAGAGTATTGTTGATAGAGGTATGCTCTGTGTGTGTATTATACATGTGGGTGTTTTGGGTGTATGCACACACATGTATATGTATACACCAGGGGTGGGTTTCAATTTTTTTTACTACCTATTCTGTGGGTGTGGCCTATTTTGAGGGCGTGGCTTGGTGGTCATGTGGCCGGGTTGGTGTGGCCAACTTGATGTCACTCACGTCAAAGCCTGGCCTCTCCTCGTCTGAAAGGCCTCAATGAGATACAATTTCTCTGTCTATTTATCTACTACTAAACATCCAAAATATTCTATTTAATCCTATGTATATACGCCATATTTGTACATACATATTACATAGTATAGTGTATAGGCACACAAAAAAAGATACATTATCTACTATATACTGTATGTGTATGTAGACACACAAACACAGACATACACAAAGAGCTCTTCTAAAACTATACACATTGAACCTCATATACTGCATTTGGGAAAAAACACCCAAAGTCCACTTTCTACCACACATTAAACTATAACTTCTGTACATTAGAACATTACACACACCTTCAGATGTTATTCCCTAGCTTGCACATGACTGTCATGTGATGAAAATGTGGTGAAATTCACTTAACAACGCTCTTGCTTAGCAACCAAAATTTTGGGCTCAATTGTGGTCATAACTGAAGGACTATCTCTACCTTCCTCTGAATGGAAGCCTTGTCCTACTAAACTCCTTCTCCTTTCTGGCAATTTTCCTCTCTGTTATATAATATATATTCCTGATGATATAAGGTTTCCTCCTGGGGCAGAGGGTTGGACTAGATGACCTCCGAGATCCCTTCCAGCCCTAGTTTGCTGTGCTGTTTCAAAGCATCTTGTGCCAGGGTTAGTGGTTCTGCCTGCCTGCTTCTCTCTCTCTCTCTCTCTCTCTCTTTCTCTCTCTCTCTCTCTCTCTCTCTCTCTCTCTCTCTCCCACTCTCTCCCACTCTCTCCCACTCTCCCACTCCCCTCTTCCTGGATTCACTCCAAAGCTTTTAAAGTCCCCCACCTGTGCATACACACACTCCTTCTGTTAGATACTAGCAACTGTCATAATGGTTTCCACCAAGGTCCTCTGTTCCAGTGGGAACAGAGGTTCAATCTCATTGGTCGAAGGGTCTGACAGCTCCCTATAAAAGGGCTGCTGTCAGACTGAACCTTCGCTGGATTGTACATAGTTGTTCTGTTACAATAAAGAGCTGTTGTTGCCTAAGCCTGAGTGTGCCTTTCCTTTACCCAATCTAACACTGGCGACGAGGATGGGATTGGAAGGCAACTAGGTGAACCAAAAAGAGCATAGCAATCCAGCAAGTAAATCCAGCCTTCGAGCAGCCATTTTTGAGCGGCAAACTCAAAATGCTCTCAGAACACAAAATGGCCATGCATGCCCCACCGACTCCGTACGACCCAGTCACCGAGCACCAGGAATTGTATATGCTGTGGTTCGACTGCTTCCTCGAAGCCAATGACCTCATGGGCCTTTCTGAAGGCTGCAAGAAGAACATGTTCCTGGGTTACTGTGGAAGGGAAGTCTTCGAAACAGCCAAAGACCTATCTGAGCCAACGCTGCTCCAATCGATCGCTTGGTCATTGCTTCCAACAGACGCTGAGGTCACACTATGCTCCCAAGCCGTCAAAGCACGTCTGCCAGCACGAATTTAATATTCGCAATCAAACGGAAGGCAAATCGATCAACGAGTACGTTGCGGCGCTAAGAAAGGCCGCAGCGTACTGCGAGTTCAGAGACCTAGACGAACTCATACTTGACCGCATCATATGTGGTATGTGGGACATTAATTTACAGAGGAGATTACTTGCCAAATCTAATCTCACTCTACAAATTGCCATGGACAAAGCCAGGGCATCCGAATCTGCCATTAAGTCTACCGAAACCCTGCAGTGCCAAAGCACTCCACAAGACACGTGAAAGAGCGCATGCGTACACCGCGAGGCTACAGAGGCCCAGGGCTCAGAAAGCGAAGATGACAGCTGCCGCATGCGCAGTAGCCGCACCAAGCCAGCGCGCAAATTCAAACTGCGTTTCCCACCTTGCACAAGCTGCGGAGGAGACCATGCCAGATCGTCTTGCCATTTCCGCGACATCATCTGCCAGCATTGCGAGTGAAAGGGGCACATCGCCAAGGTTTGCAGAAGCGACCACCCCACGACCACCAGGAAGCCCAGAAACTGACCTAACCGCCAGCAGAGGCCCAACCAAGGGGCATGGCATCTGCCACCATGGCATTCAGAGGGCGACACCAGAGTCACCTACCACACCTCAATCAGCCAAGTCCGCAGAAGGCGTCCAAAAAAGCTGAAGGTCACAGTCCTCATTGAGGGCTCTCCATGTGAGATGGAGATTGACACAGGGTCATCATTGACCATCATGCCGTGGTCTACACTCAAGCAGGCTATCCCTAGCCTGAAGAAGCAGCATCTACGCGTTTCTGACATCCACCTTCGCGATTACCAGGGGAACCGAGTCCCCATCGTGGGCCAGGGCACCTTCCGGGTGCAATTCAAAAACTTCAGCGGCCAGCTTCCAGTGACAGTGGTCAGCGGTGACCTGCAGAGCCTCCTGGGGCTTGACTGGTTCGAAGCCCTGGGCCTAGAATTGACCAGTTTCAATGCCTTGAAAGACGAGAGCGCCGAAGAATTCTTTAAGGAGTTCAAGGACGTCTTCGGCACCGGTCTAGGTAAGTATGTGGGGACCCCAATCTCTTTTAATTTGGACCCCAACATAGCCCCCAACAGGCTAAAACCCAGGAAAGTACCTTTCGCTCTCCGCCCTAAAATTGATCTGGAAATTGACAAGCTCATAGGCCAGGGAATCCTAGAGCCAGTTGATCATGCATGCTGGGAGACCCCTATAGTGACACCTGTCAAATCTGACGGGTCTGTCCACATCTGCACGGACTACAAGTGCACAATCAATAAAGTGTTACAACAAAGCACTTACCCTGTACCCATTGTGCAGCATTTATTACATTCCTTAGGCACCGGTAAAGTATTCGCTAAATTAGACATGGTGCAGGCATACCAACAATTGCCTGTAGATGGCGCTACACCAGAGGCCCAAACTGTCGTGACGCACAGGGGTGCATTCAAATGTAACCGCCTGCAATTTGGAGTTAGTATCGCCCCTGGACTGTTCCAAAGCGTCATGGAACGGCTTTTGCAGGGGATTTGAGGAGTCATCCCCTATTTTGACGACATCTTGGTATCAGCTGCAAATGAGGCACAACTTTTCAAACGTTTGAGAACTGTTTTGACCAGAATTAGACAAGGGCCTCCATCTCAAAAAAGAAAAATGCCAAATTAACATGCCAAGGGTTGAATTCTTAGGGTACCTCATTGACGGCTCTGGGAGTCACCCGATCACTAAAAAAATTAAAGCAATCCAGGACGCCCCTACACCTCACAATCAGACCGAGCTGCAGGCATTCCTTGGGCTCCTTAATCTCTACAGCATCTTTCTTAAACAGAAAGCCACTATTGCTGAGCCCCTACATCGCCTCCTGGCAAAGAACGCAAAGTGGTCCTGGGGCAGAGCCGAAGCAGCTGCATTTGCCGCGGTGAAGAGACTACTGTCAGCAGACACGTTCCTGGTTCAGTACAGCCAGACCCTGCCACTTGTTTTAACTTGCGATGCTTCCCCGTTTGGTGTTGGAGCTGTCCTCAGCCACTGTATGCCAAATGGAACTGAGGCACCCATAGCCTATTACTCAAGGACATTGTCTGCTGCCGAATGGAACTACAGCCAGCTGGACCATGAGGCTTTGGCTGCAGTGGCCGGTGTAAAAAGGTTCCATGAGTACCTCTACGGCCATGATTTTGAACTCATCACAGACCACAAACCGCTACTGGGCTTGCTGGCTGGGGACTGGCCTACTCCTGTGTCATTGTTGCCGTGAATGACCAGATGGACTATTTTCCTCACGGCCTACACCTATCGCCACATCCATCGACCAGGCTCAACCTTGGGGCATGCTGATGCTTTGAGTCGCTGCCCGCTGCCAGAACTACTTGCAGACCCTACGCCCGAGACGCCAGTCCTTCTCATTGACTGCTTAGAGACTGGTCCTGTCTTGTATAGTGACGTTGCCCGCCACTCTGCAAGAGACTCCACGATCAAACAAGTTTTGAACTGGGTGTGGAGGGGGTGGCCCAAGGGGCCTGTTTGGTCTGATTTCAAAATGTATTATTGTAAAAGAGGTGAATTGTCTGTTATTAATGGCTGTTTGCTGTGGGAGGATCAGGTCATTGTTCCACCCAAACTGTGAGTTTCAGTATTAGAGGCTTTACACGTAGGGCATCCTGGAATTGTCAGGATGAAGTCTTTGGCTAGGAGTTACATGTGGTGGCCTAACATGGACAGGGAGATCGAAGAATGGGTGGCTACCTGCACACCGTGCCAGGAGTCCAGACCAGCTCCCCCAGAGGCGCCCGCTAAGGAGTGGGAGCGACCTCAAGCACCATGGTCTAGGGTGCACATAGATTTCACTGGCCCAGTTCATGGCCAGACATTCTTAGTAGTTGTGGACGCCTACTCGAAATGGCTAGAGGCAGTCCTCATGACCTGTACCACGGCAGAAGCGGTCATCAAGGTACTATGGAGACTTTTCTCCACACACGGTCTGCCTGATGTCCCGGTCTCTGACAACGGGCCCCAATTCATGGCCATGCAATTCGAGACCTATTTAGCTGCACAGGGAATCAGACATGCTCTGGTCGCGCCATTCCATCTGGCCTCCAATGGTCAGGCGGAGAGAATGGTGAGATCTGCAAAACAGGTCCTATCCAGGATGGGCCCAGGAGTTTGGCAAACATGGGTTGATCATTATCTCCTGATTCAACACATTACGCCAAGCGCTACTACAGGGAAAAGCCCCTCCGAGCTTCTCATGGGTCGCTGGCTAAGGTCCCACTTAGACCGGCTACACCCAAACTATTCTGCCGCATCGCCCCCAGACTCAAGAAGCAAAATTCGGAATTTTAGCATAGGGGATTCAGTTTACGCCCACAACTACGCTGGGGGAACTCTGTGGATTCCTGCCACAGTGATAGGCATCACCAGGCCTCGCTCTTATCTCGTAGAGCTCGAGTATGGTCGGAATTGGAGAAGGCACATTGACCAACTCCGTGGCCGCCTCTCCAACTCCACCCTTAGGCAGCCAGAAGTAACTGCTGCACAAGTTAGCCAAAGCCCTACCCAAAAGGAGCACAAAGACACTCCTTCCACAGCCAACTCAAACCCGAAGACACCGGGATACTCATCTACTTGTGTTGCAGGCCCACAGCGAGCTCCGAGCAAACCAGCTCTAGAAGCTCCAGCCGCGGCCTGTGAATGATTCCAGGAGCTTCCACCAGGCGAAGCTGCAGAGCTAACAGGTCTGTCCGACCTGTCCAAAGAACGTCCTCCGACTGAACTGTGCAGGTCTGGCAGAGCTACCAAAAGGCCCGCCTACCTGCGTGACTACGTCACAAGTCAGTTGATTCCATCTAAGAGGTGAGGGGTGTTAGATACTAGCAACTGTCATAAGGGTTTCCACCAAGGTCTTCTGTTCCGGCGGAAACAGAGGTTCAATCTCATTGGTTGAAGGGTCTGACAGCTCCCTATAAAAGGGCTGCTGTCAGACTGAACCTTCGCTGGATTGTACATAGTTGTTCTGTTACAATAAAGAGCTGTTGTTGCCTAAGCCTGAGTGTGCCTTTCCTTTACCCAATCTAACACCTTCAGTCTCTCTCCCTCTTTCCTCTTCTTGGATTCACTCCGAAGTTTTTAAAATCCCCACCCCTGTTCACACACACTCCTTCAGTCTCTCTCCCACTCCCCTCTTCCTGGCTGGGGAAGTTTTTAAAATCCCCACCCCTGTTCACACACACTCCTTCAGTCTCTCTCCCACTCCCCTCTTCCTGGATTCACTCTGAAGTTTTCGGATTCACTTCCGAAACCATTTTTGGAAGCACGCATTTGACTGTTTCTTCCCTAATTCGGGATTGTCATCATTGGGAAGTCAAGAATGCACTGGGGAAGAAGGACTGGGAAATCTTCCCGAATCTCTGTTTCAGTTGCAGGTAACAGGTCACAGCTACAGCATCTATAATGGGGTTTATGCTGTGGCTCATTCTCTGCATAGCATGCTATCCAAAGGATCCAAACTGAGAAAAATCTTGGCAACTAAAATGGCTAAATCTCGTATGTATGTATGTATGTATGTATGTATGTATGTATGTATGTATGTATGTATGTATGTGTGTTACAACCCCTGGTAGGCCCAAATATGGGAGGGAGCTCAATACTCCCCCTTTCTGTCCTTCGGCTCATTACAGAGGACCATCCAGGCAGAAAACCATATTTTTATTTTTAATGTTGCCTTTTTATATTTGTGTTGTATTTGTGCTGATAAATAAATAAGGAGGCTCTCCTGATAAGGAGGAGAGCCTGTGGCTTAGTGGCTAATACATCTGCCTAATATGTAATACAGCCCAGGTTCTAATCCCAGTAAGGGTATGGCTAGCTGATGAGAGCTAAATAGCCTGAAATATATCTATACTAGTCTCCCTTTATTTATTTATCAGCACAAATACAACACAAACATAGCAAAGGCAACATTAAAAATAAAAATATGGTTTTCTGCCTGGATGGTTTTCTGTATATATATATATATCTCCAGAACAAAACGCTTAGCTGACGAACAACACCTCAAAACAGAACTACACACTCTCACCAACGTACTAACATCCAACGGATTCCAAAGAAACAATATCACTAACCTAATCCAAAAAGAAAACCCCACTAAAATCCAAGACAGTGAACAAGAAAACGGCAAAGCCCTCCTCCCATACATAAAAGGCACCACAGACAGAATCAGCAAGCTCCTCCACAAACACAACATCAAGACAGCATTCTACACAAACCGAAAAATATCCACCATCCTAAGAAACCCCAAAGACAAAATAGAGTTAGAAAATCAAGGAGTATATGAAATCCCATGCACCACCTGCCCCACCACATACATCGGACAAACCAACAGAAGAATAAAGGCACGCATTGAAGAACACAAAAACTCAGTCAGAAAGGAGGAACCAACTTCTTCCCTGGTCCAACACCTCAAAGCCACAGGACATGATATAGACTTTAAAAAGACCAGAACTATTGCCAAAATTGAACACTTTAACAACAGAATAATCAGAGAAGCTATTGAGATAGAAAAACGACCACACAGCATGAATAAACGAGATGATACCTCCCGCCTACCAGCCATTTGGAAACCCGCCCTCACTGACAAACGAGTCCCTAACACAAAGAATGATACCAGACCCACACTCACAAAAACCACACAGGATGTCACTATCACACATCCACGCAAAAAGCAAGCCCAAACCCACACCGATAATAACCACAAACCAGAAGCCGGACCACAAACCAGAAGCCAGACCACAGCTGCATTATTAGCCACTTTAAACCCCTCAGATCCATACATTAAGCAAACTGATGCCCACCACGGAGATGTGGCACGACCACAAACGCGAAGCCAAACAATAGTAAAGCAGCTCACCAGCTCAAATCCCTCTGCAACTCAGACTAACACAAGCACAACCAGGCCCCCACCCAAACAGAACACGCCCCCATCCAATCAGAGCACAGCCAAACTCCCATCCAATCAGAACACAGCCAAGCCCCCTACCAATCAGAATACACCTCCACCCAATCAGAATGCAGCCAAGCTCCCACCCAATCAGCACAAACCCCCACTGGCAGTTAAAAGGAGGAACCGCCTGAGATCTCACATTGCTCCTGGAAGCACCAAGCCGGAAGCACCAAGCCGGAAGCACCAGCCTGAAGATGATGAATGAGACTTCATCAAAATGTCGTGAAGATACTTCCAATTCTACGCGGGAGAAAACCCGAACAACCAAAGACATACATACATACATATATATATGTGAACAAAGTATTGTCTGGGTCAATATATTTTACACACCGTAATAATAATAATAATAATAATAATAATAATAATAATAATAATAATAATAATAATAATAATAAACAAACAAATGCAATTATTAGAAATAACAACTGAGATGGTCAAAAATCGAGTAAAAAAAGTAAAGAATTGGACATCACCTGGAAAGGACCAATTACATGGTTTCTGGCTCAAATATCTGACCAGTTTACATGCAATATTGGCCAGGCAACTGAATGAGATGTTACAAAATGGCCAAATTGATGAATGGTTGACAACTGGAAAAACATACTTGATTCAGAAAGATGCAACTAAAGGAACAATACCTGAAAACTACAGACCAATAACATGCTTGCCAACAACCTTTAAATTACTCACAGGCATTATTGCAGATAACATTATGGATTATTTGGAAACAAACAACATCTTGCCAGTAGAGCAGAAAGGCAACAAAAGAAGGAGTAGGGGCACAAAAGATCAGCTCCTAATTGATAAAATGATATTAGAAAATTGTAAGAAAAGAAAAACGAACTTGAATATGGTCTGGATTGATTATAAAAAAGCATTCGACTCATTGCCACATAGTTGGATCATAAAATGCTTAGAAACAACTGGCATTAGTAAAAATATTACATCCTTCACTGAAAAGGCGATGAAACAATGGAGAACTGAGTTGGCAGTAGGGAATGAGAACTACGGAATGGTCAATATCAAGCGAGGAATTTTCCAGGGTGATTCACTTTCACCTCTTCTCTTCATCATCGCGATGATCCCACTATCAGTAATCTTAAAAAAATGAAATTAGGCTACCAAACAGCCAAAGAAGCTGAAAAAATTTCACATTTATTATATATGGATGATTTGAAACTCTATGGAAAGTCAGAAATAGAAATCCAATCACTGACAAACACAGTCCGAGTATTCAGCAACGATATTTCAATGCAGTTTGGCATGGAAAAATGCGCCACTGTATCCATAAAAAGGGGCAAAATCACTACGTGTGAGGGAATTGAAATGCCCAATGGCCAACTAATTAAATGCAATGAAAATGAAGCCTACAAATACTTAGGCATTTTGCAGTTGGATAACATCAAACATGGAGAAGTAAAAACTATTGTCAGGAGAGAGTACACCAACAGAGTTAGGAAAATTTTGAAATCTAAATTAAATGGTGGAAATACAATCAAGGCCATAAATACCTGGGCAATACCAGTTATAAGATACACAGCTGGTATAGTTAACTGGACACAAACTGATTTGGACATTTTGGACCGAAAAACCAGGAAACTAATGACAATGCACTACAGTTTACATCCACGTGGTGACACTGATAGACTATACTTGCCCCGAAAATCAGGTGGCAGAGGATTATTACAAGTGAAGCAAATAGTTGAAGAAGAAAAACATGCACTGGCTGATTATTTAAAAGAAAGTCAAGAACATCTATTAATCGAAGTAAAGAACAAAAATCTATTGAAGGCCCAACAGACGAAACAAGAATACAAAAAAGATGTGATAAAATTAAGAATGGAGAGTTGGCAGAACAAAGCATTGCATGGCCAATTTCTGGAAAAAATAAAAGATAAAGTGGACAGTGAAAAAACTTGGTTATGGTTAACAGCAGGTACATTAAAGAAAGAAACAGAGTCACTAATCCTGGCTGCGCAAGAACAAGCTATCCGAACAAATGCCATTAAGGCCAAAATCGAAAAATCCTCTGATGATGCCAAATGCAGACTCTGCAAAGAAGTTGATGAAACTGTTGACCACATACTCAGCTGCTGTAAAAAAATCGCGCAGACTGACTATAAAATGCGGCACAATTCAGTGGCACAAATGATCCACTGGAATTTGTGCAAAAATTATAATATTAAAACAGCAGCAAACTGGTGGGAACATAAGCCTGAAAAAGTCGTCGAGAGTCAGATGGTCAAGATCTTGTGGGATTTTCGCATACAAACAGATAGAATACTGGCGCATAATACACCAGACATCACACTGGTTGAGAAAAATAAGGTTACAATCATAGACATCGCAATACCAGGTGATAGCAGGGTCGCCGAGAAGGAATATGAAAAAATCGCGAAATGCCAGGACTTAAAAATCGAAATCCAACGATTATGGCACAAACCAGCAGTGGTAATTCCAGTGGTAATCGGCACACTGGGTGCTATTCCAAAAGCACTGGAATTACATTTAAAACAGTTAAAAATTGACAAAATCACCATCAGTCAAATGCAAAAGGCTGCACTGCTTGGATCTTGGATCTTGGATCACACATATTATGAAAATACGTTACGACGTCCTAGGCCCCTGGGTGGGGCCCGACTAGTAATTAATGCCAAATCCGGTGAAACAACTGGCCGCTGTGATACACTTCTGTTGATGCAATAATAATAATAATAATAATAATAATAATAATAATAATAATAATAATAATAATAATAATAATAATAATAATAATAATAATAATAATAATAATAATAATAATAATGTTTAGATATACATAATCATAATTTTTCAACATCTATGTGTACACATAGTAATTATAATGTATTCTATTCTATATCAGTATGAGGCAGCAGGATAATAGCCAGCTTACCTTTAGGGTATAGGAGCCCCTAGACTCCCCTATAGTTAAAGACTATCAAGCCAGCATATTAATTGACCTTTGCATTCTCTTTCTCAATATCTGTTACAAATCTTACTGGAACATAAGTTGCAAAAGGCTTCAAGAGATGGGCAAAGGAACAGATGGTGTTTGTGTAAGATAGAAACTGCCGTTTAGCGTATTAATAGAACCTGGCATTAAGGGTTGCTGATGCTAACTTTTTCACTTCTGTTTCTGTAACTTTTCTGTAACTTTCTGAAATGTATTTGTAAAACATAGATACGAAATGTAGCTGTTGCTTTTGATGACCAAGGCAAACCAACGCCCCCTGACCAGGTGGTGGTTTCAGGGGTGTGGGCACCCAGCCCACACTGAGGGGAAACACCTTGCCCGAGCTTAGAAGCAAGAAAAGTATAAAAGTACTGTCTTGGGCGTAGCCAAGACAGTTCAGAATTGTGTATGAACACGCTGGACTCGATGCATCAATAAACCTGTTTTCTCTAGCACCTTTGTGGTCTCACGTCCCGTCTTTGGCGCATTGAGGTGAAGACCCCAATCCACCGCAACATTTCTGGTGACTCCGCCGGGATGTTGAGGGGTCTTGGGACCCTCTGGTGTGTCCACCCCGGTGTCGGGGCCTGGCTGGTCCAAGGGAACTTCCCTGGCGCCAACGGACCTTTGTTCCGAGGGACTTCCAGGGGACCGAGGGCTACGGCACCAGTGGCTGACAACTCCAAGAACCACTAAAGAGGGACCAGAGACCAGGAGCTCAGAGACGCCGGCCCAAGGGGACCCAAGACAGGCAAGTGTTGTGGGACACCCCCCCCCCCTTGAATTAGAGCCGGACTCGTTAGCGAGCCAGACCAGTACACCCGGATTCCTTAGCGAACCAGAGGCGCGGCCTGATCCCCCGAGGCTAACTGAACAGGTACCTCTGGGAGGATTGTTTAAGCACAAGTGCTCTGTGAGGCTATTGTGGTTCCCTATGGTGACCCTGGTGATCGGGCACCCTGGGCCAGTAGCAAGTGCGTGTGTTGTTCGCAGTTCCCATTGGAGACCCTGGTGATCGGGATCCCTGGGTTGAACGAGTGAGCATGTGTGTGTGTGTGGCGTTCGCAGTTCCCATCGGTGACCGTGTTGATCCGGCTGCCTGGGTCGAACGTGTGATTGATAAATATCTGTTGTGTCTGGGGCCCCGGGAGGAATATGGGAGGTAGCGAAGGTACACCCCTAACCCCCCCCCCTCCAATGCATGTTAAACCACTTTAAAGCAGAATTTATGTCTCTGGACTATGTCATTAGGTGGAGTAGGCACAACCTCAGAGTCTTTTGCGAGTCGGAATGGCCCACTTTTGGCTTTGGGTGGCCAGTCGTGGGTACTTTTGACCCCCAAATTGTCCTTAAGGTCCACCAATTGGTATTTCACCCCCAATTGGGCCACCCAGACCAGGCCCCCTATATTGACGTGTGGTATTACTTAGTACGTAGTGTCACTGCGTTAATTGTTTGCTAGCCGAACTGATGAATTACTGCGCAGGTCATAGGCCCTTATCAGCAATGATTTACTGCGCATGCTTAACACGTTTCATATACATCACACATTCCAGAGACTTTTTTACTTTTGATCTTCTGTTCGTCTGCCAAGAAGGTGGGAGACAAAGTGCTCTTGCCAAAATGTAACAATTAGATAGATTTGTTTATTTTCTTATTTTCATATTAAAAGTTTGTTTTAATTAGAACTTGTTATTGGATCTTACTTTCGCTTTTTTGAAGATATGCTGTTTGGAAAAGCCATCGGTCTAAGACCTCATTAGCTCAGGGTGAAATTTCCCCTGACACGGAGACCCCCACAATGGATGAAAAAATGCCAAGACAAACAGTGCATGGTCATGATGACACGCACAATCTCATTAAAACGCCCGCAAAAGAAAAACACACCGGTGTTAGCCAGTGCTCCAGAAGAACTCCCCCACCCTCCGCCTTATGAAACCTCCCAAGCGGTAGTACCCCCCTGGCAGCAGCAACACCAACACTCTCAGCCATCAGCAGCCCCCGCCAAGACAGCCCGAGCTCGTCAGGGGGTGCTGCATCCGCCAGTTGGAGGGAGGACAGACTAGACGCTTTATCCCCCTTACTGTCTCCTACAAGCCCCTTCAAGGGCTCAGAAGATCTCACCCTCTCTGAACGCTCAGCATCCCCAGAACTTAAGGAGGAGAAGGAATCAAGGGAGGGGATGGAAGCAAGTGGAGGAATACCAACAGAGGAAATACAAGACCCCCCCCCCCCCATAGCCACGTGTACCAGAGCTAGGGACCCCGACCCCACCATAACGGCTCCACTGAGACGAGTGGACCAACTCCTGGTGGATCGAGATGACCTGACAAGGGTGGTCGCAAGCCCCTTGTTTCAGCACGTCCCTTTCTCCACCTCGGACCTCCTTAAATGGAAGATCCACTATGGCCCCTTTAGCGAAAAACCAAACGAAGTGGCGGATTTGATTAAAACCATTGTGGATACCGACAATCCGTCCTGGCGGGATCTCCAACATCTGCTGGCCACCTTGTTTAATCCAGAGGAAAGGGAGAAGATCAGAATAGCGGTCGCCCAGATTTTGAAACCTGAGGTCCCAGCGCGTTCCACATTGGCCGACTATGTGGCTGCGCGCTTCCCTCCCCAGGATCCCCATTGGGATCCTTATGATCCACACCAGATGGACAACCTTCGTCAACTTCAACAGCTAATTGTCAGGGCGGTTCGGATGGCTGGCAAACCAACCACCAACATGTCAAAGCCCTCCCTAGTCCTCCAGGAACCCACCGAGAGCCCCGAGGCATTCTATACCAGACTCATCAAGGCTTATCAAATGTATACGCCTATAGACCCCACCATGCCTGAAAACGCTCAGATGCTAGCTATGGCCTTTATCTCTCAAAGCGCTCTGGATATACGCTGGAAACTTCAAAAGTTAGAAGGCGCTTTGGGCAAGCCTATGAGCGAGCTAGGGGAGGTAGCCCAGAAAACATTTGTAAACAGGGAGGCAGTGGAGGAGAAGAAGGACCTGAAGATGCAGCAGAAGGCTGAATTTCTCACGGCCGCCATAATGACGCTGCCTCAGGGGGAAGGAAGAATGAGAGATAGAGAAACTGGAGGGGCCCTGGGACGCAATCAATGTGCTTACTGTCACCAACATGGACACTGGAGGGAGTAATGCCCCCAAAAGTCAAGGGATGGCGGGGGACCCACGAGAGGATCTGGTCGGCCTAGACCACCTAGGGACCCTCGTCTATGCCCCAGTATGTGCTGAAGAAGTGGGTTCCGTCCCCCAGCCCCGCTGATGCAGCTGACTAATATAGAGGAAGAGGACTGAAACCGACCGGGTTCCAGAAGCCTCCCTGAACCTATGGTCTGTATTAAAGTTGGAAGCACAGAAATTCCCTTCCTCGTAGACACGGGAGCTACTCGTTCTGTTCTCACCAAACCCCTTGGCCCTCTCTCTAACCAATCAATTAATATCCAAGGAGCAACAGGGGGGGGGGGGGGGGCAAAAAGCGTTAGCTCCTGCAACCTTTACTTTGCAAAACGGAAGGACATTCCATTATACAACAATTTGTCTATTTGCCCCAATGCCCGTGAGAAGGAATGGAAAGTTTCCCTTCCATCAAATCATCAAATAAGGCACATCTTCTTTCACAGATACTCATGTTGAGCTGCTGGAAGTGGTTTGTTGAGCATGTCAGCAATCTGATCATGTGTAGAAACATATTACAATTTAACAAAACCTTGCTTAACTAATTGCTTTGTGTTTTGATAACAAATGTCAATGTGTCTGGACTTAGAACCTGTAAACGCGCAATTTGGACTTAGAACGCGCAATTTGGGCGTCCTCCTAGATGCCCGGCTGTCAATGGATGACCATGTGGCAGCCGTGGCAAGGGGGGCGTTCCACCAGGTTCGCCTGGTGCGCCAATTGCGCCCCCTACTGGACCGGGATGCCCTACGCACGGTCACTCATGCACTGGTGACGTCTCGGCTGGACTACTGCAATGCCCTCTACATGGGGCTTCCCTTGGGACGCGCTCGAAGACTGCAGCTAGTCCAGAACGCAGCCGTGCGGGCTATTATGGGGAGTACTAGGTACTCCCATGTAACACCGCTCCTGCGCGAGCTGCACTGGCTGCCTGTGGTCTTTCGAGTGCGTTTCAAGGTGTTAATTACCATCTTTAAAGCGCTCCATGGCTCAGGACCTAGGTACTTGCGGGATCGCATCCTACCACACACTTCCCTGCGACCGATTCGCTCTCACAGGGAAGGACTCCTCCCGGTGCCGTCCACTAAGCAATGCCAACGGGCGGCGCCTAGGAGTAGAGCCTTCTCTGTGATGGGCCCAACCCTCTGGAATGACCTCCCCCCTGATATCAGAACCACCACCGACTTCCACTCCTTTCGACAAAAACTGAAGACTCACCTGTTCCGTTTAGCCGGCCTGGCCCATTTATAGTTTTATTCTACCTCCTGGCAGATATTTTAATTGGGTATTTTTAGGGTATTTAAATATTGCTTTTAACTACTTTACTTCAGATATGTACAGTTTCTTATTGCCTCCTCTTTGTGTTTGTATTTTCTATTTATTGATGTGTTTTTATTTGACTGTACACCGCCCCGAGTCCCTTTGGGGAGAGGGGGCGGTATAAAAATCTAAATAAAAGTAAAGTAAGTAAAGTAAAGTAAAATGTGACTCAGAAATATAAACCACCGATTCATTATCTTCCATCACGGTGATTGGTCGAATCGGACGTGTCCAGATATCTGTGATCAAAGCATCAAACCACATTAGAGAATTACAAGCATCTGAAACACAAGCATATTCAGCTTCAGTAGATGAACATGAAACAAAACGCTGTTTTCTCACTTGCCAGTAAACAGGACATCCATTCAGGAACATCATGTAACCTGAAGTACTTTTGCGTGATTTCTTATCACTTGCCCAATCAGAATCAGCATAACAACATAATTCGGTATAATCAGTGTGGGTTGGTTCTAGCAATAACTTCATGTGTTTAGTGTGTTTCAGGTACTTCAATAACTTCTTAACGCATGTCCAATGAAATTGTGTTGCCTTACCTACGTGTCACGATAAGAGATTAACACTAAGTGCAATGTCAGGTCTGGTCCAACTACTAATGTATAACAGTGACCCAATGACTGAACGATAAAGTGTTTGGTCCTCGAACTCAGGACTTGGTTCATGTGTTAAGTTGTGAAAATCTGTTTGCATGGGTGCCTTTGTTGTGTTAGCATCTTTCATGTTGCAATGATGCAAAATGTGGTCAATTTTCTCCTCTTGTGAAAGACTAAACCCCTTCTGTGTTTTTTCAATCTGAACACCTAAATAAGTGCTAATGTGTCCTAAAGATTTCAGTGTGAAGTATCTCCGCAAACTTTTAGCAAAAATCTCACTCATTTTCTTATTTGGACCAATGTAAACAATATCATCAACATAAACAAGAATTATCTCATATGCATTGTTAGATCTTTTTGTGAACACGCATTCATCAGTTTTGGACTTAATAAAGCCCATTGAATTTAGTTTGTCAGTAAGACATAAATACCACATTAAACCTGACTGTTTCAGACCATAAAGACTTTTGTTCAGGAACCAGGTATCCCCTTCTTGCTTTCAGAATTCTGGAGGGCCTCTCACGTAGATCTCTTCATCTAGGTCTGCATGTAGATAAGCTGTGTCCACATCAAATTGGAAAACTTCTAAACCAAGAATAGTTGCAGTGGTTAAAGCAATTTTTACACTTTCAGTTCTGACTGTCGGTGAGTAGGTGTTTGTGTAGTCCTCAGGATAACGTTGAGCGAAACCCTGAGCTATAAGTCTGGCTTTGTATAAAGACTTACCATTCAGTTTCTTCTTGATTCTGTAGACCCATCAAGTGCCAATGACTTTCTTGTTTGCTGGAGGTTTTGCAGGTGTGAATACATTAAGTTTCTTTAAACTGTCCATTTCATCCTGCATTGCATCATACCATTTGTCTTGCTCTGAATCAGGAAGCTGCTTGATTTGTGTGAATGTATCAGGAGGAAGAGTAACGTTGCAAATCAAAGGCAAGGGTGTTTTTGTCAGTTGCCACGAATATCGTTGTGGAGGGATTCCTTTTGTGACCCTCTTGGAACGTCTCGGAACAACAGTCCATTCTTCCTCTTCTTATTCGTCCTCGTCCTCACGTTCGTCGCTAGCATCAGCATCTGCGGCTTGCGAAGATGGAACATCAGGTTGTGAAGAACTGGTAGAAGGAATATCTGCCTGTAAACGTTGGTCATCAGGCTGCGTGGCATCTTCAACACCATCTCTAGGGAAATAAACTCCAGGATCATTGGAATGAATCCTGGACCAGTCAATATCTTCCTCAAAATTAGCAGATTGTGAAATGGCAATTACATGTTTAGGATCAATAAATTTGTTCCATTTTGAATTATCATCAATACCCATAAATCTCAGTCTCTTTGCTACTGGACCTCCCTTTCTTCTTTGAGCTAAGGGAATGTTCAACATAGCGTATGCACCAAAAATGTGGAGGTTCTTGAGATCAGGCTTGTAGCCATACAGCATGTAGAAAGGAGTTTGATTGATTACACTGCTCCAAGTACGGTTGACAATGTAATTTGCATATTTGATTGCTTCACCCCAGTATATGCTACCGAGATTGGCATCTTCTAGGAGACAACACATCATGGTTTGTAGAACTCCTTGTCTTCTTTCTACGACTCCGTTATGAGCCGGTGTATATGGAGCGGATGTCTGATGAAGAATTCCATTCTTACGCATCCAGTCCTGGAAACGCTGAGACATGAATTCTGCACCATGGTCACTCTGGATTCTGGCGATGCGAACTTGCTATTGTGTAGAAACAAAAGCTGCAAAGTCTTTAAAGATCTGAAAGGTCTCAGATTTCTCTCTCATAGGATATACAAATCCATATCTAGAATGATTATCTACAATTGTTAGAAAATACTTTCTACCACCAAATGATGGTGGGAAAGGACCGGCTATGTCAGTGTATACCAAATCAAAAATGCGTGTTGACCGGCGTGTAGCGTGTTTTGGAATTGCAGCTGCTTTGGATTTAGCTTTCCTGCAAACTGCACAATCCAAAAATACCTTACACCCCTTTAGATCCAAACCTTTTGCGAACTCCGGCATCTTTCTAAGAACACGGAAACTGGTGTGCCCCAATCTTCTATGCCACTTGTGGATACACCTGGAATGCAAAGGTTTCCCAGTTAGTGAATTCTCAACATTAATAGTTTCATGAGGAACCTCAGGCTTGCTCTGAGCAACCTGCTTCTTTTTTCTCTGTTTGTTGGCTTTAGGAGCCTTTGGAACAGTGACGGGTTCTCTCTCTGAAGCAACTCTCTCTGGGCCCATGCTGTCCCTTTTTGGAGTTTGCATACTTGCCTGTGCTTTTGGCTTTAAGTAATAAACACCACCAATCAGCATGGTTTCAGCAACAATATCTCCATCTTTAACTATGTAACTTGCTTTCTCGAGGTGGTGAACCTGGAACTTTAACTCTCTAGACAAATGACTTTGACTAAGCAAATTACTGGTTGCTGAAGGTATGTAATAAACATCAGGGATGAATGTATCGAGCTCTTCAATGTAAACAGTTCCCTTTCCCACGACCTTACAAGTGTGGTTGGAGAAGGAGTACAATTCTCGATATTCGGGCTCCGGCTCGCCCATCTCTGTGAAAAGTTCCCTTCTGTAGGTAACGTGTACAGCTGCTCCACTATCCAAAGTCCACAAAAGACGTCTGTCGTACTTTGGATCAGGTTGTGCAACATTGGTTATGGCCAATGTTGCGAGTGGAGGTTGTAGATCACGCTTTGGACCACGCCGACCTTGTCTTCCGCCTCTACGTCTGCCTCTGGAGTCTGTTCCTCTGGGCTGGTGTGTGACGGGAGCTGGAACTCGTTGGGGACAATCCCGGGTGTCATGTCCCATACGGTTGCAGATGTAGCATCTTGGCATCCTTGGAGAGTAGCCTCTTCCTCGGAAGGGACGTCTAGCTGGAGCTTTTGACGCTGGGGGTTGTTGCAGATGTGGCGTAGCTAATTTGATAGCTTCCTCCTCAATTAAAAGTCTGCATACATGATTAACAGTGCGTTGAGCAATAGGCACGTGGTTAATCTTTGCAATGGCATCGCTCCATTCATAATTCAATGAGTTAATGATGATGCTGATCATTTGGATATCATCAATAACATTGCCTCTTTCTCTCAATTCGCTTCTCATTCCTTTCAGTTTGGTCAAATGTCCACCAATTCGTTCACCAGGTTTGAACTTCGAACCATGGAACTCAGACATGAGCAAACATGAAGATTCAATTGAAATGGGCCCGTAGCAATCTTCCAAAATAGCCCAAATTTGTTGGGCTGTTGCATCAGGTTGAAAGGTAACCTGCAATTCAGTATCCATGGACATCAATAATGTTGTGCAAGCCCTAGTCTCTAGGTCTCTTATTGCAGGAGTCCATGGTTGGGCAGGAGGATTAAACACCATGCAATGGGTACCTTCTCTGCGAAGCAAGAGTGCAATCTCACTGATCCAGGCTTTGTAATTCTGTCCTGATATCTTTAATTTTGATTCACCAGTCAAAGGAGTGACAGAAAATGCCTGTTGAGGGATATGCATTTGAACAACTTGCTGTGCAGGTTGAAAAGCTGGTTGTTGAACCAGGGGTCTCTGTGTTACAGATGCAGTTGGAGCTTGAGCAGCAAAATTAAATTGGCTTGCTTGAGAGGCTGGCATTTGCTGGATTAAGTTTTGCCTTGTTCCATCTAGGGAAAATCCAACGCCACCAGGGGGAGTTGAAGATTTAACCTTTGGAGGCATTTGCATTGTTGCTTGGCCATCTGGATGGGCTACAGATAAATTCAGCCAAGTCTGTTGCAATTCCTTTAATTGTTGCTCTAATAAATTACTTCCACCATGGGATGGCAGTGCAGCATCACTTTTCAGCTGTAACAGACCTGTGTGCGTGGCAAAATCTGAAGAACAAAGATCACGTGGCCTCTGTGACGTGTACATATCTCTTTGTTCTGATTTGCCTGACACTTTATCCACCAGGGGGGGTGTCTTAGGTTGTGGAGAAGAAGGCAAGATGGAGTCCTCAGACATTTTGGAAATGGGGAAAGCCCTCCTACTTGCCTCTAATCTATCATAGTGTTTTCTAGCTTGAAAAAGCTGTTTTTCAAAAAAGTCTATCTGGTCACAATAGTTTTTCATATCTTCCCCAGGGCCTTGGAAGGATTCATAAGTTTCACTTTCTCTGTGGGGGTGGAATTTTTCTGCCGGCGAGGCTTTTGGCCACTGATCAATTGTTTCATAATCTTTAAGAGATATTTGAGGGTGAATTTGCTCTGGCAAGGAATGCTTTGGTTTAGCCCCGAGCATTTCATAATCTCTTGGAGATATTTGGGAGCAAGCATAATCAGAAGGAAAAATAACTGACCTCGGAACTTCGGAAGCAGCTTTATTTCTTTCTCCCATAGCAGATTTTTCTTTTGGCCCGGCTGTTGAAGAAATTCGGAGTTTTAGAAGCCAGCTTAAGAAATCTTCCAGTTCTGTGTCAGAGGGGAGTAACCCCTCAGAATGTGCTTCATCTTTGCCTTGTTTCTTTTTCTTCTTCAGCATGGTTAGGAAGTTATCTCTGTTAGAGATAGCTTAACAAGGAAGAAGGCTGTTAATTAAAAAAGCCATCCGTCTGCTACCAAATATGAAGGAAGGAAGGAGGAGGAGCTTCCTAGGACAATGGCGGTCTACCTCTGAGCTCCCTTTGATCATGGGGGCTCCTCGACGGGGTAGGGGGTGTTGCCGGCCCTCTTTACCATCCTGAGGGCCGGGAATTTATTCAGCAACCACCCTGGCTCTCTTTAAGATCAATTCGGTCCCCCAGGGTGGTCAGACAGCCAGGGGGAAGGAGGAAAGCGGAGGAACGTACCGGAGCTGAAGCTGGAAGCAAAGGCCCGAGCAGCGGAGAAGCGGTTTGAGCGGCTGCTGGAGCGGCGGAGCGACGGTTCGGCGGAGAAACAGCTAGAGGATGTTCCGGACGACCCAGGTGGCGACGGCGCCCGACCCTGCAACCCGAGCGGCGACGGCGGCAAGAAACATCGAGCACCATTTTTTCCGGCCGTGGTGAGCTGTTTAGATCAGATGGGAGGCCGGCGAGGGTCGTGCGAGAGCCACGGGAGAGAGGAGCGAAGCCGAGGCACCAGGGGCCGCTGGAGGCCACTGGAGGCCGTTAGAATAACAGCAGGACAAGAGTTGGAGGGTGAGGGTCTATGCCTGAGCTTTCCCGGCTTCTTTACCGTGCCCTTTGCTGCTAATATGTCCCCCCCGCTGAACTGGGATCTCCGTCTTACTGCCTTCACGAACTGCTTCCTGGCTCCTACTGTGGACGTTCGTTTTCTCCCCTCTTTCTTATGGGAGCCCTGACTTATAAACTTATACCAGCACTGCAATACCCTATTATGAGCTAAACCCTGTTACAGCCGAAAGATCACGATTTACCTGAGGTCAGACCTGCTACGACTGCGAGAGTCCCCCTTCTCGCAGGTATGCCCCCCTGCCCTTTCCAGGGCCCACCTTGATGAGGGGTTCATTAACCCAGAGAGGTGGAGGAAGCGGGGAATTAGGGGGTTTTTAGTTAAATGTTTTTAAAATATTTTAGGGGGTTCCAGGGCGGGGGGGAGGGCTATACAGGCCAGGAGTGTGGTTAGAGCCAGGCGAACAGGTGTGGTCAGGAGGGAAGTGAGCGGAGTGGGGGAAGGGAGGGAAAATAAAATTCCTATAGAGGGCTCTGTGATACCTACGGTCGTAGGGAGGGGCAGGTGCGAGGACAGTCGAAGAACGTGTAGTCGGTTGGGAGACCGTGGTTGTTGGACACGCCCGGTCATTTGTACCAACCCCCGCATTCTAGGTGGTCAGGTTCTACAGAGCCAGGGCCTCAGGCTGATGTTGTGTAACGTGAGGTCCGTGGTTAACAAGGCCCCCCTCATCAACGATCTGATTTCAGAGGGGGAGCCGGACCTCGCGGGAATAACGGATACCTGGTTGGGCCATGAGGGAGGTTTGCCCCTCGTGGAAATGTGCCCACCAGGCTACCGTGTATTCCACCAGCCACGGGCCCAGGGCAGGGGTGGTGGGGTAGCGGTAATTATACGGGAGAATCTGGAACCGAGAGAATTCACTGTGCCGCAGATATCCGGGTGTGAGTCTCTGGGCGTGAGATGGGGCCCAGGGAGACAGCTGGGCCTGCTGATTGTGTGCTTGGCTCCTCGCTATACATCAGCGGCCCTGCCCGAACTCTTCGAGCAGATCACTGAGATGGCGGTTGAGACCCCCAAACTTTTAGTTATGGGGGATTTCAACCTGCCGTCGATGGGAGAAGCATCCGAGGCAGTTCGGGAGTTCATGGCTTCCATGGCAGCCATGGATCTGACTCAAGTAATTCAGGGCCCCACGCACGAGGGAGGCCACACACTGGATCTTGTGTTTGTCTCCGACCAGTGGATGAGTGATCTAGGAGTAGGGGATCTAGCCATCACGCCCCTGTCATGGTCAGATCACTCACTTCTCCGGCTCGATTTCCCTGGCGCTACCCCCCGCCGCGAGGAGGCGGAACCAGATTGTCATAGATGGTTCCGCCCCAGGCGTCTGATGGAACTGGATAGGTTCCAGACGGAGCTTGGGCCACTTCCTGTGGACCTGACCCGCTCCCGGATGGAGGACTTGGTGGCTGCATGGAACAGTGCGGCTGCCGGGGCCTTAGACCGGGTTGCGCCTTTGCGGCCTCTCCAGTGGCAACGAACCGCCCTGGCTCCCTGGTTTAACGAGGAGCTAAGGGCGATGAAATGCCACAAGAGAAGCCTAGAGAGCAGATGGAGATCCTCTCGCTCCGAATTTGACCGAACACAGGTAAGAACCTACTTAAGGACTTACCTTGTGGCATTAAGAGTGGCCAAACGTCGATATTGCGCCACTCTTATTGCGTCCGCAGAGAACCGCCCTGCCGCCCTGTTTCGGGTGACCCACTCCCTCTTGTCACAGAGGCAGCGGGAGCCCCCTTTGCAGGGCAGGGCAGAGGAGTTTGGGGAATACCTGAAGGATACAATCGCTCAAATCCGGAGGGAATGGGCCCCCTTCAGTGTTCCAGGGGGGACGTCCGAGGCGAGTCTTGAGAGACCATGCTGGGAGGAGTTTGACTCTGTTGCCACCGAGGATTTGGACAGGCTGCGTGGGCGACTGCGAGCCACCACGTGTTTATTGGACCCGTGTCCCTCCTGGCTTGTAGTGGCATCCTGGGAGGTTACACGAGGCTGGCTATTGGGACTTGTGAACGCTTCATTGAGTGAGGGTTTCCTGCCAGCCGCCTTGAAAGAGGCGGTTGTGAGGCCCTTGCTCAAGAAGCCTTCTCTGGACCCAATGGAGCTAGCAAATTATCGTCCTGTCTCCAACCTTCCTTTTTTAACGAAGGTTGTAGAGAGTGTGGTGGCTCAGCAGTTTCCACGTCACCTAGAGGAATCTGATTATCTAGACCCACGCCAGTCCGGCTTCCGGCCCGGGCACAGCACAGAGACGGCCTTGGTCGCGTTGGTGGATGATCTCTGGAGGGCCAGAGATAGGGGTTGTTCCTCTATCCTGGTCCGATTAGACCTCTCAGCGGCTTTCAATACCATCGACCATGGTATCCTACTGCGCCGGCTGGAGGGGTTGGGGGTAGGAGGCACCGTGTTGCGGTGGTTCTGCTCCTACCTCTCCGACCGGACACAATGTGTGTTGGCAGGGGAGCAGAGGTCGACCCTGAGGCCACTCACTTGTGGGGTGCCACAGGGGTCGGTCCTCTCGCCTCTCCTGTTCAACACATATATGAAGCCGCTGGGCGAGATCATCCGTGGTTTTGGGGTGGGATGATACGCTGATGATACACAGCTGTACATTTCCACCCCAAACCACCCCAACGAGGCCGTCGAAGTGATGTCCCGGTGTTTGGAAGCCGTACGGGTCTGGATGGGAGACAACAGACTCAGACTCAACCCCTCCAAGACGGAGTGGCTGTGGCTACCGGCCTCCCGGTTCAACCAGTGTATTCCATCGCTGGCCATCGGGGGCGAGCAACTGGCCCCCGTGGAGCGGGCGCGCAATTTGGGCGTCCTCCTAGACGCCCGGCTGTCTATGGAAGACCATGTGGCAGCCGTGGCAAGGGGGGCGTTCCACCAGGTTTGCATGGTGCTCCAATTGTGCCCCCTATTGGACCGGGATGCCCTCCGCACAGTCACTGACGCGCTGGTGACGTCCCGCCTGGACTACTGTAATGCTCTCTACATGGGGCTCCCCTTGAGATGCACCCGGAGACTGCAACTGGTCCAGAATGTGGCCGCACGGGAAATCATGGGGAGAACGAGGTTCTCCCATATAACACCTCTCCTGCGTGAGCTGCACTGGCTCCCTGTGGTCTACCGGGTGCGCTTCAAGGTGTTAGTTACCATCTTTAAAGCGCTCCATGGCACAGGACCTAGCTATTTGCGGGATCGCATCCTGCCCCATACATCCCTGCGACCAATTCGCTCTCACAGAGAGGGACTCCTCCGGGTGCTGTCCACCAGGCAGTGTCAGAGGGCGGCGCCCAGGAGTAGGGCCTTCTCTGTGATGGGCCCAGCCCTCTGGAATGACCTCCCCCCAGACATCAGGATAACGACCGATCTCCGCACCTTCCGCACGA
Organism: Natrix helvetica; assembly: GCF_964273705.1. NCBI lineage: Eukaryota > Metazoa > Chordata > Lepidosauria > Squamata > Natricidae > Natrix > Natrix helvetica. The sequence continues at coordinate 46,804,590 of NC_138555.1, forward strand.
AACTCAAGACCCACCTGTTCCAACTAGCTGGCCTGGCTTAACTAGAACTTTCTAACCTCCCTGGCAATTTTAATTATGGTAAATGTAAATTTTGGGGTTTTAAACTATTTTAACTGTTTTAATTTATTGCTATTTATTTTAACCTAGTGGCTTTTTATTTGAATCTTATTTGTTTAACACTGATGTCACCTCCTCCATGCCACATCTGTATATCTGTTTTGATTGTACGTCGCCCCGAGTCCCTTTGCGGAGAGGGGGCGACTGATAAGTCAAATAAATAAATAAATAAATGAGAAGGAATGGAAAGTTTCCCTTCCACCTTCGATTGAGGTGCGGACCGTTGCCCCTCCTTGTTAGCATATCTCCAGATAAGAAATAGAAACCGATAACATGTTCTAATTAAAACAAACTTTAATATGAAAATAAAAATAAACAAATCTATCTAATTGTTACATTTTGGCAAGAGCAACTGTCGCCCACCTTCTTGGCAGACGAACAGAAGAATCAAAAGTACAGAAGTCTCTGGAATGTGTGATGTATTAAGAAACGTGTTAAGAAGCATGCGCAGTAAATCACTTGCTGATAAGGCCTATGACCTGCGCAGTAACTATTCAGCTTGGCTAGCAAACAATTAATGCAGTGACAGCGCGATCCCCTTGCTGGGCCGAGACTTACTTTGCAAACTCAGAGCCCAGATCTTCTTTACTGAAGATGGGGAGATGAATCTCAAATACGGCCATGTCAACTTGGAAATACCCCGGGAGGAGGCCTGGAGAATCATGGCTGTCATGGAGGTCCCCGGAGAAAAGTGGCACGAATTCAAAGTGCCTGAACTTTGGGCAGAAGACAACCCCCCAGGCTTTGCATCCCACCATCCGCCAATCATTGTTGAGGAACTCCCGATGAAAGCCCCCGTCCGGATTCGCCAAAGGGCGTATCCTCGGCCCATTGTTGCTGCCATCCAGGAGGTCATCGACTTGTATTTGGACCATCACATCCTGGTCCCTACAGACTCAAAATGGAATACCCCGATCCTTCCCATCCCGAAGGGAGAGGGCCATTTTAGAATGGCCCAAGACCTACGCCCCGTCAATGCGGCCACAGTGACTATACACCCGACTGTGCCCAACCCCTATGTTTTACTGGGCCTAATTCCACCAACCGCCAAGTGGTTTTCAGTCATCGACCTCAAGGATGCCTTTTTCTCTATCCCTATTCATCGCAAAAGTCGACACTTGTTTGCATTTGAGTGGGAAAGTCCCATCACTGGTCGCAAGCAACAGTACACCTGGACCCGCCTCCCACAAGGCTTTAAAAACTCCCCTACTCTGTTTGACACAGCCATGGCCACTGATTTGGAAGCATTGCAGATTCCCCAGCCTGATGTACTGCTTCAATATGTGGATGACTTGTTAGTTACAGGACACAATCAGGAGCATTGTCATAACAATACCTCGGCCCTGTTGAATCTCCTACAGGACAGGGGATATAAGGCATCTAGGAAAAAGGCCCAGTTAGTCCAAACAGGTTAGATATTTGGAGTATGACATACAACAAGGACAAAGGGCCTTGGGGCATGAAAGAAAGGAGGCCATATGCCAATTACCCATCCCAAGGAACTGAAAGGAACTTAGAGGCTTCCTGGGAGCAGCAGGGTTCTGTTGCATTTGGATTCCCAATTTTGCTCTACTAGCCAAACCACTGTATGATGCCACCAGGGGACATGAGAAGGAGCCTATGCAATGGGGGAAAGAGGAACAGGCAAGCTTTTTACAGCTTAAGCATGCCCTCACCCAAGCCCTCAGCTTGGGGCTCCCGGATTTGGACAAGCCTTTTCATTTGTTTGTGGACACAAAACAGAACATGGCTCTGGGGGTGTTAACTCAGAAATTCAGAACCTGGCATCGTCCAGTGGCCTATCTGTCCAAACACGTGGACCCGGTGGCAAAAGGATGGCCGGCCTGCCTTAAAGCGGTAGCTGGCACGGCGCTCCTCACCCATGAGGCCAATAAATTGACCTTTGGCCAGGAACTGGATATCTACACCCCACATGCCCTCAAGGCTGTCCTTGACCGTAAGGGCCATCAATGGGTCACTAATCCCCGGATGCTTAAATACCAAGGCTTGATCACCCATACTCCCTCAGTCAAATTAATTCAGTCTCATGCCCTCAACCCGGCTACTCTCCTACCAGAACCGGATGCCCAAACTACTCATGATTGCTTACAGACCATAGCCGAAACATATGCCAGCCGCCCAGATCTGAAGAATGAACCCCTACAACGCCCTGATGCCTCCCTCTACACGGATGGCACCAAATTCCTCCAAGAGGGAGTTCGGAAAGCGGAATTCGGTAACTCTTGAGGAGGTTTGGGAAGCTGAGCCCCTTCCGTCAGGCACCAGCGGCCAACTCGCCGAGCTACGCGCTCTCACAAGGGCTCTGGAACTAGCACAAGGCCTCAGAGTTAACATTTATACAGACTCCAAATACGCTTTCCTTACCGTACAGGTCCATGGGGCTCTCTACAAGGAAAGGGGGCTCATCACAGCAGGCGGAAAAGACATTAAATATGGTCCGCAGATTTTGAGGCTATTGGACACTGTTTGGGCACCTAAGGAAGTGGCAATCATGCATGTGAGGGGACATCAAAAAGGTACCACAGACAATGAAAGAGGCAACAAGGTGGACCGGACGGCCCGAGCCGCAGCCCTCCAGCCCCTAAAAATGCAGGCCACCTGCCTCACTCTATGAACCCCCAACCCCTCACATCCACCCTCCTATACAGCCCAAGAAATACAACAGGCGGTAGCCCTAGGAGCACACCTCCAGGAGGGATGGTGGGTTTTACCCGACGACAGAGTCTTTGTCCCTCAGCAACTAGCATGGGAAGCTGTGGCAGCACTTCATAAGAACCTCCACATGGGAAAAACTGCCCTGCAAAAAGCATTGGCCTGTGAAGTTTATATTGATAATCTTTCCCGCATTGCAGCCAGTGTGTGTGCCCGGTGTCAAGTGTGTGCAGCTAATAATCCTCGCCAGGGTCCGACATCTTCCCCAGGGGCATCAGCCTAAGGGGTCCTACCCCTTTGATTCCCTTATGATTGACTTCACGGATATGCCGAGATCAGGCCCCTACACGGCAATGTTGGTTCTGGTCTGTACCTATACGGGTTGGCCAGAATGTGTCCCCACCAGGACCAAGAAGGCCTTCAAGGTCACTCGAGCTCTTATGTGTCTCATTATCCCTCGGTATGGCCTGCCATCCCGCATTTCATCAGACAATGGCCCAGAATTCATCCATAAAGCCACCCAGAAGGTGGCTTCCATCTTGGGGATCACCTGGAAGCTTCATTGTTCTTTCCATCCCGGTTCCGGTGGGAAAATTGAAAGGACTAACCGCACGATTAAGGAAAAGGTAGCTAAGATCTGCCAGGAAACTCGCCTAAAATGGCCTGATGCTCTAAGTATGGCTCTCTTAGCAGTACGTTGTGCACCTAGCAAGGATCTTGGTCTCTCACCCTTCGAACTTTTATATGGGCGCGTGCCTAACCTCCTTGCCCCCCAAAATGCATCCTACTGCCCAGATCACAGACTCTGTTAAAATTAAACAATTGCAGGCCCTGAATGCCATAGTCCTCCAATTGCAAAAATATGTATTAGCATGTCGGCCTCATGTAATTGTGACTCCAGTCCATAATTTCCACCCTGGCCAAGAAGTCTGGGTTAAGGACTGGAAGAAGGAGCCATTGGGCCCCAAGTGGAAAGGACCATATACTGTTGTCATATGTTCTCCCCTTGCTGTTAAGGTGGCCGAGATAAAACCGTGGATCCATTGGTCGCGAGTAAAGTTAGCGGCCCCTCCTCAGTGGCACGTTGACAAGGATCCACAAAACCCCTTGAAAATTACTCTCCGCCGCCAGCAAGGCCCACTGCCGAGGATTGTCACCCCTCCTGACGACACTCCGGAGGCTGTCTCTCTACGGACGGGTGATGAAGCTTCCACACCCCCTGCAGGTGGCACTCTGGATGCTGTCACCGCACGCACGGGCAACGTACAACGTCTCCCGTGGAGCCTGCGCTCATCCCGAGCCTCGAGGAAACATCATGGAAAACGCTCAGCGCTTGCGACAAACAGCCTAGATTAGAAGGGGCCTTATGCCCTCTATCTGGGTGGTGGTCATTCTCCTTGTTATTTCAATCATAATTAACTCTCTTTACCTATATCAGGCCTTGGCGGCCAAAAGGATGAGAACTCAACAGAGTTTTGATCTGGGGGCCCCCAGGGACCCCCCCAGTGGGTTTCCCTAAATCTGTAATTCCTGCTAAAGGGGGGAATGGGAAGCACACACCCACATACGAAACAATGGGGCAGGGGCCATTTCCCCCGTCAGAGCTGCTTCTTTTATGGACCAGGGGGATCACAGTTTCTGCACAGCGACTCTTGGTTCCCCGAGTGCCATAAGGAAGTAGGCCTCTCCCCTTGTGAGTATGATGGTACTAACTTCTGGCAGTGCAGAATAGACCCGAACGGTACAAATTGGGCCCCTAATGATCGATATAATTCATCCATCATGTGTCACTTATTAAGACCCACTAACAAGCCAATCCCAGGAATAAAACATACCAGACACAGGCGCAATCCCTCCCCTACGACCCTTACCATCTACTCTGGACAGCAAGACGCAGAGATAACTGAATATATCACTGTTGCTTGTTATCTTGAACATGTCGTAGGGAAGGATTGGGATATAAATTGGACAGCAGCAGGAAAGACCCTCACTAACTCATGGTCACCCCAAATTGCGATAACTAAGAATTTAACCACAAAAACCTGTTATCTGACGCTCAAAGCGTCAACACTCCTCAAAGGAGGCCCCTACAAATGCCAAGCTCAAACCTCCAAGGGAGAGTTAAGCAAAACACTGAAAATTTCACAGCATCATGACAAGGTACAAATTACATTAGAGGGTCGGGTTAATAGATCAGTCAAGACCCAGGTCTTAGAAGACTCTCAGGCTCAAAACCCACCTGGTGCCCGGAAATCTCGCAAGAAGTTCCCCCAGTGTACCACATGCCTGCAAGGCCCAAAAAGAAATATTTTCAAATTCAGAATGGGACAACCCAAAACATGTCACACATTTGAATTGAGTGATTGCACCTTTGGCCACTTTGCCACCAATGTTAAAACCTGCAATGATCGATCTGTTGTTAAAAATTGCACCTTCGGACCATTGACTCCCCAAGTCTACAAAAGGTGCAATAGTCCCGAAGGCATCCTCTGTTACCTTCCCCCACCTCCAGGCCTAGATAGCTGTGAGCCATGTATGAAGAAGGCCCGGGTGGGCAGTCATACAATTAATACTTTGATATATCACACCCAGGCCCCTCCAAGTTGTTTGCCCCAATCCAAGACATGTGCAACCAATGGCACCATGTACAATTACTGTCTGCAGCAAAACAATCTCGTGTATTTCCAGCCTGAGGTCCCCATAAGGGTGAATGTCACTGTCTGGGCTGGTTTAGGGCTCACCCACGAGAAACTGTCATTGCTCTACTACTTCAATTCGACAGTAGCCTTGAAACAAGGGCACCAGCCCCTTACAGTGACCTTTGATGTGTGTACTGCAATGGACAAAGCAGTCCATATAACATGCGGGGATGACACTTGGCGAAAAACGTACGAATCCGCGCACAAGTACCTGTGCCCAAGGAATTTGAATCCGAACAAGGGAAACCCTGATCAATTCAGCCCTTGTGACAATCGAATGGTATGTACGGGATGGGATTGCGTATGTGATTATACAGGAGGAGGCTACTCGGGCTGCCCATACATCTCAGCCTTTCAACAGATCCCAGGTACTAACAAAGTGTCCTTTCAAGTAGCTTGAGATCACCCCCCACCCCCCAGGTTAGTTATGGAATTGGGATTGATGGGTCGGGGAGGGATCCTACCACCTATATCACTATTCGGCTCCAGACTCTGAATGATGGGGAAATCAAATCTCTTGGTTGGTCAGTATATGACAATCTTCAAAAATTGGAGGAGCCCCTCCCACTCAGTACTAAGGCAGTTAATCTCTTTGTAGAGATGGCAGAGGAAGTAGCAAAATCCCTCACTGTTAAAAACTGTTTTGTGTGTGGAGGAACCAATATGGGAGAGCAGTGGCCATGGGAAGCGCTGGAAGCCAGCCCAGAGGTTTATAATAACATGACCGTAGATGGCAACATCACCCAGAGAACAGACCCCTCGGGGATAGTGTGGACACTGACCACTAACCTGGTGGGTCGAAATTGTTTTACCAGAAGTGGATCTTTTCCGGTTGGCCACTTGATTTGTCTGGGTACATGGGATGTCAACTACATGGAGTGGAACTCGCCCTCAGGTTTGCCAGCCCCACCCCGCTTTAACCAGGCTCTGTTACCCTTTATCAGTAAAAACCATGACCCTTCCACCTCATGGGTCGCCCCCAGCAATATGTATTGGATCTGTGGCAACATTGCATACGAAACTCTTCCCCATGACTGGTCTGGATCTTGCATCTTAGGATGGATAAAACCTTCCTTTTTCCTCCTCCCCATCCAAAAACGGCAAGTATTAGGGGTGCCCTTATATGAACACATAGGTGCCAACAGACAGAGAAGGGACACAGATACTGCATTTTCCAATTTCCCTTGCAAGGAACTGGTTGAATATGAAGACATGACATTTTGGGATTCTGAGCGTATAGTTTGTACATATGGGAAGGCCACATGGGCAGAAGATGGATCCTGGGGATACCGCACCCCTATATACATGTTAAATCGAATTATCAGACTCCAGGCCGTCTTAGATCTAGCAGGAGAAAGGATAGACAAATCCCTTAATATTTTGGCCACAGCCACAGATAAACTGCGCACAGCAGTCTATCAAAACAGGCTGGCTCTGGATTACCTTTTGGCAAAAGAAGGGTGTGTGTGTGGAAAAATTAATCTTACAAATTGTTGTCTCCAGATAGATGAAACTGGATCTGTCATAGAACAACTCACCACTGAAATGAGGCAACTTACCCACTTTGAGGGACAAGATTGGAAAGGGTTTGACTTATCCTCAGCCTTTGGATCCTGGTTTCCCAAACTCCCGGGGCTGCAGGCAATAGTGGCCCTCATTGGCCTCATTGCAGCTGGATGTGTTATTCTCCCTTGCATTCTCCCCATGTTTGTAAGAACCATCAGCAACAGTCTGTCACTTTTGGTGGACCAAAAGGCAGCCATAAAGGCACTGGCTCTTTATAAGCAGGAAGGGGATTATGTCACCTTACTTCACCCAGAAGACCCTGAACCAATCTATGAAACTACACAGTAAAGTTTGAGATGGAGGTATAGTTTCAAAAGGGGGGAATGAGGCAGCAGGAGAATAGCCAGCTTACCTTTAGGGTATAGGAGCCCCTAGACTCCCCTATAGTTAAAGACTACCAAGCCAGCATATTAATTGACCTTTGCATTCTCTTTCTCAATATCTGTTACAAATCTTACTGGAACATAAGTTGCAAAAGGCTTCAAGAGATGGGCAAAGGAAACAGATGGTGTTTGTGTAAGATAGAAACTGCCGTTTAGCGTATTACCGTGTTTCCCCGAAAATGCAACCTGTCCTGAAACTAAAGCCTTGCCACATTTTTTGCGTGGGCAAAAATATAAGCCCACCCCTAAAAATAAGCCCCCTGGACAATCCCCCCCCTCCGGCTAGGCAGAGCACCGCTCGCTGACCTAACGGTATCCCGAAGGCACCAAGCGGCGGGAACGAGGTGGGGGCAAAGGCGCTCACATTGCTTGGTGCTTTCGGGGTACCGCTAGGTCAAGGGGGGGGTGCTGGGAAGCTGCTCTCTTGCGAGCGGGCTCCCGAAGAGCCGGGCACAGCCTCAGGAGCAACGCAGCAACCATGAGGTTACCAAGCTTGCGATCAGCCGCTCGGCGACCCCCCTTTCCAGCCGGGTACAACGCCGCTGACCGAACTAGCAGTACCCGGAAGGCACCAAGAAACATGAGCACCTGTTTGCCGCCCTCTGCCTCCCGCGGCTCGGTGCCTTCGGGGCTCTGCATGGCTGGAGAGGGGGGTTGCGCAGCGGCTTTTCCACTCCCCGCTCGCGCGAAGGGCATCTCCGCTGCTGGCGCCACCCGACACTTGGGTTTTTTTTTTCAAAGCATGGAGGACGGATGCCGCTCTGGAAGTACGCTCTATAGTTGTGGGCTGCAGATTGTACAACCATAGAGCGTACTCCCAGAGCGGTATCCTACCTCCATGCTTTGGAAGCTGCAACGGAGGATGGATGCTGCTCTGGGAGTACGCTCTATGGTTGTACGAGCTGCAGTCCACAACTATAGAGCGTACTTCCAGAGCGGCATCCGTCCTCCATGCTTTGAAAAAAAAAAAAAACCAAGCTAGCAGCGGAGATGCCCTTCGCGCGAGCGGGGAGCGGAAAAGCTGCTGCGCAACTCCCCTCTCCAGCCATGTAGAGCCCCATTCACTCACCTAGGGGCATTCCGAAGGCACCGAGCAGCGGGAGGAGGAGGTCGGCGAACAGGCGCTCACGTTGCTTGGTGCCTTCCGGGTACTGCTACGTCAGTCAGCGGTGCTGTGCCTGGCTGGAAAGGGGGGTTGCCGGGCGGCTGCTCACGAGATTGGTCACCTCATGGCTGCTGTGTTGTTGCTGTGACAGCGCAACACAGCCATTCGACCCTGAGGCTGTGCCCGGCTCTTCTGGAACCCAGTCGCAAGGGAGCAGCCACCCGGCAACCCAAAAATAATAAGCCCTCCCCTTTAATAAGCCCAAGGCCATATTTCGTGGGTCAAAAAAATATAAGACCCTGTCGTATTTTTGGGGAAACACGGTAATAGAACCTGGCATTAAGGGTTGCTGATGCTAACTTTTTCACTTCTGTTTCTGTAACTTTTCTGTAACTTTCCGAAATGTATTTGTAAGACATAGATATGAAATGTAGCTGTTGCTTTTGATGACCAAGGCAAACTGACGCCCCCTGACCAGGTGGTGGTTTCAGGGGTATGGGCACCCAGCCCACACTGAGGGGAAACGCCTTGCCCAAGCTTAGAAGCAAGAAAAGTATAAAAGTACTGTCTTGGGCGTAGCCAAGACAGTTCAGAATTGTGTATGAACACGCTGGACTCAATGCATCAATAAACCTGTTTTCTCTAGCACCTTTGTGGTCTCACGTCCCGTCTTTGGCGCATTGAGGTGAAGACCCCAATCCGCTGCAACAAGTATACATAATACTATTTCCCCAATTTCTATCTTCCACCTCTGTTTTCTAACTTAATAAAATAACCACCCTATTTTTTTTTTCTTTAAAGAAGACAAGACAACACATACAGAACAAGAGCAGGGAGGAGAAAAGAAAAAAAAACCCAATTTCATCAAACATGTCGTTTGGTTACAAGTTTTTGTGCAGTGGTTTTTACAATTAAGAATAAAGTCACTGATTATCCATTAAACATAGTTAAGTATTTCATTGAGCATTGTGTGTTCAAATTACCATTAGTATTCTTTCTTTTATGACAACCCTTGTTTCTTTACATCCATAATTATCTACTAGGTAACAATAAGTCTTTATAAAATTATATCACCATTCTCTAAAAAATAAGAATAAGCATTAAATCAAAGAAAAAGAAAAAAAAAACTCATTACTTCATATAAGACATTTCTACTTTCCATTAGCCATAGAATTTCCAATCATCCACAATTCCAAATATAATTCTCCATTGTTATTTGTCAATCCATGTAGTCATTAAGTATTTCAGCCTATATTTATATCCATTATTCATTACATCATCATTATTCCATTTTATATTATAAGATAGTTACCAACTACAATCATACCTAACAATTTAAATCAATTTAAATTTAAATCTTATATATTGAATACCTTATTGTTCTTATATCGTATAAGTAGGTAGTCTATTTCATAGATAAAGCTTAACACATATAAAAAGAGAAAAAAGAAAAAATTATTTTTTTCCCCAACATTAAGTATAGTTTTCTATTATTATTACATATAAGATAGAATAAAGGGGTAAAAAAGTTCATTTCCAGGTTTTTTTATCCAACCATTGATAAAACAACTCCCATACTTTATAGAATTGCTCATCCTCTAGTTCTCTAATTTCAAATGTAAGTTTACTCATTTCAGCACAATCCATTATCTTCCGAACAATTTCTTCCTCTGTTGGTACTTTCTCATTTTTCCAATGTTTAGCAAATACAATTCTAGCAGCTGTTAAGACATTTATAATCAAATATTTCAAGTCCTTATTGTATATTTCTGGTACTATTCCCAATAGAAAAAGTTCTGGTTTCAAGTCTATATGTTTATGTATCATTTTCTCCAACCACATGTGTATTTTAGTCCAGTATCTTTTAGCTTCAGGACAGGTCCACCACATATGGTAGAATGTGCCCGGCGTATGTTGACATTTCCAGCATTTTTCAGACTTATTCTTCGACATTCTTGCTATTCTCGATGGGGATAAGTGCCACCTATAAAACATCTTATACAAGTTTTCTTTATATGCAACTGACATTGTCATTTTGTAATTTTGAGTCCACAATTTTTGCCATTTTTCTAAGTCAATCCCATGTCCAAAGTTTTTTCCCCAAGCTAGCATAGATCCTTTCACTTGTTCTTCATATAGTTTTACCTCTAATAGATAATCATAAAAATTTTTAATTACTTTTTCATCATTGCCTGTTAAAATTTTATCTAATTTTAATTTTAAGTCGGTTTATTATAAAAGCCCTCATTTTTTCTATCTTCATTGTATCTAGAATGTATTTGCACATATGAATACCAATTGAGTTCAATACCTTCTTCTTTCAATTCTTGTATAGATTTAAGTTCACCCTCAGTATTCAATAATTCAGCATATCTAACTGTTTCTTCCCTTTTATATACTATTGGATATGAAAAAGCTTCAATAGTTGAGATCCAGACTGGAATTTTCAAGTAGTGCAACCTCTTAACCTTCTCCCAATTTGATAACAGAGCATCTCTTATAAAATGATCTCTAAAATAACCATGCTCTTTAGCTCCTTTATACCATAAGTATGCATGCCACCCCAACAGCAGGTCATGACCCTCTAAATTCAAAAGCCTACCATTTCTTAGCATTATCCATTCCTTAATCCACATCAAACTAGCTGCCTGGTAGTATAACTCCCAATCGGGTAGGCCCCACCCTCCCCTTGATTTGGCATCTTGTAACAATTTACATTTTATTCTTGCTTTTTTCCCTTGCCATATTAATTTCAACACCATTTTATTTAATTCTTCAAAATAGCCTTTCCCCAACTTAATTGGAATAGTCTGGAACAAATATAACAGTCTAGGTAAGATATTCATTTTAATTGTTGCGATTCTACCAATCATTGATAATTGAAGGTTCTCCCATCTCGCCAAGTCTGTTGCAATTTGTTGCTTCAATTTAAGATAATTATCTTCTTTAAGGGTGCTGCATTTGGCTGTTAGGTGAATCCCCAAATATTTAACTTTATTTGTGATTTGCATTTCCAAATTTTCCGCTAATTCTTCTTTTTGTTTTCGGGGTATATTTTTGGTCAAAATCTTTGTTTTATCTTTGTTTATTTTTAAACCTGCAACTTCTCCATACGCCTCAATTTCTCCTATCAATTTAGGTGCAGATTGAAATGGCTCCTCAAGAATGAAGACTAGATCGTCAGCAAATGCTTGCAACTTGTATTCTTCCTTTTTAATGGTCATTCCCTTTATTTCTTCCTCTTCTCTTATCTTTCTATTTAGTACCTCTAATGTTAAAACAAAAAGCAATGGTGATAGTGGACAGCCTTGTCTCGTACCTTTTTAAATTTCGATTGGATCCGTCAGTTCTCCATTTATCATTATCTTGGCTGTTTGCTTGTGGTAAATCGTTTGTATAGCTTGAATAAAGTTCTTACCAAAGTTCATCTGTTCCATTTGTTGTATCATAAACATCCAGTTCACATTATCGAAGGCTTTCTGCGCATCCAGAAACATCAAGGCCACTTGCTTTCCAGGGTGGACCTGATAATATTCCAAGGTGTCCAGAATTGTCCTTATATTGTCTCTAATTTGCCTCTTTGGTAAGAAACCATTTTGGTCCGGATGGATAAACCCATTTAAGTATTTTTTCAGTCTCTCCGCCAATATGGAAGCAAATAGCTTATAATCTGAGTTCAACAAGGAAATAGGTCTATAGTTCTTAATTTGCGTATGGTCTGCCTCCTCTTTGGGTAGCAATGTAATATATGCCTCCAACCATGAATTAGGTATTTTGCTTTCAATCATTACTTCATTCATAACTTCTAGTAAGGGAAGGGCCAAGGATTTTTCTAGTGCTCTATAGAATTCCACAGGAAGGCCATCCGGTCCCGGGGCCTTCCCATTATTTTGTCTTTTAAGGGCCTCAGTTAATTCCATCATTGTTATTTTATCTTCAAGTATAGTTCTAGTATCATTTGGTATTTGGGGGAGTTTGGCGTTTTGTAAATATTGTTTCACTTCTTCCTCTTTTATGTTCTCTTGTTCATACAACTTGGCATAGTAATCTTGTATAATTTTCTTTTTTTCCATATTTCCATAGTGCAATTGTCCTTGCTCGTCTCTTAGTTGTAGTATTTTCTTGATCTCTCTTTCTTTTCTCAGTTTATATGCCAGCCATCTGCCTGGTTTGTTTGCATTTTCAAAATAGTTCTGTTTAGCGCCTCTGATTTTTTGAGCCAAGTCCTCCTTTTCGAGTAGGTCCATAACCACCCTATTTTGAAGTATTCTATATCTATCCATCATCTCTTGCCCGTTTTAAAATTTCAACTCTTATTGAGTTTTGGGTAAATCTTTCATGTTTCTCCCTTGGGATCTTGTCGCTCCTTATATCAGATTTATTTAATCTAAGTATTTCATCTCTTGTTCTTGGATCTCTAGAGTAAAGTGTTTTTTTACAACTTCTTTAAATAATGGAACAGATTTCAGTTAAAATGTCTCCAGATGATCTCTGCTGGTCATGAATTTCTTTATACTTGACTGTATTTTCAGCTGATGAAAAAGCTGAATAACTTGGCAATTATCTGTGCAAACTTTTTCATGTTACGAGCAGGTTCTTCCAGTTTCTCTGTGCAATGAATACTGTCGCCCTGGATATTGGAAGAGAAAATCTGAAGAGAAAATCTTCTGCTGCTATGATTGTGTTCCATGTCCACAAGGGAAGATTTCAAGCAAAACAGGTCAGTTATGAAACTACAAAAATTTGAGAACATTGGGCAGTTAAGGAATTGTTTCATCGAATGTTACAATAAATTCATTTTTTAATTAAAATTGAAGTTTTCTAGCCTATAAAGCAAGGAATATGGGTAACGCCTACAAATCTCATTTATTATTAATCTCAATTAGCAATAATCACCCAGGTTTTAAAATAATATATCCTCCAGAATCCTGTAAACCACACAACGTCTCTTTTGTTACAACATTTTTGTGCCAGATATAAGAATATAAAATGGAATAAAAACATGATTAATTTTTGGGAGTTCCTACAGATGTCCTCTGTAGACCAAGACTGTATCATGGCCCAACAGTACCATATATTTTGGTCATCCAAATCTTCCGGTTTGCTCATAGGGTCATTTTTTGCCCTCCGGAGCCTTCAGGGAAGCCTCCTGATGGCTCCTGAAGGCCCTGGAGGGCAAAAACCAGCCCTACGAGCAAACCAGAAGTCATTCCTGAACTTCCGGTGTGCCGGTAGGCCAGTTTTTCACACTCTGGAGGCTTCAGGGAAGCTCCTGAAACCTCCGGAGGGCCTCTGGGGGGCGGGGGAAGCTGTTTTCGCCCTTCCCAGACTCCTAGAAAGCCTCTGGAGTGAAAAAAGCACACTAAAAAACAGGGGGAGCGCTGGACATGTGCGCATGCACACTGGGGTCGTGCGCATATGATTATGGGTGCAGCACGCCTGCGCACAACCCTCTTGAGCTCACCCCGCTTTTGGCACGCGAGCCAAAAAAGGTTCGCCATCACTGTATTATATTATATAATCAGTGCATATTAAATGAAATCCTTCAATATTTTTTGATACTGTCTACAAAAATGGTTTCATCAAAATTGTTTATTATTAAGGATGATTCTGTGGTGCGGGAAGTGCTGCTAAATAGTGCTAATCTTATTTAGTAGTATTATCATAGTAGCTTTCAAAATTTTGAGAGCACCATGTGAAATCTTGGATGATTCAAACACTTCCTCCAAATTTCAGTAAACTACAAACTGGGATATTAAAATAAAGGACAGAAAATAATTATTTTTAATACATTTTAGACAGGGTTTTCATTTGGAAACTATATATGCATATATCCCACAGGAACTGGGGACTTTTTTGTTTATTTAGTTGTCTGTTTGTTAAATTTGTTTGCCACGCATGTTGCCACAAGGTGACCCATGTTATATGGTAGTTATGGACAGAATTATGTGAAAATGTAAACTAGGACATTTAAGAAAGCATTTGAAATGCAGTTATGTTCCTTGTAAAAGTAAATGAAAAATAACACAGCAATGAATGTTATCTATAGATCACAGTCTATTAACTAATTAATTAAATAAACACATTTCTAGACTACAAAACTCCAAAAGACTCTGGATAGTTTGACAAATATGAAATTATAATAGCAATAAAAATAGATAATTAACAGAAAACAGCAACCAAATTCTCCACCATTTAAATTTAAATTATTCATTGCAATGAATTTTTACAACTTCATATATTTTTATACCACACCTGAGTAAATAATTGATTTTTGAAATAGTTGGTAAATAGTTTGGGATAACCTTGGAATATAGCTACGCAGGGAAAAGATCACAAAATGAATTATCATTCTTCAAAAAGTACCTTAAAATATTTATTAAAAAGTGGTAAGTAGGAAATAGGTGAGTTTTCTTTTGCTCCTTTATCCAGATGCAGAAGATTGTTCCAAGTGTCCTGAAGATCAGTATCCAAGCAAGGAACAAGATCAATGCCTTAACAAAACAATGAGTTTCCTTTCAAAGAACCTTTAGGGATCAGTCTGGCCTCAGCTGCTTTTATCTTCTCCCTCATGACAACAAGTGTGCTTGGAATTTTTCTTAAGCATAGAGATACCGCCATCGTCAAGGTCAACAACCGGGACCTCACTTACACACTACTCATTGCCCTTCTGCTCTGTTTTTTTTCTGTTCCTTGTTATTCCTTAGTCAACCAGGGAAAATAATTTGCCTTTTCCATCAACCAGCATTTGGCATCATCTTCTCAGCTGCTGTTTCTTGTGTGTTAGCTAAAACTATTACTGTGGTTGTAGCTTTCATGGCTACTAAGCCAGGTTCTTCAGTGAGAAAATAGGTGGGGAAAAGATTGGCCCTTTCCATTGTTATTTCTTGTTATCTTCTTCAAGCAGGCCTTTGCATTCTGTGGTTGGCAACATCTCCTCCATTCCCTCAGTTAGACATGAATTCCCTTACAGAACCATGATTTTGCAATGTAATGAAGGCTCCATCTTCATGTTATATTGTGTCCTGGACTATGTGGGCTTCTTGGCTACTGCCAGCTTCATTGTGGCTTTTCTTGCCCGTAATTTACCTGATACCTTTAATGAAGCCAAATTCATCACTTTCAGCATGTTGGTCTTCTGCAGTGTATGGATCTCCTTTGTTCCAACTTATCTGAGAACCAAAGGAAAAGCCATGGTGGCTGTGGAGATCTTCTCCATCTTGTCTTCCAGTGTTGGGTTATTGGGATGTATCTTTTCCCCCAAATGTTTTATCATTGTGTTCAGGCCAGAACTTAATAGCAGGCACCAATTAATCAAACGGAATAATTAAATTAGGTCTACATTCTTTATCACTTACAGGGAAAGAATATTAGCAAAGGAAAATTAAGGATTGGTTTTTTCAATTTTCCTTCCTATCCTCCATTACATATTTATTTATTTATTTATTTATTTTATTCTTCGCATTTCTAAATCGCCCCCTCTCCCAAAAAGGGACTCGGGGCGGTGTACAGTCCACACAATACATAACAAATAATAAGTACAAATATAAATATAAATATAAATATTATATATATATATATATATATATATATATATATATATATGTGTGTGTGTGTGTGTGTGTGTGTGTGTGTGTGTGTGTGTGTGTGTGTGTGTGTGTTTGTGGCTAGCTGATGAGAGCTAAACAGCTTGAAATGGATCCATACTAGTCTCCCTTTATTTTATCAGCACAAATACAACATATATTGTTTTCGTAGATTTTCACGGGTGTAGGTATGCTGGTTTTGTTGTATTCGGGTCTTTACCCGTGTAAGGTTGAGATTGTCTTTGCAACATTTCGGCAGGATCTCACCTGCCATCTTCAAGCTGTGGGCTTTTAAGGCCACAGCTTGAAGATGGCAGGTGAGATCCTGCCGAAACGTTGCAAAGACAATCTCAACCTTACACGGGTAAAGACCCAAATACAACAAAACCAGCATATATATATATATATATATATATATATATATATATATATATATATATATATATATATATATATATATATATATATATATATATATATATATATATATATATTATATAATATATTATATATTATATATATTTATATAAATATATATTATATTTATATTTATATAAATATAAATATAAACATATCAACAAATCTATTTTGTACTTATAATCTCTCCTCCATTTCCTAAATTAGTTGTGCCCCCAGTTACTGAAGCAACAAAAGAAGGACAGAAGGAAGGAAGGAAGGAAGGAAGGAAGGAAGGAAAGAAAGAAAGAAAGAAAGAAAGAAAGAAAATTTCTGAAACATGTTTTTGTGTCTGAAACTTAAGCCTTTTTGCTATGCTATTCTATTTCCATTCTATAAAATCAGATTCTACTACAAATTTAATAAAAGGAAATACAACATTATTTTCTTTCTTTGTTTATTATTCTCTGATCATTTTTGATGCCACTTTTAATGTCTGCTAAAAAGGACAAAGTCTAGACATAGACTTTGGGTTGGTAATGCTACCTTGGTTTAAAATAATTTATTTATTTATTTTTCAGGATTTATAGACCGCCGCCTCTCCCCGACGGGAATCGGGGCGGTGTACAGGTGTCTCATTAAAACAAATACAAAAGATAAATATCCTATACCCTTAAAAACGAATTAAACCTAATACAGCTGTACAGAAAAGTAAAAATTAAAAGCAACTAAAAAGCATCCCCCTAAAAAACTTAAAAATGCAGGCTTGAGGGACTAAAATTGGGAATTAGGCCAGGCCGGCTAAGTTGAAAAGGTGGGTTTTTAGCTTCTTACGGAAGGAGCGGAGGTCGGTGGTAGTCCTGATATCCGGAGGGAGGTCATTCCAGAGGGTCGGGCCCATGACAGAGAAGGCCCTACTCCTGGGCGTCGCCCGCTGGCATTGCCTAGTGGACGGCACCCGGAGGAGTCCCTCTCTGTGAGAGCGAATCGGCCGAAGGGATGTATGGGGCAGGATACGATCCCGCAGATAACTAGGTCCTGTGCCATGGAGCGCTTTAAAGATGATAACCAACACCTTGAAACGCACCCGGAAAGCCACAGGTAGCCAGTGCAGCCCGCGCAGCAAAGGTGTTACGTGGGAGTATCTAGTGGCTCCCACAATTGTCCGCGCGGCCGCATTCTGAACCAGCTGCAGCCTTCGGGTGCATCTCAAGGGGAGCCCCATGTAGAGAGCATTACAGTAGTCCAGTCGAGACGTCACAAGCGCATGAGTGACTGTGCAGAGGGCGTTCCGGTCCAATAGGGGACGCAATTGGCGCACCAGGCGAACCTGGTGGAACGCCCCCCTTGCCACGGCTGTCACATGGTCATCCATTGACAGCCGGGCATCCAGGAGGACACCCAAATTGCGTACCCGATCCACGGGGGCCAGCTGTTCACCCCCAATGGCCAGTGATGGGCGTAACTGGTTGAACCGGGGTGCCGGTAGGCACAGTCACTCCGTCTTGGACGGGTTGAGTTTGAGTCTGTTACCTCCCATCCAGATCCGAACGGCTTCCAGACATCGGGACATCACTTCGACGACATCGTTGGGGTGGTCCGGGGTAGAGATGTACAGCTGCGTGTCATCAGCGTACAGATGGTAATCTACCCCGAACCCACGAATGATCTCGCCCAGTGGCTTCATGTATGTGTTGAACAGGAGAGGCGAGAGGACCGACCCTTGCGGCACCCCACAAGTGAGTGGCCTCAGGCTCGACCTCTGCCCCCCTGTCAACACACATTGCGTTCGACCAGAGAGGTAGGAGGAGAACCACCGCAGAACGGTGCCCCTCACCCCCAGCCCCTCCAGGCGACGCAATAGGATACCATGGTCGATGGTATCGAAAGCCGCCGAGAGATCTAACAGGACCAAGATGGAGGAGCAACCCCTATCTCTGGCCCTCCAGAGATCATCCACCAATGCGACCAAAGCCGTCTCCGTGCTGTGACCGGGCCGGAAACCGGACTGGTGCGGATCCAGATAATCAATTTCCTCCAGGTGCCGTGGGAACTGTTGTGCCACCACACTCTCTACAACCTTCGCCAAAAAGGAAAGGTTGGAGACGGGACAGTAATTAACTAAATTAGCTGGGTCCAGGGAAGGCTTCTTGAGTAGGGGCCTCACCACCGCCTCTTTCAAGACGGCCGGCAAGGACCCCTCTCTCAGTGAAGCGTTCACTAGTTCCTGGAGCCAGCCTCGGGTGACCTCCCAGGATGCCAGTATAAGCCAGGAGGGACACGGGTCCAGTAAACATGTGGTGGCTCGCAGTCGTCCACGTAACCTGTCCATATCGTCGGAAGTAACAGAGTCAAACTCCTCCCAGGATGGCACCTCAAGACCCACCTCCGACGTCTCTTCTAGACCGCTAACGGAGACCCATTTGCTGTGAATCTGAGCGATTTTGTCCTGCAGATATTCCCCAAATTCCTCTGCTCTACCCTGCAAGGGGGCTTCCCGCGGCCTCTGGGAAAGGAGGGAGCGGGTCACCTTAAACAGGGCGGCAGGGCGGTTATCTGCAGACGCAATAAGAGTGGCACAATATTGTCGTTTGGCCACTCTTAATGCCACAAGGTAAGTCCGTGAATAGGCTCTTACCTGTGCTCGGTCAGACTCGGAGCGTGACGATCTCCATCTGCTCTCTTGGCGTCTCTTGTGATGCTTCATCACCCCCAGCTCCTCGGTAAACCAAGGGGCCTGGGTGATTCGATGCCGCAAGAGAGGCCGCAAAGGCGCAACCCGGTCCAAGGCGCCGGCGGCCGCACTGTTCCATGCGGCCACTAGGTCCTCCGTCCGGGTGCGGGTCAGGGCTACAGGGAATGGCCCAAGCTCCATCTGGAACCTAACAGGTTCCATCAAGCGCCTGGGGCGGAACCATCTAGAGCATTCCGGTTCCGCCTCCCCGCGATGGGGAGCAGCGGTTGGAAAGTCGAGCCGGAGAAGTGAGTGATCTGACCATGACAGGGGCGTGACAACTAAATCCCCTACTCCCAGATCACTCCTCCACTGGCCAGATACAAAAATAAGGTCCAGTGTGTGACCTCCCTCGTGTGTGGGGCCCTGAATTACCTGGGTCAGGTCCATGGCTGTCATGGAAGCCATGAACTCCCGAGCCACCTCGGATGTTTCCCCTACCGATGGCAGGTTAAAGTCCCCCATGACTAACAGCCTGGGGGTCTCAACCGCCATCTCGGCGATCACCTCGAGGAGCTCGGGCAGGGCCACTGATGCATAGCGAGGAGCCAGGTATACAATCAGCAAGCCCAACTGTCTCCCTGGACCCCACTTCACACATAGGGACTCACAACCGGTTATCTGTGGCACAGTGGACTCTTGGTTCGAGGCCTTCCCTTACGATAACCGCTACCCCACCACCCCTACCCTGGGCCCGCGGCTGATGAAATGCATGGTAGCCTGGCGGGCACATTTCCACGAGGGGGAGACCTCCCTCGTGGCCCAGCCAGGTCTCCGTTATCCCTGCCAGGTCTAAATAAGTTAGAAGGTGTAATTTATTTTTATTGTTTGCTTAAATTATTGGGTTAAAAGAAATGGAAGCACTTGGAAACTTAGCAGGCTATGAAAAAAAAATGAATGTGTGAGTGTGGTACATAATTTGATAGACTATTAAGACTGCAGCCAAGAGTTTGAAACTAGTGGCAGTTAAGTGAAGAGTAGTGGACATTAATGAAAACAAGAGAGTTGATAGATCATCATTCAAAAACAATTAAACATTTTAAAAAAATGTTAGAATAATAAAAACATCCACAAAATAAGTACACATACCAGCCATGATGGTTAATCATCTACTAGTAAAGCCATGTCATGGGTCTCTTAACACCCCATTAAAGAAGAGTTACCTACTACCAGACCCTATCCCATGCTCCTTTCCACACAACTTTAATAACCCAGGAGAGGAATGGATCTAATACACAAATGGCAAAACTAACAGCTTAGAGGATTGTGTCCACCTCCTCAGGTTCCATTGGTTCCAGGTGACCTTGCAAGCCCTCACACCACACATATCTTGCTTTACAGTTGGAGTCCAACGTGTAGTTTATTTGAGTGATATGTCCAGCAGATGTGCAATGACCCTTTAAGTATTACTCTCTCCAAGGAGGGACCAAGTCACCTAAAATATGTATTACTTGGACAAGGCTAGATCCAGAAGGATGGATGAAACTTTAGGATGAAACCAGTTTCAGGTGTGACATCAGAGGAAAACCTAAGGCACAGGTGGCAGTATAGGAAAACCATAAAATTTCCCCTAATGAAAATTTCAGAGCTACAAGTACATCAGAATGGTATAAAACAGGGGTCAGCAACCTGTGGCTCTGAAGCCGCATGTGGATCTTTCATCCCTCTGCTGTGGCTCCCTGTCATTGGTCAGCTCCACAATTGATAGGGCTTTCAGTTAGGACAGAGAAAGAATACCGCACTAGGAGGAGACTCTATGGTGGTGGAACTGGTCAGCTTCAGAATTGAATGTGGGGCTTCTGTTTAGGACCCCTGGTATAAACCCTTTAAAATGGATAACTTAAAACTATTTTCTAATTTTGATGAATCTTACTCTTATTAAAAACATAACCAAAACAAAGAAGAAGATAGTTAAGCATGTCTTTTTATCATTTGTTCCTTGTTGTTTAAATCAGGCCTCAAAACAATAATGTAACATTTAGGGAAAAAGATGCATCCCAGGAGGGCAGCAGTAGAGCACAAGATAGAGAAGATCTCCACAGCCACCATAGCTTTTCCCCTAGTGTTCAGGTAGGTTGGAACAAAGGAGACCCATACACTGCAGAAAGCCAGCATGCTGAAGGTGATAAACTTAGCTTCATTAAAGCTGTCAGGTAATTTACGAGCAAGAAAAGCTACAATAAAGCTGGCAATAGCTAAGATACCCATGTAGCCCAAAACACAGTAGAAGAAGAAAGCTGAACCCTCATTGCATTGTAAAATAATTTCTTGGGACTCAGATTGCATGTCCAACTCAGGGAATGGGGACGATGTCGACAACCAAACAATACAAATACATACTTGCAAGAGACAGCATGAGAAGACAATAGAAAAGGCCAATCTTTTCCCCACCCATTTCCTCATCTGATATCCCGGTTTAGTGGCCATGAAAGCCACAACCACAGTAATAGTTTTGGCCAGGACACTAGAAATGGCCACTGAGAAGGTGATGCCAAAAGCTGATTGACGGAGAAGACAGGTCACTTTGCCAGGATGGCTGAGAAAGAACAAAGAGGAGAGAAAACAGAGGAGAAGAGAGACAAGGAGGGTGTAGGTGAAGGACCGGTTGTTGGCTTTGACAATGGGAGTATCCTTGTGCTTAATAAATGTTCCAAGTACCCAAGGTGTCAAGAAGAAGAAACAAAGAGCTGTTGAGGTTAACCCAATTCCTAGGGTTTCTTCAATATTTAGAAAGACCACTGGTTTAAACAATGCATTCTATCTTTTCCTTATTTGGATAGTGATCTTCTGAATATTCAAAACAGTCATCCATATCTGAAAAAAAAAGTCAAGGGATTTGTCATCTAGGCATTTCCTAGTTTTATTTTTGAGTGGGGGGAACCACATGTTATTCTTTTTGAGTTGTTTCCAATAGTTCTCAGTTTGATTGTGTTTCTATGTAAGCACAATTTTAATTCTATTGTATCATTTACGATTGGCATAAAATGAAGTGCAATTAATCTTAAAATGCAGTCTTTCTAACATTTTTGAAAATTACTAAAATAGAGACAATTTCAAAAAATGGAGAAGACGACTCTGATGATGGATGTAAGATTTGAATAAGAGAAGCAGATGGAGAACCGTTTAGATTCATTACAATATAATTCATTTAAACCCTCTAGCTTTTCTCCTTCCTAAAGAGTGAGTAAACTAGGAAACATCAGTATTTTTATTTTGGGGAAAAAAGGTGTGGTTCGATGAGAAAATACCATTGATTTACTTTCAATATTGCTGTTGTTCAGTTGCTAAGTCATGTCTGATTCTTTGCTATCTCATGGGCCATAGCACACTATTTTCCTCATCCTCCACTGTCTCCCTGAGTCTGCCCAAACTCATGCCCACTGTGTCAATGACACTATCTATGTATCTCATGCTCTTCAGTCTCCTTCTCCTTTTGCCTACAATCTTTCCAGTGAGTCCTCTCTTCTCATTTGGTGGACAAAATATTTGAGCTTCAGCTTCCGTACCTGCCCTTCCAAAGAAACATCAGGATTTGTTTATTTTAGGGTTGAACTTTTAATATAGGAAACAAATATATTACTGTGTTCCAATGAATTTTGTCCTGACCTTTGTGATGCTTCTATGTTATATGAGATAACATTAATAGGTTCTACAGGCAGCCCCCTTATATGAATATTTGATCTATTCACAAATCTTCGCTTTTCTAATGAAGCTTTTTTCATTTCCCTTATTTTCATGCTTTCATGAAAAATGGAAAACAGCGGAAGATGTGACAGTTCATTGACAACTAAACTGACCTGAACCATTCAAACATTTGTTAGTTGGATTTTACAATTTTAACCACAGTCATTTTTTTATTTTATTTTAATTTAATTTATTCTCCTTATTTTGTAATCTAGCTTTGCACTGGAATTGATTTAAATTGCAACTAGAAGTTTAAATGTAACTAGATTCTTATTTCTCTGCCCTGTTTAAAAAAGGAACATTGTGGCTCTCAAAAACTCTATGGCTCAATCAGTGGTGGGTTTCAAATTTATTTGGAACCTACTCTGTGGGTGTGGCCTCCTTTGTGGGAGTGGCTTGCCGGCCATGTGACCTGGTGGGAGTGGCTTGCCGGCCATGTGACCGGGTGGGAGTGGCTTGCCGACCATGTGACCGGGTGGGAGTGGTTTGCCAGCCATGTGACTGGGTGGGAGTGGCCAAGACGATGTCACTGAATTCTTTGCCCCAATGGATGAACTACAATAAGATTAAAATAAGTACAAAAACAATAAAAGAGCAACTTACAAAAGGAAGATGACTGTTCTTGTCAGTCTTCAGTATAACGGACTCCAATCAATGAGCTGCACAAAGAAGAGACACAGAAATGAACTCTTTCATTGCATGCACTGCATTGGGATGAAACCAGCACACAAAATAATAGAAAAGGAAAATTACTCTCCTTTTTTGCGTCTTCTGCACCACCACCTCATGCTCCAACAACCTGTACAAAGGAGAGACACAGAAACCAAGACTTTAATTGCTTGCACTTCACTATCTCAAGGATGAACACAGCACAGACCACACCACACCCAGCAATAAAGACAGCTACCTACAGAGGAAGGATCCCTGGCTTGCCGGTCTTCTGCACACCACCTTATCGATTTACTTTGCTCAAAAAACCTGCACAAAGGACAGACACAGAAAGCAAGACTTTAATTGCTTGCACTACTATATTAAGGATGAAACAAGCACACAAAGCAATAAAAGAGCTACTTAGATAGGAAAGATGACTGTCCTAGCGGTCATACTCTGTTGCCTCTTCACCCTGTTAAATAATACTAACTGCAGAAGAACTAAAACAATATTGGACTCAATTGTGGTTGTAAGCTGAGGACTACACTACAGGTAACAGAAGGGACCTCTGTTTTCACCCAACAATGTACAGTCTTTTCAGGAAGGGTGTCCCCCAACAAACAGGAAAGATATAGTCTTTCATCCAAGAAGATAGTTCAAGAATGAATGTCATAGGTAGATTCACAGAGCAATACAGATTTCTTTTTCTGAAATTTAGTTCTAAGTTCAAAAAAACAGAAATATAATGAATTCGGTTCAGTACTTAGGTCGGTCCAAGTAGCTATTCAAGAGTTAGTGGTTAGAAGCAATGGTAAAGCAAGATATGGAATTAAAACCAGAAATATTTTGTTGGCTATTTGAAAAGGAGTACAATATATATTTAATTTTACACATGTTAGCAGCTGCTGGAATTGTGTTTGCACAACAGTGGAAAAACAGAGATATGAAAATGAATAAATATTAGAATGTGCAGGAATAAATAAATTTTGTGGAGAGGGAGCGGCCTATAAATTGAATTAATAAATAAATAAATTAATTAATTAAAATCAAGAAGGCTTTGAATACTTTTTCACGTGGGATTTGTTTTAGCAATTGCTAACTAACAGAAACAGAAATTAGAAATCCAAAAGTATGAAAGAAAACACCAATTATGTAAGGAAAGGTCCCTAAAATGTATAAGGAAATATTACTAGATCATTATTAATGCATAGATAACTGTGGGACATTACACACCCACACCCACACAAACTATGACAGTGCCAGGAAAACACCAAAAAATAAGAATCCCCACCCCCCCAAAGACTGCAAATGAAACCAGTTTTTTTTCCTAACCCTAAGGACAGGAAAGACAAAGCCACTGGAATAAAAACCATCAAGGCATTGTGGGAAATTATAAAGGACAGTGCCAGGAAGCTCACAGAACCATCAACCACCTCAGAATTACATAAATGAGGGTGAAACCCACAAAATCTTGCAAAGCTGCCTTGCACCAACCTGGCCTGCCCATAGAAAAGCAGCCACTTTGAGATACATAAACCTGGTCTGAACACTTTTAAGCAACATATTGCATCACAAAGAAAACATTTGCAAAAAGGAATAACATTTCTTGTAGTAAATATATTTTATAAACAGTTAAAAAATAAAAATTCCCAAACAATAATTTTAAAAAGATATTCTATAAATGAAAAAAATCCTTAAAAACCATTGTTAAGTATTCCACCAGCAATAATTTATACTATAACTATTTTAAGGTATTGTACCAGCCATAGCATACTGTAACCATTATTCCACCAGCAATAATTTATACTGTAACCATTTCAAACTATTCCACACACAATAATTTAAAATGAAACCATTAAAAATATTCCATACACAATAAATTACAATAAAACAATTTAAAACAATTCTATGCACAATACATTTTAAAGTATTGAGTATAGAATATTTTAAAATGGTTTCTTTTAATTTATTTTGGATAGAATCTTTTTTAAAATAGTCTAAGACAATTTTAAAAAAGAATCCACACACAATAAATTGAAGTAAACCATTTTAAAATATTCTATACTCAATACTTTTAAGTAAAATTATTTTAAAAAATTCTATGCACAATAAATAAAATATTATTTTAAAATACATTAAAAAAATAAAAGAAAAAAAACCAGGTTACTTACCAGCAGGCAGAATCAGCAGCTCTCCGATGCGATGGATGGATGCAACAGGCAGCAGACAGGCAGAGAGGCAGCAGAACAGGTAAGACTGTTAGGTCGCCTGGCAGGCTTAGCCAGCCAGGCGAGGCTGTAGAGGGGGGGCGGGGGGCTTTCGGCCTAGCCTCGCGGAGGCTTGCCGCCCGCCGGCCGCACAGCCTACGCCAGCCCGGCGCTTCATCGAGGGAAGGCCCGGAGGCCTTTCCTCGCGGAGGCTCTCCAGCCGCCGGCCGCGCGGCCTACCCCAGCCCGGCGCTTCAGCGAGGGAAGGCCCGGAGGCCTTTCCTCGCGGAGGCTTGCCGGCCGCCAGCCGCACAGCCCACGCCAGCCCGCCGCTTCAGCGAGGGAAGGCCCGGAGGCCTTTCCTCGGCGAAGCTAGCCTCCCGCCGCCCCCCTCGCACTTAGTTGCTTACCTGAAGGAAGCAGTAAGCTCCTGGAAGGTGAAGGGAAGGGAGTTTTGAAATGGAGGACCCGCTTTTAAACAGGTCGCCTCCAGCCCGCTCACTGATTGGCTGGACTCCAGCCAATCAGTGAGCGGCAGGCTGGGCTAGCTAGTTTAGTGCGGACGGGCGGGGGAGCGAGCGAGCGAGCTGCGTTGGGACGGCAAGGGCGATCGAGCGACAGAAGTTACTTCCGGGTCCGGTTACTTCCGGGTTAAGTCACGAACCGGATCGCACGATCCGGTGCGAACCGGTAGGAACCCACCACTGGGCTCAATGCATCTAAAGCTTGTGTTTGCATAGCAAATATGACCTGTAGGCATCTCAATGGCAAATTGAGTTTGATCCACAGGTAAAGAAATGAATATTTGCCATAAAGTATTCATAAATCTAATAATTGTATACATCCTAAATGTGTTACAGTTTGCTTAAGAATATCTAATGAAAGCTTCCTGAATGTCTAACCTACCCATTTGATTTGAAATCTTCCCTTCCGGACATTGAATGCAGCCATAACAACAGAATTTTTTTTTCTTCATCTCCTTTCTTCCAAAATCCAGGGGAACCATGATCATTATATTGAGAAAGTGAAAGAACCTGTTGATAAACATAAAAGGTTTTTGAAAAGGGAGATCTTTAAAACAGTTTCTCATTTTTTTCCCCTTTATGGAGACAGATAATATTTTACTTCCCAGTGAGCTGCTGAATTTTATCATCTTGGATTTATACTGTGCAGTAAAAAGGTGTTGAAATTACAAGGATGTGTAAGAGGACTTGAAGAGGGGAAAAGAAATTAAATAAATTAGCACAATGGCAATATTATGGAAATGATATGCTTCTTGTAATTTCAAATGGAATTGTAACCCACATATGTAAACTTGGTTTTAAAATCATACTACCAATCCGTCAATTTAGTAAATGAAACTTTGCACAGGACATGACTTCCACCCCGTTCAACAACAGAAATCAGATTTGGAAAATCACTATCTTCAGTATGGTTTAACAGACAATGATCATCAGATCATAATGGATCAAAATGCAATTTGCGCAGGCTGTAGAATAGAATAGAATAGAATAGAATAGAATAGAATAGAATAGAATAGAATAGAATAGAACAGAATAGAATAGAATAGAATTCTTTATTGGCCAAGTGTGATTGGACACACAAGGAATTTGTCTTTGGTGCATATGCTCTCAGTGTACATAAAAAGACAAGATACATTCATCAAGAATCATAAGGTACAACATTTAATGATAGTCATAGGGCAAAAATAAGCAATCAGGAAAAAATCAATATCAATATAAATCACAAGAATACAAGCAACAAGTTACAGTCCTGCAGTCATAAGTGGGAGGAGATGGGTGATAGGAACGATGAGAAGACTAATAGTAATAGTAATGCAGCCTTAGTGAATGGTTTGACAGTGGTGAGGGAATTATTTGTTTAGCAGAGTGATGGCGTTTGGGGGAAAAACTGTTCTTGTGTCTAGTTGTCTTGTGCAGTGCTCTATAGCATTGTTTTTAGGGTAGGAGTACTGTGCACGTCTACTGATAAAAAAACCCCCGATTGTCATAGCCTCTAACTTCACACTCTAACAACCCTGTCTGGACTAAATTGCAAAATACTAATCAGAAAAAAATAAATTTCCACATTTTTAAAAAGTGTGTTGGGCACAAAGCAAAGAAACATTGCTTTCTGACCCTTCTTCATTAAACTTTTCTTGAAACTGTGCTGGATACATTTACAAGACAGGCCAATTCTATGTGGAAATGAAATGGTTATTTATGGAACCAAGGATGATATATAAACCTCATTGACTAGAATGACATTTGCAAAGGTATTGGTTATTTTCATCTTCTTGTATTCTGTAACTTAGAATCACCTCTTACACCATCAGTCTTGTTGCCTCAATATTTCTATTGATATGTGAGTATAGGCCAGAGCAAACAAGCTATACTCAGTAGTGGATGAGAATGACTATCCACTAAAACAAAAGGTAGGCAAAGCATCTTTTGAGATATTACCTGCCAAGGCTGAAGATCTGGAAATTCAAACCTTTGAATCTCTCTCTGTTGGGATCTCGTTCTCACTGCCTCGTGCAAAGAATGTGCCATTGCATAGACAGCATTGTAGATACTGTAGCTTTGGCCAGTCAGCTGCAACTCAAACAGAGGTGCAGGCAGATCCCCCAAATTCTCTTCTCCACTACAAATGTCATCATACATTAAGGTTAATTCCTCATTTGGAAATGAACAGTCAAACAATTGCTCCCAAACATTTTGAAAAAATCCATTTTTGTGCTGTAGGAAGTTATCACCCAGCCCTCTCCCAGAAAAATGAAATATCCTAGGAAATATTGAAAAGGCAGAATATTATATTTCCCTGGATGTGAAAAGGAAGAAATATGTTTTAAATTGAGAATAGCTCCCTGTAGCTTCCTGCCTCCACCCACTTTGTCAATGGGCCATTAAGGTGGCCAAGCCAGTCCCTTTACATAATAAAGAGTTCTCCCCTTCAGCTCCAGGGGGATGTGTTGCAGTAGTATCTGATCCACCATTAAGGACTAAACAAAAGAACATGTGCTCAGAAGAACTATCTCTGGTAATTTTCCACTACGTGCAGGCCTCTGGAAGGAGGCTGAACCACTTTAGGAGGAAAACAAAGGAGACAAAAGGATCTCATCAATACAATGCCAGGATGAGCAGCCAAATGTAATCATGACCTAATATGGTAGTGATAAACCTATGTATGTACCCTTTACTCCGCCCTTCATTGTTTACCAATAAAAGAGGTCCCCAGAGGCAACTCTGGGTGCGATCTCATCCCGAGGAACCTTGTGTGGTGTCTTCACTCTCCATCTCATGAAATCGCCCCCCGGAGAAGGCCTCTGGCCCAACTGGGAAGATTGAGCCCCGGTTTTCCACAACTGGTGACCCCGACGTGATTCTGCGGAATACGTCTCGGACTGCCCACGCTTACCCGCCTGGAAGAGGCCTGCGCATTCGACCTGTCTGAAACACGACTTGGTTATTCCGTAAGTTATGGGTAGAAAATTCTCTCAGCAGCAATTTGGACGTTTGCAAGAGCTGAGGGAATTAACCGAATCTTCTATAAAAATAGCTTCTCAAGGGGGTAAAAATCTTCCCCAATTAAAAAAGAAGGAATTAAAAATTCTTTCTCCAAAATTATCTTCAATTGGTCTCATGGAGAGGTTAATTTTTCTTCTCCTCCACGGTTAGAGGAACAATTAGCAAAAGAGGAGGGGAATAAACATATGTTTTCTGTCTCTCCACCTAAATTGATTCCACAAGATCATGAAGTAATTAGTTTAAAGGATTGCTTTTTTTTCTATCCTCCCTTACCCTGCTTTGCAAGAAAAGTCCACTTTCTGTGTGTCTGCTTCTTATCTCTTCCCCCCCTCCCCCCCTCCGGGATGTCTGTTGCTTCCCCCCCCCACGCCCCTCCCTTACCTCTAATCCTCCAACAATGCCTTTTCTGTGGGGGAGGGAACCTTGTTCTGATGTGTTTCAGCCCTAGAAGATTGTACTTTTCAGGTGAGTATAGATTTTTTCCCTTTTGGGGGGAGGAGGAGAGTGTTGCCTTGTGTGTGCATGTATGAAATGAAGGAAATTCCTACTAAAGGTTTGCCTTCAACCATAATAAATTTATCATAATAAATGTTCCAAGTATCCAAGATGTCAAGAAGAAGAAACAAAGAGCTGCTGAGGATAAGGCAATTCCTAAGTTTTCTTTAAAAGTTAGAAAGACCAGCAGTTTCGGGATGCATCCTTTCTTTTCTTTCTTTGGATAATGATCTTCTGAACATTCAAAACAATCTTCCACATCTGGAAAGAAAATCAAGCAATTTTTTTTTCATCTGGGCATTCCATATTGCTGAAAATTACCTTATTAATTTTATGCAACCCAGAGGTTTATTAATGTTTGCTTAAGTCTAATGAAAAGTGGTAGAATGCCTAACTTACTATTCTGATTTGAAATCTTCCCTTCTGGGCATGGAATACAGTCGTAGCAGCAGAACTGATTTCCCTCAATCCCTTTTTTCCAATATCCATGGAAACAAGGGTCATTGCATCGAGAAAGTGGAAGAACCTGATGATGAGGATAAAAGATTTTGAAACTGGATATATTTAAAACAGTTTGCAATTTTTCTCCTTTATGGAGGAGAATTATTTTTGACTTCCCAAAGGATACTGACTTTATTAGAAAATAATTGCACATGTGGATAAACGCATGGACATATGAACACTCTTGGAAATGCCACCAAATATGCATACATGGCTTTTATACTGTAATTTCCTTTTGTCAATTTGATGAGTGTTTGATCATCAACAGCATTTGAAAAGAATATGCCTTTGTTTCTTTTAAAAATGAGAAATCACATTTTGAAAGAGACAATGTTCAACATGGAATCATAATGGATTAAGGTGTGGGCGATTCATTGATTTGATACCTGGTTAAAAGCCGGATTCCAGGCAATCACATCTTCATCAATGAATAATTCCTTCCCTTTTGGAGCCTGTGGATCCAGCTTTCCAACTCTAACTCTCTGAAAGGATCTGTTTGGAAAAGTGATCAAGTTTGTGATATTGAATCCACCTGTTGCTTCTCCTTTCTCATTCAGGAACACTCTCTCCCCAGCTGAATTGTTAAAAGAAATGCCTTGTAGAAATGAATGGAGCTACTTGAAAGGGAATAAAAGAGAAAGGGAATTGAAAGTATAATAATGTAGAAGAGAATATCATATTCAATGTTTTCACCATTCTTTCCATTCCAATAACAATAATTAAGGTAAAGGTTCCCCTCACACATATGTGGTTAAGATGCCGAGCTTGTCAATTTGGTGGTTCAAATCCCTAGTGCTACGTAACGGAGTGAGCTCCTGTTACTTGTCCCAGCTTCTGCCAACCTAGCAGTTCGAAAGCATATAAAAGTGCAAGTAGAAAAATAGAAACCACCTTTGGTGGGAAGGTAACAGCGTTCCGTGTGTCTTCAGCATTTAGTCATGCCGGCCACATGACCACGGAGACATCTTCAGACAGTGCTGGCTCTTCAGCTTTGAAACGGAGATGAGCACCACCCCCTAGAGTTTGAAACGACTAGCACATATGTGTGAGGAGAACATTTACCTTTACCTTAATTATTGTTATTGGAATGGAAAGAATGGTGAAAACATTGAATATGATATTCTCTTCTACATTTCTGCATATTTATAATTGATATTTCATGGAAATATATAAGTCCACTCTATTATTAATTTTATATTATTTTAAGGAAAGGTAAGAATACATTGAAGGTGAGTGAAAATTTGAAATTATGTAAGTTTCTTCGATTATGATCGGGTTCCCTATTTAAACAACTAATTCTACATATATCATATCTAATCTGTCCTGATTGGTACAAAGGTGTTCAACAGTTTGAGATCTGACTAGTTTCCTTTAGCAAAATTTTTAATCTGAGACTCAATATTCTTTGATAGATAATTAGGGGTGGAGATTATGGCAAACAAATTTGTTTCATACTATGGATGCAACATGTAAAACAGACCACTTTTATTTCATTCCTCTAAAACTCTAATAAAGACAGAAAGTTCAGTTTGTCAGACAGGAAAATTTCATGAGCCACACAGAAAGTTCTTAGAGAGTTGATTATTTTTGGAGGAGACAATGAACAATAATCTAGATTATCACTTTAACTGTCTTTTATTGTGCAAGATCAGGTGATTTACTAAATAACTCCTGCCAGCATCTAAATCATAATTTATAGAGTAGCTTCTTGATGAACAGATTGATAGAATAACAACAAAAACTGTTTTCTGTATCTATTTTAGACAGAACAGTAGAATTTTACAAGGGGCTTTGGAGGTCTTCTAGTCAAATACCCTGCTCAAGGAGGAGACCCTATGTCCTATGCAATTCATGCTGATTATTCTTGGGAATTTTAATAAAGCATAACATAAATTTTAATAAAGCATAATCTACTCTTGATGGCAAGGAAATGACATCTTTTTCTGTAGCTCACTATGCAGTTATATTACATGTTTTATCTTCTAATCCTTCTCACTTACCGCATCAGATTTATTTTATTTTACTTTACTTTATTTTTTATTTTATTTTACTTGTTTTTTTATTTTACTACTTTATTTTATTTTTTACCGTATATCCCACCTTTATTATTTCTACAGAATAAAAGAGTTGGAAGGGACCTTTGAGGTCTTCTAGTCCAACACCCTGCTTGAAGGAATGAGAGGTAACCTTACGTAAAGACATGCGTAGGAAGCTACCATGATTTCAGTAGCTGGTTATCTTGGATACCTACAAGCTCACCTAATTAGCAGACCCAGATGTGGGAAAAGAGGAAAGGTTGCGTACAGACATGCGCATTACAGCCATGATCTCAAGTGGCCGTTTATCTTTTAGCCCATGATCTCACCGAGCAGAGACAGGCCGTATCAGGGAGTTATGTGAGATTCAACCTTGGCTGGTGGAGCCTTCTG
This sequence comes from Natrix helvetica, assembly GCF_964273705.1. Lineage (NCBI taxonomy): Eukaryota > Metazoa > Chordata > Lepidosauria > Squamata > Natricidae > Natrix > Natrix helvetica. Next base: position 46,837,343 of record NC_138555.1, read on the forward strand.
GATTCACAAGGGAAAAATGAAGGAGTAAACCAAAAACAATACTGTTGCTTACTGTGCTTTGCTTGTTAAAACTGTATAAAAGCCAAATAAACTCTGCGTAAGGCAGACAGACATTTTGGACACCACTGCTTGATGGATTTCTGAAAACCTACACCTGCTCAGGCAGGAAACCTTATACCATTTCAATAAATAAAATAGTAATAATAAAAAATAAACTAATTGTCATTTTAACTATCTCTTATTGTGCAAGCTAGGGTGATGTACTAAATATCTCCTCTCAACATATAACCCATAAGTTATACAGTAGCTCCTTGATGATCAGAATAACAGAATAACAACAGAAACCATTTTTCTATATCTATTTTAGACAGAACAGTATAATAGGGTCAGAAGGGACATTGGAGGTCTTTTAGTCAAACACCCTACTCAATAAGACACTATGCCATTTCAAACAAAAAAGCTACCCTTCTCTTCATTAAAATCTACAGTGTTGGAGCATCCAAATTTCTGAAGACAAGTTGTTCCACTAATTAATTGTTAATTATTCTCACCATCAGGATTTTTTTTGGCTTATTTCTACTTTGTTTATTATACTTGTTTCCACATACAAAAAAAAAACATTAAGACATTCCACAAGGATATTTTACATCAAACTGCTCATTTAAAAAAAGAAGAAATGTCCAATGAAGAGAGAATACCTGCCAAGCCTGCAGATTTAGATGATCAGGTTTTTTAACACAGCGTAATTGTCTTCCTTTTGAACCTCAACATGTATAGTGCCTGCAAAGCATGAGCCACAGCATAAATGGCATTGTAGATGCTGTAGCTTTGGCCAGTCATTTCCATTTCAAAGACAGGCCCAGGAAGGTCCTCCAACTTCATCTCCCCAGTGCATTTCCTACTTGGCTGTACTTGTAACTCTGATTTTGGAAATGAACAATCAAAGGATTGTTCCCAAACTTCCTGCAGAAACCCATCTCTGTAGACAGAAACAGGATTTACAGTCTGAAGAAATTCCTTGAAACTTACAAATGCGCTTGAATGAATGGTGAAGGAAATAGCCCCATAGAACATCGTGAGATCCCAATTGATTTGAAATCCTGATAATATGAAATCAATCTGTGCAGTCATGAGCCATACTTTTCTAAATGGTGCTATTTCTTTGCTTTCAGGATCTGCCAGAAATGTGACAGCTCTTAGCCACGTAATTGCCCAGGATTCTCCATAGACAAGAACTGCATTGGCTTTGCTATTTATCAAATTAATGGAAATCATGGAGATTGTTCAATAAACTTCTGGGAAGACCTCTAAGTGGACCAGTTGTGAAAGCCTTTCTGTGAATGATGAGCAGATTCCATTCTCTGCAAGTAAGGGCTGCATTTTCTGTAAGAAATTCTCTCCATTGTTGTTATCCATAGCAAAAATCCCAATCCATGTCCACCTGAAAGGGTGAAGCAGTTGAATAATCCCAATGTAGTGATGGTCCTCTTTTGGGACCATGAAATAAAGTGAAGAGAGCCTACTGGTTTGAAATGCATCTTGGGCTAATGAGCCATATGTCAGCTGCAAGAAAGTGGAGCAGGATTCTGTTCAATTATTAAATATAACCTAATGTTTCTAGTCTGGTTTTATTATAAAATATATCAAAGGTCTGCTTAAAGACGAACAGTCCATAACTACAGTGCAGGTGGCCAGATTCTGTGCAGCAGCACTGGGGATTCATTGCAAACATGTGTCTTCTCCACCATAATTATGTTATATATGAGTCGCCATGGGTGAATAAGCGGCAATATAAATTCAATAAATAAATAAAAATAAATAAATAAATCAAAAAAATGTGGCAAACCTTTTACACTGCTTAGTCTTTTCCCTTTTAGCATTGAACCTACAATGGGCCACACAATTTATGGGCTGTAATTTTGGCATAGTTAGACCATGTATAATTGACAGACTGGATCTTATTATAGATTTTTGCTGTTATTTATTATTTTATACTAGATTTTTTAATTGCATATTTACAGAGTATTTTTATTTGTTCTGGTCTCTGGTCTAAGACTGTAATGAACTGATTGATTGATTGATTGATTGATTGATATATCAAAGAAACAATTTTTCCCTATAATTCTTCTAAATATTAATATAAAAAAGAATTTATTGGAATTACTTAAAATACACATAATACATCAATTGTTTTAATAGAAGAAAAGGGTACTACGTTAAAATATTCACTCAGGTATGGAGTAAGTCTGGATACTCACTTCCTGTATTTGGCAGTTTGGTAGTGTAGGAAGTTATCACCCAGCCCTCTCCCAGAAAAATGAAATATCCTAGGAAATATTGAAAAGGCAGAATATTATATTTTCCTGGATGTGAAAAAGGGAGAAACACATTTTAAACACAAAGTAAATTCCTGCAGCTTCCTGCCCATCCCCACTTTGTCAATGGGCCATTAAGAAGGCCAAGCTAGTCCACTTTACATAATAAAGAGTTCTCCCCTTCAGCTCCAGGGGGATGGGAATGAAGGCATGATAATATAAGCCTTTACTCAACTGACCACATGGCATCTGAGAATTCAACTAAACCTGGATTCAAAACTCAGCCTAGAGGGTTGCCCTTGCATGGGCCCATGTGAGTCTGACAGCCAATCAGAATACATTTCTTACACAGGAACAGGAAACAGAGAGGTGGGACTGAACAGGTTATAAAAAGCCCAGCAAGCCCCTCCATCTTCCCTTCTCTTCTTCTCCACCAACATTGAAGCATGCAATCACCTTTTCTGTTCAGGACTCAGGCCATGTAGTCCTGTCCACCATTAAAACCATCTTTCCAAGCAGCCTCCATGTCTCCAGTGTCTTTTTCCCCACTTGGAGCTGAACCCAGAAGGACATTTCTTTCAACAGTAGTTTCAGGCAAGAGTGCTAAGTAGTAGACCTGAAGAAATGCACAACTCCTTAACACAAACTTATGCCTAATCTTTGATGCTCATTAAATATTCCATCACAACAAGAAGCAAATATAGAATTTTCCTCCTCAATCCCATCACAGCTTACTCATGGAATCTTGAAGAATCCTATCATTTCACCTATATAAAATGATGTGTCAAAATCCAATCCTCCAATGATAGCTATGAGATTCTTCTGATTATCACACTTGTAGTTAGGGACAAATTCCTGGGATTTGAAAAGCAGGTCCAAGGTGGTGCGATAGGTCATCCTTGCATTCAGGTAACTGTCATAGATGTGGAACCCCAGAGTGACATTAGGTAAGATCTGGGAGTCCTCATTTATCTGCTTGATACCAAAAGCCAAGGCAAGGATGTTGTGGAAAGTAAGGACTCTAAGACCAGCTCTTTGCAATGCAAGAAAGTTTATTGCGCAGGTTCAAACAGCTCAAACAGCATAAGTGGGGTCTGAACCCCGAACAGTCCCCTCCAGCAATCTTATATAGCCCATTTGACGTAAGCATTTACATTTACATGTATGTTCCAAATATGGTAAAAGAGTACATGGAAAAATACAGAAAAGACAAGAATAAAAGTCTGTTAGTGGGCAGTTTATGAAACCCAGACATCTGCAAAAATAATAAGGAACTGTCCCCTCTCCTTGACTGATTAAGCAGGAAACATCCGTCCTCCCTGTCTGTGCCTAAAGATAAAAATACCACATCAGCAGTTCTCACAGCAACCGTCTGCATTTTTCTCCTTGACCAAAGTTTGCACTTATAACGAACCAAAGTTTGAGGCCTACCTCATTCCCCCCTTTGTGACTCATCTGTTACATCCAGAAGAGTCACATACTCGGTGTCTTCTTCCTGATCTCCTATTGGGTTCATTTTCTCATATTCTAACATAGCCATCACTTGGGCGGTTGCTCTCCTTTCTGCTAATAGGGACAGGCTATTGGATATAGTACGGACAAAGATAGGCAATATACATGGCAGTATTACACATCCAGCAGCTATGAGTCCTATTAGAGCAACTATGGCTTGTAATCCTGGGAGTTTGGAAAACCATCCCCCAAATACCTCTTTCAGATTAAATCCTTTCCATATTTGAGTGGGATTATGTGTGAGCTGGCGAATTTCTGTAGTCAATTGTTTTACCACTTTCCCTGTTTCATCAATTTGTAGGCAGCAATTGGATAGGTTGAATTTTCCGCACACTCCTCCTTCTTTAGCTAGGAGATAGTCTAGAGCCAATCTGTTTTGATATACAGCAGTTCTTATCTTATCGGTGGCTTCCGACAAAATATTAAGTGCTTTGTCTATTCTCACCCCAGCCAGATCCAGAACTGCCTGTAACCGGATAATTCTATTTAACATGTATATAGGGGTACGGTATCCCCATGACCCATCTTCAGCCCATGTCGCTCTTCCATAGGTACACACTATGCGTTCACTAGTCCATTCCTCATCCTCCTTATCATAGGCAGAATATTCCTTACAAGGGAAGTCTGAGAATACAGTCTGCACTTCACTTTTTGCTCTCATTCCTACCTGTTCATATAAGGGGACTCCTAATATTTGTTTTGATTGGATTGGTAACAAGAAAAAAGAAGGTTTTATCCATCCTAAGACACATGAGCCTGACCAGTCAAAGGGGAGCCGCTCATAAGCCAATTTCCCACATACTCAATACATATCTTTAGGTGCCACCCATTCATCAGCCATCCGGGATGAGTTCAGGTAACTTAGATAGGTTCTGTCAAAACGTTCAGGTTTGGTGGCGTTCCCTGGAGATGACCATTGATCATATTTTTCATCCCACACTCCCAGGCAAATAAGTTCTCCTACATAATGAGTTCCATTTCTAGCAAAACAATTTCTCCCTACAAGATTAGTGGTGAGTGTCCAGACTATGCCTGTAAGATGCTTTCTCTGTGTAATGTTTCCTACCTTGGAGAGATTATTATAAATCGCAGGGTGTGCCTCTAAGGCCTCCCAGGGCCACTGTTCCCCCATATTAGTTCCACCGCACACAAAACAATTCTTAACAGTAAGCGTTTTAGCTACTTCTTCAGCAAGTTCTACAAATAGATTACTAGCCTTAACACTAATTAAAAGGGGAGTTTCCAACTTTCGCAAGTTATCATAAACTGACCATCCCAGAGATTTCACTTCACCTTCAAATACTCTCTCCACTTTTATAGTAAGATATGTTTTAGGGTCCGATCCAGTTCCATCTATCCCAAATCTATAACTTACTATAGCGGGATGTCTGCGGTTTACTTCCAACTCCACTACATTTCCACTTCCCCTTCTGAAGGAACTAATATAAGCACTGTCAGGGGAAAAACACCCTGAAGAAAAATGAGGTCTATGGATGGGGCTGATTTCCAACAGCATATCATTAAGATGTTAAGAAAAAAAAATAGTCTTGAGAAGCATATTCTAATTAATAAACAAACTTTAATACGAAAATAATAAAAGTAAATAAAACAAAACTAACTAATTGTTACATTTTGATAATAAATGTTCCGTCTGCCAGCATGGCAGCCGGACAAAAATTCAGCAGAAGCTTTTTCTTTCTCCTTCGCCTCTGGAATGTGTGAAGACATGCGCAATAAATCACTTTCAGATAACCTTTATGACCTGCACAATAACTCTTTCTCAGTTTAACTCTTTAGTGTCAGTTTCAGTCAGTTCATATCTAGCAAACTTTTTAACATCGTGACACCCCTTCTTTTGCTAGTCTGGGCTGACGTCATCAAATCATCAATTAAGGCACATCTTCTTTCGCAGATACTCATGTTGATTTACAGGAAGTGGTTTGTTCAGCATATCAGCAATCTGATCATGTGTAGAAACATATTGCAATTTAACAAAACCTTGCTTAACTAATTGCTTTGTGTTTTGATAACGAATGTCAATGTGTCTGGACCTAGAACCTGTAAAATGTGACTCAGAAATATAAACCACAGATACATTATCTTCCATCACGGTGATTGGTCGAATCGGACGTGTCCAGATATCTGTGATCAAAGCATCAAACCACGTTAGAGAATTACAAGCATCTGAAACACAAGCATATTCAGCTTCAGTAGATGAACATGAAACAAAACTCTGTTTTCTCACTTGCCAGTAAACAGGACATCCATTTAGGAACATCATGTAACCAGAAGTGCTTTTGCGTGACTTCTTGTCACTTGCCCAGTCAGAATCAGCAAAACAAATTAACTGTGGATGATCAGTGTGTGTTGGTTCTAGCAATAACTTTAAGTGTTTAGTGTGTTTCAGGTATTTCAACAACTTCTTAATGCATGACCAATGAAATTGTGTTGCCTTACCTACGTGTCGTGATAAAAGATTAACACTAAGTGCAATGTCAGGTCTGGTCCAACTACTAATGTATAATAGTGAACCAATGACTGAACGATAAAGTGTTTGATCCTCGAACTCAGGACTTGGTTCATGTGTTAAGTTGTGAAAATCTGTTTGCATGGGTGTCTTTGTTGTGCTAGCATCTTTCATGTTGCAGTGATGTAGAATGTGGTCAATTTTCTCCTCTTGTGAAAGACTAAACCCCTTCTGTGTCTTTTCAATTTGAACACCTAAATAAGTACTAATGTGTCCTAAAGATTTCAGTGTGAAGTATCTCTGCAAACTTTTAGCAAAAATCTCACTCATTTTCTTATTTGGACCAATATAAACAATATCATCAACATAAACAAGAATTATCTCATATGCATTGTTAGATCTTTTTGTGAACACGCATTCATCAGTTTCGGACTTAATAAAGCCCATTGAATTTAGTTTGTCAGTAAGACATAAATACCACATTAAACCTGACTGTTTCAGACCATAAAGACTTTTGTTCAGGAACCAGGTATCCCCTTCTTGCTTTCGGAATCCTGGAGGGCTTCTCACGTAGATCTCTTCATCTAGGTCTGCATGTAGATAAGCTGTGTCCACATCAAATTGGAAAACTTCTAAACCAAGAATAGTTGCAGTGGTTAAAGCAATTTTTACGCTTTCAGTTCTGACTGTTGGTGAGTAAGTGTTTGTGTAGTCCTCAGGATAACGTTGAGCGAAACCCTGAGCTACAAGTCTAGCTTTGTATAAAGACTCACCATTTGGTTTCCTCTTGATTCTGTAGACCCATCGAGTGCCAATGACTTTCTTGTTTGCTGGAGGATTTGCAGGTGTGAATGCATTAAGTTTCTTTAAACTGTCCATTTCATCCTGCATTGCATCATACCATTTGTCTTGCTCTGAATCAGGAAGCTGTTTGATTTGTGTGAATGTCTCTGGAGGAAGAGTAATGTTGCAAATCAAAGGTAATGGTGTTTTTGTCAGTTGCCATGAATAACGTTGTGGAGGGATTCCTTTTGTGGCCCTCTTGGAACGTCTAGGAGCAACAGACCAGTCTTCTTCTTCTTCATCATCATCATCCTCGTCCTCACGTTCGTCGCTAGCATCAGCATCCGCGGCTTGCAAAGACGGAACATCAGGTTGTGAAGAGCTGGTAGAAGGAATATCTGCTTGCGAATTGTCATCAGGCTGCGTGGCATCTGGAACACCATCTCTAGGAAAATAAACTTCAGGATCATTGGAATGAATCCTGGACCAGTCAATGTCTTCCTCAAAATTAGCAGATTGTGAAATGACAATCACATGTTTAGTATCAATGAATTTGCACCATTTTGAGTTATCATCAATACCCATAAATATCAGTCTCTTTGCTACTGTACCTCCCTTTCTTCTTTGACTTAAGGGAGTGTTCACCATAGCATATGAACCAAAAATGTGGAGGTTCTTGAGATCAGGCTTGTAGCCATACAGCATGTAGAAAGGAGTTTGATTGATTACACTGCTCCAAGTACGGTTGACAATGTAATTTGCATATTTGATTGCTTCACCCCAGTATATGTTACTGAGATTAGCATCTTCTAGAAGACAATGCATCATGGTTTGTAGAACCCCTTGTCTTCTTTCTACGACTCCGTTATGAGCCGGTGTATATGGAGCAGATGTCTGATGAAGAATTCCATTCTTACGCATCCAGTCCTGGAAACGCTGAGACATGAATTCTGCACCACGGTCACTCTGGATTCTGGCGATGCGAACTTGGTATTGTGTAGAAACAAAAGCTGCAAAGTCTTTAAAGATCTGAAAGGTCTCAGATTTCTCTCTCATAGGATATACAAATCCATATCTAGAATGATTATCTACAATTGTTAGAAAATACTTTCTGCCACCAATTGTTGGTGGGAAAGGACCTACTATGTCAGTGTGTACCAAATCAAAAATGCGTGTTGACCGGCGTGTAGCGTGTTTTGGAATTGCAGCTGCCTTGGATTTAGCCTTTTTGCAAACCGCACAATCCAAAAACACCTTACACCCCTTTAGATCCAAACCTTTTGCGAACTCCGGCATCTTTCTAAGAACACGGAAACTGGCATGTCCCAATCTTCTGTGCCACTTGTGAATACACCTGGAATGCAAAGGTTTACCAGTTAGTGAATTCTCAACATTAACAGTTTCATGAGGAACCTCAGGCTTGCTCTGAGCAATCTGTTTCTGTTTTCTCTGTTTGTTGGCTTTAGGAGTCTTTGGCACAGTAACGGTTTCTCTCTCTGAACCAACTCTCTCTGGGCCCGTGTTGTGCCTTTTTGGAGTTTTCATACTTGCCTGTGCTTGCCCTTTAGGCTTTGGCTTTAAGTAATAAACACCACCAATCAGCATAGTTTCAGCAACAATATCTCCATCTTTAACTAAGTAACTTGCTTTTTCGAGGTGGTGAACCTGGAACTTTAAATCTCTAGACAAGTGACTTTGACTAAGCAAATTACTGGTTGCTGAAGGTATGTAATAAACATCAGGGATGTGTGTATCGAGCTCTTCAATGTAAAAAGTTCCTTTTCCCATGACCTTGCAAGTGTGGTTGGTGAAGGAATACAGTTCTCAATACTCGGGCTCTGGTTCGCCCATCTCTGTGAAAAGTTCCCTTCTGTGGGTAACGTGCACAGCTGCTCCACTATCTAAAGTCCACAAAAGACGTCTGTCGAACTTTGGATCAGGTTGTGGAACGTTGGTTATGGCCAGTGTTACAAGTGGAGCTTGTGGATCACGCCTTGGACCACGACGACCTTGTCTTCCGCCTCTACCTCTGCCTCTGGAGTCTGTTCCTCTGGGCTGGTACGTGACGGGAGCTGGAACTCGTTGGGGACAATCCCGGGTATCATGTCCCACATGGTTGCAGGTGTAGCATTTTGGCATCCTTGGAGCGTAGCCTCTTCCTCGGAAGGGACGTCTGGCTGGAGCCTTTGATGCTGGGGGTCGTTGCAGATGTGGTGTAGCTAACTTGATAGCTTCCTCTTCCACTAAAAGTCTGCAAATGTGGTTAACTGTGCGTTGAGCAATAGGCACGTAGTTAATCTTTGCAACAGCATCTTTCCATTCATAATTCAATGAGTTAATGATGATGCTAATCATTTGGATATCATCGATTACATGGCCATTTTGTCTCAATTCACTTCTCATTCTTTTCAGTTTGGTCAAATGTCCACCAATTCGTTCACCAGGTTTCAACTTCGAACCATGGAACTCAGACATGAGCAAACATGAAGATTCAATTGAAACGGGCCTGTAGCAATCTTCCAAAATAGCCCAAATTTGTTGGGCAGTTGCATCAGGTGGAAAGATACCCTGGATCTCAATTTCCATTGACATGAGCAAAGTCGTGATTGCTCTGTTTTCCAGGTCTCTCATTGCAGGTGTCCACGGCTGAGGGGGAGTATTAAAAATCATGCAGTATGTGCCTTCTCTTCGAAGCAAGAGCGCAATTTCACTGACCCAGGCTTTATAATTCTCTCCTGACTCCTTTAATTTGGATTCACCAGTCAAGGGAGTGACTGGAAATACCTGCTGAGGAATATGCATCGGAACAATTTGTTGAGCAGGTTGCAAAGCTGGTTTTTGAACCAGGGGGTGCTGCAGTTGCACCATTGATCTTTGCGTGGCAACATCAAATTGACTTCCTTGCATTCGCCTTTGACTTTGCCTTTTTCCATCTAGGGAGGATTCAGCACCACCAGGGGGCGTTGAAGACTTAACCTTTGGAGGCAAAGCTTTGGCTTCTAGAGAACTCATAGATAAATCTTTAAAGCTTTGATGAAGCTGCTTCATCTTTTGCTCTAATAATTTTTCTCCGCCAGCAGATGGCAGTGCAGCCTCACTTTTTGGCTGCCTCATCTTTTTATACGTGGCCGGAAGTTCAGTGGACTCAAAGGGATCACGTGACCTCGGTGACGTGTACATATCTCTTTGTTCTGATTCACCAATGAACTCTGTGGGGTGTGTCTTAGGCTGTTGTTTTGAGGAAGACAAGATGGCGTCCTCAGACATTTTGGGAGTGGGGGAGCCCCTCCTACTCCTTTTCATTTCCTCAAAACATTCTCTCGCTTCCCTAGCATATTTTTCGAACCGCTCTAATTGATCAAGATAGCTTTGCATTTCTTCCCCAGTGCCTGGGAAGGATTCATAAACTTCGCTTTCTGCGTGGGAGTATTTTTTCTCTGCCGGCAGTTGCCGCTTGGGCTTTTGCCATTCATCAAGTGTTTCATAATCTCCAAGAGTCTGGGAATGGAGTGGCTTTGGTATTGTGGGAAGTTTTGGCTTGGCCCCCAATAAATCATAATCTCCTGGAGGTATTTTAGAAGGGGGAACCACTGACCTCGTTTCGTAGATCTCGCCTCCTGTAGCTCCTTCCCCCACATCTGGGTCTTCATCCAGTCCAGTTGCTGGATTTTGGGAAGCTAGAAGCCAGCGTGAGAGATTTTGCGTTTTTGTGTCTGAGAGAATGGATCCTTCCGAGCGCGTTCCACGTTTTTTCTTTTTCTTCCTTGGCATGGCTAATTAGCTTAGTCGGTTATCTTAAGATAGCTCGAAGGAAAAACAGCTGTAAATTATAGCCATCTCAGCTTCCATCAATTAACTCTGTTAGCATTAACCGTCTCTGCTGCCATAAATTGTCAGGGGAAAAACACCCTGAAGAAAAATGAGGTCTATGGATCGGGCTGATTTCCAACAGCATATCATTAAGATGTTAAGAAAAAAAAATAGTCTTGAGAAGCATATTCTAATTAATAAACAAACTTTAATACGAAAATAATAAAAGTAAATAAAACAAAACTAACTAATTGTTACATTTTGATAATAAATGTTCCGTCTGCCAGCATGGCAGCCGGACAAAAATTCAGCAGAAGCTTTTTCTTTCTCCTTCGCCTCTGGAATGTGTGAAGACATGCGCAATAAATCACTTTCAGATAACTTTTAAGACCTGCGCAATAACTCTTTCTCAGTTTAACTCTTTAGTGTCAGTTTCAGTCAGTTCATGTCTAGCAAACTTTTTAACATCGTGACAAGCGCAACCTTTGTAACCCCCTCCAGTGTAATCACAGATACACTCCCAACCAGAGCATTGGGTGTTTCCAGCACAGGGGAGCCATTGGTTAGGGTTGCCGTACGCCCAATTCAAGTTAGCAGGACACAAATATTTATGATTTGCTTGATAGGCTTTTACCCATGTCCCGTCCCCACATGTGGAACCCCACCCTTTGCTCATGGCGGTACATGCATCAAAGCTTATTCTTAAGGGGTCTGTTCCTCTTTCTAGTTTCAAAGTGTAGTTAAGAAAATACAACCTCCCATCACCCTCAGGGGCACTACGGGTGCTGTATTTAGCCAATCCAGCATAGACAGTAACATTCAAGCATAAGGGGGTACTAGGGTTATAACAAATAATTTTTCCATCATGGTTGCATAGGCTATACATGGTTTGGTTATGTATACAATTGACATGTTGAGGTTTACAATCTCTAGGGGATTGTGTATGATAGACTAAGGTGTTAAGGATGGTTCTCCCTACTCGTGCTTTTGTAATACAAGGAGAACAGGCATCAGGGGCCTCAGTTGGCCGGGTTGGCTTACGAGGGGGTGGTGTGGTAACAACCGCGGGGTCGTGCGAGTTTTACGAGCGGGTGGACAGTGATCAAGTGACCCATTGCAATCTCGATAACACAAAACCCCTTCTGTTCCATTACACCGTTTGTATATGTCTGTACCTCTTCTCCCTGACACCGCACAAGTGGTCAAATCAAACCTGGTACAGGTCTTTGGCTTCTCCAAACGAGCATAAAGGGCCTCGTTTTGAATACATTGAGTACAAGGACTTTCCCCTAGTAGCCAATGCTCCCCAGTACTTCGTGGTTTCCTCTTTCTCCCCTTTCTCCCCTTCCTCATCATGGGTCCCAAGTCTATGTGGCTATGTTGTAATGTGCATGTTCCCTTCCATCCAGGTTTTAACTGATGGATGTAAGTAACCCGTTCCCAACCCCAAAATATTGGATCCCCACAATCGAGAACTATCGGGGGTCTCTCTTCCTTGTATGAGGCATGGCTACACATCCCCTTCCGGAGTACATAGCCTACATACTTACAGAGAAGGTGATTTGTGTATTTACGGGCTAGACAAGCTTCCCTAGCTATTTGGTCAAATGCATGGGGGGCTTGACAAGGATGTGGTAGGATTCCATTCCAACAATCTGGTGTAAAAGCAAGGGGTGGATAGCCTTGGCATTGCCCATTGCCTATCACATAAGACTGGACAATACCTGGACGTTCCTCAGGTCTACTCCACTGTCCCAAATTTTGAACACACACCATATTACCTAACACCTTTGTAAATAAAACACTTACCCCCAACCAACCGATAACACAAATGAAATTCATCTTCCTGTTCTTCACGCGGTATGTCCACTTCCTTCTGGTACTTTTGGATAACTTGGTTTATGGTGGAGCAAGATTTAAGTGTACAATAAGATGTGTTATCTATCTTGTGACCTATATATGGTGATAATACATCCTCTATAATTTTCACGTCACACTCAGTCTTACAATATGAGCAAGCAATACAATCAATACAATGCGCACAGCAGCAACACCCACACTTACAATTACAAAACCAACACATACAAACTAGTCCTACTGGGTTAATATATGTGCACTACCTATGGTTTACTTTTCCACTCTTCACCCATGCGTCGAAAGTCAGCTTCCGGTGTGACTTAGCAGGGGTCGCTTCTTTCTTCCAGGAATTCAAGCCACATAACCTGCTGTTGGGTATCAAAAGCTGATGGGGGCAAGGGAATCAAAGGATCAATAGGTCTTGGGGTGCCACAAAACCACTCTCGACAGTAATAGAGCAATACTATCATTAGTGATCCTACTACTAATATCCAGAGTTCCCAAACCCAGCTTTCAAACATCTGTCCATACCAATCTTCCGCCATGCGTCGAGAACCAGCCTCCGGAGTGGTCCTGCAGGGCTTATTTCCGCTTCTTCAATCTTCTTAGGACAACCTGGTTACACTTAACCTATTTACATACATAATATATATGATTTAAGCACGTTTGAATGTCAATTTCGTAGGATTTTTGTGGTCCACTGAGACGCTCCACCCCACGTCAGCAGCTTTAACCCGAGTCCAATGAATCCAAGACTTGGACTCCGCTATCTTCACTGCCAACGGAGACACCATTATAACCACATATGGCCCTTTCCATCTCCCTTCCAATTGTTCCTTTTTCCAATGCTTTACCCACACATTATCCCCCGACTTGAAAGGGTGACATTTAGTTACCAATGGTGGGGTTTTTTGCTCCAGAACATAATTTCGGAGCTTTTCAACTTGCTTATTTAGTTCTTGCACCATTTCCATATTCCAAACACCCCCCTTATGTCCCAAATCAGGCCATCCAACTAAATTTCTCCTCAATAAGGTGGGTGGATGGCCAAACATTAATTCATAGGGTGTTAATTTATGTTGACGTCATGGCGAACATCTAACAGCATACAAAGCTAATGGGAGGGCATCTGGCCATTTCAAGTGACACTCCGCACAAATTTTGATAATTCTTTCTTTGAGAGTCCTATTCATCCTTTCAGCCATTGCCCCCGATTCCGGGTGATGCGCACTATGGAACCTCCACTTTATCCCTACTGCATTAGCCACTGCCTGATTAATATGATGGACAAACTCAGGCCCATTATCAGATGAGATATGGGACGGTAGTCCAAACCTAGGGATTATTTCCTTAAGGAGCAGCCTAGCCACCTCTCTAGTTTGTTTTGTCTTAGTGGGAAATGCCTCTGGCCACCCGGTATACATATCAACCATAACTAACATTGCCTTATAAAGACCACACCTCGGCATGTCAGTAAAGTCAATCATTAGATAGTCCATTGGAAAATATGACACAGGAATGGTTCCAGGTGGCAAGAGTGGTCCTTGTCTAGGATTTACTTTAGCACATATAATACACTTGGCTACCACTTTCGCTGCAATTCCAGCCAGTCCATTAATAAAATAATCCCTACTCAGTGCAGTTTCTAAGGCAGTTTTTCCCATATGAGTAGTTTCATGGGATAACTGGACCAATGTCCAAGCTACGGATGACAGCACATATATTCTCCCATCTGGTAACACATACCATCCTTCTTTTATACTAGCATGTAAATCATGAGTGGCCTTAATACACTCCTGTTGAGTGTAGGTTGGCTTAATTTCTGGTGGGATTACTCCTAAATCCATTACCACATGAATTGCTAGATCAGGGGTTGGGCCGGATCGTTTGGCTGCTTCTCTAGCTTCTAAATCCGCTAATCGATTTCCCTGAGCTATTCTATCGTCCCCCCTCTGGTGGCCTTTACAATGCATAACAGAAACCTTCGCAGGCTTATGTACCGCATTGATAAGGCGACTAATCAAATGTCCATGTTGGACATACTTCCCTGCAGAATCTCGAAAACCCCTTTCCTTATAAACCGCTCCATGAGCATGTAAAGTCAAAAAGGCATACTTACTATCGGTCCACACATTCAGAGTTTCTTTCTCTGCTCTTTCTAATGCCCTTATCAATGCCCACAATTCTGCCACCTGAGCACTCCACTTTCCTCCAATTGGTCCACTCTCTACAACACCTTCATCATCCACAATCGCATATCCGGCCACACGCTTTCCTTCATGCATGTAACTAGAACCATCTGTATACCAATGAAGGGTTGCATTCTTCAAAGGGATATCAGATAGATCAGGGTGGGTTGAATAAACAGTCTCCAATACTTGCAAACAATCATGATCCTTCTCAGTTTCTGTAGGCAACAATGTAGCCAGATTCAGCCTATTTGAGACTACCAACTGTACCTGAGGATTTTCAATCAACATAGCCTGGTATTTAGTCAAACGTTGGTTACTAATCCATAAATGTCCCTTATTATCTAACACTGACTGTACTGCATGGGGTGTATGTACATTAATAGAACAAGAAAACGTCAGCTTGTTACAATCCTATAACAATTCAGCAATTGCAGCCAAGACTTTCAAACAGTGCGGCCATCCCTTGGCCACTCCATCCAATTGTTTGGATAGGTATGCAACGGGTTGCTGCCACCTTCCAAGTTTTTGAGTGAGCACACCTAAAGCCATATTCTTGCTAGTATCCACATACAAATTAAAAGGTTTCATCAAATTGGGCAACGCTAAAGCAGATGCAGAAGTAAGAGCTATTTTGATATCTCTGAAAGCATTTTTCTGTTCTCCTTCCCAGCAGAAAGGGTCTGTGTTTGCTCCCCTAGTTGATGCATAGAGGGGCGCTGCTATTAGCGCAAAGTTAGGAATCCAAATCCGGCAAAAACTTGCTAAGCCAAGGAATCCCCTAAGTTGTCTCCTATTCTTGGGTTCAGCTATTGTCAAGACTGCTTCTTTTCGCTCCGGTCCTAACGATCTACGCCCCTGTTCAATGTCATACCCCAAATATCTCACTTTCTCTTTCACCAACTGTGCCTTCAGCCTTGATACTCTATAACCACAGTCTAATAACAAATCCAACAATCTTTTGGTATTTTCCCAGCAAGTATCTTCGCATTGGCCTGTCACTAACACATCATCCACATATTGTAATACTACATCTCCCCTCTGCCTAGGAACAAAATATAACAGATCCTTGGCCAACGCGGTTCCAAACAAGGTAGGTGAATTTTTAAACCCTTGCGGCAACCGAGTCCAGGTGAACTGCATCTTAACTCCCGTTCCTGGGTTCTCCCACTGGAAAGCAAATAAAGGCTGACTAACCGGGTGAATAGGAATTGTAAAAAACGCATCCTTCAAATCTATGACTGAAAACCACCTAGCCCCCGGAGGAATCAAACTCAAAAGAGTATAGGGGTTAGGCACAACTGGATGTAGGGTCACGGTCATGTTGTTCACGAGGCGTAAATCCTGTACTGGCCTATAGGAGCCATCCGGTTTTCTAACGGGAATGATCGGGGTGTTCCAGGGAGACTGAATCGGTACTAATATACCTGCTTTCAAATATTTCACTATGCTTTTATATATGGCGAGCACGACTTCCCGGGAATATGGGCGGTATTGTGCAATCTGCACGGGCATTGCAGTAGGTTTTAAATCTACAATTACAGGAGGATGGTGGGCTGCAAAGCCCGGAGGATTATCCTCTGCCCACAATTCTGGTACATCGAACTCTCTCCATTTTTCGTCTGATTCTTGTCTCCCCACAACATCCAGAACCATTACCCTCCAAGTTGCCTCTGAACGATGCCGCACAGACACACGCTGACATCCTTCATCAAATGAAATTATGGCCCCTAATTTGCTAAGTAGATCCCTACCCAGCAATGGAATGGGGCACTCAGGAATGTACAAAAATTCATGCTCAATCTCAGAACCATTCAACACACATTTTACTGGTTTTAAAATGTCACGTCCCACAACTTTTCCTGAAATCCCCTGCACCTGTAATTTGTATGGCCCTGGGGACGTGACTGGTTTATTTACTACCAATCTCCCTGCTCCAGTATCTACCAGAAATGTAGTTTGTTGACCCCCAATCTGCATAGTAACCAAAGGCTCGGGTGGGGCCTCCCCTAAGCCAGGTCCCCGTCAATCTGTCCATCCAGTCTCTGCCAATCCAATCTCTTCCACCCTACCTTCTCTATTCACATTCGCATACCCTCTTCCTCTCAAACCTCTTCCTCTTCCTCTGCCAGGGAATCTTCCAGACCCCATACCTCCTCTTCCTTCCTGTCCATATCTCTGCCTCTCAAAGTCCTGTCTATTTCCTGGTCTGTCTCCTAAACCTCTTCCTCTCATTATCCTCCTCGGGCATTCTCTCTGCCAATGCCCCTCTCCTTTGCAGAAAGCACACTGATTGGGTCCCAAAATTGGGCCCCTCTGCAATGCCACTGCCAACAATTCTGTCTTCTTCTGCATCCTCGCATCCTTTTCTTTCTTTTCAACCTTATCTCTATTCACATACACTTTCCTTGCAATCTCCAACAATTCACTGGTATTGTTACCCAACGCTCCCTCTAGCCTTTGCAACTTTCTTCTAATATCCTCATAACTCTGAGCTATAAATCGCTCATTCAACATTCGTACATTGTCTGGGGCTCTGGGGTCAACTTGTGTGTATAACTGATATGCTTCAATCAGCCTTTGGAGAAAACTCTCAGGACTTTCATCTGCCTTCTGCATCACTAAGGATGGTTTAGACATGTTAACAGGGGGCTTTCCTGCCATTCGGAGTGCCCTTACTGTTAAATTCTGATAATCCTTGAGTTTCTCCATATGAGTATTATCCCGGGTGGTCCATTGCAGATCCTCCTCGGGTGCCTTTTCTGCCAATTCCTACTGTAAATTTGGCACATTAGGTGATTGATCTTGAACACACTTTCTAACTGCCGTCTTCCACTTTTCCCTCTCTTCTGGGGTTAACAATGTATTTAACAGCTGCTGAATATCATTCCAAGTTGGATTATGAGTTTGCATAACCGTCTGGAATAAATTTGCCATCTCTGTGGGCTTCGCACTTAACGGCCCATAATGTTGCTTCCAATTCAATAAATCAGTCGTTGTAAAAGACACATACTGAAACATAGGCACAATTTGCATTTGTCCTTGGTCGTCTGTAACTTGTTGGTCAACTTGTCTCAAGGGAGCAAGGAATTCCTTCCTCGCAGCCTCTTCCCTAGCTGTCACAGATCTTGTTTTCACTCCCACAGATTCCTCCATTCCTCCTAACCCCCCTTCTTCTTCTTCACTCACAGACTCCCCATCAGCAGCTTCTGCTTTTGGCATAACGTCTGCAAGCTTCTGTTTCCTACGCACTACAGGAGGCCCCCCCCCCCCTGCTGCTGCAGCAACTCGAGGTTGCTGTGCTAACAGTGGCGGGGGTGGCGCGTATGGTGGGGGTCTTACCACTTCATCCTCATCTCCACTTAATATCTCCTTTTCATTATCTGTCTTTTTCTCAGATTTATAACCCCCTCCTAACTTCTCACTAGTACAGAGGTTACTTGTTGATTTATTTTTACTTCCCTTTTGTCTAGCTATGCACAGTCTTACCCTCTCTGCCTGACACTGTAACAATTCATCAGCTCTCTCAGACACTGTGTTTCGCCACTGATCTATATAGGGATATTGGTTTAAATATTTCTCTTCATTTTGGTTGATTAAAAGCCACAGATCTTCTATGACTTGCTCTCTAAACGTCCCCTGACTTGGCCACCCCACCCCTAGATGGGGCCATTGTTTCTCACACAAAAATCTCAATCTTTCCCTGGTGACTTTAGGATAAGGTACTTTATAGTGGACATGATTAAAATAGTCCTCAAAACCTTGTAACATGCATTCCAACGGTGTGTTGGGAATGCTTGATAAACCACCCATCGCTAACAACACAACCACCGACCCGTAGCCTCGGAAAAACCATGACCACTAGCGGGAACTGCGGCGGCAACCACCCACACAACCTAACACGGAGTTCTTTAGGGTCGACGCCCCGACTCCAGGAGGGTGATCAGTCCCCCTCTTCTATCTTCAAGTGAGATAGGTACTTCACAAAGTTAACATATACTCGCCTGCAATGTCTTCACACACGTCCTGGCCAGGAAAAAGTTCAGACCTTCTTTCTTGCATTCAAGGGTTCTTGGGCTAGCTTGCCAGCACCGTCGGTCCCACGGGGAGGTCCCTACCGTCTCCCAGAGGAGATGCCCCTGTGGTGCCTGGAGAAGGTTCGGGAGCGGCCTCCCACTGGATCCGAGGGGTGAAGCTGTCCTCAGCGAAAAATCGCCTCGCCTAAGAGTCCCATCTGGGGTGCCATGTTGTTGTGGAAAGTAAGGACTCTAAGACCAGCTCTTTGCAATGCAAGAAAGTTTATTGCGCAGGTTCAAACAGCTCAAACAGCATAAGTGGGGTCTGAACCCCGAACAGTCCCCTCCAGCAATCTTATATAGCCCATTTGACGTAAGCATTTACATTTACATGTATGTTCCAAATATGGTAAAAGAGTACATGGAAAAATACAGAAAAGACAAGAATAAAAGTCTGTTAGTGGGCAGTTTATGAAACCCAGACATCTGCAAAAATAATAAGGAACTGTCCCCTGTCCTTGACTGATTAAGCAGGAAACATCCATCCTCCCTGTCTGTGCCTAAAGATAAAAATACCACATCAGCAGTTCTCACAGCAACCGTCTGCATTTTTCTCCTTGACCAAAGTTTGCACTTATAACGAACCAAAGTTTGAGGCCTACCTCAAGGACATGTTGATGAAATTTGGTGATTATGCTGCAAATAATTTAATTACTCAAGTTGAAAAAGTAAATTGACAATTATTTTAAGGCTTTTGCAGGGGATACCAGGAGTCGTTCCCTATTTCGACGACATCTTGGTATTGGCTGCAAATGAGGTGCAACTTTTAAAACGAGTTCGAATGGTTTTGGCTAGAATTAGAGAAAAGGGCCTCCGGCTTAAAAAAAGAAAAATGCAAAATTAATGTACCTAGGGTTGAGTTCCTGGGGTACATGATTGATGGCTCTGGGATTCACCTGACATCAGAAAAAATAAAAGCAATCCAGGAAGCCCCCACACCCCGCAAGCAAACCCAGCTGCAGGCATTCCTCGGGCTCCTTAATTTCTACAGCGTCTTTCTCAAACAGAAAGCCACCGTTGCTGAACCGCTTCACCGTCTCCTGGCCAAGAATGCCAAGTGGTCCTGGGGCAGAGCCGAGGCTGCCACATTTGCCGTGGTCAAGTGACTACTGACAGCCGATTCCCTTCTAGTCCAGTACAACCAGACTCTGCCATTGGTGTTAACCTGCGACGCATCTCCATTTGGCATTGGTGCTGTCCTCAGCCACCGCATGCCCAACGGCACAGATGCCCCTATTGCGTTTTACTCGCGAACCTTGTCTTCCGCGGAAAGAAACTACAGCCAGATGGACCGCGAGGCTTTGGCTGCAGTGGCGGGAGTCAAAAGGTTCCACGAGTACCTTTACGGCAGGGATTTCAAACTTGTGACCGACCACAAGCTGTTGTTGGGACTATTGGCTGGGGACCGACCTACCCCAGTGTCGTTATCTCCTCGCATGACCAGGTGGACTGTTTTCATGGCTGCCTACTCCTACAAACTAATCCACCACCCTGGCTCCACATTGGGACACACAGATGCATTGAGCCGCTGTCCCCTACCAGAACTTCTGGCTGACCCCACTCCCGAGACACCGGTCCTGCTCATTGACTGCCTGGACACTGGACCTGTCTTGTCCAATGACATTGCCCGTCATTCTGCAAAGGACTTCACCATCAAACACATTTTGAACTGGGTGTGGAGGGGTTGGCCCAAGGGGCCTGTTGGGGCTGATTGTAAATTGTATGTTGCAAAACGCGATGAGTTGTTGGTAATTAATGGCTGTCTACTGTGGGGGGACCGAGTGGTTATTCCAAACAAACTGCACAGGGCAGTATTGGAGGCTTTACATGTGGGGTATCCTGGCATTGTAAGGATGAAGTCTTTGGCTAGGAGTTACATTTATTTATTTTATTTATTAATCCATTTTATATGCCGCACCCTCTCCACCAAGGGACTCGGGGCGGCGTACAATTTACTACATAACAAATAAATAACAAGGAGGAATATACAAAAAGCATTATACAACACATAATAAATAAATAATCAATTAATTAAAAACAGCAAAAAGCAATTAAAAAACAATTAAAACACCCAAAGTCAAACCTAATTTAAAATTTTATCCAGAGGGATTAGAATAGCTATAATTCAGGCCAGGATGGCTAGTTGGAACAGGTGGGTCTTGAGTTTCGTGCGGAAGGAGCGGAGATTGGTTGTTGTCCTGATGTCGGGGGGGAGGTCATTCCAGAGGGCTGGGCCCATCACAGAGAAGGCCCTGCCCCTCGGCGCCACCCTCTGGCATTGCTTGGTGGACAGCACCCGGAGAAGTCCCTCCCTGTGAGAGCGAATTGGTCGCAGGGATGTATGGGGCAGGATACGATCCCGCAAATAGCTAGGTCCTGTGCCATGGAGCGCTTTAAAGATAGTAATCAAAACCTTGAAACGCACCCGAAAGACTACAGGGAGCCAGTGCAGCTCGCGCAGGAGAGGTGTCACATGGGAGTACCTAGTACTCCCCATCACTGCCCGTGCGGCCGCGTTCTGGACCAACTGCAGTCCTCGGGTGCATCTCAAGGGAAGCCCCATGTAAAGAGCATTGCAGTAATCCAGACGAGACGTCACCAGCGCATGAGTGACTGTGCGAAGGGCATCCCGGTCCAAAAGGGGGCGCAATTGGCGCACCAGGCGAACCTGGTGGAACGCCCCCCTTGCCACGGCTGCCACATGGTCATCCATAGACAGCCGGGCATCTAGGAGGACGCCCAAGTTGCGTGCCCGTTCCACGGGGGCCAGTTGGTTGCCCCCAATGGCCAGCGATGGGGTCAGCTGGTTGAACCGAGAGGCCGGTAGCCACAGCCACTCCGTCTTGGAGGGGTTGAGTTTAAGTCTGTTGTCTCCCATCCAGACCCGTACGGCTTCCAGACACCGGGACATCACGTCAACGGCCTCATTGGGGTGGTTCGGGGTGGAAATGTACAGCTGAGTATCATCAGCGTACAGATGGTATCCCACCCCAAAACCACAGATGATCTCACCCAGCGGTTTCATATATGTGTTGAACAGGAGAGGCGAGAGGACCGACCCCTGTGGCACCCCACAAGTGAGTGGCCTCAGGGTCGACTGCTACTCCCCTGCCAACACACATTGCGTCCGGTCGGAGAGGTAGGAGCAGAACCACCGTAAAACGGTGCCCCTTACTCCCAGCCCCTCCAGCCAGCGCAATAGGATACCATGGTCGATGGTATCGAAAGCCGCTGAGAGGTCTAACAGAACCAGGATAGAGGAACAACCCCTATCCTTGGCTCTCCAGAGATCATCAACCAACGCGACCAAGGCCGTCTCCGTGCTGTGCCCGGGTCGGAAGCCGGACTGGCGCGGGTCTAGATAGTCATTTTCCTCCAGGTGGCGTGGGAACTGCGTAGCCACCACACTCTCTACAACCTTCGCTAAAAAGGGAAGGTTGGAGACCGGACGATAATTAGCTAGCTCAGTTGGGTCCAACGAAGGCTTCTTGAGTAAGGGCCTCACAACCGCCTCTTTCAAGGCGGCTGGTAGGAACCCCTCACTCAACGAAGCGTTCACCATTCCCAAGAGCCAGCCTCGTGTGACCTCCCAGGATGCCAGTACAAGCCAGGAGGGACATGGGTCCAATAAACATGTGGTGGCTCACAGTCGCCCATGCAACCTGTCCAAATCATCGGGGGCAACAGAGTCAAACTCCTCCCAGAATGGTCTCTCAAGACTG
This sequence comes from Natrix helvetica, assembly GCF_964273705.1. Taxonomy (NCBI): domain Eukaryota; kingdom Metazoa; phylum Chordata; class Lepidosauria; order Squamata; family Natricidae; genus Natrix; species Natrix helvetica. The sequence goes on from NC_138555.1 coordinate 46,860,074, forward strand.
GCCTCGGACGTCTCCCCTGGAACACTGAGGGAGATCCATTCCCTCCAGATCTGAGTGATTTTATCCTGCAGATATTCCCCAAATTCTTCTGCCATGCCCTGCAGAGGGGCTTCCCGCGGCCTCTGTGATAGAAGAGAGCGGGTCACCCGAAACAGGGCGGCAGGGCGGTTATCTGCGGATGCAATGAGAGTGGCACAATATCGGCGTTTGGCCACCCTCAATGCCACAAGGTATGTCCTTAAGTAGGCTCTTACCTGTGTTCGGTCAGATTCGGAATGCGAAGATCTCCATCTGCTCTCTAGGTGTCTCTTATGGCGTTTCATCACCCTCAGCTCCTCGGTAAACCAAGGGGCCAGGGTGGTTCTTTGCCGTAGGAGAGGCCGAAAAGGCGCAACCCGGTCTAGGGCCCCAGCGGCCGCACTATTCCATGCGGCTACCAGGTCCTCCATCCGGGAGCGGGTCAGGTCGACAGGAAGTGGCCCAAGCTCCGTCTGGAACCTTTCTGGTTCCATCAGGCGCCTGGGGCGGAACCATCTCGGACATTTTGGTTCCGCCTCCCCGCGGTGGGGGGTAGTACCAGGGAAGTCAAGCCGGAGAAGTGAGTGATCTGACCATGACAGGGGTGTGATGGCTAAATCCCCTATTCCCAAATCACTCGCCCACTGGCCAGAGACAAAAACAAGATCCAGAGTGTGACCTCCCTCGTGTGTGGTGGCCTAACATGGACAGGGAGATAGAAGAATGGGTGGCTACTTGCACACCGTGCCAGGAGTCTAGACCAGCTCCCCCAGAGGCGCCCGCTAAGGAGTGGCAGCATCCTCAAGCACCCTGGTCTATGGTGCACATTGACTTTGCTGGCCCAGTTCATGGCCAAACTTTCCTCGTAGTTATGGACGCTTACTCGAAGTGGCTAGAGGTAGTCCTGATGACCTCCACCACGGCAGAAGCGGTCATCAAGGTGCTACGGAGACTTTTCTCCACGCACGGCCTGCCCAACGTCTTGGTCTCTGACAACGGGCCCCAATTCACGGCCATACAATTCGAGACCTACTTAGCAAGTCAGGGAATCAGGCATGCCCTGGTCGCTCCATTCCATCTGGCTTCCAATGGTCAGGCGGAGAGAATGGTGTGATCTGCAAAAGAGGCCCTCGCTAGGATGGGCCCAGGGGATTGGCAAACATGGGTTGATCACTATTTATTAATCCAACACATCACGCCGAGTGCCACTACCGGGAGAAGCCCCTCCGAGCTTCTCATGAGTCGCCAGCTAAGGTCCCACTTAGACCGGCTACACCCAAACTATTCTGCCACATCGCCTGACTCCACAAGCAAAATTCAGAACTTTAGCATAGGGGACTCGGGATACGCCCACAACTCTGTGGATCCCTGCCACGGTGATAGGCATCACCAGGCCTCGCTCTTATCTTTTAGAGCTCGAGGATGGTAGAAACTGGAGGAAGCATATTGACCAACTCTGTGGCCGCCTCTCCAACTCCACACTTAGAACACCAGATGCAACTCCTGAACAAATCAGCCAAAGCCCTACCCAAAAGGAGCAAACACTCACTCCTTCTACAGCCAGCTCAAGCCCGAGGGTACCGGGGGACTTATCTGAATTTGTTGCAGGCCCACAGCGAGCTCCAAATGAGAAAATCCCAGAAGCTCCAGCTGCGGCCTGGGAAAGGTTCCAGGAGGTTCCACTGAGCGGAGCTGGAGAGAAGACAGGTCCATCCGACCTGCCCAAAGAACTGGTTCCCAATGAATTACACAGGTCTGGTAGGACTAAACAAAAACCCGCCTACCTGCGTGATTACGTGACCAATAGAAACATCCCAACTAAGAGCGGAGGTGTCAGGCCTGCAGAGGTTCCTTTAAGAATCTTTGGCCTGCCACACTTTCTTATAATTTCCTATGTGTTTCATTAGTGTAGTAGTTGGGAGGGGGGAATAGAAAGGAGTAGGATTGTGGAATGTATGTTGTCATTCTTTTATAGAAGCCAAGGTCATCTTTTGTCTCCGCACCTCGACACCTGACCGGAAGCAGAGGGGTGTAGATGCCAGCGTGGAAGATGATGATTGGAACATGTGATGAATTATGGGGTGTGGGGAAAGATATGAACTTTCAACTGGGTGAACCCACAGGATGTAAAATACAGTTGAAATTTCATAGCATAATGCCAACATGTCTGTCTTATTAAATTGGAGCTTTAAGGATAACTTTGCCTTGGAAAATGATTTAATTCTGCATGATATTTGGAACGCTGACATTATTTCAACTCTCACTTTAAAATAAACCACCAGACACCCCCCCCCTCGTACGGGGGGGGGGCTGGTGAGGGGTACTGATCTCCCAACGCTGACCACATCAGCGTAAAATATCAGTTTGACAATTAAGATAAAGAAGCTAATGATGAATTTCTTCTCTGAAGTTCTTCCGAAGTGCAAAAGAATTTGCGTGGGAGGAAATTTTCACTTGTATAGCCTCTGGGAAGATGCACGCACAGCCGGAGGGGGATGGCTGGAGGGGCCTCTCAGACCGACTTCTTCAACCAAACGTGAGTCAATCTTTCCCCCCCTTCACTAGTAAAAGCTGCAATGAGCTGGAGGACTTGAATGGAGATAATTACTCCTTCCAAACGGCAATAAATGAAATGACTTATTACCCAGCAAATAAGTGTGAGACAGATTCCCTTTCAAAATGGGAATTTCAATCTTGGCAGCAAGAAGGGATTTGGCCAGCATCTTTCACTTGCCAGCCACCACAAATTGGGCTGCAACCAGTAAATGAAGCAAAACCAGATTGGGTTTTCTTCCCAGAGTTTGGATGGATGAGATGCCACTGGCCACCTCCTTTGCCATCAGCATGGGAAAATGCTCCAAGCCAACAGAGGGCACCTACTTGGCCCATAACTCCTCCAAGCCAGCAGGAGGGTCCTTGGCACATAATCCCCCCTAGCCAGCCATCATTGGTCGAGCAGCAACCTGTGAAGCAGGAAACCCCGGGATGGGTCTTAACCCCAGGTCATGGATGGGAGGAATGCCAGTGGGCACCTGCCCTCCCTCAGCAGATGGCACCATGGCAGATAACTAGGCAGTGGCCAACTGAGGGATTGACCTCCCCACCAGTTCTAGTCTCCCCTGCAATGCCCCAACAGGTTCTTGCCCCACCTTCCTACAGAGAAGAGTTCACAAAAGTGGAAGAAGAGGTGAATGAGGGGATTACTGCAGGATGGGTAACAGAACAATGTGATGAGGCAGTTCCAAAGGCTAGAGATGCAACTAGGTTCTGTCCCTCGGGGAAGCCAATAGAATGCCAGCGTTGCTATCAATTTGGCCACAGAGCGTCAAAGTGCTTGGCTCCAGCCCCAATATCACAACCGTGTGCACCAACTGCCAGAGCGATAAAGGGAAGGATCCAGAAACTACCACAGAGGAACCTTCTGGGCCAACAACCTCCAGAAAAGGATCCCTAACTTAAGGTGACAAAGAGTCCTACCAAGGGGGAGGCCTCGGAGGAGGGAAATGCTGAAGACGACCCAATGGTTAGTGCACCCATCCGCCCCTTTCAAATAAAAGGCAAACTCCAAGTGCCAGAAACTGGAGTGGAAGGGGAAGTTGGGGCAGTTGTGGACACCGGTTGCACCCGATGCTTAATCAGCATGTCGATTGTGGAGCAACTAGGCATACGTACAAGACCCCAAACCCATCCCCTTTGGTTCGAGCAAGTGGATGGAACACTGATTGGAGGGGCCCCAGCCACTAAAGTTACCGAGTTGGTAAAGTTGGTGATAGGGCGCCACTATGAATTCCTCAGATTCATTGTAGCTCCAAGAATGCAGGAATCTATTATATTGGGGCTTGCATGGCTGGACAAGTGGGCACCTACAATAAAGTGGGAGGACGGTGTTAGAAAACTGACTATCGGCTGCGGGCCACTGCCACCAGTGGAGCCTAAAGGGCACCCAGGAACGTTGGAACCCAACAGCCCAGACCGTCTGGAACCTGCGGCAACCGCAGCAGACACTAAACCTCCGGGTATCCAATGAGTCCCAAAGAGCTATTGGGATCTGGCGGAGGTGTTCAGTGAGGAAGACGGAAACCACCTTCCACCTCACCACCCCACAGACTGTGCAATAGAGTTCAAACATGAGGTAACCTTACCAAAGCCAAAAATGTACTCTATGACTCCTAAGGAGATGATAGAATTGAGGAAGTACATTGACACCAATTTGAAAAGAGGCTTTATTGAACCAGCCAAATCGAAAGTAGCGGCCCCAGTGCTTTTCAGAGAAAAGAAAGATGGGGGAGTTCACCTCTGTGTGGACTTACGAGCTTTAAATGCGGTATGCGAAAAGAATACCTATCCCCTCCCTCTCATGAAAGATATGTTGAACCACTTGGCTAAAGGCAAGATCTTCACCAAGCTGGACTTGAGAGAGGCGTATTACCGTATACGAATCCGGAAAGGGGATGAGTGGAAGACCGCTTTTAACACTCCCCTGGGCAGCTTCCAATATAAAGTCATGCCTTTTGGTCTACAAGGAGCACCCGCAGTATTCATGCAGTACATAAATGAAGTGCTACACGACCACCTATACAGCAGAGTACTCATCTATTTAGATGACATCTTGATCTTCTCTGAGACCCTGGAAGAACATGTGAAACTGGTACGGCAAGTCCTGAAAAAACTTCTGGCTGCCAAACTATACGCAAAGTTGTCAAAGTGTGAGTTCCACAAGACCTCGCTAGATTACCTGAGGTATCGTATCTCCAATGAAGGAGTAGAAATGGATCCAGGAAAAGTTAAAGCGGTGTTAGATTGGAAACCTCCAAGCACTCGCAAACAATTACAAAGCTTCCTTGGATTTGCAAACTTTTATAGGCAGTTTATTCCGACATTCACTGAAATTGCCCTACCATTGACCGAACTCTTAAAAACGGGGCCTTCCCCAACTAAACTGAAAGCAAACCAACCATTAAAATGGACAATGGATTGTCAAAAGGCTTTTGAGAAATTAAAACGGCTCTTTGCCCAAGAACCCATATTGCAACACCCCGATCCAGAGCGACCGTTCATAATCCAAACGGATGCCAGTGATGTCGCGATAGCCGCGGTGCTACTGCAAAAGAATAAAAAAGCCCACCTCTTACCTTGCGCTTACATCTCCAAGAAACTCACCACTACGGAAAGAAGGTGGCCCATTTGGGAGAAGGAAGCATTCGCGATCAGGTGGAGCATGCTCACCTGGAGACATCTCCTGGAAGGGGGGGATATACCATTCGCAGTATGGACTGATGATAAAAACCTCGAAGCTCTCCTTGCCCATCGGAAGTTATCCCCTAAACAAGTTCGTTGGGCCCAATATTTCCAAAGGTTCAAATTTGAAATAAAACACATCCCCGCAGGAAAGAACTTGATAGCAGATGCGGCAGAAGCCTACAAGAAGCAAGCTGATAAACATCACTCCCTACAACCCCCCTTTCGAGTGGGGGACAAAGTTTTTGTGTCTACTAAATACATAAGGTTAAGGATGCCTAGTAAGAAATTAGGTCCAAAATTTCTAGGTCCTTTCCCAATAGAAAAGATAATTAACCCAGTTACAGTTCGACTCAGCCTACCCAGACTCCTAGGTAAAATTTACCCGGTATTCCATTGTAGCTTATTGAAGCCAGTAAGGGGGTCTAGCATAAGGCCATCCACCCAAGCTCCACCTCCTCCCGTAGTGGTAGAAGGGGAAACACATTATGAGGTGAAAAAAATATTAGATTCCAGGCTGTATAGAGGTCGCTTACAATATTTAGTGCATTGGAAGGGATACCCTTTGTCCGAAGCTACGTGGGTGAAGAGTTGGGATCTGAAAGCGGATAAATTAGTGAAACAATTCCATGAGAAGTTCCCTGATAAGCCAAAGGGTCCCCCTGGGGGAGGCAGAGGTGGTTAAATGTGTATAGTAATGTATACTTTTACTTCTTTTGCAGACAACGTGGGGTTTTTGGAGAGAGGCCGCCTGTCAGGCCTGCAGAGGTTCCTTTAAGAATCTTTGGCCTGCCACACTTTCTTATAATTTCCTATGTGTTTCATTAGTGTAGTAGTTGGGAGGGGGGAATAGAAAGGAGTAGGATTGTGGAATGTATGTTGTCATTCTTTTATAGAAGCCAAGGTCATCTTTTGTCTCCGCACCTCGACACCTGACCGGAAGCAGAGGGGTGTAGATGCCAGCATGGAAGATGATGATTGGAACATGTGATGAATTATGGGGTGTGGGGAAAGATATGAACTTTCAACTGGGTGAACCCACAGGATGTAAAATAGAGTTGAAATTTCATAGCATGATGCCAACATGTCTGTCTTATTAAATTGGAGCTTTAAGGATAACTTTGCCTTGGAAAATGATTTAATTCTGCATGATATTTGGAACGCTGACCAGAGGGGTGTTAGATATTCACTCTAGCTACCATGGTCTCCACCAAGGTCCTCTGTTCCAGCAGGAACAGAGGTTCAATCCTATTGGTTGAGAGGTCTGACAGCTCCCTATAAAAGGGCTGCTGTCAGACCAAGCAGTTGCTGGATTGTACATACTGTTCTACTGTTAATAAAGAGCTGTTGTTACTATAAGCCTGTCTCTGCGTTCTCAATACCCAATCTAACACAAAACATTTTGCTTCTCATCCAAGAAGCTTGTTCTGCTGCTGCTGCTGCTTAGTGCAGGAACCAATTTCGTTGTATTTAAGTACAATGACAATAAAGATTATACTTATCTGCTATGAGGAATGGCAGTGTAATGATTGCTTCAGGTCAAGGATGGTTTGAAACACAGAAACAATGATGAAGTTGTGATATGTGGCCTTACCAAGACATTTTAAAGTGGCATTATCATGTGAAGTGTTAATACCACTTTATAATGCCTTGGTAAGGCCACACTTGGAATACTGCCTTCAGTTTTGGTTGCCATGATGTAAAAAAGATATTGAGACTCTTGAAAGAGTGCAGAGAAGAGCAACAAAAGTGATTAGGAGACTGGAGGCTAAAACATATGAAGAATGGTTGCAGGAACTGGGCTGTGACGTGCGGTGAGGTTTATGGCTGGTGAGACACTGACACAGTGGTGGGTTTCAAATATTTTTAGACTTGTGGACTTCAACTCCCAGAATTCCACAGCCAGGCATGCTCAGTTCCGATTTAAAATGACAGCATTTGTTTTTCTCCTTTGTGAAATAAATTTCCTTTTTTCATTTTCTTTTTCTTCTCCTTTCCCCTCCTTCCTCCCTCTCTCCCTTCCTCCCCCCCCTCTCAAACACACACACACACAGAGACACAAGTTGGATTGGACTATCTCTCCTACCCCTTCCCTCTCTCACTCACTCTCAAACAAACACACACACACACAAAAGTTGGATTGGATATCTGCTCCAGTGGCTTGAAAGCAGCTCCTCTGCCATCACCCCCATTCCCCTGCTGCCTTCCCCAAACACCTCCACCATTGCAAATGCAGCCTGCTGTCTGGGTGGGAAATGCCTGGAACGCAATAAATCCCACCCACTCACCTCCTGCTGGCAGGCTGGGGTGAGAGGAGAGGCAGAGAAGCTGGAGGGGAGCCGATCCGAGCCTTCCAAAAGAAAGAGGCTGGGGGAAAGTGTGTGTGCTACAGCATGGCTCTTTGCCTGGCTTCCGTGGATGACTCTGCTTACCTGTTAAAAAAAGCCTCTAAAAAAGCGCCCTCTATTATGAGGCAGGAGAACTGCGTGCCTCACCTACGTCAGGAATTTTTAGGCTTTTAACCCTTGCTTAACTCTGCTCGAGTGATCATAAAACGCCTAAAGTCAGACTAGATGAGGCATGCAGTTCTCCTGCCTCATAGTAGAGGGCACTTTTTAGAGGCTTTTTTTAACAGTTAAGCAGAGTCATCCACGGTGAGGCAGCAACTAGCTCAGCTTTTTCCTTTTACATTTTTTTTTCTTTTCATGATGAGAGCAGTGAGGCTATGCCTCACTTGCCTCACCTGACTGCACGTCACTGGAACTGGGTATGTCTAGTTTAATGAACAGAAGCACTAGAGGAGACAGTGTTCTAATATCTCACTGGCTGCCACAAAGAAGAGGGAGTCAAAGTATTCTCCAAGGCATCTGAGGGTAGAACAAGAAGCAATAGGTGGAAACTAATCAAGGAGAGAAGCAACTTAAGAGAAATTTCCTGACAGAACAATTAATCAGTGGAAAAACATGCCTCCAGAAGTTGCAAATGCTCCAACACTGTAAGTTTTTAAGAAGATGTTGAATAACCATTTGTCTGAAGTGGTGTAGGGTTTCCTGGAAGACCTCCAAGGTCCCTTCCAACTCTGTCATTGTATTCTATTCTATGTCAATGCCTAAAGCATTTCCATGACTACTATCAACTTGAGAAGGGGGTGGGGGTGGGAAATGCCATGCATACTTTTGGCCAGAGTAAAAGTCTCATATTTCTGTACTGGGATGTGAATGCGCATGTCCAGAACCCTGCCATAACGTCCTGTTGGAGAATGTGATTGATGACCTCAGCCAGAGTGGAGGGGAGACAGGGGTAACGTTCAGACGCCATTAACTGGGATTTAGTTTCAGCTACACAGAAGTCTGTGCCAAGATGTTAGTCCCAATAAATGAATGGGGTTTTTTTAAACCTTGTCTTGGGGCTCATAAATTAATTAGGGCAACTCTTGGAAACTTCACATTCTATATGACTCAATGAATTATGACATACTTATGGTCTCCTTAAGGAGAAGGCCTAGATCATCCATCTCCCTCCCTCCCTCCCCCCTCCCCCCTTTTCTCTCATCTACTTACCATATATTACCCACCATCATTTAGATTTTTCTCTGGATCTCTGGCTATCTACATGTCCTTATCATTAGGGACAGAAAGGATGTTAATTTAGGAGAAAACTTTCTGAATTTTGAAAGAGAGATTCTTTCAATCACATGGTTCTCTATATATTTACATTCCTGGTACTGTCTGACATGCCATATTATTTGTCATTTTGTCATAGAACAAGAGTAAGTTATTGTTGTGGCGCAGCAGCAGCCGGCTGAGCTGTTGGTGGACTCTGACAGCGATGACCATTATGGGACTGCTCTGGAGGATGAGAAAGACTCTGGAGGGTGTTTGGAGTCAGAGCAGGGACTAGAGAGGGCAGTTGGCCACCAGATGGCATCTGAGCCAGGGAGCAGTGAGGAGGAACAGAGGGAGGTTGTCCCTGATGTGCGTGTGTGTAGAGCTGAGAGGAGAAGGGAGCAGCTGTGGAGAAGACGTCATAGAAGGAAATAGGGACAGCTGGCTACTGTTGTGGCCCCTCCCAAAGAGTTTATAGGTGGAGCGATGGGAGAGGAATCTTTGCAGCAAACAAGAGTCCTTTTTATTAGCCGTTGAGAAAGCATTCCGTAAGTCTAATCTTGGTTTCTTGAAGATAGCATTCTAGGCTCCAAGCCAAGGGGTGGCTTTATCTCCGTAATTAGTCATGGCAGACAGCCAAGCCTGTGTCTGCATATTCATTAGAATCACGGGACAGAACAGTTTGTTTCCTGCCTTAAAACAAAAGCTGTAAATATCATCACCATGGAGCAGCTATGTGCCGAAAATGCGCAACTTTCGCAACAGGTGGCTATGTTGGCTGCCCAGGTGGCACAGCTCCAAGCTCACCATGCTCCACCCCGACCTCGGAGGAAATGCCCAGTTGCAGTGCCTGATAAATTCGATGGCAACCAAGCCATGTTTCCAGCTTTCTTGGGACAATGGCAGCTATTTATCAGCTTGAGAGCAGAGGATTTTCCCACTGACTGAGATAAAGTGGGGTTTATGATTAGCTTACTCTCCGGCTCCGCAGCTTGTTGGGCGACGCCACTGCTGGTCCAGGCTAGCCCTTTGTTGGATGACTTCAGGGGGTTCTGTGACCACCTCCGGTTAATGTATGAGGACCCCATTAAGACGGAGACGGCTACCCGACGTCTGAAGACTCTGAAGCAGGGCCGGGGTTCCTTGCAGGACTACATCAGTGAATTTAGGCTACTAAGCCAGGATTCGGCTTGGAATGAGGCAGCCCGCATGGACACATTTGAGGATGGGTTTGTTAGGGTGTAACCAACAAGTTGGGTAGACAATATATTGCACAAGGCATGTTATGTATCTTTAAGAGAGGAGCTCTGCTAATTAGTAGATTACAGCCTTTAAATTGCAGCTGATGTTGTTGCTCTCTCTCTCTCTCTCTCTCTTGATTGCTGTATGATAACTGCTGCCTAACTGTTACTACTGTTGCTACTACTTACTGTGTGTAAGTTATTTGCTACTTGTATCCAAGTTATCTTGGTAGTATTGGACTGCTTTTTCTGTGTATGACTTTTTGGCTGTGTTTATGGATTTTGCTATATTCTTCAAAAAGTAAAGTTTATTTTGTTACTTTACTATCCATTATTCAGTGTGGTTGCTTTATCTATCGCACGCTGCGTATACTTTACAGGGTTGCTCTGTTATAACCTCGACCTGGGGTTCATTGCTAGTGCTTAATCGCACCAGTTCCAAACATTGGTTATGGGCCCAGACGCCCTGCCTTAACCATAATTTTTTTTTAAGCACCACTTTTTGGATAGTTTATTTTTGTGAATATGGCACAAGAACAGTCTGCTGCACTCTCCATGATTACCCGGTTTGATGGAACCAACTATGTTTCCTGGTCCTTGAAGTGTTCCCTACTTCTGCGTAGAGAAGGACTGTGGTTTGTGGTTCAGAACCCACCAGATGTTACAGATTGGGATCCTGCTGATAATGAGGATGCGAAGAAGATTGCGCAGTTTAACAGGGACAATGAGAGAGCTCTCTGCATTATTGGACTAACACTGAATGACCAGCAACTGATCCATATTCGTGGCGAAGAGTCTGCTGCTAGGTGTTGGAACACATTGCGGAGAATTTATGTTCGGGACAGTGTGGGTGCTCATATTTATCTCACACGGAAACTGTTTAGAGCCCGTTTGCAAAAAGGTGGTGATATGTTGGCTCATTTAGACTTCATGAAGAAAACTTTGCAGGATTTGCAAGAAAAAGAGTTGATTTTTTCTGAGCTTCAACAGGTGTATATTATTCTATCATCGCTTGATGAAAGCTACAACTCTTTTGTTTCCTCATTGGAAGTTCTTTCACGAGATGAACTGACATTATCTGAGGTTACCGGGAGATTGCTTGAAGAGTCCAGACGAAGAGAGGATAGAGTTCAGTTCAGAGACAATCAATCACAAGAAGAAACACAGTTTTCAACTGTAAATTTTGTTAAGAAATGTTATTCTTGTGGTGGTAAGGGGCATATTGCTAAGAACTGTAAAAATAGCAAGAAAAGGAGTGTTGCTAATAGTAAAAGAAAAAGCAACAATGTTACTGTAACTGTAGCTAAGGTAGATAAGGCTGTAAACCATAGTTTCTGGGTGGTTGACAGTGGCGCATCCCATTCTATAACTAAGGTTAAAGAAAGGTTTGTTACTATGAAGGCTAGCAAACAGCACATTTCCTTAGCAAATGGTTTGAAAATTAAGGCTTCAGGTGAAGGTACAGCTTATTGTCCATGTATTAATGAAAAATTGGAAATGTTATATGTACCTAAAATGAAATTTAACCTATTATCTGTAAAAGACCTTGTGAAATGTGGGTTTACAGTAACATTTAAGAATGATAGATGCATTATTGAAAAGGAAGGTAATAGTGTTATTGCCAATTTGGAGAATAATTTATTCTACATGAGAACTCTTTAAATATTGCGAGTTCTGAACCTGGTTATAAGAATAAACAGCCCCATGATAACTGTATACATCTACTTCATAGACGTTTAGGCCATGTAAATTTTAAAATGATACGTCAAACTGTTATTCTATCTAATGGAATCAATTTGAAACCTTGTTCAAAATATCTTAACTGTAATGCCTGTAACCAGGCTAAAAGTAAGGTTACCCCTGCAAACCGGTTTCAAGGATTCAAGACATCTAAACCACTGGATGTAGTGTTTGCAGACCTAATTGGCCCTAAGAAACCTAGCTTAGGAGGTGCCTGCTATATACTCAGCATTATGGACCATTATTCTAGGTATGGTTTCTGTTATGTAATGAAATCAAAGGCAGAAACTTTCCAACATTTCACTAAATGGTTAAAGTTTGTTGAACGTAAGATGGATAAAAAAGTACTTTGCCTAGTCACTGATAATGGGTCTGAATTCACTAATCATAGGTTTACATCAATGTTGGAGAATGCTGGTATAGAACATAGGCGTTCTGCCCCCTACAGGCCAGAACATAATTCATTTATTGAAAGACGTGGTCAATCATTGCAGGCAATGACCAGAACTATGCTGGTTGATTCTGGTTTGTCAGAAAGGCTTTGGGGTGAGGCTATAATGTGTGCAAACCATATTCTGAATATAGTAGTTAACTCAACTACTGGTAAGATTCCTTATACTCTTTGGCATGGTAGGAAGCCTGATTTGAGTTATTTACACACATTTGGTGTCCCTGCTTGGGTGCATATTCCCTCACAGACTAGACGGAAGGATCAAAGCAGAGCTAGGAAGATGGTTTTTGTTGGGTACAATTCCAATCATAGATCGTTTAGGTTCTGGGAACCTGGAACTCGGAGAATTATGCACAGTGCTAGTGCTAAATTTTCAGAACATGTTGGTTGGGAGAAGTTAGAACAAGAGTTTAACAAGATTTGTGATGATGTAGATGTTGATCGTTTGGTTAATCATGATACACCAAATGAGCAGTTAGAGAATCAGGATGGTCCATCTATTACTCTGAAAGGGGAGGAAGATGTAGATGTAGAATCTACTCGTGAGGTGGAACAGGATGATCCTGCAAGTCCTGTATTGCCTAGGAGGTCTACTAGGGACAGGCATCCACCCGACAGATACCAAGCCAGTGTAGTATTGCAAGTTAGCATAGAACCTTCTAGTTTTGCAGAGTTAAGGCTGTATCCTGAAAAGGAAAAGAAATTGTGGAAAACAGCTATGGAGAAGGAGTTGAAATCCTTACAGGAATTGAAGGTTTATGAAGAAGCTAGGCTCCCTTCAGGGGAGAGTGCAATTGGCTGTAGATGGGTGTTTAAAATTAAAAACGATGCTGCTGGCAATGCCATTTATAAGGCTCGTTTAGTTGCTCAAGGGTTTTCCCAAACTGAGAGGGATTACAATGAGGTTTTTGCTCGGAGCTTGAAAGCCTCTACGTTGAGGGCAGCATTGGTGTGGGCTGCTAAGTATCGGTGTAATGTTACCCATATTGATGTTGAAACAGCGTATCTGCATGCTCCATTGCAGCATACCATTTATATGAAGATGCCACCAGGTGTGGATTCTAATGGCCAGACTGGTTGTTGGAGACTTAAAAAGAGCCTTTATGGTTTAAAACAGTCCGGTTTTGAGTGGAACAGATGCATAGTAAATGAACTAAAAGCTATGGGATTTATTCCAGGTTTGGCTGATCCTTGTTTATTTAGACGGGTGAAAAATGGTTTGATCTCGTTGTTGCTTTTGTTCACGGACGATATAGCTATTATTACTAGGTCTGAGCAGGAAGCTATTGACATTGTTTCACAATTAGAGAGTAAATTTAGAATCCGGAATTTGGGTGAAATTAAGCATTATCTGGGCTTAGATGTGGTTAGAACCAGTAAAGGTTTTAAGCTGTCGCAGGCTGGTAAAATTAATCATTTGCTTAAGAAATATAGCATGGAGCTATGTAAGACTGCAAAGACACCAATGGCATTGGAGTTTAAACCTGAGGTTACTGAGGGTACTGGTTTTGATAAGGGAATCTATCAATCTTTGATAGGTAGTCTAATGTACCTAAGTAATTGGTCTAGACCAGATATATCATTTAGTGTGAACCAACTGGCTAGATTCAATGATAATCCTTCAGAGAGGCATTGGCAAGCAGCAAAGCGTGTGCTGCGTTATTTAAAGAAAACTATCCACTATGCGTTGTATTTAGAGCCGAATAGGGATTTAGTTTTGATTGTTTATGCTGATGCGAATTTTGCAGCTGCTATAGATAATAGGAAGTCAACTTCCGGCATAGCCTTTATGCTAGGTGGTGTACTGATTGGATGGAAGTCGATACGACAGAAACACATAAGCTTATCCACAATGGAAGCTGAGTTTTCATGTTTGTCGTTGACATGTACTGAGCTGATATATTGTAAGCAGTTGCTTATAGATATGGGATTAAGTATCAATGAACCTTTTACTGTTTATGAAGATAATCAGGCAGCAATAAAAATGGCGACTAGTTTAGCTATAAAGACGAGATCGAAGTATACTGATTTGAGGTATCTTAATGTTCGACAAAGTATTAAGGATGGCCTGATAAAGTTGGAATATTGTTCAACTGAAGACAATTTAGCAGACAACTTCACTAAGGCACAAAGTTCAGTGAAACATACCTCATCATGTGAAGGTTATCATCTTAGATTGTGAGTGGATATATTGATCTACCCAAAGGGGAGAATGTTAGGGTGTAACCAACAAGTTGGGTAGACAATATATTGCACAAGGCATGTTATGTATCTTTAAGAGAGGAGCTCTGCTAATTAGTAGATTACAGCCTTTAAATTGCAGCTGATGTTGTTGCTCTCTCTCTCTCTCTCTCTCTCTTGATTGCTGTATGATAACTGCTGCCTAACTGTTACTACTGTTGCTACTACTTACTGTGTGTAAGTTATTTGCTACTTGTATCCAAGTTATCTTGGTAGTATTGGACTGCTTTTTCTGTGTATGACTTTTTGGCTGTGTTTATGGATTTTGCTATATTCTTCAAAAAGTAAAGTTTATTTTGTTACTTTACTATCCATTATTCAGTGTGGTTGCTTTATCTATCGCACACTGCGTATACTTTACAGGGTTGCTCTGTTATAACCTCGACCTGGGGTTCATTGCTAGTGCTTAATCGCACCAGTTCCTAACAGGGTTGTCGGAAGAATTGCAGGATGAGCTGGTGCGTGTGGATAGGCCACTGAGTTTCAACGCGTTGGTCCACCTGTGTCCCCAGATTGATGCTCGGTTGCAGAGGCGGGGAAGTCGCCGCACATCCCAGGAGAACAGGGTGGTTCCCACTATGCCTGAGACTCCCACTCCATGGGAGGAGCCCATGGAATTAGGTGCAGCCAAACCCCATTTGTCCATAACGGAGAAGAACAGATGGCGCTCAGGGGGGTTGTGTTTTTATTGTGGGGAACCTGGGCATATGACAGTCTTTTGCCCCAAGAAGGGACGAGGGGTGTCAGTTACTGGACCTGCTCCCCAGCCCCAGAACAATTTGTCGGGAAACGGGCCAAGCCCAATCTAAAGGAGACCTTAGGTTGGGTGCGCACCAATTCAGAGCCATGTTCAGAGACAGTGACTTGCGGGCCTCCCCGACACTTGATCCTGGCATCCCGAATAGTCCTGTCCAGTAGCCCACAGGGGATTCCGGTGCATGCTCTCATCGACTCCGGGGCTACCACGAACTTCATGGCCGAGGCGTTTGCGACCAAGTATGCGGTCCCTTCGTGTCCGGTAGATCCTCCTATGCTTGTGGAGACCATTGATGGCCGGGTGCTTCTGTCTGGGCCTATCAAGGCCACCATGCAACCCTTGCGCCTGGTCATCGGGGCTCACGAGGAAGCCATCCAGTTCTACGTTACCTCTGGCCTGCATTTCCCCGTGGTCTTGGGCTTGGCTTGGTTTCGGGCGCACGATCCACAGATCTACTGGTCCCAGAACCTTGTCACCTTTCCAGCCTTGCAATGTGTGGACCACACCCGTCATGTCTGCACAGGCCAGCTGCTGAGTCCACCCGAGGTGTCCTTGCCTTCCAACATAGCAGATTTTGCAGACGTGTTCAGTGAACAAGAAGCAGGCCAATTGCCACCGCATCGGCCATATGATTGTCCCAGCGATTTGATTCCAGACGCGGCGCTCCCTGTGGGTCGTTTGTATTCGATGTCAGACCTGGAGTTGCCCGCAGTGCAGGACTTTTTGGACAAAAATCTAGCTCGGGGTTTTATCAGACCCTCGTCTTCACCATTGTCTGCCCCGGTCTTGTTCGTCAAAAAGAAGACTGGAGATTTGAGGCTCTGTTGTGACTATCGTAGGCTCAATACTATCACGGTGCGCAATCTATATCCTCTGCCCCTTATTCCTGAACTGTTGGAGCGGCTCAGAGAGGCTAAGATGTTCACCAAATTGGATCTCCGTGGAGCCTGGCAGACAGCCAAGCCTGTGTCTGCATATTCATTAGAATCACAGGACAGAACAGTTATCTACATATATCCTTTTCCACCATGCCATAACTTAAATTTTAATAAAGTTTGCAACATTTGCAGAATGGTGTAACATCATATCCAATGGCCACTGGATATCTAAAAGACCATGACTGAATTAGATGTCATCCAAGATTCGGCAATAATAGTGGCATCATAATTAAACAAACTGACAAAGACAGGACAGTTGTCATCATAAGTAAGATAAATTACATCACAGAAGCCGAGAAAACCATCTTCTTCCAGTGTCTTTGTTTAATTCCCACAAAAACATATCACTAGAACAGGAAATTATGGTCTCCCAGTTTCACGCCAAGTGCACCTTATCAGCTACACCAAAGTGGCTGTCCAATTTTCAGAATTTAGATAGGCAACATTAGTGGGAATGATCCTGTACAAAGATTTTCTGTCCCAGAAAAAAATGCTAGGGCTAAGTAGAAGTCTGAGACCTTCACCACTCTCAACCAGCTGCTACCACCCCAAGGCCTCAACTTTAGTCCTAGTGCTACCTCTGCCATAAAGAAATGTAGCCCTTCAATGCTGAGAGATTCATAAAAAATGGGAATGCAATAGAGACAGAAGAGAAAGAAGTAGACAGTCATAATAGAGGAAAGCAAAAGATCTCTGTGTTGGCTCTGTTCCATTTTTTCCCCTTCCAACATCAGGAGAATCAAGTATGATGAAACATACTAGAAGCAATTCTGAATGACCAGAATGAGGCTTTCCAAGGAAATTCACACAGTAGCATGAAACATTGTCTTTTTCCAAAAGTATTTGCATTAGTTGTAATGAGGTGCTGTTGCAGTGTAGTTGCTCCTTTGCTAATTGCTGTGACCCTTACCAAGGTTTGCTGCTTAAGGTAGCTTAAGGTCCTGGCAGTTGTGTAATAATCCTTTTATCTTCTTGTAATTGCTGCCAATCACCAGATGCCACTTTCATTTACCTGTCTGTAGATTTGTTATCACCTTTCCTCTATAATTCTCCTCATTCTATTTTAGCATTTGCTTTTGTAAGCTAACAGATTGGGTGTGGTTTGGCTGCTCTGGATGTCAGCACATCTTGAAAATGACAGGATATGGCTAATTTATCACAGGAAGATGAAACACCTACTTGGATGCCTGGGAGTAAAGTTATGCAGAGTGTTTGAATGTGTGAGGCAAATAGAGCTGGGAAGCCTTTTTTCAAGGTACACCTGAATGAAATAGAAACCCAAAATTACCTCCCTCATAGAGGTATAAAGTTCATGTGCTGGAGAATACCAATAACATAATTTTCACATTATAAAACTACCCAGATATTTTAATTCTCCATTGATTTTCCTTTATTCATATGAGTGTTCAGCAATATTATATAATTTTTGAAAGAGCAGATTCAGAGCAGATATCTAGGTTCATGAGATTACTCAGAAGACAGCTCACAGCTACCATCATGTATATTAATTTTGTGTTCCAATATGACACAGTACAGAAGACCCAAACACTACAAAAAATATGAAAAGATGGAGGTCACAAACTGGACTTCATCCACATTGTTAGCTAAAAATTCAATTACATTTCTTTGTTAGTTGTTCCTTTGTATTCAAATCAGGCCTCAGAATAATGATATAGCATTTAGGAAAAAAGATGCAGACCAGTAATCCAACTGCTGAAGCCAAAATGGAGAAGATCTCCACAGCCACCATGTATTTCCCTTTGGTGCTCAGATAGGTAGGAACAAATAATATCCAGACACTGCAAAAAACCAACATGCTGAAAGTGATAAATTAGGCTTCGTTAAAACTGTCAGGTAAATTCCTAGCTAGAAAGGCCACTGTGAAGCTGACTGCAGTCAAGAACCCCATAAAGCCAAGGACAGTATAAAACATAGTGCTTGAACCTTCATTACATTGCAGGACAATTTCTTCAGCCATGGAGTGCATGTCAGAATCGGGGAAGGGAGGAGATATTGCCAGCCACATCACACAAATGGAGAATTGTATCAGAGAGCAAGATAGAACAATAGAAATAGCCGCCCTTTTCCCCACCCATTTCCTCATTTTGGAGCCTGGCTTGGTGGCCATGAAAGCAAGAACAACAATGGTTGCTTCCCCCAATATACAAGAAAGAGCTATAGAGAACATGATGCTAAATGCAGTTTGCCGCATGAGACATTTCACTTGGTCAGGTTGCCCAATGAATAGCAGAGTGCAAAGGAAGGAGAGCAGGAGAGCAGTGAGAAGAATATATGTGAGGTTTCTGTTGTTGGCTTTGACAATGGGAGTGTCCTTGTGTTTAATGAAGATCCCCAGCACCAAAGCTGACATCACAGAAAAGAGGAATGCAATAATTGCTAAAGAACTGCCCATAGGCTCTTGGTAGGACAAATAAATTACAATTTTTTGAAGGCAACTATCCTGTTCTTTGTTTGGATATTGATCTTCTGGACATGCAAAACAATTGTCTATGTCTAAAAAAAAGAAAGAAAAACAAAATAGGTCATAAAAACATTATTGTTTTTAAGCATGAATATCACAGACTAGTTCCATGACTGACATGGGTATTTTCATTTTTTTTTCTTAAAATAATTTATAATATAATCTATAATGGATTGGATTGGATTTATTGGATTTATATGCCGCCCATCTCCCAAAGGACTCAGGGCGGCGTACAACATTAAAAAACACATATCACAAAAGTTAAAAGGAAATCAGATAAGTATCCAAAAAAAACCAACCCCCAATTAATATAACAATAACATTTTAAAAATTAGATAAAATTAACAGGCCAGGCCGACTTGCTGGAAAAGCCAACTTTTTAGGGCTCGTCGGAAGGACCGAAGGTCGGGGATTATGCGAAGCTCTGGGGGCAGCTCATTCCAGAGGGAAGGCACTCCCACAGAGAAGGCTCTCCCCCTGGGGGTCACCAGCCGACACTGTCTGGCTGACGGCACCCTGAGGAGGCCAACTCTGTGGGATCGTACTGGATGGTGGGAGGCTACTGGTGGCAGTAGGTGGTCTCGCAGGTACCCTGGGCCTAAGCCATGGAGCGCTTTAAAGGTCATAATTAATACCTTGAATCGCACCCGGAAAACAACCAGCAACCAGTGCAGGCCACCTAAAAGGGGTGTAACATGGGAGTACCTAGGTACCCCCATGATAACCCGCGCGGCCGCATTCTGGACCAGCTGAAGCCTCCGGGTGCTCTTCAAGGGCAGCCCCATGTAGAGAGCGTTGCAGTAGTCCAGGCAAGAAAGGAGGAGGGCATGAGTGACCGTGCATAGAGCATCCCGATCCAGGAAGGGGCACAACTGCCGTACCAGGCGAACCTGGTAAAAGGCGCCCCTGGTCACAGCCGTCAGGTGTTCTTCTAAACTAAGCCGCGTATCCAGGAGGTCTCCCAGATTGCGGGCCCTCTCTGAGGGGGCTAAAATTTCTCCCCCTATCATCAAAGATGGAACAAGATGCACAAATCGGGATGACGGAAACCACAGCCACTCAGTCTTGGAGGGATTGAGCTTGAGCGTGTTACTCCCCATCCAGATCCGCACAGCCTCCATGTATCGGGACATCACGTCGAGGGCATCGTTTGGGTGGTTTGGGGTAGAGATGAAAATTGGGTATCATCAGCATATTGATGATACCGTACCCCAAAACCACAGATGATCTCGCCCAGCGGTTTCATATATATGTTGAACAGGAGAGGTGAGAGAACCGACCCCTGGGGCACCCCACAAGTGATGCACCTCGGGGTCGATCCCTGTCCTCCAGTCAACATGAACTGCGACCGATCTGACAGGTAGGAGGAGAACCACCGTAAAACAGTGCCCCCCACGCCCAACCCCCCCGAGTTGTCGCAGTAGGATACCATGGTCGATGGTATCGAAAGCCACCGAGAGGTCTAATAGGACCAGGACAGAGGAGCAGCCCCTGTCCCAGGCCCGCCAGAAATCATCGACCAACATGACCAATGCCGTCTCCGTGCTGTACCCGGGCTTGAAACCCGACTGAAACGGATCCAGTTGCTCATTTTCAATAAATCCTGAGTTTTACAGCTACCTCTGCTCTTAATTACTCAATCCCTTGGACAGAAGGATTGAGCTTGAGGGGCAAGAGGAAGAGTCACTGCCAGATAAAAGAAAGCTGAATCTGTTTTTATAGTATAAGCCCTCCTTAGTTCTCATGCAAATAAATTGAGGGAGCAGAGAAGCACATTCAGATTGGCAGGAGTCCATTACTATAACCTTATACTAAATGTAGTATGTCCTGAATGAATTTGGTTTCCTAATATGCTCTACCTTGAAGGACTGACCAAAATCTGACAGTCTATCTTGGACACGGCTTTCTTTTATCTGATCATTGCCTTGGTAGAGACCTTTTCCTCACTCCCTCAAGATCTACTCATCTTCTCATCTTACCTCCCAATTGAATTATTGCAATGAAGCTGCCCTTGAAAAGTATCTGGTATATGCAACTAGTCCAGAATATAGGAGCAAAGCATTTCTAGGTACCACATCATTCACCTGAGTTACCTTAGTGCTGTGTGAGCTGCTCTGGCCCCAGTTGCTTTCTGGCAGTGACGTGCAGTCAGGTGAGGCAAGTGAGGCACAGCCTCACCTCTCATCATGAAAAGAAAACATATGAGAGCTTGCTGTGAGGTTTTAGCGCGCTCAGCCTCTCAGGCGACAGCTGAGGCGAGACTGAGCTAGCTGCTGATGACTCTGCTTAACTATTTAAAAAAGGCTCAAAAAAGCATCCCTGCCAGACGAGAGGGACTGCAGAGAGGGTCTCCTCGAGTCTAGGACAGCGAGTCATTCAATGGGAAAGTTGCCTCTTGGAAGGAATAACCCGGCTTGGCTCCCGCTTCGTCTCTCCTGCCTCTTCGCTTCTCCGTTCAGTCGTTGGGCGGCAGATCGAAAGCGGGAGCCAAGCCGGGTTATTCCTTCCAAGAGGCAACTTTCCCATTGAATGACTCGCTGTCCTAGACTCGAGGAGACCCTCTCTGCAGTCCCTCTCGTCTGGCCGGGATGCCAGCGAGAGTGTTGGACTGGAGGAAGGAGGGATACATTCTCTCTCTCTCTCTCTCAAATGGCAAATCCGAGCAGCCGCTGCTGGGAGCCCATCACACACGTTCAGGCAGGGGGGGGGTTTCTGAAGGCGTGCAAGAAAGCCCCCCCCCCCCATTGCCCGAATGTATGTGACGGGCTCCCAGCAGCGGCAACTCGGATTTGCCATTTGTGTGTGTGTGTGTGTGTGTGTGTGTGTGTGAGAGAGAGAGAGAGAGAGAGTCTAGGACAGCGAGTCATTCAATGGGAAAGTTGCCTCTTGGAAGGAATAACCCGGCTTGGCTCCCGCTTTCGATTTGCCGCCCAACGACTGAACGGAGAAACGAAGAGGCAGGAGAGACGAGGCAGGAGAGATGAAGTGGGAGCCAAGCCGGGTCATTCCTTCCAAGAGGCAACTTTCCCATCGAATGACTCACTGCTCTAGACTGCAGAGACCCTCTCTGCAGTCCCTCTCGTCTGGCCAGACTAGAGGGACTGCAGAGAGGGTTGCCTCGAGTCTAGGGCAGTGAGTCATTCGATGGGAAAGTTCCCTCTTCCTCCGCCCAGCCCTCCTTTGCTTAGGCTTCTTTGTCAAGAAGCGGCTTTTGGGGCTAATGGGAGAGGGAGAGGGAGAGGGAGAGGGAGAGGGAGAGAGAGAGAGAGAGAGAGAGAGAGAGAGAGAGTCTAGGACAGCGAGTCATTCAATGGGAAAGTTGCCTCTTGGAAGGAATAACCCGGCTTGGCTCCCGCTTTCGATCTGCCGCCCAACGACTGAACGGAGAAGCGAAGAGGCAGGAGAGACGAGGCAGGAGAGATGAAGTGGGAGCCAAGCCGGGTCATTCCTTCCAAGAGGCAACTTTCCCATCGAATGACTCGCTGCTCTAGACTGCGGAGACCCTCTCTGCAGTCCCTCTCGTCTGGCCAGACTAGAGGGACTGCAGAGAGGGTCGTCTCGAGTCTAGGGCAGTGAGTCATTCGATGGGAAAGTTCCCTCTTCCTTCGCGCCCAGCCCTCCTTTGCTTAGGCTTCTTTGTCAAGAAGCGGCTTTTGGGGCTAATGGGAGAGGGAGAGGGAGAGGGAGAGGGAGAGGGAGAGAGAGAGAGAGAGAGAATCCCGTCACATATGTTCGGGCAATGGGGGGGGCTTTCTTGCACGCCTTCAGAAAGCTTCTGAAGGCATGCAAGAAAGCCCCCCCCCCCCATTGCCCGGACGTATGTGATGGGATTCACTCTCTCTCTCTCACACACACACACAAACACAAAAATGGCAAATCCGAGTAGCTGCTGCTGGGAGCCCATCACATACATTTGGGCAATGGGGGGGGGCTTTCTTGCATACCTTCAGAAGCTTTCTGAAGGCGTGCAAGAAAGCCCCCCCCCCCCATTGCCCGGACGTATGTGATGGGATTCACTCTCTCTCTCTCTCACACACACACAAACACAAAAATGGCAAATCCGAGTAGCTGCTGCTGGGAGCCCATCACATACATTTGGGCAATGGGGGGGGGGCTTTCTTGCATACCTTCAGAAGCTTTCTGAAGGCGTGCAAGAAAGCCCCCCCCCATTGCCCGAATGTATGTGACGGGATTCACTCTCTCTCTCTCTCTCTCTCTCTCTCTCTCTCTCCCATTCACTCTCTCTCTCTCTCTTCACTCTCCTCTCCCATTAGCCCCAAAAGCCGCTTCTTGACAAAGAAGCCTAAGCAAAGGAGGGCTGGGCGGAGGAAGAGGGAATTTTCCCATCGAATGACTCACTGCCCTAGACTCGAGGCGACCCTCTCTGCAGTCCCTCTAGTCTGGCCCCCCCATTGCCCGAATGTATGTGACGGGCTCCCAACAGCGGCTGCTCGATTTGCCATTTGTGTGTGTGTGTGAGAGAGAGAGAGAGAGTGAGTGTATCCCTCCTTCCTTCGCTGGCGAGAGTGAGGGACTGCAGAGAGGGTCACCAAACCAATTTCGAAATCATTCTTTATTCCAAATGCGCACAAAAAGCATCCGCGATCGGTGGAAAAGAGCACTAGGTAGCTGGAACGCAAACACGCATCTACCCAGCTGTCTTTTCCAGCTTTTCGTGCGCATTTGGAATAAAGAATGATTTCGAAATTGGTTTGGCCAGGCGGGCGGAGTTGCGGTTCTCAGTGGAAGCTGCGGGCAGCCGAGGCTCCGACAAGAGCGAGGTGTGCACGGCAGGGGCGGAAGGTAGCCCGCAGCTACCCCCTCCTCTCCTTCCTGTCGCTCTCGGCTGGAGCCAACCTCGCCGGCCCTTCCAGAGCCGGAGCGGGATGGAGCGAAGAAAAAGGGGCGGAAGCGCAAACAAGAGCTCGGGGCGACAAAGCGGACTTTTCCTTGTTGCACGCAAAACGCCGCTTTGGTGGGAAACCGCTCGCCGTTCTTGCACGCCTCTCCAGCCACCGCCTTGGAAGTGAGTCGCGCGGACGGAGCTTTGGGGATGAGGAGAGAGGCAGGGACGGAGGGAGTGGGGTGAGAGGAGCCGGCCCCCTCACCCCCCCAGGCAATGGGGAAAGCTCTCCCGAAATGGGGGGGGTATCGCGGGAAATAAAAAGGGCCCTCGCTGGGGGGGACGAAGGAGGCTTTGGCGCGCCTTAGAGGTGGGCGGGAAAGCAACGAAAGGGGCAGCGAGGGCGGGCGGTGGCTGCAGGCGGCACGGCTTGAGCGGGGTGAAAGCGCAGCCCCTTACGTTGCTTTCCCATTCACCCCGCTCAATCCTTGCCCGAGGGAGCTGGGGATCGGGCTTTGGGTTGGTGGGAGACCTTGAAGGAGTGGGGGGGGGGGAAGGGACTGGCGCCGGTGGAGGAAGCAATGCTACGCGGATCAGTGCACTCCGCGGTCCTCTTAATGTTCACTCAGGAAGGCGGAGAATGGGACCACATGTGCTGCACACGTGGTCCCATTCCCCGCCTTCCTGATGACGTCACCAGCCTCCCCAGCCATAACCCTCACCGCACGTCACTGCTTTCTGGGTACACTTTAAGGTGGCTATTGTCACATTTAATGTTCTTTATTGTAGCCAAGGTATTTGTGGAACCTGGCTCTTCTCCAAACATTGGTATTAAGCATTACCATTAGAAGACCTTCAAGGGTCCCTTCCAACTCTGCTATTGTATTGTATTATTGTATTGCATAGGATGGAGATTGGTTTGGTGCCTAGTGGGGACAATATTGTTTTTATTCCTATTTTTATTGGTGGTTGTCAGTCATCTAAGGTCATTATATGAGAATGTCAATGATATAAGTTCTATAAGTTTCTCAATCAAATCAATCAATCATTGCATCTGGATAGAATAGAATGTAAAACCAAGCAGAAACCTGTTGAAAAAGAATTACCATTGTCAATTTACCTTTACTATTAAAAGAAGATAAAAAGGAAGAATCCTGGATAGTATATCAACAATACTAGTTTCTTCAATAGTGTTCATAATTTTTTCAAGGAGACATGAAAAGGAGCAATTGAAATTTGGGAAACTTACTGGTGCTTAAGAAACATTACACTATTTAAATTGAACTGATTTTGTGGTTTTGATGTTTGTGATCAATATTTCACTGAACCGTGAATAATTAGTTCACATTTTCCATTCTTATATTAATTTAATTAAGAATTATTATAATATTATATTTGGATATAAGGGACGCAGTGGCTCAGTGGCTAAGATGCTGAGCTTGTTGATCAGAAAGGTCGGCAGTTTGGCAGTTTGAATCCTTAGTGCCACGTAATGGAGTGAGCTCCCGCTACTTGTCCCAGCTTCTGCCAACCTAACAGTTTGAAAGCACATAAAAATGCAAGTAGAAAAATAGGAACCACCCTTGGTGGGAAGGTAACAGCATTCTGTGTGCCTTTGGCATTTAGTCATGTCAGCCACATGACCATGGAGACATCGTCAGATAGTGCTGGCTCTTCGGCTTTGAAATAGAGATGAGCACTGATCCCTAGAGTCAGGAACAACTAGCACGTATGTGTGAGGGGAATCTGTACCTTTACCTTTTATCTAAAAGTGATTAAAAAGGAAGTTTGCAAATTTAGTGTCCCTTCTAAAGTGCTAACCAGTGTCTGAGCAACATGGGTTTTCCCTTGTCTACCAGAGCACTAAACCTTTGGGAGACCACTATTTTGTGGTCTCCTCACAAGGAGCAGCTGTCTGGAGACCTTCTGTGGGAGATCTCAAGAGGAATTGCCTGAAGTAAAATTATTGAGGAGTCAGTCTGCTTGCTGACTTCCATTCTGCCAAAGTCATTTCTGTATTTGTGGAGCCATCTTCAGTTCACAATTTCTTCCCTGGGAGCCCCAACAATTAGGTCAACATTTTCATTGCTAGACTATACAACCTGAAGTAAAGTTCAAGATTTTCAGGCACTATAATATTATTAAAATTCCCCTGCCCCCATTTGCACTTATCAAATTATATTTATATGCTGGTTTTGTTGTATTCGGGTCTTTTCCCGTGTAGTAAAGATCTATTTCAACCTAAGGAAGAGAGCCTGTGGCTTAGTGGCAATTACCTCGGCCTAATATGCAATACAGCCCTGGTTTGATTCCCAGTAAGGGTATGGCTAGCTGATGAGACCTAAATTGGTTGAAATAGATCTATACTAGTCTCCCTTTGTTTATTTATCAGCACAAACGCAACACAAATAACAAAGGCAACATTAAAAATAATAGCTTTCTGTCTGGATGGTTTCTTGTGATGAGCCAATAGACAGAGAAAGGAAGCAGTATGCTTCCTCCCATATTTGGGCATACCAGGGGTTGTAACTCAATACATACCTATTTCCCTGGCCTAGCTGATAAGGAAGAGAGCCTGTGGCTTAGTGGCAATTACATCGGCCTAATATGCAATACAGCCCTGGTTCGATTCCCAGTAATGAGCTTTATATAGGGACACCCAAGATGGACAGGTCATAGCAGAGAGCTCTGACAAAACGTGATCTACTGTAGAAGGAAATGGCAACCCACCCCAGTATCTTTGCCATGAAAATGCCATGGACAGTACCAAAAGGCAGAGAGAGGCCTGAAGGAACGTTGCCCATGGAGTCGCGATATGTAGGACATGACTTCACAACTAACAACAACAAATATTTAATATATTTCTTTGCTTACCCATTTGGTTAGCAATCTTGCCTTCTGGACAGCGTCTACAGTCATAGCAGCAAGATAATTTCCCTTCCACTTTTACCTTGCTATGGCCAGGGGGACATTTCTTGTTACAGATGGAAAGAGGTAATGTCTGTTGATAAATAAAATCAGAATTATTTCACATAAACAAGTTTATGAGCTGAAGAAGCTTCTTGGGTGACACGCAAAATGTCTTCAAAGAGAAACCAGAAGCTACAGTTGCCTCTTGAAAAAAAAAGGAAAAGAAAAGAAAAGAAAAAGAAAGCACCTTTGGTATAAAGAAATTATGTTTCATGATTTATAACTTTTTGTTATAAATCGTATTTTTTGATCAGTTGGGTAAAGATACAATACAATGCAATACAATGGTAGAGTTGGAAGGGACCTTGGAGGTCTTCTAGTCCAAACCCCTGCCTAGGCAGGAAACCCTATACCGTTCCAGACAAATGGCTATCCAACATCTTCTTTTAAAAAACAACAACAACAAAGTTTTATTGGTTTTTTTGGTATTTTACAAAGGAAAAAGGTAGGGGAAAGGTTACAAATTTTGGCAACTGCAGTGTGCGGTAGGTGCGCCCCCCCCTCCATACTCATAGTATACATTTGCACATAATTCATTATTAAGTAGTAACATATAGTCAGCATATAAATTCAGTTAATAATTTCGATCAGTTTATGTCAGGTGGATTTTCTTACTCATTTTTGTGATCTGAGCTTTCTCGGTATTGCCCCATCTCCCCCCGCCGACAGGGCTCCGGGCCCTCCCGTGTCCTGTGTATCTGATGAAGAATCATCAGGTTTTTCTAGGAGTAGTTTATTTTTTTCCATAAAGGCCTGTGCCTCTATGGGTGTATTAATTCTAACTCTTGTCTCCTCCCAGAATATTAGCATACCTTCAGGCATCAACCATCTAAACCACACCCCCTTCTGGTATAATTTATTCGCTAATTGCGAATAACTTTTTCTTTTTTCCCTCACTTTCTTGGGGATCTGTTTCAGAATGGTTATCTCCTTATCTTTGTATGTCAGTGCTTGCCCCCTTTGTGCGCTCAGAATTTCATCTCTTGTGCTTTTTCTGAGAAATTTAATGTGTACCTCCCTGGGAACGTTGTGTGTTCTAACATAAGCTGAGTTCACTCTATAAACCAGGTCTATTTCCCACCCCATCTGTTGCTTCTCTTTCTGGATGTAGTCAGCCAAAATGTTTGTCATGATGTCCCTTATGTTTTCATCATCTGTCTCTATCACATTTTGAAATCTAAGATAAAAAGACATTCTCTCAAACTCTATTTTCATCTGCTGGGTATCAAGTTCTTTGTTTCCCTTCTGCATTCCTTCCATCCCTTCCCTCATCTCAGCCGCCCCACCCTCCAAAAGGTCCAATCTCTGTGAGTTCTTATTAATTTTGGCCTGGTTCTCTTTAATCTCTTCTTTCATCTCCTTCAGTTGTTTCTTTATTTCCTCTTGTCCCTGTAAGAGTTGCTGGAACATTTGTTGGAACTCCATCTCCGTAGATTTAGGTTACATCAAAGCTGTTATCGTTGATTGTGTACTAGGACTGGAGGTTGTGGATGTCGGGGCAGAGGCAGCAAAGCCAGGCTTTCCAGGAGGTGGTTTTTTAGGTGACATTCTTTGTAGAGTAGAAAGTTCAGTCAGTATAGAGAATGGTCAGTCAGAAAGGCAGGACAGCCAAGAGAGTCCAGGAGACAGAAGGTCCAGGCAGAAGAGAGTTTTTTTCCACTGGCCCTGGCAGTAGAGCAAATTTTCCACTCCAGGGAGTTAAAAAAAAAACAGCAATCAACAAG
Organism: Natrix helvetica; assembly: GCF_964273705.1. NCBI lineage: Eukaryota > Metazoa > Chordata > Lepidosauria > Squamata > Natricidae > Natrix > Natrix helvetica. The sequence goes on from NC_138555.1 coordinate 46,888,322, forward strand.
AGATTTGTTTGAGTAGCACGGAGACAAAGACCGGAAGCCTGAAGTTTTAAAGGTGGAGTCAGATTTCACATTTCATAAAGACAACGGAAGTGTGCCATCTTGCCCTGCCAGCTTCGGGTTTAGAGGCAAAAAATAAAGTTTTCAAAGTTCAATGTTCCCAAAGTTTCCAGATCATCATTGTTTTAAGGTTTAAGTCCGAAAATTCACTTAGTAGGGGCGTGACATCATTGGTTGGCTCTCCTCCTCCTCCTTCCCCTGGGGCTAAGAGCTTAATCATTTCCAGCCGCCTGTCCAAGGGAGGGGGGGAATCCCCCTCCCTCAAGCCGCGCCTCTCCGAGTCAAGCCGAAAGTAAAGTTTAAACAGCTGACTTTCTTGTTAGAGTTGTTAAAGTTGTTAAAAGGAATGGAGGGGATTCACGCCTCACCGCACCGCAGCCGCATCCTTCTGTTCTTTTTTTTCTCCGATCAGCCTCACAGCGAAGACGCTGGAGCGTCTCCCCTTCGTGCTCCCCAGTGCCTGGAGTGAGGCGGGGGGTCCCCCGCCGGCCGCCGCCGATCCAGGGATCCCCCGCAGTGCCGCCCCTCCAGCAGGACGCCTCTACGGGGCATCCTGTGCCCCCCAAGGAGTGGGAAGCCCACCGGGGATGCGCAGGGCGAGCAAGACTTGCCCGTCGCCGTCAGCCGCCGGAACCGGAAGTCGCTATCCAACATCTTCTTAAAGACTTCCAGTGTTGGGGCATTCACAACTTCTGGAAGCAAGCTGTTCCACTGATTAATTGTTCTAACTGTCAGGAAGTTTCTCCTCAGTTCTAAGTTGCTTCTCTCCTTGATTAGTTTCCACCCATTGCTTCTTGTTCTGTCCTCAGGTGCCTTGGAGAATAGCTTGACTCCCTCTTCTTTGTGGAAACCCCTGAGATATCGGAACAATGCTATCATGTCTCCCCTAATCCTTCTTTCTCTTAAGCTAGACATACCTAGTTCCTGCAACCGTTCTTCATATATTTTAGTCTCCAGTCCCCTAATCATCTTTGTTGCTCTTCTCTGCACTCTTTCTAGAGTCTCCACATCTTTTTTACATCGTGGCGACCAGAACTGAATGCAGTATTCCAAGTGTGGCCTTACCAAGGCATTATAAAGTGGTATTAACACTTCACGTGATCTTGATTCTATCCCTCTGTTGATGCAGCCTAGAACTGTGTTGGCTTTTTTGGCAGCTGCTGCACACTGCTGGCTCATATTTAAATGGTTGTCCACTAGAACTCCAAGATCCCTCTCACAGTTACTACTATTGAGCACGGTACCACCTATACCAGCGATGGCGAACCTTTTTTGGCTCGCGTGCCATAAGTGGGGGGAGCGCGGGGGGGTCGTGTGTGGGTGTGCCGCACCCATAATGCAACGCGCCCCCCAGTGCGCATGCGCGCACAACACGCCCATTTTTGCATGCTTTTTTCGCCCTCCCCAGGCTCCAGAGGCTTTATAGGAGCCTGGGGAGGGCGAAAAGAGCCCAGAGGCTTCCCTGAAGCCTTCGGAACACTTAAAACCACCCTCCGAGCAACCCGGAAGTGACTTCCGGGTTGCTCAGATGGTCGTTTTAAGAGCTCTGAAGGCTTCAGGGAAGCCTCGGGACGGTCCCTGAACAGGCACGAGACGTCCGTCTCCATCGCCCGGGCCTGGATCGCCTCCCGCCGCACGGCGCCTCGGGCCCGGCGTCCTTGCACCGCTCCTCCCAGCCTCTGCGCACTCGCCAGGGCCCGGCCTTCACATTGCTGCCGCCGCCGCCGCCACGGCGGGCGCAGCCGAGGCCTGACGGACTTCCCTTCGGCCGAGCCCATCCTGGCGGCGGCGGCAGTGGTGGCGTTGGCAGCGATGTGAAGGCCGGGCCCTGGCGAGCGCGCAGAGGCTGGGCGGAGCGGCGCAAGGGATTGAGGCGGCTGTGCGGCCGTCAGGCCTCGGCCGCGCCGCCCTTGCCTCCTCCTCCTCCTCCTCCTCTAGCCGCGCCACGCCAGGCAGGCTGCGCAGCCGCCTCAATCCCGGCCTTAGGCGGCGCCGCGCCACGCTCAATAGTCGCAACTCAGCTGCCTGCCGCTTTTCCCCTCCTTTGTCTCCCAGCTGGGGCGGCCCGCCGCCGAGTTGCAACTATTGCTGCTGCTGCTGCCGCCGCAGGCTCCGATTCATTTGCTGCCTGCCAGGCCCTGGCGCCGCGTTCGAGCCGGAGGGGGAAAGGAGGAGAAGGAGAAGGAGGACAACAAAGCCCCCTTCGCTTTCCCCGTCCCCGCCCCCCTTTTGGCTTAATCCTTGCGACGCCCGCGCAAAGCCCCGAGGGGACGGATTCCTGTGCGGGACACATGGCAGGAAGGCCATAGAGTCCCCCCTCCCTCCGCCGTCCAGACAGTCCCTGAAGCCTTCGGAATGCTTAAAATGACGCTCCGAGCAACCCAGAAGTCACTTCCTGTTTGCTCGGAGGGTGGTTTTAAGCGTTCCGAAGGCTTCAGGGACGGTCCCTGAAGCCTCCGGGGGGGTGGGGGAGGCTCTTTTCGCCCTCCCCAGGCTCCTATAAAGCCTCTGGAGCCTGGGGAAGGCGAAAAATAGCTTTTAAAAAGGTGAACTCAGCTGGCCAGCGTGCGCATGCACGCTGGCCAGCTGACAGGGCAGCGCCTCACGTGCCCTGACAAATGGCTCCATAGGTTCGCCATCACGGGACCATATACTGTACCTGTGCATTCCATTTTTGTTGCCTAAATGTAGAACCTTACTAAAGGTTCCCATCACACATACATGTTAGTCATTCCTGACTCTAGGGGTGGTGCTCATCTCCGATTCAAAGCCAAAGAGCCAGCACTGTCTGAAGATGTCTCTGTGGTCAAGAGGCCAGCATGACTAAATGCCGAAGGTGCACAGAATGCTGTTACCTTCCCACCAAAGTGGTCCCTATTTTTCTACTTGCATTTTTACATGCTTTTGAACTGCTAGGTTGGCAGAAGCTGGGACAAGTAAGAGGAGCTCACTCCATTACGCAGCACTAGGGATTCAAACCACCAAACTGTCAACGTTTCTGATCAACAAGTTCAGCGTCTTAGCCACTGAGCCATCACATCCCATATTTTGATCAGTTACAAATACTCAAAATCTTTATATCAAATCTGAAATTTGGTGGCCCATTTTTCAGAATTGTTGCTGATTTAAATCCCTCAACTTCTCTTATCCCTCACCTATTACTGATGGCGTGATTGTGGCAAACACTGTATTGTAAAAATCAGTTCTGAGAAAACCAGTAGCAGAATCTGTATATACTAAGGACACAGTGGCTCAGTGGCTAAGATGCTGAGCTTGTCGATCAGAAAGGTTGGCAGTTTGGTGGTTTGAATCCCTAGCGCCACATAATGGAGTGAGCTCCCGTAACTTGTCTTAGCTTCTGTCAACCTAGCAGTTTGAAAGCATGTAAAAATTCAACTAGAAAATTAAGAACCACCTTTGGTGGAAAGGTAACAGCATTCTGTGTGCCTTCAGCGTTTGGACATGCAGGCCACATGACCATGGAGAACGTCTTTGGACAGCACTGGCTCTTCGACTTTGAAACGGAGATGAACACTGCCCCCTAGAGTCGGGAATGACTACCACATATGTGCGAGGGGAACCTTTACCTTTGCCTATATGGAGCATGCTGCACTTAAAAAAACAATTTGGAAATATCAGAGGCTAAGGACTGTGCTCTGTTTAGTATAATATGCAGTTACTGTGAGTAGTAATACACCATCTTTTGGCTACATTCTGATTTATTTTACTAAAATGCAGTTGCTTTAATGTTACATTCATTATTTTATATGGCTCTGCAAAACATATGCATGAAAATGTATTCTTTGATTAGCCTCTAATGGCTATGTAGATTCCCCTGCCTCACTACAATATGTGTTTTGTGAAGTAATCTGTCTCAGACAAATTAATGTTAGATTATTAATTCTGTCATTCTAACATTAAAAACCTGCTTGAAATGTAGGCTCCAGTCAGTCACACAAGCATTGAAATTGATTAGTTTTAAAGAATTTGAAACCCTAGTATTAAAATTCTTTTTTATTCCACATATTTTTGTTTCTTTAATTTATTTTATTTAAATAAATATATAAACTGGATCAATGTAAACAATAATTTAAAACAGTATAATGTTTTAGCAGCAAATTAATTATATGATTGGAATATTAACTAATTGTGAGTAATCTTAACTTTATTGTCTTTATTAATAAAATATATAAAGTTATACCAGTTATGCTTTCTTTAATATCCTGAATGTGTTAATATTTTCGTGGACTATATAAAATATATATTTTAGTTTAACAATTGTGGATTTGATGCAGTGGTGGGTTTCAAAATTTTTTAGAACCTCTTCTGTAGGTGTGGCCTGCTTTGTGGGAATGGTTTGCCGTCTGTGTGACTGGGTGGGAGTGGCTTGCCAGCTATGTGACTGGGTGGGCATGGCCAACTTGTAAAAAGGGTGAAACTCACTTAACAACGCTCTTGCTTAGCAACCAAAATGTTGGCTCAGAAACTCTGGCATTTGAAGCACGCAAGTCTTAAAGCTGTCAAGTTACAAGTCCCTTGCACCCCTAACTCTTTAGAAAAAAAATCCCAGGGGTGTTCAAACTTGACAGCTTTAGGACTTGTGGACTTCAACTCCCAGAATTCCTCCTCCAGTCATGTTGGCTCAGGAACTCTGGCACTGAAGCACGCAAGTCTTAAAGCTGTCATGTTATAAGACCCTTGCACCCCTAACCCTTTAGAAAAAAAATACCAGGGGTTTTCAAACTCGACAGCTTTAAGACTTGTGGACTTCAACTCTCAGAATTCCTCCTCTCACTCTTCATCTTTTTTTTTAATTGTCCAAATTTTATTGATTTTACAAATTTTACAGGGAAAAGGGTTAAAAGGTTATAGAACATTTTGACAGCTACATCGTACAGGGGGGAGAAGCCCCCCCAAGTCTCACAACTTTTACAAACAAGAATAAAAAATATCAACATTTGCATAAGCATTAGCAGTTTTAAGTTTAACACTAGATCATCAGTATGTTTCAATCATCTAATTTTGTATCACTTCCATAAAGGTACATTATAACAACAATTGCAATAATGTTTCAAATCACTTCTGTGGTCTGAGTCTTCTACTTGCTGCATCCTCCCTCCCATCCACTGGCAGAGCCTCAGCCCCTCCCTCCCTTGTTTCTTGTGTAACATCCCCCATTTCGCCTAAGAGAGCACTGTGTTTTTTAGTGAAAGCCTCCGCTTCCATAACTGTGTTGATTCTAATTCTACTGCCCTCCCAGAAAATCAACATGCCTTCTGGTAACAGCCACCTAAACCAGACCCCATTATTATATAATTTTTTTGCTAAGAAGGAATATTTCCTCCTCTTATCTCTTACTTTCTTTGGGATCTGTTTAATAATGGTTATTTCTTTATCCTTGTATTTTAGTGGTCCTCCCCTTTGAGCTCCTAGAACCTCATCTCTTGTGGTCTTTCTAAGAAATTTAACATGAACTTCCCTTGGAACATTGTGCGTTCTTGCATAGGCTGAATTAATCCTATAAATCAAGTCAATATCCCACCAGAGCTGTTGTTTATCTCTATTAATGTATTCTGCTAGTATTGTGGTCATAATCTCCTTAAGATCTTCGTTCTCAACTTCTGGCAAATTTTGGAACCTAAGGAAAAAAGACATCCTTTCAAATTCCATTTTTATCATGTGATTTTAAAATTCTACATTCCCCCTTTGGATTGTCTTCACCTTGTCTCTCATCCCAACTGCACCCTCCTCCAGTACACCTATCCTCTGTGCATTCTGTATGGTTTGTTGTTTCGTCTCTCTGAGCTGATCATTCAAGTCTTGCAGTTGTTTTTTCATTTCATCCTGTCCCTTTAAGATAGATTGAAGCATCTGGTGAATAGACAAGTCCTTTGCACTCTCTTCAGGGGATTTAGGTTGTAAAAAAGACCCCAGCTGTGATTGGTGAGCAATCGGGCTTGACGTGGAAGATGTCGGGGCTGATGAGGCCTTGCCAGGCTGTAACGTCTTTGGACCCATCATGAAGCTCAGAGATAGTTATTAGTCTATACAAAGAAATGGTGTCTGTGGAAGAGCACAGCCGGTAGAGATCACCAGGCAAGGAAATCCAAAAGAGAATAAATCCTCTGGTACAAAACTAGAACAGATAGGTGGGTCAAGATATTCCAAATCCAGGGAAAAAACATATTTTTAAAAAATATATTTTTATTATTTTTACATTTAAAACAATGCAATACCGCGGAGTCGGAGTGACCATACATTCACATTATATACAGCTAGTTTCAAAAATTAACAATTAATCTACTTAATACATTGTCTATCCTTCTGTCCAATCACAATATATATATTTGTTCCAGTCTTGTCATTTTGTCTTATACCAATCATAAAATCTATTCCATACTTCAAAATATTCTGATTCCCCTTTATTTTTAAGTTCAACAGTGAGCCTAACTGCTTCTGCACAGGCCAACACTTTTCTGATTATATCTAGCTCTGATGGTGTATTTTCTTTTTTTCAAATACTGTGCATAGGTTATGCGCGCTGCAGTTAGTATATGTATAATTAGATAAAGTGTATCTTTCTTAAACTCCTCCGGTATTATGCCTAGGAGAAATGTTTCTGGTTTAAACATAATTTGTTCTCCCACCATTTGTTCTAACCATGATTGAATCATTTTCCAATATTTTTTGCCTCATTGCACGTCCACCACATATGATAGAAAGTGCCTGGTGTTTTTTTACACTTCCAACAATTTGGAGCCAGATTTTTGAACATTTTGGAAAGCCGTGCTGGGGGGAGATGCCATCTGTAGAACATCTTATAAAGATTTTCTTTATACGCCGTAGCCAATGTTAGTTTCTGATTAAGTATCCAAAGTTTTTCCCACTTAGCCAATTCCACATTGTAACCGAAATTTTTCGCCCAGGCGACCATGGTTTCTTTGACATGTTCCTCCTCTAGCTTATATTCCAACAAGAATCTATACAGCACTTTGATCAGTCTGTTTTCTGTCTGTATCAAAAGTTTATCTAATATTGTGTAGTCTTTGGCAATACCTTCGTTCTTCCTATCCTGTGCATACCTTGATTGTATCTATAAATAAGACCACCATTCTACTTGTACTCCTAGTGATGTCAATTCTGATCTAGTTTTGATCTCTCCCTGCCTGTTCAATAACTCTTTATATGTGACTATATTTTCCATATTGATTAAATTTGGGTCTATGTATGCTTCCATCGTAGATAGCCAAATAGGTATTTTAGTATAGTGGTCATGTTTAATTTTGTTCCATATTAGTAACAGAGATTGTCTAATGCAATGTCTACTAAAATATTTGTGTGCAGATCCTTTTTCATATCAGAGGAAGGCATGCCAGCCTGCTTGGAGGTCATGCCCTTCCAATTTGAGCAATCTTTTATTTCTCAGCATTATCCATTCCCTTAACCATGTTAGTATGGCCGCAGTATAATAGAGTTCCCAATCAGGTACGCCAAATCCTCCCTTTTCCTTAGTGTCTTGCATAGCCTTAAGTTTTATTCTTGGTTTTCTTCCCTGCCAAATAAATTTCGAAACCAATTGATTCAAATCCTTGAAGACACCTTTTTCTAATTTAATGGGAATATTCTGAAATAGGAAAATAAATTTTGGTAATATATTCATTTTTATAACTGCGATCCTGCCCATCAGGGACAGTTGTAGGTTTTTCCACCTTTCTAGATCTTTCTTAGTTTTATTAATCAAATTTGTATAATTATCTTCTTTGATGGTCACACACCTCGCAGATAAATGTATACCAAGATATTTAACTTTTTTGACAATTTGGATACCCAATTTCTTCATTAACTCCTCTTTTGCTTTTGATGTCATATTTTTAGTCAGCATTTTGGTCTTTGTCATATTTATCTTTAAACCCGCTATTTTCCCATACTCTGTCAATTCCTCAATGAGTTTCGTACCAGACTTTATAGGATCTTCTAGCACAAACACTAGATCGTCCGCAAAGGCCTGTAACTTAAATTGCTCCTTTTTGATTTCTAGTCCCTTTATCTGTACCTCTTTACGTACATTCCTGGCTAATACTTCTAGGGTTAGTATAAACAGCAGGGGGGATAGGGGACAACCTTGTCTTGTACCTTTCTGGATTACAATACTTTGTGTTAATTCACCATTGATTATTACATTGGCTTTTTGATTTGTATAAATTGCTCTGATCGTGCCTTTTGGGCATCGAGAAAGATTAGTGCAACCTGTTTTTCATTGTGCACTTCATAATATTCAAGAATGTTCAGCATAATTCTCATATTGTTTTTAATTTGTCTTCTGGGGAGGAATCAGTTTTGATCTGTATGGATGAATGATGTACGAAATTTTTTCAACCGTTCTGCTATTATTGAAACAAAAATTTTGTAGTCTGCATTTAGCTGTGAGATTGGTCTGTAGTTTTGTATAAACATCTGGTCTGTGTCCGCCTTAGGTAATAATACAATATTAGCCTCCGTCCATGATAACAGTGTCTTCGCTTCTTTCAACACAGCGTTATAGACTTCCAACAACGTTGGAACAAGCATATCCTGGAATTCTTTATATATTTCCGCTGGCAACCCATCCGGCCCTGCAGCTTTATTATTCTTTTGTCTTTGTATGGCCTCGATTATCTCTGATGTTTTAATGTCCTCATTGAGCATGTCCTTAATCTCCTCTGGTACCTTTGGCAGATCTGACTTTTCCAAGTACTGTAATATTCCTTCCTTTGTATGGTCTTGGTTTTCTCTATATAATTGTTCATATAACTCTTGGGTAATCCTTTTCTTTTCCTCTAGTTGGTAGCAGATCTCTCCTTTTTCATCTTGTAGTTTATTGATCCAATTCTCTTGCTTCTGCTTCCTCAAACTATAGGATAGCCACCGCCCCAGTTTATTTGCATTATCAAAGAAATTTTGTTTTGCTTTTTTTATAGATTGTGCCAATTTTGCTTTTTCAAATATAGCCAATTCATGTTTAATCAATTCCATATTTCCTTTTATACTTCTGTTCTGCGGTTTCTTTTGAAGTTCACTCTCTAAATTTCTATACCTTTCTTTCAGCTCTCTTATTTTTAGATTCTCATTTTTTTTCTTCCTGGCTGTGGCTGATATTGTGACCCCTCTTATAAATGCCTTAGTTGTATCCCATAAGTTTTGTATGGATGTATCTCCTGGCCCGTTTTCTTTGAAGAAAAATCTTAGTTCCTGGTTAACTCTTTTAATATATTCCTGATCTTTTAGGATTGATCTATTGAGTAACCAACGATAACTGCCCTTTGGTTTTTTCCATATAATCCTCATGGGATTGTGGTCAGCCCATAGATTGGGTTCCATATCTATCTCCTTCACTTCCGAAATTAACTCCATTGGCAGCCAGACTATATCTATCCTTGACCAGGATTCATGCCTATTCGAGTAGAAGGTATATTGCTTTCCCTCTGGACATCTTTCTCGCCATACATCATACAGATTAAGTTCTTCAGCCATTTGGAAGAATGACCTTGGCAAAGTTCTCCTAGCTCCTTTTCTCTTCTTTCCACTTTTATAGTCCCATTTCGGGTCAACTATAGCATTGAAGTCACCCAGTAAACAAACATTTTCATTTCCCATCTCTCGAATAATGCTATGTAGTCTATGATAAAAAATTTCCTGGCCTTCATTAGGTGCATATATTACAACCAGTGACACCTTTTTTTGGTTTAACATTATTTCTACGATTAATATTCTCCCTTCCTCATCATGATAAATTAGTTTAGTCTGGATTGTGTCTTTGACATATAATGCTATTCCTCTTTTCTTTTGGTCAGCCAGTGCCGCGTAAAGTTTACCCACTCTAGGACATTCTCAGATCTGGATCTGTCTTTTAGTCATATGGACCTCTTGCATTGCAATTATATCGTAATTCAAATGTTTTAATTTATTAAATATTGTTTTCCTTTTCTGGGGTACGTTTAGACCAGTGGTGGGCAACCTTTTTTTTCAACTGAGCCAAATCTCGCCAAAACCACGATTGAAATTTACTTTGAGAGCCACATTTTTAAAACCGAAAATACATAGGATGGTACACTGTTTTTAGTTTCAATAAGTTTTTATTGAGAATATTCTGCATGCAAGTATCCACATAGGTCGGGAGGATACAAATAACACAACTAATAAAACAAAAACTTTAGAACGAGATTATTTATCGATAAAGTTAAATTCCGTAAAATTTGCCTTACAATGTAGAGAAAATTACATCCTGACATTGACTGACAAAGTCACAACCACTAATGTGAACATTGGCCTTGCATTTCCTTGGATAGTTTGAGTAAGTCAGGTTTGTATGTTGTTGTTTTTAATTTCATCTCTCTCTCCCACTTTCTTTTTTTCTTTTTCTTTCTCTCTCTCTCTCTGGCTCTTTGTCTCTCTCTCCCTCCCTCCCCCATCTCTGTCACTCTGTGTGTGTGTCTGTCTGTCTGTCTCTCACTCACTCTGTGTGTGTGTGTGTGTCTGTCTCTGTCTCTCCCTCTGTCTCTCTCCCCTCCCTTCCTCTCTCTCTGTCACTCTGTGTATGTGGGTGTGTCTGTCTCTCACTCATTCACTTAATCACTCACTCTGTGTGTGTCTCTCTGTCTGTCTATCTTTCTCTCCCTCCCTCCCTCCCCCTCTCTGTCTCTCTCTGTCTGTGTGTGTGTGTGTGTGTCTGTCTGTCTGTCAGTCTCTCTCTGATTCCCTCCCTCACTCCCTCTCTCTGTTCCTCTCTCTGTCTGTCTTTCTCACTCACACACACACACACACACACACTGTGGTCACCTTGTTGAGTGTTCCAATCACATTTGAAACACTCAACAACTGGCCTGCATTTATGGTATTTTGCAGCATTCTGCAGTCATAGGACCAAAATTGGTTGTCACTCGCCCGGGCTTTTGCAGAAGCTTCCCTCCGAAGCCCGAGAGGAGGGAGGGGAGCGGGCACCCGGCACACAGAAGAGCCGCATTAAGGGGTGTAAAGAGCCGCATGTGGCTCCCGAGCCGCGGGTTGCCCACCACTGGTTTAGACCATTAATATTCAATGATAGAATCTTGATTTCTCCCGACATATTTCTATGTGTATTTAGGTCGTGTGCTTCTTGTGGCCCTTGTTTCTCTCACTTCCTTTGGTTCTTCCCCTTTTTCATCTAGAACGACTTCTTTCTTCTTTCGTGTCTCCACTGGTTCCTTTTCTCTTCTTATCTGTGCCCTAAGTCCTTGCCTCTTTGCTCCCGACTGTTCTCCTTCGTCTTTCTCATCCTCCTGCCCAACAAGATTATTGTAAAAATCTTCTGCTTGTTCCAGCGTGTCTATTCTGAATCTTCTATCTCTCCAAGTTACCAGTACGCCCTCCGGCATCAGCCATCTGAAGTTAATTTCAAATTTGTTCAGGACAGACGTTAAAAATTGATAGGGCCTTCTTAATTCTCTAATTCTCCTCGGTACCTGTTTTAGGACTGTTAGTTGTCGTTGATTGTAAATTATTGGGTCGTCTCTTGTTCTATTCAGCACCTCGTCACGTATTGATTTTTTTACAAACTTTACATGGACTTCTCTTGGTAGATTGTTCTTTTTTGCATAGTTTGTCTGTATTCTATACGTCTCGTCGATCTCACTTGCCATCTCATCCTTTTCTATTCCCAAAGCCTTTGCCATAAGGTCTGCCATCGTGTCTGGTAAATCCTCGCCTTTTTCTTCCTTTACGTTCTGGAACCATAGGAATTGGGCTGCTTTCTCTGATTCTAACGTGAGGACCGTTAACTCAAGTTCTTTGTTTGCCTGGATCAGCCTAGAACTCAGCTGCTCCATTTTTTCATCCTCCTTTCCAACCTTCCTTCTATTACATTTATTCTTTGTTCGTGTTTATTGATCTGTTCCTGGAACTTCTCAAATGTATTGTCCATCTTCTGCATTCTCTCCTTTAATTCTACAGTATCATTCCTTATTTCTCTAATATCATTTTTTAGTTCTTCATGATTTTTAGCCATTACCTCCTGCATGGTCTGGAAAAAATGTATTTGAAGAGGCTCCTGGAGATCTCTGGGGTGGAAATTAATTCAAAGCCATAAAGTTTTCCAAGGGAGGAGTCTCATTCATAAAGACAAAGAAGAAAGAGGAAGTTTCTTGGCTCAGCCAGTACAGGTGGTCAGGAAACAACAAAATCAAAGTTCCCACACATAGTTTAGAGAAGAATCAGTTCAACCATCCTTTCTCTCGCAGTTGTAGTCAAAAAAGAAAACAATTTCCCATTATTTAAGGGAAGTGAAAGTAGATTTTAAACTTTCTCTCTCCCATAAAAGGAAGAGATTTTCCAAGTGCCGCTTTTCCAAGGGGGGGTGGAAATTCCCCCCCCCCTCCAATCTTAACTCCTCCAAAGGTTGAAACAAAGTCTCAAAAAAAACCTGCAGATCAGTCAATAGAATAAAACAGTAAAAGACCTGGGGAGACCTCTCACCTCACCGCACTTCAGCTGTATCTTTCAAATTGGTCATTTCCTTCCAGGCTCTGTTCGGTGAAAGCGCGCGGTGGCATTCCGTGCACCCCCTACGCTTTCCGCCTCCTGGGGCAAAGCTGGAGACCCCCCCACAGCCGCCGCCATTCCAGGGGATCCCAGCAAGCCGCCCCTACGGCAGGGCGCCCCTCCAAGGCACCCTGTGCTCCCCCTAGACTTCAGGGGAGCCCACCGAAACAGCAAAAAGGGGACGCACGCGTCCGTCGCCTTCGGCTGCCGGAAGTCGTCTCCTCTCACTCTTCATCTTGATGATGTGTGGACGGGTGGGGGGGGGGGAGCTGGAACCGGTTCTAAATGGCACTGTAGATTTGTGGAACCTCTTCTATAGAAGAGGTTAGAACTGGCAGGAACCCACCCCTGATTTGATGGCAGGAATCGGAATTCAAAATTGAGTAAATATGGCTAATATTACCAGTTATGTGGAGATCACATTTTTGTTTGAAGCTTGCACCAGATTAAAAAAATTTTTTTAAATTCTCTAATAATGCTTTGCTAATAATATTGATCATAGATTTTTTTCTCCTGTGTCCCAATTTTTTCCCCTTTGGATACATCCACCAATGATTAAAGAGTTCCCTTTTGCTGACATCTGGATTAATTTGGGGGATATGATTCTCTGATTTATTAAGATTAATTAGCATATTATATCATTTTTAAAACAAATTCAGCATTCTAACAAATGTAGAGAAAGACCACAAACCAATTATTTTCCATCATGTTCCTTCCCTTCCCTAACTGATTAGTGTGTTACTTTTTTAATATCTCCTTTCCCCTATTTTTAAAATGACTTTTATCAATAGCATGCAATCCTACTAGCATACTTGAATTAGAATGGATAGAGGGAGTTTCCAGCCAAAGAAAATATGTTCTAGTATAAAATGCATGCTAAATGATCAATTTAAGGGTGGTAATTAAAATTTTAATTTTAATGTGTTGAAATCATGAGCAATATATAATCCCATTTAAACAAATATTATTTCTCTTTCAATAAAAGGATTATTTCCAATGTAGAAATCTCTGCAGCTATATAAATTTCTAGATTTCCATACTTTTATTAAGGTAGTTAGAAGCACATCCTATATATTGGGATAGCAGTGCATTGGAACTTCACTTGTAATTCAGTCCTTTCAGATTTAACAAATTGTCTAAAAAACCCAACAGTCTAAAAAATTATGTTAATTTATGCTGATATCCCTTTATATCAATAAGCACTTAGACAGCTTAACAGTGCTTTCCAGCCCTCTCTAAGCAGTTTACAGAGTCAGCCTATTGCTCCCAACAATCTGGGTCCTCATTTTACCCACCTCGAAAGGATGGAAGGCTGAGTCAACCTTGAGCCTGATGAGATTTGAAGTGCCAAATTGCAGGCAGCCGACAGGCAGCAGAAGTAGCCTGCAGTACTGCACTCCAATCACTGCGCTTCTGGTCAAAAAACTAAAAACTCTGCTGCTTGACCTGGGGCACCAACAAGAAATTGCTATGTTGGGTGTGTGTGTGTGTGACTGACAGTAGAAAAAAATTCTCTCCCCTGGGAAAATACTCACCACACCCACCACATTGGTTCTTAAGTTTTAATCTTTATATTCCAGTTTTATTTTTTTAGTATTCTCTAACATTTTATTATACTATAAATTACCTAAAGTCACTGTATTGGTGAGATGGGTGACACAGAAATTTTAAAAAAATAGATAAACATCATACCCCAAAGGGGAAAAAATAGACTGATACACGCTGACTTCATAATAGTGAAAATTGAGACATACCTGATTAAACCTGTGGGGCCAAATAATGTCCTTGGTAGAAATGGCAAGAGGGCTGCCTGGAGTAGTCCTAGGCTCAACTTTTCCAACTTTATCTATGAGAAATGACTTGTTTGGGAATGTCAGCCAATTGGATATATCAAATCCAGTTATCAATTCCCCATTGGAGTCCAACGAAATATGTTCCCCAGCAGTGTTATTAAAGGAGATCTGCTGCAAAAAATGGTGGAGCTAGGAAAGAAAGAAAGAAAGAAAGAAAGAAAGAAAGAAAGAAAGAAAGAAAGAAAGAAAGGAAGGAAGGAAGGAAGGAAGGAAGGAAGGAAGGATTAATATAATTCTTTGAAGTGGTTAAACAAATCTCAGTTTCTTCCTTATTATTTCAGTTATCATGAAACCCATGGAGAGGAACAAAAGAAGGAAGGGAGGAAGGGAGGTAATAGAATTCTTTGAAGGAGATTGGCAGCTTCTTCTTTTCAATTTGGCCAAAGCACTTCAACAACTAGAAGAGAAATTTGTTCTCCATCACATATTTTTTACTACCTTATTCCCTAATTTTTCTTTTCATTAAAAAAAATTCAGATGAACATTCCATTACAAAAAAAAAAAGATGACTAGATAAATTGATTACTTGAACAGCCCAGGACAAATTAATTGACATTGCTTTCATAAAATGTACATAAAATAATCTCTATCATAGAAACTTTTAAGCCTTTTCTTCCAAATATGGATGGCCTTTAAAAATGTTTAAATATAATATTTTTTATGAAAATGAACTTTATACTGTTGACCAGCAAATGCGCTATTACTGTAATTAATATTATTCTCATTTCTACAAGATTTGTCCTTCCTCTCTTTTCATTTTGCCTTAGGATGAGAATTTTATGATGGAGGAAGCGAATAGTATTTAAGTGTTCATGGATACCTGGAAAATCATAGTAGCTAAGAGATTGTACTCTACTAAAAATCAGGAAAGCCATCCAATGGATCCAGGCATGTAATTTACATTTCTCTAGGAATAACAATGCATGTGCCCATCTATAACTGCTTGGAAAAGTTTTCCCCTTTAAATCTTAAGACAAGAGAAATGCTAATGCTACTCAAGTAGCTGACAAGGTTTAACACATCAATTTGTCAAATGTGCATGAAATACACATACATACATACATAATACTAATCTTGCGTAGCTTCTTCAGTAATATTGAACTGTAAATTAGGGCATACAAAACTTTTGCTAGACCAATTCTTGAATACAGCTCATCTGTCTGGAACCTGCACTGCATATATCAGACACAAATACAATCGAACTAGTCCAGAGATATTTCAGGAGAAGAGTCCTCCTCCCCTCTGCTCACAACGGAATACGTTATACCACCAGATTTGAAATTTTGGGCTTAGACAATTTAGAACTTCGCCGTCTTTGATCCGACCTAAGTGTAGTACATAAAATTGTCTGCTACAATGTCCTACCTGTCAATGAATACTTCAGCTTCAACCACAACAAAACACGAGCACACTATAGATACAAACTTAAGGTAAACCGTTCCAAACTTGATTGCGTAAAATACGACTTCAGCAACAGAGTGGTCAATGCCTGAAATGCACTACCTGACACTATGGTTTCTTCCCCAAACCCCCAAAACGTTAAGCTTAGACTGTCTACTGTCGACCTCACCCCATTCCTAAAAAGCCTTTAAGGGGTGTCCATAAGTGCACCAGCATGCCTACCATCCCTGTCCTAATAGTCCCTTGTATTCATATTCATTTCATGTATTCATAATCATGTCTATACCTATATCTGTTATCTAATTCATGCTTGACAAAATAAAATAAATAAATGCATCCCTACATTCAAGGTTGACTCAGCCTGCCATGCTTCCAAGGTGGGTAAAATGAGGAGCCAGATTGTTGGGGGCAATATTCTGACTCTGTAAACCACTTAGAGAGGGCTGTAAAGCAGTATATAAGTCTAAGTGCTATTGCTATTGCTATGAACACACAAACTCATACCATTATTAATTATGGTAGACAAGCCTTCAGCTATTTTAAGAAAGCAAATTCCCCACTATTCTCTCTCTGGTATTAAGCAAATTACTTGGTAACCTTCCTGAATTTTGCATTAGCCAAAATTACCTGCCATGGTGACTGAAGGAATTGCTTCCATCTCCTCTCATCAACGCTTTGACCATATTTGAATTTAGAATAATATAATTGCCTTAGAGCGTGTGCCACAGCATAGACTGCATTGTAGATGCTGTAGCTGTGACCACTCATGCTCATTTCAAATATAGATTGAGAAAGAGTCTCCAGCTTCTCTTCCCCAGTTCAGGTCCTGCCGGCGTTCCCATCTCTAATTTCACTGGAGAATGAGCATTCAAATGCATCTTTCCCAAAATTTCTAATAAAGCCATCTTCATTTTCTAAGTTTGGGTTTCTCTTCTGTATAAATTCTTGGAACCCTGTCAGCTCTTTTGACTGAATTGCAAATGAAAGAGCATCATGGAGAAAATCAATGGGCAATTCTCTTTGCACAAGAAGGGAGGTAAATTCCATCTGGGCTGTCATGATCCAGACTATGGTACGTCTCTCCTTTGGAATAGTGTCAGAATCTAAAGCATAGATCATTAGTCTCAAAGCCACCAGGCCTGTTATTTCAGCATTCAAGATCACTGCAATGACTGTACTCCTCATGATGACTTTGTATAATTTATCTGCCTCATCTACCATCTCACCTACTTCATTACCATACATTATTTGAGGAATACTTTCTATAAAGTCAAAGCCAATTCCTCTCTCTGTAAACATGGAAAGGCTATTCTGAATGAACTTCTCTTTATCTTCCTCAACAAAGCAAACTTTCCCAACCCAGGTCCATCCAAAATGCAACCGTAAGTGTAGTATTCCATTAAACATGTGCACCTCATTGGGGAACATCCATTTGACAAACAGTGCTGCTATTTCATCATTCATCAATGAGGCTGATCCATATGTGATCCAAATGGGAGTAAGAAAACAATAAAAGCAACAAGAAATTGTTCTGAAGAACAATGTGCAGTGCTCATGTGTTTGTTTAATCAAAATTTATGTGCTTGAGTGCAACACAGGAAAAAAAAGCTTTAATGCTACAGATTCACAGCTTAACATCTGGAAGTATAGGGCTATTCACTGAGCAAAATAGTATAGCAATTTTGATGATTTCCTTTTCATAAGAATAGAATAGAATAAAAGAGTTGGAAGGGACCTTAGAGGTCTTCTAGTCCAACCCCCTGCCTAGGCAGGAAACCCTATACTGTTCCAGACAAATGACTATCCAACATTTTCTTAAAGACTTCCAGTGTTGGGGCATTCACAACTTCTGGAGGCAAGTTGTTCCACTGATTAATTGTTCTGTCAGGAAATTTCTCTTCAGTTCTAAGTTGCTTCTCTCCTTGATTAGTTTCCACCCATTGCTTCATTTTCTATCCTCAGGTGCCTTGGAAAATAGTTTGACTCCCTCTTCTTTGTGGCAACCCCTGAGATATTGGAACACTGCTATCATGTCTCCCCTAATCCTTCTTTCTATTAAACTAGACATACCCAGTTCCTGCAACCGTTCTTCATATGTTTTAGTCTCCAGTCCCCGAATCATCTTTGTTGCTCTTCTCTGCACTTTTTCTAGAGTCTCCACATCTTTTTTACATCGTGGCGACCAAAACTGAATGCAGTATTCCAAGTGTGGCCTTACCAAGGCATTATAAAGTGGTATTAACACTTCACGTGTTCCTGATTCTATCCCTCTGTTGATGCAGCCTAGAACTGTGTTGGCTTTTTGGCAGCTGCTGCACACTGCTGGCTCATATTTAAATGGTTGTCCACTAGGACTCCAAGATCCCTTTCACAGTTACTACTGTTGAGCAAGGTACCACCTATACTGTACCTGTGCATTTCATTTTTGTTGCCTAAATTTAGAACCTTACTCTTTTCACCATTGAATTTCATTTTAGTAGATAGTGCCCGATGTTCAAGTTTGTCAAGATCCTTCTGTATCTTTAGCCTATCTTCTGGAGTGTTGGCTATTCCTGCCAGCTTGGTGTCATCTGCAAATTTGATGAGTTCCCCATTTATTCCCTCATCCAAATTATTGATGAAGATGTTGAAGAGTACTGGGCCCAAAACAGAGCCTTGGGGTACTCCACTGCATACTTCCTTCCATGTAGATGCAGTTCCATTGAGGACTACATGTTGAGTGCGGTTGGTCAGCCAGTTACGAATCCATCTGGTGGTGATGCTGTCCAACCCACATTCTTCTACTTTATCTAGTAGTAGGTTATGGTCTACCTTATCAAATGCCTTACTGAAGTCCAAGTAAACTATATCGATGGCATTCCTCTGGTCCACTAATTTTGTCACTTTGTCAAAGAATGCAATAAGATTAGTCTGGCATGATGTGTTTTTGACAAACCCACGTTGGCTTTTGGCTATTACTTTGTTTGCTTCTAGGTGTTCACAAATTCATTGCTTGATTATCTTTTCCAGAATCTTTCCTGGTATTGAGGTCAGGCTGATAGGTCTGTAGTTTCCTGGATCTGTTTTTTTCCCTTTTTTGAAGATGGGAACCACATCAGCTCTTTTCCAGTCCTCTGGTAGTTCCCTGGTGCTCCAGGATCTCTGAAAGATATAGTTCAGTGGTTCTGAGATCTCGTCTGCCAGTTCCTTCAGAACAATGATACAAAGGTAAGCAAATCCAAGTCAGTTCTAACCAAGTTAACAGCAGCACCATATATATATCATTACCCCACCCAGTTCCACCCACAACTCCACCCAGATGACTCCCAACCACCAGCACCAATCACCACACCCCCGAGCCACACCCCCACTCAATGTCATCATTGCCTCCTTCCTGATCAACTGCACCCGAGCAGAAGAGTTACATCAGAGTAGACAGTTGCACTCGAATAGAAGAGTTACTTCAGAGTAGGCAGTTGCACCTGAGTAGACGAGTTACTTCAGAGTAGGCTCTGAAGTGCAGCTGTTGTCCAGGAGGCGTGCCTGCAGAGGTGTGAGGGAAACCATTCATAGCCGCATGCAGCTACAGGCTCCACAGACATCAGAGAGAGGAGGGGAGGGGCTTCGGCAGTGGCCCCAGTGGCGTTAGCAGCAGCAGCGGCGTTGGCAGCATGTAAGCATGGCCAAGCGGGTGTGGCATTGGTGACGGACGTGCTCCCCCCTGAATGGCAGCCCGAGGGCTGACAGTGGCACTAAGAAAACGACCAATGGGGGGAAGAGAGTTGGCTCTGTGACCTTTCCAAAAGATACAAGTTGATTGTACTGAGTTACCAAGAGCAGGGAGGATGAAATACTTGTTGGTTATTGTGTATCATTTAACTTGATGGGTTGAGGCTTTTCCATGTGTAAATTCAAATGCTAGTACTACAGCACAAATATTACTAGAGAACATAATCCCTCGATATGGTCTTCCTTTTTTAAAAAATATAAAGTTTTTTTTTGTTCTCTATATACAATTATAGGTATACATTCACATAGTTATTATTCTTTTTTACATTCATGGTTCTTATCAGTGACGTGCGGTGATGTTTATGACTGGTGAGGCTGGTGACGTCATCAAACCGCGTGGTTGCTCCGATCGCACGGGCGCAGCCCAAACGGAGAAGTTTCTTTTCTCAGAAATGTCAGAAAGGGACAGACAGGCTGCCGCAGCTCCACTGAAAAAACATTTCTGAGAAGAGAAACTTCTCCTTTCTCCTCCTTCCCCCCCCCCCCTTCTAGCACTGACGTTGTTACCTAGGCATTTTTTGCATCGGGCGAGCCCGGGATCCTTGCAAGGGGAATGGGAAAATGTGTGCAGGCGGCTCCTCAGCAGCGCACAGCCTCAGATTAGCGTAGCCGCGATCCCCTTCCCCTGCACACGTGGTCCCATTCCTCTCCTTCCTAAGTCAACATGAAGGGGACCGCGGCTGCACTGATTGAGGCTGGAGCTGAGGAGCCGCCTGCACACGTGGTCCCATTCCCCTTGCAAGGATCGTGGGCTCGCCAGATGCAAAAAATGCCTAGGTAACATCATCAGTGCTAGAAGGGAATGGGCAGGGAGAAGGAGGAGAAAGGAGAAGTTTCTCTTCTCAGAAATGTCAGAAAGAGGCAGGCAGGCTGCCGCAGCTCCACTGAAAAGACAAAAAATGCCTCATAAGTTTTGCTATTTCTCTAAATCAATTCCATGACCAAAATTTTTCCCCCAAGCAATCATAGATTCTTTAACTTGTTCTTCTTCTAGTTTAACCTCTAATAAGTATCCATATAATTTTAATCACCTTTAATCACCTTACATCTTGCTATCAAATATATCCCCAAATATTTAACCTTGTTCATGACCTGAATCTTCAGAGCTTCCGCCAATACTTCCTTTTGTCTTGCTAGCATGTTCTTTGTCAAAATCTTCATTTTGTCTTTATTTATTTTCAGACCTGCTACTTTTCCATATTCCTCTATTTTTTCTATCAATTTAGGTTGCGCTTTCCAATGGATCCTCTAAAATGAAGACTAGGTCATCTGCGAATGCTTGCAATTTATATTCTTCTTTTTAAATTTCCATTCCTTTTATGTCTTTATCTTCTCTAATGTTTCTATTCAAGACTTCTAATGTTAACAAGAACAACAAGGGTGATAGTGGGCAACCTTGTCTTGTCCCTTTCCCAATATCAATGGAATCTGTCAATTCTCCATTTATCATTATCTTTGCTGTTTTTTTGTGATATATGGTTTGCATGGTTTGAATAAATTTCTTGCCAAAGCCCATCTGTTCCAACTGTAGGAACATAAATCACCAATTCACATTATCAAAGGCCTTCTGAGCATCTAAGAATATCAACACCATTTGTTTATCAGGATGTGCCTCATAATATTCCAAAGTGTCCAGGATTATTCTCATATTGTCTTTAATTTGTCTCTTTGGCAGAAATCCATTTTGATCAGGATGAATAAAGTTATTTAAGTATCTTTTGAGTCTTTCTGCCAGTATTGAAGTAAATATTTTATAATCTGAATTTAGCAGAGAAATTGGTCTATAATTCTTAATTTGCTGTGGGTCGGTGTCCTCCTTTGGCACCAGTGTTATATAAACTTCTGACCAAGATTTGGGTATCTTCATCTTTAACATGGCTTCGTTCATAACTTCTAACAATGGGAGATACAACGATTCCTGTAAAGTCTTATAAAATTCCACTGGTAGTCCATCTGGACCTGGAGCTTTTCCATTGCTTTGTTTTTTAAGGACTTCAACTAATTCTATCATCATTATATTACCTTCTAGCATCATTTCAGTTTCTTTAGTTATCTGGGGTAAATTTGCTTTTTGCACATACTGTTTAACTTTTTCCTCCTCAATCTTCTCTTGTTCACATAATTTCCCATAGTATTCTTGTATAATTTTTTTCTTCTCTCTGTTTCCATAACAAATTTGCCCTTGATCATCTATTAGTTGCATTATTTTTCTTGATTCTCTCTCTTTTTTCAATTTATATGCTAGTCATCTCCCTGGTTTATTTGCATTTTCAAAATAATTCTGTTTAGCACTTCTAATTTTTTGTGCTAATTCCTCCTTTTCCATTAGCCCCATTTTATGTTTAGTTGTATCCATTATTACTTTAATAACCTTTTTTTTGTGGGGCCTTCTGTAGCTCTTTTTCAAGTCTCTTGTAGTCATCATCCAGTATTTTAAAAGCTTGTCTTTTCTTAATATTTCTTTTTCTTGTATAGTCTATTATCAAGCCTCTGGCATAGGCCTTCATTGTGTCCCAGAGATTCTGCATTGATGTGTCCTCTTTTTTATTTTCTTTGAAGAAGAACGCCAATTCTTTCTCCATTTTCTGTACAAAATCCTTTTCTTTTAATATAATATTATTTAAAGTCCATCTAGATCTTCTCTTTGGTCCTTTCCACTTAATTGTCATTGGATTGTGATTTGCCCAGGTACTTGTTTCTATGTCAATTTCCTGTATATCACAAATCAATTCCGTTGAGATCCATATCATATCTAATCTGGACCATGATAAATGTCTATTTGAGTAGAAGGTATATTGTCTATTTGTGGGATTTCTTTCTCTCCATACATCTTTTAAGTCTATTTCATCAGTCATTTTAAAAAAGGATTTAGGAAGAGTCTTTCTATTTAGTTTTTTTTAATTTTCAAAACAAACATAAAAATCCTCCTTCTTTACATCCTGTAGAAAGTGTATCAGTTGGTTACAAAAGGTTTTTGTGCATCTCTTCTACCGTCATCAAGTATAATTCATATTAACTCTAGTATCTTAACTCAAATGTTTATACATATTACCATCATCATACCTCCACTTTTTTTTTTTAAACAAAGTTTTATTGGTTTTTTTAAAGATTTACAGGGAAAAAGGTAAAGGAAAGGTTACAAATTTTGGCAGTTGCAGTGTGCAGTAGGTGCCCCCTCCCTCCATACTCGTAGTATACATTTACACAAAATTCATTAATAAGTAGTAACATATAGTCAGCATATGAATTCAGTTAATAATTTCGATCAGTTTATGTCAGGTAGATTTTCTTGTTCATTTTTGTGATCTGAGCTTTCTCGGTATTGCCCCATCTCCGGCCCCTCCTGTGTCCTGCATGTCTGTTGTAGAATCATCTGGTTTTTCTAGGAGTACTTTATTTTTTTCCATAAAGGCCTGCGCCTCTATGGGTGTATTAATTCTAACTCTTGTCTCCTCCCAGAATATTAGCATACCTTCAGGCATCAGCCATCTGAACCACACCCCCTTCTGGTATAATTTATTCGCTAATTGCGAATAACTTTTTCTTTTTTCCCTCACTTTCTTGGGGATCTGTTTCAGAATGGTTATTTCCCTATCTTGGTATGTCAAAGCTTGCCCCCTTTGTGCACTCAGAATTTCATCTCTTGTGCTTTTTCTGAGAAATTTAATGTGTACCTCCCTGGGTACGTTATGTGTTCTAGCATAAGCTGAGTTCACTCTATAAACCAAATCTATTTCCCACCCCATCTGTTGTTTCTCTTTCTGGATGTATTCAGCCAAAATATTTGTCATAATGTCCCTTATATTTTCGTCATCTGCCTCCAACACGTTTTGAAATCTAAGGTAAAAGGACATTCTCTCAAATTCTATTTTCATCTGTTGGGTATCAAGTTCTTTGTTCCCCTTCTGCACCCCTTCCATCCCCTCCCTCATCTCAGCCATCCCCCCCTCCAAAAGATCCAGTCTCTGTGAGTTTTTGTTGATTTGTGCCTGGTTCTCTTTAATTTCTTCTTTCATCTCCTTTAGTTGTTTTTTTATTTCCTCTTGTCCCTGTAAAAGTTGCTGAAACATTTGTTGAAACTCCCTCTCTGTAGTTTTAGGTTGCATCAAAGCTGTTATCGTTAACATTTCCCCCCTCTTCTCTGGTTGAAAACACGCTTCAAAGGGACATTTGGCTTACCCCTATCGCTCTGTAACGAGCCGTCAAAACAAACCGTGAAGAAAGGGAAAAGTTCCACTTGAATACACAAAGCTCCAATCAACAAAACCTCCCAGCACGTAGCGCTTTTAAAATATTTCTTTTTTGTATATCTGTTTTATATTTCAAATTAGAAAAAGAGGTCCAGTCTTTAAATGAATTTTACAAAAAATACTCACAGCGATGAAAGAGGAAACGTTTTGAAATCTAAGAACTTGGGTATCAAGTTCTTTGTTCCCCTTCTGCACCCCTTCCATCCCCTCCCTCATCTCAGCCGTCCCCCCCTCCAAAAGATCCAGTCTCTGTGAGTTTTTGTTGATTTGTGCCTGGTTCTCTTTAATTTCTTCTTTCATCTCTTTTAATTGTCTTTTTATCTCCTCTTGTCCCTGTAGAATTTGTTGAAACATTTGTTGGAATTCAGTCTCAGTGGTTTTAGGTTGCATCAGAGATGTTATCGTTGATTGTGTACTGGGACTGGATGTTGTAGATGTCGGGGCAGAGGCAGCAAAGCCAGGCTTCCCAGGAGGTGGTTTTTTACATGACATTGTATATACAATAGAGAGTTCAGTCAATGCAGAGAGTGATCAGTCAGAGAAGTAGAACAGCCAAGAGAGTTCAGGAGACTAAAGGTCCAGGCAGAAGGAGATTTTTCTAGTCACACTGGCAGTAGAGTAAAGTTTTTCACTCCAGGGAGTCGAAAAAGTCACAATCAACAAGAGAATTATCTGAGTAGCACGGAGACAAAGACCGGAAGCCTGAAGTTTTATAGGTGGAGTCAATTTTCACTGTTTATAGAGACAACGGAAGTGTGCCATCTTGCCCTGCCAGCTTCGGGTTTAGGAGGCATAACAAAAGTTTCCAAGTTTCCAAAGTTTCCAGATCATCATTCCATTGTAAGGTTAAATCCGAAACTCGCCTTTGCTATGAGCGTGGCATCATTAGTTGGCTCTCTCCCTGCCTCCTCCCCCTAGGGCTGAGAGCAAAAATAGTTAACAGCCGCCTGTCCGAGGGGGGGGGAAATCCCCCTCCCTCCAGCAGCGCTTCTCAAAACCAGGTTGAAAGGAAGTTTTAAGTAGCTGGCAATTTCTTTCAAGCAAAAAAAAGGAATGGAGAGAAGTTTCCACCTCACCACACCGCAGCCACTTCCTTCTGATCGCTCATTCTTCCAGCTGCCTCGCTGCGAAGACGCCGGAGCGCCTCCCCATCATGCTCCCCGATGCCTAGGGCGATGCGGGGGCCCCCCCCGGCTGCCGCCGACTCGAGGGATCTCCCACGGTGCCACCCCTTCGGCAGGAGCCTCTACGGGGCGTCCTGTGCCCCCCAAGGAGTGAGGGGCCCACCGGGAAAGCGCGGGGTGAGCTGAACCTGCCCGTCGCAGTCAGCCGCTGGAACCGGAACCTGTTGGAGAATGTGATTGATGACCTCAGGCAGAGGGGAGGGGGCACAGGGATAAAGGTCAGACACCATTAAGTGTGATTTAGTTTCAGCTACACAGACGTCCATGCCAAGTTGTTAGTCCTAATAAACGAATGGGTTTTTTTAAAATTTCATCTCGGGGCTTGTAAATTAATTAGGGCAACTCTTGGAACCTTCACAGATAGCTGAAACTCACTTTTAAAATATTTTTTCCCGGGTTTCCTGAAGCCCGGGCCCTCCGAGAAACCCCCTCCCCCCGATGTTTGGGTTACTTGGAGGGAAAATCAGGCAACAGAAGATTGATTGCAGCTGGAGGTATGCGGCAAAACTCAGAAGCAGAAGCAAGAGAAGATAAGTACTGGTGGAAATTCCCTTGCCCTAGTCCAAAGCCCCAGATGGAATCCCGAGGGAGTGCAAAAGAGCAACGGAGGGAGGAAGTGAGGGGAGGGACATCTGATCTTGTTGAAGGGAAGAGATGCAGACTGGAGCACAGACCCCCTCCCCATCCCGATGGAAGGAGAAGGAGCCCAGAACGGCAACCAGTGCCTCTCCCATGCAGAAGGCAGGCTGCCAAGAGCAGGCCACCCCCTCCCTCTCTCCGAACTAGGGTGAAGGAGATGACCAGCCATATCAGGCGCAAGCATACCAAGGCCGACAGTAGGCTGGGGTATTAGGGATGAATGACCCACCCCAATTCAGGGGAAAGTTTGACGGAGACTCAGACCAGCTAGCCCCATTCCTTGATTCAGCTGATATCCACCTAGAATGCTATGGGCACCTCTAAAGGTCAGACGCCATTAAGTGTGATTTAGTTTCAGCTACACAGAAGTCCATGCCAAGATGTTAGTCTGATGTAGGAAGTGGGAAGGACACAGGCCAAGCACTCCAATGTAGGAAACAGTTTATTATGCATAAGGACTGAACAAAGAGAAAACAGCTTGTCCGGACCCCGAATGGTTATCAAAAACAGGGTTTTAATTTAATTTAATTTTATTTTATTAAATTTATAGACCGCCCCCTCTCCCCAAAGGGACTCGGGGCGGTGTACAGACCACAAATAAAACAATATACAAAACTTAAATATTTTTAAATACCCATAAAACAGATTAAGTGATAGGCTGTGAAGTATAGTTAAAAATTAAAACAACCTAAAAAATCTACCCCTAAAAATTTAAAATACAGGCTAGAGGGACACAAAAACTACAGTTAGGCCAGGCCAGCTAAATTGAACAGGTGGGTCTTAAGTTTCTTACGGAAGGACCGGAGATCGGTCGTTATTCTAATATCGGGGGGGAGGTCATTCCAGAGGGTCGGGCCCATCACAGAGAAGGCCCTACTCCTGGGCGTCGCCCGCTGGCACTGCCTAGTGGACGGCACCCTGAGGAGTCCCTCCCTGTGAGAGCGAATCAGCCGCAGGGATGTATGGGGCAGGATGCGATCCCGCAGGTAGCTAGGTCCTGTGCCATGGAGCGCTTTAAAGATGATAGTCAACACCTTGAAACGCCCCCAAAAAGCCACAGGTAGCCAGTGCAGCCCGCGCAGGAGAGGTGTTACATGGGAGTATCTAGTACCTCCCATAATTGCCCGCGCGGCCGCGTTCTGGACCAACTGCAGCCTTCGGGTGCATCTCAAGGGAAGCCCCATGTGGAGAGTATTGCAATAGTCCAGTCGGGACGTCACTAGTGCATGGGTGACTGTGTGCAGGGCGCTCCGGTCCAATAGGGGGCGCAATTGGCGCACCAGGCAAACCTGGTGGAATGCCCCCCTTGCCACGGCCGTCACATGGTCATCCATTGACAGCCGGGCATCCAGGAGGACGCCCAAATTGCATGCCCGCTCCACGGGGGCCAGCTGTTCGCCCCCGATGGCCAGTGATGGAACCCACTGGTTGAACCGGGGCGCCGGTAACCACAGCCACTCCGTCTTGGAGGGGTTGAGTTTGAGTCTGTTACTGCCCATCCACATTACCCCACATTACGTATACAGTTGCTGATTGTTACATTTGACATATATGGTCCTAAGAGGAACTGGAAAATGCTTCATACAGATATTTAGTTACAGTTAATGACAGAAAAGAGAGTTGCACGGATCTCAAGAATTGTGCAAACCTTATCACATTCTAACTATTGCATTTGGGGAGGAAAGCAGAAGTGAATAACAGGATACATCTGTCTGGGTCAGCCTGCTATAGATAAAAATAAACATTAGTCATGTCAGCAATTCTTACAAGAAAAGGAAATAAGGCTTTGGACTTGATCAGACTTTTTCGGGCCTGCAGCCTTCAGCCTGTTTTTTAGACCTGAACCAAAGTTTAGCCTATCTGGTATGTCTGTTAAATCTGGGCGGCTTGAATACACCTTATCCAAAACCTCTAAGCAATTGTGTACTGGTGCTGCCTCTATTGGTAACAAGGTGGCAGGACTTAATCTGATTGAAGTTACTAATCTCACTTGTGCGTTTTCAATCATGATTGCTTGGTATTTGGCTAAACGCTGTCCACTAATCCACAGATGTCCCTTAGCATCCAAAACTGATTGCACTGCATGTGGGGTGTGTACATTTATAGTACTTGAGAAAGTGAGCTTATTACAATCTTGAATCAACTCAACAATAATAATAATAATAATAATTTAAATTTATTAGCCGCTCCCTTTCCGAAAAGGACTCGGGGCGGCGTACAATGGAGTAAAAAACATATAACATTTACATAAATCCATGACATACATAAGTACAAAGACACACATGTTCGGAGGAGGTTAACAGATACAATACATAGACAATTAAAAACCATTAAAATACCCTAATTACAAAACCCCATGTACAGTCCAAATTCAAAATGTTAAAAAACAGACAGTCAGGAGGAGTACGAGAAAATTACGGTTGAGCCAGGCCAGATAGTTGGAAGAGGTGGGTTTTCAGTTGTACACGGAAGGAGCGGAGATCGGAAGTAATCCTGATGTCCCGGGGGAGGTCATTCCACAGGGCTGGGCCCATCACAGAGAAGGCTCTGCTCCTGGGTGTCGCCCCCCGACACTGTTTGGCGGTCGGCACCCGGAGAAGTCCCTCTCTGTGAGAGCGGATTGGTCGTAGGGATGTGTGGGGCAGGATGCGATCCTGCATGTAACTAGGCCCTGTGCCATGGAGCGCTTTAAAGATCATAATCAAGACCTTGAAACGCACTCGGAAGACCACAGGAAGCCAGTGCAGCTCGCGCAGGAGAGGTGTTACAGGGGAGAATCTAGTCCTCCCCATGATCACCCGCGCGGCCGCGTTATGGACCAACTGTAGTCTCCGAGTGCATCTCAAAGGAAGCCCCATGTAGAGAGCATTGCAGTAGTCCAGGCGAGACGTCACCAGCGCATGGGTGACTGTGCGTAGGGCATCCCGGTCCAATAAGGGGCGCAATTGGCGCATCAGGCGAACCTGATGGAACGCCCCCCTTGCCACGGCTGTTACATGGTCATCCATGGACAGCCGGGCATCCAGGAGGACGCCCAAATTGCGCACCTGTTCCATAGGGGCTAGTTGCACGCCCCCAATGGCCAGAGATGGAAACACCTGGTTGAACCGGGGCGCCGGAAGCCACAGCCACTCCGTCTTGGAAGGGTTGAGTTTCAGTCGGTTGCCATCCATCCAGATCCGTACGGCCTCCAAACACCGGGACATCACTTCGATGGCCTCATTGGGGTGGTTTGGGGTGGAGATGTATAGCTGAGTGTCATCAGCATACAGATGATATCCCACCCCAAAACCACGGATGATCTCGCCCAGCGGTTTCATGTATGTGTTGAACAGGAGAGGCGAGAGTACCGAACCCTGTGGCACTCCACATGTGAGAGGCCTCCGGGTCGATCTCTTCTCCCCTGCCAACACACGTTGCGTCCGGTCAGTGAGGTAGGAGCCAAACCACCGTAACACGGTGCCCCTGACTCCCAACCCCTCCAGCCGGTGCAACAGGATACCATGGTCGATGGTATCGAAAGCCGCCGAGAGGTCTAATAGGACCAGGATAGAGGAACAACCCCTATCTCTGGCCCGCCAGAGATCATCCACCAATGCGACCAAGGCCGTCTCCGTGCTGTGCCCGGGTCGGAAGCCGGACTGGCGCGGGTCTAGATAATCATTTTCCTCCAGGTGGCGTGGGAACTGCTGTGCCACCACACTCTCTACAACCTTCGCTAAAAAAGGAAGGTTGGAGACTGGACGGTAATTGACTAGGTCCGTCGGGTCCAGGGAAGACTTCTTGAGCAGGGGTCTCACCATCGCCTCTTTCAAGGCGGCTGGTAGAGACCCCTCACCCAACGAAGTGTTCACTAGGACCAGGAGCCAGTCACGTGTAACCTCCCAGGATGCCAGTACAAGCCAGGAGGGACACGGGTCCAATAAACATGTGGTGGGTCGCAGACGTCCACGCAACCTGTCCAAATCCTCGATGGCAACCGAATCAAACTCCTCCCAAAGCGGACCCTCAAGACTCGCCACGGGCGTCTCTACTGAACCACTGAAGGGGGTCCATCCCATCCGGATTTGAGCGACTTTGTCATGTAGATATTTCCCAAACTCCTCTGCTCTACCCTGTAAAGGGGCTTCCCGCGGCCTCTCAAACAAGAGGGAACGAGTCACCCGAAACAAGGCGGCAGGGCGGTTATCTGCAGACGCAATAAGGGCGGCGCAATGTTGACGTTTGGCCGCTCTTAATGCCACAAGGTACGTCCTCAAGTAGGCTCGTGCCTGTGCTCGGTCAAATTCGGAACGAGAGGATCTCCAACGACTCTCTAGGCGTCTCCTTTGGCGTTTCATCACCCTTAGCTCCTCGGTAAACCAGGGAGCCAGGGTGGTTCGTCGCCGCAGGAGAGGCCGCAAAGGCGCCACCCGGTCCAGGGCCCCGGTAGTCGCACTATTCCATGCGTCTACCAGGTCCTCCACTCGGGGGCGGGTCAAATCCACAGGAGGTGGCCCAAGCTCCGTCTGGAACCTATCTGGTTCCAACAGGCGCTTGGGGCGGAATGGCAGCTAAGACCTTTAGACAATGAGGCCAACCTTTTGCTACTCCATCTAACTGCTTAGAAAGATAAGCTACTGGCTGCTGCCAGCTTCCAAGGGGCTGAGTCAGCACCCCTAATGCTATGTTTCTATTTGTGTCTACATATAGAATGAAGGGTAATGTTAATGCAGGAGCTTGTGTTAAAGCTTCTTTAACATCATGAAATGCCTTCTTCTGTTCTCCTCCCCATTCAAGGTGTTCTAAGTTTGCACCTTTAGTTGCAGCATACAAAGGAGCTGCTCAAAGCATAATTTGGAATCCAAATACGACAGAAACTTGCCAATCCCAGAAAACTCCTCAACTGTCTTTTGTCCTAGGCTCAGCCAGAGCCAAGATTGCATGCTTCCTTTCAGGTCCTAATGCACGACTGCCTTGTTCTATGACATACCCCAGATATCTGACACACTTCATCACAAGCTGTGCTTTTTTTTCTGGAGACTCTATACCCACACTCTAACAACAAATCCAACAATCTCTTGGTATTATCCCAACAAGTATCTTCTGTCATCCCTGTCACTAAGACATCAAGTTAGGTACTGGGTACCTAACAACGGAATTGGGCATTCAGAAATATATAAAAATTCATGTTGTATTTTGGCTCCTTTAAAATCACAAGAGACAAGCCCCCATGCCCCAAGACCTGTCCTGATACCCCCTAAACCTGAATTGTATATGGTCCAGGTACTGATATAGGCTTATTCACCACAGATCTTCCCGCTCCAGTATCCACTAGAAAAATTGTTTGTTGACCCCCGACATTTACGGTTACCAAGGGCTCAGATGGGGCCTCTTCCAAGCCTGGTCCCCGTCAATCTGTCCAGTCTATTTCAGCCAACCCTACTGTCTCTGACACCTCTTGGAGCCGGCTAGGATTTCCAAAACCTCTATTAAATCCTCTACCACCTCTCCCAGTCAACTGACCAGTTCCCTGACCTCCTCTATTTCCTCCCTCCATACGTCTCGGACATTCCCTTTGCCAAGCACACCGGCTTGTCCCCAAGGATATCCCTCCTTGCAAAGCCACTCCTTGCAAAGCCACAACTAGTAGTTCAGCCTATGCCCCTATCAATCTCTGCAGAAAACCTTCGCCTTTGCAGTAAACCTTCGCCTCAGATTTGGCTGCACGGGTCTGCACCCCCACTACTGCTTCCTCTATTCCCCCAGCTGCCCCCCCCCATCTTCTTCCACATCACTCTGTTTCCTTATAGTATTTCGCCTGCTGTATTTAATTTTAGATCGTGCCACACACAAACGCACCATCTCTGCCTGACTTTGCAACAAATCATTAGCTTTTTCAGTCAAAGCATTATAGCATTTACCCACTGAGCTATAATCCCCCACAGCTCATCAGCAAAAGATCCCTCTGGTGGCCACCCAATTCCTCTATGTGGCCACACATTTTTACACAAATGCTTTAATCTATCCTTCGTTACTTTAGGATATGAGGGGTCTCTATAATAGCTATCAAAGCCTTTCACCATGCATGCCAACGGTGTGTTGGGCACACTCTGAGTCCCCCCCATCCTAACACACTGTCACCGACTCGTAGCCCCGGTTCACACGGCCACTAATGAGAACTGTGGTGACTTAACCTTCCCACACAATTACCTCACACGGACTTCGTTAGGACAGCCATCCCAAGTCCAGGGGAGAGATCAGGTCCCCTCTTCTGTCTGCAAATGAGACAGGTACCAATTGTTACCGATACTCGCCTGAAACTGCACACGTCCTGGCCAGGAAACACACGAATCCTCTTTCCTACACCGCAGGATTCTTGGACTCGTTCACAGCACCGTCGGCCTCACAGGGAAGTCGCTGCCACCTCCCGGAAGTCAGGAAACTCCCGTGGCGCCTGGAGGATGTTCAGGAGCGGCTGCCCCGAGGGCCCGAGGGGTTGAACGGTCCTCAGCAAAATATTGCCTCAGCCTGTCTCCTGGCTGGCTCGCCACCTGATGTAGGAAGAGGGAAGGACACAGGCCAAGCACTCCAATGTAGGAAACAGTTTATTATGCATAAGGACTGAACAAAGAGAAAACAGCTTGTCCGGACCCCGAATGGTTATCAAAAACAGGGTTTTATACCCCACATTACGTATACAGTTGCTGATTGTTACATTTGACATATATGGTCCTAAGAGGAACTGGAAAATGCTTCATACAGATATTTGGTTAGAGTTAATGACAGAAAAGAGAGTTGCACGCATCTCAAGAATTGTGCAAACCTTATCACATTCTAACTATTGCATTTGGGGAGGAAAGCAGAAGTGAATAACAGGATACATCTGTCTGGGTCAGCCTGCTATAGATAAAAATAAACATTAGTCATGTCAGCAATTCTTACAAGAAAAGGAAATAAGGCTTTGGACTTGACCAGACTTTTTCGGGCCTGCAGCCTTCAGCCTGTTTTTTAGACCTGAACCAAAGTTTAGCCTATCTTAAGTCCTAATAAACGAATGGTTTTTTCAAAATTTCGTCTCGGGGCTCGTAAATTAATTAGGGCAACTCTTGGAACCTTCACACTCAGTTCTCGTTGTTCTTTAGTATCCACAGTGCTACCTACTGCGCCTTCTTCTTTTCCTGTCGCAGCCTGGCCATTATCTTGTTGTTCAATTAATGATTCTTCTTTTCCTGTCTCTCCCTCTTTCCCTCTAAAGTATTCTGCATTGAATAGTTCTGCTTTATCAATTGAATCTATTTTATGTCTTTGTCCTTGCCATAGAAACATCAAAACTTCTGGGATCAGCCATCTATAATTAACTCCTTTTTTCTGTAGAATTTTAGTCAAAAATATTCTCTTCTTATCTCTCTCAGTCTTCTTGGTACCTGTTTCAGGATCACAATCTCTTTCCCTTTGTATTTCAATGTTTTGTCTCTTGCCATCTGTAGTATTTGTGTCCTAATTGTTTTCTTAGTAAATCTTATGTGGACTTCTCTTGGGAGCTTGTTTTTCATTGCATATCTTGTAAAGACTCGATACACCTCATCTATGCCATCCATCATCTTTGGTTATCTCCAAGGTGCCTGCGAGAATTTCTATCATTATCTCTGCCAAGTTCTCTTCCTTTTCTTATTCTATGTTTTGGAATCTGAAGTAGAATTCTGATCTGTCAATCTCCCATCCTAATATTCCACTTTTCTCTTTTTCGACCACACTTAATCGATTATCAATATATCTGATTTTCTTGTCTCTTTGTTCATCTTTTTCTTCAATTTTCTGGATTCTATCTTCAAATTTCATCATCATTTGGTGGAAGTTCTCAACTTTCTCATCTGTTTTTTCTGTTCGTTTTTCAATATTTTCGGTTCTTAATTCTATCTTTTGGATCTCTTGCAAAATCATTTGTAGTGTTCCTTCTTTGTCTTTTTCCTGCTGCAACATCGTCTGGATTGATCTTTGCCCTCCGGATGGTGAAGAAGAGGAAGTTGGTATTGAAGAGCCGACGGTCGTTATCTTTTTACTCATTTCCACCAAGTTAATGAGCTTTATTGGCTGGGAAGTACAAAATCTTTGGGTTCTTCTATTCCTTAATCCGTTTATGTGGAGGGTATTTTTAATCCAAAATGATCCTAAAATTTAAAAAAAATGAGGAGAAAAACAGAAAAAGGAGGAAAAAGGAAAATCTTCAGGCTCTTATGAGCCCTAATCCAATTGGTTCCAGATGTTTTCAAAAAGAAAAAATGAAAAAAAAGGGGCGGAGGCAAAAGATTTTAGCAGATCGGTCACAATAAAAATAGGAAGAGTAAGAGGAGAAAAAAGGGCAGTTATAATCTTCAGGTTCTTCTTTAACTTAATCCAATTCAGTATTGTATGAAAACAGAATCAAAAATCCAAAAGGAAAGAGGGAGAAAAAAGAGAAAAGATAAGGAGAGGGGAAAAAAGTTGTATCTATCAAAAAAAAAAAAAAAAGGAAAGGAGAAGAAACATGGTTGCTTTAAGAAAAATAAAAAGATTGAGCTAAGAGTGAGAAGAGAAGAGAAAAAAAAGCAAAAAGCAAAAAGACACTAGGCTTCTGCTGCCAAAAGCCTCTAATCGGCTAAAAAAAAATGTCTGAGGAGGAAGCAATGAAGTGGGAAAAAGAAAAAATAAAGGTAAATAGAAAAAAAAATCACAGCCACTACTGAGGTTCTCATGCTAAGTTCCAGACAGAGTTGTCAATTCTCTTTTTCCAAGGTCACAACAAACTTATAGCTTTAGACTGCCAAGCTCCCTTTCAGTCCAGCCTCCATTCACTGATACTATCCCAGGAAAGCACCTGAATAAACAATCTTCAATCTATACTAGTCTCCCTTTATTTTATCAGCACAAATACAACACACACACATGTGTGTATATATATATATATATATATATATATATATATATATATATATATATATATATATATATATATATATATATATATATATATATATATATATATATATATATATATATATATATATATATATATATATATATATATATATATATATATTGTAATTGTACTGGTAAATAAATAAAGGGAGACTAGGATAGATCTATTTTGAGCTAATTAGCTCTCATCAGCTAGCCATACCCTTACTGGGATTAGAACCCGGGCTGTATATATCTTAGGCAGGAGTCTTAACCACTAAGCCACGGGTTCTCTTTCTTATCAGTTGAGCCAGGGAAATAGGTATGTATTTGTGTTACAACCCCTGGTATGACTAAATATGGGAGGAAGGTCACTACTGCCTTTTCTGTCCTTCGGCTTATCACAGAAGACCATGCAGGCAGAAAACCATATTTTTATTGTTAGATATTAACATATATCGCGGCAAATCTCCTCTCTGGTCCGCCGCTACGGCGGGAAACAGGTATCGCTCTGATTGGTCGAGAGGCGTACCCGATCCCTATAAAAGGGGAACCCTCAGACCACAGAGCAAGCTGGATCACTACTACTACTAATAAAGAGCTGTTAAGTCACTACGTGTCCGGAGTCTGTTCTCTCGTTGCCCGAATCTAACATTGGCGACGAAGGTGGGATCGAGAGACAGATAGGACGAAGAAGCTACCTCCAGAATCCCAGGATTCGATCCAGCCCAGGAATTCGGCAGAAATTCCGGCAGCCATCTCAGACCATCGCAGCGCGGCAAATTCAACGCAGAGAAGATGGCGATGCACACTCCTCCCGCTCCGTTCGACCCGATGAACGACCAATGGGAGGCATACATGATTCGTTTCGAGTGCTTTCTCGAAGCGAACGAATACACGGGAATAACCGATTCCCGAAAGAAGAACATTTTCCTCAGCTACTGTGGGCGAGAAGTTTTCAACACGGCCAGGGACCTCTCCGAGCCTACTCCGATACAAGCGGTATCATGGGCGGTGCTACAACAGACTCTGCAAACTCATTACGCGCCAAAACCTTCCCGCCACGTTTGCCGCCAGGAATTCAACACGCGGAACCAGAAGGCGGGAGAATCAATCAACCAATATGTTGCAGCCCTACGTAAAGCAGCAACTCACTGCGAGTTCAGGGATCTGGACGAGCATATCCTGGCAAGACTTGTTTGTGGGTTAAGGGACATTTCGCTACAAAAAAGGCTGTTGGCAAACCCAAACTTAACCCTACAAATAGCGCTAAACGAAGCAAGGGCGTCCGAATCAGCGGAAAGATCATCGGAAACCATACAACGCGGATTCAACGCGAGCCAGCCAGCACCCAGACACGCCAGAGTCCACTACGAGGACACCAATCCAGACTACGAGGATCCCGAGTTCGAGGAAAGTCACCTGATGCGGAGCAGTCACATGAGGCCTGGGGGGAGATCCGGATTCCGTTTGCCACCCTGCGCAAGCTGCGGAGGGAACCACCCCCGGTCTACCTGTCGGTTCAGGAACGTTGTTTGCTCGCACTGCGACAAACTTGGGCACATCGCACGAGTGTGCCGGAGTGAAGTCCCTGCCTCCTCACGGCAGCCTCCAATGTACCGCCAACAGAAGTCCAACCCAGGGACTTGGCGAAATCAAAAAGGGCGCCCAGAGAGAAACACACAAGAGTTTACCCAGAGAGACAATTCCCATAGAGCTGAAAGGGCGTATTCCCAGAGAGATTACACACAAAGAGCTGAGAGAGCGTTCTACCAGGACGCTCAACGAGAGTATTGCCAGGATACCGATGCAGAGATAGAGTTGACCCAGAGAGAGGAATTGCGAACCTATCTCACCACAATAAGTCAGGTCCGCACCAAGCGGCCAAAAAAGCTGAAAGTCACAGTCCTCCTGGAGGGCTCTCCTTGCGAGCTGGAAGTTGACACAGGATCGTCCCTGACGATCATTTCATGGGCCTCCATGAAAAAGGCTATCCCTAGCCTCAAAAAGAGCCAATTACGCGCACCAGACATCCTGCTACGAGACTACCAGGGGAACCGAGTCCCCATCGTGGGCCAAGGCACGTTCCAAATTCGTTTCAAGGACATCGTAGCCCAGCTGCCCGTGACCATCGCCAGCGCGCCGTTACAAAACCTTCTAGGACTAGATTGGTTTGAAGCCTTGGGGTTAGAAGTCACCGGGATCAACGCCGTGGAGAACAGCAGCGCTGAACAGATTTTTAAGGAGTTCGAGGACGTGTTCAGCCCCGGTCTTGGTAAGTATGTGGGTAAACCTATCTCATTCAATTTAGACCCCAAGGTGGCACCAATCCGACTTAAACCGAGACGAGTGCCTTTTGCACTCCGCCCAAAAATAGATAAGGAAATCGACAAGTTAGTAGAGCAAGGAATCCTTGAGCCGGTGGATCACGCGCGCTGGGAAACTCCCATTGTGACCCCAGTTAAACCAGACGGGTCAGTCCGCATCTGCGCGGACTATAAATGCACAATTAATGTCGCGCTACAACAAAGCGCATATCCTGTGCCAGTAGTCCAACACTTATTGCACTCGTTGGGGCCAGGAAAGATATTTGCTAAACTAGACATGGCACAAGCTTACCAGCAATTGCCTGTGGATAGCGCCACAGCGGAGGCCCAAACTATAGTGACGCACAGAGGAGCATTCAAAGGCAACCGGCTACAATTCGGTGTAAGTATTGCTCCAGGTCTGTTCCAGAGCGTCATGGAACGGCTTTTGCAAGGGATACCAGGAGTCGTCCCCTATTTCGACGACATCTTGGTGTCCGCTGCAAACGAGGAGCAACTATTAAAAAGAGTCAGAACTGTTTTGGCCAGAATCAGAGAGAAGGGTCTCCGCCTCAAAAAAGAGAAATGCCAAATTAACGTGCCTAGTGTAGAATTCCTGGGATATAGAATTGATGGTCAGGGAATACACCCCACTTCAAAGAAAATTAAGGCGATCCAGGACGCCCCCACACCACGAAATCAGACCGAGTTGCAGGCCTTCCTCGGACTACTTAATTTCTACAGCGTTTTCCTGAAACAGAAGGCGACCGTTGCTGAACCACTACACCGACTACTCCAAAGGAACGCAACATGGAGATGGGGACGATCCGAAGCAGCAGCTTTTGCCGCAGTAAAGCGTTTGCTCACCACTGACTCGCTGCTAGTGCAATACAGCCAAACGCTACCACTGGTATTGACCTGTGATGCATCCCCATTCGGCGTCGGCGCAGTCCTCAGCCACAGGATGCCCAACGGGAACGAAGCACCCATCGCTTTTTACTCCAGGACTCTTTCATCAGCCGAGAGGAATTACAGCCAGATGGACAGGGAAGCGTTAGCTGCTGTGGCTGGAGTAAAACGTTTCCACGAATACCTCTACGGCCGCGATTTCGAACTGATTACTGATCATAAACCGCTGTTGGGATTCTTGGCGGGAAACCGCCCCACACCAGTCTCCCTTTCTCCACGCATGACCAGGTGGACTGTTTTCCTGGCCGCGTACTCGTACAGGCTGATACATCGACCGGGCTCCACTCTAGGACATGCAGACACACTCAGCCGTTGCCCACTTCCGGATCTCTTGCCAGACCCCACTCCCGAGGTACCGGTGCTGCTAATTGACTGTTTGGACTCAGGACCAGTTTCTTCCTGCGACGTTGCCAGTTTCTCTGCTAGGGACAATGTAATAAAGCAAGTTCAAACCTGGGTTTGGAGGGGGTGGCCGAAGGGAAACGTGGGCCCGGAATTCAAACTATTTTGGGCAAAACGGGATGAACTTTCAGTGTTGCAAGGTTGTTTATTGTGGGGGGATCGAGTTGTTATTCCTTATGCGTTACGTAGAAATGTATTAGAAGCGTTACATATGGGACATCCGGGGATCGTTAGAATGAAGGCGTTAGCAAGAAGTTACGTTTGGTTGCCAAACATGGACAGAGAAATAGAGGAATGGGTGGCCACTTGTGATCCATGCCAGGAATCGAGACCAGCACCCCCGGAAGCACCCGCTACAGAATGGGAGAAGCCAAAAGCACCCTGGTCGCGAATACACATCGATTTCGCAGGGCCAGTCCAAGGTCAGACTTTCCTTATAGTTGTGGATGCATACTCCAAATGGCTAGAAGTAGTCCTAATGACTTCAACCACGGCAGAGGCAGTCATTAAGGTACTACGGCGACTTTTCGCCACTCATGGCCTGCCCGACCTCCTGGTCTCCGATAACGGGCCCCAGTTCACGGCCATGCAATTTGAAACGTACTTAGCAGGTCAGGGAATTTGGCATGCCCTCGTCGCGCCATTCCATCCGGCGTCAAACGGACAGGCGGAGAGAATGGTGCGATCCGCAAAAGAGGCCCTCGCTAGGATGGGTCCAGGTGATTGGCAAACACGCATTGACCATTACCTCCTAATTCAGCATATTACCCCCAGCGCAACGACGGGTAGGAGCCCCGCTGAACTTCTCATGGGCCGCGGTCTACGGTCTCACCTGGACCGTCTTCACCCAAATTACTCTGCCACATCGCCCCCAGACTCCACAAGCAAAATTCGGAATTTTAGCATAGGGGATTCAGTATATGCCCACAACTATGCAGGGGGAACATTGTGGATGCCGGCAAGGGTCATTGGCATCACGGGTCCACGATCATATCTGCTAGAGCTTGAAGATGGACGAAATTGGAAACGGCACATCGATCAACTACGGGGTCGCCTGGCACACTCAGACCTACGAGCCAAGGATGAAAACTTTCTGCCAGCACAAAGTCAGCCACCCAAGAGCCCAAATACAGAAAATCACGACACCTGCGAGCCCAGGATAGAACAAGAGGTCGAATGCGAAACAGAACAACGCCAAAGCAACGAAAGCCTGCAGACCCCCGGAAGCGAAGCAGAAAAAGCAACTGATCCTGCAACCACTCCCGATCAACCCGAACTGCAGCGTTCCACCCGTGTAAGGCAAACACCTACTTATCTGAAGGACTATGTAACTAACCGGAATGCTCCATCTAAGAGGGGAGGGGTGTTAGATATTAACATATATCGCAGCAAGTCTCCTCTCTGGTCCGCCGCTACGGCGGGAAACAGGTATCACTCTGATTGGTCGAGAGGCATACCCGATCCCTATAAAAGGGGAACCCTCAGACCACAGAGCAAGCTGGATCACTACTACTACTAATAAAGAGCTGTTAAGTCACTACGTGTCCGGAGTCTGTTCTCTCGTTGCCCGAATCTAACATTTATTTTTACTGTTGCCTTTTTATATTTGTGTTGTAATTGTACTGATAAATAAATAAAGGGAGACTAGGATAGATCTATTTCGAGCTAATTAGCTCTCATCAGCTAGCCATACCCTTACTGGGATTAGAACCCGGGCTGTATATATCTTAGGCAGGAGTCTTAACCACTATATATATACACATACGTGTGTGTGTGTGTGTGTGTGTGTACGTGTATATGTGTATATGTGTATATGTGTATATGTGTATATGTGTATATGTGTATATGTGTATATGTGTATATGTGTATATGTGTATATGTGTATATGTGTATATGTGTATATGTGTATATGTGTATATGTGTATATGTGTATATGTGTATATGTGTATATGTGTATATGTGTATATGTGTATATGTGTATATATTTGTGTTACAACCCCTGGTATGCCCAAGTTCGATTCCCAGTAAGGGTATGGCTAGCTGATGAGAGCTAAATAGCTTGAAATAGATCTATACTAGTCTCCCTTTATTTATTTATCAGCACAAATACAACACAAATATAAATACAAATATAAAAAGGCAACATTAAAAATAAAAATATGGTTTTCTGCCTGGATGGTTTTCTGTAATGAGCCGAAGGACAGAAAGAGGGAGTAGTGAGCTTCCTCCCATATTTGGGCATACCAGGGGTTGTAACACAAATACATATATTTGTAACACAAATATATATATATGTTCTGCCCCCCCCCCCCTCTCGTCACCAAGTCACTCTGACACAAAGACTCTTCAAGATGTTTATTTTCATACAAGTTCCACCTTGGCAGCAATCCAGCCTGCCAAGATCCAGATAGCACTCTGGGCAGCAATCCAGCTACAGTGACACCCCTTGGCAGCAATCCAGCTACCAAGCTCCAGATAACCACCTTAGCAGCACTCCTGCCTGCCAAGGTCCAGGGAACAGATTGGCAGCAATCCAGGTAAACCCTTTGGCAGCAATCCAGCCTGCCAAAGTACGACACAGATCTGAGAGCTTCTCCAACTCCAATGATCAGTTGATTCCTGCAAAGGGTGTGTCCACAAGCAGTCCCTTTATAGTCTGGAGAGGAGTCTAATTATCAGCAGCTGAGAGCAATTACCTCCTGCAATTGCTCAATTGCTCCTTATGCCGGGTAGCACGCCGGTAACGAGCATCTAATAGCTCACTGCTGATGTCTGACTCACTGTCCCGTGACTCCTCCCCACTGCTCCAAGGCATGACATCAGGAGCCCCCTTCCTTTGGCTTTCACCACTGCTCCATGCCTCAGGCGCCTCCTGGTGGCCAACCAGCCTCTCTCCGACAGGGGATGAAATGCGCCATCTTGGTGAGCATGTCCACCACCACAAGGACCATGGTAAAACCTGACGACGGAGGCAGTTCCGTCAAGAAGTCCATGGACACAGCCCCCCCAGGGTCTGTCCGGGGTCGGCAATGGCTGCAACAAGCCTGGAGCAGCTCCCGTTGCTGATTTGGCCTGTCGACACTGCACACACGACGTGACGTACGTCTGCACGTCGTGTCGCAAGCGGGGCCACCAGAAAGTACGGGAGACTAGGTGCAATGTTTTGAAAAGGCCAAAATGTCCCGCTGCTGGAGTGTCATTACACTGGGAGAGAACCAGTCCACGGACGGGCCCTGCAGGCACATAGAGCCAGTCCCGATACCTCAAAAGGTTCTCGTCAAAGGTCCACGGGGATGTCGGCCCTACCTCAGCCCACCGTTGTTCCACCCACTCATCGTTCCACTGCGCATCCCGTATCAGAGACCATAAATCCACGGGTTCCTGAACTGCAGCGAAGGACTCGACGGGGAGAACCGTCCGGGGTGGAAGTGAGTCTGCAGGGTCAGAGTATATATATATAATCATGCCTCATCCTTCATATGACTATAGTTGTTTTAATGTCCCTTTATAACAAACATTCCAAAATGTAAAACAAAACCACATAATGGCATTCCCATATCTATTTTCAATATCATCCAGCCACATTATATCTTTATAACACATTCAAAATAAAAATTAATTATGTTTAATAACAAAATTTTTAAACCTCTTTTCTTAATCATTGTTTAAAATTTACAGTATATCCAATTTCCCTTTTATCATGTCAATACAAATTATTACATTATTATCATTATCAGTCATTTATTTAACAATAGTTTGACTAAGTTTAACTTACTTTTTCCCCTTTTTCACCATTTACAATTTATACCAAATTTCCTCTTATCAAATCAATACATATAGAAAACTGTTGTGGCCCAGCAGGAGCTGTTGGAGCTGCCACCACACTCTGACAGCGAGGGTTCCTATGAGTCGGCTCTGGAGGATGTGGAGGACCCTGGGCAGGGTTCTGACTCCGAGCAGGGATCGGAGAGTCTGGTCAGCCACCAGGAGGCACCTGAGGCATGGAGCAGCGGTGAAAGCCAAAGGAAGGGGGCTCCTGATGTCATGCCTTGGAGCAGTGGGGAGGAGTCATGGGACAGTGAGTCAGACATCAGCAGTGAGTTATTAGATGCTCGTTACCGACGCGCTCACAGGCGTAAGGAGCAAGTGCGCAGTTACCGGAGGTAATTGCTCTCAGCTGCTGATAAGTAGACTCCTCTCCAGTCTATAAAAGGACTGATTGTGCATACGCCCTTTGCAGAAGTCAATGCAGGAACTATTGGGGAAGTTCCGTCTTGTGAGCGTGGCAGGCTGGATAGCTGCTATTGCATCTCCGTGCTGGAGGGTTCGGAGAGTCTAGTCGTGGTGGATTGCTGCCAAGGATCTGTCTGTCTGTCTGTGCAATAAATCCTGTGACGTAGCTTTGGCTCGGCGTGAGTCTGTGTTGGCGAGGGAGGAAGGGGGGGGGGGTCAGAACAGAAAACTATATGGAAAATAGTTTGAAGAGGGAGTCAAACTATTTTCCAAGGCACCTGAGGGTAGAACAAGAAGCAATGGGTGGAAAATAATCAAAGAGAGAAGCAACTTAGAACTGAGGAGAAACTTCCTGACAGTTAGAACAAGTTAATCAGTGGAACAGCTTGCCTCCAGAAGTTGTGAGTGCCCCAACACTGGAAGTCTTTAAGAAGATGTTGGATAGCCATTTGTCTGAAACGGTATTCCTGCCTAGGCAGGGGGTTGGACTAGAAGACCTCCAAGGTCCCTTCCAACTCTGCTATTGTATTGTATTGAAGGAGGCGGTGGTGAGGCCCCTCCTTAAGAAGCCTTCCCTGGACCCAGCCTCTTTAGCCAACTACCGTCCGGTCTCCAACCTTCGCTTTGTAGCGAAGGCTGTCAAGAGTGTGGTAGCACGTCAGCTTCCCCAGTACCTGGATGAAGCTGTCTACCTGGATCTGTTTCAGTCAGGTTTCAGGCCCGGGTACAGCATGGAGATGGCATTGGTCTCATTGGTCAATGATCTCTGGCGGGCCCAGGACAGGGGCTGCTCCTCTGTCCTGGTCCTATTAGACCTCTCGGCGGCTTTCGATACCATCGACCATGGTATCCTACTGCGACAACTCGGGGGGGTTGGGAGTGGGGGGCACCGTTTTACGGTGGTTCTCCTCCTACCTATCGGATCGGTCGCAGTTTGTGTTGACTGGAGGGCAGAGATCGACCCCCAGGCGCGTCACTTGTGGGGTGCCCCAGGGGTCGGTTCTCTCACCCCTACTGTTCAACATATATATGAAACCGCTGGGCGAGATCATCCGTGGTTTTGGGGTACGGTATCATCAATATGCTGATGATACCCAACTTTTCATCTCTACCCCAAACCACCCAAACGATGCTCTCAACGTGATGTCCCGATGCCTGGAGGCTGTGCGGATCTGGATGGGGAGGAACAGGCTCAAGCTCAATCCCTCCAAGACTGAGTGGCTGT
Organism: Natrix helvetica; assembly: GCF_964273705.1. Taxonomy (NCBI): domain Eukaryota; kingdom Metazoa; phylum Chordata; class Lepidosauria; order Squamata; family Natricidae; genus Natrix; species Natrix helvetica. The sequence continues at coordinate 46,932,077 of NC_138555.1, forward strand.
GGTTTCCGTCATCCCGATTTGTGCATCTTGTTCCATCTTTGAGGATAGGGGGAGAAATTTTAGCACCCTCAGAGAAGGCTCGCAATCTGGGAGTCCTCCTGGATACGCGGCTTAGTTTAGAAGAACATCTGACGGCCGTGACCAGGGGGGCCTTTTACCAGGTTCGCCTGGTACGTCAGTTGCGCCCCTTCTTGGATCGGGATGCTCTGTGCACAGTCACTCATGCCCTCGTCCTTTCTTGCCTGGACTACTGCAACGCTCTCTACATGGGGCTGCCCTTGAAGAGCACCCGGAGGCTTCAGCTGGTCCAGAATGCGGCCGCGCGGGTTATCATGGGGGTACCTAGGTGCTCCCATGTTACACCCCTTTTAGGCGGCCTGCACTGGTTACCGGTTGTCTTCCGGGTGCGATTCAAGGTACTAATTATGACCTTTAAAGTGCTCCATGGCTTAGGCCCAGGGTACCTGCGAGACCACCTACTGCCACCAGTAGCCTCCCACCGTCCAGTACTATCCCACAGAGTTGGCCTCCTCAGGGTGCCGTCGGCCAGACAGTGTCGGCTGGTGACCCCCAGGGGGAGAGCCTTCTCTGTGGGAGCGCCTTGCTTCTAGAATGAGCTGCCCCCGGAGCTTCGCATAATCCCTGACCTCCGGTCCTTCCGACGTGCCCTAAAAAGTTGGCTTTTCCAGCAAGCCGGCCTGGCCTGTTAATTTTATTTAATTTTTAAAATGTGAATGTTATATAAATTGGATTTGTTTTTTGGACTGTTTCTAATTTCCTTTTAAGTTTTGTACTATGTGTTTTTAATGCTGTACGCCGCCCCCGGGTCCTTGGGAGAAGGGCAGCATATAAATCTAATAAATACAATCCAATCCAATCCATTGTTATCATTATCAATTATTTATCTAACTTTATCCATTATCACTACATTTTTAACATAATGCTCTAATTTTAACTAAATTTAACTAGTGTTTTATTATTAATTTTCATATCTCAACCTGTGTCTTTCCAGTAATAGTGTAGTCCTATTTCTTTTGCCATTTGTGGAATTGGTCTTCTGGTTATTTCCTTAATCTAATTTGTTTGGACTTCTCTTCGCAATTTATTGCTTGTTACATATCTTGTAAATATGTGTCTTCCTGAAGTAATAGACAGGGGACACATTTTACGGCAAGGACGATAAAATTAATTAATGAGGCTGTGGGGATTATCACACGACATGGCACCCCAGTTCCTCTTCAATTATGGAACGTGGGAACCAAAAATTAAAACAAACATTAATTAAATTGATGGAAGAGAAAAATATGCCCTAGAATAAATGCCTCCCTTTGGCCTTATTACAGATATGAACATAACCACACAAAGATATTAGACTATTATCTTATGAAGGAATGTTTGGAATACCTTATATGGGAAAGGGGGGTTACCAAGAATTGAATTAAAAGATAAAATCATAAGAAAATTCGTACTAGATCTGTCCAGATGTTTTTCTCTTTTGCGACAGAGAGGCATTCTTGGCAAACACCACTCTTGGACTTTGCTGTGCACCAATATAAAGCAGGACAGTGGTTGCTGATAAAAGCTTGGAAAGACGAGAAACTAACTCCAACTTGGGAAGGACCTTACATTGTGTTGCTGACTACTGAAATGGCAATTCAGACTGCTGAGAAAGGTTGGACCAACTACTCCCGAGTGAAAGGGCCCATGCCAGCCCCAGAGAGTTGGAAGGTGGAGTCTCACCAAGGAGACCCACTGAAGTTAAAATTTCAAAGGACTTAATGGACTGGTGGTCAATATTCCTGCCAATAGGAGGGGTAGTAGTTGCACTTGGACTACTTTTTATATTTTTCCAATCTAGAGCCGAGTGGTTGCCTATGCTTTTCCCTCAATTGAGAAGAACCACGATTGAACAAATACCTCTACACAACCTCCCAGATGTCTTGGTTTCGTAGGTGTAAGTGTGGATGTTGTTGCTGTGCTCACTGCATTGATTGTGTTGTGTGTACTGGGTGTAAGATAGAGTGTGATATTATTCAAAGATAATTGAATATGTATTGTCATTATGCATGGTGGTACCTCTTAAGGCACCTTTCTATTACACTCTTAAATCTAGTCCAACCATTAGAGAAGTGTACAAAATGCATAAAAGTGACTAAAAGATAGGGGAAAATCGAAAACACCATGGTATACCACACTATGATTCCTGACTGTTTACAAACTGACTTGACCGACTGCATTCAGAATGAAACCCAATACAAACGATGTAACACCAGCAACGGGGTAGAATGTTACGATCCAAAGGCAATAGGACCAGTGACTGCTAGAATATAGGTGTATGCTTATAAAGGAGGGGGAAGTGCATTCCAGATGTTTTCTTTAAGTCAAACAAGACAAGGTTATTTGGCTCATAATGAAACAAGGGGGGAAACCAGTGTACGAGTGTGTTTTGTTGCATGTCAAGCAATTGACAAGGGACAAGGGTCTGATAACTTGTTTGGGATTACATGTGGAAACCTGGAATGGGAAAGAAGTCATATGAAAGAAGGAAAATACCTGCTTCAGAGAGCGTTCACATTAAGTACCGAACATGTAACCTTTGCCCCAAGTTATGACTACTGATATACCACTACAGTTCCAAACAAGAGTAGGACCAAAGGAGATGAATATTAGTATGGGTAGCACCAGGACAGACTGCACTCAAGGAAAATGTAACCCCATTTGCTTATATACAAATCAATCATTGGAACAGGGAATACAATATAAAGAATTTGGAATAGGAATAGACGGAACCGGAAAGGATCCGTGGGGATGGCTAGTATTAAAAATAGAAACTACAAAAATAAAACCTGTACACACCAGCATATTTTGGTCATACTATCAAGAATTTGAAAAATTAGAACTACCAGAATTCCCAAAGAAAACAGTAAACATGTTCATGCAATTGGCTGAGGAAACTGCTAAAACTCTTACTGTGAAAAATTGTTTTGGGTGGGTGGGGGACAAATATGGGAGAACAATGGCCATGGGAAGCTCAGGAATTACATCATGGTACAGTGGTTGAAATGTGGAAAAATAATACTTTAACATTCACAATGTAAGGAAGGAACATGGCCTTTAACTACTAATTTACTGGGAAAAGTGTGTTATGAGCGAAGGAAAGGAAACAGAAAGGTAGCAGTAGGAGACATGATTTGTTTGACTGTATGGAACAATGGCACTTGGTGGGGAGGAAGTGGAACCACAAAGGAGGAAGCCTTAAGTGAAATAACTGAAATGGCTTACTTAAAGGATCCCGAAAGTGACACCCTGGAATGGATAGCGCCCGGAGGAATGTATTGGATATGTGGTAAATATGCCTATGGTGTTCTACCCAAGGGGTGGTTTGGATCCTGTGTATTAGGAATAATAAAACCAAGATTTTTCCTCCTCCCCATTGAACAAAAACAACTGCTGGGACTAACTGTATATGATGATTTGTCAAGCAGAAATCGAGAAAAAAGATCTATACAACCAAGTGATATATAGATTGGAGAGTGGAAAGATGATGAATGGACTCCAAAGAAGGTAATCAATTATTATGGACCTGCCACATGGGCAGAAGATGGTACCTTAGATGCCAGAGAGCCAATCTACATTTTAAATAGGGTCATTCAATTACAAGCAGGGCTCGAAGTATTAACTAATGACACTGTGATTACACTAAATCATTTAGCCAAGGAGAGTATAAAATCTCGAACATACATTATGCAAAATAGACTAGCTTTAGACTATCTACTAGCTTAGGGAGGGTGTGCGTGTGGAAAATTCAATTTGAGTAATTGTTGTATAGAAGTTGATGAAAGTGATAAGGTGGTGAAAGAAATCACAGACCAGATGATAAAGTTAGCACATGTACCAGTCCAAACTTGGAAAGTTCTGACATTAGATGGAGTAAATAATTGGTTTGGTAGTTGGTTCACAAATTGGAAAGGACTAGCGAAATTTGCAATATTAGGATTCTTGGCTATTATGTTCCTACCATGTTTGATTCCTCTCATACAAATGTGTTGTGGCCCAGCAGGAGCCGTTGGAGCTGCAACCAGACTCCGACAGCGAGGGGCCTTATGAGTCGGCTCTGGAAGATGTGGAGGACCCTGGACAGGGTTCCGACTCCGAGCAGGGATCAGAGAGGCTGGTTGGCCACCAAGAGGCGCCTAAGGCATGGAGCAGTGGTGAAAGCCAAAGGGAGTGTGCTCCTTTTTTTTTTAAAGAATTTTATTGGTTTTTACAAATGTTTATAGAAAAAGTTTAAATAGGTATAGAAAATTTTGACAGCTACATCATGCGAAAGGTGGAAATCCCCCCAAATCTCACAACTTTTACAGAAAAGAAAAACATCAAGAATTTTAAGATAAACATTAGCAGCTTTGTTTTACATTATATCATCAATATATTCAATCATCTTTTATGTCACTTCCAAAAATTACATTATAACAACAATTGCAATAATGTTTCAAACTCATTTTTGTGACCTGAGTCTTTTCACTGTTGCATCCTCCCCTCGTCTACTGGCGGAGCCACGGCCCCTCCCTCCTTCATGTCTTGTGTACTGTCCCGTATTTCATCTAGGAGGGCACTATGTTTTTTAATGAAGGCCTCTGCCTCCGCAGCTGTATTGATTCTAATTCTGCTGCCCTCCCAGAAAATCAACATTCCTTCTGGCAATAACCATTTAAACCAAATTCCTTTATTATATAATTTCTTCGATAAAGAGGAATATTTCTTCCTCTTACCTCTTACTTTCTTCGGAATTTGTTTAAGAATGGTTATTTCTTTGTCTTTATATTTTAATGGTCCCACCCTTTGAGCTCCTAAGACCTCATCTCTTGTAGTCTTTCTAAGAAATTTAACATGTATTTCCCTTGGAACATTGTGTGTTCTAGCGTATGCTGAGTTGATCCTATAAATCAAATCAATATCCCACCATAGCTGCTGTTTATCTCTTTCAATATATTCTGCTAAAATTGTAGTCATAATCTCCTTAAGGTCTTCATTCTCTGTCTCTGGCAAGTTTTGAAATCTAAGAAAAAAAGACTGTCAGGCCTGTAGTTCTGTTCCTTTTAGGATCTTTGGCCTGCCACACTTTTTATGAAATTCTTATGCTGTTTCATTGGTATAGTAGTTGGGAGGGGGGAATAGAAAGGAGTAGGATTGTGGAATGTATTGCTATGGATTTTCTTAGAAGCTCAAGGTCGTCTTTTGTCTCCGCACCTCGACACCTGGCCGGAAGCAGAGGGGTGTACATGCCAGCGTGGAAGATGAAGATTGGACCATGTGATGAATTATGGGGTGTGGGGATAGATGATGAACTTTCAACTGGGTGAACCCACAGGATGTACATTAGAGTTGAAATTTCACAGCATAATGCCAAAATGTCTGTCTTATTAAATTGGAGTTTTAAGGATAACTTTGCTTTGGACAATGATTTAATTCTGCATGATATTTGGAATGCTGACATTATTTCAACTCTCGTGTACATCCTGTGGGTTCACCCAGTTGAAAGTTCATCATCTATTATTATCCCAGGACTTGCATGGTTGGATAAGTGGGAACCTACTATAAAGTGGGAGGATGGCGTTAGAAAGGTGACTATTGGACTTGGGCCGTTACCACCGGTGGAACCAAAAAGCCACCCAGGAACGTTGGAACCTAACAGCCCAACCCATCCAGAACCTGCAGCAACCGCAGCAGACACTAAACCTCCAGGAATCCAACGAGTCCCAAAGATCTATTGGGATCTGGCGGAGGTGTTCAGTGAGGAAGACGGAAACTACCTTCCACCTCACCACGCCACAGATTGTGCAATAGAGTTCAAACATGAGGTAACCTTACCAAAGCCAAAAATGTACTCTATGACGCCTAAAGAGATGATAGAATTGAGGAAGTACATCGACACCAATTTGAAAAGAGGGTTTATTGAACCAGCAAAATCGAAAGTAGCGGCCCCAGTGCTCTTCAGAGAAAAGAAAGATGGGGGAGTTCTCCTCTGTGTGGACTTAGGAGCTTTGAATGCGGTATGCGAAAAGAATACCTATCCCCTCCCTCTCATGAAAGATATGTTGAACCACTTGGCTAAGGGCAAGATCTTCACCAAGCTGGACTTGAGAGAGGCATATTACCGTATACGAATCCGGAAAGGGGATGAGTGGAAGACCGCTTTTAACACTCCCTTAGGCAGCTTCCAATATAAAGTCATGCCTTTTGGGCTACAAGGGGAAAAAACACCCTGGAGAAGTCTGAGATGAATGGACCGGGCTGATTCCCTTCAGCATATCATTTGAGATATTAAGAAAAGAAATGAAAGTCTTTAAGAAGTATATTCTAATTAATAAACAAACTTTAATAATAAAATAATAAAAGTAAATGAAACAGAAATAACTAATGGTTACATTTTGATAATAAAAGCTCCGGTTGCCAAGTTGGCAGCCGAACAAAGAAGAAAGGAATAGAATCTGGAATGTGTGACGCATGCGCAATAAATCACTTTCAGATAAGAACTTTTATGACCTGCGCAATAACTCTTTCTTAGTTTAACTCTTGAATGTCAGTTCATGCCTAGCAAACTTTTCAACATCGTGACACCCCTTCTTTTGCTAGTCTGGGCTGACGTCATCAAATCATCAATTAAGGCACATCTTCTTTCGCAGATACTCGTGTTGATTTGCGGCAAGTGGTTTGTTAAGCATCTCTGCGATCTGATCATGTGTAGAAACATATTGCAATTTAACAAAACCTTGCTTAACTAATTGCTTTGTGTTTTGATAACGAATGTCAATGTGTCAGGACCTAGAACCTGTAAAATGTGACTCAGAAATATAAACCACAGATACATTGTCTTCCATCACGGTGATTGGTTGAATCGGATGTGTCCAGATATCTGTGATCAAAGCATCAAACCACGTTAGAGAATTACAAGCATCTGAAACACAAGCATATTCAGCTTCAGTAGATGAACATGAAACAAAACTCTGTTTTCTCACTTGCCAGTAAACAGGACAACCATTTAGGAACATCATGTAACCAGAAGTGCTTTTGCGTGACTTCTTGTCACTCGCCCAGTCGGCGTCAGCAAAACAAATTAACTTTGGTTGATCAGTGTGTGTTGGTTCTAGCAATAACTTCATGTGTTTAGTGTGTTTCAGGTATTTCAACAACTTCTTAATGCATGACCAATGAAATTGTGTTGCCTTACCTACGTGTCGTGATAAAAGATTAACACTAAGTGCGATGTCAGGTCTGGTCCAGCTACTAATGTATAATAGTGAACCAATGACTGAACGATAAAGTGTTTGATCCTCGAACTCAGGACTTGGTTCATGTGTTAAGTTGTGAAAATCTGTTTGCATGGGTGTCTTTGTTGTGCTAGCATCTTTCATGTTGCAATGATGTAGAATGTGGTCAATTTTCTCTTCTTGTGAAAGACTAAACCCCTTCTGTGTCTTTTCAATTTGAACACCTAAATAAGTGCTAATGTGTCCTAAAGATTTTAGTTTGAAGTATCTCTGCAAACTTTTAGCAAAAATCTCACTCATTTTCTTATTTGGACCAATATAAACAATATCATCAACATAAACAAGAATTATCTCATATGCATTGTTAGATCTTTTTGTGAACACGCATTCATCAGTTTCGGACTTAATAAAGCCCATTGAATTTAGTTTGTCAGTAAGACAAAGATACCACATTAAACCTGACTGTTTCAGACCATAAAGACTTTTGTTCAGGAACCAGGTATCCCCTTCTTGCTTTCGGAATCCTGGAGGGCTTCTCACGTAGATCTCTTCATCTAGGTCTGCATGTAGATAAGCTGTGTCCACATCAAATTGAAAAACTTCTAAACCAAGAATAGTTGCAGTGGTTAAGGCAATTTTTACACTTTCAGTTCTGACTGTTGGTGAGTAAGTGTTTGTGTAGTCCTCAGGATAACGTTGAGCGAAACCCTGAGCTACAAGTCTGGCTTTGTACAAAGACTCACCATTCGGTTTCTTCTTGATTCTGTAGACCCATCGAGTGCCAATGACTTTCTTGTTTGCTGGAGGTTTTGCAGGTGTGAATACGTTAAGTTTCTTTAAACTGTCCATTTCATCCTGCATTGCATCATACCACTTGTCTTGTTCTGAATCAGGAAGCTGTTTGATTTGTGTGAATGTCTCTGGAGGAAGAGTAACATTGCAAATCAAAGGTAATGGTGACTTTGTCAGTTGCCATGAATAACGTTGTGGAGGGATTCCTTTTGTGGCCCTCTTGGAACGTCTAGGAGCATCAGTCCAGTCTTCTTCTTCTTCTTCTTCATCATCATCCTCGTCCTCACGTTCGTCGCTAGCATCAGCATCCGCGGCTTGCGAAGACGGAACATCAGGTTGTGAAGAACTGGTAGAAGGAATATCTGCCTGCGACTTGTCATCAGGCTGCGTGGCATCTGGAACACCATCTCTAGGAAAATAAACTTCAGGATCATTGGAATGAATCCTGGACCAGTCAATATCTTCCTCAAAATTAGCAGATTGTGAAATGACAATCACATGTTTAGTATCAATGAATTTGAACCATTTTGAATTATCATCAATACCCATAAATCTCAGTCTCTTTGCTACTGTACCTCCCTTTCTTCTTTGACTTAAGGGAGTGTTCACCATAGCATACGAACCAAAAATGTGGAGGTTCTTGAGATCAGGCTTGTAGCCATACAGCATGTAGAAAGGAGTTTGATTGATTACACTGCTCCAAGTACGGTTGACAATGTAATTTGCATATTTGATTGCTTCACCCCAGTATGTGTTACTGAGATTGGCATCTTCTAGAAGACAACGCATCATGGTTTGTAGAACCCCTTGTCTTCTTTCTACGACTCCGTTATGAGCCGGTGTATATGGAGCAGATATCTGATGAAGAATTCCATTCTTACGCATCCAGTCCTGGAAACGCTGAGACATGAATTCTGCACCACGGTCACTCTGGATTCTGGCGATGCGAACTTGGTATTGTGTAGAAACAAAAGCTGCAAAGTCTTTAAAGATCTGAAAGGTCTCAGATTTCTCTTTCATAGGATATACAAATCCATATCTAGAATGATTATGTACAATTGTTAAAAAATACTTTCTGCCACCAAGTGTTGGTGGGAAAGGACCCACTATGTCAGTGTGTACCAAATCAAAAATGCGTGTTGACCGGCGTGTAGCGTGTTTTGGAATTGCAGTCGCCTTGGATTTAGACTTTTTGCAAACCGCACAATCCAAAAACACCTTACACCCCTTTAGATCCAAACCTTTTGCGAACTCCGGCATCTTTCTAAGAACACGGAAACTGGCATGTCCCAATCTTCTGTGCCACTTGTGAATACACCTGGAATGCAAAGGTTTACCAGTTAGTGAATTCTCAACATTAACAGTTTCATGAGGACCCTCAGGCTTGCTCTGAGCAATCTGTTTTTGTTTTCTCTGTTTGTTGGCTTTAGGAGCCTTTGGCACAGTAACGTTTTCTCTCTCTGGGGCAACTCTCTCTGGGTCTACGTTGTGCCTTTTTGGAGTTTGCATACTTGCCTGTGCTTGCCCTTTAGGCTTTGGCTTTAAGTAATAAACACCACCAATCAGCATGGTTTCAGGAACAATATCTCCATCTTTAACTAAGTAACTTGCTTTTTCGAGGTGGTGAACCTGGAACTTTAAATCTCTAGACAAGTGACTTTCACTAAGCAAATTACTGGTTGCTGAAGGTATGTAATAAACATCAGGGATGTGTGTATCGAGCTCTTCAATGTAAACAGTTCCTTTTCCCATGACCTTGCAAGTGTGGTTGGTGAAGGAATACAGTTCTCGATACTCGGGCTCTGGTTCGCCCATCTCTGTGAAAAGTTCCCTTCTGTGGGTAACGTGCACAGCTGCTCCACTGTCTAAAGTCCACAAAAGACGTCTGTCGAACTTTGGATCAGGTTGTGGAACGTTGGTTATGGCCAGTGTTACAAGTGGAGCTTGTGGATCACCCCTTGGACCACGACGACCTTGTCTTCTGCCTTTACCTCTGCCTCTGGAGTCTGTTCCTCTGGGCTGGTACGTGACGGGAGCTGGAACTCGTTGGGGACAATCCCGGGTGTCATGTCCCACACGGTTGCAGGTGTAGCATTTTGGCATCCTTGGAGCGTAGCCTCTTCCTCGGAAGGGACGTCTGGCTGGAGCCTTCGATGCTGGGGGTCGTTGCAGATGTGGTGTAGCTAACCTGATAGCTTCCTCTTCCACTAAAAGTCTGCAAACGTGGTTAACTGTGCATTGAGCAATAGGCACGTAGTTAATCTTTGCAACAGCATCTTTCCATTCATAATTCAATGAGTTAATGATGATGCTAATCATTTGGATATCATCGATTACATGGCCATTTTGTCTCAATTCACTTCTCATTCTTTTCAGTTTGGTCAAATGTCCACCAATTCGTTCACTAGGTTTCAACTTCGAACCATGGAACTCAGACATGAGCAAACATGAAGATTCAATTGAAACGGGCCTGTAGCAATCTTCCAAAATAGCCCAAATTTCTTGGGCAGTTGCATCAGGTGGAAAAATACCTTGGATCTCAATTTCCATTGACATGAGCAAAGTCGTGATAGCTCTGTTTTCCAGGTCTCTCATTGCAGGTGTCCAGGGCTGAGGAGGAGGATTAAAAATCATGGAATGTGTGCCTTCTCTTCGAAGCAAGAGCGCAATTTCACTGACCCAGGCTTTATAATTCTCTCCTGACTCCTTTAATTTGGACTCACCAGTCAAGGGGGTGACTGTGAATACCTGCTGAGGAATGTGCATCGGAACAATTTGTTGATCTGGTTGCAAAGCTGGTTGTTGAACCAGGGGATGCTGGGGTTGCATCATTGGCCTTTGCGTGGCAACATCAAATTGGCTTCCTCGCATTTGCCTTTGGCTTTGCCTTTTTCCATCTAGGGAGGATTCAGTACCACCAGGGGGTGTTGAAGACTTAACCTTTGGAGGCAAAGTTTTGGCTTCTAAAGAACTCATAGGTAAATCTCTAAAGCTTTGATGAAACTGCATCATCTTTTGCTCTAATAATTTTTCTCCGCCAGCAGATGGCAGTGCAGCTTCACTTCTTGGCTGCAGCCCTCTATACGTGTGTGGAAGTTCAGTTGACTCAAAGGGACCACGTGACCTCGGTGACGTGTACATGTCTGTTTGTTCTAATTGACCAATGAACTCTGTGGGGTGTGTCTTAGGCTGTTGTTTTGAAGACAAGATGGCATCCTCAGACATTTTGGGAGTGGGGGAGCTCCTCCTACTCCTCTTCATCTCCTCAAAGCACTCTCTCGCCTCCCTAGCATATTTTTCAAAACGCTTTAATTTATCAAGATAGCTTTGCATTTCTTGCTCATCATCTGGGGAGGATTCATAAAGTTTGCTTTCTGCGTGGGAGTGTTTTTTCTCTGCCGGCAGTTGCCGTTTAGACTTTTGCCGTTCATTAATTGTATCTTGATAATGAGGGAGATTTACTGACCTCAGTCCGTAGATCTTGCCTTCTGTAGCTCCTTCCCCCACATCTGGCTTGGCACCTGAAGAATCTTGCTCCTCTGTGTCTGAGGGAATGGATTCTTTCGAGCGCTTTCCATGTCCGCGTTTTTTTCTTTTCTTTCTCTTCTTTTTCTCCGACATTGCTAATTAGCTTTAGTCGGTTATCATAAGATAGCACGAAGGGAAAATACAGCCATAAATTGTAGCCATCTCAGCTGGTATCATCGACCAACCTCTGCAACCAAGTTGTCAGGGGAAAAAACACCCTGGAGAAGTCTGAGATCAATGGACCGGGCTGATTCCCTTCAGCATATCATTTGAGATATTAAGAAAAGAAATAAAAGTCTTTAAGAAGTATATTCTAATTAATAAACAAACTTTAATAATAAAATAATAAAAGTAAATGAAACAGAAATAACTAATGGTTACATTTTGATAATAAAAGCTCCGGTTGCCAAGTTGGCAGCCGAACAAAGAAGAAAGGAATAGAATCTGGAATGTGTGACGCATGCGCAATAAATCACTTTCAGATAAGAACTTTTATGACCTGCGCAATAACTCTTTCTTAGTTTAACTCTTGAATGTCAGTTCATGCCTAGCAAACTTTTTAACATCGTGACACACCCGCAGTATTCATGCAGTACATAAATGAAGTGCTACACGACCACCTGTACCGCGGAGTACTCGTTTATTTAGATGACATCTTGATCTTCTCTGAGACCATGGAAGAACATGTGAAACTGGTACGGAAAGTCCTGAAAAAGCTGCCAAACTATACGCAAAATTGTTGAAGTGTGAATTCCACAAGACCTCGCTAGATTACCTGGGGTATCGTATCTCCAATGAAGGAGTAGAAATGGATCCAGGAAAAGTGAAAGCGGTGTTAGATTGGAAACCTCCAAGCACTCGTAAACAATTACAAAGCTTCCTTGGATTTACAAACTTTTATAGGCAGTTTATTCCAACATTTGCTGAAATTGCCCTACCATTGACTGAACTATTAAGAACGGGGCCTTCCCCTACTCAACCAAAAGCAAACCAACCATTAAAATGGACAATCGGCTGTCAAATGCTTTTGAGAATTTAAAACGGATCTTTGCCCAAGAACCCATATTGCAACACCCCGATCCAGAGCGACCTTTCATAATCCAAACGGATGCCAGTGATGTCGCGATAGCTATGGTGCTACTGCAAAAGAATAAAGAAGGCCACCTCTTACCATGCGCTTACATCTCCAAGAAACTCACCACTACGGAAAGAAGGTGGCCCATTTGGGAGAAGGAGGCATTCGCGATCAGGTGGAGCATGCTCACCTGGAGACATCTCCTGGAAGGGGGGGATATACCGTTCAAGGTCTGGACTGATCATAAAAACCTCGAAACTCTCCTTGCCCATCGAAAGTTATCCCCCAAACAAGTTCATTGGACCCAATATTTCCAAAGGTTCAAATTTGAAATTAAACACATCCCCGCAGGGAAGAACTTGTTAGCAGATGCACTGTCGAGAAAACCCCAGTTTGACAGTAAGAAGGAAGAAATTTTCCACCCCATCATATCTCCTTCTCACGAAAAGGCAGCTCAAGTCACCAGTCGAAGCCAAGATAAACTGAAAACCGAACGGAAAGCAGCCCTCCAGACAGACCCATGGTTCAACAACAACAAGGACATCCTAACGATTAATGATGGCGTAGCCTGGAAGGGATCCAAACTGTACGTCCCTGCAGAGATGAGATTGCAAGTGCTACAGCGGAGTCATGATGCGAAACTAGGAGGTCATTTCGGATTTCTGAAAACTCTCCACCTCGCTAGACGTCAATTTTGGTGGCCAAAGATGAGGTCGGAGGTGGAAGCTTATGTAAAAAGCTGTGCTACTTGTGCAACAATGAAAACCCGTCCGGGAAAGCCCCCTGGACTACTACAACAAGTGGCCAACCCTAGCCGACCATGGGAAGAGATAGCAATGAACTTCATCATCGACCTTCTAGATAGTAGCGGTAATAAAGTAATCTGGACAGTTATTGATTTGTTTTCCAAGCAAGCACACTTTATCGCTTGTTCAGGCCTACCATCCGCAAAGAAATTAGCAAAAATGTTTGTGAAACACATTTATTGCCTACATGGGGTAACAAAAAGGATCATTTCAGATCGTGGAGTTCAATTCACCGCCAAGTTCTGGAGAGAATTCCTAAAATCGATCGGGTCCATGCAGGGACTCAGCTCAGCATTTCATCCCAGCACAAATGGGGCAGCAGAGAGGGCCAATGCGATGGTGGAACAGTACATCCGGTGTTATGTGGACTATCAGCAAGACAATTGGTCGGACTTGCTACCCTTCGCCGAAGTAGCATATAATAATGCGGTTCACAGCAGTACAGGATTAACTCCTTTCCAGATTACCAGTGGCATGGAATTTGTTCCCATGCCTGAACTACCTAAGGAACCTCCCTCCTCCATGTCCCTGAATGAATGGCTGGAGGCACTAAAGAAGGGATGGGAGAATATGAAAAAGGCGCTAACAGATGCGGCAGACGCCTACAAGAAGCAAGCTGATAAATATCGTTCCTACAACCCCCCTTTCGAGTGGGGGACAAAGTTTTTGTGTCTACTAAATACATAAGATTAAAGATGCCTAGTAAGAAATTGGGTCCAAAATTTCTAGGTCCTTTCCCAATAGAAAAGATAATTAACCCAGTTACAGTTCGACTCAGCCTACCCAGACTCTTAGGGAAAATTTACTCGGTATTCCATTGTAGCTTATTGAAGCCGGTAAAGGGGTCTAGCATAAGACCATCCACCCAAACTCCACCTCCTCCCGTAGTGGTAGAAGGAGAAACACATTACGAGGTGAAAAAAATATTAGATTCCAAGCTGTATAGAGGTCGCTTACAATATTTAGTGCATTGGAAGGGATACCCTTTGTCCGAAGCTACGTGGGTGAAAAGTTGGGATCTGAAATCAGATAAATTAGTGAAACAATTCCATGAGGAGTTCCCTGATAAGCCAAAGGGTCCCCCTGGGGGAGGAAGAGGTGATTAAATTTTAATATGTTAACTTTTATGTTATTCTCTTTTCAGGAAACGTTTTTCTCCTGAGGAGAAGCCGCCTGTCAGGCCTGTAGTTCTGTTCCTTTTAGGATCTTTGGCCTGCCACACTTTTTATAAAATTCTTATGCTGTTTCATTGGTATAGTAGTTGGGAGGGGGGAATGGAAAGGAGTAGGATTGTGGAATGTATTGTTATGGATTTTCCTGGCCGGACACCTGGCCGGAAGCAGAGGGGTGTACATGCCAGCGTGGAAGATGAAGATTGGACCATGTGATGAATTATGGGGTGTGGGGATAGATGATGAACTTTCAACTGGGTGAACCCACAGGATGTACATTAGAGTTGAAATTTCACAGCATAATGCCAAAATGTCTGTCTTATTAAATTGGAGTTTTAAGGATAACTTTGCTTTGGACAATGATTTAATTCTGCATGATATTTGGAACGCTGACAAAGACATTCTTTCAAATTCCATCGTTATCATATGATTTTCAAATTCTATATTCCCATTCTGAATTGTCTTAACCTCTTCCCTCATCCCAGTCGTGTCCTCCTCCAGCACACCTATTCTCTGTTTATTTTGTGTTGCTTGTTGTTGCATTTCTCTGAGCTGGTCGTTTAAGTCTGCCAGTTGTTTTTTCAGTTCGTCTTGTCCCTTCATAATAGTTTGAAACATTTGGGCAACAGATAAATCCTTTGAACTCTCTTCAGTTGTTTTAGGTTGTAAAAATGAAGCCAATTGTGTCTGTTGCATAATTGGGCTGGACGTAGAAGATGTCGGGGCTGAAGATGCCTTACCCGGCGGTGGCTTTTTAGGACCCATATTAAGTTCCGCGATAGCTATAGTCTATACAAGAGAAATGGCGTCTGTGGAGAAACACAGCTGGGAGAGATTGTGAGGCAAGCAAGCCCAGAAGAGAGAGTTAGTCTTCCTATACAGCTCCACGCCAGGTGATATAAATCAAATGTTCCAAATCCAAGGGAGACACGTGAAAGGAGAGGCTCCTGGAGATCTCTAGGGTGTGGAATAATACAAAGCCAGAAATTCTTTCAAAAGGGAAACTTCATTCATAAAAGCAAAGAAGAAGGAGGAAGTAGGCCATCTTGGCACCGCCTTCACAGGAGATCAGAAAGCAACATGTCCAAAGTTCCCATAAAATAGTTTAAAAGAGTCAACTCAGCAGTCATCTCTTGCAATTGTAGCTAAAAGTCATTCTCCCATTGCTTAGAGGAAGTGAAAGTAACTTTTAACTCTCTCTCTCTCCTCCGAGAGAGAGGGATATTCCAAATGTCACTTTTCCGAGGGGGGGTGGAAACCCCCCCTCCAATCTTAACGCTTCGAAGGATTGAAACCAGAATTTAAAGAGGCTGCTGTTCATAAATTGAGTAGCTTAGAAAGAGATTGAGGGAAACTTCCCACCTCACCGCATTTCTGCTTTAACATCCAATTGATTATTTCCTTCCAGGCTCCGCTCGGCGAAGGCGCGCAGCGATATGACAGCGCCGCCGCGCACCCCCCACACTCCCCAGCTCCTGGGGCGAAGTTGGAGACCTCCCTGTGGCTGCCGCCGATCCAGGGGGTCCCAACGAGCCTCCCTGCGGCAGGGAGCCCCTCCAAGGCCCCCTGTGCTCCTAAAAGGAGCCCACCGAGAAGACGAGCAGTGGACGCACACGTCCGTCGCCTTCGGGGAGCGGAAGTCGTCTCCGCCAAAGGGAGTGTGCTCCTGATGTCATGCCTTGGAGCAGTGGGGAGGAGACAAGGGGGTTGGTCCTGGATGCCCGGCAACGGAGGGCTGATAGACGTAGAGAACAACTACGCAGATACAGAAGATAATTGGACCCAGGTGGTTGTAATTAGGCTCCTCTAAAGATAGTATATAAGGAGTGACTTTCCTGGAGGCTGGTTGCAGGATTCAACTTAATTACCAATGCTGGAGAAGCTCTTGTGCCTGTTTCTTATCTTGGAAGTCTGGATTGCTGCCAAAGTCTAGTCAGTGTGTTAATTTACTGTGAATAAATCCTCTAGCAGTATTCTTGTCTTGGAGTGCTTTGGTGTACGAAGAGGGGGGTCAGAACACAAATGTTAATAAAAAGGACCATGAAGAGTATGTCTTTAATAACAACTTCAACAGAAAGTGGGAAAAAGGAGACAATGTTAATAATGAAAGTGGGGAGGCAGAAATTAGAAAAAGAGGAATCAGAATATAAGAATTTGCTTCCGCATGAGTCCAAAGAAACAGCAGGGAGTTATGAATTAATACAAGTATAAAAGAGTAATATAGGTAGGAAAAAAGGGTAGATTTGAAGGAAATGAATAAATAATAGGTTACTCTTTCATATAAAAGTGTAAAATGTAACACGAAGGTGTGAGACTCTTAGCACTGTTTTTCCTGATTGTAAATTAAACACAAATGTAAGCAGTAAAGACAATACAGGATGACTTGTTAAAACTCCTTTGTGATTGAAATACAGTAAAATAAGTCTGAAGACAAGGACACCAGTTGGTGAGATGGGAACATCCGCCGCCTAAAATGAAATAACAAAGTGGCACAGATAAGATAAAGGGGTCTGCAGGAAAAGTCACGCTGACCTCTTGAAATGTGAATTAACTTCAAAGAATGATTTTGGAGTTAGGGAGGGCTTCTTCCTAGGCGTCACGCGTAATGATTAGAAAAGTATAAATTTTATTGCTTGAAATCTGTTTTATGCGCTCCTTGTACTCAAGCCATTGGGAAGAGTCTGGCAGGCTGCGCTTGCAACTGCTATTTCATTTCTTTGCAATAAACCTTTGAATTTTGAACCAGACTTGTCTTTCGAATTGTGAGTAAAAGAATTGGGTTTTAATATCTCACACAGATATAAAGATAGACTATACAGATATAGATTGATAAATATCAATACAGATAAAGAGGTAGACTATATGTGTATAGAGATAGACAGACAGACAGACAGACAGACAGACAGACAGACAGACAGACAGACAGACAGACAGATGATAGAGATGAGAGAAATGAGAGAGAGGAGAGAGACAGAAACAAACAGAACAATATAGATAGAATATATGTGTATGTAGATAGGATAGATAGATAGATAGATAGATAGATAGATAGATAGATAGATAGATAGATAGATAGATGATAGATAGATAGATAGAGGATGGATGGATTCATGGATGGATAGATAGATGAATAGATGAATGCATGGATGGATGTTTGGATAGATCAGCGATGGCGAACCTTTTTTGGCTTGCGTGCCACAAGTGGGGGGAGCGGAGGGGGGTCGTGTGCAGGCGTGCCCCACCCATAATGCAATGCGCGACCCCCAGTGCGCATGCGTGCACAACAGGCGCGACCCCCCATTTTTACATGCTTTTTTCGCCCTCCCCAGGCTCCAGAGGCTTTATAGGAGCCTGGGGAGGGTGAAAAGAGCCTCCCACGTCCCCCCGGAGGCCCTCCGGAGGCTTCAGGGATCGTCCGGAGGCTTCCCTGAAGCCTTCAGAACGCTTAAAACGACCCTCCAAGCAAACCGGAAGTCACTTCCAGTTTGCTCGGAGGGTCGTTTTAAGCGTTTTGAAGGCTTTAGGGACTGTCCGGAGTGACTTCCGGTTTGCTCAGAGGGTCGGGGAGGGCGGGGGGGGGCTCTTTTCGCCCTCCACAGGCTCCTATAAAGCCTCTGGAGCCTGGGGAGGGTGAAAAAATGGCTTTTAAAAACGGTGAACTCAGCTGGCCAGCGCGCACATGCGTGCTGGCCAGCTGACAGGGCAGCGCCTCGCGTGCCCTGACAAATGGCTCTGCGTGCCACCTGTGGCATGCGTGCCATAGGTTCGCCATCACTGGGATAGATGATAAACAGAGAGAGAGAGATGCAGAGAGAGAGATTCATAAATATAGAGTGATAAAAATCCATACAGATAAAGAGGTAGACTATATGTGTATAGAGATAGATAGATAGATAGATAGATAGATAGATAGATAGATGATAGATAGATAGATAGATAGATAGATAGATAGATAGATAGAGATAGATAGATAGATAGATAGATAGATAGATAGATAGATAGATAGAGGATGGATGGATTCATGGATGGATGGATTCATGGATGGATGGATAGATGAATAGATGAATAGATGAATGCATGGATGGATGTTTGGATAGATGATAGAGAGAGAGAGATGCAGATAGAGAGATTGATAAATATAGATTGACAAAAATCCATACATTTTGATGTGAATAGAATATTATCAATCATATTTGTTACATTTAACAAACTTATATAACTAATATTAATACCAACATTTATCTTACATTAACATCTTCCATTATTGGTTATTCAACTTGTTATTTGATTGTTCAATATTTCAATATATTGTTTCTATACCAATCACCATACAAATACAAATATTTAATACAAATAATGTATTGTTAAACATATTTATTACATTTAACAAACCTACCGACATTCATATTGAATTATAATTGAGTAATACCATCCTTCAAATTCTAATTTTCCCTTATTATTGCTTCTCCTTATTATGTAAAAATGTGCATTTTATTAATCCCCCTTTCTCTAAATCCCTTCCCTCTTTTTTTTTGTTCTATTTTGTTATGCCACTACTATATTATACATACATATGCCCTATTCTAACCATCATCTCTTACCCACCTTGATTATTCTTTTCTTAGCTTGTCTCCCATATTCTGCTCTTGAATCTTTATTTATATCTGTTTCCTCATCTTGTCTACTCATTTTAAACTTTCCTCCCCTTTCTATCCTTTTCCATTGTCTAGTTTCCAAAATATCTACTCTTGCCCCTATCTTTCTCCCATAAAAAACCTTCCTGTTTCCCCGGTTTCTTTTTTAATTTCCTTAGAGTACTCTAATAATAATAATAATAATAATAATAATAATAATTTTATTTGATTAGCCGCAACCCTCTCCCGAAGGACTCGGGGCGGCGTACAATCAAACAGATAAAAAAAATACACATAAGACAAACATATATACAAAAAAACAGAGACATATACATATGTGCATGGAGGAGGATGGACTTAAGTGAAAGACAGTTAAAAATACAATTTAAAATCCCCTAATAAAATTACCAAATTAAAAAACCCATCAGGAGCGTTACTAAGTTATGGTCGAGCCAGGCCAGCTATTTGGAAAAGGTGGGTCTTGAGCTTGACACGGAAGGAGTGGAGGTCAGTAGTAGTCCTAATATCCGGGGGGAGGTCATTCCACAGGGCTGGGCCCGCCACAGAGAAGGCTCTGCTCCTAGGCGCCGCCCCATGGCACTGTCTGGTAGACGGCACCTGGAGAAGTCCCTCTCTGTGCGAGCGGATGGGTCGTAGGGATGTATGGGGCAGAATACGATCCCGCAGGTAACTAGGTCTCTCACCTTGGCTTATGTCATCAATCCCTATTTTTTATTATTATTATCTCTTTTTTTCCCCTGTTCCATTTGTTTTGTCTGTCTCCTTTTTCCATCCCCTCTTCCAGTTGGCTCCTCCTCTTCTTGGGCAAGACGCACACTCACTGTCTCTTGTATTATATTTCCCAGCATTTCATCTATACTCTTCATTTTTTCCATGATTTTCTGGTAGTGTCTTGTCTGTGTATCCTTTATACTTTGAAATGTCGATGCCACCTCTCCCCAAGTTCCACTCCCTTCTTCTTGATGAAGCATCTTGTTGAATTTTATTTAATCCTTTTTTTGTTCAAATCCAAAGACCATATGTTCGAGCTTGCAAATACTTCTCAAAATGCTCAGTGTTCTTATTTCTTTATATTCCAAGATTAATCTGCCTGTTCCTCTGGAGAGCCCCTTAAATCTTCCGGCACTTTGTTCAATTCCTCTATAAATCCACTCTTATATTGTAATCTTCAGGGGTCTTTTCAGCAATATTTTCTTTCATATCCTCGAAGTTCAGGGAGGGGTCACATTTAAATCTCCAGTAGACAAACAAAATTTTGGGAATGTGTTGCTCTTCCTTCTGGCAGCACGATGTAAAGATAATGTTAATTTTTGAGTTAATAATTCCAGCATTTCAAAATGCCTTTCCAATAAAACGCTTGTCCAGTTTAAAAGTCCAATTTTCTGTATTTTAGCAACTTTTCTATCTTCTCTCACCCCCCCCCCCCCAAATTCCGCCTCCTTCAATTTTAGTATTTTTTTTCAAAGTGCCTGGTTGCTGCTGCATTAAATAATTGTGAACCCTTTTCCAAATTCTTTTTGGGATTTGGGAATTCAAATAAATAAAGTTCTTCTCACCCAGTTCCCAACACTGTCCACCAACTTCGCCCAAGCACTGTGCTTAGATGGTTGTTCTTTCTCCCATCTTTGTGGCAGCCATTTTAGACTGTCTCTTCTTCCCATCATGGCATAGAGAAACAGTTCTGGTGTTCGTCAGGAGATTGCAATTTCTCCTTTGACCTCACAAAGCACTTCTCCTTAGCTTCACTGGTCCTACAGAGTGGCTTTTCGTCTCGCTTGGAGCCCACAAACAGGGGGAAACCAGCACAGGAATGGAGATGACTGTTCTCTGTGACTGGAGTTGATGGGAGGCTCCACCCCTCTCCAGAAACAGATTCTTTTGATTGCAATATATGCTCCAAACAATAAACAGGAAGAGTCTACAAAAGACTTCACAAAAAGATAACCGAAATGGACCACGAAAACATATGTATGATAGGGGACTTCAATGCAATTGTGGATGCCAAAATAGATTATAGAAGCAATAAAAAAGTAAAAAATAAAGACACTTCCAAAAACCTTTTTTGAAATGACACAAGAAATAGGCCTACAGGATATATGGAGAGAGCTAAATACGTTTTATTCGAAAGACATCAATCATGGTTGAGAATAAACATGGTGTGGATGACATCAGAAATGAGAACAGATGTCCAAGAGGTAGATATAGAAACAAACATATGGGCAGACCATAACCCCATAAAAATTACATGGAAAAGAAGTCATCTGGTTGCAGCCTCGGCAAGAACAGCTGGAAAATAGCAGGCCCTGCTGAGCCCTGCGAAATCCAGCTGGTAACCACTGCCGGGAAATATAGCCTCCTTGAAGGGGAGGTGAAGGAAGGTGAGGCGCTTCGCTGACCATGAGGAATCTGCAAATTCCTCATTTGGTATGAAGCAAGCTCACCCCAACGGCAGCAGGCACGACTGCCATTGCTGGCAGTCATGAAGCTGGGACAACCAGGAACCAAATTTGTGCAGGAGCGATATATGGACAGAGCATTGAAACTGGGTGAGATAATTACCAACTTTTACTCTAATGGCTTGCAGTAACAAAAAGAATATGAAAAGAACACTCCTAAGCTTAAATTAGCCGTGTACTAATCACATGGAGAAAACGGAAAAAAATGGAAGAGAAGAGGTGGAAAAATCCCAAAGGAAACTATAAAATACAGAAAGATGGGGGGGGGGGGACTCAAATATTTTGAAAGTGACTTCAGGGAGAAATTATTTGTTATTTGTTTATTTGCATTTTTAAATTTCCCAGACTTACCAACAATTAGCTGTTTAATAACTGCTTAATATTGGATTTGAGAATAAAAGAGCCATCTACTGGTGAAAGAGAAGTATTACAACACTACAACAGCAGTATATTCAAGGGAAGCCAACCTAATATATACAAAGATTAATACACAGAATAGAAGCAACAACATCTGGAGAATGGCCTGACCTTGACTCTATTGTGAGAAGATGACTGGGAAAATCTGCGAACATTTAATGTTCCTTCTTTTTCCTTTTGAAGAGTTATAAAATGAATTAATTTGCAAACAGTGAACTTTACTAAAATTGACTATTGGACTAAGGATTGGAAAGGTTGGAAGAACCTAGTGTCATGCCTGCAAGCCACCTTTTCTTTTGGACTTCAGGACCTGCCACACTTTCTACTGTGGAAAAATGGGAGGGGGGATTATAAGGAGTTGGGTGATGTGTAGCCATAATAACATTCTTCTTAGAAAGTCAATGTCATCTTTGTCTCTGTACCTGGCCAGAACTGTATGGGTGGAATCTGTCTTCGTGGCAGTGAAAGATTGGACCATGTGATGAACTTGTGGGTGTTGGGGCAGAATCTTGAACTTTCAACTGGGTGGGAAAACCTGGAAGCTTTCAGATTTGGGTTTTTCCAGATGTGCCAACATGACATCTCTATTAAATTGGAATTTTGAGGAAACACAAGCCTCAGAGTTTTATTTCGTTCGGGGTGTTCTTTGGAACCCTGACATTAACCCGAATCTCCCTTAAAATACTTCACCAGCTACCCCGAACCTTGGGGTGCTGTCCAGGGTCCTGAGCCCCAGCGTCAATCTGAACCTGGGCAGCGTGAAGACTCAGGGAAGATGGAGGAAGAGAAGAAGCCCACCGGGTAAGCCGTAGGTGACATATTGGCAATTTATGTCGAGACCATCTGTTCACCTTCCCCAACCGTGGGGGAAGCTGAGGAGGTCCCTGAGATGGAATGCCACCTGGGAGCCAGATGCAAAGAGTTGGCTCCTGGGCGAACCTCACAACTGGACCTGACCCTGCAAGGCAAAGCCACAGGAGTCACCTCCCCTCAGGAGATGCTGTTGGAACCACAGATGGGTGCAGGTTTGGCCTCGGCCCACGAGTGGAGAATGCCAAAGCAGATGCATAACAGGCGCTCCAGAGAATGGGGATTCACACCACTGTCACATAGCCAGTCACTGGCCAGCCTTCCAGATGAATTCAGACAGCTTAATGTGAGTGGGGTGACCACTTGCCTTAGCACTGAGCCATCCAGGAGGACCCTGGCCCAGCCAATGTTCACCTTCCTGGGCCGTGACCCCATAGCACCATTGAGTGGAGATTCAGTATCCTTCCATTCGGCGAAAAGCGGATCAGCCCACAGCCCCGCAACTGGAGTGAGGCCAACTGCAGCCCTGGTTAACCCCAGGTTGCAAATGCCCCAACAACTGGGTTGGATGAATCAGCCTAGCCAGACAATGACAAGCCCGCTGTAGAGCTTTTGGGGGATTCCGACCCCAAATCAGCAGCTGGCATTTGGGTTACCGCCAGCGAGCCAGATCCCATCGGAGTGGGCCTTCTACCCGGGCCAAGGATGGGTGCAGTATCAGTGGACGCCAGCCCCCCTCCAGCAGCCTGTGCCGGTGCAGCCGTTTGGGACGTTCCACCCACAGATCATGACCCCCCCAAGCAATACCAGTCCAGCCGCAGCCACAAATGCAGCCCCAAGCCGCAATTACCCAGCAAATCCTGGCCCAACAGCAGCCGCTGGTGGTATTGCCGCAACAAGTGCCTGCCCAACCACCTGTGCAAATCCAGCTGCAAGCCCCACCGGCTCCTGCGCCTCCCCAATTTCAGGTGATGTTTTATGGGACACCTGGAAAGCTAGCCTATTTCCTAAATTGAGTTTGGGCACATATTGACCAATAAGGGGATCAATATCCATCGGACCGGGATTTAGTGTCAGCCATATCAGATGGGGTGAATGAGGGGGAGGCAACAGAATAGATAGCTGAGCTCCACGATGAAGCAGCTCCTGAGCTTGACGCCGCCGATGGGTTTGTTCAATTGATGTGAATCCAATTTAACAATGTCGCCCACCAAGTGGAAGCGGAAGAGCAAATCCAAGGGCTGAAGCAAGCCGGGCAACCCGCAAAAGAGCTGGTTTGGGAGTTTAGGAGACTGGCTGGAAAATTACGAGACTGGCCAGAGTGTCTCCTTATACACACATTCAAAGAGGCCCTGGATCCTGAACTCAGAAAGGCTTGTAGCATCCGGGGGGTGCCGGAGTGCATCCAGAATTGGTATAATACCGCTGTCATCCTGGATCACAAGCTCCACCCCCACTGAAAGCAAGCCACTGAAAAACCAGCCAGAAGACCCCTAGTTCGCCGAGCCTAAACAAAGCAAGCCTATCACAAAATTGGCTGGAGCTATAAAGTGCTATCAGTGTGGTCAACATGGTCACCGGGCATCGGAATGCTGGCCCCAGCCCCAATCCCACAAGTGCGCACTCCAGCCACAAGTGGGACAAAGAGGGCCCCGTGAAAACCACCCGACAAGGGTTGCCTCACCAACCAAACTGATGAAATTTCTTTCCAGTCTGAGGAAGCAGAGGAATCACCAGACGGTGAAGCCCCTCCAGAGGAGGAAAACAGCAGCGAAGACAACCTAATGGTAAGTGCAGTCATCTGCCCCTTTGCCATCAAGGCTAAAATCACAGTGCCTGAGACAAGGATAGAAGGGGAAGTAGAGGCAGTCATTGACATGGGCTGCACTTGGTGCCTAATCAGCATCCCCATAGTGGAGCAATTGGGCATACACACATGACCCCTAGCACGTCCCATCCGCTTTGAACAAGTTGATGGGACATTAATTGGAGGGACCCCTGTCAAGCTAATCACAGAGCTTGTGAGGTTGCAGATAGGGCGTCACTGAGAGCTCCTCAGATTCATCATAGTGCGAAAAATGAACGAATTGATCATCTTGGGGCTTGCATGGCTGGACAAATGGGGGCCCACCATAAAGTGGGAGGACGGCTACAGAAAGTTGACCATTGGTGTAGGGCCACTACCTCCAGTGAGGCCAGATCACCATCCAGTTACCACTGTCCCCAACAGGGCAGATGGTCCAGAAACTGCAGCCCCAGTATCACATGCCAAACAGCCAGGCAGTCAGCAAATCCCAAAGGAATACCGGGATTTAGATGGGGTTTTCAGCGAGGAAGATTGCAACCATCTCCCTCCGCAAGGCTACCGAAGCCTAAGATGTACTCCGTGGCCCCTAAGGAAATGGTGGAGTTAAGGAAATACATTGATGCTAATTTGGAGCGAGATTTCATCCAACCAGCTAAATCAAAGGTAGCTACCCCCGTCCTCGTCAAAGAGAAGAAAGATGAGGGGTGTGTGTGTGAGGCTGTGCATTGACTTTCATGGTATCAACACCGTTTGTGTGGAAAACACCTACCCTCTCCCCCTCATGAAGGACATGTTGAATCACCTGTCCAAGGGCAAGGTGTTTACCAAATTGGACTTAAGAGAAGCGTATTACCACATACGAATTCGAGAAGGGGACGAGTGGAAAACCGCGTTCAACTGCCCCCTTGGTAGCTTCCAATTCAAAGTCATGCTGTTTGTCTTACAAGGGGCCCCTGTGGTCTTCATGCAGTTGACAAATGAGGTGCTGCATGAGCATCTTTACAAAGGGGTGTTCATTTACCTTGACAACATTCTAATCTTTACTGAGACCCTTGAAGAACACGTAAAGCTGGTGCGGCAAATCTTGAAGAAAACTCCGGCCGCCAAGCTCTATGCAAAGCTATCAAAGTGAATTCCACAAAACCTCCCTGGATTACCTTGGGTATCGTATTTCCAGTGAGGGGATAGAGATGGACCAGGGAAAGTGAAAGCTGTGCTTGACTAGCAACCCCCCACACCCTCAAACAGTTACAAAGTTTCCTTGGGTTCACTAACTTCTATAGGCAATTCATCTTGGCATTTGCAGAAGTTGCTCTGCCCCTGACCGAATTGTTAAAAACAGGGTTGGTGCCGACAAAGCAAAAGCCAAACCAACCAATTGTGTGGACAATGGACTATCAAAAAGCCTTTGAGAAATTAAAATGGCTCTTTGCCCAGGAACCCATTTTGCAACACCCAGATCCAGAGCATCAATTCATAATACAGGCAGACACCAGTGATGTAGCTGTAGCAGCAGTTCTGTTGCAAAGTAACCCAAAAGGACAACTCTTGCCTTGCACTTATGTCTCCCGAAAACTCACCGACACTTAGAAAAGGTGGGCCATTTGGGAGAAAGAAGCCTATGCGGTCCACTGGGCCCTACTATAATACAATACAATAGCAGAGTTGGAAGGGACCTTGGAGGTCTTCTAGTCCAACCCCCTGCCTAGGCAGGAAACCCTATACCGTTTCAGACAAATGGCTATCCAACATCTTCTTATTTACTTATAAATTGGAGGAAACTACTATATCATTAATGGGAAGAATTGCCATCGTTAAAATGAATATATTACAAAAAATATTTTTATTTCAAGTGGTACCAATTAGCCTAGGGAAAAACTTTTTTATAGATTTAAACAAATTAATTCCACATTTTATTTGGTCAGGGAAAAAACCACGAATTAAACTAAAATTGCTACAGGACAGTAGAGAAAGAGGAGGATTTGGACTTCCCGATTGGGAGCTTTATTATCAAGCAGCGGCTCTCACTTGGATAAGGGACTGGATCAATCTAAAAAGCAGAAGATTACTAACAATAGAAGGCTATAATTTGGAACTGGGTTGGCACGCCTTCATCTGGGATGGGAAAGACAAAATTCATAGCTATTTCCAAAAACATTTAATTAGAAAAGCTCTACTACAAACTTGGTTAAAAATCAAAACAAAACACTACAACAAAATCCCAATCTGGCTATTCACCATGGAAGCTCTGATATACCCAAACGTATTGGACATAAACAAGATAATAAGATATAAAGATATATTAGACAACCAAGAAAGACTGAAAACAAGGCAAGAATTGAAAGACGAGGGAATAGATATAGGCTGGTGGCCCTATTTACAAATACAGGCAAGGTATAAAAAAGACAGGGAAAGGGATGGATTCTATAAGGAGCTGCAAGAGCTGGATAAAATTCTACAGGGAACCGAAGAAAAATTGATTAAGAAAATATATCACTATTTATTAAAATTCAAAATGGAAGAAGAAAATGTGAAAGAAACGATGATAAAGTGGGCGATTAATTTTGGGTATAGTATAGAATTGGCGGAATGGGAAAAAATTGGGAAATAAATTACAAATTAACGATGGCAACGACATATAGAGAAAACATGTACAAGATGTTCTACAGCTGGCACCTTCCACCAGCGAGAATTGCGAAGATGTTCCCGGAGTGTTCACCCATCTGTTGGAAATGCAACCAACAACATGGAACCTACTACCATATGTGGTGGATGTGCACCTCTACGAAAAAGTATTGGGAAAAAATTAAAGATTGGCTAGAGGAGATTACTAAACACCAAATTGCACTAAAACCTGAATTATTTTTGTTAGGAATTATAAAAGGAAATTATGAAAAAAATATTAGGTACTTAATTCTACACATAATTACGGCAGTGAGAATTACATTCGCTCAAAACTGGAAAAAGAATTATACACCAACAGAAGAAAATGTAATTAAAAAAATATTGGAATGTGCAGAGATGGGTAGGCTCACGAAAGAACTAAAAGAGAAAGACGAATCAGAATACTACTCCGTATGGGATTTATTGTACAATTGGCTAGAGGAAAGGGAGGGAAAAACAGGAAAGCCAAAAAGAAAGGAAGAAAGATTAACAAATCAATAGACAACTACAAAACTGGAAAATGATTAAAAGATAGAAATATGAGATAGACTATACCAAATAAATATTATGCAAAAAGACAAATTGTTATATATAGAATATATAGATTATTATATATAGAATGATAAAAAATGTATGAAATAATGTAAATGCACAAATATATAAAGCTATAGTTATAAAAGACTTACTTGTATAGATTTAAAAAAATCACAACAGATATGTAAAAAAATGTAATGTGTTGCAAAGATGTGAAGTTTGTACAAACAAAATAAAATATTTTTTTAAAAAGATAATATGAGCTGGCAGTTTATGACACTACAATTGAAAGGTATGGACTTTGGCGAAAACTTCATAAATATGATGCAAGCAATATATTCCAAACAAATGGCGAAAGTGATAGTAAACGGGGAAATAACAGACATTTTTAACATAAGCAAAGGCACAAGACAAGGATGCCCACTATCTCTTCTATTATTCATACTAGCCCTGGAAGTCTTGCTTAGAAAGAGCAGACAAGATCCAGAAATAAAAGGTTTGGAAATTAAAAAAAGAACATTACAAAGTACAAGCATTTGCAGACGACTTAGTATTTATTTTGGGGGAACCCCTAGAAACAGGACTCAAATTAATTTAAAAAAATAGAAGAATTTGCTGAAGTGGCAGAACTAAAAATAAACAAGAAAAACTCTAAGATATTGAAAAAGAATCTTACAAACAAACAGAAAAATGAATTGACAGAAAAGATGGACATGCAGATAACTAAAAAAGTTAAATACTTGGGAATTTGGCTAACAGCAAGATGTACAACCATCTAAGAAGACAACTGCATTAAATTATCACAACAAATAAATACAGACTTGGAAAAATGGAGAAACCTACAGTTGTTGGTCGGAAGGATAGCCACAACAAAAATGAATATCCTACCAAAATTGCTATTTTTTTTCCAAGCAATTTGGATAAAACTAAGGAAAAAGATATTTGAGGACTTAAACAAATTGATTCTAAAGTTTGTCTGCCAAGGCAAAAAACCAAGAATCAAATGGAAAATGCTACAAGACACCAAAAATAAGGGGGGGGGGGGAGCTACCGGACTGGGAGCTGTATTACCAGGCCTCAGTGTTCACATGGGTGAAGGGGTGGATAAATCTGAAGAACAAAAGAATATTGACATTAGGAGGACAGGACTTACAATTGGGGTGGCATGCATTTGTATGGTATGGGAAAAGAAAAATACACAGATACTTCCAAAGGCACTATATCAGGAATGCTCTGCTTTCAGTTTGGGAAAAAATCAAACAGAAACATTATATGAAAATACCTGGCTGGCTGTCCAAGATGGAAGTGCTAATATATCCTAATGTTCTAGAACTGGGAAAAAATGTAAGGTACAAAGACATCCTAAACGAACAAGGGGACTTAAAATCGAAAAAGGAACTAAAAAATCAAGGAATCGATTTGGCCTGGTGCCTGTTTGTATTCAAATACAAACGAGACACAAGAAAATGCAGAAATATATGGATTTTACAAGGAACCCCTAGAATTAGATCAGATATTTCTAGGGACAGATGACAAATTAATAAAGAAAATGTATAATTACCTATTGAACTTTAAAATGGAAGAAGAACATGTAAAATAAACCATGATAGTGTCACTTGTTTGCGTTAATTGTTTGCTAGCCGAGCTGAAGAGTTACTGCGCAGGTCATAGGCCATATCAGCAAGTGATTTACTGTGCATGCTTCTTAACACGTTTCTTAATACATCACACATTCCAGAGACTTGTGATCTTCTGTTCGTCTGCCAAGAAGGTGGGCGACAATTGCTCTTGCCAAAATGTAACAATTAGATAGATTTATTTTATTTTCATTTTCATATTAAAGTTTGTTTTTAATTAAAACATGTTATCAGTTTTTGTTTCTTATCTGGAGATATGCTAACAAGGAGGGGCGACCGTCCGCACCTCAATCGAAGGTGGAAGGGAAACTTTCCATTCCTTCTCATATTGGTAGCAGAGGATGGTTCTTTTAATTAACAGCCTTCTTCCTTGTTAAGCTATCTCTAACAGAGATAACTTCCTAACCATGCCGAAGAAGAAAAAGAAACAAGGCAAAGATGAAGCACGTTCTGAGGGGTCACTCCCCTGTGACACAGAACTGGAAGATTTCTCAAGCTGGCTTCCAAAGCTCCGAATTTCTTCAACAGCCGGGCCAAAAGAAAAATCTGCTATGGGAGAAAGAGATAAAGCTGCTTCCGAAGTTCCGAGGTCACTTAATCTTCCTTCTGATTATGCATGCTCCCAAATATCTCCAAGAGATTATGAAATGCTCGGGGCTAAACCAAAGCATTCGTTCCCAGAGCAAATTCACCCTCAAATATCTCTTAAAGATTATGAAACAATTGATCAGTGGCCAAAAGCCTCGCCGGCACAAGAATTCCACCCCCACAGAGAAAGTGAAACTTATGAATCCTTTCAAGGCCCTGGGGAAGATATGAAAAACTATTGTGACCAGATAGACTTTTTTGAAAAACAGCTTTTTCAAGCTAGAAAACACTATGATAGATTAGAGGCAAGTAGGAGGGGTTTCCCCATTTCCAAAATGTCTGAGGACGCCATCTTGCCTTCTTCTCCACAACCTAAGACACCCCCCCTGGTGGATAAAGTGTCAGGCAAATCAGAACAGAGAGATATGTACACATCACAGAGGCCACATGATCTTCTTTGTTCTTCAGATTTTGCCACGCACACAGGTCTGTTACAGCTGAAAAGTGATGCTGCACTGCCATCTCATGGCTGAAGTAATTTATTAGAGCAACAATTAAAGGAATTGCAACAGACTTGGCTGAATTTATCTGTAGCCCGTCCAGATGGCCAAGCAACAATGCAAATGCCTCCAAAGGTTAAATCTTCAACTCCCCCTGGTGGCGTTGGATTTTCCCTAGATGGAACAAGGCAAAACTTAATCCAGCAAATGCCAGCCTCTCAAGCAAGCCAATTTAATTTTGCTGCTCAAGCTCCAACTGCATCTGTAACACAGAGACCCCTGGTTCAACAACCAGCTTTTCAACCTGCACAGCAAGTTGTTCAAATGCATATCCCTCAACAGGCATTTTCTGTCACTCCTTTGACTGGTGAGTCAAAATTAAAGATGTCAGGACAGAATTATAAAGCCTGGGTCAGTGAGATTGCACTCTTGCTTCGCAGAGAAGGTACCCATTGCATGGTGTTTAATCCTCCTGCCCAACCATGGACTCCTGCAATAAGAGACCTAGAGACTAGGGCTTGCACAACATTGTTGATGTCCATGGATACTGAATTGCAGGTTACCTTTCCACCTGATGCAACAGCCCAACAAATGTGGGCTATTTTGGAAGATTGCTACAGGCCCATTTCAATTGAATCTTCATGTTTGCTCATGTCTGAGTTCCATGGTTCGAAGTTGAAACCTGGTGAACAAATTGGTGGACATTTGACCAAACTGAAAGGAATGAGAAGTGAATTGAGAGAAAGTGGCCATGTTATTAATGATATCCAAATGATCAGCATCATCATTAACTCATTGAATTATGAATGGAGCGATGCCATTGCAAAGATTAACCACGTGCCTATTGCTCAACGCA
This sequence comes from Natrix helvetica, assembly GCF_964273705.1. Lineage (NCBI taxonomy): Eukaryota > Metazoa > Chordata > Lepidosauria > Squamata > Natricidae > Natrix > Natrix helvetica. The sequence continues at coordinate 46,963,645 of NC_138555.1, forward strand.
CTGTTAATCATGTATGCAGACTTTTAATTGAGGAGGAAGCTATCAAATTAGCTACGCCACATCTGCAACAACCCCCAGCGTCAAAAGCTCCAGCTAGACGTCCCTTCCGAGGAAGAGGCTACGCTCCAAGGATGCCAAGATGCTACATCTGCAACCGTATGGGACATGACACCCGGGATTGTCCCCAACGAGTTCCAGTTCCCGTCACATACCAGCCCAGAGGAACAGATTCCAGAGGCAGAGGTAAAGGTAGAGGCGGAAGACAAGGTCGTCGTGGTCCAAGGCGTGATCCACAAGCTCCATTCACAACATTGGCCATACCCAATGTTCCACAACCTGATCCAAAGTACGACAGACGTCTTTTGTGGACTTTAGATAGTGGAGCAGCTGTACACGTTACCTACAGAAAGGAACTTTTCACAGAGATGGGCGAGCCGGAGCCCGAATATCGAGAACTGTACTCCTTCTCCAACCACACTTGTAAGGTCATGGGAAAAGGAACTGTTTATGTTGAAGAGCTCGATACATTCATCCCTGATGTTTATTACATACCTTCAGCAACCAGTAATTTGCTTAGTCAAAGTCACTTGTCTAGAGAGTTAAAGTTCCAGGTTCACCACCTCGAGAAAGCAAGTTACATAGTTAAAGATGAAGTTATTGTTGCTGAAACCATGCTGATTGGTGGTGTTTATTACTTAAAGCCAAAAGCACAGGCAAGTATGCAAACTCCAAAAAGGGACAGCACAGGCCCAGAGAGAGTTGCTTCAGAGAGAGAACCCGTTACTGTTCCAAAGGCTCCTAAAGCCAGCAAACAGAGAAAAAAGAAGCAGGTTACTCAGAGCAAGCCTGAGGTTCCTCATGAAACTGTTAATGTTGAAAATTCACTAACTGGTAAACCTTTGCACTCCAGGTGTATCCACAAGTGGCATAGAAGATTGGGGCACACCAGTTTCCATGCTCTTAGAAAGATGCCGGAGTTCGCAAAAGGTTTGGATCTAAAGGGGTGTAAGGTGTTTTTGGATTGTGCAGTTTGCAGGAAAGCTAAATCCAAAGCAGCTGCAATTCCCAAACACGCTACACGCCTGTCAACATGCATTTTTGATTTGGTACACACTGACATAGTGGGTCCTTTCCCACCATCATTTGGTGGTAGAAAGTATTTTCTAACAATTGTAGATAATCATTCTAGATATGGTTTTGTATATCCTATGAGAGAGAAATCTGAGACCTTTCAGATCTTTAAAGACTTTGCAGCTTTTGTTTCTACACAATACCAAGTTCGCATCGCCAGAATCCAGAGTGACTGTGGTGCAGAATTCATGTCTCAGCATTTCCAGGACTGGATGCGTAAGAATGGAATTCTTCATCAGACATCCGCTCCATATACACCGGCTCATAACGGAGTCGTAGAAAGAAGACAAGGAGTTCTACAAACCATGATGCGTTGTCTCCTAGAAGATGCCAATCTTGGTAGCATATACTGGGGTGAAGCAATCAAATATGCAAATTACATTGTCAACCGTACTTGGAGCAGTGTAATCAATCAAACTCCTTTCTACATGCTGTATGGCTACAAGCCTGATCTCAAGAACCTCCACATTTTTTGGTGCATACGCTATGTTGAACATTCCCTTAGCTCAAAGAAGAAAGGGAGGTCCAGTAGCAAAGAGACTGAGATTTATGGGTATTGATGATAACTCAAAATGGAGCAAATTTATTGATCCTAAACATGTAATTGTCATTTCACAATCTGCTAATTTTGAGGAAGATATTGACTGGTCCAGGATTCATTCCAATGATCCTGGAGTTTATTTTCCTAGAGATGGTGTTGAAGATGCCACGCAGCCTGATGACCAACGTTCACAGGCCGATATTCCTTCTACCAGTTCTTCACAACCTGATGCTCCGTCTTCGCAAGCTGCAGATGCTGATGCTAGCGACGAACGTGAGGATGAGGACGAAGAAGAAGGAGAAGACTGGACTGTTGTTCCGAGACGTTCCAAGAGGGTCACAAAAGGAATCCCTCCACAACGATATTCGTGGCAACTGACAAAAACACCCTTGCCTTTGATTTTCAATGTTACTCTTCCTCCTGATACATTCACACAAATCAAGCAGCTTCCTGATTGGGAGCAAGACAAATGGTATGATGCAATGCAGGATGAAATGGACAGTTTAAAGAAACTTAATGTATTCACACCTGCAAAACCTCCAGCAAACAAGAAACTCATTGGTACTCGATGGGTCTACAGAATCAAGAAGAAACTGAATGGTGAGTCTTTATACAAAGCCAGACTTGTAGCTCAGGGTTTTGCTCAACGTTATCCTGAGGACTACACAAACACTTACTCACCGACAGTCAGAGTGTAAAAATTGCTTTAACCACTGCAACTATTCTTGGTTTAGAAGTTTTCCAATTTGATGTGGACACAGCTTATCTACATGCAGACCTAGATGAAGAGATCTACGTGAGAAGCCCTCCAGGATTCCGACAGCAAGAAGGGGATACCTTGTTCCTGAACAAAAGTCTTTATGGTCTGAAACAGTCAGGTTTAATGTGGTACTTATGTCTTACTGACAAACTAAATTCAATGGGCTTTATTAAGTCCGAAACTGATGAATGTGTGTTCACAAAAAGATCTAACAATGCATACGAGATAATTCTTGTTTATGTTGATGACATTGTTTACATTGGTCCAAATAAGAAAATGAGTGAGATTTTTGCTAAAAGTTTGCAGAGATACTTCACACTGAAATCTTTAGGACACATTAGCACTTATTTAGGTGTTCAGATTGAAAAAACACAGAAGGGGTTTAGTCTTTCACAAGAGGAGAAAATTGACCACATTTTGCATCATTGCAACATGAAAGATGCTAACACAACAAAGACACCCATGCAAACAGATTTTCACAACTTAACACATGAACCAAGTCCTGAGTTCGAGGACCAAACACTTTATCGTTCAGTCATTGGGTCACTGTTGTACATTAGTAATTGGACCAGACCCGACATTGCACTTAGTGTTAATGTCTTATCATGACACATAGGTAAGGCAACACAATTTCATTGGACATGCATTAAGAAGTTATTAAAATACCTGAAACAAATAAAACACATGAAGTTATTGCTAGAACCAACACACACTGATTATACAGAATTATGTTGTTATGCTGATTCTGATTGGGCAAGTGATAAGAAATCAAGCAAAAGTACTTCTGGTTACATGATGTTCCTGAATGGATGTCCTGTTTACTGGCAAGTGAGAAAACAGAGTTTTGTTTCATGTTCATCTACTGAAGCTGAATACGCTTGTGTTTCAGATGCTTGTAATTCTCTAACGTGGTTTGATGCTTTGATCACAGATATCTGGACACGTCCGATTCGACCAATCACGGTGATGGAAGACAATGAATCGGTGGTTTATATTTCTGAGTCACATTTTACAGGTTCTAGGTCCAGACACATTGACATTCGTTATCAAAACACAAAGCAATTAGTTAAGCAAGGTTTTGTTAAATTGCAATATGTTTCTACACATGATCAGATTGCTGACATGCTCAACAAACCACATCCAGCAGCTCAACACAAGTATCTGCGAAAGAAGATGTGCCTTATTTGATGATTTGATGACATCAGCCCAACTAGCAAAAGAAGGGGTGTCACTGCGTTAATTGTTTGCTAGCCGAGCTGAAGAGTTACTGCGCAGGTCATAGGTCTTATCATCAAGTGATTTACTGTGCATGCTTCTTAACACGTTTCTTAATACATCACACATTCCAGAGACTTCTGATCTTCTGTTCGTCTGCCAAGAAGGTGGGCGACAATTGCTCTTGCCAAAATGTTACAATTAGATAGATTTGTTTTATTTTCATTTTCATATTAAAGTTTGTTTTTAATTAAAACATATTATCGGTTTTTGTTTCTTATCTGGAGATATGCTAACAAGGAGGGGCGACGGTCCGCACCTCAATCGAAGGTGGAAGGGAAACTTTCCATTCCTTCTCAGATAGTATGGGCCAAAATTTTTGGATATAATATAGAACTAGACAATTGGCAAAAACTTTGGGAAAGAAATTACCAGTGACGTGCAGTCAGGTGAGGCAAGTGAGGCACAGCCTCACCACTCTCATCATGAAAAAAAAAGTAAAAGGAAAAAGCTGAGCTAGTTGCTGCCTCACCGTGGATGACTCTGCTTAACCTCACTGGTGCTCTCCCTCCCCAAGTGTAGTGACTTCCTCCCCAGGCCCCCATTCATTTCTCTCTCTCACACACACAGCTGGATAAAACTATATAAAAATCTAGCCCAGCTTCACTGATTACAAGTTTGAAAAGGCAACGTGGCTCCACCTGCAATCAAACTACACTTGGTGAGGGAGAGCACAAGTGAGCACTGAGGAGACCACAGGAGGAGGCAGGAAGCCAGGCAAAGAGCCATGCTGTAGTACACACACTTCCCCCCAGCCTCTTTCTTTTGGAAGGCTCGGCTCGGCTCCCCTCCGGCTTCTCTGCCTCTCCTCTCACCCCAGCCTGCCAGCAGGAGGTGGTGGGTGGGCTTTATTGTGTTCCAGGCATTTCCCACCCAGACAGCAGGCTGCATTTGCAATGGTGGAGGTGTTTGGGAAAGGCAGCAGGGGAATGGGGGGGGGGGATGGCAGAGGAGCTGCTTTCAAGCCACTGGAAAAGATATCCAATCCAACTTTTGTGTGTGTGGGGGTTTGTTTGAGAGTTAGTGAGAGAGGGAAGGGGTAGGAGAGATAGTCCAATCCAACTTCTGTGTGTGTGTGTGTGTGTGTGTGTGTTTGTGTTTGAGAGAGGGGGAGGAAGGGAGAGAGGGAGGAAGGAGGGGAAGGAGAAGAAAAAGAAAAAGAAAGAAGGAGCAAAGGAGAAAAACAAATGCTGTCGCTTTAAATTGGAACTGAGCATGCCTGGCTGTGGAATTCTGGGAGTTGAAGTCCACAAGTCTAAAAATATTTGAAACCCAGCACTGTGTCAGTGCCTCACCAGTCATAAACCTCACCGCACGTCACTGGAAATTACAAACTAACGATCTCAACAGCATGCAAAGAAAACCTTTACAAAACGTTCTACAGATGGAATTTGCCACCAGCAAGAATGGCAAAGATGTCCCAAAACATATCACCAGCGTGCTGGAAATGTAAACAGATACCGGGGTCCTATTACCATATGTGGTGGACTTGTCCAATGGCAAAAAAATATTGGTTAAAGATAAAAAGGTGGTTAGAAGAAATGATAGCACAACAAATAGATTTAAAACCAGAATTGTTCTTATTAGGTATACTACTGGGGAAATACAACAAAATAATTATATATTTAATATTGCATGTAATAACGGAAGCGAGAACAGGCTAACGAGGAAAATTAAGGATAAAGAGGAAACCGAGTATTATTTAACATGGGACATATTTTTTAAATTATTAGAAAACAGAAGTAGAAGTTAGTAAATTTATAATTAACGATGATTAACAAAATAGAGGCAAATGTATATACAGATATATATAAGCATAATATTATAAGCAATATTACCATTGGATTACCGTATTTTTCAGAGTATAAGAAGCATTCCCCCCCAAAAAAGAGGGTTAAAATTTGGGTGCGTCTTATACACCGAATGTAGTCCCGCCCACCTGCCAGCCCCCACCCTTTGGCGTCTGCCTACCAGCAATTTGTCTTGTAGCAAACAGCAAACAGCCTGTTTCAGTTTCAGCACAGCTTGATTAGCACAAGCAGCTGACTGTTGGTTGGATCGGCCATCCGACCATCAGCTGTTTCAGGCTGCAAGGATTGCCATAGTCTATTGCCGCCTCTGCCCCCCCCCCCCCCATTTTCAGCCTCCGCACCTGTGAGAAAAATAAATCTCTATTTCTTAAAGGAACAGTCAAGGAGACTACGAACAACAACAAAAAACATTTATTAATTGGCTTTTGCAAAAGGACTCTCTCAATCATGAATGATAGACAGAGAGAATGTCTGCTTGGTTCAGACACAGCATTTAAATACAGTATTTTGGGGGTACAAGTCATTGGTTACATAAAGGCATTGCATAATACGTATTATACAATGGTACTTGGCCATTATTCAGCCAGTTATTTCCCGTAAACATCCCCCTTAAGAGAAAGTCCCCATAATTTCGGTTCCTGTTATATAAAGATCATAACAAGATAATCAATCAACCCATATCAGCCTCTTGAGACTGAGACTGACGCCAGTATCCTCTGGCCCATCCAAGTTCTCCTCAGTTAAACTTCCCCTTCTGGAAATCCCCTAATAGTTCCATTGTATTACATTCTTAGCTGATTATTATAAAAGTCACTATGACCTTATGAGACAGCTGTCTCCAGCATTTTAGTATTTTAGCTTTAACTTTACCTAAAGTGTAAAATGGAGTCTGTCAAAATGGAGTCTGTTATGTTCGTTCCTTTTTACATGAATAACCTTAGTTTATTTCTCTCGATCCAAAATCTCCCCTTTTCATAGATTTAAACTCTCAGAAATTTCTTGTATCATAATACGCACCTCCCTCCTACTCAGTTGTATGCTACTGTTTTTCTTCTGCTTACATTTACTGTAGATCGTTGAAAACAGAACATACAGCACTTACTGCATTTGCAGCATATAGGTGTACATCTAATACAAATACAAGTGATCAAGCATACAACTGTAATGACGATGATCCCAACAAACAAATCCTTCAGCCAAGCAAAGCTAGGCATCCAGGAAGTTAATAGATCTTAGATCCTATATTCCCTTAAAGGCTGTACTTTCAGTGAGACTTTCTAAATTCTCCCAATTCATCAGCTAAAGCAGCAATAGCACATGAGGTTTCATTTATGCTTTTAGCTAAAGCACAAGTAAGATGCCCAAGTTACCTATGATTATATTGAGTAGCAACCCAGGGAAACATCCCCAAGAGTCCAGCTTGTACTTTATTTAATATTACAACCTCATCACTACATCCAGCATTATATGCATCACTTAATATATATATTTTCCCTCTATACACATAATTCTGCACTCTTTAAAATCTACTGGTGTTATAGTCCATCTTATAGGTTTCACACCAGTATATATATGTTTATGTGGTTCTTTCCCCTTCACAGGTGGTCCAACATGTTTATGACCATGTTCATGTATTCTATCTACTGGTTCATGTGCAGCATCTTTAGTAGCATTGTGTGTAGCATCTTTTGGAACTAACTTTTGTGGCACTCGGTTACTATGGTAGAGACTTGTATTCATCATTTCATAGTAAAACTCTATTTCCTGATTAACATCCTTAAAATTTGTTACTGCCATAAAGGTAGTTAAACGTCCAATACTACAAGGGCCTCCTATTGCATTAGAAGGTACATATGCATAAGCATATAAGCCACAAAATAAAAACCAACCTCTAGGTAAATATAATACCGGTCCTGCAGCTTCTACCTCTTCTACCTCAGAACAGGTAAATGCATGATCAGTAGGCACCAGCACATATATTACCTTTTCCTGTTTCTTTTCTGAGTGTTTGTTATTATTCGTTGAGGGTAGCAGAGAAGTGATACTCGATCCTGGCGTGATATTAGACCAATGCTGCATATATAATGGGGGCAGAGGTTACCAGCACTTGCCTCCCTGTTGGGCAAAGCTTCAGTCTTTGCCTTGTTGCATTTTTGCAATCAGGTGATTTGAGATGAGGAAAAGTTAGTGTAAGAGGGTTTGATGAACCTCGCTTCACTGTACATCTGGAGGTTGAGCCATTTGTCCCGACTGCTGTATCAGTGGCCATCAGGATTTAGCAAGACCAGTCCCAGCCTAGGCTAAGTCTTTCCATACATTAGCTTGTTATCAGAATTCAATCACTAGATTTCAGTTTATGGACAGCAAATTCGAGAGGTCATCTCAAGAAACAGCAGACCTTATTTCCTGATATATGATTTAAAAATAGGACAACCCAAGTATACAGTTCTTTTACCAAAATATCTTATGTGCCATATTGTGGAATCTCCAAGTGTTGTAATTCAAATATCATTTCATATAATGAAACATCTTTCTTATTTTTATTTTCAGAGACATGAAAGAGATAAAGGCAAACATTTCATCCAGAGAACCTGGAGTTTTTCTTCCACTGAACAAAACATGTTTTACGTTGTTTATTGCCAATCAATTCCCAATTGTTCCATTACCTGCCGTAAAATGTGTACTTTTATCACTATCAATGTCTTCAACCAACCCATATCTAGGTATTATATGCTCCAATATAATTTTCACCGTCATCTGAGCCTTCGCTCTTGCACATGGAAAGGCTTCAACCCATCCAGTTAAATGACCCACTCTTACCAATAAATATTTCAAAATTCATACTGCTGGCATTTCAGTGTAATCCACTTGGATTCGCTGAAAAGGCCATACAGCCAAATCTCTTCCCCCAGCTACTTATTGCTGCATAATCTTTTTATTTATCTGTATACAATGTATACACTTTCTTACTACTTGCATAGCCATAGTGTATATACCCCTGCAAATGTATTTCCGTTTTATAAAATCAATTAAAGCTTGTGTTCCCCAATGAGTTCCCTCATGTACTTTTTCTTTCTCATAATTGGTTTGTTCACTATTTGTAACCCATTTTTCGTAATCCATTTCCCATCCTTTTTCTCAGCCCCTTCTTCAACCATTTGTTTCTCCTTATTGTCAGTGAAATCAGGTTGCACATCACATTCTAAAGTAGAAATTAAAATCATTAATTCCTCCCCTAGCTGTGCTGCTTCCTTAGCTGTTTCATCAGCTAATTTATTTCCTATAACTTGTTACCAATCCCCGTTCCATCCAGATTTTCCTAAAAGTATGCAAAATTCCATAAGCATATCTGGAATCAGTATACATATTTCCCACTTCATTCACTTAACAAAGTTAAAGCTTGTAATAAAGCAAACACTTCACATGTTTACACATTTGAGCAGACCAATTAGATGGCAATCTCCCCACTTCTTTTTTTTTATTAAATTTTTTAAATAAATTTTACAATTATCACCCCCCTTACCCTTCCCTCTTCCCACCCTCCCTCCCCCCAACCTCCCAGAGCAAAATACAGGGTATAAACATTTAACAACCATACGCTAACATAAGCTAACTAATTTTAACATGTTACTATTCTTGTGCTTTAACTCCCCCTTTATTAAACTAACTTTGAATAAATTGTAACATTCTTTATGCCTTCATTCATAAGCTAACTGAAATTTTTTAGTCCGGTATTTGTTTTGAATATAGTCAATCCATCTTCTCCAGTCCAGCTTGTACTTCTCATCTGAGTGATCCTTCAGATACGCTGAAATTTTGGCCATCTCTGCTAAGTTTACTACTTTTAACATCCATTCTTGGATAGTGGACAACTCTTCCTTCTTCCAGTATTGCGCCACCAACAATCTTGCTGCCGTCGTTAGGTTCAAGATCAGATTAGTCTCTATGACAGTACAGTCTGAAACTATGCCTAACAAAAACAACTGGGGTGTGAACTTTATCCTCTTTTTCAAAATATTTTGAATAACCCACCATATTTTTATCCAAAATGCTTTAACTTTTTTACAAGTCCACCAAATATGGTAGTACGTGGCACCAACACAGTCACATCTCCAACATTTAGATTGTATATTCGGATACATACAGGCTAGCCTTTTTGGATCTAAATGCCATCTGTACAGCATCTTGTAGAAATTCTCTCTCAAGTTCTGAGCTTGTGTAAATTTTACATTTCTTACCCAAATCTCTTCCCATGTTTCCATCATTATTGGTTCTTCAAAATTTTGTGCCCATTTTATCATACAATCTTTAACTAATTCTGTTTCTGAGTCTATTTCTATCAATACATTATACAACCTTTTAATGTGCATTTGACCCTGGTCCCTGATTTGTTTTATCAAGTTATCCTCATTTTGGATAATACCGGATTTCTGGTCTTTTTTCCATCTAGCCTGTAACTGACCATACTGAAACGAGGTTTGAATTACCCTTTCATCTCTTAATGCATTCAAAGATTTCAACTACAGTGCACCTCTATCCATACTAAGGAGTTCTGCATATGTAGTTACATCTTGTTTTTGTTCTATACTTATGTTCTCTATAGCGTGTCTAGCCCCCCCCCCCCCCCCACACATAGGTATCTTGTCGTTTAGCCTATCTTGATATTTTTTCCAGGCACGCAGTAAGGCATTCCTTAAAATATGACTTTTAAAGATCTTGTCGGCCTTCTTGTCGTATATTAAATAAGCATGCCAGCCATATACCAAATCATAACCCTCAATATTCAATAGTCTATCCTCTGTTAGCTTAATCCAATCGCTAATTGTTGCTAAAACTTCTGCTTCATAGTATAATTTTAAGTTAGGCATTTTTAAGCCTCCTCTTTCACGTATATCTTGCATTATTTTAAGTTTTATTCTCGGTTTCTTTCCTGCCCAAACAAAATTGTTAATACCTTTCTGCCATTCCTCCAAATTTGCGTCTTTTTTAAGTATTGGTATCATTTGGAAGAAGAATAGAAACTTGGGCAAAACATTCATTTTAACTGCAGCTATCCTTCCCAACAAAGACAATTGTAATTTTTTCCAATTATTCATTTCTCTCTGTATTTTATGCCATAATGGTTCATAATTGTACTTATATAATTTCCCATCTGAAGTTCTAATATAAATTCCTAAATATTTAACCTTTTTTACTATCTCACATCCTGTTACTCTTTCTAGTTCTTTTTTTTTTCATAGTCATATTTTTAGCTATCATCTTTGTCTTCCCTAGATTTACTTTGAACCCAGATACTTGACCATATTGGTTAATTATATTCATTAGACCTATAACTGATTCCCCGGGCTGAGTTAAAGTTACAACCAAGTCATCCGCAAATGCTCTCACTCTACATTCGTAGTGTCTAATCTTTTTTTTTTTTTTTATTAAAAGAGTTTTGTACAAACAAATTTTCCCCCTTTTCACCCCCCCTCCACACAATATAAATCTCATACAAATGCTATACCCCCCCAACCCCCCCGCAAAAATTCACATTCAAATATTATACCAAACACTTTACCCCCTCCTCTCCCCCCATCTTAAAATAGATTACTCATAACCCCTCTCCTCCCAACAAAAACTATATAAATTACTCTTAAATTAATAATAACACATTGATCATTTTCTAAGCTAATTTAACATCTATAACTCTTAATATAAATTTCTCCTAGCCTAACAATGTTTCATTAGTCCCATCTTCTAATTTATTCATACATATATATTGCCCCACCCTCCACCCTAACCCTCCCCCACCTCCCACACAGACCCACCCCCCTGACTTCCGCTGTATACCACTCTAACAATTCCAAACATCCCATATACTATTTACTCAGATCATCTATCGGTCTAAACATTCTTACCTAAAGGCTAGGTAATAACTCCTAGTCTGGTATTTATTCTGTATATAAAAAATCCATTTTGCCCATTCCTGTGTGTAATCCTCCTGTTTCTGAGCTTTTAAGAAAGCTGAAATTTTTGCCATTTCAGCGAACCCCGCCACCTTCTGAATCCATTGATCAATTGTCGGCAAAAAATCTTTTTTCCAATGTTGCGCAATCAACAACCTAGCTGCTGTAACCATATACAAGGCCAATTTTGTTTCCCCTTTGGTAAAATCCTTAACTATACCCAATAAAAACATTTGTGGAGTGAATTGTATTCTTTTCTTAAATACATTCTGCATAACCCACCATATTTTTATCCAAAAAGCTTTAACCTTGTTACAAGTCCACCATACATGAAAAAAGGTAGCATCTAGACACCCGCATCTCCAACATTTTGGTTGAACATTTGGGTACATGCATGATAATTTTTTAGGATCTAAATACCATCTGTAAAACATTTTATAAAAATTCTCCCTTAAATTCTGTGACTGTGTAAATTTAACATTCTGAACCCATATTTTTTCCCACGTTTCCAACATAACCACTTCACCAAAATTCTGAGCCCATTTAATCATACAATCCTTAACCAATTCACTTTCTGAGTCTCTTTCTAACAGTACATTATATATTCTTTTAACTTGTTTTGGACCAGTCTCTTTTATCTGCTTAATCAGTTCCACTTCTTTATCCATAAAGCCGACCCTGCGATCTTCTTCCCATCTCTTCTGAAGCTGTATGTAATGTAACCAATTTAAAGTAATTCCTTCTTCCAACAGCTGTTCCAAAGTTTTTAACTTCCATTCGCCCCCATCAGCAATAAGCACATCTTTATATAAACACCCCCCGAGTGACTTAATATTCATAATCCCCATGGTGTCTGCAAGATCCAACCAAAGCGGTATTTTATAATCCCAATTGGGCCGGTGCTTCTTCCATATTCTCATCAAGGCACTACGGAGAACATGGTTGTTGAACACTTTATCCACCCTGTCTTCATAAAAAAGATATGCATGCCATCCCAGAACAAGATCATGGCCTTCTATATTGAGCAATTCCATTTTTGTTTTCCCGAACCAATCTGCTACATGCGTTAGTACCGCAGCTTCATAATACAATCGAAGGTTTGGGAGTCTAAGGCCGCCTCTTTCACGTGTATCTTGCATAATCTTCATCTTTACTCTCGGTTTTTTCTCCTTCCAAACAAATTTATTTAATGTTGTTTGCCAATTTAACAAGGTTTTATCTGACTTGAGCACCGGAATCATCTGGAATAGAAAGATAAATCTAGTGTCTAATCTTAATTCCTTGTAGTTCGTCAGACCCGCGTATTCTGTTCAATAACAATTCCAGGGTTAAGATAAACAATAATGGAGACAAGGAACACCCCTGTCTTGTTCCTTTTTCAATTTTAAAAGATTCTGTTAAGCCTCCATTAACTATAATTTGTGCTGTCTGTTTCTGGTATATTGCTTTGATAGATTGCATGAAATGCTCTCCGAACTGCATCTTTTGTAGTATTTTTATTAAAAATTGCCAATTGACTTGGTCGAATGCTTTCTTCGCATCTAAGAAGAGAAGCACTGCCGGGACTTGATTATACTTTCCCAAATATTCCATTATATTGATGATTTGTCTTACATTACTTTTCATTTGCCTTCCCTGTATAAAACCAGACTGATCATTGTGAATCGTTTGTTGCGCAATTGGCATTAACCTGTTTACCAATATTTTAGCAAAGATTTTGTAGTCTGTATTAAGTAATGAAATAGGCCTGTAGTTTTTTGGCTGGGTAGGATCCTGTTCTTCTTTTGGAATCAATGAAATAAAAGCTGTTTTCCAAGATGGTGGAGCCCTGCCTTCCATTTGAATTTTATTAAATAGTTCCCTAAGAGGTTCCATCATTTCTAGTTGTAACTTTTTATAATAAACTGCTGTCAAGCCATCTGTGACAGGCGCTTTGCCAATTTTTAACTGCTTAATTGCCAGGAAGATTTCCTCTGTAGTTACAAGTTGATTCAATCTTCCCCTTTGCTCATCTGTAAGTATAGGAATTTTCTCTTTCTCCAAATATCGGTCTATGTCTGACCCTTGTATTTTGTCACCAGCATATAATCTGGTGTAAAATTCTAAAAAAGACTTTTTAATCATATCCTGTTGAAAAACTCCTTTCCCTTTATATTCTACTTTCTCTATATTACGGGATCTTTGTTTTTTCCTTAACATATATCCTAACCACCTACCTGATTTATTGGCATTGCAAAAAGTGTTATGTTTAGCATATAGAAAATTAGTGGCTATCTGGTCCGACATTAACATATTGAACTGCCCTCGCAATAAAGTAATTATCTCTTTTGTCTTTTTATCATCTGGTTTAGACATTAACTCCTGCTCTTTTTTTTCATCTCTTCCTCTAATTCCCTTTGTTTCTCCCTTTGTCTGCGCCTATGAACATTATTCAGATTTATTAAAACGCCTCTCATGTATGCTTTACTTGTGTCCCAAACCATTTCCATAGATATCCCCTTATGCATATTAAAAGCAAAATATTCTTTCAATAGATTTTTACATTCCGTAACATTTTTCTCATATCTAAATAGATTTTCATTTAATCTCCAAGACCTCCTGGGTCGGTCACCATATTCAAGTTCCATCCAGACCGGGTTGTGATCTGTTAAAGTTCTCGGGCATATCTTAGTCTTCTTTACCCTGGAAAAAAAATCATTTGTAATTAGTATAAAATCAATTCTGGAAAGGGAGTGGTGCCTATCAGGAAAAAAAGTGAAATCCCGTTCTTTAACATTCCATTCTCTCCAGATGTCCCTCTATTCAAAGTCATCCATCATATCAAAAAAAGATTTAGGTAATCTTGTTCGTGTTTGGGTATTTTGCAAAAGTCTCTTCTTGTCTTGAACAGGATCCAGTACTCCATTCCAATCGCCCAGTAAAACGCAGGACCTGTAACCCCATTGTGTTAGTTTGGTGTGAAACAACTTATAAAATTTTTCTTGTTGTTGATTGGGAGCACATATTCCTGTTAAGAGTATTTTCTTTCCTTCTATTAATAGTTCAATTGCAATATATCTACCTTGAGGATCTGCTTCAATTAGTTCAGCCTTTAAGTCTTTTCTTAAATATATGACTATACCGTTTTTCTTCTCCGGAGCAGATGCTACAAAATGCGATCCCAGTCTTGTGTTCATCAAGTATTTCTGATCCTGTGTTCTAATGTGTGTTTCTTGTAAGCAAATTACATCATTTTTAAATTGTTTCAAGTAGTAAAATATTTTTTTCCTTTTTTGTGGTGAATTTAAGCCATTGACATTCCATGTTAGAAATTTAGTTGTCATCTTTAGCACACTGAAGCTTTCTAAGAGCTGCCTGGAAATCTTGCTGGGATTTCACCTTCGGTCTAGCTCCTCCCACTGCTTCTGTGCTCGTGTTTATATTATCTTGGATTGTCATCTGGGCTTGTTGAGACTTTAATTCTTGTTCTTTACGTTTAGTAGCTGCACGGGTTTGTCTCTGTTCCATAATTTCTTCTGTTTCCTGCAGCAAACTCACAACCCCAATTTGTGCCTGATTATCTTGCTGCCTGGGGTCCTCTGTCTCTTTTCTTTCTTTGGGACCTGGAGATGGAGGGCGTCCTGCCTTTAGTACTATGCTATAGAAATCTTTTGCCTTCCAGACAGAGTTAAGGCAATTCCTTTCTCCCAGGTAGTTCACCACCAATCGGGCTGGGGTCTCCCATCTGTATTGAATCTGGCACTTTCTAAGTTCGTCCACTAGAAATGCATAATCCTTTCTAGATCTCAACATTTTTGGGGGGGGGGGGATTTCCTTCAGTACTATCACATCTTGACCTGCCACTTGCAGTTTGTTTTTATAGGTTGCTTGTATATTTCATTCCTAATTTTCCTGGTGACAAAATAGATTACAATATCTCTTGGCAGTTGTCTTTGTCTGGCAATCCATGAATTAACACGGTAAATTTTGTCAATTTCCCAGACGCATTCGGCCTTTGGCTCCCCAGTTAATTGAACAAGAGCGTCTGCAAAAATCTCTCTTAAATCTTCTTGACTATGTTCCTTCAACCTCTTTATCCTCAGGGCAAATTCCATTGTTCTATATTGCATCATCGTAAGCTCCGCCTCCGACTTATCAATTTTAATTTGTGCCTCCACAAGTTTGTTGTCCAACTTTGTATTAGCCTCATTAATTTCTTCCACCTTCTCATCGAGAGATGCTACGTAGCCAAATAATCCTTTAAGTACCTCAACTATATCCTCCTTTATCTCTTGGTTACGTGTTTGGATTAAATCCTTAATTCCAGATATTTCATCAGAGACATCTTTAAAGGCACTTGTAATTTTCCCCTCCAAGACAACTGCCTCTTCTTTTAATGCATTTTGTAAATTATTTTGTAAAGCCTCCAGTGTCAGGGTTTGTGATTGTGTTTCCACCGGAGGTAGTAAAGATTGCAACTTTGAGGATTGCGCTGGCAAACTGCCTGCACTTTTTGAAGCATTGAATTTTGCCTGCTTAGAGGCCATTTCAAAATATTCAAATCAAGCTTTTAAACAACCAATTTGTTCAGTCCAAAAAGTCCACCTATTCTTTGAAGTCTTCCAGCAGCACTAACAGGCACTTAACAAGTGCTAATCAGATTTCTGCTTCACTTTCATTTTCAACACACCCTTTATCATTCCGGCGCCATTTTTTTAAAAAAGAAGTTCCTTTTAAATTTACAGAAAGAGATATAATCTACGGAGTTAAGGCTTGTACTTGCAATTTGTTGACCTCCTGATTTGCTCTGCCTGCTTCTTATTCAGATGTAGAATAAACTTTGAAATTGCAGGTGTGGACGCTGCCTTTTGTTTCTGCAAAGGCAGAAGCATCCCGTGATGAGGAGATTGTCGGGCTTCCTGGGGAGTTCACACCCTTCACGCCACAGAATTGCTTCTGGGGCCGCTGAGCGCCTCTACCCTCTGCCAGACAGCTCACCTCCCCCCATTTTCCCAAGGGGGAGGTTTTCAAACTGCTGGACAGCTGATTTATGCTATACTAGCCGCTTGTTACTCAAACACGGGCTGGCGTTCCCGAGGGAGCGTCCTCCAAGGCCAGCGGCACCACCGGAAGTCCGCAATCTCCCTGCTTCTAAAACCTTCTAAAACCTTAGCTGAGGTTTTATTCTTTTCTCACTTTCAACCCAAGAAGATCCGTCAATAAATAAGTTAATACCTATATAGGACAATCTTCCAAATCCTCTCATACTTTAGAGTTGGCATCAGGATTGTTCTCATCTGATGTGGACTGCTCACCACTATACCATTCCACACAAAGGCCATAGGCCAAACTCGCACTACCGAATCAAATTTGACAAAAACTCCACAGGTTTCCATTTCCCAGCCCAGGTTTGAGCTAAATACTCTCTTAGCAATACCGTCCTCCACTGCTACAAATAAGTGAAGGGGCTTTCCTAAATCTGGCAAGCTCAAAACAGGAGCTTGTATCATCACTTACTTCAATCCTTCAAACCTTTCCTTATCACCCTGCTTCCAATTAACATTCTAAGGCTCTCCATCCAACAACTTATCATATAGAAACTTTTACTCCAGTTTCTACATCTTGTAATTTCTTCTTTGACACTCATTCGTACTCTCTTCAACCTCTGCTTTCTTTTCTCTAAACAACAACAAATTATCTACATACTGTAACAACTGTATACCTCTGGGCTGTTTAAATTTCTCCAACACCTGCTTCAACATTTGTCCAATTAACGAATTGTAAATTTGGACTTTCTAAAAATCCCTGGGGTAGAACACACCACCTATACTGCCAATTACCATTTGTATCTGAGTCAGACTATTCAAAAGCAAAAATATCCAAAAAAAATCAAATCTATCACACTAAAATATTAGAATTCCCAATTTGCCTCTGCTTGTTTTACAAATCACACCATAGAATGGATAACTCCTAAGCATTCAAAATGCACAGCCATAAAAACATAAAAGAGGGTGGTAAAAAAGAATGCCCTCAGAAAAAAAAACCACATTTAAATAAGGTAGTTCGGGTCTCTGCTCTGAAATATATTTAGCCTAAACTTTAATGTCAACTTCCTTTATAAAACAAGGAAGCACTTTAAACACCTTAAAAATTTCCAGAAATAATAAAATCAAAATTGCAATTCAGAACAATCCTGCATAGCTGTCATATGCTCCAGCTATTCTGCAGAAGCAAGTCACCCATTCACCCCTCCTCTCTCTCTCAGACAGACTCAGCAAAGACAGGGAAAAAAATGTGTAAAAGGGAAAGCAAGCCGCACCTTCCCCCCTCCCCCTCTCTCGCCCCCTTCCTCCTGCTTCAAAGCAAAAGAAGAGGAAAATAAAGAGAGGAAAAAACTTAATCCTTTCAACAAAGACATTCACAAATAACTTTTTAACTCACCAACATCTCCCACTCTCATGGGATCATTCTCATTTCCTGTTCTTTCAAACACTTGCTGTTGCTGTCACAACATCAATAACAAGCCCTTGCAACTTACTATTTCATTATACAAAAGGAGACTCCCTGCACACAGGCATTCACAGGTCTCAGGATCACTTCACCTTATTTCTCCTGTGTACTGCAATCAAACCTTTTGCGTAAACTAACATATAAAACTATTTCCTAACAAGCCAGCAGCCCCGGCATCCTATGGCTCGTTCTTCAAGCAATAGTTTATTTCTCCCAGCACATCCCGTTTTCTGCCATTCTGATCCCCGCCACCCAGAACAGGTAGAAAATGGAGCACGCAGAGGCTGAAAATGGGGCATGTGGAGGCTGAAAACAGGGCGTGCGGAGGCGTCAATAGGCTAGGGCAATCCCTGCAGCCTGAAACAGCTGATCATCGGGAAGCCAGTCCAACTGACAATCTGCTGCTTGTGCTAATCAGGCTGTGCTGAAATTGAAACTGAAACACGCTGTTTGCTGCAAGGAGGCAAATTGCTGGGAGGCAGAGGCAGATTCCCTATCTACCCCCGCCCTCCCTTTGCTAGTCACCCCCATTTACCTGCTTCCTCCCCCACGACCGCCTCTTTTGTTGCTTACCTTCCACAGCGGCTAGTCCAGTCTGGAAGGCAAGCTGACCGGAGTTTTCAGCAGCCCCCAGCCAGCCGCCACTGCTGGGAAGTGACTGGCTGGCAAAGAAGCCTCCCACTTGGACTTGCAAGGCAATGGGATGTGCATGCGCAAAGAAGATGGTGGCAACGGCAGCCGCTTTTTCGCCAACCGGAGGACTTTTCAGTGGCCTGTGGCCAGCCGCCGGCCTCTTTGAGAGTCGGTATGCAATGAGGTGGCCAGGGGGACCGGCCATCGCTACAAGTTCACCAAACTGGGCAAAATTTCTGCCACCAATTCGGGCAAACTGGTGTGAACCAGCTGAATACCACCGCTGATTTGATTACAGATTAAACTGTATAGAACGACTAGAAGTGAAGATTATATTGTATATATCAGTGATGGCAAAACTTTTTCACCTCGGGTGCCAAAAAGACGTGCGTGCGCTATCATGCACACTCGCGTGCCCATCCCTATAATTTAGTGTCCCCCACACACCGTGCCCCTGTGCATGTGTGAGTGCCCCCCCTCTCTCCCACGCATGCGTACATGGCTTTCTTGGAGCCTGGGGAGGGCAAAAACAGCCTCCCCCACCCCCGCAGAGGCCATCTGGAGGCCAGAAACGGCCCATTTTCCGACTTCTGGTGGGCCCAGTAGGTCCATTTTTCACCCTCCCCAGGCTCCAGAGTCTTTCTAGGAGCCTGGGGATGGCGAAAAACGGCCCAACACGAAAACCAGAAGTTTGGAAACGGACTTTCAAGTTGCCCGTTGGGCCGTTTTTCTCCCTCCGGAGGCTTCAGGAGGCTTCCCTGAAGCCTCTGGATGGCAAAAAACAGCCCAATGTGCAAACCGGAAGTCCGTTCCCAAACTTTCATTTCCGGCGAAAAATGGCTGGAAATCAAGACTGAAAATCAGCTTGCCAACACGCACATGTGCACTCAAAAACAGCTCCCATAGGTTCGCCATCCCGAGTATATATTATGAGAAGAATGGCTATAATTATGATATATAATATTATGTATATTCAAAATAGATTTGATACAGACAGTACACTGTCGTTGCAGAAATGGAAACATGATGTATAAAAAAGGAAAATATAAAATAACAGAGTTTGAAGGGACCTTAGAGGTCTTCTAGTCCAACCCCCTGCCTAGGCAGGAAACCCTATACCGTTTCAGACAAATGGCTATCCAACATCTTCTTAAAGACTTCCAGTGTTGGGGCATTCACAACTTCTGGAGACAAGTTGCTCCACTGATTAATTGTTCTAACTGTCAGGAAATTTCCCCTCAGTTCTAAGTTGCTTCTCTCCTTGATTAGTTTCCACCCATTGCTTCTTGTTGTACCCTCAGGTGCCTTGGAGAATAGTTTGACTCCCTGTTCTTTGTGGAAACCCCTGAGATATTGGAAGACTGCTATCATGTCTCCCCTAGTCCTTGTTTTCATTAAACTAGACATACCCAGTTCCTGCAACCGTTCTTAATATGTTTTAGTCTCCAGTCCCCGAATCATCTTTGTTGCTCTTCTCTGCACTTTTTCTAGAATGTCAACATCCTTTTTACATTGTGGTGACCAAAACTGAATGCAGTATTCCAAGTGGGGCCTTACCAAGGCATTATAAAGTGGTATTAACACTTCACGTGATCTTGATTCTATCCCTCTGTTTATGTAGCCTAGAACTGTGTTGGCTTTTTTGGCAGCTGCTGCACACTGCTGGCTCATATTTAAATGGTTGTCCACTAGGATTCCAAGATCCCTCTCACACTTACTACTATTGAGCAAGGTACCACCTATACTGTACCTGTGCATTTTGTTTTTCTTACCTAAATGTAGAACCTTACTTTTTTCACCACTGAATTTCATTTTGTTAGATAGCGCCCAAAGTTCAAGTTTGTCAAGATCCTTCTATATCTTAAGCCTATCTTCTGGAGTGTTGGCTATTCCTGCCAGCTTGGTGTCATCTGCAAATTTGATGAGTTGACCACTTATCCCTTCATCCAAATCATTGATGAAGATGTTGAAGAGTACTGGGCTTAAAACAGAGCCTTGGGGTACTCCACTGCATACTTCCCTCCATGTGGATGCAGTTCCATTGAGGACTACACGTTGAGTGTGGTTGGTCAGCCAGTTAGGAATCCATCTGGTGGTGATGCTGTCTAACCCACATTTTTCTACTTTATCTAGTAGTAGGTTATGGTCTACTTTATCAAATGCCTTACTGAAGTCCAAGTAAATTATATCGACAGCATTCCTCTGGTCCAATAATTTTGTCACTTTCCCAAAGAATGCAATAAGATTAGTCTGGCATGATCTGTTTTTGAAAACCCATGTTGGCTTTTGGTTATTACTTTGTTTGCTTCTAGGTGTTCACTGATTTGTTGCTTGATTATCTTTTCCAGAATCCAGGCTAATAGGTCTGTAGTTTCCTGGATCTATTTTTTTTCCTTTTTTGAAGATGGGAGCTACATCAGCTCTTTTCCAGTCCTCTGGCAGTTCCCCTGTGCTCCAGGATCTCTGAAAGATAAAGTTCAGTGGTTCTGAGATCTCGTCTGCCAGTTCCTTCAGAACCTTGAGTTGTAATTTGGTCCTGGTGATTTGAACTCGTCTAGGGTAGACAGGCACTCACTTACAATTTTCTTCCCTATTTTAACTTGTGTTCCTAATCTGTTTTTTGTGGTGCTGTTTGTGATAGGTTGGACTGTGTTTTCCCTTTGTGTAAAGACAGATGTAAAAAATGAGTTAAGTAGTTCTGCTTTCTCCGTTTCTTGTTACTTTCCACTTTTTATACTTATCCTTTTTGTCTTTCAATTTGTCAGAGAGTTCTTTATGCAGCCATGCTGGTTTCTTTTGAGAGCTGTTATTTTTCTTCTTCATTGGTATTGTGTGAGACTGGGCTTTTATAATCTCACTTTTCAAAATTTCCAAGCTTCTTGAGTTGTTTTCCCCTTGAGGATTCTCATCCATGGAATCCTTCCCAAGCTCTCTCTAAGTTTATTGAAGATAGCTCTCTTAAAGTCCAAGACTCTAGTTTGACTTTGTTCTACTACTTGTGCTTGCATAATGTTGAATTCCAATATTGCATGATCACTTGCCCCCAAGGTTCCTGTAGCTTCAACACCTTCTATCATTTCCTCTCTGTTAGTGAGAATTAAGTCCAATATGGCTGATCCCCTTGTTCCCTTCTCTACGTTTTGGGAAACAAAGTTGTCTGCTAGGTTTGTTAGGAACCTGTTGGATCTTCCACATGGTGCAGAGTTTGTCTCCCAGTTGATGTCAAGGTATATAAATGTATAATAAATGTATAATAAAAAATAATATCAAAAAAGGTAGACTATATGTGTAGAATGTAGACAGACAGACAGACAGACAGACAGACAGGCAGGCAGACAGACAGACAGACAGACAGACAGACAGACAGACAGACAGACAGACAGACGAATATATTGATATGATGGATGGATGGATGGATGGATAGTGTTGTGGTCCACTGGCCGCCTGAAGAGCTGGCAGCAGAGTCGGACAGTGTGGACGTTGTGGAGGAACATGGGCCAGTCCTGGAGTCTGGGGAAGGCTCAGATGAGGCCGCTGCATCAGAGGCAGAGAGGGGGCCAGGGCCATCTGGGAGTTATGTGCTGCCTCTGGAGCCTCCAGAGTTGGACCTCAGTGAGGCAGAGGAAGCCAAGAACAGTTAACACAAAAGGGGCAACTCGGGAGTAAGGCTTGGAGATGATTGGACCCTCCCATAAGACATAAAGGAGGAGCAAAGGCACATAAGCCTTTGCAGGAAGCAACTTTGTTCATTCTGGTCGGTTTAAACTCTGAAGCTCCATTTTGGATCTGGGCTCCGTCTGGCCTTGCAAAGCTAATTGGCAATTAGATCTTTGGCAGCGTTTCAAGGGAGATAAAGGTGGGTGTTTATCAGCCTTATCCCGAAAGACTTTGGCAGACTTCTGTTGGACTCTTTACAAACTATTTGTGACTCATTACGGGCTGTGAATGAACATAATTCACAGCCGTTGAAATAAAAAGAGGGTTTGGGGGACTAAGCGTGTGCTTTTTGCTGTCTCAGGAAGCCTAGGTCAGAACAGTTTGCTTCCTGCAACAAATAACAAACAAACCTGTTGTGGCCCAGCAGGAGCCGTTGGAGCTGCCACCAGACTCTGACAGCGAGGGTCCCTATGAGTCGGCTCTGGAGGATGTGGAGGACCCTGGGCAGGGTTCTGACTCTGAGCAGGGATCAGAGAGGCTGGTCGGCCACCAGGAGGCGCCTGAGGCATGGAGCAGTGGTGAAAGCCAAAGGAAGGGGGCTCCTGATGTCATGCCTTGGAGCAGTGGCGAGGAGTCACGG
Organism: Natrix helvetica; assembly: GCF_964273705.1. Lineage (NCBI taxonomy): Eukaryota > Metazoa > Chordata > Lepidosauria > Squamata > Natricidae > Natrix > Natrix helvetica. The sequence goes on from NC_138555.1 coordinate 46,986,530, forward strand.
GACAGTGAGTCAGACATCAGCAGTGAGTTATTAGATGCTCGTTACCGATGCGCTAACAGGCGTAAGGAGCAATTGCGCAGTTACAGGAGGTAATTGCTCTCAGCTGCTGATAATTAGACTCCTCTCCAGACTATAAAAGGACTGCTTGTGCACACGCCCTTTGCAGAAGTCAATGCATGAACTAATGTGGGAGAACAGTCTTGTGAGCGTGGCAGGCTGGATTGCTGCCAGTGCTATCAGTGCCGAGTTGTTATGAAGGCATATTTGTGTTGGATTGCTGCCAAGGACCTGTTCTGTCTGTAAATAAATCCGGTACCTTATCTGTGGCTTGGAGTGTGTGTGTGTGTTGGTGGTGGTGGGGGTCAGAACACAAACCTCTACTAAGATGCTCAGCTTAATCAACAAGTAACTCTGCTGGCAGCCCAGGTGGCTCAGCTCCAAGTTCACGCTGCTCCACCTCCCCAGAGAAAATGCCCAGTAGCTGTGCCACATAAGCAGCCAGGCCATGTTTCCTGCTTTTTGGGGACAATGCCAGCTTTTTATCACCCTGAGAGCTGAAGACTTCCCCACTGACTGGGACAAAGTGGAGTTTATGATTAGCCTTCTCTCCAGCTCTGTGGCTCGTTGGGCCATGCCCTTGCTGGTTCAGGCTAGTCCTTTGTTGGATGATTTTAGGGGCTTTTGTGACCACCTTAGACTAATGTATGAGGACCCCATCAAGACACAGACCACTACCCAACATCTGGAGACTCTGAAGCAGGGCCGGCAACCTCTGCAGGAATATATCAGTGAGTTCCAGGAATATATCAGTGAATCTTATCCAGGATTTGGCCTGGAATGAGGCTGCCCTCATGGATGCATTCCAGGATGGGTTGTTGGAGGAGTTGCAGGAGGAGCTGGTTCGGGTAGATATTCCTCTGAATCTCAACACGCTGGTTCATCTTTGCCTCAGGATTGATGCCCGGTTGCAGAGATGGACCAGCCGTGCCTCCAAGGAGACCCAGATGGTACCCGTCATGCATGAGACCCGCGGGAGGAACCCATGGAAATAGGGGCAGCCAAACCCCACCTGTCGATCACTGAGAAAAACAGACGGCACTCAGGGGGGTTGTGTTTGTGTAGTGGGGAATCTGGGCACATGGCCACTTCTTGCCCCAAGAAGCGACGAGGGGAGTCAGCTCCTGAGCCTGCCCCACAGCCACAGAAAAGCCTGTCGGGAAATGCCCCGAGCCCGATCTAGGGAAGACCCTGGGTCGGGAGCGCAACAACACAAGTCATGCCCAGTGAACAGGGATCCCAGACACTCACCAGCACTTGATCCTTGTAACATGAGTATTCCTGTCCGGTAGTCCACAGGGGATTCTGGCTCATGCCTTGGTTGACTCCAGAGCCACAACAAACATTTGCAACCAAATATGGAGTCCCTCAGTGTCCAGTGTCAGCCCTTGGGCTGCCATTTGCCTGGAGGGGTCCAGTGTGCTTACCCCAGCTGCCCGACAATCGGTTGCTCTGCAATTCCCGCTCTCCCAGATTCGTCCTGCATGTTCCTTGTGGGCTTGGAGCGGCACTGGGGCCTTTGGTGCCTCTTCTCCAGCCGGCTCTAGTGGTGATGTCATGAGCGGAGCACTGTGAAGCCCCACGGAAGCCCTGTAGCAGATGGGGCTTCAGCTGGCTGTAGATCTCCTGCATCGTCTCTGTCCTGCTCATGCTGCAGATCGCCTGGATGGACTCTGGCTGGCGAGCTCCACTTGAAGGGCATCACCCATCTGCCATTCGTGGGCAGGGTGGCTGTTCTTTGCACGGACACTCTCTGGGTGGGGGTGGGGGTAATAGGAGGCAGCGTCATCACAAGGTGACAGGGAGGGAGTGTGGTGTATGGGCAATTAAGGGTGTGGTCAAGAGTATATATTACAATGGTGTTTTGTTCGATTTGTTTTTAAAACTAGCCCACTTCATTGCTTGTCCAGGTCTCCCGTCGGCTAGAAAATTGGCAAAGTTATTCATAACTCACATATACCACCTGCACAGTGTGCCGAGGCCTATAATCTCCAATCCGGTGTGTGTGTGTACAATTTACTGCCCGGTTTTGGCGGAGTTTTCTAAAGACGGTGGAATCCACCCAAGGGCTCAGTTCAGCGTTCCATCTGGCCACCAATGGAGCCTCTGAAAGAGCAAATGCCATGGTGGAACAGTATCTCTGTTGTTACGTGCAATATCAGCAAACGGATTGGACAGATTTACTACTGTTTGCTGAGGTTGCGCATAACAACACGGTACATAGCAGTACAGGATATACCCCATTTTGAGTAGTGAGTGAGATTGACTATTGACTGAGTGTCCATGGGAGCCACTGAAAGATATGGGAGTGACTAGACACCATGTGGGGGAACATGTCTGAACCACTTTACAAGCAGCAGTGGTGGCTTACAAGAAGCAAGCAGATAAAAAACGGAATCCACAGCCCCTGTGGCAGGTAGGGGATAAGGTTACCGTTCTACAAAATATCTCCACCTCAAGGTATCAAGCCGGAAACTAGGCCCTAAATTCATCGGACCATTTCCAATTGTGCGAGTGATCAATCCAGTTACTGTGGAACTAAAGCTTCCCCCTATCTTAGGGAAGACCCATTCAGTGTTTCACAGTAGCCTTCTTAAACCAACACATACGACGGCCTTATGCAGTGATCCCAGCCAGATACCTGCACCGGTTCAGGTTAGGGGGAAGCAGCATTAAGAAATTGCACAAATCCTCAATTCCCGTCGGCAACGAGGTCAATTATAGTACCTAGTTCTATGAAAGGGATACCCCCTCTTGGAGGCCTCCTGGGTGAGGTCCTCGGATGTATGCACACCCCACCTGCTCGCCCGGTTCCATCACAGACATCCGGGTAAACCGGGGAGGGATACCGCTAATAGTGTGCCTTGTCTTCCAGGTTCCACCCCAGTGGGGCTTCAGCTGGCTGTATATCTCCTGGATTGCCTCTGCCCTGCTCATGCTGCAGATTGCCTGGATGGACTCTGCCTTTCTCTGGCTGGCGAGCTCCGCTTGAAGGGCATCACCCATCTGCCATTCATGGGCAGGGTGGCTGTTCTTTGCATGGACACTCTCTGGGTTGGGGTGGGGGTAATAGGTGGTGGCGTCATCACAAGGAGACACGGAGGGGGTTAATATGGTGTATGGGTAATTAAGGGTGGGGTCAAGAGTATGTATTACAATGGTGTGGTAAACCAGGTTAGAGCTAACTTTGCTTATTTGCCTTTGTGCTATTCATCAGCTAGTGCCAGTTATCGCAAGTTTTGCAACAATACAGATAAAGCATTTACAACACCTTGCTTCTCTGTTTGTGTCCTTGACGAACGCCAGAACATGACATCCAGTGGATCCTCCTATGCTCGTGGAGATCATAGATTGCTGGGTGCTTCTGTCTGGGCCTATTAAGGCCACCACGCAACCCTTGCGCCTGACCATCAGTTCTCATGAGGGAGCCATCCAGTTCTATATTACCTCCGGCCTGCATTTTCCTGTGGTCTTGGGTTTGTCTCGGCTCTGGATGCACGATCTGCAAATCTAGTGGTCCCAGAAGTTCATCTCTTTCCCGAGCCTGCAATGCGTGGGCCACACGTGCCAAGTCTGCCCAGGCCATTTGCTGAGTCCACCTGTGGTCTCCTTGCCTTCTGACCTAGCGGACTTTGTGAATGTCTTCAGAGAGCAGGAGGCGGACCAATTGCCCCCGCACTGGCCATACGACTGCCCCATTGATTTGATTCTGGACGTGCCGCTCCCAGTGTGGTGTTTGTATTCGATGTTGGACCCTGAGTTGGCTGCATTGCAGGACTTTTTGGACAAAAATCTAGCTTGGGGTTTTATCCAGCCCACGTCGTTGCCACTGTCTGCCCTGGTCTTGTTCGTGAAAAAGAAGACTGGAGACTTGAGACTTTGTTGCGACTATCGCAAATTAAATGTCATCACAGTGAGCAATCGGTATCCTCTGCCCCTTATTCCTGAACTGTTGGAACAGCTCTGGGAGGCTACCGTTTTCATCAAGTTGGACCTGCGCGGAGCTTATAATCTTGTTCGGATCTGGCCCGGGGATAAATGGAAGATGGCGTTCAGCACCAGGTACAGACATTTCGAATATAGGGTCATGCCATTTGGGTTGACCAATGCTCCCATCTTCCAACATTTTATGAATGACATCTTCTGGGATCTTTTTGACCAGTTTGTTGTGATTTATTTGGACGACAGTTTTATTTACTCTTCCTCCTGGGAGTGCCATCAACAGCACCACTGCCTGGTCCTTCAACGGCTCCGGGGTAACCACTTGTATGCAAAACTGGAAAAATGCCAGCTCTTTCAGTCCACCATCGAGTTCCTGGGGCATCGCATCTCTCCTGAGTGCATAGCGATGGAGGTGAGCAAGGTTGAGTCTTTGTGTAGTTGGCAACATCCTCGGCAAGTGAAGGATGTCCAGCGACTCCTCGGGTTCATCAACTATTATCAGGCCTTTATCCCCGGCTTAGTTTCCCTGACCACACCCCTCACTTGGCTCAAAGTCCACCCCATTCACCACCCGGAACGGAGTATACCCCATACTGCTATGTACCATGTTGTTATGTGCAACCTCAGCAAACAGCAGTACCTCCGCCTAATCCATTTGTGATATTGCACATAACTACAGAGGTACTGTTCAACTGTTGCATTTGCTCTTTCAGAGGCACAATTGGTTGCTGGGTGGAATGCAGAACTTAGGCCTTGGGAGGACCCCACCATTTTCAGGAAACTACTCCAAAGTCAGGCAGTAAATCGTACCCCCATGATCGGAGATTATCCCCTTCGGTACACCATGCAAGTGGTATATATATATATATGTTACAAATAATTTCGCCAATTTCCTAGCTGATGGGAGACCTCGACAAGCAACAAAGTGGGCCTGTTTTGAAAACAAATCAATTACCGTCCAAATGACAGTATTACCTCGGCTTTCTGAGAGATCCACGATGAAGTCCATGGTGATGTCCTCCCAAGGCCATGTAGGGTTTGCTACCTGTTGTAAAAGGCCGGGGGGCTTTCCCCGTCATTTTTTCCTAGTAGTACAGATGTTACAGCTGCGCACATGCTCCTCGACCTCATGCTTCATTTTGGGCCACCAAAACTGCCAGTTTGTCAGATGCAAGGTTTTTAGGAATCCAAAATGTCCCGCAACCCTCGCATCGTGACAGTGACGTAATACAGCTAAATGTTGGTCTGCATGTATATATATATTTGAGCCCTTCCAAGCTAGCCCATCCCGCTAAGTAAGGTTTTGTTGGTATATTTGGAACCAGGGGTCAAGTGGCAGAGCGGCCCGTATAGCCTGAGTGATGTCAGCCAGGACCCCACCCCCACCCCTCTGGGGCCTTCCCTGGTCACCTGCCACCATATCAACATCTGTAGCCTGGGGAACCATGGACTGTATCATCTCCTCGCAACCACCATTAAACTGCAGCTTTCTTGACAACGCATCTGCCATAAAATTCTGTCCACCCAGGATATACTTCAAGCAGAAATTGAATCTATGAAAGTATAGAGCCCACTTTACCTGTTTGGGTGATAGTTTGCATGGAGATTGGAGGGCCTCCAGGTTTTTATGGTCGGTCCATACCTCAAAAGGGACCACGGCCCCTTCGAGCAGATGTCTCCAAGTTAACAAGGCCCATCGGACTGCGAAGGCCTCCTTCTCCCAAATAGCCCAATGTCTCTCTGTATCACTCAATTTACGAGACGTATAGGCACATGGTTACAAAGCCCCCTCCTCATTTGTTTGTAGTAGAACAGCCCCCACAGCTACCTCACTAGCATTGGCCTGCACTACAAAAGGCTGTGCAGGATCAGGGTGTCGTAACACCAGCTCCTGCACAAATAATTTATTCAAGGTTTTGAAGGCCTGTTGGCATGCCATGTCCCACTGTACTGGTTGGCTTGGGCGCGGCTTCCTGGCTAGGTGTCTGGTTTTTATCAAATCGGTCAGTGGTAGTGCCACTTTGGCAAACGATGGAATAAATTGGTGGTAAAAGTTGGCGAACCCCAAGAAGCTTTGCAATTTCTTCTGATTCTTGGGTGCCTGCCAATCAAGTACCGCCTGTACCTTTGCTGGATCCATTTCTATTCCCGCCCATGAGACCTGATAACCCAGATAATCCAACTGGGTCTTGTGGAATTCACATTTTGTTAATTTTACATACAGGTTAGCATTCAACAGTTTGGTAAGGACCTCCCATACCAATTTGACATGCTCATCCATGGTCTTATTATAAATCAAAATGTACAGATAGATGAGTACTCCGTTGTACAGGTGTTCATGCAGAACCTCGTTGATTAACTGCATGAACACTACTGGTGCCCCTTGCAAGCCAAAAGGCATTACTCTATACTGGTAGCTCCCTAGGGGACAATTAAAAGCTGTTTTCCATTCGTCCCCCTCTCGAAGTCTGACTCGATAATAGGCCTCTCTGAGGTCCAACTTGGTAAAGATAACACCCTCCACTAAATGGGCCAGCATATCTTTCATGAGTGGCAGTGAATACATGTGCTCCATGCACACTTCATTGATGCCTCAAAAGTCTACACATAGATGCAACCCTCCATCCTTTTTCTCCCTGAACAGTACAGGGGCAGCTATAGGGGACCTAGCTGGCTGTATAAACCCTCTTGCCAGGTTCTTTTCGATGTATTGTCGCATCTCATCTAACTCCCGAGGAGTGATAGAGTACATCTTTGGTTTGGGAAGTTTAGTCCCTGGCAAAATATCTATAGCGCAGTCGGTTGGACGATGAGGAGGGGTATGTCACAATCCTTTTCGCTAAAAACGTCAGGTCGTCATAAACTGCGGGGAAGGTTGGCGTGTCTCCTATGGTTTTCACTACTACTACCCCATGCTTCTGGCCCACTCCTGTAACCCCACTCCCTGGGGCCAGCTGTTCATGTGGTGGTGGTTCAGGGCCAACCCCATCTGTAGATGCTGACACCCTCCCCCCCACCAAATAGTTGGGCCCCACTTGTCCAACCATGCGAGTATCACGGTTTCTGTCATCTGTGGTACCGCAACAAACCATATTAATTCCCAATGCTGGCCAAATTCTTATCTTATTCTTTCAGTGATATGGATAGCGGGAGCCCCACCCAACAATGAACCATCCACTTGTTCAAAGCGCTTAGGGTGAGAGAGTTCCCGAATCCTGACCCCCAACTCTTTGGCTGGATTCAGGCTTATGAGACACTGGGTACTACCCAAGTCGATGAGTGCGTCATAACCTTGACACCTCCGAGCCGTTAGAATGACTGGCAACCAGAAGGGCTGTATCGGCCTACTTACCATAGGGTCATTTTCGCCTTCCTCATCACTGTCACAACTTTCTATCTGGTGCCCCAGGTCCACTGACACTTGCGACTCATCTGTGGCCACTGCCAGGGTTCCGGCTTCTGCCTGCTGGACACCACAGGACCTTTCCAGTGTTTTCCTAGTTGCTTGACTGGCCAAGGTCAAGAGCCATGTGTGAGAGCAGAAAAGGAGAGATTTTCTAAGCAGGCTGTGGAGGCTCCACTCCAGCCTCCAAGAGTTGAGGATGCTCTAGCTGAGGAAGGCTTACCAAAACTGGTTGAAGGAAGCAGTGGGGAGGACGACCCAATGATCAGTGTATCAGCCATCCCTCCTTTTACTATCAAAACCCAGATAGTACTGCCGGAAACCAGAGCCCAAGGTGAAGTAGAAGCAGTCATAGACACTGACTGCACCAGATGCCTAATCAGCCTCCCCATAGTCGAGCACCTAGGCATTCACACAAGGCCCCTCAAGCGACCCATCTACTTCAAGCAGGTCAATGGCACACTGATTGGCGGAGTACCGGCCACCTTAGTCACGGAGTTGGTCGCATTAGAAATGTGGCATCATGGAGAAGTCCTCCAGTTTGTCGTAGCCCCCCAAATGAATGAGTCTGTCATACTGGGTCTCACCTGGCTAGACAAGTGGGGACCAACCATCACTTGGGAGGGCAGCTATAGAAAGCTGACTATAGGCGTTGGGCCACTGCCTCCTGTAAAGTCAGGCCCAGGCCAAGTCTCTGTAAGACACACTGACAATAATGAGCCACAGGCTGCTGCCCCTGCAATGGAGTCCCCACGTGTTTGCCTGCAAATACCGAAGGAATATCGTTAGTGAAGAAGATTGCAACCTTCTCCCTCCTCACCGCTCCACTGACTGCACGGTAGAGTTCGTATCAGGGGCCAAGCTACCGAAGCCAAAGATGTACTCCATGACTCCAAGAGAGATGGAGGAACTAAGGAGGTACATTGATGACAACTTAGCAAGTGGGTTTATTCAACCTGCAAAGTCCAAAGTGGCAACCCCAGTACTCTTTAAAGAGAAGAAGGATGGGGGGATGAAGCTCTGTGTTGACTTTCATGGAATTAATGCTGTGTGCGTGGAGAACACCTACCCCTTATTCCTCATGAAGGATATGCTGAACCACTTGTCCAAGGGCAAAAACTTCATGAAGTTAGACCTGAGAGTAGCCTACTACCGCATCCAAATTAGGGAAGGGGATGAGTGGAAAACTGCATTGAACTACCCCCTTGGTAGTTTCCAATTCAAAGTCATGCCATTTGGCTTACAGGGAGCCCCTGTGGTATTCATGCAACTAATCAATGAAGTGCTGTATGAACACTTGTACCAAGGGGTTCTAGTCTACCTTGATGACATTCACATATTCCGTGAGACTTTAGAGGAGCACGTAAAGCTAGTGCGACAAGTACTGTCAAACTGTACGCAAAGCTGTCGAAGTGCCAATTCCACAAAACCTCTCTGGACTATTTGGGCTACCGGATATCTAGCGGAGGGGTGTAAATGGATCCAGGAAAGGTTAAATCGGTCCTCGACTGGCAACCCCGGCGCACTCGCAGGCAACTTCAAAGCTTTTTGGGGTTTGCTAACATTTACAGGCAGTTTATCCCAGTGTTTGCAGAAGTCACACTGCCCTTAACAGAACTGTTGAAAATGGGGTCCCCTCCAACAAAGCAAAAACCAACTCAACCTCTTGATTGGACAATGGATTGCCAAAAAGCCTTCAAAAAGTTGAAGAGGCTCTTGCTGAGGAACCGATCCAGCAGCACCTTGATCCAGAGCGGCCGTTCTTCATCCAAACCGATGCAAGTGATGTAGCAATAGCGGCCATACTACTGCAACAAAACCCAAAAGGACAACTCCTGCTGTGTGCTTACGTGTCAAAGAAGCTCATCGATGCTGAGAGGAGATGGGCAATTTGGGAGAAGGAGGCCTATGCAATCAGGTGGGTCCTTCTTTCATGGAGACATTTCCTGGATGGGGGAAAAGTGCCATTTGAGGTCTGGACTGATCACAAAAGCCTCGAGGCCCTAATTACCCTTAGGAAGTTAGCTCCTGTTAAGTAAGTAAGCTCCCCGTTAGAAGAGTGAGTATGGCTGCTTGAGGTAATAAACCAATTACATCTCTGAATCATTTAAAGTAACAGTAAAGTAATCATAGCTTATATACATTGGCAAGCCAAGCCTAGGGTTACATCCCTAACATTCTCCCCTCTTGGGTTGTCAATGTATTTACACACAGCTTCACATTCTTAATCCATAAACATCACAGTAATGATTTATGTTTTTTCTTTAACACACAATACAGTATAAAATGTAGGTTCAAGATACAATTCATAATGCATCTCTTATCACAGATGGAACCTTTTATATCAACATCATCTAAGGGTTACATCCCTAACAGCTCCCAAACGTGTTCACTGGGCACAATACTTTTGAACTGAAGTACACCCCAGTAGGAAAAATCTTGCTAGCTGACACCCTGTCAAAAAAGCTGCAGTTTGACAGCCACTAGGAAGAAAAATAGTCCCCGCAATCCTTCCTCACAACCAGCAGCACAAGTCACTACCTGGGCCCAGATCCGACGGTCACCGGATCCCAATCGGGACAAACTGACCGATGCGTTAAAGAACACACTACCAGCCAACCCCTGGCTAATGGACAATAAAGACATATTGACTATGAGGGAGGGTCTAGCCTGAAAAGGATTCAAGCTATATGTCCGTGCAAGCTTGGGACTACAGGTGCTTCAACGCAGCCACAACTCGAAGCTAGGCGGTCACTTTGGATTCCTGAAAACCCTACACCTCGCTAGAAGACAGTTTTGGTGGCCGAAGATGAAAGCAGACGTGAAAGATTACATAAGGAGCTGTGCCACCTGCGCAGCCGTGAAAACAATACCAGGGAAACCCCCTGGCCTCATCCAACAAGTAACAAGCCCCAGCAGGCCTTGGGAAGAAATAGCAATGGATTTTATAGTTGAACTCGCAGAGAGTGGGGGGAACACAGTCATTTGGACAGAGATTGACTTGTTTTCCAAACAATCACATTTCATTGCTTGCTCCAGACTGCCGTCTGTGAAGAAGCTAGCTAAGCTGTTCATCAAACACATCTACTGGCTGCACGGAATTCCCCTCTGAATCATCTCAGATCGAGGGGTCCAGTAGTTCACGGCCAAATTTTGCAGAGATTTCCTGAGATCTGTCGAATCCACACAAGGACTTAGCTCAGCTTTTCATCCGAGTACTAACGAAGATGCGGAGAGAGCTAATGCCATGGTGGAACAATATATATTCCATGCTATGTGGATTACCAACAAGACAACTCGACAGACTTATTGCCGTTTGCAGAAGTGGCTTACAATAATGCCATACAGGTCAGTACGGGACTGACCCCCTTCCAAGTTACTAGCAGCATGGAGTTTGTCTCCATGCCAGAACTATCCCGAGAGCCCCCCTCCTCAATGACTTTGATGAAGTGGATGGAATCTTTGAGGAGGGGCTGGGAGAATACGAAAAAAAACACTAGAAGATGCTGCTAAAGATTATAAAAAACAGGCAGACAAATATCGTTCCCTTCAGCCACCCCTTCTGAGTGGGAGACAAAGTTTTCCTGTCTACTAAATATATATAGCTAAGATTACCTAGCAAGAAATTGGGAACTAAGTTCTTAGGTGCATTCCCAATAGTGAAAGAAATCAATCTGGTGACAGTCCAGCTCAATCTCCCCCGCATTTTAGGGAAAATACATCCTGTGTTTCATTGTAGCCCACTGAAACCTGCCCTGGGGTCTAGGTTACAACTTCAGGCCCAGGCCCCACCTCCACCTATAGTAGTGCAAGGGGAAACCCACTATGAAGTGAAGAAGATTCTAGACTCTAAATTACAGAGGGGTCAATTACAATACTTAATCCACTGGAAAGGGTACCCTTTGTCAAAAGCCACGTGGGTAAAAAGCTGGAATGTGAATGTAGATAGTCTAGTTAAGCAATTCCATGACAAATAGAACAGAGGGATAGAATCAAGATCATGTGAAGTGTTAATACCACTTTATAATGCCTTGGTAAGGCCACACTTGGAATACTGCATTCAGATCTGGTCGCCACGATGTAAAAAAGATGTGGAGACTCTAGAAAGAGTGCAGAGAAGAGCAACAAAGATGATTAGGGGACTGGAGACTAAAACATATGAAGAATGGTTGCAGGAACTGGGTATGTTTAGCTTAAGAGAAAGAAGGACTAGGCGAGACATGATAGCATTGTTCCAATATCTCAGGGGTTGCCACAAAGAAGAGGGAGTCAAACTATTCTCCAAGGCACCTGAGGGTAGAACAAGAAACAATGGGTGGAAACTAATCAAGGAGAGAAGCAACTTAGAACTGAGGAGAAATTTCCTGACAGTTAGAACAATTAATCAGTGGAACAGCTTGCCTCCAGAAGTTGTGAATGCCCCAACATTGGAAGTCTTTAAGAAGATGTTGGATATCTATTTGTCTGAAATGGTATAGGGTTTCCTGCCTAGGCAGGGGGTTGGACTAGAAGACCTTCAAGGTCCCTTCCAACTCTACTATTGTATTGTATTGTATTGTATTGTATTGTATTGTATTGTATTGTATTGTATTGTTGTATTGTATTGTATTGTATTGTATTGTATTGTATTGTATTGTATTGTATTGTATTGTAAATACCCAGACAAGCCAAAGGGTCCCCCAGGTTGGGGGGATAGGGCCTCAAGCCTGCCACATATGCAAACATAGTTACTATGGGAAACTGGGAGGGGTGATTGTATGGAGCTTGGGAGATGAGTAGCCATAATAACATTCCTTCTCAGAAAGTCAAAATTGCCTTATCTCTGCACCTGGATGGATGTGGATGAGAGGAAACTTCATCCATGGCAGTAACTGATTGGACCATTTGATGGACTTCTAGGTGTTGGGGCAGGGTCGTGAACTTTCAACTGGGTGGGGAAAACCTGGAAGCTTCCAGATTTGGGGTTTCCCAGATGTGCCAACATGGCTCTTCTAATAAATTGGTGTTTTGAGGAACTTCTTGCCTTGAGCTATTATTTCATAGAGGATGCTATTTGGAACTCTGACACCTAGTTTCTCGCACCTTCTGGTGGCCCCGATTGCAACATGATGTCCAGGCCTACGTCACGTCCTGAGTTCAATGCTGACAGGCCAAGTCGGCAACAGGAGCCCCCCCCCCCCCCCCCCAGGGCTGCTCCAGTCATTGCTGACACCGGAGAGACCCTGGGGTGCCATTTCCATGAACTTCTTGATGGATTGGCCTCTGTCTTCTGTATTCATGACCGTATTCATGGTGGTAGACATGCTGACGAAGATGGTGCATTTTATTCCATGTCGTGGGTTACTGAAGGCTCGCGCCATTGCCCGCATGTTTATCCAACATGTCTTCAGGCTGCACGGCCTACCTGATAGGGTCATTTTGGACAGAGGGGCTCAATTTACAGCCTAGTTTTGGAAAGGGCTGATGATGGCCTTAGATGTGAAAATGTGCCTGTCGTCGGCACATCACCCGGAAACCGACGGCAGGATGGAGAAAGTCATCAGGATCCTGAAGCAATACCTGCACTTTGTGAACCAGCAACAAGACAATTGGTCGAATTATTTAGCAGTAGCAGTGTTCACGTTCAACAACTCGCAGCTCACCACCATGCAAACAACCCCTTTCTTGGCCAATGTGGAACATCATCCTCAGTTCTTTCCCCTCATGCAACTCGACTCACCAGTTATGGTGGCTAATGACTGTCCGAGTTGCAGGCCATCCATCAATTGGTGCGACAGGATCTGGAGAAAGCTAAGGAGGACTATAAAAGATTTGCAGACCGATCTCAGTGGGCGATGCCACTGTTGGCTGTGGGGGATCAGGTATGGTTGTCCACCAGGCACCTTCCATCAGACTGGCCGGTCAGGAAGCTAGATCACCAGTACCTTGGCCCATTCCCTGTTGAAGCAGTCATCAACTCAGTTACCTACCACCTGACATTGCCATGCTCACTGTGCGTCCATCTGGTCTTCCATAGATCCCTCCTTGTTCCAGAACAGCCAGCCTGTCCACTTTGCCAACCTGACTGTCCCCAGTCAGCGCCACATGATGGAGATGGATCGCCCAAGTATGAGGTCGTCAGCATTTGGGACTTTCGATGGCTGAAAGGACAGTTCTATTATCTCATTGAGTGGAAAGGATATGGGCTGGAGGATTTCATGTGGGAAGATGTAACCTCTGTGCATGCACCTGCTTTGGTGAAAGCATTCCATGACCAATTCCCATCATGGCTGCATCCGGATTGCCAGACCCGGGGGAAGGGCTCTGCAGTGAGGAATAGTGTTGTGGTCCGCTGGTGGCCTGTGGAGCTGGCAGCAGAGTTGGATAGTGAGGAGGTTGCGGAGGAACATGGGCCAGTCCTGGAGTCTGGGAAAGGCTCGGGCTTTGCGTCGGAGGCAGAGAGGGGGCCAGGGCCATCTGGGAGTTATGTCTAGACCCGCGCCAGTCCGGCTTCCGCCCCGGTCACAGCAGGGAGACGGCCTTGGTCGCGTTGGTGGATGATCTCTGGAGGGCCAGAGATAGAGGTTGTTCCTCTATCCTGGTCCTATTAGACCTCTCGGCGGCTTTTGATACCATCGACCATGGTATCCTGCTGCGCCGGCTGGAGGGGCTGGGGGTCCGGGGCACCGTTTTGCGGTGGTTCGGCTCCTACCTTTCTGACCGGACGCAGCGTGTGTTGACAGGAGAAGAGAGGTCGACCCTACGCCCCCTTACTTGTGGGGTGCCACAGGGGTCGGTCCTCTCGCCACTCCTGTTCAACACATATATGAAGCCGCTGGGTGAGATCATCCGTGGTTTCGGGGTGGGATACCATCTGTACGCTGATGATACTCAGCTGTACTTTTCCACCCCGAACCACCCCAACGAGGCCATCGAAGTGATGTCCCGGTGTGTGGAAGCCGTACGGATCTGGATGGATGACAACCGACTCAAGCTCAACCCTTCCAAGACGGAGTGGCTGTGGGTACCATCCCCCCGGTTCAGCCAATTAATTCCATCATTGGCCATTGGGGGCATCCATCTTGCCCCCGTGGAGCGGGCGCGCAATTTGGGCGTCCTCCTAGATGCCCGGCTGTCCATGGATGACCATGTGACAGCCGTGGCAAGGGGGGCGTTCCACCAGGTTCGCCTGGTGCGCCAATTGCGCCCCCTGCTGGACCGGGATGCCTTGCGCACAGTCACTCATGCGCTGGTGACGTCTCGCTTGGACTACTGTAACGCTCTCTACATGGGGCTTCCCTTGAAATGCACCCGGAGGCTGCAGTTGGTCCAGAACGCAGCCGCGCGGGTAATTATGGGGAGTACTAGGTACTCCCACGTGACACCGCTCCTGCGCGAGCTGCACTGGCTTCCTGTGGTCTATCGGGTGCGTTTCAAGGTTTTGATAACTATCTTTAAAGCGCTCCATGGCTTAGGACCTAGTTACTTGCGGGATCGTATTCTGCTCCATACATCCCTGCGACCAATCCGCTCGCACAGAGAGGGCCTCCTCCAGGTGCCGTCCACCAGACAGTGTCGAGGGGCGGCGCCTAGGAGTAGAGCCTTCTCTGTGGCGGGCCCAGCCCTGTGGAATGACCTCCCCCCGGATATTAGGAATACCTCTGACCTCCGCTCCTTCCGTATTAAGCTTAAGACCCACCTATTCCAAGCAGCTGGCCTGGCTCAACTTTGATTTAACCATATCGCTCCTGACGGGTTTTTAACTGGGTATTTTAATTACATTTAATTTCTAGGGGTTTTAAATACAGTATTTTAATTGTTTTTATCAATCGATCTCCTCCTTATGTATGTATGTATGTTTTAGTGTACCTTTGTTATATGTTTGTTTTGTTTACATATTTATTTCAAATGTTTCGTTGTACGCCGCCCCGAGTCCTTCGGGAGAGGGTGCGGCTAAGAAATAAATATATTATTATTATTATTATTATTATTATTATTATTATTATTATTATTATTATTATTATTATTATTATTATTATGTGCTGCCTCCGGAGCCTCCAGAGTCAGACATCAGCGAGGCAGAGGAACAGGGGGAGCCTGTTCCCAGTGCGTGCATGCACAGAGCTGCCAGAAGGCAAGAACAGTTAAGACAAAAGGGGCGACTCAGGAGTAAGGCTTGGAGATGATTGGCCCCTCCCATAAGACAGAAAGGAGGAGCAAAGGCACATGAGCCTTTGCAGGAAGCAACTTTGTTCGTTCTGGTCGGTTTAAACTCTGAAGCTCCGTTTTGAATCTGGGCTCCGTCTGGCCTTGCAAAGCTAATTGGCAATTAGGTCTTTGGCAGCGTTTCAAGGGAGATAAAGGTGGGTGTTTATCAGCCTTATCCCGAAAGACTTTGGCAGACTTCTGTTGGACTCTTTACAAACTATTTGTGACTCATTACGGACTGTGAATGAACATAATTCACAGCTGTTGAAATAAAAAGAGGGTTTTTGGGACTAAGCGTGTGCTTTTTACTGTCTCAGGAAGCCTAGGTCAGGATAGATAGATAGATGGATAGATAGATAGATAGATAGAGAGACAGACAGACAAATGGATATATAGATATATAGATATGATGGATGGATGGATGGATGGATGGATGGATGGATGGATGGATGGATGGATGGATGGATAGATGGAGAGATGATAGATAGATAGATAGATAGATAGATAGATAGATAGATAGATAGATAGATAGATGGATGGATAGATAGATAGATAGAGAGACAGACAGACAAATGGATATATAGATATATAGATATGATGGATGGATGGATGGATGGATAGATGGAGAGATGATAGATAGATAGATAGATGATAGATAGATAGATAGATAGATAGATAGATAGATAGATAGATAGATAGATAGAATAGGTAGATATGATGGATAGATAGATGGATGGATGGATAGATACTAGATGGATGGATGGATAAATACAGAAACATACACATACACAGAGACCCCAAGACACAGATTTACACACAGTCACACAGAAACAAAGAAAAACCACACAAAAAAGTCTGATATTTTGGTTCACACACACACACACAGACCCACCAAGGCACACAGTAATCAGTGAGGAAACCCTAACCAACAAAGACTCACAAAAACTCCGAGGCCGAAAACCCATTTTCTCACAATTTACAGTTCTGGAAGATCACAATTTGATCCTCCATGCCTTCAAATCCCATCTCCAGGTCGTAAAACGAAACATGAAGAGGTAATCCAATCCAGCCACCAAACTTGTTTTTACAAGAAAAGGAGCCAGGATCAAGGGAGATTTTAATCTTCCCTACAGCAGGTGGCCACACTGAGCCAACTTTGATGTCCAAAACTAGATCAATCTGTGTGTTTCATCCTGGGATGGGAGGCCACCAGGAGATTCAAATGTTAGGGTAGAAGCAAAAAAACAACAGATGGTTTTTTTTTGGTGTGGTTGCCAAGAACAGTCCAGCAGTCCCGACTTACGACTGCAACTGAGCCAAACCTTTCTGTTCGCTAAGCGAGAACCTTTGTTAAGGGAGCCTCGCCCCACTGAATGACCTTCCTTGCCACCATTGTTAAGTGAATCCCTGCACTTCTTCCCATTAGTCACATGGTTGTTCAGCAAATCCCGCTTCCCCATTCCCCCTTGACATTGCTTGCAGGACCCCGGGATGCTGCAACTGTGATAACTACAAATCAGTGGCCAAGCTGTCTGCATGATTATGTGACTCTGGGTGGATGTTGCCACGGTCGTGAAGTGTGAAAAACGACTGTGTTGTTTTTTAGGACTGTTGTCACGCAGAATGGTCACTAAACAGACTGTTGTAAGTCAAGGACCGCCTGTAAGTCTCCTTCGTTTTTCTTCCTGTGCAGGGATTGACTTCTTGGGAATGATTCGATGGTGGGGTTGTGGGGAGTAGACCTTCCCCATCCCAAATAGCAAAAGGAGGGGATCACACTGGGTGGACAACGGGTGGGAGGGGGAAGTCCCCCGTCGGATGTTTGATTTGGAGCGGACCCCGAATGGACACATCAGTCTCTTTGTTCCTTGGTCCACCTTGCAGGGCTGTCATGATGCAACTCTGAACTTCAGCCTTTCTGGGAAGAAACAGGGGAGCAGCTGACGCCCCATCGCATCCGGGAACCCCCACACCCACCCCATGCTCTCCCCCACCAAGGGGGACCCCCTTCCACTCCCCCTATGGGCTTGCAACCCCCCCTGGGGAGGGTGCTGCTGCTGCTGGAAGCTTGCAAAAACCTTTTTTGGGGGGCCCAAGTGGAGTCTCTGCTGCTCAGTCTTGCACCCCTTGTGGGGTGCAACGACTGCCTTGCTGTTAAGGCTTGCAGCCCCAAGAGGTGCAGGGTCTCCACTGTAGCTCCTGAGACTTGCACCCCCACTTTTGTGGGGCACCAGCGCTGCCTTGCTGCTCAGCCTTGTACACCCTTTTTTGTGGGGTGCAAGCCCTCCTTTGCTGCTGCACCTGAGGCTTGCACCCCCTTTTTGCAGGATGTGAGCCCTGCCTTGCTTCTAAGGCTTGCACCCCCCCCCATTTGTTTGCTTGCTGGCTGCTAAGGAACACCCCCATGGTGCAATCTCTCTTTTGCTCCTGGTGCTAAGGCTCGCACCCCCTTTTTTGTGGGGTGGAAGCCCTGCCCTGCTGCTACCATTTGCACCCCTTTTCTTTTTGCTTGTTGGATGTTGCTCTTTTGTGGGGTTCAATCTCTTTCCTGTTGAGGCTTGAACCCCCTTTTGTGAGGTGCCAGCCCTGATTTGCTCCTGCTGCTAAGGCTCGCACCCCTTTTGTGGGGTGCAAGCCCTGCTTTGCTGCTGCTCCAGATTGTACCCCACCTTTTCTGGGGTGCAATCCCTCCTCTGCTGCTGCTAGGGCTTGCACCCCATTTTTTGTGGGGTTCAAGCCCTGCCTTGCTGCTAAGGCTTGCACCTCCTTTTCTGTTTGCTCCTGCTAAGGCTCGCACCCCCTTTTTTCTGGGGCGCAAGTCCTGCTTTGCTGCTGCTGCTAACCTTGTTTTGCAAGGTTGCAAGCACTGCTTTGCTGCTCAGGTTTGCATCCCCTTTTTCCCAGGGTGCAAGCCCTGTCTTGCTGCTAACACTTGCACCCCCTTTTTTTTTTTGCAAGATTGCAAGGGCTGCTTTGCTGCTGCTGCTGAGGCTTGCACCAGCTTTTTTGAGGGGTACACATGCTTGTTTGCTCGTACCCCCTTTTTCCCAGTGATGGGCTGGCTGCTAAAGCAAGGTCCTAGCACACACTTGAAAGTAAATCAGGAAGACTGTAATTGTGGGGGTGTCTGTCTGGTCAGAACAAAGAATGCTTATCAACAAGAAATATGCATGTGTAAAGCTAGTAGCAATTTTGGGTAGCTAGAAAGCTGATAAAAATTAACAAGAATTAGACAACTTGCAGACCTCAGCTAAAAGTTAGGAATAGAGATGGCGAGCAGCAAATGAAATGTGTATTAGATAACTCCTGGCGCATTCATTAGCCAAGGCTTAGGAATGGGACAGCTAGAGACCAATAGAACAAATTGTAGAATTATTGCTAAAATGTTTATTAGATGATATTTCTTATTATTTCACCTTGTCCCGCCTTCTCCTTTAGTGAAAATGTATAAAGCTTACTTAATCCTTTGTTCTTGGTTCTTGGCCTTTTGACCAGGAACCCTTTTCCTTGGAGTACTCCAATAAAAAGCAATCAGGAAACCTGCACCTCATGTTTGGTGTCCATCATTGGCTTCCACACCAGGCTCAGGCCTGAATTGGGGACAACACCAGGGTGTCATCTCTCTTTGCTGCTAAGACTTGCACCTCCTTTTTTTGGGGTGCAATCTCTACTTTCCTGCTGAGACTTGCACCTCCTTTTTCCTGGGGAGAGAGCCCTCCTTTACTGCTGCTGCTAAAGCTTGCACCCCATTTTTGTGGAGTACACATGCTTGTTTGCTGCTGCTAAGGCTCGCACCCTCTTTTCCCGGGTGCAAGCCCTCCTTGGCTGCTGCTCCTGAGGCTCGCAACCCCTCTTTTACAGGGTGCCACCTCTCCTTTGCTCCCGAGTCTTGCACCCCGTCTTTTGCTACTTCTGCTGAGGCGCGCACCTCTTTTTCTGTTTGCTTGTTGGCTGCTATGGCATGCACCCCCTTTTTTCCGGGGCGCCATCCCTCCTTGGCTTCTCCTGCCGAGCCTCGCATCTCCTTTTTCCCGTGGTTCAAAGGGAGCCACCAAACGCTCCTGTCTGGCTCCGACGCTGCCGTGCTAATGCAACGGTCCAGCCTCCCCAGCAACTTCCCCCACCTTTAAAAAAATTTCTTTGAAACCTGGGGGAAAAACACAGCCCTTTTAAACCCTGCAGCTGGTTTTTACCTTTGTAAAATCTAAAGACACATATTTTGCCAATTGCACACTCAAATACTCATGTAACCATTTTGAAGCCCGCCTACAGGAAAACAAAAGGAATATTAACAGGAATTAAAATGTTCACAAGAGGAAACCCGCCAGGTTGCATGCAGGGGATAAGTTTTGTTCAGGCATGCCTGGGAAATGCCCTGGCATGTCACACCCACCCGCCAACCTGACCCCCTGTGATTCTGGGCATGCGCAAGAGACATGTGTGGGACATGCCCGGGCATGCCTTACCCACCCACCCACCCACCCAGCCCACTCCCCTGTGATTCTGCGCATGCGCAAGAGCCATGCCAGGGACATGCCTGGGCATGTCATACCTCCCATGATTCCGGGCATGCGCAAGGCTCACTTGTCATTACAAGAGCTGGGTAGTTTGCCTTAATTTCAGCAGTCTCTTGAAGATGGCAACCTCAGATTCCAAAGATGTTTTTAAAACAGCAGCAAAAGCCAGCATCGCATGCTCTGACACAAGACCCCAACCGCCAGAATGCAACAAACCCTGTTGCAAGGGTTATGATAAAGAAATTGTTTTATTCAGACCTGTTTTGCACAGCTGCAGCATGGTGTGTTGTAATTTTAACGATGATATGCAGAGTACTTACCGGACAGTATGTGAAACAGCGAATGATGCTTCACTATCTCCCAGCAATGGTAAGTAAATATGTTTTTTTTTAAATGATATTGTAAATGACACTGTAGCGGATAACTCACTAACAAGATGCAATTTATATTTTGCAGACTCCAAAATAATAACTCCTAGACAGCAAACTCTTCAAGACACCCCGATTTTATATTCCAGTGGTAATTACCGCGGCCATAAAGCTTCTGCAGATTTTTATGATCTACACTATAACTGGGATTCTGAGCTATCCCAGAGACCACACTATCTACCCAGTGAGCTAAAGAGATGCAATTTGTGTAAAGACTGGTTTGCTTGCGGCTGCGGACATGATTTGTGGAATACAGACACAACGAATTGTAAAATAGCGTGTTATGCACCTCTATATTCTGCTTCTGATAGTAGTGATGAGGGCTATTTTTCTGATGGAGGGGGCATGACCCTTTGAACTCTGTATAACCAATAAAAGATTGTGTTAATGTCAACGCATGACCGATTTGTCAGTGTTCTTTCAATATAATGATGCATGAAAAAATTCTAAGCCATATTTATTATACTCCAGGATATGTAGGGAGTTATGGAGGAGTAAATACCCTTTTTCAGGAAGCTAGAAAACATGATAAAAACCTGACCATGAAGCAAGTCAAGACGTGGCTGTCAGGGCAAGATGCTTATACGCTTCATAAGCCTGCAAGAATTAACTTTCCTAGAAATAAAACAGTAGTGTCTGGCTTAGATCATCAATGGCAGGCCGACCTCATAGATGTCTCCAAAATTTCTAAAGAGAACCATGGGAAAAAATACATCTTAGCAGTTATCGATGTGTTATCTAAATATGCCTGGGCCTCCCCTTTATCTGATAAATCAGGGAGGGAAGTTACATCCGCCTTCCAGAATATCTTTGAAACAGGACGTGCACCCAGAAAAATACAGACAGATGCTGGTAAAGAGTTCTTGAATACGCCGCTGAAGAAACTTTTAACACGTTATGGCATTCATCATTTTGTCACCCATAGTGAAACTAAAGCAGCAGTTATAGAGAGGTTTAATAGAACCCTAAAAAACAAACTCTGGAGATATTTCACAGCTAGGAATACCCATCGGTATGTGGACATTTTGGCAGACACTCTTCAGGGGTACAATAGCACTTACCATCGTAGCATTGGGACTGCTCCTAAAGCCGTAAATTTGTCTAACGAAAGGGATGTGTGGCTGAGACTTTATGGGGTAAGTTTAAAAAGTAAAAGAAAGGAAAAATGTCTTAAGGTGGGGGATCATGTCAGGGTATCTAGACTGAAGGGGAAGTTTGAAAAGGGCTATCAGCAAACCTATACGGATGAGATATTCATCGTCAAAGAACTGGGGACAAGGGGGGAAAGAGTGGTGTATAGATTAAATGATTACACAGGTGACCCTGTAGAGGGAGCTTTTTACTTTGAGGAGCTCCCAAAGGTTACTGCTGACCAACAGCGTATATACAGAATAGAGAAAATTATCCAAAAAAGAGGGCGGGGGAGACGCAGAGAGTTTCTAGTCAAATGGAATGGCTGGCCAGAGAAGTTCAACAGTTGGGTTAAGGCTACTGAAGTACAACATCTTTGAAATGTCAGATTTTTACATCACCCTCCCCAGCAATGCATCAGCAGAAATTTTTCCCCAAAACAAAAATTCTAATTTTACTATTCAATTAGTGAGATCGTTGGATCTTCCAGTGTCATGGGAAGTAGGTCTAGCAGAGATACAGTATCCGCATAGTTGGCACACATTAACTTCTGGATATTTTGAAATTGCTAACGAGAGAAAGAAATGGCATTTTTCTTTGAGAAGCGGGTACTATAATAGCATCCGACAACTGTTAGAAAATATGAACAAGCTTATATCAAATGCCAAGGATGGACCTAAGTCATTCCTACATTATGATTCAGTGGGTCGAAAAATTAATCTTAAAGGAGATGAACCACATACCATTCTAGTTAGCGGAGAACTTGGACATCTGTTAGGTATGTTCCCAGGATTCAGCACATTATATGTTTACACAGACATTGTAGAGCTCCAGATAGTAGGTGACTTCTATGTGCCATTACTACGCTGTGTGCCTGTGCGGGGGCAAGACAATGATTTCATAACTATGACCTATGACCATCCACATTATGTGCCAGTCAGCAAACATCACATTGATACCGTTACTATAGAAATCAAAACCGACCAGGACAAAAACGTGCATTTTTATCACGGGAAGGTGATTGTCAAGCTTCATTTTAGGCCTCGGAAAAGTGAAGGATGGTTGTAAACAAGGAGCACGGGAGACCTCAAGACTATGTAGCTTACTACAGGGCACAAGCTGGGGGAGGCCTTCCAGGCTTCCGAAGAGCCCCCATTATGTACGGGACCGGTTTAGGAGGGTTGTTCCGTGGAGTTTTTTGAAAAGCAATGCCTTTTTTGAGGAGGGGATTAGAAATCATAAAGCCGCATGTGAAATCTGCTGCCAAAAACATCGCCAGAGATGTTGCGGGGCATCTTGTATCCCGTGTTGTTGAGAGCGGGCAGGATGGATCAGGGCTGGTCATAGCCAGGAAGAATTACGCATTGGGCCCGCCTATTCCATTTAAAAAGAGAAGACTTGTGAAAAAGCCCCGTCATACCAAGAGGAAACGTGCACAGAAGAGGAAACCCTGTGACAAGGAAGACATATTCAAATACATTATGGCATTTAGTCATTCTGCTTCAGAGGAATGTGTTAAATCTGAACTGGATCTTTTTCAACTGGCGCCTACACAGACCAGTATTGAAAACAGTACCTATATCGAGATCCCTCCTTTATCAGCGCTAACGCCCAATGGCCCCCTGGAATTTTTCATCACAGGGCATGGTGAGCATTACACAGATTTAAACAACACCCTTCTGTATGTGAGTTGCAAGATTTTAAAAGCTGAAGGGTCGGATATTGATGATGGGGTAAGGGTGGCCCTGGCCAACTACCTCATAGCATCGCTGTTTAACCAGCTGGATGTTACCTTGGGAGATCGGCTCATTACACAGAACCATCATTGCTATTCGTATAGGGCCATAATTGAACTGATTCTCAACTTTGGTGGTGATGCGTTGGGCACCCAATTTACTTCTGGGGGTTTTTACAAAGATGATTCGGACCTCATGGAGAGTACTCTACTGACAGTGGCTGGGAACTCTGGTTTCAAAGCGAGAGCGAGACACATGGCCGGTAGTCGTAAATGGGACCTGCTTGGGCCTCTGCATAGTGATCTGTTTTTTCAAGACAGACTGCTAATTAATGGCGTAGATGTGAAAGTCAAACTCACAAGATGCAGAAATGAATTTTGCTTGATGAAGGATGGCAATGAGAATTACAAAGTGCAACTCCTGGCTGCTTCTCTCTTTGTAAAACGTGTAAAAGTAGCCCCGGGAGTGTGTCTTGGCCATGCAGAAGCTTTGCTCACCTCCAATGCCAAATACCCCATTGATCGAGTGGGGATGAAGGTTTACAGCATTCCCGCAGGTAGTCTTGTGTGTAATCAGGAAAATCTATTTCTGGGCCAACTACCTAAACAATTAGTGATTGGGTTTGTGGACAATGCAGCTTTCAGTGGGGATTATGAAAGAAATCCATTCAATTTTCAACACTGCAATGTCAATTTTTGCGCCCTGCATTGTGATGGCGAACAGATCCCCGCAAAGCCTCTTCAGCCCGATTATGAGCATGGTCTTTTTGTGAGAGAGTACATGCAGATGGTTCAAGCAACAGGCAAAGGCATGAAAGACAGACCAATGTTAATCAGCCGGGAAGAGTTTAACCGAGGGTATACTTTGTATTGTTTTGACCTGAGTCCTGATCAGGGATGCTCTGAGCACTATTCATTGATCAGGAACGGTAATCTCAGAGCCGAAATTAGATTTGCACAGCCCCTCCCCAACACCGTTAACATGATACTGTATGATATCTTTGAAAACCTTATTGAAATAAGTCACACAAGGAATGTACTTTTTGATTATATGTGAGCATGGATACACAGCAGCTCCTCCACTTGTTCTCTGGAAATACTACCTTTCTAGGGGTCTACCCTTGTGACCTGTTACCCCAGAGACAAATCTCCAAAAGACCTTTTGGATTAATCGTAAACACCCATCGTCACACTTTTCCTGGCGAACACTGGCTGGCCCTCTACTTCCCATCTCCCGGATATGGTGAATTTTTTGATTCTTATGGAAGACCTCCGGATAGCCATGACTTTCCTGGCTCCATAGTGATGTTTTTAGAGCAGCAAGCTGAGAAGTACACATTTCACCAACGGCAATTGCAACACCCCAGTGCTGTGACCTGCGGACAACACTGTGCGTTTTTTCTACTGAACCGTATTAAAGGAGTGACCTATGAAAATATTTTAAAGATGTACTCCAATGCCGATATTAAAAATGATCAAATGGTAAAGCTGTTTGTAAAAACTATAAAGGTTGGGAGGGGGCTTGGAATCTGTAACTGTCACCAGTGCATGCAGGCATGCATGCCTTACTGTAAAATAAAGAAAAAGACTTAAACGTTTTTTACGTGTATCAGTGTTTTTATTCATTTTAAAAATTGAGCCAGTCACCAAACCTGAGCTGACTTCTAGGTTTTATTGTCCAAGGGCTAGTGGGGGTGCCTGCAAACATAGGCTTCTGAGCCCCAAAAGGTGCTGTCATAACAGAGTCGGGGCTAGCAGCAGTTTCATCCTTAACAACCAGAGTATCTTTCAACTTTTCTATTTGCTCTTTAACAGCAGTAGACCCCAACACAGAAGTTGGAACATTCACCTCAGCCATAGCATTCATAAAATCATCCCATCCTTTAGGTTTCCGCTTCTCAGTAGGGGCTCGGTGTTGCGAGGCGCCTTTCACCAAGTCTAAAATATTAGTACCAGGAATAGGTACACCTTTGTATAAAAAGGTACCGCGATCTTCCCAGGTTGAGACGTCCTGGTGTTGTTTCATTTTGTTCAGCAAAGGTTCTGCATTTTTCCTATAACGAGCGCTCACACCGCTTACGATATCATCCATAGCTGTGTCCTGGGGAGTTGGATGTGGCGGCTGTTCTGGTAATGTTGGAAGTGGCTGAGGTTGTCCCGGTGGATAAATGAGATTCAGTTTGTCCTTTTCAGACTCATTTTGCCTGGTCAGTCTTAGATACCTCTGCAGTACAGAATTGTAGAGCTTAATCTTGTCATCCTCACTCAAATTATGCCTCTGAAGGATGTTGCGCATCTCATCATCCAACCGGTTAGTGGCTGTAGTCCCCATAGTAGGCGTCCTGCCCTGTAGCTGCTCCATCTGATGACGCGACACCAGATACATTTTCTCGGCATGATCCATGGTTTAGCCTGCTAACAGGCTAGTCAAC
Organism: Natrix helvetica; assembly: GCF_964273705.1. Classification (NCBI taxonomy): domain Eukaryota; kingdom Metazoa; phylum Chordata; class Lepidosauria; order Squamata; family Natricidae; genus Natrix; species Natrix helvetica. The sequence continues at coordinate 47,012,362 of NC_138555.1, forward strand.
AAAAGAATAGCTGCCCCTAGTAAGGGCCCTATAAAACCACCCGACTGAAGTATGATCTGCTTCTTCTTTTTGAGTGAAACCTTTCTATCACTCAACTTTTTAATGACACCCTTCTTACTCTTTAGAGACCAGAATTGTGAAGGTTTCAGAGGAAGATTTCCTTTTAGGGTATTCAGTGCTATTTCTGCTATTGGCCCCACCAGGTCATTATTAGCATTGCATAAGATGGCTTTTCTCTGTCTTGGTCCGGCCTTTACTAAGATTTTTAAAAGCCCCCAATTTCTACGTAACCTCTCTGACATCTTAAGCGAACTAGCGCTAAGGTAACCGGGCTACAACTTTTTACTCTTCTTTTTCATTGTGTAAAAAGTAGGCCAATCAGGGGGGAAGAGACCTGTTCTTAGCCTATAGGATTCTGGAGTGGTGGCTGACAAATCTACTAATAGGTACCCGTGTGGTTTGTGAGTGGCATCTTGGAATACTTCTAAAAATACTTTGTGTTAGTGGGGTACATGTGCCTGGCCAGTGTGACAATTTGCATCTGATCACGGGGGCTTCTGAATAATACCAAATATTTGGAATTCAGAGCTATTGTCCTCATTTTCTTACCTTGAAAAAACAGGTTTTGTAGTATGAGAATTATGCTCAGGTTTCTGTGATGAACGTACTGTGTAAAAGCCTCCTCTATTTGGTCACTGTCACCGGCAGATGCCATGAGATCATCTATCACAGCTAGAGTTATTTGATTTGGCGGAAACAAGACATCATCTTCAAAAGAAGATGGTAGACCTTCCATAAACTTAATATAAGGGAATTTATTAAGCAGATCTTTGTACAGAGGTTGCCAACAGCTATAAAACCATACAATATTTTGAGGACTTTGAGACAATACCATATCGCCATGTTCTAACATTTGTTTGATAAAAAAAGATTTGCCAGAATTGGATGGGCCACTTATAATACAGGAAAAAGGGTGTACAAATTGTGCAATGCTTTCCATAATCCTTAATAACCGTAAGGCAGTGTACAGTAATCCTCGCTCTTTAATAACCTTTTATTATACACTACTTTTAGAGTTTTTCGGAGGACCCTCGTTTCTAGGGTCCACTGTTTCTTAACCCTGACAATCCCCAACTGTTCTACCCTGATCTCTTTTTTTCTCTCTGCATCAGACAGACAATAATCGTCTACCAAATCTTTCAAACTGTCAAAGTTAACTTTACTGCTATTACCACAATTTTGTGTGATTCCCTTCACCTTTACCACTGCTTCACCGTTGGACAAAGCATAAGCATACGTTTTGGGGCCAGCCGCAACAAACTCTGTTATCGTAGTGTTTGGTGGAATTTCGCTTGTCAATTGTCCTAAATAATCACCCAAAGGGGGTGTCCACGCCCCCTCTCTACTTACAAAGATGACTGAATCGGTGTCATGGTACAGACACCTATCACCCAGCCCCTCCAGTAGTCTGTATAATTCCAGCCGTGCATAAGCAGTCGTAAAGCTGGCAATGAATACATTAGTGCATGAGGATTTGGTGGGGTGGTTCTTGGCTGTTTTCCACGTCACGACGGCTGTCTCTCTATCCACAAACTCACATGAGGAAACATCATAATAGGGTACAAAAAGATATTTGAATAAATCCTCAGGGTTTGTCACCACTGATGTGGTCAGGTGATTCGTGCTCTGGCCAAACTTGCCCCACAGCGAATTTAAAAAGAGTTTGGCAATCTGTCTTTTAACAGGATTTACTTCAATGTGGTCACGTCGTAAACGGACACCTTCCATCTTTTCGTAATCCTGAATATATTGCTCTTTATCCTGATCTGTTTTGCACCATTCAGGGTAACCACTGGCCTCCTGTTTCTGTCTAAGATGCATGTTCATATATCCTGAAAATAGCTCATTTGAAGTTCTTTCAAAATGCCAGACCTCATAGATTTCAACAATTCTGTAACCTTTTTCTAAGGCTACATTCAATTCAACACTACACCATGTCCCAGTCAGAGCTCTTTCCTCATCACTGTGTTTACAGGGGGAGGTTTGCAGCTTTTCTGTGCAGGTTGCGCACAAACTAAACATTAATTTGCCCCCTGATTTGTGAGGTAGGACTGGAAAATAGAGATTCCTTGGCGGGTACACTTTGACTAACCCAAAATATTGCTTTATGTCCCCAAAGTTTTGATAGATGATTTGAGGGTGCCCAACTGGATACTCCTTGGTCTTATTCACAAAAGGGTACAAACGGGTGAAATCGTAGTATAAGATTTGTTCACCAGGTTTTGGTTTGTAGTACAGACATGTAGCATTTGTTCTACCACCAAAAAAAGCATCTCGAGGATTCAAAGGAGTTGGGAGCTTATTCTCGACTAGAAACTGCTTCAAAAAGGTGTCATCCTCCACCATGGCCCGCCATTCATGTTCCCAGATGCAGCACACAGCATAACCCTGTGCCCTGAGATACTCTTCTTTAATCCTAGTACGGCTGTGCAGGCTGCCATATGTTGAATCAAGTAATTTGTTGAAGTCTTTTTCAGAGTAGCAGACAGGGCACCCATGAAAAAAACAGCCATGAAATTCAAAAGCTGTGGGGGTTCCATTTATGACAGCAAAACCATCCAAAAATATTTGCCCACTTTCTTTTCACCGCCCTTCAGAGCATGTTGAATATTGAGCTTCTCAGTGTGTTCTATATGCAACAACCATTGAATCGCTGGAGCTGAATACCTTTTCTGTGTATTGTGATAATTGTCCAAAGGATCTAAAGCAATGGTATTGCTTTTCAAATACATGAACCGGTACTGCGCCATGCAGACAGATGCCAATGTGATATATTGGAAGGGGTCAATGCATTGAATCTCCTCAACAATATCCCCCCCGACCCCACAGTGGTACTCACGCTCAGTCATTTTCATCACTTGATCCCTAAATCGAATACAGGCCTCTCTTAATATATCTACATCCTGTCTGCAATAGTAAGCCAGAGCCTTCTTTAGTTTAAACACAGTACCTCTATTAGCAGTGTGCCATTTCAGGAATTCTTCTCTCTCCCCGGGCATCATGGTTTCTGGGCTGTAATACTTGGTTTCAGGGAGTGGTCCCACGTAGTCTTGATTGCCCATTGTATTGAACAAGTGGGGGAAATATCCTTTGCAGCCTTGAAACCCCATAGCTTTGGGTAATTTGGATAATTTAAGTGGTAAAAATGAGAGGCTATCGATAAACCGAATCTTATAATCTGGAAGGGTAATACACAGAAGTTTCCCCCCCGATTTATAAGTTGAACCCTAACCTTTTCACGGATCAGCTGCCTCAGTATTAGGTACCCATCATAACCTTTGGAGTTGTGTGTGATAAAAGTACATCCTTTAAACTTATGATTTATAAATTTCTTTACAAACTGTTCTAGGCATCTAATACCATAACAATCCCACCTCACAACATCTTTATCGTCCTCATCCTTCAACATATCCCTGGTGCATGTATAATTAGGTATATGTGTGCCTGTTTCTTGGCAGCATTCAAAGTCATAAATGATGTATCTTTCGCCAATTAATGGTCGGTCCAACGATTTTAGAAAGCATAAATGACCTTCCAAGCTTTCAACCTTCTCAGAGCACTGCCCACACTTGACTTCCTTGCACTTTTTGTGGGGGGTAAAGACATAAACCCCACACGTTTCACAATATTCCTTATTCTTACAGTCTACTTTTCCCTCCTTAGCAAGTTGTGTGTGCCTTTCAACACATTCCTTAGACTGACAATGCACTTTGCACCTACAGCAGCGCATCTTCTCCACATCAATCTGCTGACATTCTTGCTTTAGGCAAGCTCTGCAAATATATTGACAGCCATGTCTAAATTTGTGGTGGTAGGGCGTGTGGCAGAATTTACAGAAATAGCGTTCACCCAGAAAGCCCTTGATATTTTTGATGCCATAGTAATGCTTGTTGTGTAATAATATAAATACTATTTTTTTTTGCTGTGGGCAACCTGTGACAAAAAACCGCCACCCATCCTGCATATAAAACAAGATCTTTATAGTGACCCGTAAATGTTTTTCAAAGATGTGTATCTGGGAAAAGTCAATCCTGTTTTCTGTGGAAATACCCAGTCTGCTGTGAAGTTCCCTGGCCCTGGTAATAATTTCTTGATTTCTAACATCAGCACCTATCAGACAGAGCAAACAGCTAGCAAAACAAAGAAATTCACCTTCCACATTGAAATCTACTAGGTGCTGTCTTTTTTTCTCCAGTACTCTGGTGAGTAGCAAAGTGTTTAACTTCCTAAGCCCTCCTCCCTCCTTGTTCTTCACGATGGTAACAACTAATTGCAAATTACCCCCCCCCCCCCTAATATATTAGCCTTACTTTGAAGCAGATTTTCAACACTGGTCAGAAAATCATCAGCATTTAAATCATTCACACACCTCCTAAGAGAAAAGAGAGGATGGTTTAAACCCTCTGCATCCAACCGGAGTTGAACAAAATCATTTGGGCCTATGTTCATAGCTACATTATTCAAAAGAATCTGTAACACATTATGAATAGCATCTATAGCAACTACAAAGGACCGGATTTGGTCAAAATTAACAAATCTGTATCGCTGATAGTATTCCACAGCTCTGAAATTTCGGATAGGATTCTCCCATGCCTGCACCATATCCAGATAAACATTGTTCATATTCTGAGAGTTTGCAGAGCTAGAGGATTGTAGCTGGGACATAGAATGGCATGTATCTTCTTCTGGTTGAGAGACAATCATAGAATCATAACTAACACTGTCTGCTGGGGATGCAGGAAGTCCGGCGCCATGCATTTTTGCTTTTTTGCAGGACGGCTCTGGTTAAACAAACAAGCAAACAAACAAAAAGTTACCACCAACATTCCTAATAAAGTAATGCCAACACACACACACACACACACACACACACACACAAACACCCCTTTAGTTTCTAAAAAATAATACTAATAGAGTTGTAGTTGGGTAAAATGATAGATATTATACCTCCTAACATCATTCGTGTTGTGTGGCTTGTGGAAGGCTGAGGGGTCATGTTATGCGGGGACCCCTGGGGTTCTGCGGGAATAGTGAGAACCACGAATGGCTGATTGTCCTCCCATTCTGGAGGAAAAGAAAACACCCCCAATAGTCAGAATTGTTGCAGTATGTTTATAAGAATCTAAATATATGAAAGTATGAAAGATAAATACCGTCATATGCCCTCAAACATTCTGAGTCTGTCAATTCATTCTAGTGAAAAACAAACAAACAAACAGTCAAACAAACAAGCAAGAAAGCAAGAATGTTATAAACACATTTTACATCTAAGAGGGGTCAGTGTTTCAAAAAAAAAATAGCCATAAAACTACTTACAATTGTAGCCCCCATGAAACATTCTGAATCTGTCAATTCATTCTAGTGAAAGAAAATATTCAATCAAACAAACAAGCAAGCAGGCAGACAAGAACTCTATAAAAACCATTTTGCATCTAAGTGTTTCAAAATTAGGCATAAAATTACTTACAATAGTAGCTTCCATTCTGAATAGGGGTCTTCTTAGCAGCTCAAATTGCTCCAGAGGTATAGTTATGCCTGAAACCAGTAGACATGACTAGACAAGTATCGGCCCTACTTTTATACACCCTGGTGACGTCACAAATTAATCACATCAGAAAAGGGGAGTTCTTCACACCTTTTGCAAAACTGTCCTCCCCGCCTATCCGGAAGATGCATTTGAATAGAAGATAATGTTGCAAATTAATCACGTCAGTGTTGGTGAGTTCTTCAGACTTTTTGCAAACACTGGCCAGTCCCCCCCGCCCCAACCAGCATAGGAAATCCTGAATGAATAATATCACATGAGCTTTGATTAAACTGAATATCTCTGTGTTTAACATCTGACAAGGTTAAACAGTAGGGTCAGCAAAAGAAAAAAACATAATACACCTTTCATGTGTTTTGTAAAGCACATTTTATTATAAATTTCATAGCTTTAACAGTTTCTTGTAATTAATTTCTGTTACATTCTGGCATATGATCCTCTTCAGAGCCAATGGCAATTAAGCTTCAATCTTTGACATTAATGACAGCGGTTTATGACTCTTCTCGATACACTGTATGAATGTCTTGAGATCACCAAGTGTATCCCGGGTGAAATATAATTTATTCACTTTGTCAGTAATACTGATGATGATCCAGAGAACATGCGGCATAGAAAGCCGAATACATAAAATGTTAATAAGTTCTGTTTCACTGTTTCCATCCATATTATCTTCTGATTTTAAACAGCCCATTAAACAATGATGTATTATTTTAATAACACATGCTTTCAGAACTTGTGGCATGCTGACATTTTGAGGCTCCACTGTTTCTAAAACAGGAAATAAGGTAGCATTAGATTGGGATGTTTCAACTAAGCAAAATAGTGTTCTCTTAATTTTTATAATGATTTACCATTTGATATTTTGCAGAACCTGCAATAACAAGGCTTTATAAGTTCATTCTCTTCAATGAAGCCAGGTCTTTTTCTTATTCTATGCCCACGCTTGGGAGGTTTGGGGGTCAAATTTATATCAAACAAATCTCCATCTGAGGTTGCCATCTTCAAGAGACTGCTGAAATTAAGGCAAACTACCCAGCTCTTGTAATGACAAGTGAGCCTTGCGCATGCCCGGAATCATGGGAGGTATGACGTGCCCAGGCATGTCCCTGGCATGGCTCTTGCGCATGCCCAGAATCACAGGGGAGAGGGCTGGGTGGGTGGGTGGGTAAGGCATGCCCGGGCATATCCCACACATGTCTCTTGCGCATGCCCAGAATCACAGGGGGTCAGGTTGGCGGGTGGGTGTGACATGCCAGGGCATTTCCCAGGCATGCCTGAACAAAACTTATCCCCTGCATGCAACCTGGCGGGTTTCCTCTTGTGAACATTTTAATTCCTGTTAATATTCCTTGTCTTTTCCTGTAGGCGGGCTTCAAAACGGTTACATGAGTATTTGAGTGTGCAATTGGCAACATATGTGTCTTTAGATTTTACAAAGGTAAAAACCAGCTGCAGGGTTTAAAAGGGCTGTGTTTTTCCCCCAGGCTTCAAAGAAATGTTTTTAAATCCACCTAGAAATAAATACCTTTTAGAAAAAAGGGTGGATTAAATGCAGACCCCTGTCTCCACAAAAATTAAAACCAACATTGCCTAGAAATAAATACCTTCTAGGGAAAAAATGTGGGTTTAAATGCAGCCCTTAGGAGAATGATTACAAATAAAAAAACATTTTTTTTATTTCACAACCCCCCCTCCCCCTTGAATGTCCATAGAATTAATCTAGGGTTAAACTAATCATGTACAAAGAATCTTGCCATCTTTCTTGATGGGGTAAGTTTCAACACGTCTTATCTGAAAAAAATAGGGCTAGGATATTGCACAACGCCTTATCTGTTAGGGCTACTCATCATGATGGGCTTAGGCCAATACAACATATCCGGCTAGGGCTATGACCTTGTGAACCCTGTACCACGGGGGGTCAATTATGCACATCCCAGCCGGGGAGGAGGGCTATGCACGTCACATCCGCTTAGGGGCATGATCTGGTGACGTAATCAGCACGTGGGTTTGTTTACTTTGATGACGTCACTGATCAAAAGTACTGATAATTTTCATTAAAAAAAGGTATGAACTATATCTACTGCCCATGGCTAACATTGCAAATTCTGAACAATCTTTATTATTGATGCAACCATTCTTATACATTCTCAAAGACAGTGTAACACGGAAACACTTTACTCATTTCTTATTGGTTACCTTGAGGAAAAAGCATTATAAGGAGATGGGGGTCTTACTTCTCCTTTTGTTACAGGTATGGACTATGTGCCATTAACGAGCTTTAATTGAACCTTGTGGTTTTGGACTTTTGACATAGGGACATTTGCTGGAACATGTTGTGGTTAAAGGCTGATGACATTTCCCTGTCCCTTTAAGCAACCTTCTAACTGTCCCTTTTATGCCACGTCTTCATTCTTATATTTTAATCCATATTTTATTCTACTTTATTTCCCTCCTTCTAGACTCTATTAATACCCACAATTGAGTCTAGCCTGTTAGATTAACAATATAAGCATGCAGGATACAGAATAGCAGAAAAAGCAAGAGTACAAGCAATACACATCTTAGGGCTTATCTTCTGGAATCACTTTCTCTACTTCTAAGAGGGCAATTTGAATATAGGAACTAGTATCTGAGACTTCAACTTCCTTGAGGGTATGTGGAATTAGGCTTTCCATTAACATTAATTCCTTTTCAGACCGTATTTCTTTTACAGACCTCATAACGAGCTGTTTAAGCAAGGGTATTATGCAAGGGACGAAGGCTAAACTTGCGATTCCACATAATAAAAGAAATAGCATTTGCTATTCCTGGTAGCCAAGAGAACCACACATCTGTTCCTTGTATTTTTTGACCAATAGAGGAAGCTCGATCTCGTAGTTCTTGGACCACCCCCCAGACTGCTCCTGATTTATTCATATAAAAGCAACAGTCCTCCCCCAAGAATACACATAGCCCACCCTTTTCAGCAGTTAAAAGATCAATGGCTCGCTGGTTCTGTAATACCACGGCTGCTAAGGAATCAATTTGGTCTTGGACTTCAACCAAGGTGCCAGCAATTTGGTTCAGGCTTTCTTTTTTTTTTTAAAACAAAATTTTATTGATTTTTAGGGAATAAAAAGGAAAGGGGTAATGGAAAAGGTTACAAATTTTGGCAGTTGCAGTGTGCGGCAGGTGTTCCCTCCCCCCATACTCATAGTATAAATTTAGACAAAATTCAATACAAAATAGCAATATTTAGTCAGCATATAAATTCAGGTAATAATTTCAATCACTTTATATCAAGCAGATTTTCTTGCTCATTTCTGTGACCTGAGTTTTCTTGGTATTGCCCCTTCTCCCCCCACTGGCAGAGCTCCGGCCCCTCCCGTGTCCTGTATGTCTGGTGCATCATCTGGTTTATCTAGGAGTGCTTTATTTTTTTCCATAAAGGCTTGTGCCTCTATGGTTGTATTAATTCTAATTCTTGTATCCTCCCAGAATATTAGCATACCTTCAGGCATCAGCCATCTGAACCACACCCCCTTCTGGTAAAGTTTCTTCGCTAGTTGCGAATAGTTTTTCCTTTTCTCCCTCACTTTCTTGGGGATCTGTTTCAGAATGGTTATTTCCCTATCTTGGTATTTCAGAACTTGCCCCCTTTGTGCACTCAAGATTTCATCTCTTGTAGTCTTTCTAAGAAATTTAATGTGTACCTCCCTGGGTACATTGTGTGTTCTAGCATATGCAGAATTTACTCTATAAACCAGATCTAGTTCCGACCCCATCTGTTGCTTCTCTTTGTGAATGTATTCAGCTAAAATGCTTGTCATAATGTCCCTTATATCTTCATCATCTGTCTCAACCACATTTTGAAATCTAAGGTAAAAGGACATTCTTTCAAATTCTATTTTCATCTGTTGGATCTCAAGCTCTTTGTTCCCCTTCTGCACCCCTTCCATCCCCCCCTCATCTCAGCCATCCCCCCTCCAAGAGATCCAGTCTCTGTGAGTTTTTACTGGTCTGGTCCTGGTTCTCTTTAAGTTCTTCTTTCATCTCTTTTAATCGCCTTTTTATCTCCTCTTGTCCCTCTAGGATTTGTTGAAACATTTGCTGAAAATCAGTTTCAGTAGTTTTAGGCTGCATCAAAGATGTTATCGTTGGTTGTGTACTGGGACTAGATGTTGTAGATGTTGGGGCAGAGGCAGCAAAGCCGGGCTTCCCAGGTGGTGGTTTTTTACATGACATTTTATGAACAATAAAGAGTTCAGAGTCAATACAGAGAAAGATCAGTCAGAGGGGTAGAACCGCCAAGAGAGTTCAGGAGACTAAAGGTCCAGGCAGAAGGAGATTTTTCTGGTAACACTTTCTGGCAATGGAGTAATAAGTCTTTCACTCCAGGGAATCCAAAAAATCCAAATCAACAAGAGATTTGTCTGAGTAGCACGGAGACAAAGACCGGAAGCCTGAAGTTCTATAGGTGGAGTCAATTTTCACTGTTTATAAAGACAATGGAAGTGTGCCATCTTGCCCTGCCAGCTTCGGGGTTAGGAGGCATAATAAAAAGTTTTCAAAGTTTCCAAAGTTTTCAGATCCTAATTTCATTTATAGGGTTACAGTCCGAAATTCGCCTTTGCTATGAGCGTGGCGTCATTAGTTGGCTCTCTCCCTGCCTCCTCCCCTAGGGCTGAGAGCGAAAACAGTTTACAGCTGCCTGTCCGAGGGGGGGGGGAAATCCCCCGCCCTCCAGCCGCGCTTCTCCAAACCGAGTTGAAAGAGAGTTTTAATTAGCTGGCAATTTCTTTACAAGCAGGCAAAGGGAATGGAGAGAAGTTTCCACCTCACCGCACCGCAGCCACGTCCTTCTGATCGCTCATTCTTCCAGCTGCCTCCTCACGAAGACGCCGGAGCGCCTCCCCATCATGCTTCCCGATGCCTAGGGCGATGCGGGGGGCCCCCCCTGCCGCCGACGACTCAGGGGATCCCCCGCGGTGCCGCCCCTTCGGCAGGAGCCTCTACGGGGCATCCTGTGCCCCCCAAGGGGTGAGGGGCCCACCAGGAGAGCGCGGGGCGAGCAGAGCCTGCCCATCGCGACCAGCAGCGGAAGCGGAAGTCAGTTCAGGCTTTCTTGAAGTTCTTCCGACATTTGCCTGAACTGTGTAATGCATGGGTCGTCAACCTGGTCCCTACCGCCCACTAGTGGGCGTTTTGGGATTCCAGGTGGGCGGTGGGGATTTCGGAGGTTAAAACCTCCTTTTGAACTAACACGCGTGAGAATGCGTGCGTTAGGGATTTCGGAGGTTAAAACCTCCTTTTGTGCGAGTGGGCAGGCGAGCGCAAGCGCGTGCACAAGCAAACATGTGGGAAGAGGAAGGGGAGGAAACTTCTCCGGTTGCGCCTGAGCTGGTGGAGCACAGGCAAGCGCAGTCCCATCGCCAGGGAAACAGTGAGTGAGGTGAATCATGTGGTTGCTCAGATCACATGGGCACAGCCCGAGAAGACATTTCTGAGAAGAGAAACTTCTCCCGTCGGGCTGCACCCGTGTGATCTGAGCAACCACGCGATTCACCTCACTCACTGTTTCCCTGGCGATGGGACGGCGCTTGCCTGGGCTTCACCAGCTCAGGCGCGACCGGAGAAGTTTCCTCAGTGAAGCTCCTGAAAGGGATGCAGGCTCAGCCTGCCAGGCTGCCACCGCTCCACTGAAGACATTTCTGAGAAGAGAAACTTCTCCGGTCGCGCCTGAGCTGGTGAAGTGCTAGAAGGGGGTGGGGGGGGGGGAAGGAGCAGAAAAGACAAAAAGGAGAATGAAAGGGAGAAAGAGGAGGTGGGGGATAGTGGGATCCTTGCTACTTTCTGAGCTTGGTGGTTTTCTTACAGACATTTCATTACCAAACTAGGTAACATCATCACTGCTAGAAGGGAGTGGGGTTGTGGGGAAAGGAGGAGGAGGAGAAGTCGAAGGACAAAACTGGTGGGCGGTAAGGAAATTTTTCCATCAAGAAAGATCCATTAGTGGGCGGTAGGTAGAAAAAGGTTGACTACCACTGGTGTAATGGAATGGGTCATTCCACCTACACCCGTTCCTACTGCTGTCCCTATTCCCCGGATCGCTAACAGTGGAATTAGGAGTGGCACTCTTTTCTGGACATGTCCCATGAGGGGTACAGGGAGGGCCTGTTCCCCACTTACTACCCCCATTTTGGGGAGGAGGTGTACTAGGGTGCATGTGTCAGTCCAATTGGTAGGCAAGCACAGATAGGCATTTCTCCCGCAGAGAAAGAAAACTCCATTTTCTCCTACACATACGCCGATGTTCATGGAGAAGGCATGGACTCGGAGGTTCCTTTCATTAGTCCAGACTTGTAAAGTTCCTGCTAGGAACATACCAGACAGGGGCTGCAATGGAACTTCTTGATTAGGGTCCATTAGCTTATTCCTGAGGACTGGTCCTTCAAAGAGATATTGGGAACTTGCATTTCCAGGGGGGAAGTAAACACATACTCCCGTAGTGGACTGTATTGAGAGCCAAACGGACAATCGGGGCGGTTGGAATGGCCTGGGGCAGCTTCCAGTGGTCAGATTCCCCTCCCATCGATTAAAAACAAGTGGAGGTGGGAGTGAGAAAGTGACTTTCTGTTGGAAGAGCTTGTGAGCAGAGGGAGACATGCTGTGAGTCAATTTTACGTCTATAAGCGTTTTCCTGGGGGCAAGGTACATTTCAGATAGGCATTGTTCCTCTGATAGTGACCCCACAGGAATGCCAGGCTCCTGATATCATTTAATGCACAAGGAGGGTGACCCTATAATTTCTACACCAACTGCTATGGGCCCAACGATGGGGAGATGGCTAATCCCTAGTCTTTTAAGCGCGTCATACAGGTCGCCATGTAGCTGGGCTTCTGCTGTTTTAGTTCCCCATCTACCTCCCTTGTCAAAAACTATCGTAGCTCTGGTCTTTTCCCAGAGATCTGACTCGACTGGCACCGCATGATAAGATGAGGGTCCGGCAGACAAACATAACCAGCATTTCTGGCCCAGGGCAGGGTCAGACTGATTGATTAAGCTTTGTCCTAATTCCAACACTCTTAACATGTAATCCCCTTGTCTTAACTGTTGCAGGGGTCCGTTTTCCCTAGGCTTTGCTTTTTTTCTTAGAGGGTTTGTCAAATAGCTGGCTGGAAGTGTTGGAATTGGCTTGTGGTTTTGTCCCCAAGCATAAATAATACGCTGCTGACAGGAGTGGACCAGTTCCCCACCCTGTAACGTGTTTTTATCTTGTGCTCCTGAATTTTTGACATCCTCGGATCCTTCTTCTAGAGCTATGGGCGTTTCTTGGGTATTTTCGCAACATGGGGATTTAATAGTCAGGAAGTTAACACTTAGCATGCCTTTTGCCAACAACAGCCAAAGCCACAAACAACTCATAATTATCCCTTACACAAGATTTTCCTTTTGCACAGTTCCTCTCTTGCCTATAGATTCACCACATTAGGGAGAGGGTTAGGATTATATATGGTTTGGAGGGTTACAGCATTGGCTTCTGACTCTCCACAAGACCAAATCTTATTTGCTAGAAACACACAACAAATTATAATAAGGATAATGAAACTTACAAAAGAAAAGGATATAGTGGCTACAGATATAAAAGCTTGCACCGCCATATCCTGACAGGTGCTCGATTTCTCTAATTCATCTTGCAACTGATAAGTCGGAACATTGTTTTCCTTCCTTCTGTTCTTCAGCCGTACGTCGAGAAACCAGCTTTCGGTTGTGGTTTCAGTAGGGCTTCTTCTGCCCCGTAAGAGCTTACCCTGTCACTGCGTTAAATTGTTTGCTAGGGAAGCTACCGGTAGGGAAGCTTATAGGAGGCGTTTCTTTAGGCGTACTACTAAGGGACGGGATTCGTCTGAGTCAGCCTCCCAGTATTCTTCAGCGGCTGGTTTAATGCGGGTCCAATGAATCCAAGACTTGGATTCTAAAACTTTTACTGCAAGTGGAGAACACATAACTACAGTATACGGGCCCTTCCATCTAGGTTTCAAGTTCTCCCCCTTCCAGTGTTTTACCCACATTCTGTCCCCCACCTGAATATTATGACTAGAACTTGTTAAAAATGGTGGGGTAAGGGAGACACAATATTGTTGGATTTCTTGTACTTTCTTATTTAATTCTCCAACCATTTGATTCACCCATGAGGCCCCCGGCTGTCCCAGGTCCCCTACGTGATTTTTCAAATTAGAACTTATTACCGGTGGCCGTCCAAACATCATTTCAAAAGGGGAAAATTTAAGTCCTTTTCGTGGAGTACACCTTACAGACCAAAGGGCTAAAGGTAAGGCGTCTATCAATTTAAGGTGGGTTTCGAGACACACCTTAGTTATCTTTTCCTTAATAGTGCGGTGCGAGCGTTCTGCACGGCCAGCGCTCTGGGGGTGCAGAGACCAGTGGAGCCTCCATTGGGTCCCCAAGGATTTTGCTAACTTTTGGGTTACTTGATGCACAAACTCTGGCCCGTTATCTGATGATATGAATGAGGGAATTCCATATCGGGGCACAATGTCTTTGAGTAGGATTCTAGTTACTTCACGGGCTTGCTTCGTCTTTGTGGGGAAGCACTCAGGCCACCCAGTGTAATTGCACACCATGACCAACATAGCTTTATAAAGTCCACACTTGGGCATATCTGTGAAGTCAACAACTAACGAATCCATGGGGTAATACCCTTTAGGCTGGCTCCCAGGGGGAAGTTTAGGTCCTTGCCTTGGATTAACTTGGGCACACGTGTTACATCTTTCGCTGGCATGAGCACATAGAGAGTGAAGGCGATCAATGTACGCTATACGTTGAAGTGCCTCGGCTAATGCAGTTTTCCCCATGTGTGTTGTTGAATGGGACTCCTTTACCACTTGCCAGGCAATATTGGCGGGTACAAAGATTCTTCCATCGGGAAGTACATACCATTCTCCCTTCTTTAGTCCGTTCAAGTCTACAGTCGCCTGGAGTTTCTCTGCCCTGGAATATCTAGGGCTGAGTTCTTTTGGTATTTCTAGTGCTACGTAAACAGATATGTCAGGATAGCCTTGATCGTCTCTGGTTGCTGCTAGTCTTGCTTCTTTATCAGCCGCCCTATTCCCTCTGGCTATTTCATCTTGTCCCTTCTGATGGCCTTTACAATGCATAACAGAGACTTTCTTTGGCATTTTTACTGCAGCTATTAGCCTTTCAATTAGGAAGGGGTGCTTGATTTCCTTCCCTGAGGCCGTTAAAAGACCTCTTTCTTTGTAGACAGCTGCATGAACATGCAAAGTGAGAAAGGCGTATTTAGAGTCAGTCCATATATTTACTCTTTCATCCTTTGTTCTTTCTAATGCACGAATTAAAGCCCACAATTCTGCCACTTGGGCACTGGTGCCTTTTGGGAGAGGGCCGCTCTCAAAGACTTGGTCGAGAGAGACTATTGCATAGCCAGTATAACGTTCTCCTGTAGTAATGAAGCTTGATCCGTCAGTGAACAAGTTATAATCTGCAGATTTCAACGGCATGTCCGTTAAGTCTGGTCTGCATGAGAACTGACTTTCAATGGTTCGCATACAATTATGCTCAATTTCGGGTCCCGGTATTGGCAAAAGGGTGGCAGGGTTTGTCAGGGGAAAAATCACCCTGAAGAAAAATGAGGTCTATGGACCGGGCTGATTCCCAACAGCATATCATTAAGATGTTAAGAAAAAATAAAAGTCTTAAGAAGCATATTCTAATTAATAAACAAACTTTAATACGAAAATAATAAATGAAGAAATAAAACAAATACTAACTAATTGTTACATTTTGATAAAAGAGTTCCGTCTCCCAGTTTCCTGGCAGCCGGACAAAGATCAGAAGGAAAGCTCTGGAATGTGTGAAGACATGCGCAATAAATCACTTTCAGATAACTTTTATGACCTGCGCAATAACTCTTTCTCAGTTTAACTCTTCAGTGTCAGTTTCAGTCAGTTCATGTCTAGCAAACTTTTTAACATCGTGACACCCCTTCTTTTGCTAGTCTGGGCTGACGTCATCAAATCATCAATTAATGCACATCTTCTTTCGCAGATACTCGTGTTGATTTACAGGAAGTGGTTTGTTCAGCATATCAGCAATCTGATCATGTGTAGAAACATATTGCAATTTAACAAAACCTTGCTTAACTAATTGCTTTGTGTTTTGATAACGAATGTCAATGTGTCTGGACCTAGAACCTGTGAAATGTGACTCAGAAATATAAACCACAGATACATTATCTTCCATCACGGTGATTGGTCGAATCGGATGTGTCCAGATATCTGTGATCAAAGCATCAAACCACGTTAGAGAATTACAAGCATCTGAAACACAAGCATATTCAGCTTCAGTAGATGAACATGAAACAAAACTCTGTTTTCTCACTTGCCAGTAAACAGGACAACCATTTAGGAACATCATGTAACCAGAAGTGCTTTTGCGGGACTTCTTGTCACTTGCCCAGTCAGAATCAGCAAAACAAATTAACTGTGGCTGATCAGTGTGTGTTGGTTCTAGCAATAACTTCATGTGTTTAGTGTGTTTCAGGTATTTCAACAACTTCTTAATGCATGACCAATGAAATTGTGTTGCCTTACCTACGTGTCGTGATAAAAGATTAACACTAAGTGCAATGTCAGGTCTGGTCCAACTACTAATGTATAATAGTGAACCAATGACTGAACGATAAAGTGTTTGATCCTCGAACTCAGGACTTGGTTCATGTGTTAAGTTGTGAAAATCTGTTTGCATGGGTGTCTTTGTTGTGTTAGCATCTTTCATGTTGCAATGATGCAAAATGTGGTCAATTTTCTCCTCTTGTGAAAGACTAAACCCCTTCTGTGTTTTTTCAATCTGAACACCTAAATAAGTGCTAATGTGTCCTAAAGATTTCAGTGTGAAGTATCTCTGCAAACTTTTAGCAAAAATCTCACTCATTTTCTTATTTGGACCAATGTAAACAATGTCATCAACATAAACAAGAATTATCTCATATGCATTGTTAGATCTTTTTGTGAACACGCATTCATCAGTTTCGGACTTAATAAAGCCCATTGAATTTAGTTTGTCAGTAAGACATAAATACCACATTAAACCTGACTGTTTCAGACCATAAAGACTTTTGTTCAGGAACCAGGTATCCCCTTCTTGCTTTCGGAATCCTGGAGGGCTTCTCACGTAGATCTCTTCATCTAGGTATGCATGTAGATAAGCTGTGTCCACATCAAATTGGAAAACTTCTAAACCAAGAATAGTTGCAGTGGTTAAAGCAATTTTTACACTTTCAGTTCTGACTGTTGGTGAGTAAGTGTTTGTGTAGTCCTCAGGATAACGTTGAGCGAAACCCTGAGCTACAAGTCTGGCTTTGTACAAAGACTCACCATTTGGTTTCTTCTTGATTCTGTAGACCCATCGAGTGCCAATGACTTTCTTGTTTGCTGGAGGTTTTGCAGGTGTGAATACATTAAGTTTCTTTAAACTGTCCATTTCATCCTGCATTGCATCATACCATTTGTCTTGCTCTGAATCAGGAAGCTGTTTGATTTGTGTGAATGTCTCAGGAGGAAGAGTAACGTTGCAAATCAAAGGTAATGGTGTTTTTGTTAGTTGCCATGAATAACGTTGTGGAGGGATTCCTTTTGTGACCCTCTTGGAACGTCTAGGAGCAACAGACCAGTCTTCTTCTTCATCATCATCATCCTCGTCCTCACGTTCGTCGCTAGCATCAGCATCAGCATCCGCGGCTTGCGAAGACGGAACATCAGGTTGTGAAGAACTGGTAGAAGGAATATCTGCCTGCAAATTGTCATCAGGCTGCGTGGCATCTGGAACACC
Source organism: Natrix helvetica (assembly GCF_964273705.1). Classification (NCBI taxonomy): domain Eukaryota; kingdom Metazoa; phylum Chordata; class Lepidosauria; order Squamata; family Natricidae; genus Natrix; species Natrix helvetica. The sequence continues at coordinate 47,029,817 of NC_138555.1, forward strand.
ATCTCTAGGAAAATAAACTTCAGGATCATTAGAATGAATCCTGGACCAGTCAATATCTTCCTCAAAATTATCAGATTGTGAAATGATAATCACATGTTTAGTATCAATGAATTTTCACCATTTTGAGTCATCATCAATCCCCATAAATCTCAGTCTCTTTGCTACTGTACCTCCCTTTCTTCTTTGACTTAAGGGAGTGTTCACCATAGCATATGAACTTCGGACCAAGGGTTCAGGGGGGCTGGACTAAACCCTGGTCCCCTTCAGTCTTCAGACCTTTCGTCTATCACGGCCAAGCTTATGGCTTCCGCCTCGCTTTGGGGCAGTCTTCGGTGTCTGCCCATGAATCCACGGGGCTTCATTCCTCTTCTCCCTCCCGGGGGATCATAAATCTTGACCTTTCGATTCAATCGACCAGGTTCCATTCTTCTATTCTGTCCTCTTCCCTGCCCCCTTATCCCAGCTTCTAGTCTTTTGGGGCACGCTAACATCCAGTGACCTTCTTCCTTGCACCAATTACATCGACCTTTGCTCTGGGTTTGGGATTTATTTGACAATGCAACTGCCAGCAATTCGGCTTTGCGTTGCATTCTATCATCCTTCTTTTTCTCTTCTACTCTTTCCTTGTTCACAAAGACTTTGTGAGCAATTCCCATTAATTGGCTTATATTCATCCCTAAGGCTCCTTCTTGCCTCTGGAGCTTTCGTTTAATGTCTGGGGCACTCTGGGATATCAAAGCCATTGCTAGCATATGGGCATTTTCAGGATCCAGGGGGTTGATTGGGGTGTAGGTTTTATATGCATCGATCAGTCTTTGGAAAAAGGCTTCGGGACTTTCATCTGATTTTTGGATCACAAGAGAGGGTTTGGACATATAAACTGGGGTTTTTGCAGCTTGTTCTAAGCCTTGAAGAATTAGTGCCTGATAGTCCCGGAGGGAGGCCATGTCTCTATAGGGGTCCCACTGCGGATCTTGCCGGGGAAAGCGTAAATTTAGTGCAGCTTGAAGGCTCCCTCCATCTGCGGGTTTCAAGATTTTTCCAATGGCGCTACTCAACCTTTCTCTTTCTTCTCCATTAAGGAGAGTAGTCATTAATTGCTCTAAATCCTGCCATGTTGGATTATGGGTTCTGATAATGACCCTAACCAAGTCAATGACTTCCTGAGGCTTAGCGGACAGCAGTCCGTAATGTTGTTTCCAATTCAACAGGTCTGTGGTGGTAAACGGGACGTATTGAAACAAAGGCTGGATCTCTACTTGTCCCTGTCCATCTATAACCCTTTGATCCATTTGGCGCAGCGGACTAGGAGCTGACCTCTGGTTCGGGCGGCAACAGGGGAATTTTGTTGGGTTACAGGAGAAGGGGGTCTGCTAGGCGGACTTTCCAATTTTTGCTTTTCTCCCTGGTCACTTTGTCCTACTGCCCCTTGGTTAATTCCACCGCCGGCATTTGAAGGTTGCCTTGGATGATAAAGAGGGGCATATGGAGGGGGGCCTTCTTCTTCATCGGGCGCAGTTTGGAGAAGAGGCTTTTTCTCAGGGTGATTCATTTTAACTTTGCTTTTTCCATTTCCTTTTATGGGAGCCACACAAACTTTTACGGCTTCCTTTTTACATTTATGGAGCCAGTCAGGATTTTGTTGCACTGCTATCTGCCACTGGTCAATATACTGATATTGATCTGGGTGACCAGTTTTAGCATCTGCTATGATCTGATGTACTTTTGAAATGATGTCTGGATTAAAAGTGCCTTCGGGTTTCCATCCTACATTAAAGGTTGGCCATTCGTTCTCACAGAATCTTTTTAGCTCCCCAGGGTTGGGTTTGGGATTCAATTCAATTTCAATTTATTAGCGCTTATAGACCGCCCCCTCTCCCGAAAGGGACTCGGGGCGGTGTACAGTCCATGTCAAAGAACAAAATTAAAACAATTAAAATTACTAAATGGACAATATATATATACAAATATAAAATAGATGGATAAGAGGAGGATAAAAGATGTGCAGGACTGTATTGCTAATAAATAATTAAAATAAACAGACATTAAAATCCCAATACCCAATAAAATTAAGTCTACAAAATAATCCCCTTAAAAACCAGTAAAAATATAAATGCCAGGAGATAGGCGTTGAAATTATGCCAGGCCAGCCAGTCGGAACAGGTGAGTCTTTAGTTTCTGCCGGAAGGAGCGGAAGTCAGTGGTGGTTCTAATGTCGGGGGGGAGGTCATTCCAGAGGGTTGGGCCCATCACAGAGAAGGCCCTACTCCTTGGCGTCGCCCGCTGGCATTGCCTAGCGGACGGCACCAGGAGAAGCCCCTCCCTGTGAGAGCGAATTGGCCGCTGGGATGTATGTGGGAGGACGCGATCCCGCAGGTAACTGGGCCCTATGCCATGGAGCGCTTTAAAGATGGTGGTCAAAACCTTGAAACGCACCCGAAAGACCACAGGCAGCCAGTGCAGCTCGCGCAGGAGCGGTGTTACATGGGAGTACCTGGTACTCCCCATGACTGCCCGCGCGGCTGCGTTCTGGACTAGCTGCAGTCTTCGGGCGCGTCCCAAGGGAAGCCCCATGTAGAGAGCATTACAGTAGTCCAGGCGAGACGTCACCAGTGCATGAGTGACTGTGCGTAGGGCCTCTCGGTCCAGGAGGGGGCGCAATTGGCGCACCAGGCGAACCTGGTGGAACGCCCCCCTTGCCACGGCTGCCACATGGTCATCCATTGACAGCCGGGCATCTAGGAGGACGCCCAAATTGCGCGCCCGTTCCACAGGGGGCAGCTGTTTGCCCCCTATGGCCAGCGCTGGAATCAGCTGACTGAACCGAGGTGCCGGTAGCCACAGCCACTCAGTCTTGGAGGGGTTGAGTTTGAGTCTGTTGTCCCCCATCCAGACCCTGACAGCTTCCAAACACCGGGACATCACTTCGACAGCCTCACTGGGGTGGTTTGGGGTTGAAACGTACAGCTGAGTATCATCAGCGTACAGATGGTATTCAACCCCAAAACCACGGATGATCTCCCCCAGCGGCTTCACATATGCGTTGAACAGGAGGGGCGAAAGGACCGATCCCTGCGGCACCCCACAAGTGAGTGACCTCAGGGTCGACCTCTGCCCCCCCGTCAACACACATTGCGACCGGTCGGAGAGGTAGGAGCCGAACCACCGTAAAACGGTGCCTCCGACTCCCATCCCCTCCAGCCGGCGCAATAGGATACCATGGTCGATGGTATCAAAAGCCGCTGAGAGATCTAATAGGACCAGGATAGAGGAGCAACCTCTATCTCTGGCCCTCCAGAGATCATCAACCAGCGCGACCAAGGCTGTCTCTGTGCTGTGTCCGGGTCGGAAGCCGGACTGGCGTGGGTCTAGATATTCGGATTCCTCAAGGTGTCGTGGAAATTGCTGCGCCACCACATTCTCAACAACCTTCGCTAAAAAAGGAAGGTTGGAGACTGGACGATAGTTAGCCAGCTCCATTGGGTCCAGTGAAGGCCTCTTGAGTAAGGGCCTCACCACCGCCTCTTTCAAGGCAGTTGGTAAGGATCCCTCACCCAATGAAGCGTTCACCAGGCCCAGAAGCCAGCCTCGTGTCACCTCCCAGGATGCCAGTACCAGCCAGGAGGGACACGTTTCCATTAAACATGTGGTGGGCCGCAGCCGTCCATGCAACCTGTCCAAATCCTCGGGGGCAACAGAGTCAAACTCCTCCCAGAGTGGTCTTACAAGACTCACTGTTGACGGCTCGTCCGTGCCACTGGAGGGGGCCCATCCGCTCCGGATTTGAGCGACTTTGTCCTGCAGATATTCCCCAAACTCCTCTGCTCTACCCTGCAAGGGCGCCACCCGCGCCCCCTGTGATAGGAGGGAGCGGGTCACCCTAAACAGGGCGGCAGGGCGGTTATCCGCGGACGCAATAAGAGCGGCACAATGTCTACGTTTGGCCGCTCTCAATGCCACAAGGTAGGTCCGTAAATAGGATCTTACCTGTGTTCGATCAGACTCGGAGCGTGAGGACCTCCACCTGCTCTCTAGACGTCTCCTATGGCGCTTCATCGCCCTCAGCTCCTCGGTGTACCAAGGGGCTCGGGCGGATCGCTGCCGTAGGAGAGGTCGCAAAGGCGCAACCCGGTCCAAGGCCCCAGCCGCCGCCATATTCCAGGCGGCCACTAGGTCCTCCGACCGAGCGCGGGTCAGGGCTACAGGTAGCGGCCCAAGCTCCGTCTGGAACCTCTCCGGTTCCATCAGGTGCTTGGGGCGGTACCAGCTTGGACGAGCTGGCTCCGCCTCCTCGCGGTGAGGGGTAGCGACAGGGAAGTCGAGCCGGAGACATGAGTGATCTGACCATGACAGGGGAGTAATAACTAGGTCCCCTATTCCCAGATCAGTCGTCCACTGTTCAGATACAAAAATAAGGTCCAGTGTGTGACCACCCTCGTGTGTGGGGCCCTGAATTAGTTGGGTCAGGCCCATGGCTGTCATGGAAGCCATGAACTCCCGAGCCACCTCAGATGCTGCTCCCGTCGACGGCAGGTTGAAATTCCCCATGACCATAAGCCTGGGGATCTCAACCGCCGTCTCTGAGATCAGCTCGAGGAGCTCGGGCAGGGCCGCTGATGTATAGCGAGGAGCCAAGTATACAATCAGCAGGCCCAACTGCCTCCCTGGGCCCCATTTAACACCTAGGGACTCACAACCGGGTATCTGAGGAACAGTGAACTCTCTCGGTTCTAGACTCTCCCGAATAACTACCGCCACCCCGCCACCCTTACCCAGGGCCCGGGGCTGATGAAATGCACGGAAACCCGGTGGGCACATTTCCACAAGGGGTAAGCCACCCTCGTGGCCCAACCAGGTCTCCGTTATCCCTGCAAGGTCCAGCTCCCCCTCGGAGATCAACTCACTAATGAGGGGATCTCCATAATCTCCACTAAAAGTTCTCTTTAAGTTTTTCAACATGCACTGGAGAGACGTTCGAGGAACGCTCCCCCCCTCCCATGTTCTATCTCTAACACAATTTCTGCTGACCTGCAGTCCCAGAGAATCACGGCCACCAACAGGAACTGCAGCAGATTAACCTCCCACACAAAACCTAGAGCCTCATTAGGATACGCCGGTTCCGTTTGGAAGGGATGCTATCCCAGGCTCAGGGGGGTGATCAGGCCCCCTCTTCCACTCCTAACTGAGTGGGTCTACAATTCTTTTGATACTTGCCTGCAGGCGTCTTCTTTCTCAGCCGGCGTAAATTTTATTAACTTGTCCTGATCCTGGTCAGATTCTTGGATCGGTGGTGTCCTCCGGATGCCCAAGAGGGGTCATCGGCCCCCTTCCAGAGAAAGATCTCCGTGGCGCCTGAAGAAGGGCGAGATGGCCTCGATGGGGCACCGGTCATTCCGTTCCGTCCTCAGCGAAATATCGCTCTAAGTCCTGCCGCGGTCGCCAGAATTGTTGCAGAAAATGACAGGCTTAGACTTCTCAGGATACAGGAAAAGTTTATTTGGCAGCCAGGTTCAGAAAGCAAGCACATAGCTAGCATTGGAAGTTCTGAACAATCTTTATTATCGAAGCACGCATTCTTATACATTCTCAAAGACAGTGTAACACGGAAACACTTAACTCATTTCTTATTGGTTACCTTGAGGAAAAAGCCTTATAAGGAGATGGGGGTCTTACTTCTCCTTTTGTTACAGGTAAGGGCTACGTGTCATTAACGAACTTTATTTGAACCTTGTGGTTTTGGACTTTTGACATAGGGACTTTTACTGGAACATGTTGTGGTAGAAGGTTGATGACATTTCCTTATCTTTTGAAACAGGCTTCCAACTTTCCCTTCTATGCCACGTCTTCATTCTTATATTTTAATCCATATTTTATTCTACTTTAATTTATTATCTTTATCCTTCATTTTATAACAAAAAATTCTAAATTATTCATATATATGTCAGTGTTTCATTGTATTATTGCTAGTCTAACAAGATTATTATGTTTTTGCTTTTCTCATTCAATTAAAACATTGTATCGTTATTAGTCTATTTAACAACATTATTGTATTCTCACTTTTCTCCTTCAATTAAAACATAAATAAAACATTTTTCATGTCCAGGTTCTTTTTTCCAACCACTGATAAAACAAATCCCATATCTTGTAAAATTGCTCGTCTTCTTGTTCTCTAATTTCAAATGTCAATTTACTCATTTCAGCGCACTCCATTATCTTTCGAATAACTTCTTCCTGTTTTGGTATCATTTTGTTTTTCCAGTTTTTTGCAAATACGATTCTAGCTGCTGTTAAAACATTTAGAATCAAATATTTTAAGTCTTTGTTGTAAATTTCTGGTATAATTCCCAATAAAAAGATCTCTGGTTTGAGGTCTATGTGTTTATGTATCATTTTCTCCAACCACATGTGGATTTTAGTCCAGTATCTTTTAGCTTCAATACAAGTCCACCACATGTGGTAGTATGAACCCGGTAAACATTAGGTATGGGATAGACTTAGAAAAATGGCAGAAACTGTGGTCTCAAAATTATAAAATGACAATGTCAATTGCATATAGAGAAAATTTGTATAAGATGTTTTACACGTGGCATCTATCCCCAACGAGAATTGCAAGAATGTCCAAGAATAAATCGGAAAAGTGTTGGAAATGTCACTCTCAGAAACTCTTGTTGTCCGAAACAAAAAACAGGCAATAGTATTGTGCAAAACACTTACAGGCACTGGTCTTTTGCAAAACACTCTTAGACCAGTTTGCTGTGCAGAACACTTACAGGCCCTAGTCTTGTGCAAAAAACTTGCAGGCCCTCTTCTTGTGACAAGCACTCTCAGACACTCTTGTTGTCCAAAACAAAAACAGGCACTAGTCTTGTGCAAAACACTTACAGGCCCTAGTCTTGTGCAAAACACACTCACCAGCTGTTCCTCTGCAAAGCACTTACAGGCACTAGTCTTGTGCAAAACACACTTACCCGCTGTTCCTCTGCTAAACACATACAGGCCCTAGTCTTTTGCAAAAAATGTTCAGGCCCTGTTCTTGTGACAAACACTCTCAGACACTCTTGTCCAAAACACAAACAGGCACTAGTCTTGTGCAAAAAACTTGCAGGCCCTCTTCTTGTGAAAAACACTCTCAGACACTCTTGTTGTCCGAAACAAAAACATGCAATCGTCTTGTGCAAAACACTTACAGGCACTGGTCTTTTGCAAAACACTCTTAGACCAGGTTGTTGTGCAAAACACTTATGGGCCCTAGTCTTGAGCAGAAAACTTGCAGGCCCTGTTCTTGTGAAAAACACTCTTAGACACTCTTGTTGTCCAAAACAAAAACAGGCAATCGTCTTGTGCAAAACACTTACAGGCACTGGTCTTTTGCAAAACACTCTTAGACCAGGTTGTTGTGCAGAACACTTACAGGCCCTAGTTTTGTGCAAAAAACTTGTAGGCCCTGTTCTGGTGAAAAACACTCTCAGACACTCTTGTTGTCCAAAACAAAAACAGGCACTAGTCTTGTGCAAAACACTTACAGGCCCTAGTCTTGTGCAAAACACACTTACCCGCTGTTCCTCTGCAACACACGTACAGGCCCTAGTCTTTTGCAAAAAATTTGCAGGCCCTGTTCTTGTGACCAACACTCTCAGACATTCTTTTTTTTTAAAGTTTTTTTTATTGTTTTAATTAAACACACACACATACACACAAAAACATTCTTCAAACATCTTCCAGAAGCATGTCGATTGGTTACAAATAAATTTCGTGTGTTACTACCACAATCATTCTTTATACTTCATTCATATTGGATTATATATTTTAAATGAAAAATCTTTATATACCATCAATGTGCCATCACTCTCATTTAACTATATTTGTTTAAACGTGCTTTTATCTAGAATCATTTGTATTTAAGGACACAACCACATACTGGCATTTGTTAGCTATTTCTATAAATTTCAGGCTTATATCCAATTGCTTTCACCAATGCCAACCCATATAAAATCATTAAACATTATCCATTAACATTTCATTATTATTATTGTAGTTATCTAACATCTTTATAATAAATCTGGACAAAAATTTATTACTAGAATTTATAAGTACCCAGGAATGATTACATCTTTTTAACAAAATCTAAACAAATATAATTAATGAATCTTTTCCCCAGGTCCCATATTATAGTTTATATCTAAATTGTAGTAAAATTTATAGGTACCCAGAAAGAATTACATCTTCATAACAAAATCCAAACTAAAAAGTATTAATAAAATTGATAAGTCTTTTTCCCAGGTCCCAATTTACAGTTTATATCCAAATTGTTTTCACTAATTAGAGTTGTTATTTCACTATTATTATCATAATGAATTATCTGTTAATGAATAAACATTTTAAGAAGAACAAGCACATTCTATAAGCATCTACAAAATCCTACTTATTAATCACCAAAGATTAACTAAGTTTTTAATTATCAGCATTCATTGTCAACCTGTGTCTATCCAGTAACAAAACACTCTTATCTCTTTAGCCAGTCGTTGCGTCAATTCTCTTATTAATTTCTTTATAGAGTTCTTAAAGACTCCTCTCCACACTTTTTTGCTCAAAAAATCTCTCAAGTAGTCTCGTTGCCCTTCAACTGGAATTGACATTAACATATCTTTGATTATCAGACGTCTTTCCAAAGCTGCTTCTCCTCCTAGTTCCATCATCAAATCCATATATTGAGAAGAGGGATAGAGCTCCAAATAATCAAATTCACTTTTCCATATCTTTCCATTTTCACTCATAGGTGCTTCATTAGTAAGTTCATCTATTATCTTGCCTTTATCTTCTATATCTTCTATATCTTTATTCTCTTCTTTAGTTTTGGGAGCTCCAATCTCTTCCACTTTTTCTGTGCATAGCAATAATTTATCCAGCTTCTTTCCAAATCTCTCGAATCCTTCCAATATATTTTGAAGTCCATCCCAAACATCTTGTAAGCTTGGGGTTTTCTCATCTGTATATGGATACATATTTCCAAAAGGAGAAAGAAAGATCTAAACTCCACTGCCACTCTCGCCTTCAATATCTCTTTAATGTATAAAAATGCCTTTATTTTGAATTTACTTAAGCACAAGTTTCTTCTAGTTTTTTCAGAAGAGGGGGGTTCTATCTTTTCTTTGCCTTTCCTTGCCCAAAATATTTCTCACAGACACTGTAGAGAGACAGTCCATGTCCTTGAGTTGTTATCAGTTTCCATAAACAAGCTACAAACCCTCCAACTTCAGTAAAATAAAAAAAAGTAAGACAAGGTATACATTGTTTCAGAAGAAGAAGAAAAAACCAAGTTCTGGCTTCCGAGTGGCAGATTCAACTTTTTCTTATTTGTTTCAGGCTTAAAGAACAAAACAAAAATCTCTAAGTGTTTTTAATAGAATTTAATAAACAGTAGGAGGAAGAGTTGTTAAGATAAAAAAAGGGTTTTAGTTCAGCCAAAAAATAAAGTAACAAGAAGTAGAAAAAAAATCAATTCATTCACTTGAGAGGAGAAACAGGAAGCAAACAATCACTTCAATCCACAAAACGTTGTTACATAGAAAAAGAAGAAGAAAAACTTTCTAAGGCAGTCCAATTAAGATAAATTTCGCCGCTTTGTTCTTAGCTTAAAGAACTAATTTATCTTAAAAAAAAGTTTTTTCCCTTGGGCAGTCATTCTCAAAGAAAAAAAAATCTCACCCGATCGACTCACTTTCATTTTCACTGCCTTTCCTCTGGAGCCGTCTCCGACTTTGTCAGCCCGTGGGCTGTCTGTTTACCGCCGATTTGGAGAGCTTCCCTTGGGTCAAACAGGGACTTTGCGATATCCCTGTGACCACCAAGGATTTGTCTCCCTTTCACCGTCTCTTCAGGACGGCTTAGGTCCATACGGACCATTACAGCGGCAAAAGAATCAACGGCGGTCTCAGACTATTGAGACCGCACATTGTGTCGTCGAGACGCCTGGCTCACCACTCTCAGACACTCTTGTTGTCCAAAACAAAAACAGGCAATTGTCTTGTGCAAAACACTTATAGGCACTGGTCTTTTGCAAAACACTCTTAGACCAGTTTGTTGTGCAAAACTTACAGGCCCTAGTCTTGTGGAAAACACACTTACCCGCTGTTCCTCTGCAAAACACATACAGGCCCTAGTCTTGTGCAAAAAATTTGCAGGCCCTGTTCTTGTGACAAACACTCTCAGACACCCTTGTTGTCCAAAACATGAACAGGAAATATTCTTGTGCAAAACACTTACAGGCACTGGTCTTTTGCAAAACACTTAGACCAGGTTGTTGTGCAAAACGCTTACAGGCCCTAGTCTTGTGCAAAAACCTTGCAAGCCCTGTTCTTGTGAAAAACACTCTCAGACACTCTTGTTGTCCAAAACAAAAACAGGCAATGGTCTTGTGGAAAACACTTACAGGCACTGGTCTTTTCCAAAACACTCTCAGACCAGGTTGTTCTGCAAAAAACCTGCAGGCCCTGTTCTTGTTAAAAACACTCTCACAGACAGACAGACAGACAGACACAGAGAGAGGGAGACAGAGAGAGAGACTGAGAGAGAAAGAAAGAGAAAGAGAGAGAAAGAAGACAGAAATAAATAAAGAAAGAAAGAAAGAAAGAAAGAAAGAGAAAGAAAGAAAGAAAGAAAGAAAGAAAGAAAGAAAGAAAGAAAGAAAGAAAGAAAGAAAGAAAAAGAAAGAGAATTTATGACCACAATTGAGCCCAAAATTTTGGTTGCTAAGCAAGAGCATCATTAAGTGAGTTTCACCACATTTTCCAATTTTGCCATGCCCACCTGGTCACATGACCACTGAGCCACTCCCACAAAACAGGCCACACCTGCAGAATAGGTTTTTAAAAAAATTTGAAACTCCATCTTGTGTGGATCTTATATGCTTCATCTATCTTGTTTTCCACTTCTTGTTTATTTTTTTGTAGGGTTTCATCCAAAAGTTCTGCCATTTATTTTGGAAGTTCTTCCTCCTTACTTTCTACTATATTTTGGAATCTAAGGTAAAATGTTGATTTTTCCATCCCTAAATTTATTATGGCCTCTTCCAGTTCTTTATTTACTGCCATCATTCTACTTTCCATTACATCCAGTTTCTTTTCCACTTGTTCTGTTCTAGCTTTCACTGTTTTTATTTTTTGTTCATTTTTTGTTATCATTTCCTGCATTGTGCCAATTCTATCATCTAATTTATGTATCTCTCCTTTCACTTGTACATCACTTTTGATTTCTTCATGATCTTTTGTCATTACCTCCTGCATCTTCATCATCGTCTCCTGAATTAATGTTAGGGTTGTTTGCATATTCTGTATATTCATAGTCGAGTCTGATTTCTCTCGTAGGATGCTTTCCACTGAACGTGTTCCTGATGGGGAGGCTATCATCGAAGTTGTTTTCTTCCCTCCTATTTTTGTGACTGTGGTGGTCATGCTAATCATTTTGATATTTTTAAAGAATTTTTTCCAAAGTACAATATATCCCCTTCACTTTTCCCCCCTTCTCTTTCTTCCTTTTGTCTCTACTTCACTTCCTCAATATTCCTTCCTCACACCCCAGTAGATGTTATGACTCAACTATTTTTCTACTATCTATCTATTTATACAGAATAATATTGTATTCTAATACCCCTATGTCACTCTCAATGTCACAATCTAAATATTATATATCTTTCTCTACTCTGCTTTCACATTCTTCTTATATAATTTTTTAAATATCAAGATTTCACATGTCAAAATACCTCTATAGTATTTACTTTACTTTCAGATAAATTTAACTTAATACTACAATTAATTAATTAATTGGTAGTTAGTAATTAATAATTAATAATTAATAATTAATAATTAATAAGTCAATTGTTTCCTTATCAATCTAAAAATATTTTATACAACTATTACATTTGTTTTAACACTTTTTCATTCAATTCAATTACATTCAATTCCTTAAACAATAGTGTTCCTAATTTCCAAATCACAACTGTATCTATTATTTTCTATAAACTAATATTAAATGCAATAATAATCCTAAATAAAGGAAAGAGCATACAGCAAGAAACTAAAATGTACAATATAACTACTGTAATATACTTATCATTAAATACCTAAGTACTATAAATAATATGATATGTATATAATAAATATAATAAATGTATAACATATAGTATATAAATATAGCACGTCAGTTCATTGGTAGATCTCACAGGGTAATAAAACTAACAAGCCACTATCCATTCCTGGGGTTTCTGTGTGTCGCTTAGTCCCTTTTCCAGTCTATCTCTTTGAAGAGCAAAAACTGTTCTGAAACTCTTCTGGAACTGTTCCAGAAATCTTGCTTTAAAAGGTACTATAAGTCCACTGTAAATCCACCCCGTTTTTATTAATAGTGGCTTTTGGTTTTTGTTTCTTCCTCTTTAAATCCACTGTGTAAGATCTTTTCCCTCCAAAATGTCATCTCTCTTCAATTTAGCACAGTCACAGTCACAATCACCATAGTTCTCTCATGCAAGTTTTCTCTCCCCACATCAGTGGTGGGTTTCAAAAAAAATTACTACCTTTTTTGTGGGCATGGCCTATTTTGTTGGCATGGCTTGGCAGTCATGTGACCGGGTAGGAGTGGCTTGGCAGTCATGTGACTGGGTGGGTGTGGTCATGTGATTGGGTGGGCATGGCCAACTCAATGTCACTCACACGGAGGGGCACCTCACCTGGCTTCTCCTTGCCCCTCTCCTCCCAGCCAGTCCTCGCCTTGTCTTGCATATTATGGTGGGAGAGGAAGCATTTTCAAAGTCATCTTCCCCTTGATACTAGCCAATAAGATGAGATTTTGCTGTCAGAAGACCGCCTGCTGTACATTTAAGCAATGGGTAAACTTTGTAGAAAGGAGATATAAGCAACAGGTATGTCAGTTGCAAACTGACAGAGGTTCAGAATTCATGTCAGCAAGTTTTCAACAGTGGTTGGGACATTTAGGTATAAAATACAGACATACAAATCCGTAGACAGCAGCTGAGAATGGTGTTGCTGAGAGACAAAATGGAGTCTTACAAACCATGAAGGACTCACTGCTAGAGGATTCTGGTGTGAGCAGGTCATATTGGGGTGAAGCCATGTTGACTGCTCATTATTTACTCAATAGGCTGTGGAGTTCATCCATTAATGATACTCCATATGCAGTGCTATATGGGAGAAAGCCATCTTTGGCACATTTAAGGGTGTTGGGAAGCAATGCATGGGTGCATATTCCAAAAGCAATTAGAAGAAAAGGACAACCAAAGGCTAGAGAGCTCAAGTTTATGGGCTATGAGCCAGGCTCAAAGAGCTATTGTTTTAGCGATGGGAGCAAAATAATAGTGATTTCCAGGTCTGCCAGCTTTGCAGAGCAAAATTGGAACAGAATTGATGCAATTTTTTTGGAATGATTCACTTAGTGATGGTGATCCACTTAGTGATGGTAACTCACTTAGTGATGGTGTCAGCGTTCAGGGAGGAGAAGCTGAAAAATATATGAAGCAAGAGAGGCTTGAAACACAGGGGCAGTGAATGCCCCACAGGTCAGAGCAAATAGCTGATAGGTATTCTGCTAATAATGTTAAAGTGTGCAATGTATGGTATGAGCCAAGGAACTATAAGGAATTATTGGCATTACCTAAATTTGAACAAGTAAAGTGGAAAGAAGCCATGGACAAAGAAATGAAATCCATGAGTGAACATAACGTGTTCACATCTATGACTTTGCCACAGAGTAGCAAAGTCGTAGGATGCAAATGGGTGTACAAGAAGAAAGTACTACCCAATACAATATAAAGCAAGGTTAGTGGCACAAGGTTTTTCACAGATGAAAAATGTACACTATGATGAGATATTCGCGCCAACAGTACAGAGTGAAAGCATAAGGCTGGCACTAGCATTGGCAGTGGCACATGGCCATAAAATTTGGCATTTTGACATAACTACTGCATTTCTCAATGCAGAATTAGAGGAAGAAACTTACATGGTTCAAGCACCAAGGTATGAAAGCAAAAACCCTGTGTATAAATTGAACAAGGCCATTTATGGGCTGAAGCAGTCAGCCAGGAATTGGAATATCTGCCTAGATAAGGCATTGAAGGGTCTTGGGTTCAAGAGTTGCAAGACTGATAGTTGCATATACACTGGAAAGTTACAAGGTGGGGATTGTCAACTATTAGCATTTGTGGATGATCTTTGTTTCATTGCAAAGGGTGAATCACAGGTAAAAGAATTTGCTAATAAGTTAGAGAAGAAATTTGAACTAAAGAATTTGGAAGAAATACAAAATTATCTTGGTGTGGAGATACAAAAAACTGAGAAAGGTGGTTATGTCCTCAGTCAAAGAAGAAAAATTGAACAGTTGTTGGAGAGACATTGTAGGAAGTTATCACCCAGCCCTCTCCCAGAAAAATGAAATATCCTAGGAAATATTGATAAAGCAGAATATTATATTTTCCTGTATGTGAAAAAGGGAGAAACACATTTTAAAAACTAAGTAAATTCCTGCAGCTTCCTGCCATCCTCACTTAATCAATGGGCCATTAAGAAGGTCAAACTAGTCCACTTTACATAATAAAGAGTTCTCCCCTTCAGCTCCAGGGGGATGGGAATGAAGGCATGATAATATAAGCCTTTACTCAACTGACCACATGGCATCTGAACTCAATCAAACCTGGATTCAAAACTCAGCCTAGAGGGTTGCCCTTTCATGGGCCCATGTGAGTCTGACAGCCAATCAGAATACATTTCTTACACAGGAACAGGAAACAGATAGGTGGGGCCAAACAGATTATAAAAATCCCTGCAAGCCCTTCTTCAGCCCTTCTCTTCTTCTCCACCAACATTGAAGCATGTGATCACCTTTTCTGTTCAGGACTCAAGCCATGTGGTCCTGTCCACCATTAAAACCATCTTTCCAAGCAGCCTCCATGTCTCCAGTGTCTTTTTCCCCCACTTGGAGCTGAACCCAGAAGGACATTTCTTTCATCAATATAATATGAAAGATTGTAATACTGCACCAACACCTATGAGTACAGATTTGCGTAACAGTTTGGGTGTTTACATTTAACTGTAAAGATAAATGAAGCTGTAATAGTGTATGAGGATAATGCTGCCTGCATTAAAATGGCAACAGGTGACAGAGTAAAGAATAGAAGCAAGCATGTGGACATTAGATAGTGTAATGTCAGGGAAGCCATAAAAAGTAAATTAATCAGCTTGCTTCACTGAGCGTCAGAAGACAATCTGGCTGACATCTGGTGCACCATGGGAAGAATATTAAGTTAATTGGATTTATGTCTCTTCCAGTCATGAAGGGACGAGTGTCAGAATATTCATGAACTGGCAGAGACATGGTAACAGGTCAGTCAATGAGGCTTATTTGGAAACAGAAACCTAAGTAAGAAGTCTGGCCATGGCTTATCTGTATTAAGCTCTGAGCTCTAAAACGAAACTAGTCTGGACTTGTCTGTCTGCAACTCTGAACGGAAACAAAACTGTTCTCTCTTCTGCCTGTGAACCAGCTGTTGGTATTGTATATTTACTATTCCATTATATTTTATTATATTATATTATTATATTATATTATTTTATATTATTTTATTTTATTTTATATTATATTATATTATATTATATTATATTATATTATATTATATTATATTATATTATATTATATTATATTATATTATATTATATTATATTATATTATATTATATTATATTATATTATTATTATTATATTATATTATATTATATTATATTATATTATATTATATTATATTATATTATATTATATTATTATTTATTTATTTATTTATTTTTATGTGCTTCTAGACCGCCCCCTCTCCCAGAAGGGACTCGGGGCGGTGTACAGTCCATAGAGGATATCACAAAATACAATAAAAAATTAAATATGTACAGTTTGGAGGAGGTTAAAATGCAATTAAAAGAACTGTACAAAGCTAAATAAATATAATTTTTTTAAAATCCCTAAAACAGACACAACAGATTAAAAAACCCTAAGATAACCAGATAATAATACATTTGCCAGGAGGGACAGTTGTAATTATGCCAGGCCTGCTAATCGGAACAGGTGAGTCTTCAATTTTTGCCGGAAGGAGCGGAGGTCAGAAGTGGTTCTAATGTCGGGGGGGAGGTCATTCCAGAGGGTTGGGCCCATCACAGAGAAGGCCCTACTCGGTGTCGCCCGTTGGCATTGCCTAGTGGACGGCACCAGGAGAAGTCTCTCCCTGTGTGAGCGAATTGGCCGCAGGGATGTATGTGGGAGGATGCGATCCCGCAAGTAACTAGGTCCCGTGCCATGGAGCGCTTTAAAGATGGTAATCAGCACCTTGAAACGCACCCGAAAAACCACAGGTAGCCAGTGCAGCTCGCGCAGGAGAGGTGTTACGTGGGAGTACCTCGTACTCCCCATCACAGCCCGCGCGGCTGCGTTCTGAACCAACTGCAGTCTCCGGGCGCGTCCCAAGGGCAGCCCCATGTAGAGAGCGTTGCAGTAATCCAGGCGGGACGTCACCAGCGCATGAGTGACCGTGCGTAGGGCATCCCGGTCCAGTAGGGGGCGCAATTGGCGCACCAGGCGAACCTGGTGGAACGCCCCCCTCGCCACGGCTGCCACATGGTCATCCATTGACAGCTGGGCATCAAGGAGGACGCCCAAATTGCGCGCCCGTTCCACAGGGGGCAATTGTTCGCCCCCTATGGCCAGCGATGGAATCAGCTGGCTGAACCGAGGTGCCGGTAGCCACAGCCACTCGGTCTTGGAGGGGTTGAGTTTAAGTCTGTTGTCCCCCATCCATATATTATATTATATTATATTATATTATATTATATTATATTATATTATATTATATTATATTATATTATATTATATTATATTATATTATATTATATTATATTATATTATATTATATTATATTATATTATATTATATTATATTATATTATATTATATTATATTATATTATATTATATTATATTATATTATATTATATTATATTATATTATATTATATTATATTATATTATATTATATTATATTATATTATATTATATTATATTATATTATATTATATTATATTATATTATATTATATTATAATATTATTATTTATTTATTTATTTATTTTTATGTGCTTCTAGACCGCCCCCTCTCCCAGAAGGGACTCGGGGCGGTGTACAGTCCATAGAGGATATCACAAAATACAATAAAAAATTAAATATGTACAGTTTGGAGGAGGTTAAAATGCAATTAAAAGAACTGTACAAAGCTAAATAAATATAATTTTTTTAAAATCCCTAAAACAGACACAACAGATTAAAAAACCCTAAGATAACCAGATAATAATACATTTGCCAGGAGGGACAGTTGTAATTATGCCAGGCCTGCTAATCGGAACAGGTGAGTCTTCAATTTTTGCCGGAAGGAGCGGAGGTCAGAAGTGGTTCTAATGTCGGGGGGGAGGTCATTCCAGAGGGTTGGGCCCATCACAGAGAAGGCCCTACTCCTTGGTGTCGCCCGTTGGCATTGCCTAGTGGACGGCACCAGGAGAAGTCTCTCCCTGTGTGAGCGAATTGGCCGCAGGGATGTATGTGGGAGGATGCGATCCCGCAAGTAACTAGGTCCCGTGCCATGGAGCGCTTTAAAGATGGTAATCAGCACCTTGAAACGCACCCGAAAAACCACAGGTAGCCAGTGCAGCTCGCGCAGGAGAGGTGTTACGTGGGAGTACCTCGTACTCCCCATCACAGCCCGCGCGGCTGCGTTCTGAACCAACTGCAGTCTCCGGGCGCGTCCCAAGGGCAGCCCCATGTAGAGAGCGTTGCAGTAATCCAGGCGGGACGTCACCAGCGCATGAGTGACCGTGCGTAGGGCATCCCGGTCCAGTAGGGGGCGCAATTGGCGCACCAGGCGAACCTGGTGGAACGCCCCCCTCGCCACGGCTGCCACATGGTCATCCATTGACAGCTGGGCATCAAGGAGGACGCCCAAATTGCGCGCCCGTTCCACAGGGGGCAATTGTTCGCCCCCTATGGCCAGCGATGGAATCAGCTGGCTGAACCGAGGTGCCGGTAGCCACAGCCACTCGGTCTTGGAGGGGTTGAGTTTAAGTCTGTTGTCCCCCATCCATATATTATATTATATTATATTATATTATATTATATTATATTATATTATATTATATTATATTATATTATATTATATTATATTATATTATATTATATTATATTATATTATTATTACATTACTATACTATACTATACTATACTATACTATACTATACTATACTATATTATATTATATTATATTATATTATATTATATTATATTATATTATATTATTATCCTGCTGAATCAGTTACCTGTGTGTGCTTTCTGGATTTGATTTTTGCAACAAACTCTGACAAAAACTCAGTTCTGGTTTGTAGTACATTTATTCTCTTCGCTCCGGTACGAACTGACCATCACCAAAAGCAATTGTGTGAAATGAAGTCAGGGCTAGCCACCCAGTGCTCCCTGTCACCATTGAAACATTCCTGCTAGCCCGCCCTAGTCATGCATGCCCCACCCCTCATGCAACTGCCCCAGATGCCGAAGCATGCCCAGTGTGCATGCACCCGTTCCGCCTCTCAGCTGTTCATGCCCCAAACTATGGAAGCAGCAGCAGCGATTGGGCCCACCCGGAACTGGGTTAATGCTGCCCAACATCCTCAGAGGCGGCGGCATATTAGGTGGAGTCCAGGGTCGCAGGTATAGTGTGTGGGTGCGTAGCGTGGCCACGCAATCCTCCAATCCCTGGTGTCGCCTTCCCCCGCCGGAATGGCAGCCCTGAACCACTAGGTGCACCAGGACTAACAGTTATTTTCTTTCAAATTTAGCAACTTACATAAATCTGTCTGCCACAGAAACTATACTGCCTGGGGGAGGGCATTTAAATAGTCCCCACTCCTTCTTAAGCCATATGTATTTGTGGGTGCAATTATTATTACTGATTAATTGTAATCCTAAAATTCTGATTCCATTTAATTGTTACCGTATTTTTGGGAGTAGAAGATGCTCCAAAGTATAAGACGCACCTAGCTTTTGGGGAAGAAAACAAGGGAAAACAAATCTGCCTCTGCCTCCCAGCAATTTTCCTCCTTGCACCAAACAGCAAACAGTACAGAACATATGCACTGTTTTTGGTGTTACATTTCAGACTATACTTGTACAGAGGCTGTTAAAATTGATGTGTCAGCATTTCAAATATCATCCAAAATTAAATCAGAGTCCAAGGCAAAGTATTTCTCAAAGTTCCAATTTATTAAGACAGACATGTTGGTACAACTGTGGAAACCTGAATCTGAAAGCTTCCCGGGTTTCCCCACCCAGTTGAAAGTTCATGATCTTGCCCCCACACCCACAAGTCCATCACAGGGTCCAATCTTCCACTGCCACGCTGGCAGTTCCACCCATCCAGTTCCGGTCAGGCTCAGAGGTGTAGAGAACAAAAAGATGACCTTGGCTTTCTAGAAAGGAATTTATTTTGACGACGACAACAACAACAACAACAACAACAACAATAATAATAATAACAATAATAATAATAATAATAATAATAATAATATTTTATTTGTTAGCCGCACCCTCTCCCGAAGGACTCGGGGCGGCGTACAATAAAAAACACATAAAATACAAATATAGACAATACATACACAAAAATAAAAACGTATACGTGGAGGAGGTAGACAAATAAATGGAAACAATTAAAATAGCAATTTAAAATCCCCTAAATAAAATTAGAAAATTAGAAAACCCGTCAGGAGCGATATGATCAAACTATGGTTCAGCCAGGCCAGCTGCTTGGAAAAGGTGGGTCTTGAGCTTTGCACGGAAGGAGCGGAGGTCAGAGGTAGTCCTAATATCCGGGGGGAGGTCATTCCACAGGGCTGGGCCCGCCACAGAGAAGGCTCTGCTCCTAGGCGCCGCCCCCCGGCACTGTCTGGTGGACGGCACCTGGAGAAGTCCCTCTCTGTGCGAGCGAATTGGTCGCAGGGATGTATGGGGCAGAATACGATCCCGCAAGTAGCTAGGTCCTGTGCCATGGAGCGCTTTAAAGATCGTTATCAAGACCTTGAAACGCACCCGATAGACCACAGGAAGCCAGTGCAGCTCGCGCAGGAGAGGTGTCACATGGGAGTACCTTGTACTCCCCATAATCACCCGCGCGGCCGCATTCTGGACCAACTGTAGTCTCCGAGTGCATTTCAAGGGAAGCCCCATGTAGAGAGCGTTGCAGTAGTCCAGGCGAGACGTCACCAGCGCATGAGTGACTGTGCGTAAGGCGTCCCGGTCCAATAGGGGGCGCAATTGGTGCACCAGGCGAACCTGGTGGAACGCCCCCCTTGCCACGGCTGTCACATGGTCGTCCATGGACAGCCGGGCATCCAGGAGGACGCCCAAATTGCACGCCTGCTCCACGGGGGCAGGTTGTACGCCCCCGATGGCCAGAGATGGAATTAACTGGTTGAACCGGGGGGCCGGAACCCACAGCCACTCCGTCTTGGAGGGGTTGAGCTTGAGTCGGTTGTCATCCATCCAGACCCGTACGGCTTCCACACACCGGGACATCACTTCGACGGCCTCGTTGGGGTGGTTCGGGGTGGAAATGTACAGCTGATATCCCACCCCGAAACCACGAATGATCTCACCCAGTGGCTTCATATATGTGTTGAACAGGAGTGGCGAGAGGACCGACCCCTGTGGCACCCCACAAGTAAGGGGGCTTAGGGTCGACCTCTGCTCTCCTGCCAAAACACGTTGCGTTCGACCGGAAAGGTAGGAGCCGAACCACCGCAAAACGGTGCCCCGGACCCCCAACCCCTCCAGTCGGTGCAACAGGATACCATGGTCGATGGTATCAAAAGCCGCCGAGAGATCTAATAGGACCAGGATAGAGGAACAACCCCTATCTCTGGCCCTCCAGAGATCATCCACCAACGCGACCAAGGCCGTCTCCGTGCTGTGCCCGGGGCGAAAGCCGGACTGGCGCGGGTCTAGATAATCATTTTCCTCCAGATGTCGTGGAAACTGATAAGCCACCACACAGGGAAGGTTGGAGACAGGACGATAATTGGCCAGCTCCGTAGGGTCCAGGGAAGGCTTCTTGAGCAAGGGTCTCACCACCGCCTCTTTCAAGGCGGCCGGAAGAGACCCCTCACCCAACGAAGCGTTCACTAGGCCCAGGAGCCAGTCACGTGTAACCTCCCAGGATGCCAGTACAAGCCAGTAGGGGCACGGGTCCAGTAAACATGTGGTAGGTCGCAGTCGTCCACGCATTCTGTCCAAATCCTCGATGGCAACCAAGTCAAACTCCTCCCAGACTGGTCTCTCAAGACTCGCCGCGGACGTCTCCCCTAGACCACTGAAAGGGACCCAATCCTTCCGGATTTGAGCGATTTTATCCTGCAGATATTTCCCAAATTCCTCTGCCCTACCCTGTAAAGGGGCCTCCCGCGGCCTCTGAAACAGGAGGGAGCAGGACACCCGAAACAGAGTTTGTACGCCACTTCGGCGAAGGGTAGCAATTCTGACCAGTTGTCTTGCTGATAGTCCACATAACACTGGCTGTATTGTTCCACCATCGCATTGGCCCTCTCTGCTGCACGGTTCATGCTGGGATGAAACACTGAGCTGAGTCCTTGTGTGGACCCAATGGATCTCAGGAACTCTCTCCAGAAGTTGGCGGTGAACTGAACTCCGCGGTTTGTCTTTCACAAACATTTTCCCTAATTTCTTTGCAGATGGCAACCCTGAGCAAGCAATGAAATACGCCTGCTTGGAAAACAAATCAATTACTGTCCAGATTACTCTATTCCTACTGCTTTCTGGGAGCTCGACAATGAAGTCCATTGCGATTTCTTCCCATGGTCGGCTAGGGCTGGCCACTCGTTGTAGTAGTCCAGGGGGCTTCCCCGGCCATGTTTTCATCCTTGCGCAAGTAGCACAGCTTTTTACGTAATCTTCCACCTCCAATTTCATCTTTGGCCACCAAAATTGACACCTGGTGATGTTAGATATTAGCATATATCGCGATAAGTCTTCACTCAGGTCCGCCGCTAGGGCGGGAACTAGGGATCATTCTGGTTGGTCGAGAGGTGTACCCGATCCCTATAAAAGGGGAGCTCGTAGAGCGCAAGCTAAGCTGGATCACTACTACTACTAATAAAGAGCTGTTAAGTCACTTATTGTCCGGAGTCTGTTCTCTCGTTGCCCGAATCTAACACTGGCGACGAAGGTGGGATCGAGAGACAGATAGGACGAAGAAGTCACCTCCAGAATCCAGGATTCGATCCAGCCTAGGATTCCAGCAGAAATTCCGGCAGCCATCTCAGCGCGGAAAATTCAAACGCAGACAAGATGGCGATGCACACTCCTCCAGCTCCATTCGACCCAACTGCCGATCATTGGGAATCCTACATGCTCAGGTTCGAGTGTTTTCTCGAGGCAAACGAGTACACAGGAGTACCGGACTCTAGAAAGAAGAATATATTCTTGAGCTACTGCGGCCGAGAGGTTTTCGAGACGGCCAGGGACCTCTCAGAGCCAACCCCCATTCAGGCGGTAACATGGACGGCACTGAAACAGACACTGCAAACACATTACGCGCCAAAACCTTCCCGCCACGTTTGCCGCCAAGGATTCAACACGAGGAACCAGAAGGCGGGAGAATCTATCAATCAGTAAGTTGCAGCACTACGGAAAGCAGCCACGCATTGTGGATTCAGGGATCTGGACGAGCAAATCCTGGATCCCCTGATATGCGGGTTAAAAGACATTTCGTTACAAAAACGATTGTTGGCTAAACCCAACCTAAGCCTGCAAATTGCGCTAGACGAGGCGAGAGCTTCCGAATCAGCGGACAGATCCTCCGAGACCATACAACGCGGATACAGCGCGACCCAGACCGGAGCCAGACATGCCAGAGTACATTATGAGGACACCGATCAAGAGGTCGAGGACAGCGAGTTCGAGGACAGCCATCGTATGCAGAGCAGTCACACAAGACCGGTGGGGAAATCCGAATTCCGTTTGCCACCATGTGCAAGTTGCGGAGGGAACCACCCCCAGTCTACCTGTCGTTTCAGAAACGTTGTTTGCTCGCATTGCGACAAACTGGGGCACATCACACGAGTGTGCCGGAGCGAAGTCCCTGCCTCACAATGGCAGCCCTCGATGTACCGCCGACAGAAGCCCATCCCAGGGGCTTGGCAGAAAAGCAAAGGGCGCCCAGAGAGAAATCCAAAAGAGTTTGCCGAGAGAGAATACACACAAAGAGCTGAAAGGGTGTATTACCAGAGAGCCAAGAGAGAGTATCCCCAGGATACCGATGCCGAGAGAGAGTTGACCCAGAGAGAACCGATGCGAACCTATCTCACAACGATAGGTCAGGTCCGCACCAAGCGGCCTAAAAAGCTGAAAATCACTGTCCTCCTGGAGGACTCCCCTTGTGAGCTTGAAGTCGACACGGGATCGTCCCTGACGATCATTTCATGGTCAGCCATGAAAAAGGCAATTCCGAGCCTTAAGAAGCGCCAACTGCGGACACCAGACATCCTGCTACGGGACTACCAGGGGAACCGGGTCCCCATCGTGGGTCAAGGCACGTTTCGGGTGCAGTTCAAGGACATCGTAGCCCAGCTGCCCGTGACCGTCGCCAGCGCGCCATTACAGAGCCTCCTGGGACTGGATTGGTTCGAAGCCCTGGGGTTAGAAGTCACCGGAATCAATGCCGTAGAGAACAGCAGCGCTGAACAGATTTTTAAGGAGTTCGAGGATGTGTTCAGCCCTGGTCTTGGTAAGTATGTGGGTAAACCAATATCATTCAATCTAGACCCAAACGTGGCGCCAATCCGACTCAAACCTAGAAGAGTGCCTTTTGCGCTCCGTCCCAAGATTGATAAAGAGATTGATAAGCTCGTAGAACAAGGGATCCTTGAACCGGTGGATCACGCGCGCTGGGAAACCCCCATCGTGACCCCAGTTAAACCAGATGGGTCAGTCCGCATCTGTGCAGACTATAAATGCACAATTAATGTCGCCCTACAACAGAGCGCATATCCTGTGCCCGTAGTCCAGCACCTATTACATTTGTTGGGGCCAGGAAAAATATTTGCAAACTTAGACATGGCACAAGCGTATCAGCAATTGCCTGTGGATAGCGCCATGGCGGAGGCCCAAACTATAGTGATGCACAGGGGTGCTTTCAAATGCAACCGGTTACAATTCAGCGTAAGAATCGCTCCCGGTCTATTCCAAAGCGTCATGGAACTGCTTTTACAGGGGATACCAGGAGTCGTCCCTTATTTTGACGACATCTTGGTGTCGGCTGCAAACGAGGAGCAACTATTAAAACGTGTTAGAACTGTTTTGGCCAGAATCAGAGAAAAGGGTCTCCGCCTCAAAAAAGAAAAATGCCAAATTAATGTGCCTAGCGTAGAATTCCTGGGGTATAGAATCGATGGACTGGGTATACACCCAACATCAAAGAAAATTAAGGCGATCCAGGACGCCCCCACACCACGGAATCAGACCGAGTTGCAGGCATTCCTCGGACTTCTTAACTTCTACAGCGTTTTTCTAAGACAGAAAGCCACCGTCGCTGAGCCGCTACACCGACTCCTCGCCAAGAACGCGAAATGGACATGGGGATGTCCCGAGGCAGCAGCTTTCGCCGCAGTCAAGCGCCTACTCACAACCGACTCACTACTCATCCAATACAGCCAAACTCTACCACTGATATTGACCTGCGATGCATCACCTTTCGGCGTCGGCGCAGTTCTCAGCCACAGAATGCCAAACGGAAACGAAGCGCCCATAGCATTCTACTCAAGGACTTTATCATTGGCCGAAAGAAACTACAGCCAAATGGACAGGGAAGCGTTAGCCGCTGTGGCAGGAGTCAAACGTTTCCACGAGTATCTCTATGGCCGCGATTTCGAACTCATCACAGACCACAAACCACTGCTGGGTCTTTTGGCGGGAAACCGCCCCACACCGGTCTCACTCTCCCTGCGCATGACCAGGTGGACTGTTTTCCTGGCTGCGTACTCCTACAAATTGATACATCGACCGGGTTCCACACTAGGGCACGCTGATGCACTCAGCCGTTGCCCACTTCCCGAACTATTAACAGACCCCACTCCCGAGGTACCGGTTTTATTGATTGACTGTTTGGACTCAGGACCAGTGTCTTCTGTGGACGTTGCTAGGTTTTCTGCTAAGGACAATGTAATCAGACAAGTACAGACTTGGGTATGGAGGGGGTGGCCAAAGGGAAATGTGGGACCCGAATTCAAATTTTTTTGGTCAAAACGCGATGAACTGTCGGTTTTACAAGGTTGTTTATTGTGGGGGGATCGAGTTGTTGTTCCATACGCATTGCGGAGAAATGTTTTAGAAGCATTACATGTTGGGCATCCGGGGATCGTAAGGATGAAAGCGTTAGCTAGGAGTTACGTTTGGTGGCCAAACATGGACAAAGAGATAGAGGAATGGGTAGCCACTTGTGATCCATGGCAAGAGTCTAGACCAGCACCCCCTGAAGCGCCCGCCACGGAATGGGACAAACCAAAAGCACCCTGGTCGCGAATACACATTGATTTTGCAGGACTAGTCCAAGGGCAAACGTTTCTTATAGTTGTGGACGCATACTCCAAGTGGTTGGAAGTAGTCCTAATGACTTCAATCACGGCAGAGGCAGTCATTAAGGTACTACGGCGGCTTTTCGCCACTCACGGCCTGCCCGACCTCCTGGTCTCCGATAACGGGCCCCAATTCACGGCCATGCAATTCGAAACGTACTTAGCAAGTCAGGGAATTCGGCATGCCCTTGTCGCGCCATTTCACCCGGCCTCGAACAGACAGGCGGAGAGAATGGTACGATCTGCAAAAGAGGCCCTCGCTAGGA
The DNA here is from genome assembly GCF_964273705.1 of Natrix helvetica. NCBI lineage: Eukaryota > Metazoa > Chordata > Lepidosauria > Squamata > Natricidae > Natrix > Natrix helvetica. The sequence goes on from NC_138555.1 coordinate 47,055,805, forward strand.
TGGGCCCAGGTGATTGGCAGACACGTATTGACCATTACCTACTAATCCAGCATATTACCCCTAGTGCCACGACGGGTAGGAGCCCCGCTGAACTCCTCATGGGCCGCCGTCTACGGTCTCACCTGGACCGACTTCACCCAAATTACTCTGCCACATCGCTCCCAGACTCTACAAGCAAAATTCGGAATTTTAGCATAGGGGATTCAGTATACGCCCACAACTATGCAGGGGGAACACTGTGGATACTGGCAAAGGTAATTGGTATCACGGGGCCTAGATTATACTTGCTGGAACTAGAGGACGGTAGGAATTGGAAAAGGCACATAGACCAACTCCGGGGTCGCCTCACGCACTCCAACCTACGCTCTGCTAACGAGGACTACATTCCGTCGGAAAATCAACAACCCGAGACCCCAAACGCAGAGGACTACAGCATAACGGAGCCGGGAGTGGAACCGGAGATCAACGATAGAACGGAACGGCATCCAAGCGAGGAAAGCCTTCCAACCCCCAACTGCGAAACGGAACAAGCAGAACAAGCCGATCTCACGCCCACTCCAACTCAACCCGAACTCCGACGATCCACCCGAGTAAGACAGAAACCAACATATTTAAAGGACTTTGTCACCAACAGGAACACTCCGTCTAAGAGGGGAGGGGTGTTAGATATTAGCATATATTGCGATAAGTCTTCACTCAGGTCGGCCGCTAGGGCGGGAACTAGGGATCATTCTGATTGGTCGAGAGGTGTACCCGATCCCTATAAAAGGGGAGCTCGTAGAGCGCAAGCTAAGCTGGATCACTACTACTACTAATAAAGAGCTGTTAAGTCACTTATTGTCCGGAGTCTGTTCTCTCGTTGCCCGAATCTAACAGGTGAGGTGAAACATTTTTAGGAATCCAAAGTGGCCTCCTAGTTTTGCATCATGACTTTGGTGTAGAATTTGCAGCCTCAACCCCGCAGGGACGTATGGTTTGGACCCTTTCCAGGTTAAGCCACCATTCATCGTTAGGATGTCCTTGTTATTGTTGAACCACGGGTCTGCCGGGAGTGCCAATTTCATCCCTGTCGTCAGCTTATCCTGGCTTCGTGTGATGACTTGGGCCGCCTTTTGGTGGGAGGAAGAAATGATGGGGTGAACAACTTCTTCCTTCTTACTGTCGTAGTGCGATTTTCTCGACAAAGCATCCACCAACAAGTTCTTCCCTGCAGGGATGTGTTTAAGTTCGAATTGGAACCTTTGGAAGTATTGTGCCCAGCGAACTTGTTTTGGGGATTGTCTTCGATGGGTTCTGAGAACTTCGAGGTTTTTATGATCACTCCAGACCTTGAACAGCATATCCCCCCCTTCCAAGAGATGTCTCCATGTGAGCAGGCACCATCTGATCACCAACGCTTTATTCTCCCAAATGGCCCACCTCCTTTCAGTAGTGGTGAGTTTTTTGGAGATGTAAGCGCATGACAAGAGGTGGCCTTCTTTATTCTTTTGCAGTAGTACTGCAGCTATCGCTACATCGCTGGCATCCGTCTGGATTATGAATGATCATTCTGGGTCGGGGTGTTGCAGTATGGGCTCTTGGGCAAAGAGCCGTTTTAATTTCTCAAAGGCTTTTTGACAGTCCATTGTCCACTTTAGGGGTTGGTTTGCTTTTGGCTTTGTTGGGGAAGGGCCCGTTTTTAATAGCTCAGTCAATGGTAGGGCAATTTCCACAAAAGTTGGAATGAACTGCCTGTAGAAATTGGCGAATCCAAGGAAGCTTTGTAGTTCTCTGCTAGTACTTGGAGGTTTCCAGTCTAACACAGCTTTCACTTTTCCTGGATCCATTTCTATCCTCTCGTTGGAGATGCGATAACCCAGGTAATCTAGTGAGGTATTGTGGAACTCACACTTCAACAACTTTGCATATAGCTTGGCGGCCAGACGTTTTTTCAGGAGTTGCCGTACCAGCTAGGGTTTCAGAAAAGATCAAGATGTCGTCGAGATAACTGAGCACTCCTCAGTACAGGTGCTCATTTAGCACCTCATTTATGTACTGCATGAAGACTGCGGGTGCTCCTTGTAGCCCAAATGGCATGACTTTGTATTGAAAACTGCCAAGGGGGGGGGGGGGGTTTAAAAGCGGTCTTCCACTCATCTCCCTGTCTGATCCGTATGCGGTAATACGCCTCTCTCAAGTCCAGATTGGTGAAGATCTTGCCTTTAGCCAAGTGGTTCAACATATCTTTCATGAGGTGAAGGGGATAAGTGTTCTTTTCGCATACCGCATTCAAGGCTCGCAGATCAACACAGAGGAGAACTCCCCCATCTTTCTTTTCTCTGAAGAGCACTGGGGCCGCTACTTTCGACTTCGCTGGTTCAATAAAGCCCCATTTCAAATTGGTGTCGATGTACTTCCTCAATTCAACCATCTCTTTGGGAGCCATAGAGTACATTTTTGGCTTTGGTAAGGTAGCCCCAGGTTTGAAGTCTGTTGCACAATCTGTGGGCTGGTGAGAGGGAAAAAAATTGACATCTTCCTCACTGAACACCTCTGCCAAGTCCCAGTAGTCTTTTGGTACTTGTTGGACCCCTGGGGGTTTGGTGTCTGATGCAGGTGCTGCAGGTTCCGGATAGTCTGGGCTGTTGGGTTCAATCATTCCTGGGTGGCCTTTTGGCTCCACCGGTGGTAACGGCCCAAAGTCGATAATCAATTTCCTAACACCATCCTCCCACTTTATTGTAGGTGCCCACTTGTCCAGCCATGCAAGCCCCAAGATAATTAATTCCTACATTCTTGGAGCTACAATGAATCTGAGGAATTCATAGTGGCGGCCTATCATTAACTTTACCAACTCGGTAATTTTTGTGGCTGGGCCCCTCCAATTAGTGTTCCATCCACTTGCTCAAACCAAATGGGGTGGTTTAGGGGTCTTGTGCGTATGCCTAGCTGCTCCACAATTGACATGCTGATTAAGCATCGGGTGCAGCCTGTGTCCACAATTGCCCCAACTTCCCCCTCGACTCCCATTTCTGGCACTTGTAGGTTGCATTTTATAGTAAAGGGGCGGATGGGTGCACTCAACATTGGGTCATCTTCGGCATTTCCCTCCTCCGAGGTGTCCCCATTGGTTGGACTTTTCATCACCTTAGGTTGGGGCTCAGTTTTCTGAGGTTGTTGGCCCAGATGACTCTTTTGTGGTGGCTTCTGGGGCGTTCTCTTTACTGCACTGGTGGTTGGTGTGCACGTTTGTGATATTGGAGCTGGAGCCAAGCACTCTGACACTTTGTGGCCAGGTTGACAGCAATGGTGGCATTTTATTGCCCCCCCCCCCCCGAGGGATGGAACCCAGTTGCATCTCTAAACTTAGGAACCTCCTCATCACATTGTTCCGCTATCCATCCTGCAGCTTCCCCCTCATTCACCCCTTCTGCCATTGTCGAGATCATTTCTCTGTGGGAAGGTGGGGAAGTCAATCCCTGGGTTGGCCCTTGCCCAGTTATCTGACATGGTGCCATCTGCTGAGCGAAGGCAGGCACCCACTGGCATCTGTCCCATCCATGACCTGGGAAGAAAGCCCATTCCGGTGGTGCTTGATTCACAGGTTGCATCCCAAACATCGGTTGTTGGATAGGGGAAGATATGGGCCAAGCCCCTTTCTCCTGGCTGGATTGATTTTTCCATGTTGGGGGCCAAGAATGCAGCCACTGGCATCTCTCCCATCCATGACCTGGGAAGAAAGCCCAATCTGGTGGTGCTGGATTCACAGGCTGCAGCCCGAACATCGATGGCTGACTAGGAAGAGATGCTGGCCAAACACCTTCCTGCTGGCTGGGTTGATTTCCCCATGTTGATAGGGAATCTGTCTGCAACTCAGCTGCAGGGCAATGGGTCATTTCATTTATTGCTGTATGGAAGGAGTAAACATCTCCACTCCAGTCCATTGCAGAGCCTTTGCTAGGGAAGGGGGGGAAGGGGGGAAGGGGGAGTATTCACTCACGTTTGGCTGCACAAGTTGGCCTGGGAGGCTCCAATCATCTTGTCGGCTACTGGGTGATTGTTCTTGCCCTCTCCAGCCATGTGTTGAAATAGCCTTTTCAACCCCCTCTGGCTGCATCTTTCCAGACACTAGAAATCTCCAATTTTCCTCCCCCACAAATTCTTTTGGCTCTATCTTCATCTTCGCTGATATTTTACGCTGACCGGGTCAGGTCAGTGTTGGGAGTCAGCACCCCTCCCAGCACCCGTGCAGGGGTTGCTGGTGAAATATTTTAAGTCAGATTCGGGTTAATGTCAGCATTCCAAATATCATCCAAAATTAAATCAGAGTCCAAGGCAAAGTATTCCTCAAAGTTCCAATTTATTAAGAGAGACATGTTGGCACATCTGTGGAAACCTGAATCTGAAAGCTTCCCAGGTTTCCCCATCCAGTTGAAAGTTCATGATCTTGCCCTCACAAGTCCATCACATGGTCCAATCTTCCACTGCCACACTGGCAGTTCCACCAATCCAGTTCCGGTCAGGCTCAGAGGCGTAGAGAACAAAAGATGACCTTGGCTTTCTAGAAAGGAATTTATTTTGACAACAACACATTCTACTCCTTACAATTCCCCCTCCCAATTCTCCACTAATGAAACAGCACAACAATAGAGTGTGGCAGGCCAAAGATCCTGAAAGGAACCGGCTGCAGGCCTGACATGATGTGGCTTTCTGGAAGTATATGTTATTCTCTGCTATTTAAAAGAAGATACAATAGCACTGGGCCTCTTCAGAGCAAGCATTTATTTTAAAAAGCTTCTTCATTTTGTTAAGTTGTCTAGAACAGTAATAAAGCAGTCTTTAAAAAATAAGTGTAATAATTTGAACATTCTATAGGCATTTATAGTTATTGACTTACCTCCTTGCAGCAAATGGCAAACAGTCTGTTTCAGTTTAGCCTGATTAGAAGAAAAAAAAATCTGCCTCTGCCTCCCAGCAATTTGCCTCCTTGCAGCAAACAGCCTGTTTCACTTTCAATTTCGGTTACAGCAGGGGCCTTCCGATGATCAGCTGTTTCAGGCCTTTAGAAAAAGGTTAGCCCTCACTGCCATAGCCTATTGCCACCTCCACAAGCCGCATTTTCTCCGTTTCCTGCAAGGAGGTAAATTGCTGGGAGGCAGAGGCAAAAAGGTGGGGGGCGGTGGGTGGGCAGGGCTACATACAATGTATAAGACACACCCAAATTTTCACCTTCTTTTAGAGGGGAAAAAGGTGCATCTTATACTCCAAAAATACAGTATCTCTTAACAAAGTCAAAATCTGCAATAGTGGTGAATATCTGTAACCTAGGTGTAGGATGAGAGTGAAGGTTTGTTCTCTGAGCTTGTGGGTTGGTTTCCAAACATTTTGTTACCAGGCTAAGTAATATCTTCAGCAGAGTTTAGGTGATGTCAGTGGCAGTGTTCTGTTTATAAGGGTTTTGTGATGGGTCAGGTCTTGTGATGGGTCAGGTGTGGGTGTGTCAAGTGAGGGTCTTGTGATGGGTCTTGCAAATTGCAACTCAATGGCCACGCTACCACCTGCCACACTTGTGAGTTCATCAAAGCCTGGCATTCCACAAGCCATTCCATCAAAAGACACATTGACCTACAACCAGCCTACGAACCCCTCAGAATCCAAATCAACCACACAGCCAATCAGAGACAGCACCGACCCTCAACCAACCCATCCAAGCCCCTCCCAACCAGCACTTCAACTCCCAATGATCCTCACCTGATGTAACCTCCCCATCACAAGACCCATTACAAGACTCTCACTTGACACAGCAACACCTGACCCATCACAAGACCTGACCCATCATAAAGCCCTTATAAACAGAAGAACACTGACATCCCCTAAACTCTGCTGAAGATGTTACCTAGCCTGGTAATGAAACATTTGGAAACCAACCCACAAACTCAGAGAATGAACCTTCACCCTCAAAGTCAAAATCTATTTTGTGTGTATGAAAACTTTGTTGTATGTTGTAACTTTGAACAGTCACTAAATGAACTCTTATTAAGTCAGGGACTACCTGTACAACATAGAAAGAGCTAAGACTCTAAAAAGCTATATATTCTACAATCTTATATCAGACATTTAGGCTAGAATGAATATAATATTTGCTGTATTTTTATCTCTTTTCCACTTCCAGTATGCATTCTGGTATTTTACACAATGCAAGTTTCCATCAGGTCACCTTCTTTAGTTGGCAATTATGTTGTCTGTTAAAACTCTAATCCCTACAGTCTCTAATCATGAGACATCAAACATCATGAACTATTAACTTAAGCAAATAATATTTGGCCACTGATGTATTATGGAAATGCAGCAAAAATCTAAATTATTTCCCAGGTGACTGCAATGTCTTTATGAATGGTACATATCTGTCATTTTATGACATTGTTGCACCCAGATGCAGACACTCTTATGCAGCCATTGAAATCAATGAGACTTACATTAGCTTTTACTTAGTTTTAAGTCCCACTCAATATGGATCGAGCTGGTTTTTAAGAAGAGATTGGACAACCATTTGTCTGAAATGGTATAGGGTTCCCTGCCTGAGCAGGGGGTTGGACTAGAACAAGGGTCCCCAACCTGTGGGCCACAGCCCACTACCGGGCTGTGACCTATTCGCAACTGGGCCATGTGAGTGGCAGGCTGTTGCGTCTGAACGCAGCCCCACTTGTGTGAGCAGTGGACACTACCACTCACACAAGTAAAACTGCACATGTGCATGCGTGCACCTACCCCTCACACAAAACCATCCCCTCTCCCCCCCTTCCCCCTACACCAGGCTGTCAACCCGGAAAGGTAGAGGAACGCTGGACTAGAAGACCGCCAAGGTTCCTTCTAACTCTGTTACTCTGTTATTCTGTTAGAGGTGTAACACAATCGTCTGGAAGGAAGTGGGAGTTAAACTTCTGTATATATAAAGGTGTTAATACATAAAGTGGTTGAATTCAGGTCACTGCTTCTGCACTGGTGCATAAGGCTCCCCTCATTTACGACCTCATACAAGAGGGTAGAGCGGACCTGGTGTGCATTACAGAGACCTGGTTGGGCCATGAGGGGGTGGTGGTGTTCCCCTTAGTGAACTATGCCCACCAGGCTTCCGGGCGTTTCACCAGCCGAGAGCCCAGGGCAGGGGCGGGGGGGTGTTATTAGGGAAAGTCTCGGACCTCAGGAGGTCACTGTGCCTCAGATAGGCGGGTGTGAGTCCCTTTTTGTGAAGTGGGGCCTTGGGGTCCAGGTGGGCCTTTTTGTTACGTACCTGTCTCCCTGCTACGTTTCATCGGCCCTGCCGGAGCTGCTGCATGTGTTAGCTGGATTGACGGTTGATTTCCCCAGGCTTATGATCCTGGGGGATTTCAATCTGCCTTCCATTGGCGAGACATCCGAGTCAGCTCGGGAGTTCATGGCTTCCATGACGGCTATGGACCTAACTCAGTTACTGTAATTCTTTTTTTTAAAAAATAATTTTTATTGTTTTTCTCTTTTCACCATATATTACAATTGTTATATCAACAGTTTGTACATTGTTACATCGTCTTATCTATACATGTTTTTCTCTCTTTACCATATATTACAGTCATGATGTCATCTTATCTATACATTTTTATGATATTTTACATATTTATCTACTTTTATATACAGTTCTATGTTTATTTATGTATATTGTTTTCGGCTTAATTATTTTTCTTATTTTCCAACCATTCATACCAATTATTCCAAATTTTGTAGTATTCCGATTCTGCTTTGTCCTTTAATTTTAGAGTTAATTTGTCCATCTCTGCACAATCCAAGGTTTTTTTTATCACTAATTCGTCCGGCGGTATATTGTCTTGCTTCCAGCATTGGGCAAAAGCTATTCTAGCTGTGGTTAATATATGTGTTAGTAGATTTTTTTGTGTGTGTGTAATTCCCTTTGATTATTCCCAGTAGGAAGGTTTCGGGTTTATATTTTATTTGTTCCCCCGTGATTTCTTGCGCCCACTTCCAAATTTTTTTCCAGTATTTTTGTGATTCCGGGCAGGTCCACCACATATGATAGAAGGTCCCTTGTTCTTTTTTACATTTCCAACAGGTCAGTTTCAGGGTTGGATACATTTTTGCCAATCTTGTTGGTGGTAGGTGCCAACGATAAAACATTTTGTATATATTTTCTTTCAATGGTTGAGCACTTTGCAGTTAGCCATATTCCTAGATATTTGACTTTCTTTACTACCTGGAGTCCTATTGTTTTTTCTAATTCTTTATTCTGTTCTTCCTTCAGATTTTTGCTTATTATTTTGGTCTTTTCTCTATTAATTTTTAATCCTGCCACATCTCCATGGTTTTTTCCAATTCGTATCAGAAGGCTTTCTAGCGTCAGAATAAAAAGCAGAGGTGATAGTGGGCAGCCCTGTCTCACTCCTTTCGTTATTTCAAAGAACTCTGTATTTTCCCCATTCAATAGTATGTTTGCCTTTTGGGTGGAGTATATTGTTTCTATTAATCTTTCAAATTTGTTTCCTAAATTCATATTCTTAATTTGTTGTTTCATATATTGCCAATTTAGATTATCGAATGCCTTCTGTGCATCCAGGAATACAAGTGCCACTTGTTTCTCTGGATGCACCTCATAATACTCCAAGATATTAGCTATTATTCTGGTATTATTTCTAATTTGTCTTGTTGGGAGAAACCCATTTTGATCTGGATGTATGTAGTCATTTAGTAATCTTTTTAGTCTCTCCGCTATTATTGTTGCGAATATTTTATAGTCAGCATTCAACAACGAGATTGGCCTGTAGTTTTGAATTTGATTTTGATCTGTACCTTCTTTAGATATTAACGTGATGTATGCTTCCCTCCATGAGTTCGGTGTTTTTGCTTTCATCAATGTCTCATTATACATCTCCAGCATCAGGGGTTCTATTGATTCATTCAGGTCGTCTATTATTTTGTACCATTCTGCTGGGAATCCATCTGGGCCTGGTGTTTTATTATTTTTCTGTTTCTGTATTGCCTGTTTCAGTTCAATTTTTGTTATTTGTTTTGTTAACATTTCTTTCATCTCTTCCGGTATTACTGGGGTTTCTTCTCCCTTTAAATATTCTTGTATTTGTGTGTCATCTATTTGTTCCCCCTTATATAACTTCTCAAAATATTTGTGTACGATCTTTTTCTTTCCTTCCATTGTGTGTTGTAATTCACCCGTTTCCTCTTGGAGTTGATATATTAATCTTTTTTCTCTTTCTTTTCTCAGTCTATAAGATAGCCACCTCCCTGGTTTATTTGCTTGCTCAAAAACAATTTGCTTCGTTAATTTTAAGTTTTTTACTATTTCTTCCTGGACTAGTATGTTTAATTTGTGTTTCGCTAGCATCCAATCCTTTCTAATTTTGTCACTTTGTGGTTTGTTTTGCAGTTCTCTTTCTAGGTTCTCAATTTCCTTCTCTAATACCTTCTGTTGTGCCCATTTTTCTTTATTTCTTTTTGCTGAATAAGCTATAATGATTCCCCGTGTATAGGCTTTCATAGTATCCCATAAGTTTTGTATTGATGTCTGTTCTTTTGTATTTTCTTTAAGAAATAGTTCCAACTCATTCTTACATTTTTGGATAAATTCTTTTTCTTTTAATATTTGCAGATTTAATGTCCATCTTTGTCTAGTTTTTTCCCCCCCTTTCCAGATTATTTTAATGGGATTATGGTCTGCCCAAGTGTTTGGTAGTATTTCAATTTTATGTACTTCTGCCCCAATTTCCCCATTCATCCATGCCATGTCGATCCGTGACCAAGATTGGTGTGGGTTGGAGTAAAAGGTAAATTGTTTTTTTTTTTTGGTTCCATTTTTCTCCAGATGACTATCAGATTTAACTCTTCCATCATCTCCAAACATGTTGTTGGTAATACTTTTTTTTTGTTTTTAGTTTTTTTGTCACTTACATAGTCTTTTTTGCTATCTACTATGGCATTATAGTCTCCTATTATACAAATGTTTTTCCCTCCGATTTCTCTAATTTTTTCATGTAATTTTTAATAGAAATTTTTCTGGTCTTCGTTTGGGGCATATATTGCTACCAGCAGTATTGGTTTTTGGTTTATCCATATCTCTAATATTAATATTCTTCCCCTTGGATCTGCATAAATTAAGCTTGTCTTTATCCTCTCTTTAACATAGATTGCAAAATCCTTTTCTTTTTTCTTCTGCCGATGCTGTATATAATTTTCCCAATTTTGGACATTCTAAGTATTTTATATCTTGTTGTTTGATATGTGTTTCCTGTAGACATATTATGTCTGCTTTTTGTTTTGTTAATTTTGTCCAGATATGTTTTCTTTTTGTTGGCGAATTTAAACCATTGATATTTACAGATAGTAGTTGGATTTCTTCTTCGATTCTCCTAATTCTCTACTTGTCCTTATCTTTATTGCCTCTAGTTTCTTTTTTGACTTCTTGTTTTTGGTCTTACTTCCTCCTCTTTCTGTTGTTCTTCCTCTTCCCTGCTGTGTCCTCCCTGTCTTCCTTCCATTACCTTTTGTTGTCTTTCCTCCTTTCTTCTATATTCTATCTCCTCTTCAGTATTTTGTTTCTCTTCCGGATACATTAATTGCTCGTATAATTCCTGTGCTTTTTCAAGGTTTTCAATTTTGATTCTCTTCTCCTGCCATGTTACTAACATCCCTTCTGGTATTAACCATCTGAATAGTATCTCCCGCTTAATTAATTGCATCACCAGGAATTGGTAGTCTCTTCTCTGTTCCCTCACTGTTCGTGGAATTTGTTTTAGTATTAGTATCTCCTTCCCCTTGTACATCATCGGTTCGTCTCTTGTTATTTTATATAATATGTCTCATACTTTTTTGCTTGCGAACCTGATGTGCACTTCTCTGGGTAGTCGATGTTTTCTAGCATAATTGGTGGTGACTCTATAGATGTCGTCCAATTCATTTATGATCTCTTGCTTATCTCTATTTAGAGTTTCTGCAGTTAAGCAGGACATTATCATAGTTAGGTCTTCATCTTTTGCCTCTGTCACATTTTGAAAGCGGAGGTAGAAAGCTGTGCGGTCCATCTCCATATGAATAAGCGATTCCTCTAGATTTTTATTTGATGCTTTCATTTGTTGTTCAACCTGGTTTATTTTCATTTCTGTCTGTTCTGTTCTTTTTTCTACTTCTTTTATTAATTGTTCATTTTTTCCCAGAGATTGTTGTATGGTTTCCATTTTATCATCTAATTTCTGTATGTCATTCTTGACTTAGCTTTTCATTTCACACATCTCTGCTTTCATTTCATTCATATCTATTTTCATTTCATCGTGGTTTTTTATTACTGTTTCTTGGAGTTTTAACATGGTTTCTTGGATGATTTGCAGCACTGTCTGTACATTTTCAGTATTCGACCCTGCGTTTGTTTTTTCTGTTGCATTTATTTCTTCTGTTGATCCTTTGGGTGTTGGGGAGGCAGTCGATCCCCTTGTTGTTGGATTTATCGCAGGGTTAATGTTCATCTTTTTTCCGGTTCTTAGTGCTGTTGATGTTATATTTGCCATTTCTCTTATAGTTTTATCTTGTTCTAAAAGTATCTTGTATCTATTGTCCCAAATTGGCATTCAATCTTTCCCCTCCCTTTTTTTTCTTGTATTAATATATCCACAGTAATCTTAATATACTATATAAGTTTTAAATAATACATATAATGATAATGATATATATAGATTATACAATAATATCTAGAGGTGTTGGCAGAAGGGGTTATATAGGCAAGGAGGGAGGACAGGGAGGGGGGATCTCAATATTTGTTCATACTAACATCCACAATACTATATCTTAAGTACTTAAGTGCTTAGGTTTTTCACTCTGTCCTTAATAATACTAAATTTTAACTTGATTAAACATTTGTAGCATAGGCATAATATATAAGTATATATAACTAGTAATTGCCACAGGGTTTCAAACTTACTTATTTATAGATATAACAATGTAGCAATAAATATAAATATAAATAGAGCTATTTGTCTTAAATATTAATTAATTTAAATATTTGATTATAAAGATTATAGCAATTGTATATAGTTATGCATTGTTAATATAGACAGTTCATTCACCACTTTTCCTCTGTGTTTCTTTAAGTTCAGAGCTTCTTTAAATTCTTTTCAGTTCCTTTCTTTCAATTTTACACAATTATCCGGGCTCTTCTAAATTGTTACAATGTTGCTGTTTCGTCAGCTTTCTCTTCCGCCTTGATACTTTGTTGCGCTATAATTAATGGCCATCCGCTGCTGTTCCCCGGTATAGCGCGATCTTTCAATGTCTCCTTCTGTCTCCTTTCTCCTGCTGCCCGAGTCCACAGGAACCCCAGCCAGATCGTATTTCTTTTCCCCTCGTTTCTTCGGGCTAGTTTTGGATTTTAAAGTTGTTGCTCTCACCTCTTCCAGTGGCCTTTTTAGTTGTGGGATTCTCTCGCCGGATCTCTGGAGTCTCCCTGTTTGCCCGTTCTCCTCTATAATCTGCGGTACGTCTTTCCCAGCCTGTAGCTCTCCGCTGTTTTCACTGGTATCAGGCGTTGCAACAATGTAGCAAAAGTTGATTTAAATCTCCTCCCTTCTTCTATTTGGTGCTTTGCTGAGTCTTCAGGTCCACCATTAAGGGAAGCAAGTGGCAAACGCTTACACGCTGATTTAAAAAGGGTATCCCCGGTCGTAACGGGCGATCGCCTTCCGCCTCGTTCGTTCTGGGGTATCCCTACTTCTCCGCTTCACCCTTCAAGCTCAGCGTATCCCCCTGAGGGATCCTCCAAACGTGTATATCGGGGTTCGAAAAGCAGAGCCCTGCTTTCTTCCCCGCACTTGCCTCAACGTCACCACCGGAAGTCCAGTTACTGTAATTCAAGACCCCACCCATAATGGGGGACACACGCTCGACCTGATTTTTGTCTCTGGGCAGTGGATGAATGATCTAGATTTAGGGGATATTTCTATTCAACCCTTGTCATGGTCTGATCATTTCCTCATCAGGCTTGACTTCCATACTGCTACCCCTCGCCGCAGGGAGGTGGAACTAACTAGATGGTTCCACCCCAGTCGCCTGATGGACCCTGAAAGGTTCCTGATGGAACTTGGGACTTTTCCTGAATCCCTTGCTCACAACTCGACCGAAGCCCTAGTGGAAGCCTGGGATAGGGCGGCCACTGGGGCCTTGGATCGCATTGTGCCTTTGCGGCCTCTGACCCGGTGTCGATCCTGGGTGGCTCCCTGGTTTAGCGAGGAGCTCCGGGAGATGAAACACCGGAAAAGACACCTAGAGAGTGGCTGGAGGGCCAGCCGCTCCGAATCTGATCGAACACTAGTAAGAATTCATATTAAATCCTACTTAGTGGCGATAAAAGCGGCAAAACGGCAAAACGTTTCCGCTCGTATCGCATCCGCAGATAACTGCCCAGCCGCCCTGTTTAGGGTGACCTGTTCCTTACTTAACCAAGGAACTGGGAAAGACCCCTTGCAGGGTAGGGCTGAAGAATTTGTTCAGTATCTGCAGGATAAAATTGCTCAGATCTGGACAGGCTTGGACTCTGACTGGGTAGATTCGGGCGAGTCGACGGGGATGAATCTTGTGGAGACAATCTGGGATGAGTTTGACCCTGTGACCCCCAAGGGCATGGACAGGATTATGGGAGACTCAGTGCTGCCACTTGTGTGCTGGACCCGTGTCCCTCTTAGTTAGTTTAAGCTTCCCCGGAGGTGACACGATGCTGGCTCCAAGCGATTACCAACGCTTCATTGAGAGAGGGGTTCTTTCCCACCGCCTTGAAGGAGGCGGTGGTGAGGCCCCTCCTTAAGAAGCCTTCCCTGAACCCAGCTTCTTTAGCCAACTATCGTCCGGTCTCCAACCTTCGCTTAGTAGCAAAGGTTGTAGAGAGTGTGGTAGCACGTCAGCTTCCCCAGTACCTGGATGAAGCTGTCTATCTGGATCCGTTTCAGTCGGGTTTCAGGCCCGGGTACAGCATGGAGATGGCATTGGTCGCATTGGTCGATGATCTCTGGCGGGCCCGGGACAGGGGCTGCTCCTCTGTCCTGGTCCTATTAGACCTCTCGGCGGCTTTCAATACCATCGACCATAGGATCCTACTGCGACGACTCGGGGGGGGGGGTTGGGAGTGGGGGACACCGTTTTACGGTGGTTCTCCTCCTACCTGTCGGATCGGTCGCAGTTCATGTTGACTGGAGGGCAGGGATCGACCCCGAGGCACGTCACTTGTGGGGTGCCCCAGGGGTCGGTTCTCTCACCCCTCCTGTTCAACATATGTATGAAACTGCTGGGCGAGATCATCCGTGGTTTTGGGGTACGGTATCATCAATATGCTGATGATACCCAACTTTTCATCTCTACCCCAAACCACCCAAATGATGCCCTCGACGTGATGTCCCGATGCCTGGAGGCTGTGCGGATCTGGATGGGGAGGAACAGGCTCAAGCTCAATCCCTCCAAGACTGAGTGGCTGTGGTTTCCATCATCCCGATTTGTGCATCTTGTTCCATCTTTGATGATAGGGGGAGAAATTTTAGCCCCCTCAGAGAGGACCCGCAATCTGGGAGTCCTCCTGGACACGAGGCTTAGTTTAGAAGAACACCTGATGGCCGTAACCAGGGGGCCTTTTACCAGGTTTGCCTGGTACATCAGTTGCGCCCTTCCTGGATCGGGATGCTCTGTGCACAGTCACTCATGCCCTCGTTCTTTCTCGCCTGGACTACTGCAATGCTCTCTACATGGGGCTGCCCTTGAAGAGCACCCAGAGGCTTCAGCTGGTCCAGAATGCGGCCGCGCGGGTTATCATGGGGGTACCTATGTTCTCCCATGTTACACCCCTTTTAGGCAGCCTGCACTGGTTGCTGGTTGTTTTCCGGGTGTGATTCAAGGTACTAATTATGACCTTTAAAGCGCTCCATGGCTTAGGCCCAGGGTACCTGCGAGACCACCTACTTCCACCAGTAGCCTCCCACCGTCCAGTGCGATCCCACAGAGTTGGTGTCCTTAGGGTGCCATCGGCCAGACAGTATCGGCTAGCGACCCCCAGGGGGAGAGCCTTCTCTGTGGGAGCGCCTTCCCTCTTGAATGAGCTGCCCCCGGAGCTTCGCATAATCTCCGGTCCTTCCAACGCGCCCTAAAAAGTTGGCTTTTCCAGCAAGCCGGCCTGGCCTGTTAATTTTATCTAATTTTTAAAATGTTAGTGTTATATTAATTTGGTTTGTTTCTTGGATTGTTTCTAATTTTCTTTTAAGTTTTGTAATATGTTTTTTTTAATGCTGTACGCCGCCCTGAGTCCTTTGGGAGAAGGGCGGCATATAAACCCAATAAAACAAAACAAACAAACAAACACTAGCATGTCTATTCTCCACTTTCTGTCAACGTGTAAAGCGTTTCCATGACTACTATCAACTCGGGAAGAGAGGAGAATTCCATGCATACTTTTGGCCCATCAAGTCTCATATTCTTTGCAGCTGGCCTGTGGATGCGCATGTCTATAACCTGCCGTAACATCTTGTTGGTGAATATGATTGATGACTTCAGGCAGAGGGGAGGGAACACAGGAGTAACGTTCAGATGCCATTAAGTGGAATTTAGTTTCAGATCCACAGAAAGTCATGCCAAGATGTTGATCCTAATAAATGAATGGGTTTTTTTTTAAACTTTGTCTCGAGGCTCGTAAATTAATTAGGTCATCTCTTGGGAACTTCACAGAGAGCCGAAACTGACTTCTAAAAATCTATCAAGATTTCCGGGTTTCCTGAATCCCGGGCTCTACGAGCACTCCCCCCCCCCATATTTGGGGTGCTTGGAGGGAAAATGAGGCAACAGGAGGTATGCAGCAATGCCAAGCAGCAATGCTTTTCCCAGCAGCAGAAGCAAGAAAGGATGAGTACTGGTGGAAATTAGCCCCTAAGGCAGCTGAAGTAGAGTTCCCTAGTCCCCAGATACAGGGAAGGGTCTCAAGCAAGCTGGCAAGGGTGGACTGGAGGTGGGACTGGGCACAAGCCAGGCTCCCAAAGCCCCAGATGGAAACCCTGGAGAGTGCAATAGAGCAACAGAAGGAGGATCTTGACCGGACCACCCTTGCTGATGAGGGGCCATCATGCCGCCCAAAAGAGAAGGGAGGGAGATCTGATCTTGTTGAGGGGAAGAGACGCAGATTGGAGTGCAGCCCCCCTCCTCCACCCAATAGAAGGAGAAGGAGCCCGAAACTGTAACCAGTGCCTCTCCCACACAGCAGGCAGGCTGCCAGGTCAGACAAACCCCTCCCTCCCTCCGCACTAGAGGTGAAGAAGAAGGCCAGCCATATCAGGTGCAAGCATACAGAGACCAACAGGAGGTTGGAGGAGTAGGGCTGAATCACCCGCGCTAATTCAGGGGAAAGTTTGACGGGGACTCAGACCAGCTAGCTCTATTCCTCGATTCAGCTGATAGCCACCTAGAACGCTATGGGCACCTCTACCCACCCCCCAGGGCCATGGTGAATACCATCACAGAGGGGCTAGAGGGAGAAGCAAGGGAATGGTTAGCATCCCTCCACAAGAGGAGAGCCCCCCAACTGCAAGACATAGATGACTTCCTGCAACTGCTAGAGGCCAGATTTGAGGAGGTGGAGGTGGAGGAGGACCCATATGCAGAAGAGGAACTCAGCAATCTAAAGCAGAGGGGTCGCCCCATCAAAGAGCACATCCAAGAATTCAGGAGGGTTATAGGAAGGCTACCCCCTTTACCAGAGCGGCTGCTGGTGCATTTTTTCAGAACAAGCCTGGACAAGCAAATTGCCCAGGTAACCGCATACTGCGACATCCCAAATCTACTCTCTGAGTGGTTCCGAGTAGCAACCAAAGTCGGCAGTGGGCTGTACGCCAACGACATGAGAGAGCAACTGGACACAAAAGTGAGAGGTCAACCTGACCTGAAACAACCCAGCCGACGGGGAACCACAGCACCACAACAGGCCCTGAGACCAGCCCTCCCTCGAAGTCCGCTGAAATGCTACCAATGTGGGGGGGATGGGCCACATGGCAGCTGCATGCCCAACCCCAGTCCCAAACCCAACCCCATCCTCAAACCCAAAGCCAGACCCACCACCCAGGGCACAACCAGAAAGAGGCCCCAAACAGACCACCAACACGTCCGGGAAAGCCCTCCAGACTGCAGAGGCCCCTTCCCCCTCAGGCGAAAGTGGTAGAACCCCAGGCAACAACAAATAGTCACACGAGTCATATGACAGCGAGGACAAGGGAGAAAATGACCCAATGGTGAGAGGACCAATTCGCCATTTCCTTTTTCCAATACGCCTCACAGCCCCAAAGACAGGAAGCCAGGGGGATTTTCAAGCCCTAATAGACTCAGGCTGCACAAGGTGCTTGATCAACCTAACCACAGTCCTGAAACTGGGGATCAGAGCAAAAAGACTGGCCCAGCCAATCCGGTTCGAGCAGTTTGATGGGTCCCTAATTGGAGGAGCCTATGCCACCCACCTGATTGAACCAGTGAGGCTAGAGCTAGCGGATCACTGGGAAGTAATTTGATTCATAATAGCCCCCAAAATGACAGATGCAGTCATACTGGGACTTTCCTGGCTAGAGAAGTGGGGACCGACCATCTGGTGGAAAGGGGGTACCCGCAGACTTAGTATATCAAGGGGCCCCCAACCCCTCCCACACCAACTACCCAAGCCCAAACTGTATGCCATGACACCCCTGGAAATGCAAGAGATGTGCAAATACATAGACAAAAACCTAGCAAGGGGGTTCATTGAGCCAGCCAAGCCACGGGTTGCGGCACCAGTCCTCTTCAAAGAGAAAAAAGATGGAACTATGAGATTGTGTGTGGACTATTGAGGGATAAATGCCATGTGTGTACGCAACCTATACCCTCTCCCCCTCATGAAGGACATGCTATCTCATCTGGCCAAGGGAAAAGTCTTCACCAAACTAGACCTCAGAGAAGCATACTACCGAGTACGTATCAGAGAGGGAGATGAGTGGAAAACAGTGTTCAACTGCCCCCTAGGGAGCTTTCAATTCAAAGTGATGCCTTTCGGGCTGCAGGGGGCCCCAGGGGTATTCATGCAGTTAATAAATGAGGTGCTGCACGAGCACCTCTACAAGGGGGTCCTCGTCTACCTAGATGACATCCTTATCTACACGGAGACCATGGACGACCACATATCTTGATCCCGAGCAACCCTTCATGATGCAGGCAGCTGCCAGCGACATGGCAGTGGGTGCAGTGCTACTCCAAAGAAACAACCAAGGAAATTTACAACCCTGCACCTACACCTCCTGCAAGCTTACAGACACAGAGAGACGATGGGCCACGTGGGAAAAGGAGGCTTTCGCAGTGAGATGGGCACTGCTGACCTGGAGACACCTGTTGGAAGGGGGCCAGAAACCGTTCGAAGTCTGGACTGACCACAAAAATCTGGAGGTGCTTAGGACCCCATGGAAACTATCACCCAAACAAGTCCGATGGGCTCAATACTTCAACCGTTTTGATTTTGTCTTAAAGCACATTCCAGGTGGGAGGAACTTTCTAGCTGACGCCCTCTCCCGCATGCCTCAGTACAAATGCAAACAGGAGCACGTAGTGGACACCATCATTCCCTCTACTCAAACCACTGCCCAAGTGACCACCAGGCGGCAACGCTATGACTGGCAAGACCAACCCGCAAGCGAGCTAACCACGAGGCTCAAAACCGAACTGCTAGCAGACCCCTGGTTCTGAAACAACCAACACATCTTGACAAAAAGAGATGACCTTGCATGGAAACTCTACGTCCCAGAATCCCTACGTACCCTAATTCTCCAGAGGGCCACGACGCCAAACAGGCAGGCCACTTTGGGTTCCTACAGACTTTACACTTAGCCCGGAGACAATTCTGGTGGCCTGGCATGAAGAAAGATGTAGATAGTTACGTGAAATGTTGCACCGTCTGCACCACAATGAAGAGACGACCGGGAAACACCCCCCCCCCCGACTGCTGCAAACAGTAGCAGAGCCCCAATGAGGCCGTGAAAGGAGATCGCAATGGACTTTATAGTAGTGTTGCCAAAAAGTGGGGGAAACTCCGTGATTTGGACTGTAATAGACCTGTTCTCCAAACAGGCACACTTCATACCCTGTAGCAGACTACCCTCGACTCACAAGCTGGCTAAACTGTTCGTGAAGCATATCTACCGACTGCATGGATTACCTCGAAGAATTATCTCAGACAGAGGGGTCCGGTTCACGGCTATGTTCTGGAGGGAGTTCCTGCGGTCCATTGGGTCATCTCAGGGTCTTAGTTCAGCTTTTCATCCGAGCACCAATGGGGCAGCAGAGAGACTGAAGCAGTACCTGAGGTGCTACATGAACTATCAGCAGTCCAATTGGGCAGACCTTTTATCTTTTGCTGAGGTAACGTACAATAATGCTGTTCACAGTAGCACAGGACTCACGCCGTTCAAAGTAGTAAGCAGCATGGATTTTGTCCCAATGCCTGAGTATCCAAGGGATCCCCCTCCTCAGTCAGCTTGACTGATTGGATGTCGATGCTGAAAGCAACCTGGGAAAATGTCAAAAAGGCACTGGCTAGGATTCTACTTCCTGTTTCTGTGGATGACAGACATGCTGTCCGCCGCTCGCAGTCACGGTGGGGCCCCCCTGGTCAAGGGGGGGCACAAGATGCCCTGTAGGGGCGTCTTGCTGAGGGGGCAGATTGCTGGAGCCCCCTGGAGCAGCGGCGGTTGCAGGGGGGCTGCTGGCTTTGCCCTAGGCACTGGGAGGCTTTTGGGGTGTGTGCTTGCCAAGCGCACTTTCGTTCGGAGGAGATCGGAAGAAAATGCTTTACTTGAAGGCAACAGCAGAAATGCGGTGAGAAGGGAACCCTCCCCGGGGTCTTTTTTCTACTCCCTTTGAACAATTAGCTAAATGGATTAGCAGTATTCTTAAGACTCTTTGATCTTTACGAAGTGCTAAGATTGGAGAGAGGGGGGGTTTCTCCCCCCCTTCTCGGAAAAGCGGCTTTAAACTATCTCTCTTACAAAGAGAGAATTGGGGAGAAAAAAATCCTTTGACATTCACTTCTTTCAAGCAATGGACTAATGATCTTCTTTAACAATTGCGGAAGAAAGAAAGTGTGTCGACCTTAAAAGTTACGAATAAACTTTCTAAATGACTGTTCTCCGTTCCCTGGGGAAGGCTGAGCCAAAATGGCGTTTCATCCCGCGCTCGTGTTGTTGTTACAAATGAACTGCCGTCATTGAAAAATCTTTTGGGCTGGAATTATAAAACCTGGGTGAACCCTAGAGGAATCTCTTTATACAATCCCTTGGATTGGGGAAAATTGAATATAATCAGAGGGGAGTTGTTTTGAAGATCGATATCCCACACTAGACTTTGCCTGTCTCCTGGTCCCGCCCGGCGGTGCATCCCTACAGACGCCATTTCTTTTCCTGCTTTGAATTATAACTTTTCTTGAACTTTGAAATGCCTCCAAAAAAGCCCCCACCCAAGCCACCGTCGGCTCCATCGTCTGCTGCTTCAAGCCCAGTTCTCTCGCAAACGCAATTAACTTCCTTTTTGCAACCAAAAGCCCCTGAGAAGGAACAACTGTCTCAAGACACATTTTATCAAATGTTTCAGACACTCTTAAAGGGACAGGACGAAATAAAAAAGCAGTTGGCGGACTTAAAGGAAGAACTCAGACAGAATCAACAACAGACTGTACAAAATAGTCAAAAAATAAATGCTTTGGAGGAGAATGCTGTAGGGGTGGGGGAAGAGATGAAGGTTTTACAAAAAAAAAGTGTTGGGTTTGAGAGCTATTTGGAAAAAATGTAATTTGAAAGGATGTCTCTTTTTTTTAGGTTTCAAAATATACCTGAAACAGAGGGTGAGGACCTAAGAGAGATTATGATAACAATGTTAGCAGACTATACCAAAAGGGATAGGCAACAGCTGGGGTGGGATATTGACCTGATATATAGAATCAACTCAGCATATGCCAGAATACACAATGTCCCAAGGGAGGTTCATGTTAAATTTTTCAGAAAAACTACAAGAGATGAGATTCTGGGAGATCAAAGGGGGGAACCTCTAAGATATAAGGACAAAGAAATAACCATCTTGAAACAGATACCAAAAAGAATAAGAGATAAGAGGAAGAAATTCCTCTTAATAACTAAAAGGTTATATGAAAAAAATATCTGGTTTTGGTGGTTAATTCCAGAAGGCCTGTTGATCTTTTGGGAGGGGGCCAGAGTGAGAATTAATACAGTGGTGGAGGCAGAAGCCTTCATGGAAAAACACAAAGACCTCCTAGGTGAAACAAGAGACGGCGCACAAGACACGAAAGGGGGGGGGGAGCCTTGGTTCAGCTAACAGACAGGGGAGAGGGGACAGTAATGAAACTTAGGTCACAGAAATGAATTAAAAACATATTGCAATTGCTAATGTAGAAGTGATATAAAATATGGTTGAAGATGCTAAAGAATTGAGTAAAATAACTGCTAATATAAATGTAACAATGATATTATGATATATATAAAACATGAAAGAGATGTAAGATTCCGGGGAAGTACCACCTTCCGTATGATGTAGCTGTCAAAATTTTTATTCCCACATTTATGTACCCTTTTCCCCAAAATACTTGAAAAAAAAACAATAAAACTTTTGTTTGAAAAAAAAAGGGCACTGGCTAAAGCGGCACAAACCTATAAGAAACAGGCAGATAAACACCGGGCTCTGCAACGGCCATTCCCGGTGGGAGAGAAGGTTTTCCTCTCCACAAAATATTTGAGGTTAAAACTCCCTAGCAAGAAACTGGGACCAAAGTTTGTGGGACCATTCCCCATAATAAAGATAATCAACCCAATCACAGTGCAATTGAAACTGCCCCAACTGCTAGGGAAGATACACCCAGTATTACACAGTAGCTGTCAGCATTCCAAATATCATGCAGAATTAAATCAGAGTCCAAGGCAAAACTATCCTTAAAGTTCCAATTTAATATGTCAGACATGTTGGCATTGTACTGTGGAATCCCAAATCTGAAAACTTCCTGGGATTCCACCCAGTTTAAAGTTCATGATCTTTTCCCCACTCCCATAACTCCATCACATGGTCCAATCTTCTTCGCCCACTCTGGCATCTCCACCCAGCTGGTTCCGGTTTGGTGCAGAGGTGCAGAGACCAAAGAGGACCTTGGGCTTCTAGAAAAGAATGACAACAACACATTCCACAATTCTACTCCTTTCTATTCCCCCTCCCAATTGGTACACTAATGAAACAGCATAGGAAATTATAAAAAGTGTGGCAGGCCAAAGATCCTAAAAAAGGAATATGACTGCAGGCCTGACAGGCAGCCTCTCCTCAGAAGGAAAACGTTTCCTAAAAAGAGAACAACATAAAAGTTAACATAACAAAATTAACCACCTCTTCCCCCCCAGGGGGACCCTTTGGCTTATTGGGAAACTTATCATGGAATTGTTTTACTAACTTCTCCACTGGTACAATTGTCTTTCCTATTATTGTTGGGAATTCCACCTACTCTAAATCCAGCTGGGAGTGATATACTCTGGGTAAATAATTGTAATTAGAAGAGAAAATGAGGAATAACTTCATAGCTTGGATTTAGCTTATTTGTTCTTGGCTGATACCTTAATTCTATTGAGTGAAGCTTTAGCTTCCTAGGAGGGGTTATATATAGGCTGCCAGGCTAGAAGCCTTAGCAACAGAGAGGAGATGGTAGGCAGTAGTGAAGGCAAAAGCTTTGCTGTAACACTTTAAGCCCATTAATTTCTCAGTCACCAAGGGAAATGATGCTTTGTTCCTCATCACTAGTGGATTTGGCAAATTAGACAGGAAGGAAAGGCAGAAAAAGAACAAAACCCACCTGACTATAGTGCCTGGATGTCTGCTGGCAGATTGGCTCTGCTGAGAAGCAAGAAATTGATATTTGGGAAGGAGGAAAAGTGTTGTCTAATGGAACCAGTCATTGTGGGTATTGAGGACTTGGTGACCTGGTGAACCAAACATGACTTGAAGAGCTTCATCTACTATCTTCTCCTCTGTCAAACACCTTTTGTATCTCCTTCTTGATAGAGGCTGAATTTCTTCTGGTGGAATTTTATTGGTCACCTAAGAGAAGATGTGGATGATGGATGCAGGATTGAAATCTGTTGTACAATAAGATTCTTCAATTTCTAAAGACTTGGCCTTTCTGGAAATTATCATCTGCTTCTGTGGCTATCTAATCTATCCTGAACTGCCCAGCCCATTTCCATCCCCACTCCTACCCTTTTCCCAGCCACCAAGCATCCCACCTCTGGTGATTGCAATGTACTGGACATTGCTTTGCCTCATCTTTTCCCCACTACTGATAGCCTCTGAACATGGCTTACCCAAATATATCTGCAGTCCTATGCCATTGGATATGGATAATGGTTGCCAGTCAAATGGCCATCAACAACATGGAGGTGCTGCTAATAGTGTAGGCAATGGTCATTGGGTGGGGACTCTAGAAGAAGCTAAGGAAACCATCCTGCATCTGCGGGAGACAGTGGTGCATCAAAAGGAAATGATCCTTGACCAGAGAGAGACTGTGAGAGAACTGACAGCCAAGCTGAGCCGCTGCGAAACCCATTCCCGGAGGCATAGTGAGCACCATGGAAATCATCAGGAAGAGATTCATAACCATAACCACGGCCATCATGAAGGTGGGTATCGGGGTCATCATGATAATGGTCAAAGGGGACATCATGAGGATGCCCACCAGTCTCACCATGAAGATGGCCATAGGGGACACGGAGACACTGGCCATCGAGATCTCCACGAAGGCCACCATGCCCAAGAGAATGAGCATCATCGAACTGCACAACCTGGGAACCATGAACTACAGGTAGGGCAGAACACTCATGATTCTTCTCACAAGGGACCTACATCTGCTCAGGTTAATGCTATGGAAGATCCACCCAATGAAGCATCTGCTGCAATACATCAGATGGAGAGAATGTTGAAATCCCTGAAGGAGAGACTGGAGCATTTACAGGTATTAGCTTTTAACTTATCCTTCTCAATGCACTTAAACTATCTTCTCAAATCTACCTATTCCTTAATTCCTTATCCCCTCATGTTTAATTTGTCCAATGCTGATCAGCCAGCAATTATTGTAAGCATTTTTATTCTTGTTTCATCAGTTTTCATGTATGATCCTTCATTTAATTGTTTCCTCTTCATTGTTCTGCTTTATATGATCAAAGCAAACAATTCTCAGGAATGCTGTTACCTTCCCTTTAAAAGCTAAATACCTCCCCATCTACTCAAATTTCTACCAGAATTAACTACTCACAACAAATCTTCATGCTGCTGCTTTTAATCTTTCTAAAGTGCCTACCTACCATAGTGTAAGTCTGGAAAATATATGGGGTGAAGGGGATTTTAAACATAATTATTTAAGATCCCTTGCACTATCAATAGCAACTCTTGGTTGAGAAAATCACTATCCAAAGAATGAAAGGCAGTGATGAAGAAAATGGCGGGAGTCACTTTGCAGAGGGAGATGGGCACAGACGAATTTAAAAAATAAATAAAATATGGATGAGGTGGAAGGAGGGATAACTTTCAAGAGGAAAAGGTACAGAGAAATATAGTGAATGTGTTTGTATAAACTAGACTTTACTATATTTCCTTTCTTTTCCTTAAGTCAATTTTTTTAAATTATTTTTTTATTCCTTGCTTTGCAATTGGCATAACTTTGCTTACCTAAAAATGAAGGAACATGATGGATGGATACACACACTCTCTCACACACACATCCACAGGGTATAAGGTGCTGGGGTTCAATTCTGATTCCATTGACGCTTCAGATGGAGCAAAGTTATTCAACATGATCTTTTTGTGCATGGAGTGGCTATTTCAAAACTAGCAAAAGTCCCTCCTTTTAGCTGAACTTCTTTCTGGATCTCCAGGAGGTTCTTTCTTGTGTGACTGGGTTAGTGCAGGAAGATGGCTAAATTTAGCATCCTCTACATCATGGGTCGTCAACCTGGTCCCTATCACCCACTAGTGGGCGTTTCGGGATTCCAGGTGGGTGGTAAGGACTTCGGAGGCTATAACCTCCTTTTGAGCGAGTGGGTGGGCGTGAGCACACACATCAATAAACCAACATGTGCGAGAATGCGTGCGGTAGGGATTTCGGAGGTTCAAACCTCCTTTTGTGCGAGTGGGCGGGCAGGCCTGAGCGCACACATCAATGAACTAACGCATGCATGCACGCAAACAAGCAAACACGTGGGAAGAGGAAGGGGAGGAGTGGAAACTGATAGCAGGGACAGGCAGAAGCGGAGCAGAGTAGTTGCAAAATAGGAGAAAAAAAGTTATAGGCAGGAGAGAATTGTTGTTGGCTAATAATAATAAGTGGGCTAACTAGCTCAGCCTTACTTTTGTACATTGCCCTAAGGAAGGTTAAAAAAAGGAGATAAAAAGGAAAAGCACTGTGTGGAGTGCAGATCAAAACGTAAGAGTAAAAGTAGTTGTTAAATTGTGAAACAAATTTAGAACCCCTGTCTGAAAAAAAGAAATATGCTCGTGGCTATTTACCAGAGTATCTGAAGATGGGTTTCATTGAATCTGTTACAAATAAACAGCTTCCAATGTGTTTACTGTGCCACAAGACATTATCTAATGAAGCAATGAAGCCAAGTCGATTGCGAGAACATCTTGCTACAAAGCATTCACAAGATAAAGATAAGCCCATTGAATATTTTCAAGAAATCTACAAAAGATTTCAAAATCGTTCAACAATAGCTGCATCATTTCAAAAACAACATGCAAAAAATGAGGATGGATTAACTGCAGCTTATCGTATATCACACTTAATTGCAAAAAGTGGTAAAAGTCATAATATTGGAGAAACTTTGATACTACCCTCTATCAAAGAATTTATCTCAACAGTAATGCATCAGGATATACCTGAAGTTTTAAAAACATTGCCCCTTAGCAATAACACAGTAAAGAGACACATTGACGAAATGGCGGCTAATGTTGAAAATAAACTTATAGGTATTCTCCAAAATTCTTCATTTTCCATACACTTGGATGAGTCTGTCATTGCAGATAATAATGCTCTACTGATGACATATGTACGGTACCTTGATGAAAACAATACATTGCAAGAAGAAATGCTATTAACTGTCAATCTGATTACAGATACAAAAGGATTATCAATATTTAATGCTGTGAAATCATACTTTGCAAAAAATAATATACCCTTGAACAATATTGTTGCATGTGCTACTGATGGAGCACCATCAATGGTAGGCCACTATCGTGGGTTTGTTGCTTACTTGAAGGAAGAAGTGCCAAACGTTTTGTGTATTCATTGTGTTGTGCACAGACAACATATTGTACGAAAACATTTAAGTCCAAGTCTCCATTCATCATTAAGTATAATAATTAAAGCTGTAAATAAGATCAAATCTAATGCCAAGTGTGATAGAATGTTTCGACAGCTGTGCCAGGACAATAACAAGCAGTTTATTAGGTTACTTTTACACACAGAAGTTCGATGGCTCTCAAAGGGTACATGCTTGTCTCATTTTGTTGCATTATTTGATAGTGTCGTACAGTTTTTTTGAAAGTGATAATGAGGCTGGTCTCTATGAACAGTTAAAAACCGTAAAGAATGACTCCTTTTATTTGGCAGACATTTTCAAGAGATTTAATGAAATTAATTTGCAGCTTCAAGGAGCCAATATCACTCTTATAAGTTGCAAAAGTATTGTGTCATTATTTATCGAAAAGCTTGATCTTCTCCGTCATAATATTTTCAAGAGAGAATTTCATCAGTTTCCTGAATTGTCCTCTATAAACAATGATGTAACTCCGGGGGATATTGAAAGGTTCAGTAGCCACCTCAATGAACTCAAATTGGATATGGAAAAACGATTTCAAGATATTTTGAACTTAAAGGTGCATGACTGGATGATAAATCCTTTTACAGCAAATGTTGCTGAGGTTGATATAACTTGCCAAGAAGAACTATTAGAACTTAAATATGACGAAGAGAGTAAATGTAATTTTGGCAGTGGTGGATACCAAAAACTCTGGCAAAATTAAAAAAATGCCTGCATTATATCCAAATATGTGGAAAATGATGTTCAATTTATTGATACCTTTCCCTACCACATATCTTGTAGAATCAGGCTTTAGTGCTGTTAATCATATTATGAGCAAACAGAGAAACCGTCTGAATATCACTGAAAGAGGAGACCTTCATTTGTTCCTTACGAAAATCGAACCAGATATCAAATATTTAGTCTCACAGCATCAGCCTCAAAGATCTCATTAATCACTAGTAAAGCTAATTTCAATTTACTTTATTGTTTTCTAATTAAACTTTATAAAGTTAAAAACATTATAAACATGCATAAAGTAGAAATAAAAAGATAAATTTATTTATTTATCAGCACAAATACAACAAAAAGATAAATGTACGTACATTTCTTTTTTAAAAAAACACCCTCCTTTCTAAAAAATATTCCGCACTTGCGCAAAAACTGGTGGGCGGTAAGGAAATTTTTCCATCAAGAAAGATCCATTAGTGGGCGGTAGGTAGAAAAAGGTTGACTACCACTGCTCTACACACTTGCAATGGAAGGAAGAGCCATTGGGCTGAAAAAGACTAAACAGACATGCATAGGACTGCATTGCAAATGGGTTAAATGGTGGTTAAATGAGGCACAGAACATGAATAGATGATGGCACCATTAGTGGGAATCTCATTTTAGGCAAGAATAAAACATACCATTATTTTCAAATACAATCTAAAATTTCGCTTGGCCAACAAATAGGAACTCAGGAATTGGACCAAATGCTTAAAAATGGTTTTCAGGTGGAATTTTAAGGAAGGGGAGAGGCAGCATATTAGAGGTGGTCTAGGAGAAAGGTATAGAGAAATGGTAGAATTTTATTAACATGAGCATTTGCCCTGACTTCTCCAGCACAATTGGAATAGTTCAACCTTCTCCACATCCATGTTGGATACTCTTCAGGAAAAGATCAGCATGTTGGAGCACTTGATCCATGAGAAATCCAACATTTCAGAACATCAGACACACAGCGTACTGAAAGCAACAGGGATGAGACAGAGGCAAGTTTCACATGGACACACAGTGGAGAAAGGTGAGTGACTAAACCTGAGCTTCCAGATGGGTAGTGTTGCAACCCTCTTGCAAGTCAAAACAATCTTGTGATACTTTCCAAATCTCTGTAGTAATAAAATTAATTTTTAAGGTATCAAAAAACAAACAAACCCTGAAATGGTTGTGTTGCCAGAATGAGAAAGGAGACTTTGGTCCACATTCATGGGGTAAAAATTGATGGATAGATGGAAGGAAGGTAAATTAAATAAACTGCTAAATAAAAAGAATTAATAATAAAAGTTGGGTTTAATGACAAGTAAATGGACAATTAAGAAGCCAGGTGGCCGTTGCCAAGTTTGTGGAGAAATGAGAAATAGTTTTTCTTAGTGATGCCCTCCAGATATCAGAGACTATAATTCACAAATTCCTAAACATTCGATTTCGGATCATACTGCCTGATTAGTAGGATACGGTGCCGGGTTGGAGAAGGCTGACAGCAGGATCTAATCAGATCTGAGGCAAATGGAGAACTTCAGTGATTTAACGGTTGCCTACTGCTTTTTCTATCTCATTTTCTCTCAAAAAGCTCTCCTTGTCTTCACAACTGGTTTGACGAGATAGATAAAGCTGAGAGACAGTGACTGGCTCAAAGCATTTTCCTAGTCATGCTGAAATTGAATATGAATAGTCCCACTCTAACCCATTTTAGATTTTAATTCTCCTCAGACCCAATTAACATAGCCAGTGACAAAGGATTATGTCAAATGTTAAGCCCAGAACTTCAAGAGGTATGTAGGTTATATTAATTTAACTCTGATTTTTTTAAAAAAACCTATTAAATAAGAGGTTTAGGTAAATATGTTAATGAATATTTAAGTGGATGAGAAATGTAGATTCAAATACTTGGTTTTAATAATTTAATAATATTTATTTTATTTGCTTCTGCATTTCTGAAGAATCTGAGTAGCATATAATCACATAATCAGCAGGAAAAGAGATGGGCACCAAAATGGTTAAAAGAGAATGATAGTTTGAAGAATATTTCAAATATCTCATTGGTCGGTCTTTCCAGTAGGATAATACTGGAGAAACCAACCAATGGACATAATGAAAAAAAAGGGGGAATGTTGACTGAAAATATAGCTTAGTCATAAAACCAGCCGCATGTGTTTGATGTGGAGCAGAGATGAGCTTAAATAGTGATAGAAACTGCATGACAGCATTTTGACAGCTCAACATGAGATGGTTACCATTTTTTATGTAGTGCCAATGGTGTTTTATAAAGAATAGAGAGCTCTCCTTTATGATCCTTATGTCACCAAATCCAAATCAAGAAAGAATGAAATGGAGGCAAGATAACCAAAAAATGAAAATTTGGTAAAGTTCATGAACTTTGGCCTGGTTGATAGTGGTCATGGGATTCCATTAATGGAAAGAGCATAACAAGCCTGGAGAATCAATTCTTAATAGGTCAGCATGTCAGCTGGCAGTATATGGCTAGTCCATTTCCCTGCGTTGCAGCGCAGTGCCACATTTCTGCTTTCTTCTGTCCTCCAGGGAACAAGGCAGATAAGCATTCTGAACATTTTCATGTGGATTTCCCCCTTCGCACAAACTACATGTATATCAAGATCAAGCACACTCTGCAACATGAAATCTTTGCCTTTTCCATCTGTCTCTGGCTCAAGTCAACTTCATCTCCAGGGATAGGCACACCTTTCTCCTACTCAGTGCCCAGCCAAGCCAATGAACTGGTGCTTATTCAGTGGGGAAATAACCCCATGGAGTTGCTCATCAATGATAAGGTAGAAGAAATATCTCTAATTTTTTATTTGTGCAGCAGATATATTTGATGAAAGTGTTAAGTTTGGCACCTTGCCATGTTTACAACTCCCAGGTTTGCTCATTCCCACTTTTATTTTAACTCTTCTGTCCTTGCTTTGCAGGTTGCCATGTTGCCATTGGCCGTTAATGATGCCAAATGGCACCACATCTGCGTGACGTGGTCAACTCGACATGGCATCTGGAAATCTTACCAGGATGGTGTCCAAAGAGGGAGTGGGGAGAACCTGGCTCCTTGGCATCCTGTGAAACCTGGAGGTGTTTTCATACTAGGCCAGGAGCAGGTAAATAGCCCTCTCACTTTACGTTCTGTCACTTTCATGCATGGTTCTTCTGAATACACATTTATTGCACTCTTCTTCCACAGGACACTCTTGGTGGCCACTTTGATGCCACTCAAGCGTTCATTGGGGAAATGTCAGATTTCAACATGTGGAGCTATATTGTGACACCTGCTGAAATTTACAAGATGGCAACATGCAGTAGCTCCATTGATGGTGATCTTATTAATTGGACTGAAAACTCTATAGAACTTCATAGAGGAGTGATGAAACTACCATATAATGCCTGCCACTAAGAATCAACCAAAGAAACATGGGCATAACATTCTCTGGAAGAGAAAGATACCTAATGGTTAAAGGCAAAGCATGGGAGGACCTCAAGATTTATTTCATACAGTGGTGGAAAGGGTTGGGAAATCAACATTTCTGGATTCCTTGACAAAAGAATGGGGGACTTTATGTTTGGGATGTATACAACAAAAAGAAATTGGATAAGTATGCAGCATCTAATGGCAGGAAAATCTTAAGATCCAGAAATTCAGTGAAGTATAATTTGGAATATATGTTTTATGAATCTGAGCAATTTTCAAAATAAGAAACATTCCTATACATGCTAAACCTATACTGTGTATTGGGATTTTCTTAATGTAGGACCAAGAGCAAAAAAATAAAATTCCTCATTATGACAATATGGCCAATAGGACACTTCATTCTCAAGGCCTTGATGTGTAACATTGGTCCACTAGGAAGATGCACTATATTGCCAAAAGTATTCGCTCACAATTGAATCTGATTATTTGGATGGGTGAGCGAATATGTATTTATGGTAGGTCAAAATCCTATTTTTGATTAGTAGTTTTCTACTTTTTGGATATGCAAGGTTGGAATGGGAAAAATAATTTGCTAATATTTTTTTCCAGAATCTTTTCCCTGAATGTTCTTTCTTTAGATAAATAGTTGAATACCTTACCAGGTAAATTGGTTGGATGATGCCCAACTGTTACCTGCTTTATTTTTTTTATATTATGTATTTATTCTAAGCTTCCTAGAGTCATGTAGATAAGATTTTTCTTCATTTTTCTGCCTCTCTTTCCATTCCCCCCATCCTCCATTAATTTAAATAGTATTTATGTACTGTATGTACTCTTTTAAACTTGAATAAAGCCATGCTTGAAAAAAATGTTCCAACCATGAATCAACTAATAATATAACCTGGATGTAGATCTGGACATGGACTGAACCAAAATTAGAGGCCATGTTAACCAGTTCTAGAAGCCCTGTGTCAGACTTTGCAAGTATCATAAAGTGCTATTATGCATCACCGCAAAAACCTTGTTGGCCAGCATTCTGCTATATCACAGCAAAAACAGTTGTATATCATTGTGTTAGATGTTTAACCCAATCTTTGTTAAAAGTGACTGTGGAAGCACTGGAGGTCTATGACAATGGAAAGGTTGGGTTAGGGTCAATGTAGCATAATTCATATTGCACAAATGAATATAACATCTTTTGTGCAAATGGATGGCAAGGCTCAAACGTTTTGGAAAAGTCGTCACCCAGTAAAAATCTGTGCTGAATACATAGAGCTTGCTTGATTTTTTTTTTGGGGGGGGGGGAGGGGCGGGATGACATTTCTGTGGTATTCTGTTTTCAGCACTACATATAGAGAGGACAAAGACAAAGGTTCATTGAGGAATATCTAAACCCTTGAAAGGAAAAACAAATATATCCAGCATTCAGTGTGGATAGTCTCAATTCTCCTTGCACTGCAATTTTGATCAGCACTGCTGTGCCTGAACCTGCTTAGAAAATGCTGTAAAAATATAACGGTTATACTATTATCTGCTTTAGTTTTGCAGCAGCAGCAATAAAGTGGCGCCGCTGTCCTTGGAAGAGGTTCCCTTGGGAACGCCAGCCCGTGTTTGAGTAACAAGCGGCTAGGATAGCATAAATCAGCTGTCCAGCAGTTTGAAAATCTCCCCCTCGAAAAAAGGAGGTGAGCACTCTGGCAGAGGGAAGAATCGCCCAGTGGCCCCAGAAGCAATTCTGTGGCGTGAAAGGTGCGAGCTCCCCAGGAAGCCTGACGATCTCCTCATCACAGGATGCTTCTGCATTTGCAGAACAAAAGGCAGCGTCCAAACCAGCAACTTCAAGTTTATTTTACATCTGAATGAGAAGCTGGCAGAACAAACCAGGAGGTAAACAAATGCAAGTACCAGCCTTAACTCCGTAGATTATATCTCTTTCTTTAAATTTAAAAGGGACTTTTCAAAAAAAATGGCACCGGAGGAACAAAGGGTGTGTTGAAAACGAAAGTGAAGTGGGAAACTGATTAGCACTTGTTAAGTGCCTGTTAGTGTGGCCAACAGACTTCAAAGAATAGTTGGACTTTCTGGACTGAATAAGTTGGCTGTTTGAAAGCCTGATTTAAATATTTTGAAATGGCCTCTAAAACAAAATTCAATACTTCAAAGAGTGCGGGAAGTTCACTGGCCCAAACTTCAAAGCTACAAATTTTATTACCTCTGGTGGAAACACAATCACAAAGCTTGACACTGGAGGCTCTACAAAATAATTTACAAAACACACTAAAAGAACAGGCAGTTGCCTTGGAGGGGAAAATTACAAGTGCTTTTAAAGATGTCTCTGATGAAATATCTGGAATTAAGGATTTAATCCAAACACGTAACCAAGAGATAAGGGAGGCACTTAAAGGACTATTTGGCTACGTGGCATCTCTCGATGAGAAGGTGGAAGAAATTAATGAGGCTAATACAAAGCTGGATAACAAACTTGGGGAGGCACAAACTAAAATTGATAAGTCAGAGGCAGAGCTTACGATGATGCAATATAAGGCAATGGAATTTGCCCTGAGGATAAGGGGGTTGAAGGAACACGCTCAAGAAGACTTAAGAGAGATTTTTCCTGATGCTCTGGTCCAATTAACTGGGAAGCCAAAGGCCAAATGCCTCTGGCAGATGGACAAAATTTACTGCGTTAATTCATGGATTGCTAGACAAAGACAACTGCCAAGAGATATCGTAATTTATTTTGTTACCAGGAAAATTAGGAATGAGATATTGCAAGCAACTTACAAAAACAAATTGCAAGTGGCAGGTCAAGATGTGATAGTACTGAAGGAAATCCCCCCCAAAATGTTGAGATCCAGAAAGGATTATGCATTTCTAGTGGACGAACTTAGAAAGCGTCAGATTCAATACAGATGGGAGACCCCAGCCGGATTGGTGGTGAACTACATGGGAGAAAGACATCGTCTCAACTCTGTTTGGAAAACAAAAGATTTCTATAGTATGGTACTAAAGGCAGGACGCCCCCCCATCTCCAGGTCCTAAAGAGAGTAAAGAGACAGAGGATCCCAGGCAGCAAGATAACCAGGAACAAATTAGGGTTGCGAGTTTACTGCAGGAAACAGAAGAAATTATGGAACAGAGACAAACCCGCGCGGCTACTAAACGTAAAGAATTAATGTCCCAACAAGCGCAGATCACAATTCAAGATAACATAAGCATGAGCACAGAGGCAGTGGGAGGAGCTAGACCAAAGGTGAAGTCCCAGCAAGATTTCCAGGCAGCTCTTAAAAAGCTTCAGTGTGCCAAAGATGACAACTAAATTTCTAACATGGAACGTCAACGGTTTAAATTCACCACAAAAAAGGAAAAGAATATTTCACTACTTGAAACAATTTAAAAATGATGTAAGTTGCTTACAGGAAACACATATTAGAACGCAGGACCAGAAATACTTGGTGAATGCAAGACTGGGATCGCATTTTGTAGCATCTGCTCCGGAAAAGAAAAATGGAATAGTTATATATTTAAGAAAAGATTTAAAAGCTGAACTAGTTGAAGCAGATCCTCAAGGTAGATACATTGCAATTGAACTATTAATACAATGGAAGAAAATACTCTCAACAGGAATATATGCTCCCAATCAACAACAGGAAAAATTTTATAAATTGCTTCACACCAAATTAACACAATGGGGCTACAGATCCTGTGTTTTACTGGGCGATTGGAATGGAGTACTGGATCCGGTTCAAGACAAGAGGCTTTTGCAAAACACATGAATACGAACAAGACTACCTAAATCTTTTTTTGATATGATGGATGACTTTGAATTGAGGGATATCTGGAGAGAACAGAATGTTAAAGAACGGGACTTTACCTTTTTTTCCGATAGGCATCAATCCTTTTCCAGAATTGATTTTATACTAATTACAAATGATCTTTTTTCCAGGGTAAAGAAGACTAAGATATGCCCGAGAACTCTAACAGATCACAACCCAGTTTGGATGAAACTTGAATATGGAGACCGACCCAGGAGGTCTTGGAGATTAAATGAAAATTTATTTAGATATGAGAAAAATGTTACGGAATGTAAAAAACTATTGCTTTTAATATGCATAAGGGGATATCAATGGAAATGGTTTGGGACGCAAATAAAGTATACATGAGAGGCGTTTTAATAAATTTGAATACTGTTCATAGGCGCAGACAAAGGGAAAAACAAAGGGAATTAGAGGAAGAGATTAAAAAAAAAGAGCAGGAGTTAATGTTTAAACCAGATGATAAGAAGACAAAAGAGATAATTACTCTACTGCGAGGACAGTTCAATATGTTAATGTCGGATCAGATAGCCACTAATCTTCTATATGCTAAACATAACACTTTTTGTAACGCCAATAAACCGGGTCGATGACTTTTAGAATTTTACACCAGATTGTATGCTGGTGACAAAATACAAGGGTCAGATATAGACCGATATTTGGAGAGAGAGAAAATTCTTATACTTACAGATGAGCAAAGGGGAAGATTGAATCAACTTGTAACTGTAGAGGAAATCCTCCTGGCAATCAAGCAGTTAAAAGTCGGTAAAGCGCCTGGCACAGATGGCCTGACAGCGGTTTATTATAAAAAGTTACAACTAGAAATGATGGAACCTCTTAGGGAACTATTTAATAAAATTCAAATGGAAGGCAGGGCTCCACCATCGTGGAAAACAGCTTTTATTTCATTGATCCCAAAAGAGGAACAGGATCCTACCCAGCCAAAAAACTATAGGCCTATTTCATTACTTAATACAGACTACAAAATTTTTGCTAAAATATTGGTGAATAGGTTGATGCCAATTGCGCAACAAACAATTCACAATGACCAGTCTGGTTTTATACAGGGAAGGCAAATGAAAAGTAATGTAAGACAAATTATCAATATAATGGAATACTTGGGAAAGTATAACCAAGTCCCGGCAGTGCTTCTATTCCTAGATGCGGCGAAAGCATTCGACCAAGTTAATTGGCAATTTTTAATAAAAACATTACAAAGGATGCAATTCGGAGAGTATTTCATCCAGTCTATCAAAGCAATATACCAGAAACAGACAGCACAAATTATAGTGAATGGTAGCTTAACAAAATCTTTTAAAATTGAAAAAGGAACAAGACAGGGGTGTCCCCTATCTCCATTATTGTTTATCTTAACCCTGGAATTGTTATTGAACAGAATACGTGGGTCTGACAAACTACAAGGAATCAAGATTAGGCATTGCGAATATAGAGTGAGAGCATTTGCAGATGACTTGGTTGTAACTTTAACTCAGCCCGGGGAATCAGTTATAGGTCTAATGAATATAATTAACCAATATGGTCAAGTATCTGGGTTCAAAGTAAATCTAGGGAAGACAAAGATGATAGCTAAAAATATGACTATGAAAAAAAAAGAATTAGAAAGAGTAACAGGATGTGAGATAGTAAAAAAGGTTAAATACTTAGGAATTTGTATTACAACTTCAAATGGGAAATTATATAAGTACAACTATGAACTATTATGGCATAAAATACAGGGAGAATTGAATAAATGGGAAAAATTACAATTGTCTTTGCTGGGAAGGATAGCAGCAGTTAAAATGAATGTCTTGCCTAAGTTTCTATTCTTCTTTCAAATGATACCAATACTTAAAAAAGACGCAAATTTGGAAGAATGGCAGAAAGGTATTAACAACTTTGTTTGGGCAGGAAAGAAACTGAGAGTAAAACTTAAAATAATGCAAGATATACGTGAAAGAGGAGGCTTAAAAATGCCCAACTTAAAATTATACTATGAAGCAGCAGTTTTAGCAACAATTAGCGATTGGATCAACCTAACAGAGGATAGAATATTGAGGGTTATGATTTGCTATATGGCTGGCATGCCTACTTAATATATGACAAGAAGGTTGATAAGATCTTTAAAAGTCATATTTTAAGGAATGCCTTACTGCGTGTTTGGAAAAAATATCAATATAGGTTCAATAACAAAATACCTATGTGGGGGGTGCCTAGACATGCTATAGAGAATATAAGTATAGAACAAAAACAAGATCTAACTACATATGCAGAGCTCCTTAGTATGGATAGAGGTGTGCTGCAGCTGAAATCTTTGAATGTATTAAGAGACAAAAGGATAATTCAAACTTGGTTCCAGTATGGTCAGCTACAGGCTAGATGGAAAAAAGACCAGAAACTCGGTATTATCCAAAGTGAGGATAACTTGATAAAACAAATTAGGGATCAGGGTCCAATGCATATAAAAAGGCTGTACAATGTATTGATAGAAATAGACTCAGAAACAGAATTAGTTAAAGATTGTATGATAAAATAGGCACAAAATTTCGAGGAACCAATAATGATGGAAACATGGGAAGAGATTTGGGTAAGAAATGTAAAATTTACACAAGCTCAGAACTTGAGAGAGAATTTCTATAAGATGTTGTACAGATGGCATTTAGATCCAAAAAGGCTAGCCTAAATGTTGGAGATGTGATTGTGTTAATGCCACGTACTACCATATCTGGTGGACTTGTAAAAAAGTCAAAGCATTTTGGATAAAAATATGGTGGGTTATTCAAAATATTTTGAAAAAGAGGATAAAGTTCACACCCCAGTTGTTTATGTTAGGCATAGTTTCAGACTGTACTGTCATAGAGACTAATCTGATCTTGAACCTAACGACGGCAGCAAGATTGTTGGTGGTGCAATACTGGAAGAAGGAAGAGCTGCCTACCATCCAAGAATGGACGTTAAAAGTAGTAAACTTAGCAGAGATGGCCAAAATTTCAGCGTATTTGAAAGATCATTCGGATGAGAAGTACAAGCTGGATTGGACAAGATGGATTGACTATATTCAAAACAAATACCGGACTAAAAAATTTCAGTTAGCTTATGAATGAAGGCATAAAAGACACTACAATTTATTCAAAGTTAGTTTAATAAAGGGGGAGTTAAAGCACAAGTATAGTAATATGTTAAAATTAGTTAGCTTATCTTAGCGTATGGTTGTTAAATGTTTATACCCTGTACTTTGCTCTGGGAGGTCGGGGGGAGGGAGGGCGGGAAGAGGGAAGGGGTGATAATTGTAAAACTTATTGAAAAATTTTAATTAAAAAAAAAAAAAAGATGCCACAGCACAATTTTAGTAAAAAAACAACAACAACAAAAACACAATAAAGCCTCCATATGCTACCGGACGAGCTTATCTTGAGGCAGGTACTTTAATAAAGATGACCATTTAAGGTAGGGAAAACAAAGAATGTAAACTATTAAATCCAAAGTCTAAATTAATTGCACTGGTGAGCAACTGGTCATAGCAATCCTCCATATTACATCTGTTTTGGCTTAAAGGGAGGAGACCTAAAAAGGCTTGGTTTTTGGGGAGGAGTAGACAAAAACTAGACACTGCTTTCTGAATACAACACCAAATTTCTTCTATTGCGTATGTATACAGCTGTGCAGAAGCACATAATCTTTTTAGCATAGAATTCCATATTGTAGATTTTGTTTGCAAATAACAGGTACCCTGTCTCACTTTGAAAGAATGTACAGTTATTTTATTTAAGGATGAGGATGTGTAATTTTAATTGTCTTGAATTTTCTTAAAGCAACCGGATGCAATAAACTTGCCAAAGAAACTACAATCCTTCTCCATGTGTCTTTGTTCTTACTATTTATAAGTACCCTAGCTACTAGTATAGTAGCACATCATACATGCCCCCAAAACAGAGCCTATTTTTAGGAGAGTAAGCTCATGGTCTAGTTCAGGGGTGTAAAACACAAGACCCACGGGCTGCATCCAGCCCATGATGTAGTCAGATCTGGTCCATGGGGCCATCCTGGAAAATGTAAGAGGCCAGCCTGCGTCAGGACAGTGTGGCTTTAGCCCAGTCTACCCAATGTGAAGAGGAAACATCGAGCCAGCGTGGCTTTGGCCCAGTCTACCCAATGCAAAGAGGAAACATCGGGCCAGTGTGGCTTCAGCCCGGTCTACCCAATGAGAAGAGGAAACATTGAGCAAGCGTGACTTCGGCCTGGTCTATCCAGTGTGAACAGGAAACATGCCAGCAGTTTGGGGAGTGGAGTCAAGCTGGCAACGGCCACTAAGTCAGCCACGCCCCATGCCCCCTCCCCCGAGGTCAACCACAGTCCTGATGCGGCCCTCAGTGACATTGAGTTTGACACCCCTGGTCTAGTTGAAGATGACGTGGACTTAAGATTATTATCTTCAGAGCATTGCCTACTTGGAATTCTGGGAGTTGTAGTTCCATTCCCAAGTTGTCTGGAGGGTGCCAAATTGGAGAGATTGGATAGTGATAAGCCTAAGATGCTACATTTCCTTGATGATCCATTGTGAATTTAGAACAAAAACATTAATGAAAATTTAACCATTTTACGATACACATTTTTAATTTGCGTATGTAAGTAAAAAAGAAGGTATAAGAAATGTGACTTGAGATGAGAATGGTGTCCTTTGCCCAATAGCAGTCCTTGTAGGACCTGCTATGTGTCATTGGACCCCATTGCAATGGTTTAATAATGTAAGTTTTGTTGTGAAATTGCATTGCTATGTTGGCTATTCATGTTCCAAATTGCTCATGAAATAAACCTCTGAATCTTAAAGTAAGATTTATTGCTTGTGGTTTGTCTGTGTTCCTCTTTATTGGGATATTTTTACGACAGTTAATAGTGCCGTGACGCCGATAAGATGACCTCTGGAAGAGACCTGCTGTCCAGCTAGGATCCCTGACCGTTCCTTGTGTTGGAACTTCAGGTCACCAGCCCACTCTTATACGAACACCTACAGTTTACTTTGGATCACAGGTAAGCTACTTAGTCCCATTCTGGACTACAGTTAGTTAGATAAGGTGTGTGAGTTAGATAGAGAGGGAAGTGGTAAATCAATTAAATATGGTTAATTTACATTTGACTAAAAGGTGCTCCAAGTAGAAAACAGGTTTAAGTTTTTAAATCCTTTAAAAAAATTCTCGTATCATTTTAAAAGGAACTTGTTCTAACATGCATATCTCAGCTACGGAGATGTTTCTTATAGCACACGAGAGTCTGTTTCTTCCCTATATGCAAGTTCAATAAAACCACAGCTGTAATGTCACCAGAGCTATTGATATTAAATAACATTCTTTATCTCCTATCAGGTGAGACCACTGAACAGATGAATTACTCAATGAATATTTGCCGATATTACACATAAAAACATCAGATTTCCTGTAACCATGTCTCCCAGGCATAGAGCAAAGTAGGATATAGGCTATTAGTATTAACTGTTATTAGTAAAAAAAATAGGAGGAGGGAGGACCATGTTTGCCACCTGGAGTTACTTATAAAAATAATAAAGGTGGGATATAAATAAATAAAATAAATTAGTAGCAATTCCTATCCATTTCTGGCATTTTTCAGATGCTGTGTCTTAAGTGGAGTTTTCTTTTCCCCTTTCCTAAGTAAAAAGGATGTCTAAGAGAAGGCAATTGTTTGTGAGTTCACAACTCCAGTTTCTCCCCTTAGGCCAGCTTAGGTATAATAAATATAACAATAAAATAATGAATCAGTCAAAACATAGATAAGTTCATGGTCTTTATATATCATCCAGAGATGTATACATTAAAATTTTAAATAATAGTTAACATTTCCATCTGGTTCAGTTCCAAGCCAGGAGAAAGGCACTGGAGACAAAATGGAGGCTGATTGGAAAGAGGGTCCATTTATTGATGAAGCAGAACCACCAAGCACGTATGATTCTGGGTAGCTGACCACATGGAATTGAGAGTTGGTGGCTTTTATACCTTCTCTTGGGCTTTGCACTTGAACTTCTTGTTCATGTGCAAGAACATGCATTCTATTGGCTGTTGTCAAACTCCCATGGTGCCATGTAGGGGTTATGTTTGTCTGAGCTAAGTTTGGTTGAACTTTCTGAGGGTGATGCAATGAAGAGGCTTGTGTTCTGATAGGGTGTTGGGCAATTCCTATTGTGTCTTAATGGCTTTCCTCCTGTTTTGGCTCTTGGGTGAGGGTATTTGCTTATGAATAGAGCTATCTACTATCTTAAGTACTGAGGGCTATTAAGAAATGTGGGGGCTGCTTTCTCCCTCTAAAAAACATGTTTCTCCATTTCTCATCCAGGGAAATATAATATTCTGCCTTTTTAACATTCCTCAAAATATTTCATTCTTCTAGGAGAGGGGTAGCTTCCCACAGGAGAAAAGAACTATTTGTATTGCTGAAGAACAAGTAATAATCAGTCTCAATGTACAAAGATGCTTTTCCAGAGATATAAAATCAGAAGGCAGGTCAAAGAACCAAGGGCAATATTGAGTGTGGAAAGTGTGTGTGTGTGTGTTGGGGGGGGGGGGTGATCATTATTAAGTAAGCAACTGGAAAGAGTCTTGGTAAAAACTGATCCTTCAAACAAATTAAGGGAGCTTTTCCCTGCCTCTCATCTCTACACAAATCATAGCTTGGGACAAATAATTTTGGTCATGACACACAGCTGGAAAAAAGCCAATCTCTTCCCAGCTGCGAGATTAATAATTTTAACCTTCCTCTTATGAAACTCTTGCATTTATAAAAATATGTATGT
This sequence comes from Natrix helvetica, assembly GCF_964273705.1. Classification (NCBI taxonomy): domain Eukaryota; kingdom Metazoa; phylum Chordata; class Lepidosauria; order Squamata; family Natricidae; genus Natrix; species Natrix helvetica. Next base: position 47,096,995 of record NC_138555.1, read on the forward strand.
TACACATTTGGATCTGAAATAGAATTAAACCTTAGTTAAAAATTGGAAAGGCTAGCCACTTTGGGAAGGCAATTAAATTAAGATTGAAAAGGAAGCATGGGTTTCAGCAGGAGTGTCAAACTCACGGCATCATGGCAGCATCACATGATGTATTGGGACTCCCCCCCCCCTTTGCTAAACTGGGCGTGCATGTGGCTGGGAGTTGGGCAACCCTGGGTTAGGGCAAGGCTGTCCAACCTTGGCAATTTTAAGATCTGTGGACTTCAACTCCCAGAATTCCACAGACAGCCTTTAGGATTAGGGATTAAGGGGTTTTGTAGGATGGGTTTTAGCAGATATAAAGCAGATGGGTCAGTTTTGAGCAAACTACTTAATGAGTTGTGATAGAAAATGCTGCGTTACAGAGTATCCTGGATTTTTTGGTATTTATTTTCACCTGCCCATACAAAGACTGAAAATTAATATCTGTCAGATCCCTAAAAGTGATATTGCCATTCAATTGGGAGAAAGGTGTGTGTGTGTGTGTCTTGGATTCGATGTATTAGCAGTGCCTGTGGCAACTGATATTTTACAACTAGTTTCCTGGCGCTGAAGCACCCTGAAATCTCCTCATCTTTTGGGGAATGTTTATGATGGCCATGTGGGATGGTTCACTTTAATGTCTAATGGAATATAGCCATGGGAATGTATGCTCATCCGGTTCTCAGGGCTGCTGGTAAAGAAACCACCTTCACACTTGTGGTTTGGCTAAAATCTGCATTCTGACTAATGGGAGGGGTCTCTACTGCTTTAATTCTACTTGCCTTTCCTAAGGGCATTCAAATGTTACTTTGAACTTATTGTTTTCACTTCTGCTTAATAAAAGCTTCCTTTTGAAATACTTCATTTCAAGAGTCTTCACTTTCTTACGTTAGAAGGAGAGGCAATCCTTACAATATCAATCCCTTTCTTTTTACTTGCTGCTTTTCTCATGCTTTTCTTCTAAATGGAATAAAACACAATCCCTTATTCTGACCACAGCGTTTCTAACTTGGGGGAAGATGCTTCGTGTTTAAATCGAACAGGATTTGAACCGGCTGCAGTCGATGTGGCTTTTCTTGGGGTAGGGGATGCTGATCAGGCTGAAATGCACATGGACGAAGATACTACAATATCAATCCAGAGACCTTTGCAGCTCCTGCGGACTTTGCACTACTCCTTTGCAAAGGCCTGAGATGTGCCACAAAGTGCTTGGTGATTTAGAATGCTCAACTTGGGGGTTTGAAAAAGCCTTCGGGCTCTGAGGTGTTATACCCAAGGGACAACCTGAGGAAAAGCAGTGGTGGAAGACTAGATTTGGAGCTCTGAACTACAAGATAAACAAGTACAATATCTCACTCACTGGAACAGGAGACAGCCTTGGGAGGCTTTGTCAGTGAGGTGAGGCCTGTTGAGTTTGGGTCAGAGCAAGGAAGCAGGACAAACAGCATAATAAACATAAAGGTTTTATTCCTTCTGTTAAAAAGAATGGTGGCCAGAGAGACCGGAAGTACCTGAGCAAGACAGACAGAAAAACCGTGGGCTCTGAAGACCCTCACATAAATTCTGGCTGACAAACCGATGCCGGGGATCTTCGGATCAGAACTTTCCTGAAGGGAAAGTGAAGAAGGAGCTGCATCTCCTTAGACCCAGAGGAACGCAACTGGTTCCTTGCAGGTCAGAGATTAGCAGGCAGCACTGTAAAATGGCCGCTACAAAGCTGAAGCTTCTGGACTAAGCATTGAGCAGGAGTGGTGTTTGGAAGGAGTGTTGAGACCTGGTGAGAAGATTTAAATAACCAACTGACACAAATCAGAATTTGGAAAAGGTAAAGAATCTTGTGAGTAGAAAATAACATTAACGGACAGATTGGGATTTTGGCGGAAAGGAAAGAAAGAAGGAAAAAAAATTGCTGTTTAAATCATTAAGCCCAAAGAGAACTGCTTGCTTTAAACAACCTGGAGACACGAATGAGAATTGGCTAACCCATTGAAATACAAACTTTGCATTTGGATCTGAAAAGATTGTGTCTTTAAAAGAGATTAACTGAGACTTCCGGTGGCAACATAGGTGCTGATGGATGTTCCTTTGGGTACGCCAGCCCCGAGATTGCATTAGGCTACTAGAACAGTGTAAATCAGCTGTCTGGCAGTTTGAAAACTTTCCCCTCAGGAAAAGAGGGGGAGGTGAGCAACAGGGTAAGGGTAGAGCTCCCTTAGACCCACAGGAGTAATTCTGGGGGTTGAAAGGTGAGAGCCCCCCTGCAGCCCGATAGTGCTCTGCTCCCGGGGCGTCTCTGCATCGGCAGAACAAAGCACCATGACCACTCCTGCTATCAACGCATTAGTCTACATTTGAATAAGAAGCAGGCAGAGCGAAGACAGGAGTGATTATAATCGCAAGTACAAAACTTAACTCAGATTTATTATAATTTCCTTCTGTGAAGATTAAGGTGGATAAAATTGAAGATGGCGCCTGAACATCAAAGGGCGTGGTGAAAGTGAAATTTAAGAAGCAAGTATCTGTTAAGTGCTTGCTAAAGTTGTAAAAAGAATCAAGAGCTCGAGACTAAACAAAACAGCGTTGGTTCGCTAACAAGCTATAAAAACTAACAAGTCTGGTGGTTAGGTGGACTTTTTGGATAAGCAATTTGGCCGTTGAAAAGTTTGATTTGAGTATTTGGAAATGGCTTCAAAGCAAACTAAATTAACTGCCTCTAAGAGCGCTGGAAGCTCTCCAGCCCAGACACAAACATTGCAATCTTTATTACCCCCAGCAGAAGCATGAACACTTGAAGCCCTTCAAAGTAACCTTCAAAATGCCTTAAAGGAACAAGCTTCTGCTCTGGAAGGCAAAATTACTCAAGCCCTTAAAGATGTGTCTAATGAAATGTTTGAAATTATGGACTTAATCCAAACTCGCAACCAGCAAATAAGGGAAGATATAGTGGATACATTTAAGGGCTTGCTTGGTTACATAACATCACTGGAGGATAGAGTGGAATAAATCAATCAGTCCAATGTGAATTTGGAGAACAAGGTTGTAGACATTCAAAGCAAGATTGATAAGTCAGAGGCAGAAGTCACAATGACACAATATAGAGCTATGGAGTTTGCTTTGAGAATAAGAGGCTTGAAAGAAAGTAACCAAGAAGAAAATTTAAAAGAGATATTTGCGGAAGCTTTTGTCCAATTAACTGGTGAATCCAAGACCGAATATGACTGGCAGATGGACAAAATTTACCGTGTAAATTCATGGATTACCAGACGGAGACAACTACCAAGAGATATTGTAATCTATTTTGTTACCAGGAAAATAAGGAATGGGATATTACAAGCGACGTATAAAAACAAATTGCAGGTCGCAGGTCAAGAGGTGACAGTATTAAAGGAAATTCCCCCTAAAATGTTGAGATCTAGAAAGGATTATGCATTCCTAGTGGATGAACTCAGAACTCGCCAGATACAGTACAGATGGGAGGTTCCAGAAGGATTGGTGGTGAATTACTTAGGAGAAAGATATCGTCTTAGTTCAGTCTGGAAAGCAAGAGATTTTTACAGCAATGTATTAAAGGCTGGACACCCTCCATCTCCAGGATCTAGAGGAAGAAAAGAAGCAGGGGAAGATAAACAGGAAGATATCCAGGCACAAGCGGGTGCTGCTCAAACCCAGGACTTACTTGAGATAGAAGAAATCATGGAACAAAGACAAACCCGAGCGGTTACCAAACGTAAAGAGCAAGAATGAAAGATGCAACAAGCCCAGAAAACAATCCAAGAAACTATAAGCATAAATACAGAAGCTGTGGGGGGAGCCAGACCGAAGATGAAATTCCAGCGGGATTTCCAGGTTGCTCTTAAAAAGCTTCAGGGGGCTGAAGATGACAATTAAATTAATGGTTTCAACTCACCACAAAAAAGGAAAAAAATATTCCACTATCTGAAACAATTTAAAAATGATGTGATTTGTCTGCAAGAAACACATATTAGAACACAGGACCAGAAATATCTGATGAATGCAAGATTGAGATTACATTTTGTGGCATCTGCTCCGGAGAAGAAAAATGGTATAGTTATATACTTAAAAAAAGATTTTAAGGCTGAATTAATTGAAGCAGATCCTCAAGGAAGATATATTGCAATTGAACTATTAATAGAAGGAAAGAAAATACTTTTAACAGGAGTATATGCCCCCAATCAACAACAAGAAAATTTTTACAAGTTACTTCATACCAAATTAATACAATGGCATTATAGATCGTGTATATTACTGGGTGATTGGAACGGAGTATTGGACACTATGAAGAACAAGAAGAGACTCTTGCAAAATACTCAAACACGAGCAAGATTGCCTAAATCCTTTTTGGACATGATAGATGATATGGAACTCAGAGATATCTGGAGAGAACGGAATCTTAAAGAACAGGACTTTACATTTTTTTCCGATAGGCATCAATCCTTTTCTAGAATTGATTTTACACTAATTACAAATGATTTCCTTTCCAGGGTGAAGAAGATGAAGATATGCCTGAGAACTCTAACAGGTCATAATCCGGTTTGGATGGAATTGGAATATCGAGAGGGATCTAGGAGGTCTTGGAGGTTAAATGAAAATCTATTTAGATACGAGAGAAATGTTACAGAATGCAAAAAATTATTGAAAGAATATTTTGCTTTTAATATGCATAAGGGGACATCTATGGAAATAGTTTGGGATGCAAGTAAAGCATATATGAGAGGTGTTTTAATAAACTTAAATAACCTACATAGACATAGACAGGGAGAAAAGCGAAGGGAATTGGAAGAAGAGATAAAAAAGAAAGAGCAGGTGCTAATATCTAACCCAGATGATGAGAAGACAAAAGAAGCAATTACTTTACTGTGAGGGCAGTTTAACATGTTGATGTCAGATCAAGTAGCCACTAATCTGCTATACGCTAAACATAATACTTTTTGTAATGCAAATAAACCAGGCAGGTGGTTAGCATACATGTTAAGGAAGAAACAAGACATGATTAAAAAGGCTTTTTTAGAACTCTATACTAGACTGTATGCTGGTGATAAAATACAAGGTTTAGATATAGATAGATATTTGGAGAAAGGGAAAATCCCTATAGTTACAGATGAGCAAAGGGAAAGACTGAATCAACTGGTAACCACGGAGGAAACTCTCCTGGCTATTAAGCAGTTAAAAATTGGCAAGGCCCCTGGTACAGATGGATTGACAGCAGTTTATTACAAAAAGTTACAATTTGAAATGGTAGAACCTCTTAAGGAATTCAATTGGAAGGAAGGGTACCACCATCTTGGAGAACAGCCTTTATTTCCCTGATTCTGAAAGAAGATCAGGATCACACTCAGCCAAAAAACTACAGGCCTATATCATTACTTAATACAGATTATAAAATGTTTGCTAAAATATTAGCAAATAGGCTGATGTCAGTTATACAACAAACAATTCACAGTGATCAATCTGGTTTTATACAGGGGAGACAAATGAAAAGTAATGTAAGACAAATTGTTAATATATTGGAATATTTGGGGAAGAATAACCAAGTCCCCGCAGTGCTTATATTCTCAGACGCGGAGAAAGCATTTGATTGAGTGAATTGGCAATTTCTAATGAAAATAATACAAAAGATGCTTGGAGAGTATTTCACACAATTTATCAAGGCAATATACCAGAAACAGACAGCACAAATTATAGTGAATGGTAGCTTAACAGAACCCTTTAAAATTGAAAAAGGAACAAGACAGGGGTGTCCCCTGTCTCCATTATTGTTCATCTTAACCTTGGAGTTATTGTTGAACAGAATACATGGGTCAGATGATCTACAAGGAATTAAGATTAGGCATTATGAATATAGAGTACGAGCATTTGCGGATGACTTGGTTGTAACTTTAACTCAACCGTGGAAATCAGTTATAGGTTTAATGAATATAATTAATCAATATGGTCAAGTATCTGGGTTTAAAATAAATTTAGGGAAAACAAAGATGATAGTTAAAAATATGACCATAAATAAAAAAGAAGAATTAGAAAGAGTAACAGGATGTGAGATCGTAAAAAAGGTTAAATATTTAGGAGTTCATATTACAACCTCAAATGGGAAACTATACAATTATGAAGCATTATGGCATAAAATACAGACAGAGATGACTAAATGGAAAAAATTACAACTGTCTTTGTTGGGAAGGATAGCAGCAGTAAAAATGAACGTTTAGCCCAAGTTTCTATTTCTTTTTCAAACGATACCAATACTCAAAAAAGATGCAAATTTGGAAGAATGGCAGAAAGGTATTACTAATTTTGTTTGGGCAGGGGAGAAACCGAGAATAAAACTTAAAATAATGCAAGATATACGTGAAAGGGGAGGTTTGAAAATGCCCAACTTAAAATTATACTATGAAGCAGTAGTTTTATCAACAATCAGCGATTGGATTAATTTAACAGAGCATAGAATACTGAATATTGAGGGATATGATTTGGTATACGGTATATGGTTGGCATGCTCCCCGAGTCCCTTCGGGGAGAGGGGGCGGTCTATAAATCTAATAAAACTTAAAACTTAAACTTAATATATGATAAGAAGGTGGACAAGATTTTTAAAAGCCATATTTTAAGGAATGCTGTACTGCGTGTCTGGAAAAAATATCAATATAAGTTAAATGATAAGATACCTATGTGGGTAGTGCCCAGACACGCAATAGAGAATATAAGTATAGAACAAAAACAGGATGTAATTACATATAGAGAGCTTCTTAACCAGTGGTGGGTTTCAAATTTTTTTGGAACCTACTCTGTGGGTGTGGCCTCCTTTGTGGGAGTGGCTTGCCGGCCATGTGACCTGGTGGGAGTGGCTTGCCGACCATGTGACCGGGTGGGAGTGGCTTGCCGACCATGTGACCGGGTGGGGGTGGCTTGGCAGTCATGTGACCAGGTGGGCATGGCTAACTTGGAAAATGTGGTGAAACTCACTTAACGACGCTCATGCTTAGCAACCAAAATTTTGGGCTCAATTGTGGTCATAAGTTCTCTTTCTTTTTCTTTCTTTCTTTCTTTCATCTCTCTCTCCCACTTTCTTTCTTTTTTTCTTTTTCTTTCTTTCTCTCTCTCTCTCTCTCTCTCTCTCTCTCTCTCTCTCTGGCTCTTTGTCTCTCTCTCTCTCCCTCCCTCCCTCCCTCTGTCATTTTCTCTGTGTGTCTATCTGTCTGTCTGTCTGTCTCTCTCTCTCTCTCTGTATCTCTGTCTCTCTCTCCTCCCTCCCCCATCTCTGTTACTCTGTGTGTGTGTGTGTCTGTCTGTCTCTCACTCAATCTCTGTGTGTGTCTGTCTCTGTCTCTCCCTCTCTCTGTCTCTCTCCCCTCCGTTCCTCTCTCTCTGTCACTCTGTGTGTGTATGTGTGTGTGTGTGTCTCACTCATTCACTTAATCACTCACTCTCTGTGTGTGTCTCTCTCTGTCTGTCTATCTTTCTCTCCCTCCCTCCCCCTCTGTGTGTGTGTGTGTGTGTGTGTGTGTGTGTCTGTCAGTCTCTCTCTGATTCCCTCCCTCACTCCCTCTCTCTGTCTCTCTTTGTTCCTCTATCTGTCTGTCTGTCTCTCTGTCTCACTCACACACACACACACACACACACACACTGTGGTCACCTTGTTGAGTGTTCCAATCACATTTGAAACACTCAACAACTGGCCTGCATTTATGGTATTTTGCAGCATTCTGCAGTCATAGGACCAAAATATATGGTTAAAAGTACCTGGCAGCGGCGTTTTTCCTTGGGGGGCTCCTCAGAACATCCCAAGACTTCGGAGGGAAGCTTACAACCCGGAGCAGGACCAAAGCCCCTTTTCCAACTGGCCTTTCCTCGCTTGGAGGGCTTTGGAGGGAAGCTTCTGCAGAAGCCCGGGCAAGTGACAAGTTCCCGCCGTTACGAAGTCTCCGAGGCTGTAATTTTCTGAGCTGTGCGCGCGCGCCTGTTTTCCACGGCGTGGAGCAGCGGCGAGGTTCTGCGTGGCTGGCAATGACTCTGGAGGCCATCCAGGAAGACGAGGAACGCGAGGGGGGACCCTGCCCCCCACTGATGGCCTCCGGAATCATCGCTGGCCTCGCAGAGCCTCGCTGCTGCTCCACGCCGTGGAAAACATAGGCGCGCACGCACAGCTCAGAAAATTACAGCCTCGTAGACTTCGTAACGGCGGGAACTTGTTGTCACTCGCCAGGGCTTCTGCAGAAGCTTCCCTCCGAAGCCTTCCGAGGGAGGAAGGGCCAGTTGGGAAAGGGGCTTTGGTCCTGCTCCGGGCTGTAATTGCACCTATGTTTTCCACGGAGTGGGGCCGCGGCCAGAAGACAAGGAACATGAGGTAGCGCAGCGGTGGTGGCGGGGAGTCAGGGCGCTGCCCGCTGAGCAGCACGACCCACAGCTAGCCCAGGAGCAGTAGCCGCCCTGCGCCATTGCTCACTACCACTCAGGGGGAGCCCGGGCGGGCACGCAGAGACGGCGTGGCGGCAGCAACAGCAGCCGAGCAGGGGGAACGCTTTGGGGGGTGCTGAGGGAAGAAAGGAATAAAGGAGGCTGCAGGATCCTTTGCCCTCGGCTAGGCTATCTACTTTCGTTCTCTGCTGCCCTAACAAACTACCGCCCATTGCCCGGTGCTCGACCGGACTGCGCCCGTGTGATCTGAGCAACATGCGATTCCCCTCATTCACTGTCTCCCTGGCGACGGGACGGCGCTTGCCTGCGCTCCACCAGCTCGGGCGCGACCGGAGAAGTTTCCTCACTGGAGCTCCTGAAAGGGACGCAGGCTGCCACCGCTCCACTGAAGACATTTCTTTGAAGAGAAACTTCTCCGGTCGCGCTCAAGCTGGTGGAGCGCAGGCAAGGCCCGTCCCGTCGCCAGGGAGACAGTGAGTGAGGTGAATCGCGTGTTGCTCAGATTGCCGTTGCGAGGAGCCGAGGAGCGCGGAGAAGAGCCCGAAGGTTCTTGGCACTCCGGGAAGCTACGGAAGTGGCTGGGAGAGGCGCGCAGCTTGGACATCACAGCAGCAGCCCCAAGTGCGCCGATCTCGCCATTTTTTACATCGGGGGCATGCTGCAAGGGGGGGGGAGTGAAGACCTTTTCCAGCTGGCGCAAAGGACTTCCCCGGACTTGCTTCAGTGAGCACGGGTCCGCACCTCCACCACCAACAATCCGGAAAAGGTCTTTACTCCCTCTCTCTTGCAGCAAGCCCCGATGCAAAAAACGCCAAGGGGGCGGGGCAGGAAATTACTTCCGGGTTCATTGACCAACCGGATCACGTGATCCGGTGCGATCCGGCAGAAACCCACCACTGCTCTTAACATAGAAAGAGGTGTACTAAAGTTAAAGCCTTTGAATGTACTAAGAGAGGAAAGGGTAATTCAAACCTGGTTTCAGTATGGACAGTTACAGGCCAGATGGAAAAAAGATCAGAAAATTGATATCATGCAAAATGAAGATAATTTGGTAAAACAAATTAGGGACCAGGGTCAAATGCATATAAAAAGGTTGTATAATATACTGATAGAAATGGATTCTGAAACAGAGTTAGTTAAAGATTGTATGATAAAATGGGCACAAAACTTTGAAGAACCAATAATGATGGAAACATGGGAAAAGATTTGGGTAAAGAATGTAAAATTTACACAAGTTCAAAACTTGAGAGAGAATTTTTATAAGATGTTTTATAGATGGCATTTAGATCCTAAAAATTTAGCTTGTATGTATCCAAATTTACAACCTAAATGTTGGAGATGTGACTGTGCTGACGCTACGTATTACCATATATGGTGGACTTTAAAAAAGTTAAAGCATTTTGGATAAAAATATGGTGGATTATTCAAAATATTCTTAAAAAGAGGATAAAGTTCACTCCCCAGCTGTTCTTGTTAGGGATAATTACAGACTCTACAGTTATAGAGACTAATTTGATTCTGAATTTAACAATGGCAGCAAGATTGCTGGTGGCGCAGTACTGGAAGAAGGAAGAGTTGCCTACTATTCAAGAATGGACGTTAAAAGTAGTAAACTTAGCAGAGATGGCCAAAATCTCAGCATATCTCAAGGACCATTCAGATGAGAAATACAAGTTGGAATGGAGAATATGGTTTGAATATATTCGAAATAAATATCGGACTAAGAAATTCCAATTAGTTTATGAGTGAAAGAACAAGGATTGGTATAATTTATCTAAAGTTACCTTAACAAAAGAAGAGTTAAAGTACAAAAGGAGGAAAATGTTAAAGTTAGTTAGCTTATGTTAGCGTATGATTGTTAAATGTTTATACCCTGCATTTTGCTCTGGGAGGTTGGGGGGAGGGAGGGTTGTAGGGGGGGTGGGATCGGGGTGGAGGGAGGGGAGGGGAAGGGGATATATTTGTAAAATTTATTAAAACTCTAAAAGAGATTAACTGACAATTGGGAACCTCACAGGGAAAAGAAAGGGGAGGGGGAACGGAAGCTAAAAATACCGATACTTAAGGAGACTTGCTCGGTTCTAGCTCGTTCTAATTTACAAATCTTAAGTAACCCTAATCAATGAGACAAGAGAAATGGAAAATAACAAGAGGAAAAATCAAGAAAAAACATTGTTTCTTTTGTTCATAATTGTTGAAAGAAAAGTCCTTCTGGGTTCGGCTCCAAGTGGGGAAAAAGACACTGGAGACATGGAGGCTGCTTGGAAAGATGGTTTTAATGGTGGACAGGACCACATGGCTTGAGTCCTGAACAGAAAAGGTGATCACATGCTTCAATGTTGGTGGAGAAGAAGAGAAGGGCCGAGGGAGGGGCTTGCTAGGCTTTTTATAACCTGTTCAGTCCCACCTCTCTGTTTCCTGTTCCTGTGTAAGAAATGTATTCTGATTGGTTGTCAGACTCACATGGGCCCATGCAGGGGCAACTCTCTAGGCTGACTCCAGGTTTGGTTGAATTCTCAGAGTTCTCAGATGCCATGTGGTCAGTTGAGTAAAGTGCAAATATTATCATGCCTTAATCCCATCCCCCTGGAGCTGATGGGGAGAACTCTTTATTATGTAAAGTGGAGTAGCTTGGCCTTCTTAATGGCCCATTGACAAAGTGGGGATGGGCAGGAAGCTGCAGGAATTTACTTTGTGTTTAAAATGTGTTTCTCCCTTTTTCACATCCAGGAAAATATAATATTCTGCCTTTTCAATATTTCCTAGTAATTTTATCTTTTCTGGATTTAAAACTACCAAGCTGTACTGCTGAAAATCATCGAGTTGAAAGAAAATGGAGCCATTTGCTGGAGGGAAGAACAAAGAAAACATAGTGTTTAAGGAGGGTTTTTATTTGCACAGACTCTTTGATTTTGCGGCTGTGGAAGAAAAGAAGAATGCCTCCCCCCCCCCCTTATTTTTTTTTCTTCACTTTAGCTGAACTGGAATATTGGAGCTGGATCAGAATTTGGAAATAAGAAGAAACTGTGGGATTTAAATTATAATTAACTGTAATTTTTGAACTGGACATTAAGGAAAGTTGAGAATTTGAAGAAATACAGTACGTGAGATTATAAAAAATATGCATGAGTCATTAAAATTAAATAGAATTTTGAAGTTAGAAATTAAGGAGAAACAAGAACTGAGGGAAGAAGAAGGGAAAGGTAGTGGAACTACAGAAAAAGCAATAGAAAATAAAAAACAGACAAAAGATTTCACTGAGTTTGACAGTGGCACAGGGAAAATTGAAAAGGAGAGATATGTCCCAACAAAGAAAGGGAAAGGGATTATAGAAGAAAGGAAAGGAAACAGCCAGACAGGCATAGAGAAGAAAGAAAGGAGTGATAAGAGAAAAGAGGAAGAGAAGACAGGGAGACAGAGGATACGTCGAATGACGCATCAGTGGGTGATGGAAATTGTAACCAGGTCCACACTTCAGCCAAAAAATAAGTTGGGGGGGGGGGGGGGTTAAAATATAATTGCTATATATGTATACTTTTTTAAAGGATATAGTATGTTAAAATTATTAACATAAAAGATGTTTATTGAAATGAAATTACTAACACCATCAACATTAAATGGAGCCCTCTCAGATGCTGAAATACACCATGCAAACAAGATGAAGTTTGTGGAAGAGAGAAGAGAGGAAAGAGGAAGAAGAGAGGGTTAGGAGAGAGGGAAGGGGGGGAAGAGGAGGAGAGAAAGAAGGAGCAGAAAGAGGAGAAAGGAGAAGGAGAGAGGAAGGGGAAATAGAGAAGAGAAGGATGACAGAGGGAAGAAAGGAGGTAGGGAGGAGGAGAGAGGGAGAAGAAAGTGATGGATAGGGTATAAATATGGTGTATGGAGGGCAGAAGAGCCAATGATAGTTTTTGGCGGTTGATGGTAAGATGAATTGACATAATATTGAATAATATAAAATAGTGTTGGTTATGTAATGGTATACATGTGGTTATTTGTATGAAAATAAAAAAGTAAAAAACTTTTTTAAAAAAGAGCGGCGGCTGTGATGCCGGCAGCTCCTATTATACAGGGAGCTGTCTGGCATTTCAGCCACTGACATAATTTCATTCTCCCACCTTGGAGACTGGACCAATGAGAGGAAAGTTGTACGTCACAGCTCATTAATATTCAACACCCCTCCTCTCCTGGTAGAGTCTAACCAATCTTAGGTCACGTAGTCACGTAGGTAGGCAGGTCTTCGGTGGGCGCAACTAGACCTGCACAGTCCATTTGACTCCATGGCAATGACTTGAACAGTTGAGCCTGTTATCGCTCCAGGGTCAGCTCCTGGAAATGCCTCGAACAGCTCTCGAGGCATGGCTGGCTCTGTGGGCCTGGTCTCCTCGGAGAATCTTTGCTGGACTCCCCTTTCTGCAGATAAATGATTGCATTTATTTACTGATTCATTGGCTAGGTGTCTGTTGTTTTGTTTCTCTATCCCTTCCCCTGTGAGGTTGGGCTGTAGCTTGATTCATGCTCTTTCTGTTTGTGTTGGTTACAGTTGGGTGCACCCTGTCCAGCAGGGACCTTATTTTCCGGCCCATTAATAATTTGGCTGGGCTTTTGTGTCTGTTCGCGTTTGGTGTGATGTGTTTGTTAGGGTGTGAATTCCGCCCTGAATTAAGGAGGTGTGAATCTTGGCATCCCTTGTAGCATACTTTTGAAATAAGCAAAAATAAACCCGAAGCAAGATCTAATAAAAACATTTTAATATAAAAGAAAATAAAAATACAAAACTTGCTAACTGAATTAATTACATCTTGGCAAAGCTATGTGCCTGCCTCCTGGCAGGCGAACGGAAGATCAGAAGAGAAAATAAAGAAGGAATGTGAAGGAGCAGGCGCACTAAATCACTTGCAGATGAGAACTGTGACCTGCGCAGTAAATCTTCAGCGCAGCTAGCAAACCAATTAACACAGTGACACTCCTTCTTTTGCTAGTTGAGCTGATGTCATCAAATCATCAAATAAGGCACATCTTCTTCCACAGATACTCGTGTTGAGCTGCTGGAAGCGGTTTGTTGAGTATGTCAGCAATTTGATCATGTGTAGATACATATTGCAATTTAACAAAACCTTTTTTAACTAATTGCTTTGTGTTTTGATAACGAATGTCAATGTGTCTGGACCTAGAACCTGTAAAATGTGACTCAGAAATATAAACCACCGATTCATTATCTTCCATCACGGTGATTGGTCGAATCGGACGTGTCCAGATATCTGCGATCAAAACATCAAACCATGTTAGAGAATTACATGCATCCGAAACACAAGCATATTCAGCTTCAGTAGATGAACAAGAAACAAAATTCTGTTTTCTCACTTGCCAGTAAACAGGACATCCATTCAGGATCATCATGTAACCTGAAGTACTTTTGCGTGATTTCTTATCACTTGCGCAATCAGAATCTGCATAACAACATAATTCTGCATAATCAGTATGTTCTAGCAATAACTTCATGTGTTTAGTGTGTTTCAGGTATTTCAACAACTTCTTAACGCATGTCCAATGAAATTGTGTTGCCTTACCTATGTGTCATGACAAGAGATTAACATTAAGTGCAATGTCGGGTCTGGTCCAACTACTAATGTACAACAGTGACCCAATGACTGAACAATATAGTGTTTGAACTTCGAATTCAGGACTTGGTTCATGTGTTAAGTTGTGAAAATCTGTTTGCATGGGTGTCTTTGTTGTGTTAGCATCTTTCATGTTGCAATGATGCAGAATGTGGTCAATTTTCTCCTCTTGTGAAAGACTAAACCCCTTCTGTGTTTTTTCAATCTGAACACCTAAGTAAGTGCTAATATGACCTAAAGATTTCAATGTGAAGTATCTCTGCAAACCTTTAGCAAAAATCTCACTCATTTTCTTATTTGGACCAATATAAACAATATCATCAACATAAACAAGAATTATCTCATATGCATTGTTAGATCTTTTTGTGAACACGTATTCATCAGTTTCGGACTTAATAAAGCCCATTGAATTTAGTTTGTCAGTAAGACATAAATACCACATTAAACCTGACTGTTTCAGACCATAAAGACTTTTGTTTAAGAACCAGGTATCCCCATCTTGCTGTCTGAATCCTGGAGGTCCTGTCACGTAGATCTCTTCGTGTGTTTGGGAATGGCTGCTGCTTTGGATTTAGCTTTCCTGCAAACTGCACAATCCAAAAACACCTTACACCCCTTTAGATACAAACCTTTTGCGAACTCCGGAACTTTTCTAAGAACACGGAAACTGGCATGCCCCAATCTTCTATGCCACTTGTGGATACACCTGGAATGCAAAGGTTTACCAGTTAGTGAATTTTCAACATTAACAGTTTCATGAGGAACCTCAGGCTTGCTCTGAGCAACCTGCTTCCTTATTTTCTGTTTGTTGGCTTTAGGAGCCTTTGGAGTAGCAACAGGATCTCTCTCTGAAGCAACTCTCTCTGGGCCTGTGCTTTCCCTTTTTGGAGTTTGCATACTTGCCTGTGCTTGCGTTTTAGGTTTTGGCTTTAAGTAATAAACACCACCAATTAGCATGGTTTCAGCAACAATATCTCCATTTTTAACTATGTAACTTGCTTTTTCGAGGTGGTGAACCTGGAACTTTAACATTCTAGACAAGTGACTCTGGTTAAGCAAATTACTGGTTGCTGAAGGTATGCAATAAACATCAGGGATGAGTATATCGCGCTCTTCAATGTAAACAGTTCTTTTTCCCATGACCTTACAAGGATGATTGGAGAAGGAGTACAGTTCCCGAAGATCAGATTCAGGCTCGTGAGTCTCTGTGAAAAGTTCCTTTCTGTAGGTAACGTGTAAAGCTTGCCCACTGTCCAAAGTCCACAAAAGCCATCTATCATACTCTGGATCAGGTTGTGGATCGTTGGTTAAGGCCAATGTGGCGAGTGGAGCTTGCAGATCATGCCTTGGACCACGATGACCTTGTCTTCCGCCTCTACCTCTGCCTCTGGAGTCTGTTCCTCTGGGCTGGTATGTGATGGGAGCTGGAACTCGTTGGGGACAATCCCGGGTGTCATGTCCCATACGGTTGCAGATGTAGCATCTTGGCATCCTTGGAGCGTAGGCTCTTCCTCGGAAGGGATGTCTAGCTGGAGTTCTTGATGCTGGTGGCCCTCGTAAATGTGGTGTGGCTAACATAAGTGATCCTTCTTCAATTAAAAGTCTGCAAACATTATCTACTGTTCGTTGAGCAATGGGCACATGGTTAATCTTTGCAATGGCATCTTTCCATTCATAATTCAATGAGTTAATGATAATGCTGATCATTTGAACATCATCAATAAAATGGCCTCTTTCTCTCAATTCTTTTCTCATTCCTTTCAGTTTGGTCAAATGTCCACCAATTTGTTCACCAGGTTTCAATTTCGAACCACAGAACTCAGACATGAGCAAACATGAAGATTCAATTGAAATGGGCCTGTAGCAATCTTCCAGATGGGCCCAATTTGTTGGGCTGTTGCATTAGGCGAAAAAATAACCTGCAGTTCAGTTTCCATGGACACTAATAATGTTGTGCAAGCCTTAGTGTCTAAGTCTCTTATTGCAGGAGTCCATGGCTGGGCAGGAGGATTAAACACCATACAATGGGTACCTTCTCTGCGAAGCAAAATTGAAATCTCACTGACCCAGGCTTTATAATTTTGCCCTGACATCTTTAACTTTGACTCACTAGTCAATGGAGGAGCAAAAAATGCTTGTTGAGGGATGTGCATTTGAAAAGCTTGCTGCTGTTGCACCTGTGGTTGCTGTAATCTAACCTGTGGTTGTTGTGTTACAGCTGGAGCTGGTGTTTGGGCAGCAAAATTAACATGGCTTGCTTGGGGGGCAGGTATCTGCCTTTGCTGCATTAAGTATTGTACTCCATCTGAGAAGGCATGTGCGCCACCAGGAGGTGCTGAAAATTGGGCCTTTGGAGACATTTATTTCATTGCAGCCTGAATATATGAGTAATATAGTAGTAGTAAATTATTTCTGCCAGGAGATGGTGTTGTGGTTACATCTTTTGGCTGTAACATTTCTGCCTGCATGGCATATGGAATTGGAGAACAAAGAAGATCACGTGGCAATTGTGACGTGTGCACATCTCTCTGTTCTGATTTGCCTGACACAATATCCACCAGGGGGTATGTCTTAGGCTTTGGAGAAGAAGGCAAAATGGCGTTTTCAGAAATTTGAAAAGCATGTGGATCCCTCTTCTCTGACTTGAGCATGGAATAAGCCCTTTTTGCTTGAAACAACTCATTTACAAAGAATTCTATTTGATTACGATAGCTTTCCATATCTTGCTCAGAGGTACAGAGAGAATCATACATATCTCCTTCTGCGTGGGAGTGAATTTCCTGCGGCTGCAAGAGCTTTGGCCAAGCGTCGAGTGTTTCAAACTCAATAAGATTTTGGGAGCATGCATAATCAGGGAGATACTCTACTAACCTCGGTTGTAGATTGGCATCTCCTGGAGCGGTCCCATCTTGTTGAGATCTTTCTCCCATAGCTGGTTTTTCATCCAGCCCAGTTGCTGAAGCTATCAGCATTTGAAAGCTTGGAAGCCAGTGTAAAATACTTTTCGTTTTTCCATCAGAGGGGAGGGAGCCATCGGAATGTGCTCCTGTTTTCTTTTTCTTTTTCTTCGGCATATTAGAAAATGATTTAATCGTTCCTCAGTCGATATAAATCATCCTGTCTAATTAGCCTATTTCGCTTATCTTCAAAGTAACGAAACAAGGAGAAAAGCCATAAAATAGACAACCATCCTCTGCTACCATCTGTTAGGGTGTGAATTCCGCCCTGAATTAAGGAGGTGTGAATCTTGGCATCCCTTGTAGAATACTTTTGAAATAAGCGAAAATAAACCTGAAGCAAGATCTAATAAAAACATTTTAATATAAAAGAAAATAAAAATACAAAACTTGCTAACTGAATTAATTACATATTGGCAAAGCTATGTGCCTGCCTCCTGGCAGGCGAACGGAAGATCAGAAGAGAAAGTTAAGAAGAAATGTGAAGGAGCAGGCACACTAAATCACTTGCAGATGAGAACTGTGACCTGCGCAGTAAATCTTCAGCGCAGCTAGCAAACCAATTAACGCAGTGACAGTGTTGGACTAACAGGAGCTTATCTATTTTTTCTTGCCAGTCTCCTGGGCCCACGCAGGCCAGTGTTTCTTTTGTTTATCTTACCATTCTTTCTGCCTGACCATTGGCCGTCGGATGTGCCAGCGCTGACAGGGCATGTCTTATCCCTTGGTAGGCTAGGAACATTTCAAATTGGTTGGATGTGAATTGGGGCCCATTTTCTGACATTACCACGTCTGGTATACCATGGGTGGCAAATAGTCTCCTCAAAACCTTAATGACTGGTTCTGCTGTGGTATTTTTCATGATGGCCACTTTGAGCCATTTGGAATACGCATCTACCACTATGAGAAAAGTTTGGCCTTGTACCAGGACAGCATGGTTGATATGTATACAAGCCCATGGGGATTTGGAAATCTCCCGCTCCCTGGAGGGTGCGCTAGGGGGGGCTGGGTTTTCAATGTGGTCTGGCAGTGGGCATGTACTCAGGGCATCTGCATACTCAATGGTTTTCCCTGGCCGGTGAATAAGTCAGTAATTGTATGCAGCCAGGAAGACTGTCCATCTCGTCATTCTGGGGGACAAATAGTTTGGGTTTGGTTAATTGCTTTGTGGTCTGTAACTAATTTGAATTCTCGCCCATATACATATTCATGAAAACTTTTAATTCCTGCCACTGTTGCCAATGCTTCCCTATCTAGTTGACTGTAATTCCGTTTGGCTTTTGACAGTGTTCTTGAGTAAAAAGCGATCGGTGCCTCTGTTCCATTAGGCAGATGGTGGCTGAGGACTGCTCCTAACCCAAATGGCAAGGTGTCGCAGGTCAGTATAAGAGGCAGCGTCTCACTATATTGCATGAGTACACTGTTAGAAGTTAATAGGTCTTTAACTGCTGCAAAGGCAGAGGCTTTCTTCCATCCCCATTTCCATTCTGTTGTCCTATCAAGCAGTCGATGCAGCAGCTCTGCAATCATCATTCTGTGGCAAAGAAAATGCTGTAAAAGTTTAATGGTCCCAGGAATGCTTGAAATTCTGTTTTATTTGTCAGGGTGGGGGCTTCTTTAATTGCTTTGCCTTTGCCTTTGGTGGGGTGGATGCCTATGCCATCAATTAGATACCCCAGAAATTCGACACTTAGAACTGCTATTTGGCATTTCTCCTCTCATCTTAAGTCTCGCCTCCTGGAATTTAGAGCAAACTAGTTTCAGTCTTTGTCTTAATTGCTCTTTGTTTTCTGTGGCCATAAGAACATCATCAAAATATGGTACTACCCCAGGGATGGCTTGTAGGAGGTGCTTATATATGCATTATTATCATTATTAATCATTTATTTGACTATAACTATTATCACTTCATTTTATACATAATACTCTAAATTTAACTAAATTTAACAATTTTTATTATACACTTTCATTACATCAACCTGTATCTTTCCAGTAATAGTGCAATCTTATGTCTTTTACCATTTGTAACATTAGTATTCTGATTACTTTCTTAGTAAGTCTTGTATGGACTTCTCTTCGCAAGTTGCTGTTCATTTCGTATCTCATGAAAACCCGAAACCCTCCATCAGCTTGTCTTTGGTTATCACTGGTGCTTCTGTCAAGATTTCTCTCCTTACCTCCATCAATTTTTCTCTCTTTTCTTCTTCTATGCTTTGAAATCTGGGATAGAGTTCCAGTCCATCTATCTCCCCTTTCCATATTCTGCCCTTGCCATTTCCAACCACGCTCAATTTGTTGTCAGTATCCACAATTTTTTTATCTCTTTGCTCTGTCCTCCACTTTCTTCATTTGATAAACATCCTCAATTTTTCCATCAAATGTTTCTGTTTTGTGTTCTATATTCTCCAATCTCTTCTCAGTTTTCTCTGTTACTACTAATAATTTTTGAATTTCAAACATGATCATTTGCAATGTTAAAGTTTCTTTTTCCTGTTGCGCCATTCTTCCAATTTGTAAACATAGCATTCAAGACTTTTTATTAAATTTCAAGCAAGTTCATTATAATCTTTCAAGTCAAGGTTTTGTCTTCCCTCCAATCCAGCTGGTGAGAGAACTCCCAAAGAACACCTGTGCAAACAATCTGTGCTCTTCCTATTATCACTCTCGGTAAACAAACTGAGAAACCTTGAAGTGTCAAATGATTAAAAAAAAAGAAAAACAATGTTTCCAAGCCTCCAGCCTCTAAGTGGCAGTGTTACTTCTTTTCCCTCTGTTGTTACAACCCTCTTTATATTCCTTTTTATATCTTCTTTATGTTCCAAATTTAAAGAGAAAACAATTCTTAAATGGAGAAAAAAAAATACAATCGAGCATTATAAAAAAAAAGAAAAAATTTAATCCATAGGTATAAGAAAGAATAAAAAGTAGAAGAAAAACTAATCCATTCAGTTTAAAAGGTAGGGAACATTTGCAAAAATTCCATCCATAAAAAGAAAAATTAATAAAAGATAACAGACTAAGTTTAATGTAGTTTAATTTCGCCGCTTACTCTCTTCTGTCTTCAATTTTAATTTAGCTTTGATTTTTTTGGGGTAGACTCTTTTCTAATAAAATTTCCTCACCAATTCGACACACTTTCTCTTTCCCCTTTCTTTCCGTTCTGGAGCTGCCCCAACTTCAGCAGCTTCAAAGGCTGCGTTTCTGTCGTAGGAAATAAGAGCTTCTCCTGGATCAATCAGGGACTTTGCGGTGTCCCTGAAATCAGTAGGGCGTACTCTTCACTATCACTGTCTCTGCAGGACGGTTTAGGTCCAAATGGACCATCCAGCAGCAAAAATATTGACTGCGATCTTGGAGCTCCAAGATCACACGTCATGTTGTGGCAACGTCAGCTCCTCCTCCTGTAGGGATGGTTATAAGTGAGAGGACTGGTCATAAACCACTTTTTTCAGTGCTTTGAAGGTTCACTAAATGGGTGGCTATAGGTCCAGGACAACCTGTATTAATATTTGCATTTTTAATAATCTTTAAGTTTAAAGACCTTCCAGAACAGCCAGGTTTTTACTAGCTCCCAAAAGTGTTGGCGTTCCACAGGAGAAGGAAAGCCCCCACATAGAGAGAACCCCCAGTTTTGCTTTCTCAAAGTTGCTAGCAAGATGAAGGGAACAGCCCTCTGTACATGCACAGTGACATGCTTTGTTCCTCCAGACCGGCATTCTTCCTGGGAAGGGAAGACCTGCTTTGGTATGTGGGGATCTTCAGTGGACAGTCTCAATTGATTCAGATTGGGGGGGAGGGGAGGCAGGATTATTGGGGATAAGCCATCTCTCTCCTTTGAGCTATCTGAGCGAGCATGAGTGATCAGTTTGGCACAACTGCTCACCGTACAACAGTGCCCTGACCAAAGGCTGACCTCCCAGCTGTCCGCTCACCTGGGGAGGAGGTGCCAGGTTCTGGATTTGTAGTAAAGAAACGCAGAGTGGTTTGATGTAAACACTAGACCCGTGATGGCGAACCTATGGCACACGTGCCACAGGTGGCATGCGGAGCCATTTGTTAGGGCACGTGAGGAGCTGCCCTGTCAGTTGGCCAGCGCGCATGTGCACTGGCCAGCTGACTTCAGCCTTCTTTTGAGGCTGCTTTTCACCCTGAAAAACCAGCCCTACGGGCAAACAGAAAGTTCAGGAATGGACTTCCGTTTTGGCCATAAGGCTGTTTTTCGCCCTCCGCAGCCTTCAGGAGGCTTCCCTGAAGGCTCCGGAGGGCAAAAAACAGACCTACGGACAAACCAGAAGTCACTTCCGGTTTTCTTGTAGGGCCGATTTTTGCCCTCCGAAGCCTTCAGGGAAGCCTCCTGAAGGCCCCTGAAGACTCCAGAGGTCGAAAATCAGCCCTACGGACAAATCAGAAGTCACAATTCCCAAACTTTAAATTATTTGAAGTCCAACACTGGCTAGAAGGTGTTTTTACTTACTTATTTTGAGCAATTTCAAAATGTATTTATATGCAGATCTTCTACATGGATTTTTTTCTGAAGGAACGATTTGCAGACCAACAAGGAAAGGGAATGGAGTAGGCTTCTGAATGAATATTGCACATGCAAAACAGACATAAACCAGAAATAAAAAGATTGTAATGAGAAGAAAAAGCATACGAGACTACTACTATTTTCAGTAGGGATTTCTATGTAAAGCTTGTCTTGTACAGTAACTGTATGCTTCCCACCCCACCCACCTCCTTGTTTTGCAGCAAAGGCTGTGGATGGATATGTAAAGCCACAGATCAAGCAAGTTGTGCCAGAGTAAGTACTGTTGGTTGAGAATGTGCATTTTGAGTTTTTAAAGGGACACAGAAATAAGGAAGAAGTGATAGCTATTTACTTTCAGCTGGAGTTCCTTTTCCCCAGCTGTCTTTTCAGAGTTCTATTCAGCTAGGAGTAGAATAGTTAGGCTAACACCCACATCTTCAGCTTTAGATATTGCACCTCCTAAAATGATTTGTTCTTTTGAAAACTTTAAGCAAGCAACATGAATCAGGTTTCCATTGTACTAGCTTCAGTCCAGAGAGAAGACATGGGAATGAGAAAAAGTTGATAATGTTAAGGTGTTATAGCTTGATGATTGCACCCTCTAACAAAAAGAGTTTGGGTTCTCTGCACTTCTGTCTCTGCTTTCTAATTCTTTTCAGACCAGGGAGAGTGTGGATGTTTCTATCATGGAAGATATCTTAAATGTATATTTCTGCTTTCCACAGAATCATTCCCAAATAGTTAATGTTCTGCTTACCACTGAGGAAACCACTGGTGTCAGGTAAAAATCTCTTATTTCTGCTCCACCTGTTGTAGGTTTGCTACACCATCAGGAGATTCTGCCAGTGGAGGGACTACCTACATTGAACAAGCATCATCACCAGCTGTTTGCCCTGCTCCTCACTACAACATGTACACACAGAAGTAAGTGAAGGAAACCTCTGCTATCAAAGTGTTTACATTTTTATAATTGAAAGAGTACTTAATCTCTCAACATAAATATTCTGTTTCTATGCTTGTCATCTACTTTAAGTCAGAGGTTGATGTCATACTACTGCCCAGTTAATTGGTGTTAGAAGAGACTGAGAAGTTCATCAGTCACTTGAACAGGGGATGGAATAATTGAATTGAATAAGAAGAACGATATTTGAAAAGAGCCACTAGTGTTCTTGCGGTCTTTCTGTTTTCATCAGAATAATGAAAGCAGTCTCACAGCATTGTGCTGAGTGCCACACTTTTCTTGATGCATTCAGAAAAGGGATAATGCTTGCATTGCAATGCTGCTTGTGTCACTCTGACAAGTGCTTTGCTGTATGGGGACACCAATGGGGAGACTTCTCCTAAACCTGATTTAAATCAAGTCCTACCAACCCAATAAACAGCTGTTTGACAAACAGTGTGATTTGTGAGAAGGACATAGCATGGCAAATGTTCATAGTGGCAAACATTGCAAAGCTAGTTCTGCCAACTCCTCAGATCCTTAATTGGTTACTGCTACTCATGGAGAGAAATGAGGTTGTATAGTCTTGTAAAGGTAGTCCTTGAGATATGACCAGTCACTTAATGGCCATTCAAAGTTATGACAGACCCCACCCTCCAAAAGCTACATATGTGCCTGTTTCAAAGTTATGTCTGCTGCAGTGCCCCTGTGGTCATACGCCCTTGGGACCAACCTCAAGGATGCTGCAGTTCCCCCCACCTCTCTCCCCCCCATACTGGCCTGCCGCGACCCTGTAGCACTTGGGTCTGTGCCCCGCACACCTGTCACCCATCCCACAATCATCTTTTGAACATCTCCGGACCTCATGTTGCAGAGAAGAGCAGGCCATGCATCCCTAGGCTGCATGGTGGCAACTCATAAACTGCCAATATTTTGTCCCATCCACTTGGGGGCAGGACAATATGGCCATGGACCAAACCACTCCATTTTGCTGCCTTAATGCAGTCTTCAAGGCACTGCAGAAGCTTTCTGCAGTGCTGTGCAGACCTCATTAAGGCAGAAAAAATAAAGCAGTTTGTCCCTGAGCCAGGACAAGATGGCGGCTGTGAGGCAAACCACTCTGTTTTGGTTCCTTGACAAGGTTGCACAGCACTGCAGAAAGCTTCTGAAAGCTTATGCAGTGCTGTGCAAACAGTGTTAAGGCAGCAAAATGGAGTAGTTTGTCCCACGGCTGCATGGCATGATTCTAGAAGCAGCTGCCATGTTTCCAGCAGCTGATTTGCATTCTGGTAGCAGTAAATATCACTGCCGCGTCCAGAATCACACCACATGGCCATGAGATGAAATGATTCGTTCCGGCACTCTGGAAGACTTTGGAGCTCTTCAAAAGGTAAGTGAGGAGGAGGGTGTTTCGCCTGGTGGGGTGGGAATCAGTCCTAAGGCCTAGGGGGACCCCGTGGGAGTGGTAAAATACATGTGGGGTCCAAGGGGTGGGACGTGGAACATGGGGAATCTTGGGGGGGGGGCTTGGAAGGGCCAGGGCAGGTGGGTCTGAGCTTATGCTAGGCCGCCTCCACCCATTTACTCCTGCAATGCCTTCTCCATGGGTGTGCTGACTAAGTATATTTTTGGAGTGTGTTCTTCACAATTAATATTTAGATTTTGTTTGTTTGTTTGTTTGTTTTATTGGATTTATATGCTGCCCTTCTCCCAAAGGACTCAGGGCGGCGTACAACATTAAAAAACAGATATCACAAAAGTTAAAAGGAAATTAGATAAATATCCCCCAAAAAACCCCAATTAATATGACAATAACATTAAAAAAATTAGATAAAATTAACAGGCCAGGCCGGCTTGCTGGAAAAGCCAACTTTTTAGGGCACGTCGGAAGGACCGGAGGTCAGGGATTATGCGAAGCTCCGGGGGCAGCTCATTCCAGAGGGAAGGCACCCCCACAGAGAAGGCTCTCCCCCTGGGGGTCACCAGCCGACACTGGCCGACGGCACCCTGAGGAGGCCAACTCTGTGGGATCGTACTGAACGGTGGGAGGCTACTGGTGGCAGTAGGTGGTCTCGCAGGTACCCTGGGCCTAAGCCATGGAGTGCTTTAAAGGTCATAATTAATACCTTGAATCGCACCCGGAAAACAACCGGCAACCAGTGCAGGCCGCCTAAAAGGGGTGTAACATGGGAATACCTAGGTACCCCAATGATAACCCGCGCGGCCGCATTCTGGACCAGCTGAAGCCTCCGGGTGCTCTTCAAGGGCAGCGCCATGTAGAGAGCGTTGCAGTAGTCCAGGCGAGAAAGGACGAGGGCATGAGTGACTGTGCACAGAGCATCCCGATCCAGGAAGGGGCGCAACTGACGTACCAGGCGAACTGGGCAAAAGGCCCCCTTGGTCACGGCCGTCAGGTGCTCTTCTAAACTAAGCCGTGTATCCAGGAGGACTCCCAGATTGCGGGCCCTCTCTGAGGGGGCTAAAATTTCTCCCCCTATCATCAAAGATGGAACAAGATGCACAAATCGGGATGACGGAAACCACAGCCACTCAGTCTTGGAGGGATTGAGCTTGAGCCTGTTCCTCCCCATCCAGATCCGCACAGCCTCCAGACATCGGGACATCACGTCGAGGGCATCGTTTGGGTGGTTTGGGGTAGAGATGAAAAGTTGGGTATCATCAGCATATTGATGATACCGTACCCCAAAACCACAGATGATCTCGCCCAGCGGTTTCATATATATGTTGAACAGGAGGGGTGAGAGAACCGACCCCTGGGGCACCCCACAAGTGACGCGCCTGGGGGTCGATCCCTGCCCTCCAGTCAACACAAACTGTGACCGATCCGACAGGTAGGAGGAGAACCACCGTAAAACGGTGCCCCCCACTCCCAACCCCCCCGAGTCGTCGCAGTAGGATGCCATGGTCGATGGTATCGAAAGCCGCCGAGAGGTCTAATAGGTCCAGGACAGAGGAGCAGCCCCTGTCCCAGGCCCGCCAGAGATCATCAACCAATGAGACCAATGCCATCTCCATGCTGTACCCGGGCCTGAAACCCAACTGAAACGGATCCAGGTAGACAACTTCATCCAGGTACTGGGGAAGCTGACGTGCTACCACACTCTCGACAACCTTTGCTACAAAGTGAAGGTTGGAGACTGGACAATAGTTGGCTAAAGAAGCTGGGTTCAGGGAAGGCTTCTTAAGGAGGGGCCTCACCACCACCTCCTTCAAGGCGGTGGGAAAGAACCCCTCTCTCAATGAAGCGTTGGTAATCGCCTGGAGCCAGCCTCGTGTCACCTCCCGGGAAGCCAAAACTAACCAAGAGGGACACGGGTCCAGCAGACAAGTGGCAGCACTGAGTCTCCCCATAATCCTGTCCATGCCCTCAGGGGTCACAGGGTCAAACTCATCCCAGATTGTCTCCACGAGATTCATTCCCGTCGGCTCGCCCGAATCTACCCAGTCAGAGTCCAAGCCTGTCCGGATCTGAGCGATTTTATCCTGCAGATACTGAACAAATTCTTCAGCCCTACCCTGCAAGGGGTCTTCCCCAGTTCCTTGGTTAAGTAAGGAGCAGGTCACCCTAAACAGGGCGGCCGGGCAGTAATCTGCGGATGCGATACGAGCGGAAAAATGTTGCCGTTTTGCTGCTTTTATCACCACTAAGTAGGATTTAATATGAATTCTTACTAGTGTTCGATCAGATTCAGACCGGCTGGCCCTCCAGGCACTCTCTAGGCATCTTTTCCGGTGTTTCATCTCCCGGAGCCAGGGAGCCACCCAGGATCGACACCAGGTCAGAGGCCGCAAAGGCACAATGCGATCCAAGGCCCCAGTGGCCGCCCTATCCCAGGCTTCCACTAGGGCTTCGGTCGAGTTGTGAGCAAGGGATTCAGGAAAAGTCCCAAGCTCCATCAGGAACCTTTCGGGGTCCATCAGGCTCCTGGGGCGGAACCATCTAGTCGCTCCCGCCTCCCTGCGGCGAGGGGTAGCAGTATGGAAGTCAAGCCTGATGAGGAAATGATCAGACCATGACAAGGGTTGAATAGAAATATCCCTTAAATCTAGATCATTCATCCACTGCCCAGAGACAAAAATCAGGTCGAGCATGTGTCCCGCATTATGGGTGGGGTCTTGAATTAACTGAGTTAGGTCCATAGCCGTCATGGAAGCCATGAATTCCCGAGCTGACTCGGATGTCTCACCAATGGAAGGCAGATTGAGATCCCCCAGGATCATAAACCTGGGGAAATCAACCGTCAATCCAGCTAACACATGCAGCAGCTCCGGCAGGGCCGATGAAACGTAGCAGGGAGACAGGTACGTAACAAAAAGGCCCACCTGAGCTCCAAGGCCCCACTTCACAAAAAGTGACTCACACCCACCTATCTGAAGCACAGTGACCTCCTGAGGTCTGAGACTTTCCCTAATAACCACCGCCACCCCCCCCCCCGCCCCTGCCCTGGGCTCTTGGCTGGTGAAACGCCTGGAAGCCCAACCAGGTCTCCGTAATGCACGGCAGGTCCGCTCTACCCTCTTTTATGAGGTCGTAAATGAGGGGAGCCTTATTTACCACGGACCTGGTGTTAAGCGACACCAGCCGGAGACCAGGGTCCTGTAATCCCAAGCACCCGGGGGTGCGAGAAGGGCGATGAGGGTCGGAACGCGCGATCGCTCTTAAACAGCAAACCCGTGTCCTCCGAACATAATTTGGCCCTCGGCCCCCACCATATCTGCCTCTCCCACCTACAGTAGAGATGGTGAACCCCCCAATGGAATGGCTTAAAGTCTCCCCCGGAATCCCAACCCTTCCCAGCACTCCCAACCAGCGGCCATTAGTTAGCTCTGGCCTGTGCCCTGGCAGACTCCCCCCCAAGCCTGTCTGAGCCATCCAAATCAACCTACCCCTCCCCGCCCTTTAAAATTTGGTTTAAAAACCTCTGTAAAAAACCCCTAAGAAATCTCTTCTTCGCATGCCAGATTTTACAGCCTAAGGCCTGATACAAACTAAATATTGAATACAAGAAGTATTAAATCCTTCTATATTCAGTATATGTATATGTGTATAAGAGAAAAACAAGTATAATGGAGTCTAAAAAATAAAAACAGTAGCATTAAATAGAAATCATACTCCCTGCATGGAAATTTCTTCAAGACAGGATATATAAGGGTCTGTCTTGAGTCCTTATGTAAGGAACAGTATAATAACATATTTATTTATTTATTTATTTATTTGATTTGATTTCTAGACCGCCCCCTCTCCCCGAAGGGACTTGGGGCGGTGTACAGGTACCAAATTAAAAAACCTTACAAATAATCATAAATATAGTTAAAAACGAATTAAACTTTAAACCCCTGTACAAATTTATAAAAATTAAAAACTAAGCCTAAGACCAAAATTTAAAAATACAGACTGGGGTGGGAGAGCTGGAATTAGGCCAAGCCGGCTAGATTAAACAGGTGGGTTTTGAGCTTCTTACAGAAGGAGCGGAGGTCCGTGGTTGTTATGGCCTAAAGCAACACTCCCCAACCTTTCCAGCTCTGTGGACAAGTAGGTGGTGGCAGCGGCAGCATGGGGGATAGTTTCATGCACACACCCGCCAGTTGCGCAAATGGAGCTTTGTGTGCTCGCCCGCCATTTGCATGGCATGGTTCCCAATGGGCCACAGCCCAGCGGCTGGGGACACCTGGCCTAAAGTTTCTGTTGAACCACCACCCCATGACCATAACCTAAGATACATAGGACTACCCTTAAAATGTCCAGGAAGGACTTCTGAGGGCATAATATCCAACCTGACTAAAGTGAAGGCCTTACAAAATTTTACAATTGAAATGGATGATAAATATGTCGCTGAAAGGGACCCTTTTGGGAGCAAATGATAAATAATGGGGTGTGACACCTTAATTAGGTTTGTTTGAAAATCTATATCCCAGATTCATTGCCTAAGGGCAATTCTAGCATTATAAAAGCCTAATATGCACAAACATTATGCATTAGAGGTGTCTAATGATCATGATGCCTCGTAACTTCTCAACTCAGTACGGTAGAACAATGAAAATGGTACCACATGGAAGTGTATAAATTTATCTTCACTTTGAGAACAGCAAGGCAGATGGCTATGAAAAACACGTGGAAAATTTGCTTAGATCCTATAAAGCACTTGGTGCAAACATGTCACTGAAAATTCACTTCTTACACTCGCATTTAGACTATTTCCCTTTGAACTATGAGGCAGTGAGTGATGAGCATAGGGAGAGATTCCACCAGGATATCGCAGGCATGGAGAAAATATACCAAGGGAAATGGAGTTTGTCCATTCTTGCCAGTTACTGCTGGAATCTCCCTAGGAATAAACCTATTGCACTTCACAAGGGAAAAGCCAAAAAGTGCAGTTTAGATACTGAATAAAGATGGAACCTTGTTGTTTAATCTGATGTTAGAGATTGTCAGTTTTTCATGCAAAAAGCATGACAATGTTACATGAAAAACCAATAAATGAATGGAAACATGTTGTTAGTACCAATAAAAAGATAAATTTATAATGATTGGTGTGGCACCATTCTCATTACTATATCACATTTAGCATAAAAGTTATGGAGCACAATCACACATCCCCCTTGTAATTTTGAATTATTTTGATGCAATTTTGACCTGAAGCTGTATCTTGGAAACTGGAGCCAATTAATACTCAGGACTTAATTTTCCTTTATTAGTGACCAAATTCTGATAAAATTAAGCTACTTTCATTTCTGAGGTTTTCTCCTTGTAGACCTCCTTATTAGCTGTGGCCACATGACCATGCTCAATTCTCTCCAGGCCCCCTGCTGCAGCCGAACAACTGTGGGCATTCATCACAGCTGGTCCTCTGCTGGCACTCCTCCCCAACCACTGGTCTGCTGGTGCTTCTCCCCCGCCCCCTCATCATGAGTGATTTACTGAGGGACACTTGTCCCTGGCCAATCGCAGTGTGGGACAATTAGCCACACATCCTGGCAGCCAATGTGCATGCCAAGGGGCAAGCCTCTTTTCCCATTAGATACAGCAGTGCCAGGTGGGGTGGGGTGGGCAGTGGCCTTCGGTGCCATGGAGGCACTGCACTTTTGCCGTCTCCACTGCCCATTGCTTCCTGCCTCTGTACCCAGATCCTCCTTGCAACCCAGAGCGTGCCAGAGGCGCAGGGTGCAAAGGGGAGCCAGGCAGGACGCAACAGGTGGCGCCAGCAGATGAGCAGTGCCTCCCTGGTGCCAGAGGCCACTGCCTGTCCAACCTGGTGCTGCCGCGTCCAAGGGGAAGGCAGAGACCCACCCCTTGGTGCATGAATTGCCTTCCGGGATGCATGGCTAATTGTCCTGTGCTGCGAATTGGCCGGGGACACGTGTCTTTCAGCAAATCACTCAGGACCAGAAGGCGGGGGAGGGGCACTGGTGGAGAGCCAGCTGAGGATGAATGCCCATGGTGGGTTGGCTGCAGCGCGGGGGGGGGGGGGGGGCTTGGTGAATTGGGCACAGCCATGTGGCCACAACCAATTGTCCTAGACCCACAATGCCTTTGAAGAGCATTCAGAAGCTACAGCTGGTGCAGAGTGTGGAGGTGTGGGCAGATTGGGGGTGGGGGCAAGAATGACCCCTGTAACACCACTATTCCATGAGCTGCATTGGTTGCCAGTCTGCTTTTGGGTGCAATTTAAGGTGTTGGTGATCACCTTTAAAGCCCTTCATGGCATAGGTTCAGGCTACTTGAGGGACCATCTCACCCACTGGGATTGGCCCATCCCACTCGTACTGGCAGACGAGGCATGCTACGGGTCCCATCAGCATGATTATTCCATCTGGTGGGGTCCAGGAGGAGGGCCTTTTCTGCTACTACTCCTGCCCTCTGGAACATCTCCCCCCCCCATGTGAGTTTGGCCCCAATCCTCCTATCCTTTGGTAAGGGCCTAAAGACCATTTAGTGCAGTGGAGGTGGTTGACTGAGTAACAACAGATCTCACTTCCCACCACTCTGCCTCTGCCCTCCGCACGTGTCATTAGATTTTAATGTTTGGTATTAATTTATTTGTGTTGTAATACATATACGTTTCCTGCCTAGGCAGGGGGTTGGACTAGAAGACCTCCAAGGTCCCTTCCAACTCTACTATTGCATTGTATATGTATAGATACATTTTTATGACTGTAAGCTGCCCAGAATTACCCTGTGTTAAGGTGGGCAGCCAATACATTTTATATATAAATAAATAAATGTTACAATATCAGGCAAAAACTAAGGCATTTGTTTTCTGATAATTAATTGTTTTTGTTCTCTGCAGAATAAAGCTAATGCCCTAAGTGCTTTTCTCAATCCCACCTGTGAGGTAGACATAATAACATCAGCATACAGTAGTGCTGAAATTACACAATCAGCAAGAGAAGGTGGGTTGGAACAGTGAGCACTTGAATTATTGAGTTAGATATAAATTGAAAATTAATGGGGCTAATATATAACCTTGTCTTACACCTTTATATGTTGGAACTGCTTTAGATAGATGTCCCCGCAGGGTGCATCTAATTTTCAGGGAGGTGTTAGAATAGAGTGACTGCATAAGCATGAACAGCCTTTTGTCAATAGTGGAATGTCTCAGACTGTCCCAGTCTTTCCCTTGGTATTAAATTGAATGCTGATTTAAAATAAACAAATGTTGCAAAAAGGGAGCCTCAAGGGGGCACAGAGCATTTTTCTGCCAGATGGTGGTGAATCAAACAAGGATCTAATGTTGATCATTGCTCTCTAAATCCAGCCTGTTCTTCAGCAATAATACAGGTGAAACTTGAAAAATCAACAGAGGGATAGAATCAAGATCACATGAAGTGTTAATACCACTTTATAATGTCTTGGTAAGGCCACACTTGGAATACTGCATTCAGTTCTGGTCGCCACGATGTAAAAAAGATGTGGAGACTCTAGAAAGAGTGCAGAGAAGAGCAACAAAGATGATTAGGGGACTGGAGACAAAAACATATGAAGAACGGTTGCAGGAACTGGGTATGTTCAGCTTAAGAGAAAGAAGGACTAGGGGAGACATGATAGCATTGTTCCAATATCTCAGGGGTTGCCACAAAGAAGAGGGAGTCAAACTATTCTCCAAGGCACCTGAGGGTAGAACAAGAAGCAATGGGTGGAAACTAATCAAGGAGAGAAGCAACTTAGAACTGAGGAGACATTTCCTGACAGTTAGAACAATTAATCAGTGGAACAGCTTGCCTCCAGGAGTTGTGAATGCCCCAACACTGGAAGTCTTTAAGAAGATGTTGGATAGCTATTTGTCTGAAACGGTATAGGGTTTCCTGCCTAGGCAGGGGGTTAGACTAGAAGACCTCCAAGGTCCCTTCCAACTCTACTATTGTATTGTATTGTATTAAAATTAGAATATTGTGCAAAAGTTGATTTATTCCAGTAATGCAACTTAAAAGGTGAAACTAATATATGAGATAGACTCATTACATGCAAAGCAAGATAGTTCAAGCAGTGATTTGTCATCATTGTGATGATTATGGCTTACAGCTCATGAAAACCCCAAATCCACCATCTCAGAAAATTAGAATATTGTGAAAAGGTGCAATATTCTAGGCTCTAAGTGTCCCACTCTAATCAGCTAATTAAGCCATAACACCTGTAAAGGGTTCCTGAGCCTTTAAATGGTCTCTCAGCCTGGTTCAGTAGGAATCACAATCATGGGAAAGACTGCTGACCTGACAGTTGTGCAGAAAACCATCATTGACACCCTCCATAAGGAGGGAAAGCCTCAAAAGGTAATTGCAAAAGAAGTTGGATGTTCCCAAAGTGCTGTATCAAAGCACATTAATAGAAAGTTATGTGGACGGGGAAAGTGTGGAAGAAAAAAGTGCACAAGCAGCAGGGATGAATGCAGCCTGGAGAGGATTGTCAGGAAAAGGCCATTCAAAAGTGTTGGGGACTTTCACAAGGAGTGGACTGAGGCTGGAGTCAGTGCATCAAAAGCCACCACACACAGACGGATCCTGGACATGGACTTCAAATGTCATATTCCTCTTGTCAAGCCGCTCCTGAAAAACAAACAACGTCAGAAGCGTCTTACCTGGGCTAAAGAAAAACAGACCTGGTCTGTTGCTTAGTGTTCCAAAGTCCTCTTTTCTGATGAGAGCAACTTTTGCATCTCATTTGGAAACCAAGGACCTGTTCTGTCCCGTGATTCTAATGAATATGCAGACACAGGCTTGGCTGTTTGCCACGACTAATCACAGAGATAAAACCACCCCTTGGCTAGGAGCCTAGAACACTATCTTCAAGAAACCAAGATTAGACTTACGGAATGCTTTCTCAACAGCTAGTAAAAGGGACTGTTGTTTCCTGCAAAGATTCCCCTCCCGTCGCTCCACCTATAAACTCTTTGGGAGGGGCCACAACCTTCGCCAGCTGTCCCTACTTCCTTCCACTACGTCTTCTCCACAGCTGCTCCCTTCTCCTCTCAGCTCTACGCACACGCACATCAGGGACAACCTCCCTCTGTTCCTCCTCACTTCTCCCTGACTCAGATGCCACCTGGTGGCCAACAGGCCACTCTAGTTCTTGCTCTGACTCCAAACACCCTCCAGAGTCTTCCTCATCCTCAAGAGCAGCCTCATAATGGTCTGAGCTGTCAGAGTCCACCAACAGCTCAGCCAGCCGCTGCTGGGCCACAACAGGACCCAGAGTATGGAGGAAGAATGGAGAGGCACACACTGCAAGATGCTTGAAGTCCAGTGTGAAGTTTCCATAGTCTGTGTTGATTTGGGGAGCCATGTCATCTGTGTCAGGCCTGTAGTTATGTTCCTTTGAAGATCTTTGGCCTGCCACACTTTGTTTTATTTCACTGTGCTGTTTCATTAGTGTAGTAGTTGGGAGGGGGGAATAGAAAGGAGTAGAATGGTGGAATGTGTTGTTGTCATTCTTTTCTAGAAGGCAAGGTCATCTTTTGTCTCTGCACCTTGACACCTGACCAGAACCAGCGGGGTGGAGTTGTCGGGGTCGAAGAAGAAGATTGGACCATGTGATGTATGGGAGTGGGCATAAGATTATGAACTTTCAACTGGGTGGAATTCCAGGAAGTAAATCAGAGTTGGAATTTCACAGATGTGCCAACATGTCTGTTTTATTAAATTGGAGCTTTAAGGATAACTCTGCCTTGGACTCTGATTTATTTCTGCATGATATTTGGAACGCTGACATTATTCCAACTCTCCCTTTAAAAAAATTACTTTTATAGGGGTACTGAATCCCAGTTCTGACCCAATCCTGGGCAGGACGAAATTTCAGTGAAGATGGAGGAAGAAAAGAATGCAGCAGAGAAGGCTAAAGATAACGGATCGCTTGTAATTGTCGATACTATCTATGTGCCTTCTAAAGAAATGGTTGAAGCTGCAGAAGCTAGAGAAAAGGAATTTCAGCTGGAAGCCTCAGGATTTATAGCTTCTCAGGAATGCCTGCTAGAAGGAGAGGGGGGCACCAGGGGAACTCCGACAGACGACTGGATGATGGCCAGAAGGTCTAATGAATGGAGATCTCAGCCGCCCTCACGCAGCCATTCTTTGATGGGCCTCCAAGACCAATTTGGACTGCTAAACGTGAGTAAAATCAAACCCCTCGGGCCTCCACCCCCCCCCCCCTACGTGGAGCCTAGCACAGCCCACATTATCCTTTCCTAGCAGAGAAATCGCTACACAGTGGAGTGAAGATCTTGGCTCCTTCCACACAGCAATCAGCGAATCAAACCAACCCCTCACTGCTGGGGAAAACCCAACATCAGTCACATCAGCACCCCTCCCTCCTGGAGTGCAACCATATTGAGAACTTAAAGCAAGCCAGCCGAAAGGGGCCTGGAACACATTCACCTCCCCCCAGCTGCAAAGGGGTGGCTCCAAGCCCATGAATCAAGCAACCCCAGGGTGGGCTTTCTTCCCGGGTCATGGATGGGCTCAATGTCAGTGGATGCCTGCCCCTTCCCAGCAGATGGTGCCATTCCAGATTGCTGCCCCTGGGCAGAACCAGGGACTGGGACCGCCACTGGGTCCAGCCCCCCCCAGCAATGCCTCAACAGGCTTTTGCCCAACCGATGGGTGTGGCCCAACAAAGGGGCTTACCACTCCAGGCAGCAGGCCAACAGGCTGCCCCTGTTCAACCACCAGCGCCCCCTCCTCCAACACCCCCATGGTTTCATGCAACATTCGACGGGACCCCAGATAAGCTGGCTTTACTTCATGAATCGAGTATTGGCATACGTTGACCAAGTAGGCCCACAATACCCGTCTGATCGAGAGTTGATCCAAGAAATAGCCGAGGGAATGAATGAAGGAGAGGCTGCACAATGGATAGCGGAGCTCCATGAGGAAGCAGCTCCTGAGTTAGATGATGTAACTGGGTTCATCCAACTGATGAGGCCCAACATGTGAATGCTGAAGACCAGATCCAGGAATTGCAACAGCCTGGTCGTCCCGTGAAGGAATTAGTTTGGGAGTTCCGGAGAATAGCTGGGAGACTACAATACTGGCCAGAAAGACTCTTGGTCTACACATTCAAAAAGGCCTTAGATCCCAAACTGAAAGAAGCTTGTGCCGTAAGGGGGACCCTAGAACGTCTCCAGGATTGGTACACCACTGCAATCATATTGGACCACGAAATTAACACCTATCAAAAGCCTGGCACCGGAACCCCTGCCAAAAAACCTTTGGCCCGCCGAACGCAGAGGCAGCAAACTGAAAAGCCTCCACCAACCCCTTGTTCCTCAGGGCCCATCATAAAGTGCTACTGTTGCGGCGGATTGGGGCCTAAGACCTCAATTCGCCAGGAACGGGACGTGAGACCACAAGGTTTGAGAGAAAACAGGTTTATTGATGCATCCGAGTTCAGAGCGTTAACACAGCAAAGTCTGAACTGTCCTGGCTAGGCCCAGGACAGGGGTTTTGTACCCACCTGAGTTTAGGGGGGGTTTACACAGGAGTGTACTTCTGAGAAAAGGAGGTACTTGGGGAGTATCCAGGGAGGTTACATACCATATTTGATAATATTGCATAGTTATACATAAAAATGTGGAAAGCACCCTTTGGAAAAATACATAAGCAGAAGTGAAACCGTTGGCATCAACGCCCTCCTAATGCAACAATTTATTAATACACAAGCTGACAGATTCAAATCTTGCCCAAGTCACATCTGTTTCCTTTGTCCTTTGCAACCCGAATAGCCTCCTCCGGTATAATCACATACACAATCCCAACCCGTACATACCATGCGATTGTCACAAGGATTGAAGTCATCAGGATTACCCTTGTTCGGGTCCAGATTCCTTGGGCATAGGTATTTGTGTGCGGATTGATACCTGTTGCGCCACCCATCATCCCCACACGTAATATGGACCGCCTTGTCCATTGCAGTACACACATCAAAAGTTACGATAAGGGGCGTGTACCCTTGTTTCAGAGCCACAGTGGAATTTAGGTAATAAAGCCATGAACGTTTTTGGTAAATCAGGCTTAGACCTGCCCAAACCGTGACATTAATCCTTACGGGAACCTCGGGGTTAAAACATACGAGAGTGTTATCTTGCAGGCAGTAGGTATACATAGTACTATTATTTTCGCAGGTGGTTGATTGAGGCACACAATTTGGAGGGGCTTGTGTGTGATAAACCAACGTCTGAATAATCCGAGTACCCACTAACGCCTTTTTCATACATGGTTCACAGTTATCGGAACCTGGGGGTTTCGGAAGGTAACAGAGGATGCCATCCGGACTCTGGCACCTTTTATACACCTTAGGCGTCATGGGTACCTGGGTGAAGTTCTTAACCCCCGATCGACCCTTACATATTTTTACCCGAGGGTAATCGTATCCAAAAGTGCAATCCTGTAATGGGGGATTCAATACCGAGGTACTACAGTCTTGCGGTTTTCCTATTTTAAACTTGAAAATGTTTTTGTTTTGACCTTGCATACATGAGGTACACGGGGGGATTTTCCTGTTACCTATGGTTGTGCCTTCCCCTGATTTGTCGAGAATCGTAATACCCGATTTGGCTGTTTTATTGGTGTTTTGTGCACGTTTGTGTCTGGCATGTTTTATTCCTGAAAGTTGTATCCCTGGGATTATCTCAGGAATGGGCCTTAAGAGATGACATAGGACAGATGAGTTATAGAGGTGATCCGGGGCCCACTTTGTACCATTTGGGTTAATCCTGCACTGCCAATAGTTAGTATTCTCATACTCACAAGGGGACAAACCTTCCTCCTTATGGCATCCGGGAAACCACGAATCACTATGGAGAAACTGTGCGCCCCCCGGCCCATACATAAAACAGCTGTGACAGGATGGAAACGGGCCCGGCCCCATTGTTTCATATATGGGCGGACATATCCCATTCCCCCCTTTCGGAGGAGTGACTAATTCAGGAAAGCCTAGTGGGGGTCCCTGATCACTAACTTGTTGTTCTTTAAGGCTCTTGGTGCGTAGGGCGTGGTACAGATACATAGAGTTAATCACAATTGAAATAATAAGGAGGATGACCACGACCCAGAAAGTGGGCATAAGGCCCCTCCTAATCCAGGCGGTTTGACGCAGTCGCTGGGAGTTTTCCATTGTGGTTCCTCGAGGCTCGGGATGAGCGCAGGTTCCACGGGAGACGCTGTACATTGCCCATGCGAGGGGTGACAGCATCCGGAGTGCCACCTGCAGGGGGTGTGGAGTGTTCGTCACCCGTCCGTAGAGAGACAGCTGCCGGAGTGTCGTCAGGAGGGGTGACGGTCCCAGGTGATGGACCTTGCCGGCGGCAGAGGGTGATTTTCAAGGGGTTGCGTGCATCCACCTCAACGTGCCACCAAGGAGGGGCTGCTTGTTTTACTCACGACCAATGAATCCACGGTTTAATCTCCGCCACCTTAACAGCAAGGGGAGAACAGATAACAACAGTATACAGTCCTCTCCACTTGGGGCCCAATGGCTCCTTCTTCCAGTCCTTGACCCAGACCGCTTGGCCAGGGTGAAAGTTGTGGACCGGAGTCACAATGAGATGAGGCCGACATGACAATACATATTTTTGCAATTTGAAGACTATGGCATTCAGGGTCTGTAGCTGCTTGATTTTAACCGAATCCGCAATCTGAGCAGTAGGCTGCGTTTGAGGGGCAAGGAGGTTGGGCACCCGTCCATACAGCAGTTCAAAAGGCGAGAGACCAAGATCCTTGCTAGGTGCACAGCGTACCGCTAAGAGAGCCATGCTAAGCGCATCAGGCCACTTCAGGTGAGTTTCCTGGCAGATTTTGGCTATCTTTTCCTTGATGGTGCAGTTCATTCGTTCAACGCGGCCGCCCGAAGCCGCATGAAAAGCACAATGGAGCTTCCAGGTGATCCCCAGGATGGAAGCCACCTTCTGTGTGGCTTTATGAATGAATTCTGGGCCATTATCTGATGAAATGCGGGATGGCAGGCCATAAAGAGGGATGATGAGGCACAGAAGGGCGTGTGTCACCTCGAAGGCCTTCTTTGTCCTGGTAGGAACACATTCGGGCCAGCCCGTATAAGTGCAGACCAAAACTAACATTGCAGTATATCTGCCGGATCGTGGCATGTCTGTGAAATCAACCATGAGGGAGTCAAAGGGGTATGATCCCTTTGGCTGGTGTCCCTGAGGAAGAGTAGGACCCTGGCGGGGATTATTGGCTGCACACACGTGACAGCGGGCACACACGCTGGCAGCCATGCTCGCAAGGTTGTCAATGTAAACTTCTTGGGCCAGTGCCTTTTGAAGGGCGGTTTTGCCCATATGGAGATTCTTATGAAGCGATGTCACTGCCTCCCACACCAACTGTTGAGGGAGAAAGACTCTATCGTCCGGCAAGACCCACCATCCCTCCTGAAGGCGTGCCCCAATGGCTACTGCCTGTTGAGTTTCATGGGGTGTGTAGGAGGGTGGATATGATGGGTTGGGGGTCCAAAGGGTCAGGCAAGTGGCTTGCATCTTCAGGGGCTGGAGAGCTGCAGCTCGGGCCATTCGGTCAGCCTTGTTATTGCCTCTTTCATTGTCTGTGGCACCCTTTTGATGTCCCTTCACATGCATAATGGCCACTTCCTTACGTGCCCACACACTGTCCAAAAGTCTCAAAATCTGGGGACCATACTTAATGTCTTTTCCTCCCGCAGTGATGAGTCCCCTTTCCTTGTAGAGGGCCCCATGGACTTGTACGGTGAGAAAGGCGTACTTGGAGTCCGTGTAAATATTAACCCTTAAGCCTTGTGCTAATTCCAGAGCCCTCGTGAGAGCATGTAGTTCAGCCAATTGGGCACTCGTGCCTGGGGGAAGGGGCTCTGCTTCCCAAACCTCCTCGAGAGTGACTATAGCGTATGCCGCTTTTCGCGTTCCCTCATGAAGGAAGCTGGTGCCATCCGTATAAAGGGACTCATCAGGGCGTTGGAGAGGTTCATCCTTCAAATCTGGGCGGCTGGCATACGTTTCAGCTATAGTTTGGAGGCAATCGTGCATTGTTTGGGCATCAGGCTTGGGCAAGAGGGTAGCCGGGTTGAGGGCGTGTGACTGAATCAGCCGAACAGCTGGATTATGAGTGATTAAGCCTCGATATTTGAGCATCCAGGGATTTGTAAGCCACTGATGGCCTTTTCGATCAAGGACTGCTTTAAGGGCATGGGGGGTGTAGATGTCTAGTTCCTGGCCAAACGTCAATTTATTGGCCTCTTGGGTGAGGAGCGCCGTGCCAGCAACCGCTTTAAGGCAGGCCGGCCACACTTTTGCTACCGGGTCCAATTGTTTGGACAAATAGGCCACTGGACGGTACCAGGTACCGAATTTCTGAGTCAATACCCCCACAGCCATGTTCTGCTTTGTGTCAACAAATAAGTGAAAGGGCTTGTCTAAGTCCGGGAGACCCAAGCTGGGAGCCTGGGTGAGAGCTTGTTTAAGCTGCAAAAAGCTGGCTTGTTCCTCCTTTCCCCAGTGCATAGGCTCCTTCTCGTGTCCCCTCGTGGCATCATACAATGGTTTAGCCAGTAGAGCGAAATTTCGAATCCAAATACGACAAAACCCTGCTGCTCCTAGGAATCCTCTAAATTCCTTTCGATTCCTTGGTGTA
The DNA here is from genome assembly GCF_964273705.1 of Natrix helvetica. NCBI lineage: Eukaryota > Metazoa > Chordata > Lepidosauria > Squamata > Natricidae > Natrix > Natrix helvetica. Next base: position 47,136,613 of record NC_138555.1, read on the forward strand.
GGTAATTGACAAATGGCCTCTTTTCTTTCGTGTCCCAATGCCCTTTGTCCTTGTTGTATATCGTATCCCAGATATCTGACCTCTGTTTGGACTAACTGAGCCTTTTTTCTAGAAGCCTTATATCCCCTCTCCTGTAGGAGATTCAACAGGGCTGATGTATTTTTATGACAACGTTCCTGATTGTGGCCAGTAACCAGTAGGTCGTCCACATATTGTAACTATACATCAGGCTGGGGAATCTGCAACACTTCCAAATCTGTAGCCAGGGCTGCTCCAAACAGGGTGGGGGAGTTTTTAAAGCCCTGTGGGAGCCGGGTCCAAGTAAATTGCTGCTTGCGACCTGTAACGGGTCTTTCCCACTCAAAGGCAAATAGGTGTCTGCTTTTCCGATGGATGGGGATGGCGAAGAAAGCGTCCTTAAGATCTATGACTGAGAACCATCGCGCAGTTGGAGGAATCAGTCCTAATAATACATAGGGGTTTGGAACGGTGGGGTGGATCGTGACTGTGGCCGCATTCACGGGGCATAAATCCTGTGCCATTCTATAGCGCCCCTCTCCCTTGGGGATCGGAAGGATCGGGGTGTTCCACTTTGAATCAGTGGGAACCAGGATCCGATGGTCCAAATACAGATCAATAACTTCTTGGATGGCTGCTACGATGGGTCGGGGATATGCCCTTTGGCGTATCCGGACGGGGGCTTTCATTGGGAGCTCTTCAACTATTATAGGCGGATGGTGGGCTGCAAAGCCGGGGGGGTTATCTTCCACCCATAATTCAGGTACGCAAAATTCACGCCACTTTTCTCTGCTTACTTGTATGACGGTCATAATTCTCCAGGCTTCCTCCCGGGGTACTTCTAAGTTAACCTGGCCGTATTTAAGATTCATTTCCCCATTTTCATTGAAGAAAATCTGGGCTCGAAGTTTGCAAAGTAAATCTCGGCCCAGCAGGGGGAGCGGGCATTCAGGCAAATACACAAATTGATGTATAATGGAATGCCCTCCTGTGGAGCAGAGTAGGGGCTTCAGGAGCGAGCGCTTCTGAGGGCCTCCCGTCGCCCCTTGGATGTTTATTGATTGGTTAGAGAGGGGGCCCAGGGGTTTTGTAAGCACCGAGCGTGTAGCTCCCGTGTCTACCAGGAAGGGGATTTCTGTGCCTCCAATTTTAATGCAGACCATAGGTTCAGGGAGGCTTCTGGAACCCGGTCGGCTTCAGTCCTCCTCATCTATATTGGTCAGCTGCATCAAGGAGGCTGGGGGATGGAACCCTCGTCTTCCTCCGCGTCCCCGACTGCTGGGGCGCAGGCGGGGGTCTCTAGGCGGCTTTGGTCATCCAGATCCTCTCGGGGACCCCCCGCCATCCCTTGCTTTTTGAGGGCATTCCTCCCTCCAGTGTCCATGCTGGTGACAATAAGCACATTGATTGCGTCCCAAGGGCGCTCCCGTCTCTCTGTCTCTCACTCTTCCTTCCCCTTGAGGCATCGTCATTAGGGCTGCTGCGAGGAATTCGGCTTTTCGCTGCATTTTAAAGTCTTTTTTCTTTTCCTCCACCGCTTCCCTGTTCACAAATGTTTTACGAGCTACCTCCACTAATTCGTTCATGGGCTTCCCTAAAGCGCCTTCAAGTTTTTGAAGTTTCCGGCGTATGTTGGGAGCGCTTTGAGAGATGTAAGCCATAGCCAACATTTGAGCATTTTCAGGCATAGTGGGGTCTATAGGTGTATACATTTGGTAGGCTTCAATGAGTCTGGTATAGAAAGCTTCAGGGCTTTCGTTGGGCTCCTGGTGGACAAGGGAAGGTTTTGACATATTGGTGGTTGGTTTAGCAGCCATCCGGATAGCCCTAATAATTAGCTGTTGGAGTCGGTGGAAATTTTCCATTTGTGGGGGATCGTAAGGATCCCAGTGGGGATCCCGGGAGGGGAAGCGCACATCCATATATTGGGCCAATGTGGATTGTGCAGGGACTTCTGGCTTCAGGATCTGACCGACTGCTATCCTGATTTTCTCCCTTTCTTCTGGATTAAACAGAGTGGTTAGCAGTTGTTGGAGATCCCTCCAGGACGGATTATGGGTGTCCATGATTGTTTTAATCAGGTCCGCAACTTCGTTGGGTTTTTCGCTAAAAGGGCCATAGTGGATCTTCCAGTTAAGGAGATCTGAGGTAGAAAAAGGAACGTGTTGGAACAAGGGGCTGGCCACCACTTTAGTTGGGTCATCACGATCCACCAGGAGTTGATCCACTCTTCTCAGTGGGGTCGTTATGGTGGGTTCGGGATGCCTAGCCCTAGTGCCCATGGCTATAGGGGGGTCTTGCATCTCCTCAGTTGGTATTCCTCCACTTGCTTCCATCCCTTTTCCTGATCCCATCTCCTCCTTGGGTTCTGGGGAATCTGGGTGCTCAGTGACAGTTAGATCCTGCGAGCCCTTGAAGGAGCTTGTAGCCGAGAGTACGGAGGATAAAGCATCCAGCCTGTCCTCCATCCAGGTGGCTCCTGAAGCGCCCCCCGATCCGCTAGCACTACGCTGGCGGGGGCTACTGACGGACGGCGACGGGCGAGCAGGCAAAGGTATTGGCCTTGCCGTAGCCACCGGAGGGGCGACGTCTTGGGAGATTTCATAAGGTGGAGGGTGGGGGAGTTCTTCTGGAGCACTAGGCATTACAGGCTGGATTTTCTTTGGCAGGCGTTTTAATGTTAAAGTGCGAGACTTCATGACTGTGCACTGTTTATTCTGGCATTTTTTCATCCATGGAGGGGGTCTGCGCACCAGATAATACCACACGTCTATATAGGGGGCCTGATCTGGATGCCCCAATTGGGGATGAAACACCAATTGGTGGACCCTAAGAGTAATTTGGGGATCGAAAGTACCTACAGCTGGCCAGTCAAACCCGAAAGTGGGCCATTCTGATTCGCAAAATACCCTGAGTTTATGCCTACTCCACCTGATGCCATAGTCCTGAGAAATAAATTCAGCTTTAAAATGTTGTAACATGCATTGGAGGGGGGTTAAGGGGGTACTTTCGCTACCACCCATAGTCCTCCCGGGGTCCCAGACAAAACAAATAAATCTTACACGTTCGACCCACAGAGCCGGATAACCACGGTCACCAATGGGAACTGCGAACGCCACACACACACACACACACTCAGCCGTCCAACCCAGGGAGCCCGATCAGCAGGGTCACCGATGGGAACTGCGAACGACTCACGCACCTGCTACTGGCCCAGGGTGCCCAATCACCAGGGTCGCCGTAGGGAACCGCAATAGCCTCACAAAGCACTTGTGCTTAGACAATCCATCCAGAGGTACCTGTTCAGTTAGCGTCGGGGGATCAGCCCGCGCCTCCGGTTCGCGACGGAATTCGGGCGTTCTGGTCCGGCTCTGTAACGAGTCCTGCTCTAGTTCAGGGGTGGGGGGTGGGGATCCCACAATACTTGCCTGAGTGGATCCCCTTGTACCGGCCGGCCGGCGTTTTTGGAGCTCCTTGTCTCTGGTCCTTTCTTAGTGGTTCCTGGAGTTGTCAGCCGCTGGTGCCGTAGCCCTCGGTCCCCTGGAAATCCCTCGGAGCAAAGGTCCGTTGGCGCCAGGGAAATTCCCTTGGACCAACCGGGCCCCGACACCGGGGTGGACACACCAGAGGGTCTCAAGACCCCTCACGGTCCCGAGCGGAGTCGCCAGAAATGTTGTGGCGGATTGGGGCCTAAGACCTCAATTCGCCAGGAACGGGACGTGAGACCACAAGGTTCGAGAGAAAACAGGTTCATTGATGCATCCGAGTTCAGAGCGTTAACACAGCAAAGTCTGAACTGTCCTGGCTAGGCCCAGGACAGGGGTTTTGTACCCACCTGAGTTTAGGGGGGGTTTACACAGGTGTGTACTTCTGAGAAAAGGAGGTACTTGGGGAGTATCCAGGGAGGTTACATACCATATTTGATAATATTGCATAGTTATACATAAAAATGTGGAAAGCACCCTTTGGAAAAATACATAAGCAGAAGTGAAACCGTTGGCATCAGCGCCCTCCTAATGCAACAATTTATTAATACACAAGCTGACAGATTCAAATCTTGCCCAAGTCACATCTGTTTCCTTTGTCCGTCTCTTGAAACGTTTCGCAACTTCTTGTTTCTGCAAAATTGGTAACAGTTACTAAGTAAGCTAAATCAAAGGTTAATAATATGCTGACTTGAATATCCTTCTGATCTAAGGGGGCCTAAGGGGCTCCCCTACCCTTCAGGTAAGGTACCTATTTACCTGCTGCCTCACTACTGATGCAGTCAGCTTGGCCACAGGGCATCAAAATGCCAGGCTCCAGCCCCTGTTCAACAACCGCGCCAACCACCTGCCAGTGCAAGGAGAAACCCCCCCAAAAAACCACCAGAAAAGGGTCGTCTGGTACAACAGCCAACGGAGGCGGAGAGCCATGCCAATGAAGAAGCCCCCACCACCTAGGAGGAGGAGAAGGAGGAAAAAAATGCCAAAGACAACCCAATGGTAAGTGCACCTATCCGCCACTTCCACATAAAAGCCAAACTCCAAGTACCAAAAACGGGGGTAGAAGGGGAAGTTGGGGCGATCGTAGATACCGGATGCACCCGATGCTTAATCAGCATATCAATGGAGCAACTAGGTATACGCACAAGACCCCTAACCCATCCTATTTGGTTTGAACAAGTAGATGGAACCCTAATTGGGGGAGCTCCGGCTACGAAGATCACCGGGTTAGTAAAGCTGATGATAGGCCGCCACTATGAGTTCCTCAGATTCATCGTGGCCCCTAGAATGCAGGAGTCAATTATCTTGGGACTTGCATGGTTGGACAAGTGGGCACCTACTATAAAGTGGGAGGACGGCATGAGAAAATTGATTATTGGGTTTGGGCCGTTACCACCGGTGGAGCCAAAAGGCCACCCAGGAACGATTGGACCCAACAGCCCAAACCATCCAGAACCTGCAGCAACTGCAGCATACACCAAACCTCCGGGAATCCAACGAGTCCCAAAGATCTATTGGGATCTGGCGGAGGTGTGCAGTGAGGAAGACGGAAACTACCTTCCACCTCACCGCCCCACAGATTGTGCAATAGACTTCAAACCTGGGGCAACCTTACCAAAGCCAAAAATGTACTCTATGACTCCCAAGGAGATGATGGAATTGAGGGACTACATCGACACCAATTTAAAAAGGGGTTTTATTGAACCAGCAAAATCGAAAGTAGCGACTCCAGTGCTCTTCAGAGAAAAGAAAGATGGGGGAGTTCGCCTCTGTGTGGATCTACGAGCTCTGAATGTGGTATGCGAAAAGAACACCTATCCCCTCTCCCTCATGAAAGATATGTTGAACCACTTGGCTATCTTCACCAAGCTGGACTTCAGAGAGGCGTATTACCGTATATGAATCCGAAAAGGGGATGAGTGGAAGACCGCTTTTAACACTCCCCTGGGCAGCTTCCAGTACAAAGTCATGCCATTTGGGCTACAAGGAGCACCCGCAGTATTCACGCAGTACATAAATGAAGTGCTACATGACCACCTGTACCGCGGAGTACTCGTCCATTTAGATGACATCTTGATTTTCTCTGAGACCCTGGAAGAACATGTGAAACTGGTACGGCAAGTCCTGAAAAAGCTTCTAGCTACCAAACTATACGCAAAATTGTCAAAGTGTGAGTTCCACAAGACCTCACTAGATTACCTGGGGTATCATATCTCCAACGAAGGGGTAGAAATGGATCCAGGAAAAGTGAAAACGGTGTTAGATTGGAAACCTCCAAGCACTCGCAAAGAACTGCAAAGCTTCCTTGGATTTGCAAATTTTTATAGACAGTTCATTCCGACCTTCGCTGAAATTGCCCTACCATTGACTGAGCTATTAAAGACAGGCCCTTCCCCAACAAAGCCAAAAGCAAACCAACCATTAAAATGGACAATGGACTGTCAAAAAGCCTTTGAGAAATTAAAACGGCTCTTTGCCCAAGAGCCCATATTGCAACACCCTGATCCAGAGCGACCATTCATAATCCAAACGGATGCCAGTGATGTCGCGATAGCTGCGGTACTACTGCAAAAGAGTAAAGAAGGCCACCTCTTGCCATGCACTTACATCTCCAAGACACTCACCGCTACTGAAAGGAGGTGGGCCATTTGGGAGAAAGAGGCATTCGCCATCAGGTGGAGCATGCTCGCCTGGAGACATCTCCTGGAAGGGGGGGATATACCGTTCGAGGTCTGGACTGATCATAAAAACCTCAAAGCTCTCCTTGCCCATCGGAAGTTATCCCCCAAACAAGTTCACTGGGCCCAATATTTCGAAAGGTTCAAATTCGAAATTAAACACATCCCCGTAGGAAAGAACTTGTTAGCAGATGCTCTGTCAAGAAAATCACAGTATGACAGTAAGAAGGAAGAAGTTGTACACCCCATCATATCTCCGTCTCACCAAAAGGCAGCTCAAGTCACCACTCGAAGCCAAGATAAGCTGAAAACCGAGCTGAAAACGGCCCTCCGGACAGACCCGGGGTTCAACAACAACAAGGACATCCTAACAATGAATGATGGCTTAGCCTGGAAGGGGTCCAAACAGTACGTCCCTGCAGAGATGAGGCTGCAAGTGCTACAGCGGAGTCATGATGCGAAACTAGGAGGCCATTTCCGATTCCTAAAAACTCTCAATTTCAATTTCAATTTCAATTTTATTTGATTTCTAGACCGACCCCTATCCCCGAAGGGACTCGGGGCGGTGTACAGGCACCACATTAAAAAACCATACACATAGAATAAATACCATTAAAATCAAATTAAACCTTAACCCCTGTACAAATTGGTAAAAATTAAAACTCGGCCTAAAACCAACCCATAGAATTTAAAAATGCAGACTGAGGTGGGTAAGTTGGGATTAGGCCAGGCCGGCTAAATTGAACAGGTGGGTTTTAAGCTTCTTACGGAAGGAGCGGAGGTCTGTAGTTGTTCTAATATCAGGGGGAAGGTCATTCCAGAGGGTCGGGCCCATCACAGAGAAGGCCCTTCCCCTGGGCGTCGCCCGCTGGCATAGCCTAGTGGACGGCACCTGGAGGAGTCCCTCTCTGTGTGAGCGGATCGGCCGAAAGGATGTATGGGGCAGTGTGGGAATAAACTGACTGTACATGTCTGTGGGTTTTAGCTAGAACATAACAGGATATGTGGTTTTGGCTAGAAGGAACTGTTGCTCTTGGCTAGGAGGAAATGGGATTCTTTGTATGGTGATAAACAACTCCTTCTATGTACCATTATATCCTTATATGTACCATTATATGTAACCAATCATTTTTGAGTGCTTAAAGCTTCCTGTTATATTCTAATAAAAGAGAGTGTCGGGCGTCGCCCGAGGCTTCTCATCCCGAGGAGGCTTCTCATCCCGAGGACATCCTTGTGTCTGTGTCTTTCATGGGTAGCCAGGAAAATCCCCTCAGGGCAGGATACGATCCCGCAAATACCTAGGTCCTGTGCCATGGAGCGCTTTAAAGATGAAAATCAGCACCTTGAAACGCACCCGAAAAGCCACAGGTAGCCAGTGCAGCCCGCGCAGGAGAGGTGTTACGTGGGAGTACCTAGCGACTCCCGAAACTGCCCGCGCGGCCGCATTCTGAACCAGCAGCAGCCTTCGGGTGCATCTCAAGGGGAGCCCCATGTAGAGAGCATTACAGTAGTCCAGCCGTGACGTCACAAGCGCATGGGTGACTGTACGGAGGGCGTTCCGGTCCAATAGGGGACGCAACTGGCACACCAGGCGAACCTGGTGAAACACCCCCCTTGTCACGGCTGTCACATGGTCATCCATTGACAGCTGGGCATCTAGGAGGACGCCCAGATTGCGTACCTGATCCACGGGGGCAAGATGTTCGCCCCCAATGGCCAGTGATGGAGTCAACTGGTTGAACCGGGGTGCCGGTAGCCACAGCCACTCCGTCTTGGACGGGTTGACCTTGAGTCTGTTACTTCCCATCCAGATCCGTACGGCTTCCAGACACTGGGACATCACTTCGATGGCATCGTTGGGGTGGTTCGGGGTAGAGATGTACAGCTGGGTGTCATCCGCGTACAGATGGTAATCTACCCCGAACTCACGAATGATCTCACCCAGTGGCTTCATGTATGTGTTGAACAGGAGAGGCGAGAGGACTGACCCCTGCAGCACCCCACAAGTGAGCGGCCTCAAGGTCGACCTCTGCCCCCCTGCCAACACAAATTGCGCTCGGCCAGAGAGGTAGGAGGAGAACCACCGCAGAACGGTGCCCCTCACCCCCAGCCCCTCCAGTCAATGCAATAGGATACCATGGTCGATGGTATCAAAAGCCACCGAGAGGTCTAATACGACGAAGATGAAGGAGCAACCCCCATCTCTGGCCCTCCAGAGATCATCTACCAATGCGACTAAGGCCGTCTCCGTGCTGTGGCCGGGCCGGAAACCGGACTGGCGCGGGTCCAGATAATCAATTTCCTCCAAGTGGCATGGGAACTGTTGTGCCACCACACTCTCAACAACCTTCGCCAAAAAGCAAAGGTTGGAGACGGGACGGTAGTTGGCTAACATAGCTGGGTCCAGGGAAGGCTTCTTGAGTAGGGGCCTCACCACCGCCTCTTTAAGGACGGCCGGCAAGAACCCCTCTCTCAAAGAAGCGTTGACTAACTCCTGGAGCCAGCCTCGTGTGACCTCCCAGGATGCCAGTATAAGCCAGGAGGGACACGGGTCCAGTAAACATGTGGTGGCTCACAGTCGCCCACGCAACCTGTCCATATTGTCGGAAGTAACAGAGTCAATCTCCTCCCAGAGTTGAGCCTCAAGACCCACCTCCGACCCACTCGCTGCGAATCTGAGCAATTTTGTCCTGCAGATACTCCCCAAATTCCTCTGCTCTACCCTGCAAAGGGGCTTCCCGCGGCCTCTGTTGAAGGAGGGAGCGGGTCACCCTAAACAGGGTGGCAGGGCGGTTATCTGCGGACGCAATAAGAGTGGCACAATACTGACACTTGGCCACTCTTAATGCCACAAGGTAAGTCCGCAAATAGGCTCTCACCTGTGATCGGTCAGATTCAGAGCGCGACGATCTCCATCTGCTCTCTAGGCGTCTCTTGCGGCGCTTCATCACCCTCAGCTTCTTGGTAAACCAAGGGGCCTGGGTGGTTCGCTGCTGCAAGAGAAACCGCAAGGGCGCAACCCGGTCCAAGACCCCAGCGGCCGCACTGTTCCATGCAGCCACTAGGTCCTCCATCCGGGTGTGGGTCAGGGCTACAGGAAATGGCCCAAGCTCCATCTGGAACCTATCAGGTTCCATCAGGCGTCTGGGGCGGAACCATCTTGGACATTCCGGTTCCGCCTCCCCGCGATGGGGTGTAGCGGCTGGGAAGTCGAGCCGGAGAAGTGAGTGGTCTGACCATGACAGGGGTGTAATGACTAAATCCCCTACTCCCAGATCACTCCTCCACTGGCCAGAGACAAAAATAAGATCCAGTGTGTGACCTCCCTCGTGTGTGGGGCTCTGAATTACTTGGGTCAGGTCCATGGCTGTCATGGAGGCCATGAACTCCCGAGCTACCTCGGATGTTTCCCCTACCGATGGCAAGTTAAAGTCCCCCATGACCAACAGCCTGGGGGTCTCAACCGCCATCTCGGCGATCACCTCGAGGAGCTCGGGCAGGGCTGCTGATGCATAGCGAGGAGCCAAGTATACAATCAGCACGCCCACGCACAGGGACTCACAACTGGTTATCTGTGGCACAGTGGACTCTCTCGGCTCAAGGCCTTCCCTTACGATGACCGCTACCCCACCACCCCTGCCAAGGGCCCATGGCTGATGAAATGCGCGGTAACCTGGCAGGCACATTTCCACGAGGGGGAGACCTCCCTCGTGGCCCAGCCAGGTCTCCGTAATCCCTGCCAGGTCCGGCTCCCCCTCCGAAACCAGATCGTTAATGAGGGGGGCTTTATTGGCAACGGACCTGGTGTTGCATAGCATCAGTCTCAGGCCCTGGCTCTGTAAGTCCTGACCACCTAGATTGCGGGGGTTGGGATGTATGACCGGCCATATCCAACGACCACGGTCTCCCAACCGGTTATAGGATCTCTGTCTACCCTCGGACCTACCCCTCCCTACGACCGTTGGGATAGAAAGACCCTCTTCTGGAGTGTTGCTACTCTCCCCCCCCTTAATAGCTCCGCTCACTCCCTTACTAACCCCACCCGTCGGCCTGGCACTGGTCCCTCCCTCAGCCTGACTAACCCCACCCCCCACCCTGGAACCCCCTAAAATGCGGATAAAAAATTTAATTAAAAACCCCCTGAGACTACGCCTCGTCCACCTCTCTGGATTGATAAATCCCTCATCAAGGTGGGCCCTCGAAAGGGCGGAGGGCCATACTTGCGAGAGGGGGGACTCCCGCAGTAGGATCAGGTCTGCCCTCGAGTATATGACGGATCACATTACCAGCAGGGCATCAATTGATTACAGGGATGTTACAGGTGTTGGAATACATAATTAAAAATAAAAAATTTACTAAATCCAGTAAGACGATGTCCGGTACAAGAAGGCCAAAATCCTGGGTAAGGTTTTAAGATGGTCAGTAGATGGTCACATAAAGTGTACATAGTCCCATAGAGTGCACTATCGCGGCGTGGCCTTAGCGAATCCAGCCCAGAGCTACTCTTCCAGGGCCATAGGCAACGGGCCTCAGCCAAAGATGGTACATGGACGGGCCCGTTGCAAGATCTCCCGGCCCCCTTATGGGTCCTGGCATTAGAATGATTACAACAGGGCAGTAAGTGAGTCAGTCAGTGGGGAACGGCCTCAACCTAGGGCTTCTAGGCCCTGGCCTAGCTGTTATGCAGACCTCCCGATTCCCGGTTACCATTGCCCTCCTCATTCGGCAGCCTCAGCTTGCCTTCTGTCCGGGCTGGTGTCCCGGCCTCTGGCAGCCAGGCCTCGCACGTCCCTCGGCATTCCAAGCCCGGCACACCTTGGCAGACCTTCTGGCCAGCCTCCTGCCCAGCCTCCTGCCTGGACTCCACCACTCCACCGCTCCGCTCCACTCTGACGTCTGGAAAACGTCTCCATTCCGTCTCCATTCCATCTCCATTCCACTCCAGCATCTCAAAAACCTCCTGCCAGGCCTCCGACGCTCCGCCCTCTCCCCCAGCGGTCTCGGCTTACTCCCCCGGCGGGCTCTTCAAGCTCTTGAAACCCGACATCGGCCAAACGCCAAACCCGACATCGGCCAAACGCCCGGCGTCTCCAGCTGCCTCCAGCTGACCGGCGCCTTCCTCCAGCTGACCGGCGCCTTCCGGTCAGCGAAGCCCCTGTTCTCGATCGTCAGACCACCCTGAGGGCCGCCCCAGGTCTTAATGGCAAGCCAGGGTGGTCGCATACTGGGCCCGACCCTCAGAAATGGTAAAGAGGGTTGGGTAGTATCCCTATTATCAAAAGAGCCTCGCGGTCTGTGCGGAGCTCAAAGGCAGACTGCCATTGTCCCGGAAGTCGTAGTCCCAATGTCTCCACCTTGCCAGGCATCAATTTTGGTGGCCAAAGATGAAATCAGAGGTGGAAGATTATGTAAAAAGCTGTGCTACTTGTGCCACGATGAAAACCCAGCTGGGAAAGGCCGCTGGGCTACTACAACAAGTGGCCAGCCCTAGCCAACTATGGGAAGAGATTGCAATGGACTTCATCGTCGAGCTTCCAGACAGCAGTGGGAACAGAGTAATCTGGACAGTTATTGATTTGTTTTCCAAGCAAGCTCATTTCTGTCACGATGTTAAAAAGTTTGCTAGGCCTGAACTGACATTCAAGAGTTAAACTAAGAAAGCTTTATTGCGCAGGTCATAAAACAAAATGTTATCTGAAAGTGATTTATTGCGCATGCGTTACACATTCCAGAATTCCTTTCTTCTTTGGCAACCGGAGCTTTTATTATCAAAATGTAACCAATTAGTTATTTTCTGTTTCATTTACTTTTTTTATTTTATTATTAAAGTTTGTTTATTAATTAGAATACTTCTTAAAGACTTTTATTTTTCTTAATATCTCAAAAGATATGCGGAAGGGAATCAGCCCGATCCATTGATCTCAAATTTCTCCAGGGCGTTTTTCCCCTGACAATTTCATCTCTTGCTCAGGCCTGCCATCCACAAAGAAATTAGTGAAAATGATTGTGAAACACATTTATCGCCTGCATGGGGTGCCAAAAAGGGTCATTTCAGAGTTCAGTTCACCGCCAAGTTCTGGAGAGAGTTCCTTAAGTCGATCGGATCCACCCAGGGACTTAGCTCAGCATTTCATCCCAGCAGAAATGGGGCAGCAGAGAGGGCCAATGCGATGGTGGAACAATACATCCGGTGTTATGTGGACTATCAGCAGGACAACTGGCCGGACGTGCTACCTTTTGCCGAAGTAGCATATAATAATGTGGTCCACAGCAGTACCGGACTAACTCCTTTCCAGATTACCAGTGGCATGGAATTCGTTCCCATGCCTGAGCTGCCTAAAGAACCTCCCTCCTCCATGTCTCCCTCCTCCAATGGATGGACACACTAAAGAAGGGATGGGAAAATACGAAGAAGGCCCTAGCAGATGTGGCAGAAGCCTACAAGAAGCAAGCTGATAAACATCGCTCCCTCCAATCCCCCTTTCGGGTGGGGGACAAAGTTTTTGTGTCTACTAAATATATAAGATTATAAGATTAAAGATGCCTAGTAAGAAATTAGGTCCAAAATTTTTAGGTCCTTTCCCGATAGAAAAGATAATTAACCCAGTTACAGTTCGACTCAGCCTACCCAGAATTCTAGGGAAAATTTGCCTGGTATCCATTGTAGCTTGTTGAAACAAGTAATGGGGTCTAGCATAAGGCCATCCACCCAAGCTCCCCCTCCTCCTGTAGTGGTAGAAGGGGAAACACATTATGAGGTGAAAAAAATCTTAGATTCCAGGCTGTATAGAGGTCGCTTACAATATTTAGTGCATTGAAAGGTGTACCCTTTGTCTGAAGCTACCTGGGTGAAAAGTTGGGATCTAAAAGCAGATAACTTAGTGAAACAATTCCATGAGAAGTTCCCCGACAAGCCAAAGGGTCCCCCTGGGGGAAGCAGAGGTGGTTAATTGTCTATGGTAACTTCTAATTTTAATTCTCTTTTCCAGAAAACGTTTTTCTTCTGAGGAGAGGCCACCTGTCAGGCCTGTAGTTATGTTTCGTTTAGGATCTTTGGCCTGCCACACTTTATTTTATTTCACTGTGCTGTTTCATTAGTGTAGTAGTTGGGAGGGGGGAATAGAAAGGAGTAAAATGGTGGAATGTGTTGTTGTCATTCTTTTCTAGAAGCCAAGGTCATCTTTTGTCTCTGCACCTTGACACCTGACCGGAACCAGCGGGGTGGAGTTGTCGGGGTCGAAGAAGAAGATTGGACCATGTGATGGATTTATGGGAGTGGGCATAAGATTATGAACTTTCAACTGGGTGGAATTCCAGGAAGTAAATCAGAGTTGGAATTTCACAGATGTGCCAACATGTCTGTTTTATTAAATTGGAGCTTTAAGGATAACTCTGCCTTGGACTCTGATTTATTTCTGCATGATATTTGGAATGCTGACAATCTGCTGGTGTTGGTCCACTGTGCTTCATTAAGTCCAGGGTCAACGCAGCCGTCTACCAGGTGTCAGTGTTCCAAATATGCAGAATTAAATCAGAATCAAAGGCAAAACTTTCCTTAAAGTTCCAATTTAATAAGACAGACATGTTGGCATTGTGCTATAAAATCCCAAATCTGATTTGCTTCCTGGGATTCCACACAGTTGAAAGTTCATGATCTTATCCCCCCACCCATAATCCATCACATGGTCCAATCTTCATCTTCCACACTGGCATCTACACCCCTCTGCTTCCAGTCAGGTGTCGAAGTGCGGAGACAAAAGATGACCTTGAGCTTCTAGAAAAGAATGACAACAATACATTCCACAATTCTACTCCTTTCTATTCCCCCTCCCAACTACTACACTAATGAAACAGCATAGGAAATTATAAGAAAGTGTGGCAGGCCAAAGATCCTAAAAGGAACATAACTACAGGCCTGACACCAGGAGATTTTGGAGCACTTCATGCTTCCTTCTGCAGATGAGCTTTATGGGGATGCTGACTTCATTTTCCAGCAGGACTTGGCACCTGCCCACACTGCCAAAAGCACCACAACATGGTTCAATGACCGTGGGATTACTGTGCTTGATTGGACAGCAAACTCGCCTGTCCTGAACCCCATAGAGACTCTATGGGGCATTGCAAAGAGAAAGATGAGAGACATGAGACCGAACAATGCAGAAGAGCTGAAGGCCGCTATTGAAGCACCCTGGTCTTCCATAACACCTTAGCAGTGCCACAGGCTGATAGCTTCCATGCCACGCCGCATTGAGGCAGTAATTGCTACAAAAGGGGCCCAAACCAAGTACTGAGTACATATGCATGCTTATACTTTTCAGAGGTCCGATATTGTTCTATGTACAATCCTTGTTTTATTGATTGCATGTAATATTCTAATTTTCTGAGATTGTGGATTTGGGGTTTTCATGAGCTGTAAGCCATAATCATCACAATTATGACAAATCACAGCTTGAATTATCTTGCTTTGCATGTAATGAGTCTATCTCATATATTAGTTTCACATTTTAAGTTGCATTACTGAAATGAATGAACCTTTGCACGATATTCTAATTTTTTGAGTTTCACCTGTATTTTCATTTCATACCCAGTCCACTAGCTTTAGATACAAAATCTGGCATAAAGTTTATTTATTATGTTCAATAAATGAATAGGCCTATAATCTGCAGGGTAAAGTCTATTTGTATTTTGGTACAACGGTGGCCTGACTCCAGTCAGATAGGAATTGTTCAGTGTTATTAATTTGTGTAAATAAGGTGGCCAGTATCAGGGCCCACTCAGAGGTTAAAAGTCCAGACATAGATGTCAATTCTCTGTGTTAACATTTCATTCAGAGCATCGGCAGACCCGGATCTCAGATGACAGTAGGTGGGTTGAGATGAATGAAACTATTGGATAACATGATTTATGACACAGACTGAAGGGAGGACAGGAACATGGGCAAAGTTCAGAAGCAGATAAAGAAAGGAAAAAAGATGGCTGCGAATAAGAAATGCCTAATGAAGAATGCCTAATGAAGCTGTTACTAAATCACTGCTTTTTGTATTACAATATCAGGTTGCTTATTATGAAGCAGGCATCATTAGGGTACTTTACAGACAGCCATCTTTTGCTTTTAAATATCAGGGGTGCCGAGGGGGAACTCAGAAGACCATGGCAAAAGGCCAGCTATCCTAACAGAGCTGGAGAGCAGCCATCAGACATCAAAGCCGAGATGAGCGAAGCAAGAGGAGATAAGTAATCAACCCCTAAAAACAGCTAAAGCTGAGCCCCCACCCCACCCCTATGCCCAGAAAAAGGGAAAGGCCCTAAGCGAGCTGGGAAGAGTGGAGGAGTGGAATCAAGCCAGGCCCCCAAAGCCCCAAATGGAGCCCCTGGGAAGTTCCATAGAGCAACGGAGGGAGGACTTTGACTGGGTCACCCTCCGTGAAGAAAGGCTGTTATGCATGCCAAAAGAGAGGGGAGGAGCAGTGGATCCTCTTGAGGTGACAAGAAGCACATGGGAACGCAGCCCCACTTCTCCACCCATTAGAAGGAAGATGAAGCCAGTGCCTCTCCCATGTAGCAGGCAGACTGCCCAGGGCAGACAATCTCCCCCCTCCCTCTGAACTAGAACTGAGGAGTATCTTCAGACATAGCAAACGCAGGCATACAGAGGCCGACAGGAGAAGGGAATGGCACTGCTGATTGAACCGCCCCGGTTCAGAGGAAAGTTTGATGGGAACTCTGACCAGTTAGCCCTATTCCTTGACTCAGCTGAAGTCCACTGAAATGCTAGAGATGCGACGGGATGGGCCATATGGCATCCGTGTGCATGACCCCAACCCCGATGCTGAGGCCAGAGCTATTACCCAGGGCACAACGGGAACGTGGCCACAAACGGGCTACCCATGCATCCCGGAAGGCATTCCAGGCTGCAGAGGTCCCCCTGCAACCAGATGAAGGGGGGGAACCCAAGGCAACAATGACCAGTCATCAGACTCCTATGACAGTGATGACGAGGGCAAAAACAACCCAATGGCGAAAGGACCAATTCACCCTTTCCTTTTTCCAATACGCCTCACAGCCCCAAAGACAGGAAGCCAGGGGGATTTTCAAGCCCTAATAGACTCAGGCTGCACTAGATGCTTGATCAACCTGACCACAGTCCTGAAACTGGGGATCAGAGCAAAAAGACTGGCCCACCCAATCCAGTTCGAACAGGTCAACGGGTCCCTAATGGGGGGAGCCTATGCCACCCACCTGACCGAATCAGTGAGACTAGAGCTAGTGGATCACTGGGAAGTAATTTGATTCATAATAGCCCCCAAAATGACAGATGCAGTCATACTGGGACTCTCCTGGCTAGACAAGTTGGGACCAACCATCTGGTGGCAAGGGGGTACCCACAGGCTTAGGATAGAAAAGGGGCCCCAACCCCTTTTCCGCCAGCAAGCAGAAACACCACCCAAGCAGGGAACCCCCCAAAAGAGCACACCAGAACATCTGGGAGCCACATCCAACGAAACCCCAGAGACCGAACAGATCCCAGGGGAATATCAGGACCTCGCAGAAGTATTCAGCAAGACAGAATGCAACATTCTTCCCCCCCCCCCCACCGTGAGGCAGATTGTGCCATCGAAATCATCCCTGTGGCAAAACTACCCAAACCCAAGCTGTACACCATGACGCCCTGGGAAATGCAAGAACTGCGCAAATACATAGACAAAAAACTAGCACGAGGGTTCATCGAGCCAGCCAAGCCACGGGTTGCAGCGCCAGTCCTCTTCAAAAAGAAAAAAGACAACTATTGAAAGAAAAGCAGCAGACTTTTGTAAATCCTGTGCTCAACCTATTTGAATGGAGATTAGAGGGGGGTGTTTCTTTCTTCTACCCCTCCCTCGGATTAAGCGGCGTTTGAACGATCTCTCTTAGAAGAGAGAGAACAAAGGCTGACCTGTCACTTCAGCTAGCCAACGGAGAAAGATCTTTATCACAACTGCTAGTAATGACTGTGGAGCTGTTTTTCCTTTAAAAGCTTTGATAAGAGATATCTGTTTTCTTTCTTCCTGTGGAAAGAGGAGCCAAGATGGCGCCCGCCCTTCTCTGTTTGTTTACTTATAAATGAAGTCTGCTCTTTGAAACTACCTTCAGCCTTATTACTCTCTCTGAGGGAAACTGAGACCCCTCCCTGAATGTGGCTCTTCTGAACTTTGACTATTTGATACCCTTCATCTGGTTTGCCTCGGTGCCTTGGAACTGTGAACTGTCGCTTTCGGCTTCGTTTTGCATTTTGGGATCAGCACAGTTGCGCAATTCTCGGACGCCATCTTCCTGGGAAAAGACTTACATCTCTGAATTTTAAACAAATGGGGCCTAAGAAGCCACCGACGGGCAAGTCACTCTCGGCCCCCTCATCTGTCTCCTCCAGTCCTAGTATGCAACAAACAAAAATCACCTCAATGTTACAGCAAGAGGGGTCTGGAGAGGGACCAAAAGAATTATCTGTCTCTCAAATGTTTCAAGAACTTATGAGGGGTCAAAATGATTTGAAAAAAGAAATGACAGAGCTTAAAGAAGAATTCAGAGATGTTAAACATCATATTTCAGAAAATAAACAAAGAATTGTGGTGTTGGAGGAGGGAGCGGCTGGGTTGGGGGAAGAAATCAAAACAATCCGGAAGGGAAATGTAGACTTGGAAAACTTTTTGGCAAAAGTAGAATTTGAAAGAATGTCCTTTTTTCTTAGATTCCAGAACCTACCAGAGACAGAAAATGAAGACCTTAAGGATATCATGAGTACAATTTTAGCAGATTATATTAAGAGAGATAAAAATCAACTGTGGTGGGATATGGACTTAGTTTATAGGATAAATTCAGCATATGTTAGAAGTCATAATGTTCCAAGGGAGGTACATGTTAAATTTCTCAGGAGGACCACAAGGGATGAGGTGCTTGGGACCCAAAGGAAGAGACCATTGAAATATAAAGATGAAGAAATCACCATTCTTAAGCAGATTCCAAAAAAGATAAGAGAGAGAAGGAGGAAGTATTCTTTCTTATCAAAGAAATTATACAAGAAAGGAATTTGGTTTAGATGGTTATTGCCAGAAGGAATGTTTTATCTTTTGGGAGGGAAACAGGATTAGAATTAATACAGTGCAGGAGACGGAAGCCTTCATTAAAAAGAATTCTCTCCTCCTAGAGGATGAACATAGCGAAGGTGGCGGAAGGGACAGTATGATGCAAGATAAGAAGGAGGGGGGGGTGAGGCCTCCTCTGGGGACAGGGAGGAAGGAGCAATATTGAAAAGGCTCAGATCACAAAAATAAAAGCATTTGAAATAAATAGCAATTGGTGATATTCTAGTAAGTGACAAAGGAAAATGAATCAACACATGGTTGACAATATAGAATAAGACCTTGTTTTCTGCTTATCTTTTATATATTTTTTTAAGATTGTAAAAATTGTGAGTGTTGGATGGGTTTCTATCACTAGTGTGGGAGCTGCCAAAAAAATTTGTATATCCCTATACCTTTCCCCATATATGTGTAAAAACCAATAATTTTTTTTGGAAAAAAAAAAGACTATGAGACTGTGTGTGGACTTTCGAAGGATAAATGCCGTGTGCGTACACAACCTATACCCCTCCCCCTCAAGAAAGATATGTTATCTCACTTGGCCAAGGGAAAAGCCTTCACCAAATTAGACCTCAGAGAGGCATACTACCGAGTACGTATCAGGGAAGGAGATGAGTGGAGAACAGCGTTCAACTGCCCCTAGGGAGCTTCCAATTCAAAGTGATGCCTTTCGGACTACAGGGAGCCCCAGCAGTGTTCATGCAGTTAATAAATGAGCTGCTGCATGAGCACCTCTACAAGGGGGTCCTCGTCTACCTGGTGACATCCTCATCTACACTGAGACCATGGATGACCACATACCCCTGGTAGCCAACCTGTACATCAAGGTATCAAAATGTGAATTCCACCGTGAGCAACTAAACTACCTAGGCTACCGAGTGTCAAATGAGGGAATAGAGATGGACCCAGCCAAAGTGCAAGCCGTCCTAAGCTGGCAGCCCCTTCGCACCCGCAGACAGCTACAAAGCTTCCTAGGGTTCGCGAACTTCTATAGGCAATTCATCCCCTTCTTTGCAAAGATCGCCAAACCCCTGACAGACCTCCTGAAGACAGGGAGCCCAGGAACAAAACCTCGCCTGGGACAACCTCTACAATGGGACCTAAGCTGCCAAAAGGCATTCGAGACAAACCGATAGTCATTGATCCAAACAAAAGAGAAGGAAATGTCTTTTTGGATCTAATGCAAGTAGTTTTGAATAGCTCATATTTTTGTGTGAAGGGAGAGACTACAGTCTCTGATACAATGACAACATGTTTTGGGGGAGTACCAGTACCTGGAAAGTTTTTTGTTTGATGAAGCAAAGATCACCATAGAACCTAATAATTATAATCTTTTGCACATTATCACTCTTTTTGGAAATCCACATAAATCCAATAAATGAATTAATCAGAAAAAGCTGGTGATAGAATTGAAAACAGTATTGCCTACCTATGATTGTGTATATAACAAACATCCTGAAAAGAAACAGGAAAAGGTAATATCTTTGATCATGCTTTTGCTTGTTCTGAAGTGGAAGAAATAGAAGCTGCATGACCAGTATTATATTTACCTAGATGATAGTTTTTAATCTGTGGCTTATATGCTTATGCATATGTACCTTCTCATGCCATAGGAGGTCCATTTACTATTGGATGCTTAACTAAAACAACTTTTTTTATTATGAGATGGTGAATCAAAGTCTCTATCATACGAATAAAGTACCACCTAGGAAGGTAGTGCCTCATACATATCATACACATGATACACATCATAAGTATGATATAGCTGATATTACAGCAGGGAAAGAACCTGTAGATGGAACTCATACACATGAACATACAGTACATACACATAAGGAAGAGAGGGAACATGAACATGTGGAACCACCTGTAAAGGTACAAGAACCACATGTTGTTATCTATATCCCAATACAATCATACCCAGCTTGGCTATCTTGCTTGTGTCTTGGCTGAGAGCATTAATGAAATTTCACCAGCGATAGCTGATTTAGCTGATGAGATGGGTGTTATCAGAAAGAACAGAGTTGATTAGAACTTTGAGGGACTTTGTTGTTTCAAAGTTAGAGACCATTTCAATTCATTGAGGCTAAGCTAAAAGCTTTGCATAACATAACTACACATTTAACACATGCTTTGCTTGTAAAAGTGTTTGACACCTGTTTGACACTTGGCTAGGATCCTGGGCTCAGGGCAGGTAGAGAAGTATTTGTGGGAGTCATATTCATCATTGTGATATGTTTGATCACTTGTATTTGTGTCAGATGTGCTCCTTTATGCTTAAAATGTATCAAATGTAGCCAATGCTGTTTGATTTGTTTTAAGGGATCTAACTGCACCAAAAAGAAGGAACAGTTAAGCAGGAGAGAAGTTCGAATTATGATTCAAGAGACTGAGAATTAATTTACACAAATACATTGTTCTTAAAGGGAAAGGATGGATTGTAAGAATAGGAATAAAATCCAAGTTATTTGTGAAAAGAATAGAACCTGAGAGATTCCATTTTGAATCACACACATATCTATTTAGCTTGCTAGGCTGGAAAAGTACTGTGTGAAGCAAAATTAGGGTCAATGTGACCCAGTTATGGCACTTGGAAGTTCCCTCTGTAATGGAAATGTTTTTCAGGAAGCCAATACTTATCTGGCTATTGTTCACTTTGTGGGAAGGAGGAAGTTCAATGTCCTGACACGCATGTTACAGGAATTCACCCAATATATTTTGGGAAATTTTATTTCTGTATGTTTGCATAATTAATGCCAGCTGGCTTAATTGTTGCTAAGCATTGTTATTGATCACACAAATGTATTTTTGTATTTTTGTAATGACGCACTTTGATAATACCCATGAGTCTTCAACTTGAGTATTTTAGCCTCATGTGTGTACTGGTCAGCATTCTCTCACTTTACCGAGAATCCGCTTGCGCAAGTGTAAATAAAAAGATGCTTTTTATTGATCATAGTCTCCTTGAACATTTTTTTAATATGTAGAAAATATATCTAATATATCTTTCTCACAAACAGGATCACATGGCTTGAGTTCCTGAGCAGAAAAAAGGGATCACACGCTTCAATATGTTGGGTGAAGAAGAAAAAAAGGACAGAGGTGCTGAAAGTCCCTGGTTTTATGCCCTCTCTGGGCTTTGAACCTGAGCTTGTATTCTGATTGGTTGTCAGACTCCCATGGGGCCATGCAAGGGCAACTCTGTAGACTGTGTTTTGAGTCCAGGTTTGGTTGAGCATTGCTTCTTCTCAGGTGCCATGTGGTGAGATTGGTAGAGGGTTAAGCCTACCTTTGTTATGTAGAGTAGACTGACTCAGGCTTTAATGGCTCATTCACAAAGGTGGGGGCAGCTGATTTTCTGCCTCTCTTGCATTTCTACTTCTCTTTTAGGGGAAATATTCTGCCTTTTTAATATTTACTAAAATATTTCATTTCTCTAGGAGAGGGGTGGGTTTTAACATCCAACAGTGGGACAAAACTCTATATAATAATTTCCTTGAAGAGGATGTACATTTTTATTACTAGAAGCCATGTCTTCCAGTACTCTTTCTAAACTCATGAAAAGTTTCTCCAGTATCAGCCCATGCTTTCCCGATACCCCGAGTAGGGGAAGACTGTTCTGCAGACTCATTTTCTGAGTGTAGATCTTGAAGGAAGGCCCCCTTCCCAGATAGAAGAAGAAACAATGAGGCAGCAAATGATTCAAACACAATGCAAATAAATCAAATACAAATGATCCCTTCCAACTCTGTTAATCTGTTACACCGGAATGTAGCAACAATGTAGCCAGACGCATAACAGTGGCTGACAGGTAACAGAGTAGTGATATCATGTTAAACCAATTACCAAGATAAGCAAGGCACAGGAACTAGTCAGATTTCCCAACTCCATTCCATTTCTTTTCAACAGAGATAAACTCTTTTTCCTTCCAAACAAAGCCAAACAAAGAAAAATTATCCCATCAATAGATATAGAATTAAAATGTCACCAAATACAGGATTTAATTATCAAAAGCATGTGTTAAGCTGAAAGGCTCAGAAAGAATATATAAACTCACGTTTGGATGTCAATCAGCTTAGGTAGCCAAGAATATCACTGAATGTCACTCGTCTTGGCTTCTTGCCATTAAAGACTTCTTTCCGGCAGCTGTGCTTCGCTATTCCATTTATTCTTCAAAGCACTGTTCGTTGTATCCTGGCTGCAAAAATTCTCATCAGGAGGCATTCTCCCCCCCCCCCCCTTCCAACAATCTTTATGTAACAAAACCATCCACCCACAAAAGGGATGTATTTCCAGGTACAGTATGACCTCAAGATTTGCAGTGGTGTGAGGTCTATTTCTTAACCAGACTGCCTTCTCTAATAAACAAGACAGCCAAGCTTTGGGTAAAAACAAAATTATAAAGTATCAGAGACTGACAAGATCCGAATTTGAATCAGTGCCAGCCTCCATCCAAGCCTGTTCCAATTGCTAGTCCAAAAGTAAGACATGGGGATTGATATTGTCAGGTATTGAGGATTTAATAGCTGCCAGCTGATGCAATGACTGTAAGCTGTAAACCAGAAGCTGATGCAATGACTGTAAGCTGATGCAGTGTGGTGTCTATATATATATAGGTGGCCATTAGAGAGCATCTCTCTCTCATTGTGCATTTGAATTATCTCCTTGTGTCCGAGCTGAGTGGTAAGGGATTTATCTCCATGTGCATGTCTGTATATATTTGTATATAAACCACTATTAATTGTATAAAAGCTCTGTGTGCTGTGTGCTCTGTGTCTTGCTCCTGGGTTTATCTCCTAATAATACTCACACTGCCAAAACTGACAGCTATGGGGACTCTAATAATATCATTTGGTTACACCACAGGACAAGCAAAGCTTAAGCAGTGAAATAAATCTTTTTTGCTATGGATGTAAGCATTCCTCATTACTGGGAACACGTCAAGTGGCAACCTATGTCCAGCAGTGTCTAAAAGAGCACTGGACACATGTCTTAAATGCTCCCCTAAGGTTTCAGTGCTGCAGCAGCAAAGCTGGGGAGGGGGATAACTATAACCCAGTGCTTTATAGCTGGCATTCCAGTGGTAAAGTTCTATGGTCTAATGGACTGAAGAAGTGCTTTTACCAGTGGTGGGTTTCAAATTTTTTTGGAACCTACTCTGTGGGTGTGGCCTCCTTTGTGGGAGTGGCTTGCCGGCCATGTGACCGGGTGGGAGTGGCTTGCCAACCATGTGACCAGGTGGGAGTGGTTTGCCAACCATGTGACCGGGTGGGAGTGGTTTGCCGGCCATGTGACTGGGTGGGAGTGGCCAAGACGATGTCACTGAATTCTTTGCCCCAATAGATGAACTACAATAAGATTAAAATAAGTACAAAGACAATAAATGAGCTACTTACAGAACTAAGATGACTGTTCTTGCCAGTCTTCAGTATCACGGACTCCAATGAATGGGCTGCACAAAGAAGAGACACAGAAATGAACTCTTTCATTGCATGCACTGCATTGGGATGAAACCAGCACACAAACTAAAAGAAAAGGAAAATTACTCTCCTTTTTTGCGTCTTCTGCACCACCACCTCGCTCCAACAACCTGCACAAAGGAGAGACACAGAAAGCAAGACTTTAATTGCTTGCACTTCACTATCTCAAGGATGAACACAGCACAGACCACACCACACCCAGCAATAAAGACAGCTACTTACAGAGGAAGGATCCCTGGCTTGCCGGTCTTCTGCACACCACCTTATCGATTTACTTTGCTCAAAAAACCTGCACAAAGGACAGACACAGAAAGCAAGACTTTAATTGCTTGCACTACTATATTAAGGATGAAACAAGCACACAAAGCAATAAAACAGCTACTTACATAGGAAAGATGATTGTCCTAGTGGTCATACTCTGTTGCCTCTTCATCCTGTTAAATAGTACTAACTGCAGAAGAACTAAAACAATATTGGACTCAATTGTGGTTGTAAGCTGAGGACTACACTACAGGTAACAGAAGGGACCTCTGTTTTCACCCAACAATGTACAGTCTTTTCAGGAAGGGATGTCCCCCCACAAACAGGAAAGACATAGTCTTTCATCCAAGAAGATAGTTCAAGAATGAATGTCATATTCCCAGAGCAATACAGATTTCCTTTTTCTGAAATTTAGTTCTCAGTTCCAAAAAACAGGAATATATGAATTAGGTTCAGTACTTAGGTCAGTCCAAGTAGCTATTCAGAAGTTAGTGGTTAGAAGCAATGGTAAAGCAAGATATGGAATTAAAACCAGAAATATTTTGTTGGCTATTTGAAAGGGAATACAATACATATTTAATTTTACACATGTTAGCAGCTGCTGGAATTGTGTTTGCACAACAGTGGAAAACAGAGATATGAAAATGAATAAATATTAGAATGTGCAGGAATAAATAAATAGACAATTAAAATCAAGAAGGCTTTGAATACTTTTTCATGTGGGATTTGTTTTAGCAATTGCTAACTAACGGAAACAGAAATTAGAAATCCAAAAGTATGAAAGAAAACACCAATTATGTAAGGAAAGGTCCCTAAAATGTATAAGGAAATATTACTAGATCATTATTAATGTGTAGATAACTGTGGGACATTACACACCCACACCCACACAAACTATGACAGTGCCAGGAAAACACCCAAAAATAAGAATCCCCCCCCCCCAAAAGACTGCAAATGAAACCAGTTTTTTTTCCCTAACCCTAAGGACAGGAAAGACAAAGCCACTGGAATAAAAACCATCAAGGCATTGTGGGAAATTATAAAGGACAGTGCCAGGAAGCTCACAGAACCATCAACCACCTCAGAATTACATAAACAACGAGGGTGAAACACACAAAATCTCGCAAAGCTGCCTTGCACCAACCTGGCCTGCCCATAGAAAAGCAGCCACTTTGAGATACATAAACCTGGTCTGAACACTTTTAAGCAACATATTGTGAGAAAACATTTGCAAAAAGGAATAACATTTCTTGTAGTAAGTATATTTTATAAACAATTAAAAAATAAAAATTTCCAAAAAATAATTTAAAAAAGATATTCTATAAATAAAAAAAAACCCTTAAAAACCATTGTTAAGTATTCCACCAGCAATAATTTATACTGTAACTATTTTAAGGTATTGTACCAGCCATAGTATACTGAAACCATTATTCCACCAGCAATAATTTATACTGTAACCATTTCAAACTATTCAACACACAATAATTTAAAATGAAACCATTAAAAATATTCCATACACAATAAATTACAATAAAATGAGTTAAAACAATTCTATGCACACTACATTTTAAAGTATTGAGTATAGAATATTTTAAAATGGTTTCTTTTAATTTATTTTGGATAGAATCTTTTTTAAAATAGTCTAAGACAATTTAAAAAAAGAATCCACACACAATAAATTGAAGTAAACCATTTTAAAATATTCTACACTCAATACTTTTAAGTAAAATTATTTTAAAAAATTCTATGCACAATAAATAAAATATTATTTTAAAATACAATAAAAAAATAAAAGAAAAAAATCTGGGTTACTTACCAGCAGGCAGAATCAGCAGCAGTCCGATGCGATGGATGGATGCAACAGGCAGCAGACAGGCAGAGAGGCAGCAGGACAGGTAAGACTGTCACTAAGCAGGTCGCCTGGCAGGCTTAGCCAGCCAGGCGAAGCTCGAGAGGGGGGACGGGGTTCTTTCGGCCTCCCCTAGCGGAGGCTTGCTGCCCGCCGCCCGCGCCGCCCACGCCAGCCCGCCGCTTCAGTGAGGGAAGGCCCGAAGGCCTCCCCTCGTGGAGGCTTGCCGCCCGCACCGCCCACGCCAGCCCGCCGCTTCAGCGAGGGAAGGCCCGAAGGCCTCCCCTCGTGGAGGCTTGCTGCCCGCCGCCTGCACCGCCCACGCCAGCCCGCTTTTTCAGTGAGGGAAGGCCCGAAGGCCTCCCCTCACAGAGGCTTGCCACCCGTGCCGCCCACACCAGCCCACCGCTTCAGCGAGGGAAGGCCTGAAGTCCTTCCGTCACAGAAGCTAGCCTCCCGCCACCCCCCTCGCGCTTAGTTGCTTACCTGAGGGAAGCAGCAAGCTCCTGGAAGGCAAAGGGAAGGGGTTTTTGAAATGGAGGACCCGCTTTTAAACGGGTCGCCTCCAGCCCGCTCACTGATTGGCTGGACTCCAGCCAATCAGTGAGCGGCGGGCTGGGCTAGCCTAGTTTAGTGCGGACGGGCGGGGGAGCGAGCGAGCTGCATCGGGACGGCAAGGGCGATCGAGTGACAGGGCCGATGCCGGTTCCCAGAAGTTACTTCCGGGTCCAGTTACTTCCGGGTTCGGTCACAAACCGGATCGCCTGATCCGGTGAGAACCGGCAGGAACCCACCACTGGCTTTTACCCTACTTTTCTCTGTGGAAAGGAAATGGGACAGTGACTTTTCAGCCACTCTGTGGGACAAGTGGGCTTTTTTTTTAATAAGAATTTTATTAGTTTTTTTAAAAACATTTATAGGAAAGGGTAAGTAGGTATAGAAAATTTTTTGACAGCTACATCATGCCAAAGGTAGAAATCCCCCTAAATCTCACAACTTTTACAAAAGAAAAAACCAAAAAGTAAAAGATAAACAGTAACAGCTTTTTGTTTTACATTGTATCAACCATATGTTCAATCATCTCATGTGTCACTTCCAACAATTACATTATATCAACAATTGCAATAATGTTTCAAATATACTTATTTTTGTGACCTGAGTCTTTTCAATATTGCTTCCTCCCCCCTGTCTTCTGACAGAGCCATGCCCCCTCCCTCCCTCATGTCTTGTGTACTGTCCCCTGTTTCATCTAGGAGAGCACTGTGTTTTTTAATGAAGGCCTCCGCCTCCGCAACTGTATTAATTCTAATTCTGCTGCCCTCCCAGAAAATCAACATTCCTTCTGGCAATAACCATCTAAACCAAATTCCTTTATTATATAATTTCTTTGATAAAGAGGAATACTTCTTCCTCTTATCTCTTATTTTTTTCGGAATTTGTTTAAGAATGGTTATTTCTTTATCTTTACATTTTAATGGTCCCCCCCTTTGAGCTCCTAAAACCTCATCTCTTGTAGTCTTCCTAAGAAATTTAACATGTACTTCCCTTGGAACATTGTGTGTTCTAGCATATGCTGAGTTGATCCTATAAATCAAATCAATGTCCCACCACAGCTGTTCTTTATCTCTTTTAATATATTCTGCTAAAATTGTAGTCATAATATCCTTAAGATCTTCATCTTCTGTCTCCAGTAAATTTTGAAATCTAAGAAAAAAGGACATTCTTTCAAGATCCATCTTTATCATAAAATTTTCAAGTTCTCTATTCCCCTTCTGGACTATCTTGACCTCCTCCCTTAACCCAGTCGTGCCCTCCTCCAACACACCAATCCTCTGTTTATTTTCTGTTGTTTGCTGTTGTGTTTCTCTGAGCTGTTCATTTAAGTCTGCCAGTTGTTTTTTCTGTTCGTCTTGTCCCTTCATAATAGTTTGAAACATTTGAGCAACAGATAAATCCTTTGAACTCTCTTCAGTTGTTTTTGATTGTAAAAATGAAGCAATTTTTGTCTGTTGCGTAATCGGGCTAGATGTAGAAGATGTCGGTGCCGAAGATGCCTTCCCAGGCGGTGGCTTTTTGGGCCCCATGTTAAGTTCAGAGATACCTATAAATCTTGTACAAAAGAAATGGCGTATGTGGAATGCACAGCTGGGAGAGATCGTGGAGGCAAACAAGCCCAGAAGTAAAAGTTAATCCTCATACACAGTTCCAAGCCAAAGGATAAGAATCAAATACTCCAAATCCAAAGGGACCACATAACAAGAGAGGCTCCAGGAGGTCTTCAGGGTGTAATAATAATATAAAGCCAGAAATTCTTTCAAAGGGGAAACTTCATTCATAAGAGCAAAGAAGAAGGAGGAAGTTGGCCATCTTGGCTCCACCTACACAGGGGACCAGGGAGCAAAATATCCAAAGTTTCCATAAGGTTATTTAGAAAAGCAACTCAGCAGTCATCTCTTGCAATTGTAATAAAAGTCATTCTCATATTGCTAATAGAAGTGAGCAGTTAACTTTTAACTCTCTCTCTCCCCTCCGAGCTAGAGAGATGTTCCGAATGCTGCCTTATCCGAGGGGGGGGGTAGAAAATCCCCCCTCCAATCTTACAACTTCAAAAGATTAAATCCACAATTTAAAAGAAGCTGCTGTTCGTCAATTAGATAGGATTAGAAGAGATTGAGGTAAACTTCTCACCTACCGCGCTTCAGCTGTGACTTCTTATTAATTCTTTCCTTCCGGAATCTGTTCGGCGAAGGCACACAGCAACGCCATGCACCCCCCATGCTCCCCGGCTCCTGGGGCAAAGCTGGAAACCCCCCCGCAGCTGCCGCCGATCCCAGGGGTTCCAACAAGCCGCCCTTCGTCAGGGGCCCCCTCCAAGGCCCCCTGTGCTCCTAAAAGGAGCCCACTGGAGAGACGAGCAGCGGACGCAAACGTCCGTTGCCTTCGGGGACCAGAAGTCGCCTCGGACAAGTGGGCTTTTTGATGCTGGCAAGAGAACTGGCAGCCAAGAGACCCACTTCTTCCTACAACTACGCATGCCCAAGATGGTGTCCTGTCGCATTTGAGGAGAGCTTCGGGGAGATGATTGTCCTTCTTGGGGCTTGCAGGGGTACCCTGTTCCATCGTTGGTTCCAGGTCCAGCTATGAGAACTTCCTGGGACCTCGGGGGATACCCTTGAGCTGCGATGTCCTGCCTGATAGCCGGGACATCGTGAGTGAAATGGGGCAGTGAAAGGAGAATGGAGAGCGTCGGTCGGCTGCCGGTGATGTAGGAAGAGGGAAGGACACAGGCCAAGCACTCCAATGTAGGAAACAGTTTATTATGCATAAGGACCGAACAAAGAGAAAACAGCTTGTCCGGACCCCGAATGATTATCAAAAACAGGGTTTTATACCCCACATTACGTATACAGTTGCTGATTGCTACATTTGACATATATGGTCCTAAGAGGAACTGGAAAATGCTTCATACAGATATTTGGTTAGAGTTAATGACAGAAAAGAGAGTTACACGCATCTCAAGAATTGTGCAAACCTTATCACATTCTAACTATTGCATTTGGGGAGGAAAGCAGAAGTGAACAACAGGATACATCTGTCTGGGTCAGCCTGCTATAGATAAAAATAAACATTAGTCATGTCAGCAATTCTTACAAGAAAAGGAAATAAGGCTTTGGACTTGACCAGACTTTTTCGGGCCTGCAGCCTTCAGCCTGTTTTTTAGACATGAACCAAAGTTTTAGCCTATCTCACTCCCCTCTTTGTGACTCATCTGACATGTCCAGAAGAGTCACATATCCTGGATCTCCTCCAACCTTTTGTGGCCGAAGCCTTTCATATTCCCACATAGCCATTACTTGAGCAGTTGCTTTCCTTTCAGACTATCAGTGATAGTTTTAACAAAGATGGGTAACACACATGGGAGTAGCACACAGCCAGCAGCAATCAACCCCACCAGACCCACAATGGCTTGCAAGCCAGGCAATTTGGGCCACCATCCTGAGAATATATCTTGTAAATTGAGACCTTTCCATATTAGTACTGGCACATGGGCTATTTTAACCATTTTATCAGTGATTTCCTAAATAATAATAATAATAATAATAATAATAATAATAATAATAATAATAATAATAAATTTTTATTTGTTAGCCGCACCCTCTCCCGGAGGACTCGGGGCGGCGTACAATAAAAACACATAAAATATACAAGTAAACAATACATATACAGATAAAAATAAACATATACACATACGTACACATATACATATACATGGAGGAGGTATCAAATATGTAAAATAGAATTTAAAATTGACAATTTAAAACACCCTCAATTAGATTACAAAATTTAAAAAAAAAAACCCG
Organism: Natrix helvetica; assembly: GCF_964273705.1. Lineage (NCBI taxonomy): Eukaryota > Metazoa > Chordata > Lepidosauria > Squamata > Natricidae > Natrix > Natrix helvetica. The sequence continues at coordinate 47,166,861 of NC_138555.1, forward strand.
TCAGGAGCGATTGGTAAAACTATGGTTGAGCCAGGCCAGCTGATTGGAAGAGGTGGGTCTTCAGCTTTGCACGGAAGGAGTGGAGGTCGGAGGTAGTCCTGATATCAGGGGGGAGGTCATTCCACAGGGCTGGGCCCGTCACAGAGAAGGCTCTGCTCCTAGGCGTCGCCCCCCGACACTGTTTGGTGGACGGCACCTGGAGAAGTCCCTCTCTGTGCGAGCGAATTGGTAGTAGGGATGTATGGGGCAGGATGCGATCCCGCAGGTAACTAGGTCCTGTGCCATGGAGCGCTTTAAAGATCGTAATCAGAACCTTGAAACGCACCCGGTAGACCACAGGGAGCCAGTGCAGCTCGCGCAGGAGAGGTGTTATATGGGAGAACCTCGTTCTCCCCATGATTGCCCGCGCGGCCGCATTCTGGACCAGTTGCAGTCTCCGAGTGCATCTCAAGGGAAGCCCCATGTAGAGAGCATTGCAGTAGTCCAGGCGAGACGTCACCAGCGCGTGAGTGACTGTGCGGAGGGCATCCCGGTCCAATAGGGGGCGCAATTGGCGCACCAGGCGAACCTGGTGGAATGCCCCCCTGGCCACGGCTGTCACATGGTCATCCATGGACAGCCGGGCATCCAGGAGGACGCCCAAATTGCACGCCCGCTCCACGGGGGCAAGTTGTACGCCCCCAATGGCCAAAGATGGAAGCAATTGGTTGAACCGGGGGGCCGGAACCCACAGCCACACCGTCTTGGAGGGGTTGAGCTTGAGTCGGTTGCCATCCATCCAGACCCGTACGGCTTCCAAACACCGGGACATCACTTCGACGGCCTCGTTGGGGTGGTTCGGGGTGGAAATGTACAGCTGAGTATCATCAGCGTACAGATGATATCCCACCCCGAAACCACGAATGATCTCGCCCAGCGGCTTCATGTATGTGTTGAACAGGAGTGGCGAGAGGACCGACCCCTGTGGCACCCCGCAAGTGAGGGGGCTTAGGGTCGACCTCTGCTCCCCTGTCAACACACGTTGCGTCCGGCCGGAAAGGTAGGAGCCGAACCACCGCAAAACGGTGCCTCGAACCCCCAACCCCTCCAGTCGGTGCAACAGGATACCATGGTCGATGGTATCAAAAGCCGCCGAGAGGTCTAATAGGACCAGGATAGAGGAACAACCCCTATCTCTGGCCCTCCAGAGATCATCAACCAACGCGACCAAGGCCGTCTCCGTGCTGTGCCCGGGTCGGAAGCCGGACTGGCGAGGGTCTAGATAATCATTTTCCTCCAGGTGTCTCAGAAACTGATAAGCTACCACACTCTCTACAACCTTCGCCAGAAAGGGAAGGTTGGAGACAGGACGATAATTGGCTAGCTCCGTGGGGTCCAGGGAAGGCTTCTTGAGTAAGGGTCTCACCACCGCCTCTTTCAAGGCGGCCGGAAGAGACCCCTCGCCCAACGAAGCGTTCACTAGGCCCAGGAGCCAGTCGCGTGTAACCTCCCAGGATGCCAGTACAAGCCAGTAGGGGCACGGGTCCAGTAAACATGTGGTAGGTCGCAGCCATCCACGCAGTCTGTCCAAATCCTCGATGGCAACCAAGTCAAACTCCTCCCAGAATGGTCTCTCAAGACTCACCTCGGACGTCTCCACTGGACCACTGAAAGGGACCCAATCCTTCCGGATTTGAGCGATTTTATCCTGCAGATATTTCCCAAATTCCTCTGCCCTGCCCTGTAAAGGGGCCTCCCTCGGCCTCTGAAACAGAAGGGAGCGAGAAACCCGAAACAGGGCGGCAGGGCGGTTCTCTGCGGATGCAATGAGAGCGGCACAATATTGACGTTTGGCCGCTCTCAATGCCACAAGGTACGTCCTTAAATGGGTTCGTACCTGTGCTCGGTCAAACTCGGAACGGGAGGATCTCCAACATCTGTCTAGGCATCTCTTGAGGCGTTTCATCACCCTTAGCTCCTTGGTAAACCAAGGGGCCAGGGTGGATCGTTGCCGCCGGAGAGGCCGCAAAGGCGCCACTCGGTCTAAGGCCCCGGTAGTCGCATTATTCCACGCGACCACCAGGTCCTCTACCCGGGGGCGGGTCAGGGCTACAGAAGGTGGCCCAAGCTCCATCTGGAACCTGTCTGGTTCCATCAGGAGCCTGGGGCGGAACCATCTGATGTCTTCCGGCTCCGCCTCCCCGCAGCAGGGGGTAGCACCAGGGAAGTCAAGCCGGAGAAGTGAGTGATCTGACCATGACAGGGGAGTGATGGTTAAATCCCCTCCTCCCAGATCACTCAACCACTGGCGAGAGACAAAAACAAGGTCCAGCGTGTGGCCTCCCTCGTGTGTCGGGCCCTGGATCACTTGAGTCAGGTCCATGGCTGTCATGGAAGCCATGAACTCCCGAACCCCCTCGGACGCTTCTCCCACCGATGGCAGGTTAAAATCCCCCATCACTAAAAGTTTGGGGGTCTCAACCGCCACCTATGCGATTAGCTCGAGGAGTTCAGGCAGGGCCGCTGATGTATAGCGAGGAGCCAGGTATACAATCAGCAGGCCCAACTGTCTCCCAGGGCCCCACTTCACGACAAGGGACTCACACCCAGATGTCTGCGGCACAGTGGACTCCCTCGGCTCTAAGTCCTCCCGAATAATCACTGCTACCCCACTGCCCCTTCCCTGGGCCCGTGGCTGGTGAAATGCTCGGTAACCTGGTGGGCACATTTCCACGAGGGGTAAACCTCCCTCGAGGCCCAACCAGGTCTCCGTTATTCCTGCGAGGTCCGGCTCCCCCTCAAGAATTAGATCGAAAATGAGGGGGGGGGGGCTTACCTTACCACTTTCATCTATTTCAATACAACAGTTAGTCAGATTGAACTTTCCACATACTCCTCCTTCCTTAGCTAATAGGTAATCTAAAGCTAATCTGTTTTGCATAATATAAGTTCTTGATGTTGCACTTTCTTTGGCTAGTTGGGTAAGACCCTTAACTGTTTCATTAGTGATGATTTCCACAACCGCTTGCAAATGAGTCAGGCGATTCAGGATGTACACAGGGGTACGATAGCCATACATGCCATCTTCCGCCCATGCAGCTGGTCCATATACCTGTATGATTCGTTCTGCAGGCCATTCTTCATCTCCCCAACTATGATGGTTACCTCCCACATTAACTTTCCCTATAATAGATGTGTCTACGCCTCTCTTTTTCCTTTGTACATTTCCAACCTCATCATAAACCGGAACCCCCAAAATCTGTCTGTTTCTTAATGGAAGTAGAAAGAATCCAGGCCTGATTATGCCAAGAACACATGTTCCACACCAATTAGCAGGTAATGATCTATATGCCATTTTTCCACAGATCCAGTATAGTCCATCAGGAGCTAACCATACGAGGGTTTGATTATCAGTATCATCGCCCCGAGTCCCTTTTTGGGAGAGGGGGTGGTTTAGAAATATGAAGAATAAATAAATAAAATCATTCAAGAACTCCAGCCCCTTAATTCTAAACAGGGCCTGTTCATCAACTCCCTCTGTGGTATTGCTTCCTGACCACCATATTTCACCATCCCATTTTTCTATGCATATTAAATTACCTATTTCCTTACATCCAGTTCTACTTTTCCTTCTAAAACACACATTTCCTACCAAGTTGGTGGTGAGGGTCCAGTCTCCATCTTTTCCCTGATTATAAGACAGGTTACCTTGTTGTTCCACTTCTAACACCTTAGAGTGATTAAGTTCCTGAGCTTCCCAGGGCCACTTCTCTCCCATGTTAGTCCCTCCACACTCAAAACAATTAGCTACACTTAGAGTATGGGCTATGTCCTCAGCCAATTTAACAAAAGCATTAGTTACATATTGAGGAATATCTGGTATGTTTAGTTTTTCCATTTCCAGACAAAATGACCAAAATAAGCCCTTAGTGTCTTGTACCTTTCTTGTGGTTTTGGTAATCTTCCATTTGAGTGTTACATGAGGGTCTGCTCCTTTTGCATAGATCCCCAATCCATACAACCCTTCCCATGTTTTCGTAGGTGTGCAAGTCAATTTTACAGGGTTGCATCTGTCTGTTTATCTTTTGGTGATGTTATAGGTGTCATTAGGGACTTTATAGTAGGGTATGCTTTAATCACTGAACCATGATTTCCCCCAATGTATTGTGTAGGTGTTAATGAGGTAGCTCTCTTTGTGCGTTCCCCAAGTGGTTCCTCCAATGTCAACTTCCCTTTTCTTGGGATGTAACACAACACTCCTTGTGTCCCAGTGCACCCATTAACTAATACAGGTTGGTTAGTGCCGAATACACATGTAGTTAGATCAAACTGCTCACATGTTTTAGGTACTCCCACCTCCATTTGGATAACACGGCCATCCTGACTTACACATGGAGTACATGGGCCTAATCCTATATGATCTTTGGTGTCTCTAGTTCTTCTTCTTCTTGGGTTTCGTGGATTTTTATAATCATACCAAATTCAACAGTACCAGCCACTAATTGTAACATGCATGTTCAACCAGTTCTCAATTGGGAGGGGGAAGTTCTTCTGGTTTACTCCACTGACCCAAGTAGTTAACACATACCAGGTTACTGTCCACTCCATGCACCATAGCACTTACCCATATCCATACAATACCATATTTTAGGAGCATGTTTATCAGCTTCACGTTCCCTTTGAACCTCCTTGCGATCATCTTCCAGTGCTTTCCTGATTGTGGGGCAAAATTTGAGCGTGTAATAGGAGTGTGTACCTACACCTACTATTCTATAAAACTGTAATTTATCTTCTATGCTTACCATGTCACACTCCACAGTACAATATGTGCAGAGAACACAATCAATACAATGTGCATAACAACAACATCCACATTTACACTTGCAAAACCAACACATATAAGTAATACAAAGAATTTCTTAATGAATATCAGCAAAATCAAAAACCTTTTCATCCGTTCTTCCCCCATGCGTAGAAAGTCAGCGTCCGGGAGTGACTTTGCAAGGGTCTTTTCTTTCTTCAAGGAACTCAAGCCACGTAATCAGTTCTGGAGGAGAAATTGACTGGGGCTAGCTAGCCCAATTATTAAGAGGTTTTGATTGTCCACAGAATAGAAATTTATAGTGATAGAATAAAATGAGAGCCAATGAGATGATTGCCAGTAGCCAGAGTCCCCACAACCAGGATTCCCACATAGATCGTTACCAATCTTCTGTCGTGCGCAGGAGACCAGCGTCCAGGAGTGGTCCAGCAGGGCAAATCTTCAACCTTTACACTTTAGTCTGCTAACAGCATCCTATTACACACACAACATATATCATCTAGACACGTTTAAAAGTAAGTTTGTTTGGGTTCTTCTGATCCACAGACACCTTCCAATTTGCATCTGCTGCAGCCTTAATTCGTGTCCAGTGGATCCAAGACTTAGACCCTGCAACTTTTACTGCAAGCGGAGAAGACATAACAACAGTAAAAGGTCCTTTCCATCTTCCCTCAAGCTGTTCCTTCTTCCAGTGTTTTACCCATACTTGATCTCCTGGTTTAAATGAGTGACAACAGGTCACTAGCCTAGGGGGCACCCTTTCCATTACATAGTTTTGGGGTTTTTCAACCTGTTTATTCAATTCCTGTACCATTTCCATATTCCAAACACCCCCCTTATGACCCAAATCAGGCCATCCCGATAAACTACTTCTCAGGAGGTTTGGAGGCCTACCAAACATCAGCTCATAAGGTGACAACTTGTGTTGTCCTTTAGGAGAGCTTCTAATTGCATACATACTCTGGCCGTCCTGTGTACATGTCTACCATAACCAACATAGCTTTGAACAATCCACACCTCAACATATCAGTGAAATCAACCATCACATAATCCATAGGGATATATGACCGTGGCATTGCCCCTGGGGGTAGCAGGGGTCCTTGCCTTGGGTGTACCCTTGCACAAGTAACACATTTAGCTACTACCCCAGCTGCAATGCCAGCCAGGCCATTGATGTAATAATCCCTCTGTAGAGCAGCTTCCAATACAGTTTTCCCCATATGAGTAGCCTCATGGGCTAACTGAGCTAGTGTCCAAGCTACAGACGACGGCACAAAAACCCTATTGTCGGGTAAGACATACCACCCATCTTCCACTCTAGCCTTCAAATCAGTCACGGCTTTCACACTTCCCTGTTGGGAATATGTAGGTTTAATCTCAGGTGGGATCACTCCCATGTCCACTGCCACACATACAGGTAAGTCAGGTAATGGTTCAGATCTCTTCGCTGCATCCCTTGCTTCTATATCTGCTGCCCTGTTGCCCAATGCCACTCTATCATCTCCTCTCTGATGTCCTTTGCAATGCATCACTGCTACCTTTTTAGGTTTCTGTACCGCATCAAGCAACCGGCTTATTAAATGTCCATGCAAAATATACTTTCCTGCTGAATCTCTGAATCCCTTTTCTTTATATACAGCTCCATGTGCATGTAGTGTAAGAAATGCATACTTGCTGTCTGTCCACACATTCAAAGACTCTCCCTCAGCTCTTTCCAATGCTCTTATCAAAGCCCATAATTCTGCCACTTGTGCACTGTACCCTTGCCCTATAGGACCACTTTCTACCACTCCTTCATCATCCACAATTGCATATCCTGACACCCTTCTGCCTCCTATCATATAGCTAGATCCATCAGTGTACCAATTAAATTTAGCATCTGGCCATGGTATGTCTGTTAAATCTGGGTGGCTTGAATACACCTTATCCAAAACCTCTAAGCAATTGTGTACTGGTGCTGTCTCTATTGGTAACAAGGTAGCAGCATTTAATCTATCTGAAGTCACTAATCTCACTTGTGGGTGAGATTCAATCATGATTGCTTGGTATTTGGCTAAACGCTGTCCACTAATCCACAGATGTCCCTTAGCATCCAAAACTGATTGCACTGCATGTGGGGTGTGTACATTTATAGTACTTGAGAAAGTGAGCTTATTACAATCTTGAATCAACTCAACAATGGCAGCTAAGACCTTTAGACAATGAGGCCAACCTTTTGCTACTCCATCTAACTGCTTAGAAAGATAAGCTACTGGCTGCTGCCAGCTTCCAAGGGGCTGAGTCAGCACCCCTAATGCTATGTTTCTATTTGTGTCTACATATAGAATGAAGGGTAATGTTAATGCAGGAGCTTGTGTTAAAGCTTCTTTAACATCATGAAATGCCTTCTTCTGTTCTCCTCCCCATTCAAGGTGTTCTAAGTTTGCACCTTTAGTTGCAGCATACAAAGGAGCTGCTCAAAGCATAATTTGGAATCCAAATACGACAGAAACTTGCCAATCCCAGAAAACTCCTCAACTGTCTTTTGTCCTACGCTCAGCCAGAGCCAAGATTGCATGCTTCCTTTCAGGTCCTAATGCACGACTGCCTTGTTCTATGACATACCTCAGATATCTGACACACTTCATCACAAGCTGTGCTTTTTTTTTTTTTGGAAACTCTATACCCACACTCTAACAACAAATCCAACAATCTCTTGGTATTATCCCAACAAGTATCTTCTGTCATCCCTGTCACTAAGACATCAAGTTAGGTACTGGGTACCTAACAATGGAATTGGGCATTCAGAAATATATAAAAATTCATGTTGTATTTTTGCTCCTTTAAAATCACAAGAGACAAGGCCCCATGCCCCAAGACCTGTCCTGATACCCCCTAAACCTGAATCGTATATGGTCCAGGTACTGATATAGGCTTATTCACCACAGATCTTCCGGCTCCAGTATCCACTAGAAAAATTGTTTGTTGGGGACTTCCGGTTGTACCACGAACGTCGCTGGCAGGCTTTTTCTGAGCTTGTCGAATCAATAGGCTGTAGAGGTGTTTTTTTAAGACCTTTAACGCCTTGGACGCTCCTAAATTCTTAGGAATTTACGAGGGAGAGATACAGCTGTCAGGTAGAGCCACTTGTGTAGCCCTCCAGAAGGATTTATAGCCTCTGGGGTGTGGGCAAGGAGAGCCCCCCTTTGCAGCTGTTGTATGCTCCGGTCTTTTGAGATCCTCCGCTAATGATTTAGTGGAGCAAGACGCCGGGAACAGCTTTTAACTCCGAGCATCCCAAGAGGGAAAACTCTTGCAAGTATTTTAAGTTTTAAGTTTGAAAAAAAAAATTTCTTAAAAAGAACGCTACTGCTGAATTTGAAAGGCGTGGGCTTAGAACAAAGGATTCAAAATGGCGTTAATTTATAGTTGAAAACCTAAAGAAAATGAAAGCTAATTGCTTGCTGACAGCCGGGGCTGGAAATGCAGTAAAGGTGGAACGGCTGAAATAACTATTAACAACTCCTAAGTCAGTTTATATAACCTGACCTACTTGGAAGAGTATTTTGTGAGAAAGTTGGGAAGAACTGTCCTCCTTTTTTCTGTTAAATATGGCAACGGATCAAGGGGTGGTTCCCCCAGCCGTTACAATGAATCTCCAGGACTTGAAGGACTTTATAGGCAAAGAAATTAAAGAGGTTAAACAAATGGTCCAGGACACTATAAAAAGGTCTGACCAAATTGATAAAAATATGCAAGCTATAGCGACGGGATTGTCAGAGGTGGTTCTTAAGGTGGACAGCAAGGTGGAGCAATTAGTCGTGGAGCTGGAAACCAAAACGAAAGAAACGGATTTGAAATTTGTGGAAATGGAGGGGAATATGCAAAGGATGGATAATGAGATTATTATGATACAATTTAGATCTATGGAGTTTGCTATCAGACTTAGAGGCTTAAGAGAAAATCCTAGAGAGGACTTAAGAAAAGTTTCTGCAGATGCCTTGGCTACGTTATTAAAAGTGGATGACCCCCGTGAGATCTCAGCTAAGATTGATAAAATCTACAGAGTAAATTCACGCATAGCACTACAAAGGCAACTACCAAGAGATGTTGTGATATACTTTACTGAGACAAATTTTAGAAATGACATCTTGCAGAAGTCTTATTACTCTGCCCTTCAAATAGATGGGAATATGATTGGTGTTTTTAAGGAGCTCCCACCAGCGATGTTAAAGTTTAGAAGGGACCCGCTTCCGGATGGAGGACTTGGTGGCTGCATGGAATAGTGCGGCCATCGGGGCCTTAGACCGGGTTGCGCCTTTGCGGCCTCTCCGGTGGCAACCAACCGCCCTGGCTCCCTGGTTCAACGAGGAGCTAAGGGCGATGAAACGCCACAAGAGACGCCTAGAGAGCAGATGGAGATCCTCTCGCTCCGAATTTGACCGAACACAGGTAAGAACCTACTTAAGGACTTACCTTGTGGCATTAAGAGTGGCCAAACGTCGATATTGTGCCACTCTTATTGCGTCCGCAGAGAACCGCCCTGCCGCCCTGTTTCGGGTGACCCACTCCCTCTTGTCACAGAGGCAGCGGGAGCCCCCTTTGCAGGGCAGGGCAGAGGAATTTGGGGAATATCTGCAGGATAAAATCGCTCAAATCTGGAGGGAATGGGCCCCCTTCAGTGTTCCAGGGGGGACGTCCGAGGCAAGTCTTGAGAGACCATGCTGGGAGGAGTTTGACTCTGTTGCCACCGAGGATTTGGACAGGTTGCATGGGCGACTGCGAGCCACCACATGTTTATTGGACCCGTGTCCCTCCTGGCTTGTGCTGGCATCCTGGGAGGTCACACGAGGCTGGCTATTGGGACTTGTGAACTCTTCATTGAGTGAGGGGTTCCTGCCAGCCGCCTTGAAAGAGGCGGTTGTGAGGCCCTTGCTCAAGAAGTCTTCCCTGGACCCGATGGAGCTAGCAAATTATCGTCCTGTCTCCAACCTTCCTTTTTAAACGAATGTTGTAGAGAGTGTGGTGGCTCAGCAGTTCCCACGTCACCTGGAGGAATCTGAGTATCTAGACCCGCGCCAGTCCGGCTTCCGGCCCGGGCATAGCACGGAGACGGCCTTGGTCGCGTTGGTGGATGATCTCTGGAGGGCCAGAGATAGGGGTTGCTCCTCTATCCTGGTCCTATTACATCTCTCAGTGGCTTTTGATACCATCGACCATGGTATCCTACTGCGCCGGCTGGGGGGGTTGGGGGTAGGGGGCACCGTGTTGCGGTGGTTCCGCTCCTACCTCTCCGACCAGATGCAATGTGTGTTGGCAGGAGAGCAGAGGTCGACCCTGAGGCCGCTCACTTGTGGGGTGCCGCAGGGGTTGGTCCTCTCACCTCTCCTATTCAACGCATACATGAAGCCGCTGGGTGAGATCATCCGTGGTTTTGGGGTGGGATACCATCTGTACGCTGATGATACACAGCTGTACATTTCCACCCCAAACCACCCCAACGAGGCCGTCGAAGTGATGTCCCGGTGTTTGGAAGCCGTACGGGTCTGGATGGGAGACAACAGACTCAGACTCAACCCCTCCAAGACGGAGTGGCTGTGGCTACCGGCCTCCCGGTTCAACCAGTGCATTCCATCGCTGGCCATTGGGGGCGAGCAACTGGCCCCCGCGGAGCGGGCGCGCAATTTGGGCATCCTCCTCGACGCCCGGCTGTCTATGGATGACCATGTGGCAGCCGTGGCAAGGGGGGCGTTCCACCAGGTTCGCCTGGTGCGCCAATTGTGCCCCCTATTGGACCCGGATGCCCTCCGCACAGTCACTCACGCGCTGGTGACGTCTCGCCTGGACTACTGTAACGCTCTCTACATGGGGCTTCCCTTGAGATGCACCCGGAGACTGCAACTGGTCCAGAATGCGGCCGCGCGGGCAATCATGGGGAGAACGAGGTTCTCCCATATAACACCTCTCCTGCGCGAGCTGCACTGGCTCCCTGTGGTCTACCGGGTGCGCTTCAAGGTGTTAGTTACCATCTTCAAAGCGCTCCATGGCACAGGACCTAGCTATCTGCGGGATCGCATTCTGCCCCATACATCCCTGCGACCAATTCGCTCTCACAGAGTGGGACTCCTCCGGGTGCCGTCCACCAGGCAGTGTCAGAGGGCGGCGCCCAGGAATAGGGCCTTCTCTGTGATGGGCCCAGCCCTTTGGAATGACCTCCCCCCAGATATCAGGACAACTACCGATCTCCGCTCCTTCCGCACGAAACTCAAGACCCACCTGTTCCAACTAGCCGGCCTGGCTTAACTAGAACTTTCTAACCTCCCTGGCAATTTTAATATTTTAATATTTTATACGTAAATTTTGGGGGTTTTAACTGTTTTAATTGTTTTAATTTATTGTTATTTATTTGAACCTAGTGGCTTCCATTTGTATTTGACTGTTAAATATTGATGTCACCTCCTCCATGCCACACTTGTATTTTGATTTAATTGTACGTCACCCCGAGTCCCTTTGCAGAGAGGGGGCGACTGATAAATCGAAATAAATAAAAAATAAATAAACAAATAAATAAATAAATAAATAAATAAATAAATAATTGGATTTTTGGTAGCCGAGTTGAAGAAGAGAGAGATGCAATATAGGTGGGATGTTCCAATTGGTGTTATATTCAGATATCAAGGGGTAAGATATCGTTTGAACACAATAGATAAAGCCAGAGACTTTTATTATGAAATACTCAAGGAAAGTGCAACCCCCCCACGTACATCTACACCAACATCAGCAGATTTGAATGTCTTAGAGCAGAGGCTGTTTGAAAAAGAGTCAGAAGAACAAAGAAAGCAGACGCAAAAAGAGAACGAAGTTCAGGGTGCTGTAGGTGGATCACGAGTGGACCCCTCCGGATCTCTGTTGAGCTCCTTCTTGGAAGAAGAACCATCTAAGACCCTCATTGAAATGCCAATACTTAAGCCTGTGGAACAACGTGTTACTAGATCCACAACTAGACAAATGCTAGAATCTCACAAGCAGGGGGACCCCCAAACACAATGTGCTAAGAAAGAAGCTAAGAAGCAAATTGGAGCCATGGGAAGAGCAGGGCCGAAGATTAGTCTTGTGGAGAGAGATCTTCAGCAAATGCTTTCAACGCTCCAGATCAGACCCAAAGATGTTTAAGTTATTATCTTGGAATGTGAATGGATTGAACTCTCCAGAAAAAAGGAAAAATATTTTATTATTTGAAGCAATTTAATAATGATGTTGTTTGTCTTCAAGAGACTCATATTAGGCTACAAGACCAGAAGTATTTAGTGAATTCAAAATTGGGAACATTGTATGCTGCCTCTAATTTGGTAAAGAAAAATGGAGTGGTGATATATATAAACAAAAGATTCCCAACCAAGGTTATAGAGGCAGATGACAGTGGTAGATATATAGCAATTGAACTTGATACAGACTTTGGTGCTATTTTGGTTGTAGGAATTTACGCACCTAATCAACAACAGGAAAGTTTTTATAAGATGCTTCATTTAAAAATTTTAGATTGGAATTTTAAGAGTATTTTAATTATAGGAGATTGGAATGGAGTGATCTCTCCAAGGATAGATAAGAGAACAACGACTAAATTCATTACCAAATTACCAAAGGCTTTTTTTGACTTACAAGATGACTTGAAATTAAAAGATATTTGGAGGACACAACATCCAAATGAGATGGACTTTTCCTTCTACTCAGACAGACATAAATCCTTTTCAAGGATTGATTTCTTTTTGTTAACACCAGATTTACTTCTTAAAGCTAAGAAAACTAAGATATTCTCCAGGACACTTACTGACCATAGCCCGGTGTGGTTAGAAATTGAGTTAGGGAAGAGGCCAAGAAGGTCTTGGAGAGTAAATGAAAATTTATTTAGATATGAAAAAAATGTTGATGAACTTAAAAAACACATGAAGGAATTTTTCAGTTTTAATATGAATAAGGGTACTCCCATTGAAACAGTTTGGGATGCAAGTAAAGCTTACATGCGTGGGGTCCTGATACATATGAATTTCAAACATAAACAAATTAGACAGAAAAGGAGAATGGAACTGGAAGATGAAATAAAAAAATAAGGAACAGTTACTTATAGCAACCCCGAAATATGAGGCGCTCCAGATGGCGATAAAGTTGTTGAAAGATCAATTTCAAATGCTTATAGCAGAACAAACAGCAACCAACCTACAATTTGCTAAACATAATACTTTTGCTAATGCTAATAAACCTGGTAGTTGGTTGGCTTATACCTTGAGAAAGAATACGAATGACAGAATTATTGATAGAATCAAGTATGGAGGGAAAACGGTATATCAACAACATTTGATTAAAAAATAATTTGTGGACTATTATGCTAAGTTATATGTACAGGATAATATACAGAACAAGTCAGTAGATGATTTTTTGGAAGGAAAAAGGGTTACTAAAATACCCGTGCTTCAAAAGGCAAATTTGGAACGTCTGATAACTGCTGATGAGATTACTTTAGCTATAAATCAACTTAAACTAGCTAAGGCTCCAGGGACTGATGGCTTGACTGCAATGTACTATAAAACTTTACAACTGGAAATGATTGAATATCTTACACAACTATTTTGTAATTTACAGCAAGGAGGTAAAATACCCTCCTCATGGAAAGCGGCTTTTATATCATTGATACCCAAAGACAAAGAGGGCCCTAAGAAACCAGAGGATTACAGACCGATATCTCTTCTGAACACAGATTATAAAATATTTGCTAAGGTACTAGCCAAAAGATTGATGCCGGTTATCCAAGAGATTATTCATCATGATCAAGCAGGATTTATTGAAGGCAGACACATGAAGGAGAATGTAAGGCAACTCATAGATTTAATTGACTATCTTGATAAGAATAAGCAGATCTCTGCAGTGCTGGTCTTCTTGGATACAGAGAAGGCCTTTGATTGAGTGAATTGGAATTTTCTAACCAAGACTTTGGAAAAGATGGATATGGGACCACGATTTCGGCAGGCGATTGGAGCAATTTATCAGCAACAAAATGCACAACTTATTATTAATGGAAATTTGTCAACAACTTTTGAGATACAAAAGGGCACAAGACAAGGTTGCCCATTATCTCCATTGTTATTTATTTTAACTTTGGAAGTCTTGTTGAACGCAATTCGGGACTCAAAATCCTTAGATGGCATAGCTATCAGGCAAAAGGAATACAGAACTAGAGCATTTGCCGACGATCTGGTTGTTACCCTTTCACATCCTTTGAACTCAATAATCCAGATGAAAAATATTATAGCAGAATTTGGCATGGTGTCCGGGTTTAGACTAAATCAAAACAAAACGAAAATGATGGTTAAAAACATGACAGAGACTCAAAGAAAGAGACTTGTAAGCTTAGCAGGTTTTGAAATAGTCTCCAAGGTCAAATATTTAGGAATACAAATTGCAGAATCAAATACAAAACTTTTCCTAAATAATTATGAAGTGTTGTGGCAAAAGATACAGAAAGATCTTCAAGTGTGGAAAAAGTTACAATTATCTTTGCTTGGAAGGATTTCAGCAATTAAAATGAATATTCTACCTAGATTCATCTTTTTATTCCAGATGATACCGGTGCTTAAATCAGATAAAACTTTGTTAAAATGGCAAGCAACATTAATTTGTTTGGAAGGAGAAAAAACCGAGAGTAAAGATGAAGATTATGCAAGATACTCGTGAAAGAGGTGGCCTTAGACTCCCAAACCTCCGATTGTATTATGAAGCTGCGGTATTGACGCATGTAGCAGACCCTACTGTCTCTGACACCCCTTGGAGCCGGCTAGGATTTCCAAAACCTCTATTAAATCCTCTACCACCTCTTCCAGTCAACTGACCAGTTCCCTGACCTCCTCTATTTCCTCCCTCCATACGTCTCGGACATTCCCTCTGCCAAGCACACCGGCTTGGCCCCAAGGATATCCCTCCTTGCAAAGCCACTCCTTGCAAAGCCACAACTAGTAGTTCAGCCTATGCCCCTATCAATCTCTGCAGTAAACCTTCGCCTCAGATTTGGCTGCACGGGTCTGCACCCCCACTACAGCTTCCTCTATTCCCCCAGCTGCCCCCCCTATCTTCTTCCACATCACTCTGTTTCCTTATAGTATTTCGCCTGCTGTATTTAATTTTAGATCGTGCCACACACAAATGCACCATCTCTGCCTGACTTTGAGAATAGAATAGAATAGAATAGAATAGAATATTTATTTCTAAGCCGCACCCTCTCCCGAAGGACTCGGGGCAGCGTACAATAAAACAAATAAAATACAAAGTACAATACAATACAATACAAATCTGGACAGGACATACATATAACAAGGACGTATATAAGACGTATACAAGGAGGAGGTAGGCTGATAGCTAAAAAACAATTAAACAATTAACAATTAAAACAGTTAAAAAGTCACAATATTTAAAAACCCCAATAAATAAAAAACCCGTCAGGAGCGATATAGTTGGATCATGGTTGAGCCAGGCCAGCTACTTGGAATAGGTGGGTCTTGAGCTTAACTCTGAAGGAACGGAGGTCAGACGTAGTCCTAATATCCGGAGGGAGGTCATTCCACAGGGCTGGGCCCGCCACAGAGAAGGCTCTACTCCTAGGCGCCGCCCCTCGACACTGTCTGGTGGACGGCACCTGGAGGAGTCCCTCTCTGTGCGAGCGAATTGGTCGCAGGGATGTATGGGGCAGAATACGATCCCGCAAGTAACTAGGTCCTGAGCCATGGAGCGCTTTAAAGATAGTTATCAAAACCTTGAAACGCACCCGATAGACCACAGGAAGCCAGTGCAGCTCGCGCAGGAGAGGTGTCACATGGGAGTACTTAGTACTCCCCATAATCACCCGCGCGGCCGCATTCTGGACCAACTGCAGCCTCCGAGTGCATTTCAAGGGAAGCCCCATGTAGAGAGCGTTACAGTAGTCCAGGCGAGACGTCACCAGCGCATGGGTGACTGTGCGTAGGGCGTCCCGGTCCAATAGGGGGCGCAATTGGTGCACCAGGCGAACCTGGTGGAACGCCCCCCTGGCCACGGCTGTCACATGGTCATCCATGGACAGCCTGGCATCCAGGAGGATGCCCAAATTGCGCGCCCGCTCCACGGGGGCAAGTTGAATGCCCCCAATGGCCAGAGATGGAATTAACTGGTTGAACCGGGGGGCCGGAACCCACAGCCACTCCGTCTTGGAAGGGTTGAGCCTGAGTCGGTTGTCATCCATCCAGACCCGTACGGCTTCCACACACCGGGACATCACTTCGACGGCCTCGTTGGGGTGGTTCGGGGTGGAAATGTACAGCTGAGTATCATCAGCGTACAGATGATATCCCACCCCGAAACCACGGATGATCTCACCCAGCGGCTTCATGTATGTGTTGAACAGGAGTGGCGAGAGGACCGACCGCTGTGGCACCCCACAGGTAAGGGGGCTTAGGGTCGACCTCTGCTCCCCTGCCAACACACGTTGCGTCCGGCCAGAGAGGTAGGAGCGGAACCACTGCAAAACGGTGCCCCGGACTCCTAACCCCTCCAGTCGGTGCAACAGGATACCATGGTCGATGGTATCAAAAGCCGCCGAGAGGTCTAATAGGACCAGGATAGAGGAACAACCCCTATCTCTGGCCCTCCAGAGATCATCTACCAACGCGACCAAGGCCGTCTCTGTGCAGTACCCGGGGCGAAAGCCGGACTGGCGCGGGTCTAGATAATCATTCTCCTCCAGATGTCGTGGGAACTGAGAAGCCACCACACTCTCTACAACCTTCGCCAAAAAGGGAAGGTTGGAGACAGGACGATAATTGGCCAGCTCCATAGGGTCCAGGGAAGGCTTCTTGAGCAAGGGTCTCACCACCGCCTCTTTCAAGGCGGCCGGAAGAGACCCCTCACCCAACGAAGCGTTCACTAGGCCCAGGAGCCAGTCGCGTGTAACCTCCCAGGATGCCAGTACAAGCCAGGAGGGACACGGGTCCAGTAAACATGTGGTAGGTCGCAGTCGTCCACGCAATCTGTCCAAATCCTCGATGACAACCAAGTCAAACTCCTCCCAAAAAGGTTTCTCAAGACTCGCCACTGGCGTCTCGACTGGGCCACTGAAGGGGACCCAATCCTTCCGGATTTGAGCGACAAATCATTTGCAACAAATCATTAGCTTTTTCAGTCAAAGCATTATAGCATTTACCCACTGAGCTATAATCCCCCATAGCTCATCAGCAAAAGATCCCTCTGGTGGCCACCCAATTCCTCTATGTGGCCACACATTTTTACACAAATGCTTTAATCTATCCTTCGTTACTTTAGGATATGAGGGTTCTCTATAATAGCTATGAAAGCCTTTAACCATGCATGCCAACGGTGTGTTGGGCACACTCTGAGTCCCCCCCCCATCCTAACACACTGTCACCGACTCGTAGCCCCGGTTCACACGGCCACTAACGAGAACTCCGGTGACTTAACCTTCCCACACAATTACCCCACACGGACTTTGTTAGGACAGCCGTCTCGAGTCCAGGGGAGAGATCAGGTCCCCTCTTCTGTCTGCAAATGAGACAGGTACGAATTGTTACCGATACTCGCCTGAAACTGCACACGTCCTGGCCAGGAAACATACAAATCCTCTTTCCTACACCGCAGGGTTCTTGGACTCGTTCACAGCACCGTCGGCCTCACAGGGAAGTCGCTGCCGCCTCCCGGTAGTCAGGAAACTCCCGTGGCGCCTGGAGGATGTTCAGGAGCAGCTGCCCCGAGGGCCCGAGGGGTTGAACGGTCCTCAGCAAAATATTGCCTCAGCCTGTCTCTCCTGGCTGGCTCGCCACCTGATGTAGGAAGAGGGAAGGACACAGGCCAAGCACTCCAATGTAGGAAACAGTTTATTATGCATAAGGACCGAACAAAGAGAAAACAGCTTGTCCGGACCCCGAATGATTATCAAAAATAGGGTTTTATACCCCACATTACGTATACAGTTACTGATTGCTACATTTGACATATATGGTCCTAAGAGGAACTGGAAAATGCTTCATACAGATATTTGGTTAGAGTTAATGACAGAAAAGAGAGTTACACGCATCTCAAGAATTGTGCAAACCTTATCACATTCTAACTATTGCATTTGGGGAGGAAAGCAGAAGTGAACAACAGGATACATCTGTCTGGGTCAGCCTGCTATAGATAAAAATAAACATTAGTCATGTCAGCAATTCTTACAAGAAAAGGAAATAAGGCTTTGGACTTGACCAGACTTTTTCGGGCCTGCAGCCTTCAGCCTGTTTTTTAGACCTGAACCAAAGTTTTGGCCTATCTCACCGGCGTGGGTGTGGTCAGCAGCTGTGGCGGGACACCCGGCGGGATGCCTGGCGGGATGCCCGGCCTGGGGTCTCTGCAGCCAGAGTGGGTATGGTCAGCGGTGGGACGCCCGGTTTGGGTTCTCAACAGCTGCCGCTCCCCACGCCGTGGTGTTATCCCGGTTGCCCCCCCTCCTCCTTGCTTGTGAACATGATAAATTAGATCAGTGGGGAGTGTCTAAGGCAGCTGGCATGGATACTAACGCCAGCGGAAGATGGCTTCGGGAGCTGGCGTGGGCGTGGCTGGAGTGGGGGGTCCTTCATTGTGCCCCCCCTGGTATTACTGCTGTTGCCTGGGCCACTGTTCTGTGCCATTTGGCCATTTGGGCCCCCCTCCTGTGATATTATGGACTGGGTCAACGGAGTGCGGCCCTCACGATGGATGTGAGTGCGGCTGGCGTGGGCGGAGCTTAGCTGTTGGAGTTGGAGTTGGAGCAGCCGCCGATGCCACCGCTGTCCTCATTGCCGCCATCACTGGCCGCTTTACCACCTCGCAAGCTAGCATCTGCTGCGATTTTGGACAGGTGGCCGTTACCCTTACATATTGTCCCCAACACCGACAATTTTTATGATGGACATAAGCTTCCTGCTACCCCCTTGAACACTGCCTGCTGCCCCCCCCGTGGACATGTCATCTCCTCATTCAATCTCCCCATGATGTCATCCCGTTTGGTTGATGCCACACTCTCCTCTATGCTATACTGCGACAGAACTTTATTCCCTCCGGGAACTCCCCCTTTCCCGGGGATGGCCTTCTGACCTATCAAGATGCTTCCTTAACGACGGATCTTGGGATCCCGAGAGGTGGCATGCGAAGAAGATTAAGGGTTTTTTACAGGGGCTTTTAAATCAAATTTTAAGGGGGGGAGGGGTGGGTTGATTCGGATGGCTCAGACAGGCTGGGGGGGGGGGGAGTCTGCCAGGGCACAGGACAGCGCTAATTAATGGGCGCGGGTTGGGAGGGCTAGGAAGGGTTGGGATTCCGGGGGAGACATTAAGCCATTCCATTGGGGGGTTCACCATCTCTACTGTTTGTTGGAGAGGCAGATATGGTGGGGGCCGAGGGCCAAATGATGTTCGGAGGATGCGGGTTTGCTGTTTAAGAGCGATCACGCGTTCCGACCCTTATCGCCCTTCTTGCACCCCCGGGTGCCCGGGATTACAGGACCCTGGTTTCCGGCTGGTGTCGCTTAACGCCAGGTCTGTGGTACATAAGGCTCCCCTCATTTACGACCTCATAGAAGAGGGTAGAGCGGACCTGGTGTGGATTACGGAGACCTGGTTGGGCCATGAGGGGGGTGTGCCCCTTAGCGAACTATGCCCACCAGGCTTCCGGGCATTTCACCAGCCGAGAGCCCAGGGCAGGGGCGGGGGGGTAGCGGTGGTTATTAGGGAAAGTCTCAGACCTCATGAGGTCACTGTGCCTCAGATAGGCGGGTGTGAGTCCCTCTTTGTGAAGTGGGGCCTTGGAGCTCAGGTAGGCCTTTTTGTTACATACCTGTCTCCCTGCTATGTTTCATCGGCCCTGCCGGAGCTGCTGGATGTATTAGCTGGATTGGCGGTTGATTTCCCCAGGCTCATGGTCCTGGGGGATTTCAATCTGCCTTCCATTGGCGAGACATCCGAGTCAGCTCGGGAGTTCATGGCTTCCATGACAGCTATGGACCTAACTCAGTTAATTCAAGACCCCACCCATAATGGGGGACACACGCTCGACCTGATTTTTGTCTCTGGGCAGTGGATGAATGATCTAGATTTAGGGGATATTTCTATCTAACCCTTGTCATGGTCTGATCATTTCCTCATCAGGCTTGACTTCCATACCGCTACCCCTTGCCGCAGGGAGGTGGAACCGACTAGATGGTTCCGCCCCAGGCACCTGATGGACCCCGAAAGGTTCCTGATGGAGCTTGGGAGTTTTCCTGAATACCTTGCTCACAACTCGACCGAAGCCCTAGTGGAAGCCTGGGATAGGGCTGCCGCTGGGGCTTTGGATCGTGTTGTGCCTTTGCGGCCTCTAACCCGGTGTCGATCCTGAATGGCTCCCTGGTTTACCGAGGAGCTCCGGGAGATGAAATGCCGGAAAAGACACCTAGAGAGTGGCTGGAAGGCCAGCCGGTCCGAATCTGATCGAACACTAGTAAGAATTCATATTAAATCCTACTTAGTGGCGATAGAACCGGCAAAACGGCAATATTTTTCTGCTCTTATCACGTCCTCAGATAACTGCCCAGCCGCCCTGTTTAGGGTGACCCGCTCCTTACTTAACCAAGGAACTGGGGAAGACGTACGTCACGTCATGTGTGCAGTGTCGACAGGCCAAATCAGCGACGGGAGCTCCTCCAGGCTTGCTACAGCCATTGCCGACCCCGGACAGACCCTGGGGAGCTGTGTCGATGGACTTCTTGATGGAACTGCCTCCGTCATCCGGTTTCACTACGGTCCTAGTGGTGGTGGACATGCTCACCAAGATGGCGCATTTCATCCCCTGCCAGAGATTGCCGACAGCCCATGCCACCGCCCGCATGTTCATCCAGCACGTGTTCTGGCTGCACGGCCTACCTGACCGGGTCGTCTCCGATCGTGGTACACAATTCACGGCCCAGTTCTGGAAAGGGCTGATGGCCGCTCTTGACGTTCAAGTTTGTCTGTCCTCGGCGCACCATCCCGACCGCATCCCGAGCGTCAGGCCCGGGGGAAGGGCCCTGCGGTGAGGGATAGTGTTGTGGCCCAGCAGGAGCCGTTGGAGTTGCCACCAGACTCCGACAGCGAGGTGTCCTCTGAGTCGGCTCAAGAGGAGGTGGGGGACCCTGGACAGGGTTCCGACGCTGAGCAGGGCACAGAGAGGCTGGTTGGCCACCAGGGGGCGCCTGAGGCATGGAGCAGTGGTGAAAGCCAAAGGAAGGGGGCTCCTGATGTCATGCCTTGGAGCAGTGGGGAGGAGTCACAGGACAGTGAGTCAGACATCAGCAGTGAGCTATTAGATGCTCATTACCGACGTGCTACCCGGCGTAAGGAGCAATTGAGCAATTATAGGAGATAATGGCTCTCAGCTGCTGATCATTAGACTCCTCTCCAGACTATAAAGGGACTGCTTGTGGACACACCCTTTGCAGGAATCAACTGATCATTGGAGTTGGAGAAGCTCAGATCTGTGTCGTACTTTGGCAGGCTGGATTGCTGCTAAAGGTTTTACCTGGATTGCTGTCAATCTGTTCCCTGGACCTTGGCAGGCAGGAGTGCTGCTAAGGTGACTATCTGGAGCTTGGTAGCTGGATTGCTGCCAAGGGGTGTCGCTGTAGCTGGATTGCTGCCCAGAGTGCTATCTTGACCTTGGCAGGCTGGATTGCTGCCAAGGTGGAACCTGTATGTCAATAAACATCTTTGAAGAGACTTTGTGTTGGAGTGTCTTGGTATACAAGAGGAGGGGGTCAGAACAGCCGCGTATCCAGGAGGACTCCCAGATTGCGAGCCTTCTCTGAGGGGGCTAAAATTTCTCCCCCTATTGTCAAAGATGGAACAAGATGTACAAATCGGGATGACGGAAACCACAGCCACTCCGTCTTGGAGGGATTGAGCTTGAGCCTGTTCCTCCCCATCCAGATCCGCACAGCCTCCAGGCATCGGGACATCACGTCAAGGGCATCGTTTGGGTGGTTTGGGGTAGAGATGAAAAGTTGGGTATCATCAGCATATTGATGATACCATACCCCAAAACCACGGATGATCTCGCCCAGCGGTTTCATGTATATGTTGAACCGGAGGGGTGAGAGAACCGACCCCTGGGGCACCCCACAAGTGACGCACCTGGGGGTCAATCTCTGCCCTCCAGTCAACACAAACTGCGACCCATCCGACAGGTAGGAGGAGAACCACCGTAAAACGGTGCCCCCCACTCCCAACCCCCCGAGTCGCCGCAGTAGGATACCATGGTCGATGGTATCGAAAGCCGCCGAGAGGTCTAATAGGACCAGGACAGAGGAACAGCCCCTGTCCCAGGCCCACCAGAGATCATCGACCAACACGACCAATGCTGTCTCCGTGCTGTACCCGGACCTGAAACCCGACTGAAACGGATCCAGGTAGACAGCTTCATCCAGGTACTGGGGAAGCTGACGTGCTACCACATTCTCGACAACCTTTGCTACAAAGCGAAGGTTGGAGACCGGACGATAGTTGGCTAAAGAAGCTGGGTCCAGGGAAGGTTTCTTGAGGAGGTGCCTCAAGGCGAGGCCACCAAAACATACGGGAAACCAGGTGCAAAGTTTTGAACAGGCCAAAGTGTCCCGCTGCCGGAGTGTCAAGACATTGGGAGAGAACCAATCCACGGAGCGGTCCTGCAGGCACGTAGAGCCGATCCCGATACCTCAAAAGGTCCTCGTCAATGGTCCACGGGGATGTCGGCCCTACCTCTGTCCGCCGTTGTTCCACCCACTCGTCGTTTCGCTGCGCATTCCGTATCAACGACCGTAAATCCACCGGTTCCTGGATTGCAGCGAAGGACTCGACGGGTAGGACCGTCCGGGGGGGCAGTGAATCAGCAGGGTCTGAGTACTCCGGCTTTCTAGACAGGGCATCCGCCCTCTGGTTCAAGGCACTGGGGATATACGTGACCTTGAAGTGGAACCGGGCAAAAAACAGAGACCACCGGATCTGGCGTTGATTGAGCTTCCGCGCTGTTGTCAAAAACTCCAGATTCCGATGGTCTGTCCGGACTTTGACCTGATGCCTGGCCCCCTCCAGGTGATGTCGCCAGGCTTCGAACGCCGCCTTGATAGCCAGCAACTCCTTCTCCCAGATGGTATAATTGCGCTCGGAAGGATTGAGTTTCCGAGAGTAATAGGCGCAAGGGAAAAGGGTGCCATCAGGGGCGTGAGCCTGCAATAACACCGCCCCCACCGCGATGTCGGACGCATCCGCCTCGACTACAAAGGGGCGATGGGGATCAGGGTGTTTCAAGATCGGCTCCTTTGTAAAAGCGTGCTTCAAGGCCACAAACGCTTGTTGTTCCGTGGACCCCCAGTGAAACGGCACTTTCTTTTGCAGGAGCCGAGTGAGGGGCGCGGTCAAGAAAGCAAAGCCGGGGATGAAGGACCGGTAGTAGTTGGCAAACCCGAGGAGTCTCTGAACGTCTTTCATCCGTCGAGGAGATTGCCAACTTCGTAACGCCTCCACCTTGCCTGGCTCCATCGCAATTCCTTCAGGGGATATACGGTGCCCCAGGAACTCGATGGTGGTCTGCCAGAACTGACACTTCTCCAGCTTGGCAAATAAGCGATGCTTTCGAAGGCGCTGCAAGACCTGACGCAAGTGCTGTTGATGATCCTTCCGAGACGTAGAGTAGATCAAGATGTCGTCCAGGTAGATGACGACAAACTGATCCAAAAGGTCCCAAAAGATATCGTTCATAAAATGTTGGAAGACAGCTGGGGCATTGGTCAACCCGAACGGCATGACCGTATACTCGAAATGTCCGTATCGGGTGCCAAAGGCTGTCTTCCATTCGTCCCCCGCCCTGACTCGGACCAGATTGTAAGCTCCACGTAAGTCCAGTTTTGTAAACACCGCGGCCTCCCGGAGCCGCTCCAACAACTCGGGAATCAGAGGCAACGGGTAGCGATTATGGATCGTGATGGCGTTCAAGCGCCGGTAATCGCAACAAAGTCTTAGATCCCCGGTCTTCTTTTTGACGAACAAAACCGGGGCAGACAAGGGCGAAGACGAAGGCCGGATAAAACCCTGGGCAAGGTTCTTGTCAATGAAGTCCCGCAATGCGGCCAACTCCGGTTCAGACATGGAGTATAGGCTGCCCGTCGGGAGTTTCGCATCAGGTACCAGGTCAATGGGACAGTCGTAAGGCCGGTGCGGTGGCAGTTGGTCCGCCTCCTGTTCGCTAAACACGTCCGCGAACTCCACTAAACCCGGCGGCACTGTCACCTCGGCCGAACTGGGCACCTGAGCCGCGCAAACATGACGGGTGTGGTCGACGCATTGCAAGGACGGGAACGAGATGCGGTTCTGCGACCAGTAGATCTGGGGGTCGTGCGCCCGCAGCCAAGCTAAGCCCAACACCACGGGGAAATGCAGACCCGAAGCCACGTAAATTTGGATGGCCTCCTCATGCTCCCCGAGGATCAGGCACAAAGGCTGCGTGGCGTTCTTGATGGGCCCAGACAGAAGCACCCGACCGTCAATTGTCTCCACTCGCATCGGAGGGTCCACCGGGCACAGAGGGATGTTGTATTTTGTAGCAAACGCCCCATCCATAAAGTTCGTGGTAGCCCCGGAATCGACCAAGGCATGGGCTGGAATTCCCTGCGGACTACCCGACAAGAGAATGTGCGCTGCTAAAATCATATGCCGTGGAGGCCCCTCCACCTCTGTTCCGGCCTGTGCCCGACCCGAAGTCTCCCTCAGATTGGGCCCCGCCCGTTTCCCGACACGTTGCTGAGGGGAGGCCGCAGTCCGCACAGCCCCCCTACCCTTTTTGGGGCAAACCAAAGCCAAGTGTCCAAAACCCCCACAGTAGAAACACAACTCCCCTGCACGCCGTCTGTCCATCTCCGTGCGCAACAAGCGGGGTTTGGCGGCACCCAACTCCATGGGCTCCTCCCGTGCAAAGGCAGTCTCGTGAGGGACCGGCACCCTACTGGTCTCCTGGGACACGCGGCGAGGCCTCCGCCTCTGCAGCCGGGCGTCTATCCGGAGGCACAAATGAACCAACGCGTCGAACGTTGAAGGCCTGTCCACCCTCACAAGCTCGTCCTGCAGGCCATCTGATAGGCCGTCCTGGAAAGTGTCCATAAGGGCTGGCTCATTCCAAGCAGAGTCCTGACTAAGCAGCCGGAATTCGCTGACATAATCCTGCAACGAACCACGCCCTTGGTGCAACTCTTTCAGGAGTCTGGTGGCTGTTTCCCCCTTAATGGGATCTTCAAACATCAGCCGGAGATGGTTACAAAAACCCTGAAAATCATCCAGCAGGGGGCTCGGTTGAGAGAGCAATGGAGTGGCCCACCTCGCTGCTGTGCCTGAGAGCAAGCTGATGATAAATCCCACCTTCATCCGGTCGGTGGGAAAGTCCTCCGCTCTCAAGCTGATAAACAGCTGGCATTGGCCCAAGAACGCTGCAAACATAGCTTGTTTGCCATCAAACTTGTCTGGTGTAGCCACTGGACATTTCCTCCTTGGCTGGGGGGGGGGGGGGTTTGCAAGCCCCTGGAGCTGAGAGACCTGACCAGCCAGCAAAGCAATCAGTTGAGCCAACTGGGCCTTCTCAGCCTGTAGGTGCTCCATTGCAACTTAATGGAGTTTTGTTTGGGGCAGGAATCAATCTGTTCTGACCCCCTCCTCTTGTATACCAAGACACTCCGACACAAAGTCTCTTCAAAGATGTTTATTGACATACAGGTTCCACCTTGGCAGCAATCCAGCCTGCCAAGGTCAAGTTAGCACTCTGGGCAGCAATCCAGCTACAGCGACACCCCTGGGCAGCAATCCAGCTACCAAGCTCCAGATAATCACCTTAGCAGCACTCCTGTCTGCCAAGGTCCAGGGAACAGATTGACAGCAATCCAGGTAAAACCTTTAGCAGCAATCCAGCCTGCCAAAGTACGACACAGATCTGAGCTTCTCCAACTCCAATGATCAGTTGATTCCTGCAAAGGGTGTGTCCACAAGCAGTCCCTTTATAGTCTGGAGAGGAGTCTAATGATCAGCAGCTGAGAGCCATTATCTCCTATAATTGCTCAATTGCTCCTTACGCCGGGTAGCACGTCGGTAATGAGCATCTAATAGCTCACTGCTGATGTCTGACTCACTGTCCTGTGACTCCTCCCCACTGCTCCAAGGCATGACATCAGGAGCCCCCTTCCTTTGGCTTTCACCACTGCTCCATGCCTCAGGCGCCCCCTGGTGGCCAACCAGCCTCTCTGTGCCCTGCTCAGCGTCGGAACCCTGTCCAGGGTCCCCCACCTCCTCTTGAGCCGACTCAGAGGACACCTCGCTGTCGGAGTCTGGTGGCAACTCCAACGGCTCCTGCTGGGCCACAACACACGGCCTAGTTTAGAAGAACACCTGACGGCCGTGACGAGGGGGGCCTTTTACCAGGTTCGCCTGGTACGTCAGTTGCGCCCCTTCCTGGATCGGGATGCTCTGTGCACAGTCACTCATGCCCTCGTCCTTTCTCGCCTGGACTACTGCAATGCTCTCTACATGGGGCTGCCCTTGAAGAGCACCCAGAGGCTTCAGCTGGTCCAGAATGCGGCCGCGCGGGTTGTCATGGGGGTACCTAGGTGCTCCCATGTTACACCCCTTTTAGGCGGCCTGCACTGGTTGCCGGTTGTCTTCCGGGTGTGATTCAAGGTATTAATTATGACCTTTAAAGCACTCCATGGGTTAGGCCCAGGGTACCTGCAAGACCACCTACTGCCCCCAGTAGCCTCCCACCGTTCAGTACGATCCCACAGAGTTGGCCTCCTCAGGGTGCCGTCAGCCAGGCAGTGTCGGCTGGTGACCCCCAGGGGAAGAGCCTTCTCTGTGGGAGCGCCTTCCCTCTGGAATGAGCTCCCCCCAGAGCTTCGCATAATACCTGACCTCCGGTCCTTCCGATGCGCCCTAAAAAGTTGGCTTTTCCAGCAAGCCGGCCTGGCCTGTTAATTTTAATTTTAACTTATTTTAAATGTATTGTTTTTTAAAAATTTTGGTTTGTTTTTTTGGATATGGATTTAATCTTTTTTAACTTTTGGGATGTGTGTTTTTTAATGTTGTACGCCACCCTGAGTCCTTTTGGAGAAGGGCAGCATATAAATCCAAATAAACCAAACCAAACCAAACCTACCCACCCACCCCATTTCTCCTGTCATCCATGGTTGATGGGAAAAGTCAGAGATACTTTTGTCTCAGTGGAGAGCCCTGAGTTTCCTGTTACCAAAAGGTGAATGATTCTGAAAGTTGGTGTTCTAAACTTACTTTGTAACTATTTGCTACAGACTGACTGCTTGGCATGGCTTGTTCTGGCAGAGGCTGAAAAGCACACGTATTGAAGCAGAGTAAGAAAAAATGACCCGAAGCTGATTTGCAGCAGGCCAGGAAGTCACGGGCTTAATGGGGCAAGCAGGTTAGTGGGGCAAGCAGGATGGGCAGGATATCCCTATCATTCACAGCTAGCATGACTTTTGACAATATCAAGTCAAAAGAAAGCTGAATCATATAAGTGTGTTTTCCATTCTGGTTTTCACTTAAGGCTGCCCAAGATGCATTCATTGTGTTTGTTCCAACCTCAGCTAGCTTCTATGGTTGCCAAGGTAATCTTTGCTATCCCTCTTCCCACACTATCCAATATATTGCTGACTTCCGGCTTATCAGTCAGGATTTGAGATGGAGACCCTAATGGACCAATTCCTGGAGGGCTTGTCTTCTGAGATTCTGGATGAGTTAGCCCAGACTGACTGCACTAGCAAGCCTTAATGCACCTATGCTTGCACATAGATGGTCAACTCCAGTAGTGAAGGGTGCGGTGATAAGAGGTGGCCACTCCAATATCTGGGAGGTTTCACGAAGAGCCTCAATCCCCCCCAAGGTACACATGGAAGGGGGGGCGTGCCTCATGGTGGCAGAAAAGGATCGGAGGTGCAGAGAAAGTTTGTGCCTGTACTGCGGAGGCCCTGGTCACCTAGCCGCCAAGTGTCCCACAAAGAAAACTCCGGCAAAGGTGGGAAACTTCCACAGCCTGACCTAAATAGCTCACCAGGTCAGGCAATTTCCGGAGCCGACCAGGTGTTAACACCATGGATTATGCCACTCCGACATTTGGTGGTGGCTGTGACGTTCACTCTGCCCAGAGGTGAGGAAGTTCTCACACATGCCATAGTGGAATTTGGGGGATGGGGTGGGGGTGTGTGACCGTGAACTTCATGGACACCACTTTTGTCACTAAGTGGAAGGTGCTGCAGCATGAGGCAGTAGCCCCGCCTATTTTGGTGGCTAGCGAGCCTCTGCAGATGCTGATGGGAAACCATGTGGAGAGGTTGGAGTTCTACATGGCGGTTGCTCCGCATTTCCCAATAGTATTGGGACTGGAATGGCTCCAAGCACACAACCCACAGATCATGTGGTCAGATGGGGTCATTCAGCTGGATAATTCTAAGTGTTGTTCTCATTGGCTTCAGGTATGTGCGGCGGAGAAATCCCCCGCTTTGTCTTTGGATCTTCCTTTGTGGTGATCTATTTGGTGACATCCTGGTGCACTCATCATTGGCCGAAGAACACTGGTCCCATGTACGACTGGTACTCCAGCCCTTGTGAGAGAACCATCTCTTCATGAAGCTAGAGAAGTGCCAGTTTGCACAAACCACCACTGACTTTTTGGACCACTGGATTTCACCCAAGGGCATTGCCATGGACCCAGAAATGATCGAGGCCCTGCAGTCTTACATAATACATAATACAATAGTAGAGTTGGAAGGGACCTTGGAGGTCTTCTAGTCCAACCCCCTGCCTAGGCAGGAAACCCTATACCGTTTCAGACAAATAGCTATCCAACATCTTCTTAAAGACTTCCAGTGTTGGGGCATTCACAACTTCTGGAGGCAAACTGTTCCACTGATTAATTGTTCTAACTGTCAGGAAATTTCTCCTCAGTTCTAAGTTGCTTCTCTCCTTGATTAGTTTCCACCCATTGCTTCTTGTTCTACCCTCAGGTGCCTTGGAGAATAGTTTGACTCCCTCTTCTTTGTGGCAACCCCTGAGATATTGGAACAATGCTATCATGTCTCCCCTAGTCCTTCTTTCTCTTAAGTTAGACATACCCAGTTCCTGCAACCATTCTTCATATGTTTTAGTCTCCAGTCCCCTAATCATCTTTGTTGCTCTTCTCTGCACTCTTTCTAGAGTCTCCACATCTTTTTTACATCTTGGAGACCAGAACTGAATGCAGTATTCCAAGTGTGGCCTTACCAAGGCATTATAAAGTGGTATTAACACTTCACGTGATCTTGATTCTATCCCTCTGTTGATGCAGCCTAGAACTGTGTTGGCTTTTTTGGCAGCTGCTGCACACTGCTGGCTCATATTTAAATGGTTGTCCACTAGGACTCCAAGATCCCTTTCACAGTTACTACTGTTGAGCAAGGTACCACCTATATTGTACCTGTGCATTTGGTTTTTGTTGCCTAAATGTAGAACCTTACTCTTTTCACCATTGAATTTCATTTTGTTAGATAGTGTCCAATGTTCAAGTCTGTCAAGATCCTTCTGTATCTTAAGCCTATCTTCTGGAGTGTTGGCTATTCCTGCCAGCTTGGTGTCATCTGCAAATTTGATGAGTCTTGGAGTCTTGGCAGCCTCCACGCCGAGTAAAGGACATCCAGAGACTCCTGGGGTTCACAAATTATTGGATGTTTATTCCTCGGTTCACCGTGATGACCACTTCCTTGACTTGGTTGCTGTGGAAAGTGGTGTGGTTCACGGGGTCGGTCAAGCAGCATGCCTTCAAGTTTCTGAAGAAGGCTTTTTCTACAGACCCCATTCTTCGCCATCCCGACCCGTCACAATTGTTTGTGGTGGAGACGGATGCATTGGATGTGGTGGTGGGGGCAATGTTGCTACAGCCCCCTTGAATGCAAAGCAACTCTTCCCTTGCACTTACTACTCACACAAGCTCAACCCCACCGAGCGGAACTATACGATCTAGGATAAGGCGTTGCTGGCAGTCAAGGTGGCTTTTGAGGTGAGGTGACACCACTTAAAAGGGGCTTGGCACCAAAACAAAGTGTGGACAGACCATCAGAACCTGGAACACTTGAAGTTCGCTAGAAAGCTCAACCAGTGGCAGATCTGATGGTTTCTCTTCTTCACCTGCTTTGATTTTTGAGTAACCAATAGTCGAGTAGCCTATAGCATTTTTAAAAAGGGCGAGAAAG
Organism: Natrix helvetica; assembly: GCF_964273705.1. Classification (NCBI taxonomy): domain Eukaryota; kingdom Metazoa; phylum Chordata; class Lepidosauria; order Squamata; family Natricidae; genus Natrix; species Natrix helvetica. The sequence continues at coordinate 47,196,944 of NC_138555.1, forward strand.
AAATAGAATATAGCAATGACACAGATCTTAAGAAATGCACAGATTTATCTCCTCAGGATAGAAATAGTCAAATGTACTGTGCGTGCTAGAGGTTGCTTCCATATTAGAGCCTTTTAGGGTAGGGGTGTCAAACTCAATTTCATCGAGGGCCGCATCAGGGTTATGTTTGACCTTGGAGGGGTGGGGGTGGGGGGTGGCCAGGGTGGGGGTGGGCATGGTGGCCATGGGCAGGGTGGACGTGGTCAGGGTGGGTGTATGACACAGGCTCAAGATGTGCTTTTTCCCTTCTCTTCTTTCTTGCCACAGTACTCCCCAGCTTCTACAAGCACTCTGCTGGCCAAAGACAGGCCACATGGAGGCCCAGCGAGGCCACCAGGTGGCCCATTTTCGGCCTATACTGCCTCCAGCAGAGAGGCAGGTTCCTACCGGTTCACACCGGTTCGCTAGAACCGGGTCGTCAAATCTTCCGAACCTGTTAGAAGAGATTCCACCAGTGGACCTGGAAGTAAGTTCTGGAACACCCTGCCCCGGCCCTGTCACTCGCTCACGTTGCCCATTCCATCAAGTGACCCGGGGTTTTTTTCTTTTATGCTTTTAATGTTTTTTTAAAAGAATATTTTATTTATTGTATATAGAATTTTTTTAAATCGTTTTATTTAAAAGTATTGAGTATAGAATTTTTAATGGTTTATTTCAATTTATTGTTTGTAGAATCTTTTTTAAATTGTCTTAGACTATTTAAAAATATTCTATCAACAATAAATTGAAATAAACCATTTATAAATATTCTATACTCAATATATTTAAAAGTATTGGGTATAGAATATTTTTAGTGGTTTTATTGTAATTTATTGTGTATAGAATATTTTAATGGTTTTTCAGGACTTTTTTATTATTTATAGAATATATTTTTAAAATTATTTTTAGGAAATTTTTATTTATTTATTGTTTATAGAATATGTTTATTACAAGAAATGTTATTCCTTTTTGCAAATGGTTTATTTGTGATGCAATATGTTGCTTTTAAGTGTGCAGGTTGGTGCATGGTTTATGTGTCTCAAAGTGGCTGCTTTTCTATGGGCAGGCCAGGTTGGTGCAAGGCAGCTTTGCCAGATTTTGTGTGTTTCTGTGTGATATCTGGTTGTTTAGGTAATTGTGAGGAGGTTGCTGGTTCTGTGAGCTTCCTGGCACTGTCCTTTATAATTTCCCACAATGCCTTGATGGTTTTTATTCCAGTGGCTTTGTCTTTCCTGTCCTTAGGTTTAGGGAAAAAATTGGTTTCATCTGCAGTCTTTTGGGGGGAAATTGTTATTTTTTGGTGTTTTCCTGGCACTGTCATAGTTTGTGGGTGTGTAATGTCCCACAGTTATCTATGCATTAATAATGATCAAGTACTAATGATATTTCCTTATACATTTTAGTGACCTTTCCTTACGTAATTGGTGTTTTCTTTCATACTTTTAGATTTTTAGATTTCTAATTTCTGTTTCTGTTAGTTAGCAATTGCTAAAACAAATCCCACGTGAAAAAGTATTCAAAGCCTTCTTGATTTTAATTGTCAATTTATTTATTCCTGGCACATTCTAATATTTATTCATTTTCATATCTCTGTTTTTCCACTGTTGTGCAAACACAATTCCAGCAGCTGCTAACATGTGTAAAATTAAATATGTATTGTATTCCCTTTCAAATAGCCAACAAAATATTTCTGGTTTTAAATCCATATCTTGCTTTACCATTGCTTCTAACCACTAACTCTTGAATAGCTACTTGAACCGACCTAAGTACTGAACTTAATTCATATATTCCTGTTTTTTTGAACTGAGAACTAAATTTCAGAAAAAGAAATCTGTATTGCTCTGTGAATCTGCCTATGATATTCATTCTTGATCTAACTTCTTGGATGAAAGACTATGTCAGAGGCATCTTGGGTGAAAAGTAGAAATATCCAGGCTGATCACCTTATAGCAAAATTCCATGCAGAAAATCCAAGCAATCCTGGGGGAGGGACACATCCCTAAGTTATACACCTGTACTCAAATTGCTTTGTTTTATACAGGTCGCTTTCAGGAAGTGAGGGGAGCCGGATGTCAACGCCTAAGGCGTTTCCATGACTACTATCAACTTGAGAAGGAGGGGGGGAATGCCATGCATACTTTTGGCCAGAGTAAAAGTCTCATATTTCTGTACTGGGATGTGAATGCGCATGTCCAGAACCCTGCCATAACGCCCTGTTGGAGAATGTGATTGATGACCTCAGCCAGAGCGAAGGGGGCACAGGGGTAAAGGTCAGACGCCATTAAGTGTGATTTAGTTTCAGCTACACAGAAGTCCGTGCCAAGATGTTAGTCCTAATAAATGAATGGGGTTTTTTTAACCTTTTCTCGGGGCTCGTAAATTAATTAGGGCAACTCTTGGAAACTTCACAGACTATATCTTCCCTGTGTCAGCGTTCCAAATATCATGCAGAATTAAATCATTGTCCAAGGCAAAGTTATCCTTAAAACTCCAATTTAATAAGACAGACATTTTGGCATTATGCTGTTAAATTTCAACTCTAACGTACATCCTGTGAGTTCACCCAGTTAAAAGTTCATCATCTAACCCCACACCCCATAATTCATCACATGGTCCAATCTTCATCTTCCACGCTGGCATGTACACCCCTCTTCTTCCGGCCAGGTGTCGAGGTGCGGAGACAAAAGACGACCTTGAGCTTCTAAGAAAATCCATAACATTACATTCCACAATCCTACTCCTTTCTATTCCCCCCCTCCCAACTACTACACTAATGAAACAGCATAGAAAATTATAAGAAAGTGTGGCAGGCCAAAGATCCTAAAAAGAATATAACTGCAAGCCTGACACCCTGTTTGTTGGGGGACATCCTTCCTGAAAAGACTATACATTGCTGAGTGAAAGCAGAGGTCCCTTCTGTTACCTGTAGTCCTCAGCTTACAACAACAATTGAGTCCAATATTGTTTTATTTCTTTTGCAGTTAGTATTATTTAACAGAATGAAGAAGAGGCAACAGAGTATGACCACTTTCTTTTCCAAAAAACCAAAAGCTGAGGAATCAGCTGATCCACAACAGTCACCAGCACCAACACCAGCACCACAAGCACCAGCACCACAAGCACCAGCACCACCAGCCACCACCACCACCACCACCACCAGCACAACCACTTCCACCACTTGAGGTCGGAGAAAGCAGCAAGTCCATCTCCTCCACTGAAGTTCCACAACTTCATGACTGCTGGAATTTGCAGCAATATAGACACTTCAAGGACAAGTATGATGGACTGGCAGTATCTGACAAGAAGTTAGGTTGTGAGTACTGTGTAAAACCCATGTTCTCATTAGAGAAAGGTATTCATGTTTCTAGAGAGTGGAAACATTTCCAGGTTGTGCCAGCAGGGAAAACTAAGGAGACAGAACAAGCATCACTCAGAAAAAAATTAAAGGAACATTTTCAATCAAAAGCACACCTTATTTGCTTGGAGAGCAGTAAACAACGGGAGCAAGATGCTTTAACCAAATCCATAGATAAGTCAACTGAGAAACATTTATCCAGTACTTGCAAAATATTTTCTACTGTTTACGATCTGGCGCAAAGATGTAGTCCATTCTCAGACATCGAAGCGCAGGTAAATTTGCTAACTATGGTTGGAGTGGATGTGGGAGTTGGCTTGCATTCACGGAGATCCGCAGTGAAAATAGTTGAATTCATTGCGAACGAAATCAAAACCACCATGTTTTCCAGGATTATTGCAAAGAATATAAAGGTGTGCCTAATAATCGATGAAGCCTCAACACTTTCAATGAAAGCAGTGCTGATAGTTTTTGTTAGAGTTGAGGATCCAGAATGCCCAGCAACCATTTTCGTTGAGCTTTTGGAATTAGAGAAACAAGATGCAGAAACCATATGTTCTGCAGCGATGGGAAGCTTGCGTAAAGTTGGGTTTACCACCGAATATCTCCAGAAGAATTTAATCACTTTCTGCTCCGATGGTGCCAACGGTATGCTTGGAAGAAAATCTGGAGTCAGCACCAGAATAGCTCAAGACTTCCCAAACATCGTAATCTGGCACTGCTTGAACCACCGCCTCCAACTTGTGCTGGATGATGCAATAAGAGAAATAAAGCAACTCAACCACTTCAAGATCTTCCTTGATGAATGTCCCTACGATACGGACGTGCGGTCTCGATGCTCTGAGACTGCAGCCGATAGTTTTGTCACTGGGGGGTCCAATTGGGGGTCCAATTGGACCTAAATCATTCCGAAGAGACGGTGAACAGGAAGACCACGTCTTGCTGATATCAGGGACAACGCAAGTCTCTGATTGATACAAGAGAAGGACTTCAAGCTGGCGACTAAAGGCAGCCTAGGCTGATGAAGTGGGGACGGCTAAGGAACAGAAGAAATGGAAAGAGAAAGTGTGTCCATCTGGTGAGGAATCCTTTTTGTTTTGAAAAAGACTGCCCTTAAAAATAAAACCTTCTTTTTTCATGCTAAAATAAATCCTTAAGCAGAAGTTAGCGGCAGAACTGATCTTCTTTGGTTTGTTTTAGTTAGTGTTCTTGTATTGAAATGCTCTTCGCAATTTTTTTTTCTCTCTCCCTCCCCTCTTCTTAAAGTGAACGGACCGGTTTTTCTTCTTCCTGCTTTATTTTTCAACTCAAGGACTAAAACCTCCCTCTCTACTCTAACAAAAATCGTCTATTATTTGCTATTAAACTCCATTTAAGAACTTTGTCCCTCCTAAATCTGAGACAACACAAGAAAGTGAAAAAATACTTGAAGTCTGTTGCTCGAAGGCTACAGGCTAGAGTTTTTTTTTCTTTTGAAACTACGCATTTGTTCCTGTTTCTCCTTTGATCTCACTGTCTTCGTGCTTCAAAGCTTGGTAACTAAAAGTGATAAGAGTCAAAGGCACAAACTGTTTACCACAGCTGTCCCTTGAGAGCCTTATCAGCACTGGGAGAGGGGGGGGGAACCCAGAACCTCTCTCTTGTGAAGATTAAAGCTACAGTGGCAGTAATTTATAATTTGGAACATGGAGCAATTTTCAGAACAGGAAACTTTAATTTTGCAAAAGATTTGGGATGCAATTCAAAAGTTATTGGAGGTAACTTCGAGAATTGATAAGAAGATAGAGTCTATATCAGGAAAAAATGAGGGAGATGAAGCTCTAAAAATTGAGGAGAAAAACAAACACAAAGATAAGAAAACTAATGAATTGATTTCTGAAACGATAGTAGTTGAAAGCAAAAAAAACAGGAGTTTGGAGGGGGGAATTTGATGGTCCGGAGCTCTACCCCAAATTTCAAGGCACAAAAGAAGAAAAAAGAGAAAAAATGATGGTTTTAAAGAGAAAATTTTTATCAGAAACAGGATTGACAATCAAAGATAAATCAATTAAAGCAGCGAAAGGGTGCCGAGATTACCTGAGACAGTGGTCGGCAAGCCGCGGCTCGCGAGCCACATGCGGCTCTTTACACACTTTAATGCGGCTCTTCTGTGTGCCGGGCGCCCGCTCCCCTCCCTCCTCTCGGGCGGCCGCCCCAAAAGTCAGGACTCTGCAGCTAGCCTCTGTCAGTGCGCGCCCTGTGCACTGTTCCCTCTAAGGTGTGCACCTGCGCGGCCGCGCACGTGCCTAGAGTACACCACACACTAATTTCTAACTGCCGCGCAGCGCCAGCATTGCGTATTTGGTGTGGACACGCGGTCTCCAGCCAGCTCCAGCTAAACGCAGTTCATTGCCGCCTGACTTGTGACTTCAGGATTCTCCTTAATCAGTGAGTAGGTCAAAAATAAAAAAGGGAAAGGGGCACTTCAAAACAAGCGCCCCTTTCCCTTTTTTCTTTTCGACCCACAATGATTAGGGAGGATCCTGAAGTCGGGCGGGGCTGAGAAGCGAGGAGGCAGAAAAAGAAACGGAGGCCAAGGAGCTTCCCCCCCCCCGCCCCCTCATAGCAAAAATCTAACCGGGGAGCCGGGCGGGCAGTAGCAAATTAGCCGATCACGCTGCGTGATCGGTTAATTTGCTACTGCCCACACGGCATGATCGGCTAATTTGCTACTGCCCGCCCGGCTCCCCAGTTAGATTTTTGCTGGGAGGGGGCGGGGGGAAGCTCCTTGGCCTCCGTTTCTTTTTCTGCCTCCTCGCTTCTCAGCCCCGCCCGACTTCAGGATCCTCCCTAATCATTGTGGGTTGAAAAGAAAAAAGGGAAAGGGGCGCTTAAAGTTTCAAAATATTGGAGCAAAATATCGCTTCAGAGGCAACAGTTCTCATGGGGAATTAGCCCTGGAGTTTCATTGCCCCACCCGGTCAAACCTCGCTTTCCGTGTATGCCGCGTGATCAGCTAATTTGCTACTGCCCACCGGTTCCCTGATAAGATTTTTGTGGAGGGGGGAAGCTCCTTGGCCTCCGTCTCTTTTTCTCCCTCCTCGCTTCTTGGGGCTCCACCAATGGGGGAGCAAGGCCCGCCCAGCGCCAGGCTTTGGGCTAACACAGAGGTCTGCAAAGTTGGCTGTTTTAAGACTGGTGGACTTCAATTCTCAGAATTCTGGGAGTTGAAGTCCACCAGTCTTAAGAGCCAATTTTGCAGATCCCTGGAGAGCTCGGTCACATGACATGACATCATGCTTTGTGACCACATTTCTGACTAATAAAAATTCCAGTCCCACCCACGTTGTAATGTTAAATAATTTGGAGCAAATTAAAATCACTACTTTATAAACAAAAGGAAGGTGGTTTTTTTCCTCTTATTTGTTATGGTAGAGCCATTTTAACAATCTATTTAATTTGCAAGTAGTATGGAGTTTAGAAATTTTTTAGAATTAAAATCTTAACTACAATATAAGTACTTTAAAGTCATCCACACAGTTCACTTATTGAAACTTATTGAAACTAAAAACAGTGTACCATCCTATGTATTTTCGGATATAGGCAAGGAACTTAAAGAGATTAAACAAATGGTCCAAGACAC